>NW_026542598.1:21715162-23085011 GCF_028750875.1 Macrosteles quadrilineatus
TGTTCGGAGGGGGGTGGGGGGGAAAGCTCAAGGGGTAGAAGTGGGGACTTTTGGGAAAATACACCTCTCATGTGGTTCTATCACATATAAAAAATCCAGCTTTCCACCATTTAGTTGCGAAAAAGGCTGTTTTTTTGCATTCATTGACTGGGCTATAATTACGAGATATTGTTTTTAAAATGTAATAGTTTTAATAATAACTACCACTTATCATTAGAAGCAGAATTTTTTACAGAGTTCCTGCTGTAGATAAAAAATACTAAAGGGGTTTTATTTAGTTTAGTTTCTTCAGTAAGATATAAAACAGATAAACGAGAAATATATACATCTTACAGAAACTTGTATCCATTATTGGACTTCTCGATAGTTTGAAATCAAAGGAATCTTCTGAAAGATTAGTCTACTATGACAGAACTACAGTCTACTGTGTTCTGAAAACAATGAACACTGTGTTCTACTGGTTTTGAAGAAATAATGCAGTTTTTCATAGCTGGGCCTACTATAAAATGGCTTACAGGATTGTTTATAAAGTTCTGTAAAATAGTTTTACGATATTTATTTCGTTTACTAAGAGACAAGAACAATATTTTATTTCATGGTGACGTTGGGTAATTTACCGGCAGTCTTGGTTAAACATCAAAAGGGGCTGTGTGTCACAACATCTACAATTTTATTATATATTTAGTAGTTGATTCCATTTAAAAATAAATGTAATTTTATTAGTTAAGACTTGGCCAATGACATTTCGTAAATCTGGCTGAACTATCAATTTGTCTTTTTTGTATAGCCTATGGGCAAAACATGTTTATGTTATATGCATATGTTATACAAGGAATTGAAAACGAAACGATTATAGGGTCAGAATATTTGTATTAATTTAAAATTGTGATAGAGTAATCTGGATGCTATAAATTTAGCCCTCACAAAAAAAAGATAATTTAATATTATAAAATATAATAGGCCTATATTTATTACAGATTTAACAAACTCTATTATCTCAACATAAGCTAATCTCGTAATTTATTAATCACGATTCTGAAAATAAAATTCTAATACAATAAAACCACGGCCTATATTTTTTTGCTAGTAACGTTTTAGTTGTTCTAGGGATGGATTGATTTTTTTTGTGATAATTTATTTAAACTTTAATAAACCTTTTTTATGAAACCTTTTGAAGATAGTGAGTGTCATACAAATATCTAATAATGATTCTAAAAACTTATAGACGCCGGGTAATCCTACATGTACTTTGTAATAATTTAAAACACAATGTAACATGACAATATTTTCAATGTTTTCGTAATTACTAAAATTTAAAAACATATGTAAAACCACTGATGTACCCAGAAACCGAACATGTTACTCAGCTCTACAAGGTTCCGCAGGTATACGGTCGTATGTTGCGTTGATGTGACATTTGCCGATATGGGTTTACATGAACATCAACAACCATGTTGTTTGTGTGTTTTGGTATATGTTTTAATGTTTTAAAATACATTTTATAAAATGCTATAACCAGTTAGCCAAAGGCGCTGTCGAGAACGCTTTTATAATTAAATATATTATTAAAATGTTTTATGACTTAAATGTTATTCAAAATATGTATATTTTTAAAACAAATTAACTTGATGTAATATAGTTCAAAACGGGTTTTCTGTTTATTACATGTACCTGCTCATTTTATGACTCTAAGAAACCTGAAAGGGTCCAAGTAAAACCTATTGGAGAATAGAATTTTCTAAGAAAAATTTTGGAAAATTTGTGTAATATCTGTACCGTAACTTAACGTTTCTATAATATTATAACTAAAGTTTAGATGTGAATTTTATTACAACTTTATTTTAATATATAAGGAAACTTGGTTTTGCAAAAACCCAATAAAATGCCAAACGCATCTGGTAATCCTTGGTTTTTAATTCGTTGCTGAGTTTTTATCAACGTGATAAAGTAACATCTGTTATAACTCTGCATTAGGGATTTTGGGATTGGCGAAAGCTGTTTGTTCTTGAAAGAGCGAACCAATCAAAACCAACCGATAAAGTTTTTATTGCGTTTCTTCCCTATTTGGAGTGAGAAAAATCAATTGTTTTGTTAACTGTATTTATATTCTGGGAATAGATGGCTAGTAAGAATATATTTGTTCAAATTGTTAGGTTCTATTAAAACTTTATTACACGTTTACTGAACGCACATTTTACCCCAAATAGCATTACGTAATGTCTAATTTACTCTCCCTGGTATTACAATACTTTTGTTGATCATAGTGTCTAAAATAATAATGAGTTATATGTATTTATTTTATGCTTTCCTAAGATAAGCTTTCTACGTCATACCTCACATACTATTGTAATCCTATGTCCTAATACTTTTTTATACATGGTTCGTTAAAGTCATTGTACTTAGACTACGTTGAAAATAGACTACGTTGAAAATAATCAAATATTACTCTCTTATTTTACTGTGTATTTACAGATTATACCTAACATTTATGTTACCTTATCGGAACGTAAATGTAGATTATAGTTAAAGCGTTTCAAAATTGGTTTTATATCACTTAAAAATGAATAAAAACAAACACCCGTCTTAAAAAACCAGACTAAAAACCTAACTAAAAATTGTATTTAGCGATACTACGATGACAAAAATTGAGGAAGGATTTTTTTTAATAAATGATTAAACGTTCTATTATTTCAAAGGTATTTTAACGAAATCCTTTACACCAGATAACGTTGTTAGTCAATCCAAAGCCATTTGTATATGTTTTAATTTTTTTTACGATAAAAAAAATTATTGTATATACTTAATTGTTCATTTACTTTATTATTAAATCTAAAAACCGTCTGATGGAGTTTGATTGTGTGGCCAGATACAACGTTTGTATGTATCAAATTTTCCGTGATTACAATGCATGATTACACTTAGCCAACATATTATTTTGTCATAATAGATGTCCAAATACGGATACACAGAAAAATAATGAATACAACATTTTCTGAGGAAAATCTCTTATTTGATTCATCGTATCGCTATAAACCTATAATCAATCAAACTTGAATTGTTCTGTATATTTCCGCCGATGTTACTTTTATTTGGCATGTACATTTAAGCGTGTGTTATATTTTACTATGGATATGTTTAAATAGATTTTTTTAACAAACAACACTTGTATTTAATTATAACCAAAAAACATGAAAGCAGTTTTACTAGTTTTAGGTATTATCTATGATTATGAGGTATTATCTTCGCCTAGTAATAAATTAATAAAAAAAAATACTTATTATCTTTAAGCTTTGCCGTATGAAAAACTAATGATTGCATTCAAAAACAAATAAATCCCTTTGTTCAGTTGAATCAGCGAACACCACTTTATTAAGCTGTTATACAATTGAATGCTTTGTTATTGCAGATAAACGATCAAGCTTTTTTATTACCAAACTGCAGTATTAAAGTTTAGAGAAATTTGTATCATTGTTCTGACGTGTATTTGCAACATTTTAATTTCATATTTTAGAATTCATTTATATCTTAGTCGTGTCATTATTGTAATCTTTGATCGACCTGTGTATTTTTATGCAGTTTAATATAGTGTCGAAACATCTAAACGTCATTTAGCATTACCAGGAGGTTCAAAATTAATGAAAATAAATCAGCACACATTACTTTTACCTTAAATCAGTCTACATGCCTCCAGTATCCATGAACAATATTCACCCTCCTCAAGTAACAGAAATAAAATACTTGGGCATGGACTTAGATGCAAAGCTTAATTGGAAGGCACATATCTGGACTAAACGACTACATCTAAATTTAAAAACAACTAAACTCAATAGGCTTCTTGGATCTAAATCAAAACTCAGTACACAAAATAAATTGTTGCTGTACAAAACAGTTCTAAAACCAATTTGGACTTATGGTATTCAGCTTTGGGGATCAGCAAGTACCTCAAACATTGAAATTATTCAACGTTACTAATCAAAATTATTACGTAAAATTGTCAACGCTCCTTGGTTTGTTACCAACAGGACACTTCACAATGATCTTCAAATTCGAACAGTCAAAGAAGAAATAACAAAATCTAGTGAAAAATACAAAATAAAATTGGAAAATCATTAAAATCATCTTGCAATTAATTTAATGGACAATCACAACACTAATTCAGTTAATTTGTGTTTTTACCAGGAAAGTTTTGGGGTAGTTTTGATTTTTTCCATAAATAATTTTGTATAGTAATAATTTTGATTAGTAAAGTTGAATAATTTCAATGTTTGAGGTACTTGCTGATCCCCAAAGCTGAATACCATAAGTCCAAATTGGTTTTAGAACTGTTTTGTACAGCAACAATTTAATGCCCAACAAACTAATATATATTGTTTAACGTGTTCGTTTCAGTATAGGATTTCATACGTTTTTCAATTTAAATATAACCAAATTTTATTTTTGTATAATTTTCACCTGCCAAAATTAGTAAAATGTTTAGAAAATTTGTGTTGGTGATTGAACGAAATACCTGCAATAAAGCTCTAGAACCATAATCGGTTTGTTTAGAGCTTTCGTAGTAATCGTCTCTTGTTGCACTGGTCGATCGAATGGCCCTTGGGGGTCAGGTTCTCAGGATTAGCAGGGTGCAGCACTATATTTTTTAGCGAATTTCCCATATAGGGAATAAGCTATTACAGTAGTACTCATGGTAAGACCTGGACGCGGGACCGATTTTTTTTCGTTTTGAGGTCCCTAGAGGCCAAAAACACCATCCGTTCAAATTCATATATATATATATGTGTGTCCGTCAGCACGATAACTCGAGCAAAAATGATCCGATTTTGATGGAATTTGGTACAAACGTGTAAACGTACGTTTATTCGAACGAGTTCGCGATCCAGCATGATCGGACCATTGGAACGGGGGTTTACGGGGGGTTTTATGGGGTAAAAATAGGTTTTTCCCATTTTTGACTCAAAAAACATAAAATTTAGCAATTTCTTTCCAAACCATTTTGTAGAGCTTAAAAAAACAAATAATTTAGTATATTGAAGCGTTATTATGCGCCTAATGGTTACGGAGAAAATTCCAAAAAATTGTAAATTTGAAATTCCCATGTTATTCTTATGGAGAGTAAGTAAACTGTTGTAGTTTGCTTGTTTGTGAACATATTTTGATCAAATTTTGAAAATGTTTTTATTTCTTACTAACTATTCACATTTTACAAAAAAAAAAAAAAAAAAAACAGTTTTACCCTCCCTGATGCAGCAAACCTAAGTACTTGTTAAACTAATTCTATTTAAATCAAGAATAAATGTTATATTTTTAAGTAGACATTTCAGTATAAATCCAATCAGTCAAATGGAAATTCGCTTAGTCTGCAGGTTTGCTGCGGCGGGGGTATTTTAATTTATGAGAACAGCTAATTTGCAACCAAAAGGTGAGTGAGCGTAGCGAACGAACTTCAACCTGGAGGCGAGTTAGCGTAGCGAACGAGCTAACCTGAAGGCAAGTGAGCGCAGCGAACGAGCTCCAACCTAAAGGTGAGTGAGCGTAGCGAACGAACTTCAACCAGGACGTGATTGAGCCATGCGAACGAGCTCATCTTGAAAATGAACGAGCATGTAACATAAAACCACAATAGGACAGGACGACGTCTGTCGGGCCAGCTAGTCATATATAATATCTAACATTGACAATTAGTATTTTAAAAGTAATGTTGATGTTATATTTGATTTTTTTTATTTAATATTTCCTATAAAACGACACAAATTCCAGTACAGATCTGAAAAAAACTAGCTGAAATATCATGATTTTTAGTTGTAAAATAAGGCAAAGGTGCAAGCCTATTTTGCCTCATTTTGGGGAGCGAGCTGGTCTAAGGGTAGAGCTTTTGGGGCTTCAAAAGCGAGCATCGATGTATAATAACTCCGATGTATAATGTAGAGTTTTATACATCGATGAAAGCGAGGTCCAAGTTTAAAACCCGCAACTCAACAATTGATTTTATACATGTGATAATAGCGCGACCGTCAAGGATTAACCTTAAGTAATGTACTTACTTACTTCATACTTACTTACTTAATACTTGATATGTACTTGTGTCCTTAATCCTTGACCGACAATGTCGGATAGACTGCGTCATAGGCATATTAACATACTATTTACAATTTATTTAAAAACTAATATTTACAAACTTCTTGCAGAAATACACTTAAAAAATTATACACAAAAAAAAATTTACAAACCGTTTCGGGCTTGGTTCTAGGGTTTAACGGTGGAAAAATAAAAATGTGCCTCATTTCTTTGTGAACTCGGAGTCAATTGATAGAACATTTTAAATGCTAAATAGAATAATATTGACATTATTTTTAGAGTTAGCCATTTATATTCAACGTAAAAAAAAATTTAAATTACCCCAATTTTGAAATTTTGAATTGGACATAGTGTTTTGACAAAGTTGTTTTGGGAAACAATCATTCCTAATTGTCTCTTTCCCATAGATCCATTTCTAGGAGTTTAGTTGTTTTCTCACGGGACACCTTGTATAACAATAATCTTTAATATTATTGGTGTTTGCGATTGAGCAATGCATTCAACAAAGCTCCGAACAAAACTATTGGTTATGGCAAGGCGATTGCTACAACAGCTCTAGAGCTGTTGTAGCAATCGCCTTGCCATCGCACTGGGTCGATCGAATGGCCCTAAGGGGTGTTGTATATTGGACCATTTCTAGATACCATTGAAGGCCTCTTGTAAGAGATCGGATTGAATTTTATTAGTAATCATCTCTCACACATTACAAATGTAAATGTTAGCTTATAAGTAAATATTTGTTTCTAAAAAGAAGATATTAATAAGCAAATAAAAGTTTATGGTTTCTTTTTAATACATCCCACTCCCCACAACCTTTCCTTTGGCATTGCAATCTACCAACTGTAATTGAGTTCAAGCCAACTGACCGAGTAGTCTGCATGGTTTATAAAAGATAGTGTAAACGAATTTCAATTCAAATTAAACTGTTCAACAAGTATTTATTTACTGAATGCTAGCAATATATTATTCGTAGTAGGCTAATTAGCTAGGAGTAGTATTTAATAACTTAGTAGTATTGTACATAAAGTGTTATAAAGAATATGTTGGTAGAATTATGGGTGTATTGACAGCCCAGAGCATCTTACACCTTGGTGTAAAAGTTTCAAGATAAATCCCCGTTTACTTCAAAATTGGGGGTTTTCTATACATTGATACTAATGGCTGTTAATTATTGTTACAAAGGAACGAAATCAATAGAATATTCCTACCTTCACTAAAAGTAATTGAAATGGCAAACAGGAGAGTTGAGAAGTTTTTGCTGTTAATAAATTGTAAAATAGCACCACAGCTTTGTTTATAGTTGAAGTTACCAGCTAACAAAAGCGTTTGGGTTATTCATTTATTAATAAGTCACAGGTTTTATGGTGACTGGAAAATTTCCAGTCACCATTCAACCTGTGATATTACGTTACACGTTTTTCAGATCATATTCAATATATTTTTGTGGTAAATCAATTTGCAAAATATTCGAAAAATAAAATATTGCAACATCTTAGTTTTGCACGTAATGTAACATTCTTTAATTTTACGATTACCATACTAGTAGACAAGCCATTAATAAAGAGCGTTTCGATACTCTCTCACAAAACTCCATTGTCATGTTTTTTTTTTTTTTAGTTAAAACAAACAAAAAAATATCGTATAAACATATGCTCTATCTCGCTTCGTTTCTCGTCTGTCGGTATGTATGCATTTTCTACATAACTTCCCATAACTTTGGAACAACTTGAGGTGACAACTTCAAACTTGATACGTGTATGATGAGGAACCATTATTTTGCAAAGCATCAAGTTTCTACTTTGTATATGTAC
Organism: Macrosteles quadrilineatus; assembly: GCF_028750875.1. Classification (NCBI taxonomy): domain Eukaryota; kingdom Metazoa; phylum Arthropoda; class Insecta; order Hemiptera; family Cicadellidae; genus Macrosteles; species Macrosteles quadrilineatus. The sequence goes on from NW_026542598.1 coordinate 21,723,049, forward strand.
TTTCTAATAATTCGAAAAGGCAGCCACTTAATTTGCTTAAAGCTTAACAACCCAAAGACAATCGGATTTATAAAAATATTACATATTATGACAAAAATATGAGCATTTAGTTTACAGAAATGTACAGTTGGTATACTATCAAAATACAAATACTGTAATGGAGTAAAATAAAATTTTCTGAAGTTAAAACTAAATGTTTGGGAAAATTCATTAAATGACAAGTCATCACCTTTATAAAAATGAAATTTTATCCGTTATTTTTTGCTTTTAACGTTTGGTTCTAAAGAGATTGTAGAGTTGTGAAGATATTGTACACAACGAAATGTACATTTTGTGTTGTTAGCTATATTGTAGAAAAATTGTTTTAAATATAAATCATTATTGTTTTTAATGGCCTACTACAACATTAAGAAAGCATTTAATTTACTTCTTAATTACATACCTTTTACAAGCTAGTTAGATTTAACGCGGGCCAGAGAGTTAATGCTATAAATTAGTTACTCTCTGCACTACAAAGGATTATCTTTAATCTTTACTTTTATATGGTTAATCATACGCAACTGTTTACCAAAATATAAATGATTACGTGTGTTATATGGATAAACGTCGTAGATGAGTAGGTCTGGTTGCATACTCTCATATACCAGACACTTTTTACTATTAATAAATTTGTCCAAAAACACCACATTTTTTCTTAACCAATATGGATTTATCTAGATCCCCGACAATTCAGATATAACTGGTATTTCTTTGATAAACAATATTGCTCTGTTATCAAGTTTCAGTGGTTTCAACGAAACCTATTGAACAAAGCTGTGGAGATATCAGTTTTATAGTGCATTACACTTTAATTTATTGACCATACATTGAAACCAAAACAACCAACTGGATAACAAATATGTTCGGGTTCATCTCCGAACATACTGCGAAAGGTTTTATTGTATTAGTAAATAGCGCTATCTCATGTATCAGATTTAGAATAGTTTCATGGATTTATTTGCAGATCTATCGCCAAAAAGATTATATAAAAAAAGTGCTATTCAACCGAATAAACTCAAAAAAATAAATATTCCTGATTATATTATGTTAGTGATTAATTTGATTTTAAAATAATAACAAAATTTGCCAGCTAATTAATATATTTTATTATAAGTACGCAAAAATACAAACTACATATTATGACACTAATTGCTAATGTAGGTACTTCACGTGCATTTAAATTGAGTTTTTAAATATACATTTTCACATTCGGAATTGTACACAGTGAGTTGGTTGTGTATAATAACCTTTTCAGTTGATTCAGTAAAAACTAGTAGGTTTTTACTGCAATGTATTATTAGCAGAAGTGTAATGAGTTGAACTTTGGATAAGTTAGGTTAGAAGTAGAGTTATAAAACCCTAACCAAACCTAACCACATTAAACAAGTGGTTGTGAATTAACGGAAAGGTCCTAATAATATCTTGTAAAGTTTCCGACAGTTTAATTTTTATTTTAAAATGACCTTCATTTGTACGATACCGATATTTTAAAATAGTGTTTCCAATCAATACATTCACAATTCTATATATAGTCCAGGCGCTGAGGGGGTTTGAGCATGCATAAAAGTGTAACAAAATTTGACTTTTGATTGTTGCTATGGGTACCTAGTAGATGAAGAAAATCGATGTTTTCGCATTTCTAGGTGGTTAATAACATGGGGGGGAGGGGGTGAAGTGGGGGGGCCGCCCGGGGGGCCGCCGCGCACAAAATAGCTTATATCTCAAGAACCAAAAGTCATATGAATACGTTAGACATGTTAAACTGTGCAGAAAAATGCATTCTACAAAGAGATTATGTAGTAGTTTCACGGAAATTGACAAGAAGTTACTAAAAATTATATTTTTTAAATTTACGATAAGTATAATCAGGAGTATAATGGTTTTTGTTGTTGTTTAGAACCACTAATTTTTTTATTGACAACTTTTGAGAGTAGTACACAATAGGTAAATAGTATTTCTGTATAATGAAACTATTGCGGTACATAACTTAACAGCTATACAATCCTCAGATCCAATAAACATAACACAAACAAAGGCGCAAAACGCGTCGCGGTCATTGTTCCTGCTGCCGTAACTATTAATGGCGAGTACAGTTCAAGCTGAGACTTATATTATACTTTTAGAAAGATGGAGATTCTGAGGATTCATTTTCATATATATAAAATAGTATTGAGTGACTATTATGTAGCGAGAAATATAGTTTGTAAAAAAAGAGAGTTCAAAATATATTTTGGTGGTGGATCGTTTCAATCACGATCTGAAACTGCAATAAATTCCCTACAATTTATATATCTCCGAATCTGAGGTTGGTTATAACAATTTTATGTAGTTTTGAAAAGGTCATAAAAATTATGTTTTCGTAAAAAAATGTTAATATTTCACATTCTGACGTAAATTACTCAGGAAATTTCGATTTTAACTTCATTTAACTATATATTTTTAGAAAGAACTTTTACTCTTTAATTATGCAGTGTAACCAGTGTAAGCTAGGAATACAATGGAAACTCCATGTACAGTATCTAAACTTAAATTTATTTCATTACATTACAAAATTGATGGTAAAAGAAAAGAAACTAAGGGTTCACAATAAAAGTTTACAAAGGGTGGCAAATGAATTTACTAATTTAAGCTTTAGGCTAGGCCTATTACAATAGTTCTAATTTAGGTTGAGGGGTTATATTGCATGGATCTCAGGTGGGGTGATCGAGCGGCGTTTGAATTTAATCTTGTGATTATATATAGCCTAATTAAATTTTGTTTTAAAATATAAATTATGTTCGAATTATTTTATGATAGGTTGAATTAATTAATGTTCTGAATAAGCTTCTATTAGTCTCTTGACTTTTAAATTCTGGTACAAAAGTTCAAAAGTTAGGCTTAAAAATGTTCTAATGGCTTCGATCCAAGGAAAGAAAATGTCTACTGGAGTGATCTCACCAAAATTGATGTCTTCTTCACAGTTAAATTTCTTGATGTTGTGTAGTTATTAATGTTTGTAACAAGGACGGATCTTCTTTAATCAAATTTCACTAATTTATTCCAAATATATGCACTTTTTTATAAATTTTTATATTAAAATATGCAGTTTTCAATTTATACCTTCATACTAGCTCAGCACTCTTGGAAGTGAGGAAGGTTTGATGCATTGTCGCATTCACATATGTCAATGCTGACTTTATCACGGAAAATTGTAGGCCACTGTTCACACATATATTATAACAATTTTCATTTGCTATAGAGCTAAATTTGAATTTTGACAAGTTATTTAAGTAAAATTATATTGAATTTGAAGCAATTGTGTTACAAAAAGTTATAGGCTATTATATATTTACATGAAATAAGGTTATTTGAAAATGTTCTATATTATATTGTATTGAATCAATTACCTATTGGTCTGTTTGGCCATATATTATACAAGGTTTGATAAAGGGAGATAGATTGACATATTGATAAAAATAAAAACATATGGTAAAAATTAAATTATTGTATTGCAAATTTTTGTGAAAATACTGAATTGTTACAGCAGTATATAATATTTATTTACTGTTGATGCAATAAATTTATTTCTTATACAACAGTTAAATAAAATTTGGTAATTAAAATAGTTTTGTAGTTTTTTATAATTTTATTTTTATGCGTATTTAAAAAAAACATTGATATTTCTACGTAAGGATTCATATTTTACACAACCTTAACGTTTGGATAATATGGATAAAAACCTTATTTTTGCGGGTTGATTTGGACATTTCTAATTTGCATAATCCAAAAATTTGCCAACCTCTTGCTACTACGCTTAAAAGCATTGCTGAAAAATATATATTTTTATATTATTATATTCTACATTTATCACTAAAACATAATATATAGTACATATCTACTTATATGGGCATGTAACTGTTCTCTGGTAAAATATATGTTACCACTACAAAAGGGCCAAAATATAACCACCACTGGTACCCAGATAGGGTCAAGGATTGAGAGAGAAGAAGTAAAATTATAATGCTTCGAACTTCAACTAATCAGCTGTTCAGGCAAATTTAATTGTTAACGATTGGTGCGATGATTCGTTGCATTACTGTCAGAGACAATGAGGGGTAAAGAAAAAATAACCTCTCTTTTTAAGTTTTGAGTAGTGGTTTTTGGTAATTAAAATACTGTCGCAGGTTAATTAGTGCACACAACTCGCGTAAATAGTGTTAACGACACTCGTAGAAGTTTTTAAGGCACTCGCCAAGGCTTGTATTTAACTTTTTCTACTCGTATCGTTTACACTACCTTTACGCGATCGCCGAAACAGCTGTTGCACCAATTGTGCTGCCTGGTCAGGTGATGGAAACGTTCAACCACCAAAATTTATTTTGAACTCTCTTCATTTACAAACTATATTTCTCGCTACAGTCTAGTCTACAACTAGTCACTCAATACTATTTTATATATATGAAAATGAATCCTCAGAATCTCCATCTTTCTAAAAGTATAATATAAGTCTCAGCTTGAACTGTACTCGCCATTAATAGTTACGGCAGCAGGAACAATGACCGCGACGCGTTTTGCGCCTTTGTTTGTGTTATGTTTATTGGATCTGAGGATTGTATAGCTGTTAAGTTATGTACCGCAATAGTTTCATTATACAGAAATACTATTTACCTATTGTGTACTACTCTCAAAAGTTGTCAATAAAAAAATTAGTGGTTCTAAACAACAACAAAAACCATTATACTCCTGATTATACTTATCGTAAATTTAAAAAATATAATTTTTAGTAACTTCTTGTCAATTTCCGTGAAACTACTACATAATCTCTTTGTAGAATGCATTTTCTGCACAGTTTAACATGTCTAACGTATTCATATGACTTTTGGTTCTTGAGATATAAGCTATTTTGTGCGCGGCGGCCCCCCGGGCGGCCCCCCAACTTCACCCCCTCCCCCCCATGTTATTAACCACCTAGAAATGCGACAACATCGATTTTCTTCATCTACTAGGTACCCATAGCAACAATCAAAAGTCAAATTTCGTTACACTTTTATGCATGCTCAAACCCCCTCAGCGCCTCGACTAATATACAATACCGTAAATAAGTCAGTATGATCATTAGATGTATCAAGGAGGGCGCAACATTTTGTGCTGCGTATGTTGGTTATATTTCGTTTGTATCAGTCTCTACCGTTGCGGCTTCGGTGTACAAATCCAGCAAGCAATACGTTGCTCTCGTAGTCTCCTAAACATTCGGCAATTCAAGTAATTGAAAAGGATTGTGAAACAAGACTGAAGTTTTGAAATTTCTATTACGGATTATAAAGGCTTAATACCATGGATACCAAAATCAGTAATTTATAATTTTGGCAATGCATTTTTTTAACTTTATTTAATTAACAATCTGTTCAAGTTGAACAATAAGCAAATGATATAAATAGTAATACAAAAATAACTTGAAGAACATGAGCTAGTGATTGACCACTGTCAACACTAGCTAACAAAGAGAATTTCGATTACACTTAGCCGAATCTGAATGGTAGGGCCAATATCGTATGTTGCTAAAAATTAAAGTACACAGAATTTGCTACAAAATGTACCCCTAATGTGGTAATCTCCGATGAACCGTTTAGGCTCCAGAGCTATTTGAAAATTGGAACATTTTGTGTTAGTTTTTACATTTTTCCAATTATTCTGTCAATGACATATATTCATTGTATATGCCCAGGCAAAGGTCTTATATAAATACAAAGTGTTAAAATTGATTAATTTTGTGTTAATGAACCGTTGACATTTTATTTAGTTTACAGAAAAGTTACACGAACTGTTGCCGTTTAAATTATCCTCGCTCAGAGGGTTGTAATGAGGCAGGTTATAAGCTAAATATTACAAAAAATATCATTTTTCCATATTTTTCTCATTTTTGTCAATGTTGCGTCAAGAATTTTTGTTGGCAAACCTCAGATTCGGATTCAGCACCCCAAAATACATAAGAAATGGAAATAATCAAAACTACCCCAAAACTTTCTCGCTATGAGTAAATTTAAATACAAATTTACTGGATTACACCATTTACAGACTGAAGCAACATACGATATTGGCCCTACCATTCAGATTCGGCTAAGTGTAATCAAAATTCTCTTTGTTAGCTAGTGTTGACAGTGGTCAATCACTAGCTCATGTTCTTTAAGTTATTTTTGTATTACTATTTATATCATTTGCTTATTGTTCAACTTGAACAGATTGTAAATTAAATCAAGTTAAAAAAATGCATTGCCAAAATTATAAATTACTGATTTTGGTATCCATGGTATTAAGCTTTTATAATCCGTAATAGAAATTTCAAAATTTCAGTCTTGTATCACAATCCTTTTCAATTACTTCAATGGCCGAATGTTTAGGAGACTACGAGAGCAACGTATAGCTTGCTGGAGTACACCGAAGCCGCAACGGTAGAGACTGATACAAACGAAATATAACCAACATACGCAGCACAAAATGTTGCGCCCTCCTTGATACATCTAATGATCATACTGATTTATTTACGGTATTGTATACAGGGTGTCCCGGAACTCTCTACCAACATTTTAGGGCATTGATCCTGGGTAAGAAACGTACCTAAATATCATATTTAAATTGTCCGGCAGTCCTTAGTTACTCACACAGCCGCCATTTTGTTTTTTTCAGTTATTAATTTTTTTCTAAAGAATGGTTTAACATACGAAATGGACTTATTTATGGTATTGTATATATAGCGGTATGAATGTATTGGCTGGAAACACTATTTTAAAATATCGGTATCGTACAAATAAAGGGCATTTTAAAATAAAAATTAAACTGTTGGAAACTTTAAAAAATATTATTAAGACCTTTCCGTTAATTCACAACCACTTGTTGTGGTTAGGTTTAGTTAGGGTTTTATAACTCTACTTCTAACCGAACTTATCCAAAGTTCAATTCATTACACTTCTGCTAATAATACATTGCAGTAAAAACTAGTAGTGGATCAACTGAAAAGGTTATACACAACCAACTCACTGTGTACAATTCCGAATGAGAAAATGTATATTTAAAAATTCAATTAAAATTCACGTGAAGTACCTACATTAACAATTACAGTGTCATAATATTAAGTTTGTATTTTTGCGTACTTATAATAAAATATATTAATTAGATGGAAAATGTTGTTGTTATTTTAAAATAAAATTAATCACTTACATAATATAATCAGGAATATTTATTTATATGAATTTATTCGGTTGAATAGCATTTTTTTATATAATCTTTTTGGTGATAGATCTGCAAATAAATCCATGAAACTATTCTAAATCTAATACATGAGATAGCGCTATTTACTAATACAATAAAACCTTTCGCAGTATGTTCGGAGATGAACCCGAATATCTTTTTTATCCAGTTGGTTGTTTTGGTTTCAATGTATGGTCAATAAATTAAAGTGTAATGCACTATAAAACTGATATCTCAACAGCTTTGTTCAATCGGTTTCGTTGAAACCACTGAAACTTGATAACAGAGCAATATTGTTTATCAAAGAAATACCAGTTATATCGGAATTGTCGGGGATCTAGATAAATCCATATTGGTTAAGAAAAAATGTGGTGTTTTTGGACAAATTTATTAACAGTAAAATGTGTCTGGTATATGAGAGTATTCAACCAGACCTACTCACCTACGACGTTTATCCATGTAACACACGTAATCAATAATATTTTGGTAAACAGTTGCGTATGATTAATCATATAAAAGTAAAGGTTAAAGATAATCCTGCGTAGTGCAGAGAGTAACTAATTTATAGCATTGACTCTCTGGCACGCGTTAAATCGAACTAGCTTGTAAAAGGTATGTAATTAATAAGTAAATTACATGCTTTCTTAATGTTGTAGTAGGCCATTAAAACAATCTATCTATAATATTAAAACGAAACAGGGGTTTTTTATTTCACGATTCTGAATCAACCACTCGACGGATTTTCATGACTTTTGTGTTGAAAGAAAGATAATTTTGAGAACTAGGGAATGTCGAAGCCATAATTTTAGTTTAGGGTCCCAGTTATTTAGAAATTAAGTTTTAATTTTTGAAAAGTCTAGCAGCCGACGCTAAGATTCTAAACTAGCTTTTGGTGTAATAAATTTGTTTAACATGACAGCTGTAAACATTCAGCATTTGTAACACAAATTCAGCATTTGGATAAAATTAAAAGACATACTAAGGGTTGACTTATTTATACTATGTGTAATGCTAATCATTGATACGTTCAATCCTTCGATAAGAGGATGACAGATTATTTAAATATACATAGGTAAAATACTAGGATGTTCAAAAGATTTTTTTAAATAAATCTTTGCAATCTTCGGTTTGTTTTGGTGCACATAATTTTCTTTTAACTAACAGCTGGTTAAATATAAAAATGCTCTGTAGACTATGAGGTTATTTTATTTACTCTGATTTGTCATTGATTTTTAGGAAATAAGTAAGATTAGTAGACCACAAAGAAAAGTAACACCATCGATGTATACAAGTCGATGTGTGTGTACACGAGTCTTAAAAAAAGGATATACAAATTATTATACTGCTCAACTTTTTTAGGAAAGGGTAGGAAAATCCATTTTTACACGTTTTAATTCATCTTGGTTTGTTTACAATCAATGTTTTTGAATGATTAAACTTTGTTTTGATTAGGCACGGAAATATTGATGTCATAAATAAGGAGATCAAGAATCCTCAGGAATACAATTTTAAATTACCACCACAACCTCAGACAGGTTTTGTCCAAAGACATACAGATATGAATGACATAGATTGAGCACAACGTCATCATTGACCTAGGATACTGCAATCAGACTATAACCATCCTTTTATGAAATCTAAAAAAGTTGTTTGGCGTGTGTTTAGTTGTCGTTACGTTTGGAGGCGCTGAATATTTTATAGTTTAAATAAATAAATATAGGGAATTACTGGGATTCAATGAGGATGGTTTAATTATTAAGGATATTAGAACTGATAACAGAATGGATAATAAACATAGACAAATAGTTACGTCACTAGCTTTACTAGCGTGTTTTACGTTTTAAATTCCTTCAACATGTGACCAGTTCTTTTGATTAAATGAATATTATTTTATTTTTGACTCAGCTGTTTACCAAAACAAACTATATGTTGTTGTTTTTAATTTTCGTTGTTTACAATTATTTATTTAGTAATTGATGTAGTGAAATTGATATAAAGGATATGTGTGGACGATTCGTTTAATGATGTCAGGACACCAACGTTATAATTATGTGTAGCCTACTGTGAATTTTATTGGATGTTTTCGTTTTATTTGAGGGAGTTTCTATTCAGACCTACTGGAAATTGTGAATAGTATGAGTAATTAATTGTATTATGTTGATATTGATTATGGAAGAGGCAGGTATGCGATGGAATTGGAAGGTGATATCGTTGACTAGGCCTATACACTATCTCAATTGATAATTACTCTTTCTACTGTAGGCTGCTATAGAATTTGTCTTTATACGTGTAAGCTAGCTGTTCTGATTTATACACAGTTTTAACCGACTACTCCCGTACGTAGGACGGGCTAACACCTCGTATTGATTTAAAGTTAAAACAATGTTTCTACAATATAAAGCTAACAACACAAAATGTACATTTCGTTGTGTACAATATCTTCACAACTCTACAATCTCTTTACAACTAAACGTTAGAAGCAAAAAAAAAACGGAGGAAATTTCATTTTTATAAAGGTGATAACTTGTCATTTATTGAATTTTCCCAAACATTTAGTTTTAACTTCAGAAAACTTTATTTTACTCCATTACAGTATTTGTATTTTGACCCTATACAAACTGTACATTTCTGAAAACTAAACGCCCATCTTTTTGTCATAATATGTAATATTTTTATAAATCCGATTGTCTTTGGGTTGTTAAACTTTAAACAAATTAAATGGCTGCCTTTTCGAATTATTAGAAAGTACATATACAAAGTAGAAACTTGATGCTTTGCAAAATAATGGTTGTGGGGAGTGGGATGTATTAAAAAGAAACCATATACTTTTATTTGCTTAACAATATCTTCTTTTTAGAAAAAAATATTTACTTGTCCACCATTTACACCATTTACTATTTACCCATTTACCATTTACATTTGCAATGTGTGAGAGATGATTATTAATAAAATTCAATCCGATCTGTTACAACAGGCCCTCAATGGTATCTAGAGCTGGTCCAATATACAACACCCCTTAGGGCCGTTTGATCGACCAAGTGCAATGGCAAGGCGATTGCTACAAAAGCTCTAGAATAACCAATAGTTTTGTTCGGAGCTTTGTTGAATGCATTGCTCAATCGCAAACACCAATAATATTAAATATTATTGTTATACAAGGTGTCCCGTGAGTAAACAACTAAACTCCTAGAAATGTATCTATGGTAAAGAGACAATTAGGAATGATTGTTTCCCAAAACAACTTTGTCAAAACACTATGTCCAATTCAAAATTTCAAATGGGGGTCATTTAATTTTTTTTACGTTGAATAAAAATGGCTAGTTCTAAAAATAATGTGAATTCTTCTATTTAGCATTTAAAATGTTCTATCAATTGACTCCGAGTTCACAAAGAAATGAGGTACATTTTTATTTTTCCACCGTTAAACCCTAGAACCAAGCCCGAAACGGTTTGTAAAATTTTTTTTGTGTATAATTTTTTAAGTGTATTTCTGCAAGAAGTTTGTAAATATTAGTTTTTAAATAAATTGTAAATAGTATGTTAATATGCCTATGACGCAGTCTATCCGACATTGTTGGTCAAGGATTAAGGACACAAGTACATATCAAGTATTAAGTAAGTAAGTATGAAGTAAGTAAGTACATTACTTAAGGTTAATCCTTGACGGTCGCGCTATTATCACATGTATAAAATCAATTGTTGAGTTGCGGGTTTTAAACTTGGACCTCGCTTTCGAAGCCCCAAGCTCTACCCTTAGACCAGCTCGCTCCCCAAAACGAGGCAAAATAGGCTTGCACCTTTGCCTTATTTTACAACTAAAAATCATGATATTTCAGCTAGTTTTTTTCCGATCTGTACTGGAATTTGTGTCGTTTTATAGGAAATATTAAATGCAAATTGAAGTATCCTTGACATTTTTCATAAAATTAGCTATTTTTAGCAATTTAAATCATAAATATTAAAATTGCCACCATTTTGCATTTTTAACTTGAACCAAGTTCATTTTTCACCCAGCACATGTGTCTCTATCATAACGTACCTGCCAAGTTGCCTTATGATCGATTAATATTTTCAATGATAAAAACATTTATACTTATATTTAAAGGGGTTGACACAAACTTTCACATTTGGTAAGATTGAACTTCAAACAAACAAACAAACAAACAAGCAAACAAACCCATAAACTTTCACATTTATAATATTAGTAAGATTTAAATGACAGTTATTGTGTTTAAACGAAGATACACACTGTTCATAGTCGATACAATCAAGTGAACTGTTTACCCGTTTACACAGCTAAACTAAAATTGGTGAATAATATCAGCTGTGTTTACTGTGAAAATCTGACTATTGATCTAAGAGTTAAATTTGGATCGTTAAATGAACGAATACTTTGTATTAACAAGAGAAAGACGCAATTATACAGCAAGCTAAATAACTTTTTATTTTAGTAGAACACAATAAACGATACATTTAATAAAAAAGTAAAACAAATATGATGAAACCAAATAAATAAGTAAAATAAATAACAGGAATATACGAAACATGTTCTCTCTAGTATCTACCGGGCCTGCGGTGCATCTGGTCTAGGCTGTACAAATTATGTATAAATAATAAATTACCTTTATTTACCTAGCATTTTCCTGATGTATAAAAATTTTTTTTGATATACAAATTATTGAAAACCAGCCTAATAGTACAACCTAATATTCAACCTAATTTATAGAGGAAACATATTATTGCTGAAGTGTTGCTGGGTATAAGCAATTTTAGGATCGGTTAGTCAGTGTACTTATGAATTTTATACAAGACTAGCTGGCCCGACAGACGTCGTCCTGTCCTAATGTGGTTTTATATCAAATGCTCGTTCATTTTCAAGATGATCTCGTTCGCATCGCTCAATCACGTCCAGGTTGAAGTTCGTTCGCTACGCTCACTCACCTTTGGGTTGGAGCTCGTTCGCTACGCTCACTCACCTTTTGGTTGCAAATTAGCTGTTGTCATTAATTTAAAAAATAATAGTGCTGCTTCCTGTTGGTAAACCTTATAACCTTTTAATGCTATTGAACATCACAGAATCAAATTGTTTAGTTGAACCAGCTGTTAAGATTCTTTAATTCCATTTAAATATGAGTACTCATAAGGTTAACACGGGAAATTCCAGATCCACTGGGGCGGAGCCCTTTTGACGGATCTGCACCAAACTTTACACAAACCATCCTTGAATAATGCTTAATAATGCCTGAAAGTTTCATTACAATCTGTCGAGCGGTTTCGGAGTCCATAAAGGACAAACAAACATACATACATACAAACAAACATACATTGGATTTTATATATATAGAATACGGTTTATCTAACCTAACTTTCAGTCATGTGAAGTCTCCTCATCGTGCTGTAGGATAAGGTGTAACTCGCTAACATAAGAGACCAGCTGCTTTACAGAAGGTGTGCACATTTTAAAGTCTGATAAATTTTAGGCGGACAACCTAAAATTTATTGGAGGATCCTCTGTTTCTACGATTATTCAAGCAGAAACTGTATGGGTCCTAATCATAAAAAAATTATGGCACTGGCCCGAAAGTAGTTTTTTTTAAAATCTAAAATAAGATCTAATTAATTAATTAATTAATAAATTAGTTAATTAAATCTAAATTTAAATTTTTTAAAATTTTTTTAATCATGTAACGGTCAAAACACTCCCAAACCAGCTGTTACTGTTATTAGTATATACATCCGGGCCAGTGACGTAATTTGCTTATGTTTACGATCCATGCCATTTCTGATCTAATAATCATGGCTGTATCCGACTCATGTTTTCTACAATAGTTAGCCTATACTATTACCAAATGCAGAGAGGCAGTTATAAAATATTATTAGTATTAAAAGTAGTAAGTAGTAACATTCCCTAACAACTATACAAGGTATATGATGATATACGTAACATACCTCATCGTTACTAGATATCATACTGGACTTTAATGCCAATGTTATGGAAACAGTGTTAATGTATAGAGACAGTCCATCAACAAGGCAACGATACATGCACTCACCAGAAATTGACATATGATTGATGTATGCTTCTGTTGTGACACAACAGAACATCATTTACTAGGCTGAAACCAAACACAGTTAGTTAATACTAAAAGGTTTTAAGTATTATAATTTATTTAAAATCTTCAAAAACATATAAAACTAATTTAATTATGGTTGAACGATTTATAACCCTACCTAATCTATGCAATAATGCAATCAGTGTACTCGAAGTTTTACCTCTGCAACCATTGTGCTTTCTGAGAATGAAATTTAACGGTAATATGCACAAATACATTTCTTTGCAATATTCTGAAAAACGAGCTGTAAATAAAAAGGATTAAAACAAACTAATGAAAATTATTTTTTTTAACTTATACAGTGTTAGTAAAAAGTCTGGAGACCCCCTCTTAATTTTTTAACGGCCCATACTAGAAAGACTAAACTCGGCACACCTTTATGGCATGTTATGAAGTACTTTTTGGGCATAACCGCCACTTGGTGTACATCCCCAAAATGAGGAATTGGGGGGAACTCAAAAATTTCAAATACAAAGACCCATCGAGTGAGACCCCTCATTTTAAAGGTCCAGGTAAAAGAAAACCAACAACGCAAATTAGAGGTCGCTATATTCTCAATCCAGTAAAAATTGCCGGCCAATTGAAATTCTTGGAATTTAAATTTAATTTACAGCTTTCCTAGTCTAAAGACCCCCTGTAAATTTTGTAATGGCTCACACTAGGAAAACTAAACCCTACACACCTTTTTGGGAATCTTTTGAAGTACTTTTTAAGCCTAATAGCCACATGGTTCCAAACCCAAAATGGGGGATTTTGGGGGAAACTAAAAAAATTAAAATTAAAACCCCATTGAGTGTCCCCTCATTTTGAAGGTCTTAATAAAAGAAAACTAATAACGCAAACTAGAGGTCTCTATCTTAACACAGTAAAATATGGTAGCCAATTGAATATAAAATTGCAAGTTATTTCTGATTTCTAAAGATTTTAATCAGCTTCCATTTTTTACTGGATTGAGATAAAAACCTCTAGTTTGCGTTGTTAGTTTTCTTTTATTAGGACCTTCAAAATAAGGGGTCACTCGATGGGGATTATCATTAAAAAATTATGAGTTTTCCCCCAAATCCTCCATTTTGGGTTTGGGAACCAAGTGACTACCAGGCTTAAAAAGTACTTCATAACATGCCAAAAAGGTGTGTAGGGTTAGGTTTTTCTAGTGTGAGCCATTACAAAATTTACAGGGGGTCTTCAGACTAGGAAAGCTGTAAATTAAATTTAACTACCGAGAATTTCAATTGGCTGCCATTTTTACTGAATTGAGATAGAGACTTCTAATTTGAGTTGTTGGTTTTCTTTTACCAAGAGCTGCGAAATGAGGGGTCACTCGATGGGTCTTTGTATTTGAAATTGTCCAGTTTCCCCCAAAATCCCCCGTTTTGGGGATGTACACCAAGTGGCGGTTATGCCCAAAAAGTACTTCATAACATACCATAAAGGTGTGCCAAGTTTAGTCTTTCTAGTATGGGCCATTACAAAAATAACAGGGGTCTCCACACTTTTTATTAACCCTGTATAATGGATATAATGCTAAACGAAGCATTATATTCACAGTAAAGGACATTTTACGAATAGTCTTCGTTGAATTGTTTAAAATAAATGTTAAAATGACCAATTATTAAACACTTTTGCAATTATAACTATTTAATAGTTAAAGACAATATCCGCAGCTTTAATTGATTATTTGGATTTTAAAATACAGCCCTGTTCTACACGAAAAAATAATATTCGACAGTAACTAAACTTCATGGATCATGAGATATTACAAATAGAAAAAAGAGAGACGCACTAAGTTGTCTTTAGTCTTAAGCTCAAATTTGAACCTAATGAGATAAAGCAAAGAATCGCTCTAGATTTGAAATGACTTAGCTTAAACGGTTATTCCAGACAGTTGGGTTCCAAGCTTTGAGATTGTATAATGTATAGTGATGTTGGATTCTTTAAATGTTAAATCATATACTTTTCCGAGATTGAATGGCATATTGATTGTCTAAATAAACTAATATAGATTTAGATTACCTGTTTGCAGTAAGACGATCCTGGGGAGTACACCGACTACAGCTGTTTCGTGTTTTTTAAGCGGATCACATCTTCAGGTCAAGAATGTATTGATAATGATCACTCATGTGAAGTTCGGCAAAAGTTTTAAATAAAAAGGGGAATACATTTAGATTACAACACTCGTGACAATACATTTAAATTACAGGGCCGATGCCGAATTCACGTTTGGTGATCAATCAGCGTCTGGTCGACCACTTATTCAAACTGAAACTTGGGCTTGGGTTGGAAAGAGTCACTTTACGCCCTAGTGATGAAATATACTCTTAAATCATTCGTAATGAACACAATTGTAAGACTTTTAAAGACAGAAAATCACTTGTGAAGACCCTGGACAAGATCTTGCAAATAGCTTCTATATAGATTAAAGAGTAGTACTACTCTGTGTCTGTAAAATAACTTTATCTGTATTAGTGGATTTAAAAAAAAAACTCTAAAAAAAGGAATAAATGTGTAGAGGAAGCATAATTGGTTTGAAACGCTTACTTATATGGGAATTGTTTTTATAATTAGTAGTATTGGTGTAGAAAAGCTGCAAGATTTAAGTAACTGCTGGAAATTTAAGTGCTCAAGAAATAGCGTTATGGATGATAATAAGGTAGCTCCCAAGATATTGTAGGGTCCAATATACCCATTCCACCATGACCAAATACCATATTCAATTTGTACCCCTCAAATGTCTGAGTATCATGTTGGGATAGGTGGGAATAGGAAATCATAAAACACAAATGATAATATTGAATATACTTTGAAAATATAGATACTTACCTCTTATTAATTACAATGTGGTATATACACATGACAGATTAATGTAGTCGTTTGTTTGATCGGCCACATTAAACTCCTTCAGTTCCAATGTTAGTATGGCTAACAACAATGTGTAGGTTAAGTATTGAAGACTTCTGTTATTATTAAATGTTGATATTAAAATAAATATGCAATCGACTTATTCCATTGACGACATTCAATTTTAAATACATACAATGTTAAATTTTACACTTACGGCATATTGTGTTTTATTATACGGAATTCCAGTGTTGTCGTAACATAAAAGCTATGTGTAAACAGAAGAGAGCTACTGTTCCATTGTCTCGCAATAATTCTGGTAATCGCCTTTCCTCCTACGTGCCAACATTGTTATTGACCTCATTGAATGTTTAACTGACTTTTAAAAGTGTTACATTTGCTAGAAACATTTACGTTTATTATTAAAAAAATCTATCTATACTATTATAAATAAACGGTATCAGCATTCTGACACAAACTTTCTCCCATAAGTTTGTCAACAACCTTTATCATGTGTAAGCGGTGAGACGGATTTGGGATTTGTAAAATTTTCTTCAGAATTTAAAGGACTATAACATACTAAATTTTTATCAAAATCGTTCCGACCAATTTTGGGAAAATCTGATTTTCCGTTATTTTATGGGGTTTTTATAGGAAAATAACATAATTTACAATAACTTTTGAACCGTAATTTTTACAGAAATGGGATTTGTACCATTTTGTTCATAATATAAAGGACTATAACATACTAAATTTTCATCAAAATCGTTCGGGCCATTTTAGGAAAAATCCTATTTTTCCGTAATTTTATGGGGTCTTACAGGAAAATCCCCATTAAAAATAAAAATGTCTAAAAAGTGAAAAAACTATAGAAATTTTAAGGAACATAACATACTATATTAAATCAAAACCGGATTTATGTCTAAAATCCTTTTTTTCGTTATTTTATGGGGTTTTATGGGAAAATAACATAATTTACCATAACTTTTGAACCGTAATTTTTACAGAAATAGGATTTGTACCATTTTGTTCAGAATCTAAAGGGCTACGACATACTAAATTTTTATCAAAATCGTTCCGACCAATTTTGGGAAAATCTGATTTTCCGTTATTTTATGGGGTTTTTATAGGAAAATAACATAATTTACAATAACTTTTGAACCGTAATTTTTACAGAAATGGGATTTGTAACATTTTGTTCATAATATAAAGGACTATAACATACTAAATTTTCATCAAAATCGTTCGGGCCATTTTAGGAAAAATCCTATTTTTCCGTAATTTTATGGGGTTTTATGTGAAAATCCCCATTAAAAATAAAAATTTCTAAAAAGTGAAAAAACTATAGAAATTTTAAGGAACATAACATACTATATTAAATCAAAACCGGATTAATGTCTAAAATCCTTTTTTTCGTTATTTTATGGGGTTTTATGGGAAAATAACATAATTTACCATAACTTTTGAACCGTAATTTTTACAGAAATAGGATTTGTACCATTTTGTTCAGAATCTAAAGGGCTACGACATACTAAATTTTTATCAAAATCGTTCCGACCAATTTTGGGAAAATCTGATTTTCCGTTATTTTATGGGGTTTTTATAGGAAAATAACATAATTTACAATAACTTTTGAACCGTAATTTTTACAGAAATGGGATTTGTAACATTTTGTTCATAATATAAAGGACTATAACATACTAAATTTTCATCAAAATCGTTCGGGCCATTTTAGGAAAAATCCTATTTTTCCGTAATTTTATGGGGTTTTATGTGAAAATCCCCATTAAAAATAAAAATTTCTAAAAAGTGAAAAAACTATAGAAATTTTAAGGAACATAACATACTATATTAAATCAAAACCGGATTTATGTCTAAAATCCTTTTTTTCGTTATTTTATGGGGTTTTATGGGAAAATAACATAATTTACCATAACTTTTGAACCGTAATTTTTACAGAAATAGGATTTGTACCATTTTGTTCAGAATCTAAAGGGCTACGACATACTAAATTTTTATCAAAATCGTTCCGACCAATTTTGGGAAAATCTGATTTTCCGTTATTTTATGGGGTTTTTATAGGAAAATAACATAATTTACAATAACTTTTGAACCGTAATTTTTACAGAAATGGGATTTGTAACATTTTGTTCATAATATAAAGGACTATAACATACAAAATTTTCATCAAAATCGTTCGGGCCATTTTAGGAAAAATCCTATTTTTCCGTAATTTTATGGGGTTTTATGTGAAAATCCCCATTAAAAATAAAAATTTCTAAAAAGTGAAAAAACTATAGAAATTTTAAGGAACATAACATACTATATTAAATCAAAACCGGATTTATGTCTAAAATCCTTTTTTTCGTTATTTTATGGGGTTTTATGGGAAAATAACATAATTTACCATAACTTTTGAACCGTAATTTTTACAGAAATAGGATTTGTACCATTTTGTTCAGAATCTAAAGGGCTACGACATACTAAATTTTTATCAAAATCGTTCGGGCCATTTTTTAGAAAATCCGATTTTTCCGGTTTTTTATGGGTTTTTATGGAAAAATCCCCATTAAAAATCAAATTTTCAAAAAAATGGAAAAAAAACGTCTTGAGATACTATGGACTACTATATCTTACTATATCTTTATCTTGACCCATAGAACCATTTCCTGGAGTTGGATTGTTTACTTCAGAGAAACTTTTTAGTGTGGTGAAAAAATAAAAAAAAATCAAATATAACATCAACATTACTTTTAAAATACTAATTTTCGATGTTAGATACTATATGTGAAGTATGAATCAATTTAATATAAATTGTCTGGCCGATATCTAAAGATAATCCTGAGAACCTTGACCCCTAAGGGCCATTCGATCGACCAGTGCAACAAGAGACGATTACTACGAAAGCTCTAAACAAACCGATTATGGTTCTAGAGCTTTATTGCAGATATTTCGTTCAATCACCAACACAAATTTTCCAAACATTTTTCTAATTTTGGCAGGTTAAAATAATACTAAAATCAAATTTTGTTATATTTAAATTAAAAATTTATGAAATCCTATACTGAAACGAACACGTTAAACAATATATATATTAGTTTGTTGGGCATTCATTATACAAGATAGTTATGAGGTACTCCGTTACGATGTTCTTCAATACAGTATTGTGAGTTTATGGCTTATGTTAATTCATGATGAACTAAAACAATAAATTATATTTTTAATTTCAACAAAGTAAAATAGTTGGAGACGAAATAAATAAATTTTGGGAGAATGAGTTAGTAATGAAAAATGTTAACGAAACATGTGATCTAAAGATTATAATAAATACATTACCTAACGACAGTATAATTAGTGCGCATTATTAAGTAGTTAAACAATGAAAACAACAACAGTGAAGCGTTTCCTCACACAAAAACAGCTGTTCTGATTCAGCTTTATGGTTTTTTGACGCTCGTAAATGATAAAAATAACTTCTAGAACTAGACCTCATGTTTTCACTGTTGGCGAGTCATACAGTAATTTTAGTCATTTGATCCACTTTAAAAGTTTATTCTGGCTGAATGAGAGAAAGAAATTGATCGACACTTTACACACAACCTGCAATAATACTTTGTCTAAAATTGTGATAAGTATACAAATTCTAGTCCAGTAGTTACATATTTTAATAAAACATAAATTGAATAAAATGTTGTCCAACCAAATAATTTAAAACATTACTTATATAGTTATTTGTGTAACTAGTGGTGAAAGGGGCACTTTGCTGCACACGAGAGCAATGTTTACGCACGAGCCGCAGGCGAGTGCGGAATGATCTCGAGTGCAGCAAAGGCCTTTTTCACTCGTGTTACACATTATATTTTTCCTACAGTCACTATAAAGAATATAAATAATTAGTCTTTCAAACACTATACAACACGCTTTTAAGTTCAGCTGGCAACACAAATGGTGCCCTAGAGAAAGTAGTACCCGCGGTCCGTATCACTCCGCTATTTTTCCTCGGCAAGAAATGTGCTCCGCGTTTTGAGAATATAGTTCCGTATGTTTTTGTAATTTGAAGTGGTTTCCGCGCCTTAAAAAATGCTTTAAAGGTATTTTCTTGTTTATTAAGATCGTAGGAATGTTTTTAAAACGTTTAAAAGAAAAGTCCAGAAAGTTCAGTAATACCGAAACTATAAACACGAAATGACAGGTTAAATCGTAGTTATAATAGTCAATCAGCTGCTCATAGTATTATTATCTTTAAGTGTTGCCAACCTATTTCCAAGCGTACACGGATTACGTGCATAATAGAACCACGCTGTTTTGTGTTGGCCGGGCGCACATCTGATGCGGCACGGCACGGCACGGCGCGACGTTTTGCCTTAAGGCGCCTTTTGCGACTAGATTTCTATTATTTCAAATGGGGGTGCCGCACACATCATCGGGCACGGCAAGGCAAGGCAAAACAGCGCCGTACGGCGCTTTGTTCTGCCTTTTCAATTTTCGTCTTTCGGGCAAAAGGCTTGAGGCAAAACGATGTGCGCATGCGCGAGGATCGACACCACGTTCAGCGCAGTGACAGCCCCTGTCAAAATCAGTGTGCACTTTCAACGATTAGTAATTATGATTTTTTCCGGATCTGCTCTTAGTTCTGCAATGAATGGGTTAAAGTTCCTTTTTTGGTTGATGGGATGCACCCACGATTCTCTGTAAGGGAGATCATCTGTTACATTCATTAGGTACCATCATTGACTATATAAACACAACAGTCAATGGTACCATAAAGCAACGATGGCAGCAGCCTCTTCTTCGCCTTCTGCATCCATTCTCACAAAATGTGTAGAACAAAGTGTCACAAAATGTACAAAAAACCTCATAACACACAGTATCTCACTTTACTGAAACCATGGGATCGACCATGTGGGTGCTCAAGTCGCCTTGCCGTGCCGTGCCGTATGCATCTCAAATCTCCATCGGGCACGGCAAGGCGAGACAAAGACAACTCGCCTCGCCTTGCCGTGCCGTGCTGTATCAGGTGTGCGGCCGGCCCGGAATCCTGATGTGCGGCAAAGTATAAACCGTACGACAAAGTATAAACCGTACGGCAAAGTATAAATATGCAGCAATTTGCAGCTTTATGTACTATAAACAGTACAAGGAAGCCAACTTTGTCGGGTGACTGTAGGAAAAATTACATTTTCTGAATCTTAGGCCAGAATTTTTGCAAATCAACAATAACTAGTGAAATCAGCATTGATGTACTCATAAATATTTTCCCCTCTACTAGTAGTTCTAGATTTTTCGTGTCATTTATAGAGTAAACAAGTACTTAGTGGATCAGCTGTTTATTTAATTGTAAATACACTATTTTGCATACTATTCGGAGACAAGAACCATTCTGAAAACTCAAAAGGCTGCTATAAGAGCCATAACATCCAGCGCAAGGCAAGAGCATTGCAAACCACTGTTCCGTGCCTTAGGAGTGATGACTGTTTACAGTCAATTTATTTACAACTGTCTGGTGCATGTTAAGGAAAACATAGGCAACCTCAGCTGAACCAACTTCATAATTACAACACGAGAAGAGGAGAAATTTTAAACATTCCTTTCTGCAGGCTGAACAAGCAAAAAGACTGCTATCCTGTCCTTGGCATTAGGCTCTACAACCATCTGAACAAGAACATAAAGTCACTCCCTCTCAGGAATTTTAAAAAGAAAGTCGAAGAACTACTAAAGGCACGGCCTCTCTATTCCATTGGTGAATATTTTGTTGAGGAAAGTGATGAATGGATCTCATGACCTACTGCCATGTTAACCAATTCTAAAGTAGGCTATTAACACTTTATACTTTTTTTTACGAAATCTATCCAGTCTTTACTGGTCAGCGATGGATGTATGGTATAAAGGTATATTAAGAATTACCTGTTTTCAAAACGAATTTACGTGAGTAAAGAGCCACTTTTATGTGAAATGTTGACACATATATTACCTTAGGTAAGTAGCTACTCTAGGTAAGACCTAGAACCAGGACCGATTTACGTATTCATTCATTTTATATTATTAATGAAATATTTTAACAAAAATCAAGTATAATTAAAATTCACTAAGTCTACAGGTTTGCTTTGGGGGAGAGAGGGATGGGGGTTACAATATTGACAATAAACAACTAGCTATTAAAAATTGTTTTAATATTTTTTACTAACCAAAGCGTAGAGATAGAATCATAAAACCTCGTGTTTAACCTTAACAACACACCACAACACCTGTTTAACGTTAACATTAACAACACAAGAAGGATGAACTCCGCTACGAACCGTCTTGAGCGAAAGCAACCAATTACAGACTTTATGGACTCTAAACGGTTTATTGCCTTTGTTTGTTGTAATAGAATGTTACTAGAGTAATTTACATGTTAGCTTAATAGTTGCATTAACTGAGCTAGCAGACAAACAACCTTAAAATGTGGATTATAATATTCAGAACTCAATTTAGTTTATTATTTAAGTTGAACTAGAATTATCCTTAAAATTGCTATGTTTCAAGAGTGTTTTTTCATATGTGGACAAAATAAAATATTCTTTATTCCTTTCAACATCAAACCTAAGCCATCTTTGAGCATGGTAATATTTATAAAAGGCTTGGGTCAAAGTTGCTTGCATAGTGGTTAGGGTCTCGGAAAACTTTAATGGGTTTGGACCGCTTTCCCTTAAAAGTGTTTGACATCATTAAAAAAATGCCACTGGCGTAGACACGATAAAAAAAAGTTGTAAGTTAGACAATAGGCAATAGACTAAGCTTTATTGTACATAACGCCGGAAAATACAACAATACAAAAGTAATTCCCAAGCTGGTACATGGTCAATTTATATCTAGGTTCCTTAATCTAAATTACACCCTAACAAGAGTGAAAACCATCAAAATCTATCCTTAAAAAGTATGAATTTTATAATACTATGCTTTCTAGCTCAAAGTGTCTTTCAGCTTATATGTAAAATTTGTTTTTGATAAAATTCTGTATCAATTAGGTACATTACTGTAGAACTTCGGCTAATTATAAACATATTTGAACCAAAATGCAATAAAGCAAATTGTTTGTTCTTTGCACGAATAACTACAGGGTATTTCTGTATTTTTTAGTTTAATTACCAATTAAGTTATAGTACCCTATTAGTATACCTACCCTTACCTACGTACTACCTACCTATAGTAGTATACCATATACCATATAGTACCTATAGTACCATATACATATATACCTATAGTAGTATAGTATACCCTTTAGATAATATATATATATTATTCAGTCTTACTAACTGATACGATTCATGTAAATATTTAAATCTGTATAGGAATGTTATGACCTTGCTTAACTATCGAGTTGAACATTTTAGGTTGATCAATGCATTCATTCCAATGCTGAACGTAGGGGTCATAAATTATGAATTATTCGATGTCCCATTTTGCCTGAAAATTCGCCCATTATGGAACCATGATATATTGGTACCACATTCCTTTAGCAACAGATTTAATATGGAATACGATCGATTATACTTTAGAGTCATGGAACCGATAACAACTGATTACGAACTAGCTCATATTGAGCGATTTTAAAATTATTTGCATCCAAATTTCTTAATTTGAACTACACTTCTTCGGAGCCTTCCTATTATGACAACAAATATTTGCATATTAACCTACCATGTAAGATCAAGGTAACAGTGCAGGAGTCACATCAGACAACAATAAATCCGTATAAATAAATCTAATACGACGTAGTTTAAACTATTGTAAAAGCCCATTCAAGACGTTCTTAAAACATATACAATAATGCGTACAATATTGTAAATTATAGGCCATCTGCCACAAATTTCTAAACAAAAGCTGTAGAATATTATAAAATTTCAACATAAAAAACATAGTTGTTTTAAACTAACAGAAAACGTCCAACCGTCTTTCAAAGTTATGTTAAAACTAAATGTTTTTTAAATGCGATTTTTTTAAATAAGACATTTTATCTCGCCAACCAGCAAGTTGCTCTTTTTGATGTTAGCTAGCTTGTATTGGGTGCTGGCACAATAATTATAATCTTGAACTAGAACTTCTAATTTTTACGTTTTAGCCTATATGCTTTTATTTTTTTTATTAAAATTATAAAGAAGAAGTGGTTTCTATGTGAGTGAGTGTGTGTTTGTTCGTGGTACTGTAATATTAAATCCACTTAACAACTGTCTGGGCTTAAATAAAGCAACAGCCTTATTTCTATATTTGTATAGAACACTTTGATATGACCTAGAAATTCACAAATTTGTAAATTTTGCTAAAGGTTTCGGAAAAACCAACATTTTCTCTTTCACATGATGTGCTAGGCACGGGTATAACTGGCTAATATTACAATAATATGAATTAGGAAATATATAATAGATTTAATTTTATGGATCAATATTTTTCTTTATATAAGTATTTATACCAAAAGAGATTTCCCGGCTTACTTCAATTATTCCCTTGCCTCGTACGTGAAAATAAATTAACATGCTTTCCTTTGCACGTTGAGCTCGCATTATAAAATAATACTTTCAATACTATTAATGAAATCTACTATTTTATTACATAGCAACTTTATTAAACTGAGTTTATGTTTCTTATATCAACTAAGCTATAAATAATTGGTGCATTTTTCCCTGTGATAATTACTTGTTGCATCAAGCAGATTATAACACAAACAACCATAGACAACTTTTACAACAAACTGAAAAGGGCCAGATCAGTGACAAAGACAAAAGGTAACAGGAAACTAGTGATATTGCTTCACCTTTGAAAGGTTGATAGCCTAAGCTGGACAGCCAAATATTTTTAGGAACTTTGATTAGAAATATTCTTAATGGGAATAAGATATTATTTAATATTTTAAGTCCAGCTGAACGTATATTTATAAATTACAGAAATATTTGTAGGCTATATTTAATATATTTTTGTCTAATTTTTCTATTATTTCCACAGAAATATATTTTTTCGGTCTTATTGCTTGTTACTTACATACTTTGTTAATTACATTAACTTCTATATAATTTAGTATGGTGAATAATCAACTTGATACTTTTCCATTGGAGTAAGTTAAACTTCAATTGCATTGTAAAATGTATAGTTTATATCAATGGTTTTTAGCACTTTTCAGCGTTATTACAACAACATCAGCTTATAATTAAATTAGTATAGTATGCCAGATAACTAAGAAAAAGGTTAAAGTAAAAAAAAATAAATAAACGATCACCAGGATTTATGTAAACACTTTTTTAATTTTTAAATATTTTAATTAGACTTGTAGTTTTGGTTATTATATGGTATTAAAGGTGGTAGAATCTCAATCTGAGTATAATAATGTGACCCATAATGTTCTATCCTTTCTCTTGTCAGGAAATTGTCATTGGTACGTTACGTCTTAATAATGAAGAAATGAAGTAAATAACTGCAAATATAAACTTACGTGATATATTCCCAAGTTGTAGAAATTAACTTGAAATGATAAAGTAATACTGATAAAAAATTGAAAGCTAAATTCCTAAGAACTTCCTTTTACAGTTACCAAACAGCCGTGAATTTACAAAAGAAGATGATTTAAAGTTGTATTTTTTTATAATTTTGTATATGATGAAATAGTAGAATATCCAGTATTGCCATCGAGATAAAGATCGATCGAAAGTAGTTTCATTCTAGACACGTTTGCGATAAATTAAGAGAAACGACCACCATATTCTGAGTCAGATTATGGCCTTTGAGCGTTTTGTAGACCGGTATTACTTTGGTATTAGGACTATTAGAACTTTTGTGAACACGTTCATATTTTTGGTTGATATTTATAAAACAAAATTTTTAAGTTGAGAAGAAAAATTTTAATTCTGTTTTGTTAATTCTTCTAAGTTTTGTTAGATTTTGCTCCTTTTGTGATGTAAGGCATTGGAGTGTTGTAATATATCTCAGTTATATTATTGTTAGGCTTAAAAATACGTATAATTATTAAAACTTCGATACGCTAACGATTATAATCAAGCTTCGTAAAGGCATTTTTTAATAAGAGGATGCAAATAATCAATCAGTTTAAGCATATAGACATGGATTTAATTGAAACACCTACTCTAGCATATTCAGTCAAAGTTGTACCTAATTAATCTTTTATTCTCTTATAGCTAATTTCAGTTTAAAATTTACAAATGAACTATAATTTTTAATGTACATCGCTTGAAAATCATACATTTAACTGTATATTTTCTAAACGGAAAGTAAATAGAAGAAACATCTTATAACACTTAAAACATATATTTACGCTTATCGTGTTACTCACAAGATGGTAAATAAACATACATAAAATATACATAATTGAAAGTATAAGCGTGAATATATGTTTTAAGTGTCATAAGACGTTTCTTTTATTTACTTTCCGTAAATTTAATAACACGTTCAATGCTGTTTAAGAAGTTATTTTCTTAACCTCTTGAAAACAACTTGGAAAAACACACTCTAATTTTTTGAAATTATCGTTTAAATGATGATTATCTTATTAAAATCTATAAAATAACTAAACATTCGGATTTTTATTAGAAAAAACTGGAACGATTTTGATTACAACTTTTTAAGGTATGTCCTAATAATTGTGGTCAAAACAGTACAACCTCAAATGCTGTAAAGGTTTACGGTTAAACATTTATTGTAATATTTTTTGGTGTTGCCCATAAAATATCATGGTTATTTCTGATGCTTTAATATTATGAGGGGCTTTTACATATGAAAGAAAGTAAGTATCACTTTTTAGATACTATTTATGTAAAATTACTATTAACTAAGTTTTTGTAGTGACTTTAGCATTAACAGGTATGCATCTTATTTATTCACGCTGCAGCCGTTTATCTGGACTATACTAATTATTAATTATTTAATTAATTAATTCTGTACAAGAAGTATGAAAATTAATTATGTTTCCTTAAACATCCTAACTAAGGATAGATTTAGAATAAATATATTTTAGTCTTTTGGTGTTGTTGAACTGCATATAGTCTCAAAACGAATTCCAAGTGTACAAGAAGCTTTTTTAAGAACGGAAATGGTTGCAATCCAGTTTAAATTAGCTCTCATAATAACCTCAGTCTAATGGCATTAGTGCGAGTGCGTTTAGCCCAAGTTATAAATCACTTTATGACCAATAAACAGTGTATTACGATTGCTTGCCTATTACAGCCTCTAATAGAATGGAGTATTGTGAGCTTAGTCATGTGCCAGAGTTATCGTGCACTTCACGTTCGCGGTTATAAACCTTGCAAAGTAGCGTAGCTTTATTGACGTATGCGTTATTTGCATCGGTCAAAAATACCCTTATTGGTTATAAAGCCACGTTCCCTTTTATCATAGGGGGTTCTAAGAAAAAACTGTGTATATTTAAAATGCTATAAAATCAGTATTTTAAAGTAGAATCAATGTTTAGGTTACACTATGTTTAATCTTCATCATAAAATCTACCTTTTTAAGAAAAATTTTTTGAAAACTAAACATAGATTCTTATGTAGTATGGCTTTTAGTTTAAGGATGTCCTTAATACAAATGAGATCTTTATAGGTAAATCTACAGCAAGTTGGATTTTGAACTACCAAAACACAGCTGCATTGTATTTGCAATTTGGGTTTCCCCGCGTTGCAGCTAATGTTTTATTGATGATCCACTTCATCTGATATTTTCATAAATATACAACATAATACCATAAACATTTTTGTTTTGTATTTCAACTGTTAATTAAACTACATGTTGTCCGTGTAGGACTACTTTCATGTGGCAGGTGAGTATTATTTTCATATATATACAAGTTTAAAGGTAAGCTCGAGGAGATGCGGTAGAACCTAGTGGCAAAGGCTATTAGATACTAAAGTATCAACAGTTAAAGCTAGGGTTATAAATGCTTGCTTTCGAATCAGATTGTCATTTTGACGACTCGCGGAAGAGATTTTAAACTTAAATGACATTTTTCATGGGGATATCAATTAATTATGATATATATGAAAATATGTTGAAGTTACACAGTAGAAAGACTAGGGGTTGGCGTAGTAAGACTAGGGGTTAGCTTATTTTCTTACATGATCCGAAATACTCACAATAAAAAATGGTTTTAAGAAAGGTTTTGATTTTTTTTTTTTTAATATCATTCACTTTGTTTATAATACTATATACTTATTACTTGGCAGTATTTTTCATCTTTGCCTAATCATTTCTAAACAGTTAGAATGTACCCTTATTTAATGTATTTTACCCCAGTTTTATTGAATTTTTATTGTACTTTGACGTAGCCTATTGTACAAACTTAATGGCCTAATAAAATCTTTGAATCTTTGAATCTTATGTATTCCTTATTGTTTAATATAACTGTTTACATGGAAATCTAATCACAATGTTATCGCATAATGCACACATGTTTTACACTAGTTATTCTCCATTTGTATCTAATTACTGAAGATAATTAGTTAAATAAGCGATCTACTGATCAACCGGTGTAAACTGGTCTAGAGGACAGTGTATTGTTGTTAGGCTGCACTGATTCCAATTAAATCATAGCTTTAATTG
The DNA here is from genome assembly GCF_028750875.1 of Macrosteles quadrilineatus. Classification (NCBI taxonomy): domain Eukaryota; kingdom Metazoa; phylum Arthropoda; class Insecta; order Hemiptera; family Cicadellidae; genus Macrosteles; species Macrosteles quadrilineatus. Next base: position 21,751,842 of record NW_026542598.1, read on the forward strand.
ATTGTGTTCAGTCTGTGTTAGAAGTTTATTTGATCTTATTTGCCCTATTATTAAAAGATTGTATATAATTTATAGTATAATATTAGTGTGTTTGTACAGTATCATCACCTACTTGATAAATAGCTGGAACGATAGTAAAAACATAATCTATCCGCAAAAAGATAAGTGGAAAAAATTTAAAACATTAGTGTGCAAAAACCAGTAGTTAAATGTGTGATAACCTAACCAACTTTAAAAATCCATTAGACTATAGATACATTAAACCAACAATTTTATATCTAAAAATATATATTAAATAGTAGTTTCTTTAGAATCAATTAATTTTTCGTAGTCACGTAGACAACAATATTCTTGTAAAATATTAAAAATAAATTATTTTCTTTCTGTTGTATAGACTATTTTAGAATTGGAGGATCTAAACATGAATAATCAGCGAATAAAATTATACGCTTAAAACAAGCGATTCCTCAGAAAGCCCAAATGCCGTTGGCTTTCAAAATTAGGATCGTGAGCCTTTAAGAGGATCACGTTATGAAAAACCCGGTCTCACTGTAAATTACTTATCTACTTTTATTGTTAAATAAAAAAAAAACTATAGGTTGGCAGAATCAATGTATTTAATTTTAAATTAAATAAATTTTATTTTTATGAGGGGAATCGCTCCTTACAACCTCTTACATCATTTTTTAACTTTCCTTGAATCACCTTCGCACCAATAAACCAAAAAGCTTTCCCGGAAAATATGTCTTGCTACGACAATAACTGGCGAAGAATCGGACTAGCATACTCGGTGTCTGTATTCCAGAAATGAATTGGAGATGATGAATCGCACGCGCGCGCGTGTGGGGTTGTGCGTGCGAGTGTTGCCCCGTCTAGCCGGACAGTCAGTACTTATGTAACTGTGGTATAGATAGCGTCGCGTCGCGCCCGGAGGGTGTACGTGAAGATGCAGTACTATTGTATACTTTATTTACATTGTGGTTTTGACATTTAGTGAGTGTTCTAGCATTTGGACCTACTTCACTTGTGTTCACCAAACAGGATATCGTTTTAAGGTTAGTAAGCTCTTGATTATTTTAAATTATTTTCTACAATTCTAATTGCATCTTGTAATCATGAACACCAAAGATCTGAATATAAGGAAAAGAGGTAGAAATCCTTCAATTTTTTACTATACTGGAGTTTAAAAAGATCGCTCCCACACCTAAGTTTAAGACATCAACCAAGCTTTGGTTGATATAACATAATTCATTGTAACAACTGTATAGATAAATTCGCATAAGTTTAAATAAGACAACATTATTTTTTTACATTATTTTTAGTTTTGAATGGGATTTTTTTATATTCAATAATTGTTGTAAATCTATACTGTAAATATTTGTACATTTCTTTTTATAAATGGAATTTTCCTGTCCTAACTTATTTTTACAAGTTAGTAACTGCAATTTTTTATTGATATTTCAATAGGTTTTTCTTATTTACTATTTAGTTTAAGTAACAGTCGGTTCAGATGAGCATGTGTCACAGATGTCACTAAATTTGATTGATTTGGGATTTTATTAATTTTCATAATAGTACTTTTAACACTATAGTTGAAGCAACGATATTATATTATATTCCACTAATATAACAGTTTGTGTTGAATTTAGTTCTGTAGTACTTGTGATGTATGTCTCAAAAATACTAAAAACATTGCTATGCATATACGATTGTTTTTAAGCAAATGAATACGAATCCAAGTATATTCAGCGCGATGATTAGTTACAGGAACAGGATTGATTTAAAGTTGTTCAGATTCGTGGTAGATACTCTTGAAGCTACGACTTAGTTAAGCCTTTTGTACTCAGTGACAAAAACTTCGAGATCCTACAACTCCACACGAAGTTCAACTAAGTCAAATCCTCTCTTACTTGTCTTAGAGTCTCAATGGATTAGATTGAGACAGGATAGTAAATTAACAAAATACCAATACCAACGTGTTGTATTTTCCTAAAACAGAATATGGATCATAATTAGTAATGAGAATTTTCTAAAATTATTCTTTCAGAAAAATTTTTAGTCCATAAAAAGGTATTTCAACTTTGTTAAGAAACGCTATTATTAATAATTCTACATGCCAAATGCTTAGAAAATACATTGATAAATATGTTGTTGCGACAAAAAAATCAATAACTCCGATACTCAATAGAATAACATTAAATAATGTGAGTTTATTTAGTTATCAGTTTAGTGCGAAATATTATGTTCAACTCAGCTTGTTTCAACTACATCTATCTAACACTGCCATAACAACACATCATAATCTGAGGAAAGATCGGGGTACATCAAAACACAGTTTCACTAATAACCTTATGCGTATGTAGTGTACATTGTAGGCAATTTCTTCGCACTGTAATTAAAATAAAAAGTTCCCCTTTTAATAAATCTTCGATAATCGTTCGTTACTAACCACTTAGGAGCAAATAAATTTATTTCAATTTTTTATGTAAAAGACACGCTTAAAACCCCTTTTTTATGATACATAAATTTTAAAAAATCATTCAGGTCTTGCTGACGAGTATAATTAACTCCGCGAGGTCAAGTTACAATCATACTGTAAATAAATATATTTAATCAGTTTGAGGTAATAATGTGACCGACAAAGTTTGAAAGCAGAGTTATTCTTGTCATTGAGCATTGGATTTTTCGCATCAGTGGGGGGCGATGCTACAAGAATACTTGGACTGGCCGTCCACTCACCGTGTCGTGGTTTGAGCGCTTGCCTAACCTCTCCGCGAAGTTGCCAGGACCCAAAATAGCTCTCTGAAGGAAATTGGCCCAATTAAGGGCTAACTGTGTCGCGGCAAAATAACTGAACTCAAAAATTACTGTCAAACGTGGAAGCAACTTCTGTAAGAGACTATTTTGAAGGATATTTTTATGTATCTAGAAAACGTAATTTTTTTATTACCAACTAAGTTCACCTTCAGTAAATAAACATTACAATGGATAATGTTGGTAATTTTATTTCAAGTTTTAGTTATTAAAGGCTTTGACGTAATCCTAATTATATTTCAAGTCGTTACTCAACCAGTTTTCCATCCCGTGACCGTGACCATTACACCTTTGCAAATAACGTTCCAATAATGTATAAACTCTACTGTTTTTTACCTGTACCATCCAAATAAATTAGTAAACAATTTATTAAAATTTGGATAAAACAGTGATACAAATTTGGATTCACAAATACATCTAAGTAACGTGTAATCAGATTAAATCAAATTCCCACAAATAAAATTGAAGCAAATGTTTTGCTACTGAGTTTTAAATTAAGCAAAACAGCATCATTGAAATGTGTTACGTTTCTGCTGTTCAAGTAATAAAGTTACAGACTTATTTGGTGTCTTAATTTGAAACACAAAACCGTTTGAAACAATATGAGTGTAACACTAGAAGAGTTCTTATTTTTCAAAGAAAAACCGCTTTATTAGTACGGCAAATATTTTTTACTATCACTTTTTACCCAAATTTGTGTACAGTTTAACAATGAACTTTGATTAAACAACTGCATAATTTCCTAGTTTTCCCTCCATTGAGTGTTTTCAAACACCATTCGTCAAACTCATTAAATATATCAACGATAAATTAAATATGTGAAGAATATGCTAATTATTACCTTTGTAATTTATAAATTGTTAATATCATTGATCATAAAAAAATCATAGCCAATAAATAATATTTATTACGCTATTAATTTATATATATTAGCAAACTCCAAAGCTTATCTATACTTAAAATTTGTCTTTAACAAAGTTTAGCTTACTCCCACTGTATCAATATATAATAATGCAACATATGGATACAAATAAGTTAGCTTGCATATTAGTGTAGAATGAAATGAGATGCCTCATTCAACTTTATTGTAAAAGACCAGAGTTTTTTTAATTTTTTTTTTCTTTTCTAGGACCAATTGATCTTGATCGAAAACTGCAGGGTCCATAATTCAAACGGTCAAAAAGCTACTGACTCACCTTAGGATTCAACCGGCACATAAGGCCTCCTCGTTAGTGTTTCGAATTGAAAATTTTAGAAACTCACTGTTTTAAATATAATTCAAGTATACTTCCATTACTATATTTCCCTAAATTCAATTTTTTTTCATTTTCTAGTCAAACTACATACTAAACGAAGGGCATAAGGCAAATCGTACATGCATGATTTACATAAATAACACATGTATAAATTGCAACAATTTTAGTTGTAAAAAAGTCACTTAAAGTCAGTATCCTTTATCAATGGAAAATCCCCCAAAACATAAAATATGGTTTTGTAAGCGTCACAAAAATATAACGTTTGTGTAATCCAAGGAATTTTTGAAACAGATCTACGATCTCAGAACGCATTAAATTGGTGATGATTTGTTTGTGTGGGTAGTTATAAATCTCTGCAGAAGAAATTCACCTCATCCGGGAAATGATGTGTGGCTAGAAGCAATGGGACGGTGGAGAGTTTCTGAACCTGTGACTAATTTTGAGAGAACAGAAGCGCGTCGGCCTGAAGTCTGGCAAGAAGCCCACCTGTGTGTGTGTGTATGTGTGTGTTAGTGTAAGTGAGGGGAATGATAGAGATTATCAGGGGGGGGGAGAGGGAGTGACTGTGTCCGTTTTGTAAGTAGGAGAGGTTAGGACCATTGCCAAAAATGCCACATTGACATGTTTAAAATCATTCGTCTGAGAATTGTTCAGTGAGTGCCACAGCCAGCGAAATGACAAAATCGTCCATTAAGTCATTTACAGTTAAAGGTTTCTATTTTTCATTTTATTGAGTCATTTACCAAGTAAAAGCATTGACATGATGCCTCAATTTTACATAACATTTCTCAAGTTTGTCTATTATTATGAAACCAAAATATTTTGTACACAATCTCTAAAAACGTTTTTGCGCTACTGCTAACTATGGTCGTTTCCTTTGTAATGCCTCTTTGTGTTTTTTATATTTTTTGCAATGATTTATTTCGTAAACGAAGACTTTGCATGTCTATTGGTTCATTTGCAGTAATTACAAACACATGTACATGTATACTCGTGACAGAAAATGTCATAACATTTCCAGATGTCACTAAAAATATTGATAACGTATAAAGTCAAACACTTGTTGTAACTGTTCTTCAGTTACTGTGTTAATATTCAGATTGGTAAAACAAATTGTAAAAAATCTATTAAAACGAAAGTAATCAATAACCGGTGCATTAAAGATGACTAGTAAACAGCAGGATACAAATATTGTTTGTCAATATACTTATCACTTTTAAAAATATCATAATGTAATTTCTTTTCTTATTTAATGTTTGAAATATTTAAATAACGATTCACAAAGTTATTTCATAAATTGAAGTTAACTATTTTTTATTTATAGGTTCAGACCCAATGCCCCTGACAGTAGGTTGCCCTTTATTGTGCACAGGTTGTACGGTTTTAATGATTTAACAAAGTTCTTAAATTAAATAACTGCTTGGAATTCTGATCCTTTAGTTACCTTTTTTAGGATTCAACCAATTACGAGGCAAGGAAACATAGAGAAAAATATTTTTGAAATAGTTCATGGACAATAATTTAGAATTTTCTCATATATTTAGCGAAAGACAACTTGAAATAAAAGCTAGCTTTGAGGTTGGAGTCGTGGAAGAGGAATTTCCATCGAATTCCGAAGTGTTTCCGCCTAGGGCTCTTCATTACAGCAAGAATGGAAGCCGAATAAAAATACCAGATGAAACTTGATCTTTTTATCTTTAGATATAATTTTTATGTAAGCTGAAGTCCACAGTTTAATGATCTAAATTTACCATTACTATTACGATATTTCAACAAATATTTTTCGTCAATGTTTTAAAACAGTTAATTTTGTCAACATCATTGGTAAAAAAGTTCTGTTCTTTTTACTCGTAACTATAAAAAAGTTACGCAAATTCACGTCTAAAATGTGATAGTGTTCACAAAGTAAGTGTAGTTTAACTCTGTTAAATCATGTAATAGGCTGCACTTTTTAATTCCCATTAAATACAAATATTAAAAAGTAAAAAGATTTATTTGAATTACCAGACCATAAATGTATTTTTAGATGTAATTTAATAGGATTTATATTTTATTGATCATTGTAAATTAACTTTCCTTTTTTTAACACTTAAGTTGTAATTTTGAAAACTGGTTGAATTCTGTTTACAAATTGAAGTAAATATAAAGAGATAGTGCCAAAGAAGTATTATTTTATATAAAATTATGTTTGATTTAAAAACCTTTGATCTTGTAATTTAAGCTTGCTCTTATTCCGAGGTGAAAGGATTTCAAAGTATCGCCTCAGTGAGTTCTGTTTTCAGACCAAACTTACCCAATTGCCAATGATAATAAACCCTCTCGCCCTCTCTACCTTTACAGTTTAAATTATTCACAAACCTACCCCGACCTTCTGCGTTAGTGATTTTCCATGTTTCTTTAAAAGGGGCTCTCTTTTATGAAGCTGGATAGGACGGTTTTGATTTTCAAACCTTTGATCAGACTTAAAAGTTATCTACATATTTAGTTATTTCTTTATAGAAATACGTTTTTAATAAAATAATGGTCTACTGTTAGATTGAGAAATGTTTCTTTTAGTCTGATTAAATAAGTTACTGGCTATATTGAGTTTCTTTTAAGGAAGATTTGGTTTTTTGGGTTGATTGGTTTTTAACACATTCAATGCTTATTTTGTAAAAACGAAACATTTAAAACATAGTCTACAACTATAAAGTCAAAGCTTTTCCTTTTTATAACTGTTACTAATTATTAATAACTAACCCACCTCAATGATAAGTCTACGGCTGTAAGAGAATAGTTTTTTAAGTTCACCATAAATCCCTGGAGGTAAGTGTGTAAGTGAACACCAGATTTTCTTAAATGCTCCCGTAACGTCAACAAATCTTCTCAAGGCACTTACCGTAGCACTGTATCCTGACAGGATAATTATTTCGTTATTAAATTTATAGTTATCATTAAATTTTCCTAAACATTAGGATTGTGTAAAAGGTACTTTTTTGTCTTAAGACGCTAGACACGAGACCGGGATTGTTTTTCACATTACTTCAGGCCAGACCTAGGGGTTGCGTCATCATCATTATTATGTTGGTCTCTTGTACAAGCTGCTAAGGGGTCATATATGCTGTCCAGAGCTGCTATTAGAAATAGACATCAGAATCCTTACCATAACAAGATCCAGGGACCTATTCGGCCGTCGCTTCAGAGGCAATATGACTTTCACAGTCCTCTGGCAAGAATCCTCAGGCTGGGCAACAGAGTTGCTCGTGATGTCGACTTCTTCGCCGACAGCTACACCTTCATAAGGAGGACAACCGAAGCAACCCTGGTGGAGATGTTGGACTAGCCTCAACGCCTTTATTGTTATATATATATTCTTTATAAAAAATTTCTATAGTTGTATTAATTTGCTTTTTGTTATATTTATTATTGTTATATCTATAGTCTTTGTTAACTTATTCATTGTCAGATTATTTATTGTATCCTATTGAGTATTGTATTGTTCAGCTTGTTTTTTTTCATCTATGTATATTGTATTCTTTTGAGTATTGAATTATTGACTATTGTTCAGTTTGTTTTTTTCATTTATGTATTGGCTTAGCCGTTGGCATGTATAAATAAATAAATCACTAGCGGTGATTGGGCAGAATTTGAACCTGGGACCTCTGGGACCGAAGCCCCGTGATTTAACCACTAGACCAGCTCGCTCCTCGCAGTATAAAAATTACTATTCACAATTGATATTTAAAATATTCATTATTATCTGTTTACACAAACAGATTATGTCCACAAAGGTGACGGTAGGATAGATTAGTTTAACATTAATGTGATCTAAACTATACACTAACCAATTTACTTTGATACAGCTATTTAATAAGAATGTTATACTAAAGTTATACAAAGAATTGATGATAATCAGTTTATATTTTCCTCCATTTATTGCTAGACCACGTGATAGTGATTGTGATGTCCGTCACGATCAGTACATATTGACATCACGATAGAATCTGCAGTGGGTTTGTCAGGATGTAAACTTCTATTGAATAAAATTTGTAGATCAAATGTCAAAGCTTGTTGAATTGTTTATGAAACCAACCTTATTCATATTTTTATCCTGTTATCATAGCCTAGCATGATTTTATTGGTAAATAGTTTTCTAAACATGTAGTGATAATAGCTTGAATAAACATAGTTCTAAAATAATGTTTTCAAGAATAAAAACGTTCTTACACAGACAAGTTATTGTTGATAGTATTGATATCATTCTTATATTTATGTAATTCTTATAAAGAACTATTGCTAAATAATAAATATAATAAATATTAACTTCTAATGAAAATACAGAAAATACTAGTTTTCCATTTAGATTAAACCGGTTTTCCACAAGAAAACTGTTTTGACATACACCCTTGCATACATTACATGTGCATTTAAGAGATATATTTTTTATCTGAATAAAGGCTGCATGATGTATATTTAATCAAATGCCTAACCATGCAAATACAAATCTAGTACTTTGCTAATTTTTATTGTAAGTTAGTAATAGTTAATTTTTATTACATGGTTTTTTTCTTCACATTTATGGCTTTTAAAATCTATTTTGCTTTAAACATTTCACAAAACTTTGGTACGGCTATTTTTTGTAGCTATTAGTTTTTTAAGGACGTATTAAAAATAAAATTCATTCTCGAAACCAAATAAGCTCCCTAAAGAATTTCAATGCTATGGATAAAAAAGTACAGTTTGAAAAAAAAATACAGCAATATTAACATATTAAATTCACAATTTATACACTCAACTCATGTAAACAATGCTATGCGCTGTTATAATCAGAAAGACGCGTTTACTATGCTTTAAATTTTAAATTGTTATCAACAAAAACTGTTAATAACTGTTCTCTTAGCACTTAGATTCCTCGTAAGAATATTGTATTTTAGACAAATCTAAACATGTACAATTACATGCTTGAGTTTAAAAATAAAATAGCCGAGCACTTTTAAATGAAGCAATATAAATGTAAGAGCTGAAGTCTGAGAAAGAACGCAATGATTGTTGGAGCTTACCAACTAAGTTAAAGTCTGGGTAGAATTGAATCTATTTTCCCGTTGTTGGCTTTGGAATTTTTTAATCACCTTGTAATTAAATACTTACAGTACAACATCTATCTTAGCTACTTAAATTAGTTTTCTCTAGTTGGCTGAACTGTTTGCCATGATAGGTCAATCTGTTGGATAGGTAGGTACGACAAGTGAAAACTAAATCTCCATTTGTTCTTGAGATTCTCATCATAGTATTTCGATTACCTATAGAGGAGAAAATTTTATGCTAAAAGTAATGCATGGAAATTAGTTACTAATCAGTTCGTAATCTTTGACCGGGATCTAACGACTTATGGTAAGTTAAAAGAAGGTACACTTGTTATGGAAACTTCTTTTGCAAAATTTCTTGAATTTTCACTTTATTGTATCACCAAGATGATTCTTGGTGTAATAATATCTCTGATGAGAAATAGACAATCTTAAAAATAAATAAAGTTACCTTCTCTTGGACTTTAAGCAGACTAACACCAACATAACTGTCAAAAGTACAGAGTTGAATCAGTTTAACGTGCTAACATGCGGAAATACATGGGTACTGATGGGATAGGAACTTAAGAACGTAGGATGGAAAACTATGCTCATAGGAAGGCCTGGCCAATTTATTTTGTGCGTGGGACGGTGGGACGTCGCTACTATTTGAGATATAAGGGTTCCCTTCCCAGAACTTATTCTTTTAATGGCAAACACATCATTACATCGGGCATTGATTGTTCAATATACTACCTTCAATCGATTCCGGTCTGTATCGTGCCAATAAAATTACTGTCCAAATGTATGAAAACGAAATAGTTTTGGGGAAAATACAATGACGCGTAATTGTTTACTGGTGGAAGCAATACATAAATAATATTTTGCAATCAGGCATATTCCCGTCAGGGCAGCTATCCAGTACATCGTGAATAGATAGTCGCGTCTTTTCTACATTGAATTCAATACCATCACTAATATGCAAGACAATGGTAATTTGACATGTACAAATGCTGGATTAATGAAAATTCCTTCTCAAAGTATAATTATTATTTTATTGTTATAAATATTTTCTGGACCATTCGGTATAATGTAACTTAGCAGTGACATATTTTCTATAATGTAAAAAAAGAACAATTAATATCAAAAAAGGTGTAATAAAAAAATTAGTAAGACTGTTTGAACGCAAGATACGACCCTATATGCAACCACCAGCTAGTGTTAGGTTAATGGAACACGATCGAGATATTTACATATCAAAGGAGTTTCCCTAGAAGGTTTATTTTGGTGTTGTGGGATTTCAATGCCTCTCAAATATTGAGACTACACAGGTAGAACTCATGCTGTAACACACACTAGGAATGCTAGGAATGATGTATATTGTATACACGGTTAGCTCTATGGCGAATACTTAAATTCTGATGCAATTTAATTATTATAAATTCACCCCTTATTTCACTCCTCTTTTGGTTCAGGCAAGTTATAAAGATTGTTTTATATAACAATGATAGTAATCACTAAAGTTAAATAACAATGCTGAGAGTTCTCAGCCAATCAGCCACCACTGATGTCCTATTATCAGCCTATTATGGGCTTGTCTACCCTCATCTGACTTATGCGGTTCCTGTTTGGGGGTGCGAAAGTGAGAGGACTAGGTTCTTGTTTAGGCTTCAGAGAAGGACAATTCGAATTGTGTTTTCTATTTCAAAAAAAAAAAAAAACAATCATGCAGAGATTAATTCAGAGAATTTAAAATTTTAACTTTCCCATCTATTTACATCCTCGAAACTCTATCTTTCCATATCAAAAATAATTCCTTTTTCTCATCTGCAAAAATTCCAGGTATCCATTGCGCAATACTTCAAATCTACCAATTTCCCGGTATTCCACTTCTTTCTTTCAAAGAAACTTCCATTACAATTCCGTAAAACTATTTAATAGACTTCCACCTCAACTGAAGGCCGAACAAGACCCAAAAAAGTTTAGAACAGGTCTAAAGTCCATGTTGTTAGATAAATCATTTTACAGCGCCCGTGAATACCTACTTTAGTGGTCATTCACAAAGTCATGTGCGCATGTTTAGTTATTTAGTTATACACTTTTTTCAGTAATGAATTTTTGTTATTAAGATGTACTAAATTTATTTTTTCTTGTATTGACTTGGCTAATGCAATTATTGTCAGTTTGGCCCAATAAATGACTCATTGACTTATATTATTGACTTATTGGCAAATATCTACTGAAACATAACAGTGAAATCAATCACTTTAAACTTTAAATTAAAAACATATAATGTAGAAGGTTAATTTACGAAAACAAGACTGCTCTTGTTTTTTATAAAACGTAATCTTAATTATTTGTAACCAAAAACATCGTCGCCTAAACACACTTATCCGATAGGTTTTTTTTTTATTGTATGTATATAGATAGAAGTGGCTGTATAGTGTACATATCATAAATCAATTACAGACTCTTTTCCGCATCTTTCGTCTTAGCTTTTGGGTTGTATGCAGAACGGTATTTTGGAAAAACTATTCTAGTATCCACATACATTAATGACATTCCGGTGTGAAGAAAACTCCCGCAATAGAATCGAAACCAATCTAAATAAAAGATAGGATTTTTTCCCAATTTAAAACACGTATTTTTTATTTATAGGACCTATCAATATTGGCATTGCTATTTAAGACATATAGTAATACTGCATTAACAAACGGAATATACAATGTACAATGAAACTAAATGGAAGCAATCACCTAGTAAAGTAATTTGTAATTAGTAATTTGATTAGACTAATGTGGTATATTTGTGACATAAATAATGACATATGTTGGGCGAACATCAGGTTAAATATACAAATCACGGTTTATGTCCAGGTGTAAACCCCTCCCAGATCAGATCGCTAATCAAACATTAAATGAGCATATTTATATGTTATAGTGAAGAAATTTAACCTTCACCAATATTCAAATTAGTGAAGAAAATAATTTCATATAATAATGTTTGATATAAGTAATATTTGTAAGTAGCAGTATTTAAATCCGTACAAACCATTATGCAATTTAGTCTTGAGTTTCTAAATCAATACTTTGTCTCAATGCAACTAAATATAATTTAATCCTCGTAATAAATCAAATCTGTTACTTTAAGGTTATATTAAATTACTGTAATTATATTTTGTGTCTCAAAGGCTAATACACTTTTGCAGTTTTAAAACTAAATAACGGGTCAATCTTATCTTCACGTTAAATTTATACGTATTTTAGATCAAACAAAGCAGATTCCCTGCGTGGTATCTGTGAATATAAAAACAAAAGCAACATTAAATCACTTACTTATTCAATCATTCATTCATTCAGATCAAAATCGTTTAATGTATCGCAACATTATTATTCACCAAATGAATACTATAATATTTGAGAATAAAGCAATGCACGTTAGTTTAATACTGAATAACACTTTTATTTGTACAAATTCCATTCATTCAATATGAAGTGAAACTAAAAATCATAAATTTATATATTAAAGAGTATAAGTTTCCTTACTTTGCACTTACGAACACTTGTAAAGAACGTAGAAAGAAGATTGAAAGGTGGAGTGGGGACTTGAGCCTTCTATAAATTTTTGAGTAGACAAAGCGTAATATTGTAGCTAAGGCGGGTAATGAAAACAAAGCTTGGACGTTTACCTTGGAAACTACCATTCAAACAGTTCTCGCTGCACTGTTATATTTCGTTTAAGGAATAACAATGCCTTTTACAACTCCTTTTACGGAAAAAAATAAAAGAAACGTCTTATAACACTTAAAACATATATTTACGCTTATACTGTTACTCACAAGACGGTAAATATACAAAAAGGTAAGTGGTGATCGATTTCGATTGGACACTCCAATCGTCATCAGACCCAATATAGTACAGTGCAATTAGCTTAAAAAAAGAGCAAACCGGGACATAAAAAAAAAAGTTTCAAACCAGTGCCAAATTGTTGAATACACTTCCCTCAATATGTAAAAAAAAGTTACACTGATTTGAGTGTCGGGTTTGGGGGGGAGGGGGTGAAAATGAGGTGAAAATAGGACTTTTTTTACTTTTTCGCAAATACCTCAAAAACGGTGCGTTTTTCTTAGAATATAATGAATTACAAAAATAATCTACATTAAATTTCGAACAAAATGATACCATACAATACCTATCTACTATGAACGGTTCAGATAATATTGAGGGGTAAATGTGATTTTTTTCTTAAAATTCTAAAAAAGTTGTTTTTTAAATGCAGGAAACCCATGGACACCTATAAAAAAAGTTTCTAATGAGTGCCAAATTGTTCAATAAACCTCCCTTGATATGTATAAAAAGGTTACACGGATTTGAGTGTCGGATTTGGGAAGGAGATCTAAAAGAAAAGGGGGGGTGGATGGGACTTTTTTTTACTTTTTTGCAAATACCTCAAAAACGGTGCGTTTTTCTCTGAATATAACAAATTACAAATATAATCTACATTAAATGTCGAACAAAATGATACCATACAATACCTATCTACTATGAACGGTTCAGGTAATATTGAGGGGTAAATGTGATTTTTTTCTTAAAATTCTAAAAAAAGTTGTTTTTTAAATGGAGGAAACCCATGGACACCCATAAAAAAAGTTTCTAATATGAGTGCCAAATTGTTCAATTAATCTCCCTTAATATGTATAAAAAAGTTACACGGATTTGAGTGTCGAATTTGGGAAGGAGGGTTAAAAGAAAAGGGGGGGGAATGGGACTTTTTTTGCTATTTTCCAAATATCTCGAAAACGGTGCGTTTTTCTTAAAATATAATAAATTACAAAAATAATCTATATTAAATTTCAAACAAGATGATGCCATACAATACCTATCTACCATGAACGTGTTAGGAGATATTGAGGGGTAAATGTGATTTTTCTTTTTAATTCTAAAAAGTTGTTTTTAAATGCAGGATACCCATAAAAAAGTTTTTGTTCTTTGCATTTTCTCTATTAACTTACTCGTTTATGAGCTACAGGATGCGGAATGTACACAACAAGCCTTTTTCCATAAGTGTAACATGCTGTAACTCCTAAAAGAGTAGCTTTTAAGAGAAAAAGTCAAAATTAAAAATGTTTTTAAATTGGATTTATATACTAAAACAATCATAAACTACAGGGTGTTCCATAAGAAATAACTAAGTTGTCGGCCATATTGGAAAATGGCGAACATATTTTTAAAATTGGGAACCATTCCAAATCATCTAAAAAAATAAAGGGGAGTGTCCCATAAGAAGTCAACTAACTGTATTAACCCATGATAAAAAAGTTAGCTATTGGTTCACTTTAGGTGAGACATCCTGTATACAGGGAGTCCTGTAAGTAAACAGCCAAACCCCAGGAAATGGTTCTATGGGTGAAAATAAAAAGAAAATCAAGAGTATTTTTTTTTCAAAATCGCTTCGTTAACCAGATATTTGCCATTTTGTTTTGTTCACAAAAACATTATTTCATCTCTGAATTTTTTAACCGATCATTAACAAACTTGGTATGTATGTTGAGGTAAAATATACCCACGTTAGAAAAAAATATCTTAATCCAATACAAATTTTAAAATGGCGGCCATTTAATTTTTTAAAATTAAAATTGCTAGAAATGGCTAATTTTATGAAAAAATGTCTGTAACACTTTTATTTAGCTTTTAAAATAATAAAAAATAAATAAGTATTACGATTTTTATTTGTAAAATGAGGCAACCCTGAATAGCGTAGCCTTAATCACAATAATTTTACAACTAAAAATCGTTGTAACTTCAGTTGTTTTTTATTCCATCTTCTTAAGAACTCAAACGGTAGAAAGTTCACCGTGTTCCCGTATCTAGGTAGGTTTGTCTTTTTTAGGTAGGTAAGTCATATTTATTTATATTGTAGTTATATTTGTGATAAAATGGAAAATAAAAAGTGTTACTTAACAAAATTTACAAAATTACTTATGAATAAAATTCCCAACCCCGTTTTCACACCCTCCTACCCAAGACCGGCACTAAAATCAGTGTAACTTTTTTACACATATTAAGGGAGGGTTATTGAACAATTTGGCACTTGTTAGAAACTTTTTTTATGGGTGTCCATGGGTTTCCTCCAGATAAAAAACAACTTTTTTTTAGAATTTTAAGAAAAAAATCACATTTACCCCTCAATATTACCTGAACCGTTCATAGTAGATAGGTATTGTATGGCATCATCTTGTTTGAAATTTAATATAGATTATATTTGTAATTCATTATATTTTAAGAAAAATGCACCGTTTTCGAGATATTTGGAAAATAGCAAAAAAAGTCCCATTCCCCCCCCCCCTTTTCTTTTAACCCTCCATCCCAAATCCGACACTCAAATCCGTGTAACTTTTTTATACATATTAAGGGAGGTTTATTGAACAATTTGGCACTCATTAGAAACTTTTTTATGGGTGTCCATGGGTTTCCTCCATTTAAAAAACAACTTTTTTAGAATTTTAAGAAAAAAATCCCATTTACCCCTCAATATTACCTGAACCGTTCATAGTAGATAGGTATTGTATGGTATCATTTTGTTCGAAATTTAATGTAGATTATATTTGTAATGTGTTATATTTAGAGAAAAACTCACCGGTTTTGAGGTATTTGCAAAAAAGTAAAAAAAGTCCCATCCACCCCCCCTTTTCTTTTAACCCTCCTTCCCAAATCCGACACTCAAATCCGTGTAACTTTTTTATACATATTAAGGGAGGTTTATTGAACAATTTGGCACTCATTAGAAACTTTTTTTATGGGTGTCCATGGGTTTCCTCCATTTAAAAAACAACTTTTTTAGAATTTTAAGAAAAAAATCACATTTACCCCTCAATATTATCTGAACCGTTCATAGTAGATAGGTATTGTATGGTATCATTTTGTTCGAAATTTAATGTAGATTATTTTTGTAATTCATTATATTCTAAGAAAAACGCACCGTTTTTGAGGTATTTGCGAAAAAGTAAAAAAAGTCCTATTTTCACCTCATTTTTACCCCCTCCCCCCCAAACCCGACACTCAAATCAGTGTAACTTTTTTTTACATATTGAGGGAAGTGTATTCAACAATTTGGCACTGGTTTGAAACTTTTTTTTTGATGTCCCGGTTTAGGTCTAATTGCACCGTACTAATAGGCGAATGACAAGAATCTTGAATGGCGTCCCTACTTATACCCTTTTGGTTACCGGAAGCACCGGCCAATACATTTTTATATGTACAACTGGAATCGAAATTTACTTGTTCATTAATCAACTTATTTATATTTTTACATTTTTCCTTATAAATATACAATTCTTCCCAAGCATTTATTACATATCCTTTCTTACAATTCCTTAAAATATATAGACTATCCCCCATTTTTCCTATTGATTTAATAACACGTACAGTGCTGATCAAGAAGTTATTTAACTCCTTTTACACATCAATCTCAACTAATACTGTCATGGAAAACAATAGTTTTCAAATTCATTTTTGAGTAGGGATCAATAACATGGTTTTAAGTAGAAAAATATCAATTTTAAAATAATGTACTAGTATTATTTACAAGTTATTGCTATACTGGAAATAAGGATTTCCTGTCAAACAAAATTTGCAACATATCTTTTTATATCTTACTAATATAACAAATAACTTATGACATATTTTCTTACTATTCATTTTACTGTGGTAAAAAATGGTATATTTCATAAAATATATCACCCATTATTTATATACGAAAATATGAAGGATAGCTCCATATCTTCTCTTTTTGGCATACCTTTCAACGCTACCATAATTTTGTAAATAGTTTCTTCCAGTTTCTTCTATCAGTTTGTACGAATATTTGTTGAGATTTATAAATGTTGTAATCTTCCTTATCCAATTTCATTCTTTTTTTTAAGTAAAAATATTTATTCTCAACCTAAAAGAGAACCTTCTTCAAGTGTATAACAGTAATTGTAAAAACAAGACGCATTTGTAAAAGTTGAAATACAAAAATATAACAAATATAATTTCAATATTATTATTTCATAAATCAACATGGTAACTTTGAGGGACGAAAGCCATGCTACACAGCTTCAGAGTGAGCTCTGTACAATACCACCAAAAACACCAAAATGGGTTTAAAAATTTTAGCAGGAGTTCTGTTCATAAAATAACCTGTTCCAAATTAATTATGTGTAGAATAAATTAAAACCCAATAACACTATGCTCTGTGATTTGTAATGCTCTGCAAACGACGTGTAATAAATAGACTCATTTATTACAATCAACATTTAACAAAGCACTGAATTTTAGATGGGATTGATGTATTTTCTACCAATACACAATGAGGCTATCACGAATCGAGATTGAGACATTTATCGTTGTCCGAAAACGTTAGGCAAATGGGAGGATTCACTTTGAAATGGTTTACCATTACGTGGCGTAAATTGATTTGTCCATTTAGAAAGGAAATTGAAATATTTTGGAAACGGGTAGTTTTTCCACCCGTGATAGTTGTTAGAGATGAACATATAATCGAAATATTTTAAACTATCTATATGTCTTTTACTAAATTTACGTTGAATACTGTTTCTGTAAGTTTTTTTTTTGTGGCGGCTATTAACATTGGATTACATTTTACGTTATGGGATTCAACATTTATTAGGCGATAATTTTGTTTTATATAAGCAGGAGTTTGTACCGGGAGTCTTACTGGTAAAATGTAGAAAAAATTCAAACTAAAACATAACCGGAATATTAAACACACTGATATCAAATAAATAAGAATATACTTAGTTATTAATATGTTGATTTAAGATGGTGATTATTTATAAACAAAAACTTAGCATTACTCAACTACTAGCTATATTTTAGTGATACATTACAACTAAATCTTATTTTTGCTAGATAACACAGGTCTAAGGAATAACACGTTGTCCTTATGTTATGTTACAAGGTAACAAAATATTTCTTTTAAAATAAATGTGTACAGCATATATTCAGAGAAACTCAAATAAAATATAAAAAAGATTCAAAAACCTAGAACAAATTTATATTGATCATACTATGTCATAACATCAAACTAATATGTCAGTATAAATTATGTTAATTAATATGTCAGTATTATATTAATTAAATACATACATCTTTTTAGTATGCAAAGATTTTTAGTTTTTATGCTTTTTGAAATCAATATAGCTTTATTCAACTCATATTGGTCTTATTAAATGTGAATACTATTTAGGTTTTATTTTAACAATTTTAACCCAGTTTGACTATTCAAAAAATATGAAACCATGTCCAGTTGCTTATAGTATTTTTTATTTATATATTTAGTCGTTTAAATCGCATTTTGTGATAAGAGAGCTTCCTTAGCACAATGATAGGTTTAACATTCCCTGCTCAGTGAGCGGTAAAAACCCTCCAGGCAACACATTTATGAAATGCTTTTCTCCATCAATCTACACAGCCTGATCTAGCCTTTGGGCCTTATAGAAAACACCACTCATATAAAGATAAAAATATACCTTCTTCCTACACACACCTGACACAGCGAACTTTCTTGTACTGAGTGTAACGCAAAGTAGCTAATTGCTGTTTTTATTTACTTTTACCGCACTCCTGTATTTTAACCAAACAACAGAAAACAGTGTGCTTCTATTAACGCTATTAACGCTATTAGACGCTAGAATTTAACCTAACCTAGAACGTGTTGTTTGGTTTTTGATAGATTAATTATTTATATGATTTATAGTACTGTAGGAAAACTATAATGTGTAACGCGAGCTCATAGTGTCTTTGCTGCACTCGGGAAAATTTTCAATATCTCCTTCATGTGCAGCAAAGTGATTTTTTATAACCTTCTCCCCGATCCCATCAAAACAAGTGAAAACGTAAGTGTATTTAGCAAATCAACACGAAACTTAATATAGCATATTTTTTTATAATCCTGCATTTATTAAGTCAGGGATGCTCGTTAAATTCAAATAAGCTATAAGTTCAAGACACTCTAAAATAGTATGTTAATGTCATCATTAAATTATATAATTTAATATAATCACGACGAATGACAGTATAGGGTTGGTTTTCAAATTTATATGTCTCATAGATAAGGTTTTGTTGTGATAGGTTGCTGACTTAAAGCTATTGTTTGAAACCTAGTTTTGTATATTGTTTTTAATTTTGTAATAAAACTACTTTGGTAATGGTGACGGGCTGGACTTTCCAACCACGAGTTTTGCGCCAATTACCAAAAATGTTTGTTTCCCGCACAGGTTCTGTAACCTCAGGGCTTTATTGTTCGATAACATTATAATTAGTTGGGGTATTTGTAATTTTGTTTATGTTAGAATAAATACAATAACATGTAATACTGATGTACAACCTTAGCTTATAAAGATGTATTGTATTGTACCTATTGTACAATACATATTGTACTTAAAAAAAAATAAGATTTTTTTCAATTCAAATTCAATTCAATTCTACAAGTGCCACTTTGCGAAATGGTTACACAAATAACTAATAATAATAATAATTTCACGTTTATAGTTTATTCTATATTACTAAAGAACACTTTCACAATGTTTGTGATGTTGAACAAATAATATGCACCCTAAGGCTAAGCGAAGTAAGATTTTGGTAGGATCTTCTAAACAATTTCGGCGATTTTCTATGTGGTTATTATTGTTTCCAGGAGAGATAACTATAAAATATTATATTTATTGACGCCTAAATATCACTACTCAAAGTAGAAGTAGTTACTAATTTACAGAATCGTCCTAGGTTTTCGAACTAAAATCTCTCATAAATAAGAGATCAATGTAACGAGCTACTGATTACAAAAACATAGCATTATGGCATTATGGGCGTATTTTGGTGACTTCCATCTTATGCTTTTAAATTAGATACAATCATATTTTAAGTTGTATATTTGGTTTTGCCACCCTTTTGAACATTGAATTCGATATACTGCACCCTATATCTAAATGTGAGTTTTATTTTAGTTTTTCCTCCTTGGAAAATATTTTTGCGGACATATTGTGGTGTCAAATGACGTCAAATCACATTTTAAGTTGCATATTTACTTTCCCCACCCTTCAAAACATTAAAAACGATATAATACACCCAATATATAGCAATAATATTTTATCTGTTTTTTTTTACGGGGCTATTATTATTTTAATTTAAATACCATAATTCAGGTACTTCCCCAAGTCAGATTTTGGTAGACTTTTTTTGTGTTGTGTGAAGGTATAAAACTAATTAAATCCGTTGAAAAACCTTTTGAATCAATTTTGTTGAACCTCCACTACTCAATGACTGGACTACATGTCAAATGATGCTCATGTTATCAGAATAACACAATAAAAAAGTTTGTTTTGTTGATTACTTGACTACTACCATTCTACTACTAGGTACCAAATTTTTATTTAAATAAGCAAGTTCCAACTATTAAAACCATGATTATTTTAGAAATAGTTGATAAGTACTCACCATCAATAAAACCTTAACTTTCTAAATAGAGTTCCACTCACGTTAAAAGCTTTTCATAATGTAGGGAACGTGGAACGCCTAAATATCCAGTTGAACGACCGATCTAGTGACTACGGTCCACTTTCTCTTTAATAAATAACGTTGCTTTGTCGGCCAATACGTATGATTTCATAGAAATGCAATATTTTAAACAGTACATTTTATACATATTAAATTTGTATTGACATCATAACATAAACATGACAATTTCTAAAGGTTGTTTAGTATAGCATAACCTTTCTTTTATAAAAGTACGACACATATGTGAAAACAGAGGTATCGAAATTTTGGGGAAAATCTGACGGTAAACAACAAAAATGTTATCTTTGAGATATAGCAGTTTTATGACGTGTCACAGTAAGATGTTATGAGAGTTCTCTTCGTACATGATGTATCATATTCCTCTGAGGTATGATTATTTTAGTTAAACCCTTGTACTTCTCTAGATGTAATGTATCTCATAACACTTATTATAGTTATTCTAAAAAATAAAAATCGATATGGTACTGTTGACAAAAACTATTATTAATATAGATGCTTATCGTATACTATCTTCGAGGTATAAAAAAACTCATGAACGATTTGGCCATTTTAAAGCGTTGTTAAACACGAACATCGGTATACTTCTTTATTTGACTATTGCAGTGTGGATTAGTGAGATAAAATGTGGTATCATAATAACAATATGGACTAAATATAATAGCTTAAATTATATTGACCTATTTACATTTTGTTTTTAATGCCTTGCAATAAATAATTTAATAAATTATAGGGACATTTATCATTATAAAGGCCTAAAAATCTTGGTTACACAACTTATTTAAAAACACTTACATTTTACAACAAAATACTTATGATAAAATAAATAAATCAGTGAAAACTATACACATAGTAGACTTTGACTATTTAATCGTTTGAGTGTAAGTAAAGTTTTAAGAAATACAAAAGAAAATATGTAGCTTAAAGTTTTCTCCGAAATGAAAAACCTTATATTTATTTGACATGAAAGAAGTTGCTTCCGTCAATACAGATGAGACTATCACAATTTGAGATCGAGACATCCGTCTTCGGCCGAAAATGTCGGAAATGGAATACAATTCACTTTCACCGGATTGAATTGTTCCGATGGTAAATATGTTTAAATATGTTTTATAATAGTTGTCCGAGAGATCTTAAACCTCTCAAAGGACGATGGACAAATTTATAAAACTAAAGCATAAACGGGGTAGATGAGGATTTTGATGCATAAATAATATAATTCTGGTACGAATATAGTCAAGATCGATGTAAAATGAACCATGCAAACCATTACACATATAGGGGTAAAACCTGCTAACAAGGATTTAAACAATCTTTAGGCTGTTAAACGTTGAAAATTTCACCACACTAGGATACAGAAAATAATACTTATCGCTAAAATATAAATTTGTTTTCAATTGAGTATTTTTGACAGATTGTTAAGATAAACTTATATCCTGAAAATATATGCTAGACATTCTAAATTATAATCATCATGAGCAATTTAATGGTATAGTGTAGAAAGATATTTCGTAAACACACATTTTAAAATTACCGAAATTCTAAATTCCGATTTTGATGTATGGAATAATAGTGGTTCAAAAACATACATCTTGTACATATTTTGAAATAAATTAAATTCCATTTCTCATTCATGTATACATAAACAATTGTCAAAATATATTAGTACAAATAATATGCTTACTATGCCTAGTACTGGGGAGCGAGCTGGCGTAGTGGCTAGAGCACGGGACTTCGGTCCGTGAGGTCCCGGGTTCGATCCCTGCCAAGTCACCAATGGATTTTATCTAAGTGATAATGCCGCAACCCCTAGGTCTAGCCTGAAGTAATGTGAAAAACAATCCCAGGCTCGTGCCTAGCGTCCTAGGACAAAAAAAAAAAAAAAAACTATGCCTAGTACAGTATCACTAGTGACAAATTACTTTTAACCGAGCTATGAGTAATGATTACCCATATGAATTAACATATAATTACTCAGGACAGTACACACTACTTGCATCTAGCACATCAATATTCAAACAAGATCTAGTCGTTTGATCGTGTTTAGAGGAATGCAAGGGTCACATTCATGGCATTCCTTCCCCTTGAATGGTATACGGCTCTCTTGTATTGCAGTAATGAAATACTTTCTATCCAAAACTATAACTTTTGTGTTTTCAACTTTAAAACGATAAAAAAAACTCTATGCTATCGTCCAAGCGACGAGAAATTAATACTTGATTAATTTAGCCTGTTTCCCACCTTAAATTATGTTTTAAAAAATCTACATAAACATAATTCAATTGTATAAATGTGTATAATACTTTAGATTAATCTAAAACTCAGATATTGTGCTCAGCATTATTTCGTTTTTTCAGCATTATTTTTTGTTTATTGATTAAAAGTTTAATGAATAAGTAATGACGAAAATTTAAGTATATAAAGCTTATTTATCGATAAGAATCAACTATATACACTAGTAAAAAATTTCGTTGAGCAAAATTGAACTGATTGCGTTGCTCATTCATGAATCAGGATTTATCCTCTTTAGAGAAAGTTCCGTAAATCAAACTTAACTTGGCGAGTATCAAGTATATTATTATATAAAAACCTTTTGCAATTTAATTTATTCAGAAGAAATTTAACAAAAGGAAAAACACATTTTTAATTTTCTTTCACAGTTGTATGTGCAGCACTTACTTACTCTTTTGACTGGATTTAGTTTTATAAGTTTCGGGTTGAATAAAAAAATCACAAACCCCTAACTTCGATTGGGTCGTTTTCTATTGATACTATATTATTAATTTAGAATCATATTATTAGCACAAAACCAACAAACAATCTTAAGAATAGTGACACCTTATTTTCCCTTCTTAAAGTCAGTCTCATACATATTTTAAACAATTGTTTACATACGCTGTTTCTTACTCTTATTTTACCCAAAGAACGTTGACATTTGCTTTTAAAATATCTCAAAAGAAAAATGAGGAGCCACTTGACAGTTTATGCAAACTGGTTTGGCGTGTCTAGAGCTTTCTAGCTCGGATGTATTCAGAAAGACAATGTAAAACAATATTTCTTCTTAGAGTTGTATTGCATCTTCGAAAGAATACACTCTATGTATAGAGAGTGACAAAAACATATTCTTTTTATCATCCTAAACATGATTTTATTCTTTTCTATTCCTCGTACGATGTCGTGTATTTATTTTTATGTGCAAGTTTTAATGGAATTGCATCGTGACATAAGTTAGGTGTGTGCTAGAGAAGGGGGGAAAGTTCTTCTTAAGTGAGATATTGGTTATTTTCAAGGTACGTTAACCAGCTGCTTATAACAAATGGAACGCTTTTGTAATGTGTTTAATATAACCTTAAGGCTAGAGGACATATAACCTAATCTAATCAATAAATTGCCTGATACTCCTTATAACATTAATTATTGGATTAATAGGACATTACAACTACTCTTCTATAATAAATTGGATTATTCGAAATTGACCTATATATTCACAACATAAGATATTTCAAACCAATGAAAACTCTACAATAAACAAGAACAGTAATTATGTAAAACGCATCCGAAAGGGGCTTAATAGTTATGTAAATATGTATAAAATCACGCTGCTAATCTGCAGTTCTCCTGGTACTTTATATTGAAAATTAGGAGGGGCTATGACAAAATCCGTCTCACAACATTTGTTTGTATGTTATTTAAATGTACACAGTTAACTTGTAAACGACGGTAGAATTTTTTTTAATTGCACAACTATGATCATTTTATCAATAACCAGATTACGTGATCGCTATAAATACCGCTCGGCTGCACAGAAAATAATAATAATAAAATGGAATATAAACTGTTCTTTCTATTTAAACAAATTTTTTTTCATGCTTCTTTTTATTCATGTTGCTTGAAATCAAGACATTCACTTCTATATAATATGTATAACCAACAAAAGAATCTGTTTATAATTTATAATCGTGTAGACGAATAGGTGTTACTGTAGTTTTAATCGGTAAACGAGTGTGGGACACTATTATTATCTTCAATACGATGCCAAAGTTCGTTGTTTCCAGGAGCCATTTGCATAATTACATACCAAGCTCTGAGTATTGTGGATTCTGGTGTGACATGAATTTGTTAAAAGGATTGTTTTTTAATTAATCTGTATATAATAGTATTAAAGATTTTAGTGCAATACGTTTTCGGAATAATTTTCAATGTTTTTAATGCACATGTTAACCACAAGTTTTAAAATATTTTCAAAACAAATTACTATTTTCTACGTCTCCCTCTAAGTATAAATACGTAAAAAATAAGGAACGTGCCTTTATTGAAGGAGTTTAAATACAAAACAGAAGTTGCTGATAAAAATTACGAAGTTGAAACAGAAGAGCACTTACGTTAAAAGCTTCCGCATCTAGATGTGTTAAGTGTGGCAAACCCACCCGCGAACAAGAGCTAACCACTTCTTTTGTAATACTTAACATTAAAGGTGTTGCAGGCTGTATCTCTCCGTCTATCATTAATATAAAACGTAAAATATATGTTTCATAACAATTCATATAAATTTCATGTATGCTATTTACATGTATGGTATGAGGCCATGACACCTTTGTGTGTGTGCATGCTTGTGAATGCAATAATTTATGAACAGCAATCTTGAATCTTAATTTTTATGAAATTTAGCATGAAGGTGTAAGGCAGGATAAACTTGAACAAAAATCCTTACACTTGGATTTCCCATTTAACTTGTAGAGAAATAAAAAGCTGTTGGGGTTTTCTTGATTATGAATACATTTTGAGAAAATTTAGCTTTTTTCATGGTATATAATTAACATTTTATTTAAGAAATACTCTTTCACCCGTAGCAGAAAACTTAAGAACTCATTGAAACTCATTGAATTTTATTTGAATGGGGAATAAATATGACTCGTTTATGGAAATATTTTAGTAAAAATTTAATCATACAAATTGAAATTCAAATTTATGCAGATTTCCAGGGTATGATGTGTTACAGTTACAAATTCTGTAGAATTATTTTAAAACATTTTGGAAACTAAAGGGAAATTTGTATTTAATTTACTTAAATGCTTTTAGTGTTTGGATAAAAAGAAATGGATGGTGACAAACTTATGAAGGATATATCTCCATTAGGCTTCTCAAGACACACCGCCCGTCTCAGGGAATTAAGGTTTACTCGCAAGGCAGCTTTCCATTAGTCTAGGGTTTTATCTTCTTTTAAAGACAGTAAATACAAGCAATGTTTTATACTGTCATATTCAATTTAGGAATTTTTTAAGCATTTGTCAATCTGTTAGGAGATTTTTACCTTTAGTACTGTTTTTCAAACACATTACAACTGTGTCTAGAACTGTTGTGTGATTTTTGAAAAAAAAAATAAATTAAAATACTTTCCCAATCTTTTTCTAAATTATAGTTGTTATACTTTAAATACACATTCTTTTGATGCGCAGATTCATTTGACTTCTACGAGAAGCTTACTAGAGTACTTTGAAGCTAATTTCATAGGAAAAACATGATTTTGTTATAGATCGTTCGTTATTAACATAACTACATTAGAAATTGCATACTAGCTCACTGATTCAGGAAAGATTTTTCTCTATATGGTTAAAGACTAAAGAAATTTTACATTTTTACGTTTCCATCCATTCGAGTCTAGATACGACTTCAAACAAGTCCTTATTAATAATCACTATCTGTTCAAAAGTTACGATGAAATATTTGATCACTTTCAAATAAATTCACAGTTAAGTGTGTGTGTCGCACAATTCTTGACAAAAATATTTTTTGAACAATTTGTCTAAGAACTTGTCTTTTGACATGATATTTCACTCGGCTAGTTGTGTCCGCAAGTCATACGGACTAACTGTTTTTTTTTTACTCTTTATGGTACTACGTAATGTTCAGGTTTAATTTAATAATATTTTCTTATTTGTTGGTTTTTGAACAATTCTTCATAACAATTTATGATTTTTATCAAACAATTTTTAAGAAACTTGTAAAAATGGTTTTCTTTTTATAAAACGAATAAAAAAAATCGTTTGTATTAGAATAAGGAAAAATAAACTGGCCTAATTTGTATTTGATTAAGATAGAAAACGTAACTAATCCCTGTCAAAGACACTGCAACCAGAAACCAAACTCCTTGCTACGATCTCCCCCAGGAAATTGATGTATTTGTCTCTAGTCTCCGAAATGAAACTATCAGAAGTCCAAATTGAGACATCAGTCTTGCGCTGACCTCAATCGACTAACCTCTTCCGACGTCATATTCTTTTTGTTTTAAGATTCGTTGTTCATTCTTAGATTAATAAGGGTTGTACCGATTGATTTAATGCTTGTTAAAAATATGACAAACGATGGATTAAAGTAATAAATAAACAAATAAGAAAGGTAACGTAAAAAATCTCATTCCGGTACATTCAACGTCATCATTCAACCTTTTGAAATGTTCAAAATCCATTACATTTTTCCCTTGTCAGATTTTTATGTTGTATCTTCTTGTGGCAAATGTTGTTCAAGCAAGTAATTCATTTTGATTCCCTCATTTTCCAATAAAGCCTGATGATGACCAACGTGACTGACCAAAATCAATAATAATTTTTTTATCTATATCCTTACCATTTTGTAAAATCGCAATTATATAAAAGTGTATGGGTGTAATATAAACAGTCACGTTGAAAGGCATATTTCATTATAATCGTATAACAACACGAACACGTAAAAAGCTTAATTCTAAAGTTTGTTAAATAATTACGCCTCTAATAACTCTAAAGTCTACTATGTTTGCACATCACGCTTTGATTATGCCTGTTAGCCCCTTTTATGAACTGTTTGAAACATGAAAACAACATATCTAAAGCTATTCAGCGTCTAGAATTCCTTCTTGGCTTTTGAGAAAAGCTGGTGAGATGGTTATCGTGGATGCATAGAAAGGAATAAATAATATAAAGACGCTCAATATATACAGAGTAAATCCCGCAAGTTTCTAACATTGATTCCAGACAAACTGTTGATATCTCCTGCCTTGATCCTCAATGATAAAATGAGTGTTTTCCCCAGTAAACAAACGTCAAGGAATAAAATAAAAATATTATAATTGTTTTGTAATATAGGGTGTTATAAGATTAGAGGTTCGCTAGTTCAAGTCTTAAAATTGTAAAATAAAAACATATTTTATGGCATTTATAAGATTTTAAAGCTCTTTCAATTCATAAATTTTGGTGTACCGGTACTCATAATTTAACAATATATATTAATTTAAAATGGTGGATCCTATTGTAGAATATCTCGTGCCTACCCAGTATTTGTTCTTAAATATACAGATATCTCTATTCCAATTTAAATTTCACATCCCTTATGAGAAAAGATTTATTTTGCAATGTAACATCATAACATTATCACAAAAAAAAATCTAAAAACACGGACTTGAAAACAGCCTTTAAATCAAACATTTTAAATAATTAAGCATCAGTTACATATAATTTTGAAGGCATAACAATTGCAAGCAATGTTTACTACTTTACATTGCCTGGTTTTATTTTAGTTTTCTAGTTATCAACTAAAAACTTATCTCCCCTCTATAAAACCGATGTTATTTTTGAACATCATGTGACACAATGTCCACCAAACACACTCAACTTCAAACTCCAAACTACTAACTAACACACAATACAGGCACAACACAGACTTCAAATTATTGATTAATTAACTAAGTAGTGCAAAACACAATAGAGAAGCTAATGGACGCGTTATACTTAACGGTCTGCTGTGAAAGATATTCACACTAAGCATGTACATAAAAAGATCCGTGTTTATTGTAGGAAGTGGCACGGTGGGTAGCGCAACATACTGTGGACCATTGCAGCGTTGTCGAGGGTTCGTGTTCCAGTGCGCCACCTAACTTTATATGTACATAATATTCATATACTGAACCGGCCAAACTCATTAAAAAAGTGCTTCTGACTTAGATATAAAACATGGTCTACAAATGAATTAACAAAAGAACCGTTACAGTTAAGCGTTGCTAAACGAACTCGTTAGCTTTGAATGTGCTACGAGTGAGGACTAGGTAATGTAAGGGTTGCAGAGTAGAATGGCTTTAAAGCACTTCATAAACTCAACTTCTTACTATTAACGCTGCTACTCTCTGTGACTTGGGATCGGATTAAAATAGCACGTCGTAAAACTATTCATCTTGGTTCCTCGTAATTCGTCTTTGTTTCGGGTGAGAGCCGGTTTTTTTATTTTTCAAGCACTTTAGCAACGTGATTAGTTATTTACATATTGAAATAGTATTAAGCTAGCTTTTTAAGGTAACATCACACTTTTATCACATATTAATTGTTTTTAGATATCGAATATGCCAGACTAGTAGTTTAGAGTTTGCCGTGTGCTAGGTCCACCAATCTAAAAAACAAATGAAGCCAATCATAATAGTTGAACAATCCCTTTTTAGTGCATTTCCTCCCCTAAAAGTCATTAAACAATCAAAACAATGTCAATTATTTTAATTTATGAAAAATGTTTGATTTTTAAGACGAGTAACCCAAGTTTTTTTTCCGTTTATTGTAAAGAAATTGAATACACTATACATTTTCATCTTGTAAATCGTGTGGGTAGATTGATTATTTCCTTCCCCAAGTTTGTTAATGATTACATTATTAACGTAACTTACAACAATTAAAACTAAATTTTCTCTCTTGTAAAGTTTGATTAAAAATCACAAATAATCAAGGGACATCTACTTCACCCATATTGAGCTCCAACTTCCTGTTGTTACAAAGACTTCTTAGAAATGGCCTGCAATAACGGCATGATATTGATATCAAAGACGGGAGAACATCAAGGTACACAGATTTGTAGAGATTATTACTTCTTGTACCAATACCTATACAAACAAAAACAACCAATATCCTCTGGCTATTGTCGAGGAAATCAAAACAAGAACAACTATGTCAGTTCAACAAAGCTAAAACGTATGCTTTGTAACTCTTTTCTATTCCTTAATTATTTATAGTATTTTTGTATCGTTTTGATATTACGGCCCTGGTTTTTAGCGAATTTCCCATATAAAGATTAAGCTATTACCGTAGTACTCATGGTAAGACCTGGACAACGAACCGAATTACTTTTTCGTTTTGAGGTTCCCAGAGGCCAAAAACACCATCCGTTCAAATTCACATACAGTATATATATGTGTGCCCGTTAGCACGATAACTTGAGCAAAAATTATCCGATTTTGATAAAATTTGGTATAAACGTGTAAACCTATATTTATTCGAACTAGGTTGCGAACCAGCATGATCGGACTATGGGAACAGGGGTTTATGGGGGTTTTCATAGGGTAAATATGGGGTTTTCCCATCTTTCACCCAGTTAACATAACATTTTACAAGTTCTTTCCAAACCATTTTGTAGAACTCAAAAGAAAAATAATTTAGTATATTGAAGCATTGTTGTATTTAAAAAATCCCCAAAAAGTGTAAATTTAAAATTATCATGTTATTCTTATGGAGAATAAATAAACGGTTGTAGCTTTTTGAAGTTTTGTTTACTTCATACTAAGCTATCAACATTTCAATGAAAACCCCCTATTTTCTTCCCTGTAGCAGTAAACCTAAGTACCCATGAACATTAATGATATTTAAACAGGAAATAATTGTGACAATTTTAAAGGAATAATTTATTGAAATTCTAGCCAGGTAGATGGAAATTCACTGAGTCTACAGGCTTGCAGGGGATATTATTTATATTCACAGAAAACCTGGCTTTGCCTGGGTACAAATACAGTTTCCAATAATGTTAATATACTAAAAACATTGTAAATCTTTTTACAATCATCCGTTTTGATCATTCCTCGCTTTCTTCTGGCTCAAAGTTGTTATTTAGTTTTATGCAAAGGAAATACTGTACTCCGATTTAAAGTTAAATTTTGGCTAAGTGACTTAATAATTTTGTATACGACAGACATTACTTAAACTTATCATTATTTGAGAATAAAAAATCAGTTTCCACGATAGTTTTTTTATGGGTAACCAAAATGAAATGTTTTAATAAGGTGATGCAATTTCTTGAATCCGCAATTAAAAAACTTTAAACGAGTGCCATTTTTTACTAATTTTTTTTAGCTCATATTTGCAGCATTGAAGTCTACTAATAAAGCCCTTTAATTTGATGTCCATATCAACCTATGCATACGTTTACGATTTTCTTTAGGCTTCTAGCGGGTGCCCCCCCCCCCCCATGAGGAGGGTAGCGTATAATAGGCGTAAATAACATTGCAAATTCAATGCATCTTTGAATAACTGTCATCTTGGACTCGAATTTCTGTTTGAGTTTAGGTTTATAGCATAGTATTTTACTAACGAAGACCTTAAATTTAATATGCTTATCAAACCATGCTTACATTTAAGATTCTCTTCTGACTCCTAGCGGGCGTCCCCATGAGGAAGTAACGAATCAGTGTATATGTTATAAAATAAATCTTTATCTCTCATTAAATTTGTATAAGGTTTTGTAGCTCTATTTTAAATATTTGTAAAACTATTTAACCGACCCGGCCGACCCGGGATTTAAGAACAACCTGTATCACACCCTGTAAACAAGTAATCTAATTACCAAACATTTATCCCTGGGACAAGCTTACTCACTTTTAATGTTATTTATGTTCATTTGCAAATTTAAGTTTATAAGTAAAAATTCAGATTATAAAAAGTATTTAACCACACATATTTAAAAACAACCAATTGAGTCTACTTTCTGGAAGATTGTCTTTGTAAAAATAACATTTTCTAAGTTTAAATTACGGTAGTACATTATTGAAAGACCGAATATGCAGAATCACTTGTAGGCCTACCTCTTCTGAGTATTTTAGTAACGTTTTATTTCCAGAATATAGGCCTAGTTGCATTTTACCTTTAATTACTCAACTTGTTTTGTTACATGTTTTAAAACATCTTTTAAAACAATTATTCCACACAATATTCTAATACAACTAACTAACTGTTTCAGTACGATATCAAATATAAATCTGTTTGTGACAGTTAAATAATAACAGTTTTACATACAAAGATATGGTAGCATAAATTTACCCTCTTTTAACTTATGGCAAGTCATTAACGTTGACATCAAGTTACATTGTTTTTAGCGAATTTCCCTATAGGAAAGTAGCTATTACCATAGGTGGCACGGTAAGATCTAGGCCCGGGACCGGGACCGTCCGTGAACGCGATAACTTGAGTAATTTTTGTCCGATTTTGATGAAATTTGGTTTAAAGGTGTAAGGCGAGATAAACTTGAATGAGTTCGCAAACCTCGATTCAGTGAGTGGCATGATCGGACCATGGGAACGGGGTTTTACGGGGGCTTTTATGGGGTAAAAAATGGGTTTTCTAATTTTTGACCCTCAAAACACAAAATGTCCCAATTTCTCTCTAGACCTTTTTAAAGAGATTAAAAAAACAAATAATTTAGTATATCAAAGTGTTTTTGTACGGTTATTGGTCATGGACAAAATTCAAAAAATTGTAAATTTAAAATTCCAATGTTATTCTTATGGAGAATATTGTAAAATGTTGTAGTTTGCTTTTTTATGGATATATTTTGATCAAAGTTGGCAAAGTTATTTATTTTATACTAAGCTATTAATCTTTTACAAAAAAATACACTTTATTAGTTTCCTTGTAGCAGCAAACCTAGGTACTCATTAAACCTAATGTTACTATTTAAATAGATTTAATTGAAAATCTATTCAGACGAATGGAAATTCGCTTAGTCGGCAGGTTTGCTGCTGCGGGGGTATTTTCTTTGCGTTATACTCAGAAGTTTAATTATCTTGCAGAATCATTATTCTTCCAAAGTTTTGTTCTTAATGAATACAATCCCACTACGGGGAATTGGAATCACTTTGGTTTGATCATAGGGATGCATATTCATTTGCAAATTGCCTCTTTGTGCTATATTACCATGTCATATGAAAGGAATGTGATGTGGCATTATCAATTTACAATCATCATAAGAAAAACTATTTTATATTGTATTGTATATGGTATTGTATTTTAACCATCCAAAAACGTGTTCGAACATATTTCAAACAACTAATTACTATGAGTAGCTTAATCTTCTTATATTAAAACGTGAACTGGGGTTTGTGCAAAGATTTTGAATGGAGTATTTGAAGGTGTTTCATAACTATTCTGTTAAATGAAATAAATACTGTTTAGATTGTGTGACGTAAGTTGTTACTTTTTTCATTAAATTGCTTGTTAAATACATATGTGCAATTATCATTAGGCCTACGAAGTTAATTAATTATTTTTACAAATTGCTGTTTTTAGGTAGTTTGGATAGAGTTAAAATATGAGTGTTATTGGTTCCAAGTTTTTACAAATTATTATCCAATGATTTTTATATATTTCTCTTAATTTCAACACAGTTTTGATTGAAGTTATAACAATCACCTGTGGCTGATGATTTAGGTAAAGTCAATTACAAACGTGACTTCGCTCGATTGGTTTTCATCACCGCAGCAAATTATTGCTTCCAGCACAATCATTGCACTAGCAAACTAGTTGGTGTTGAAACCGTGGCCAATAACATCTAACTATTTAACAACATATCAGTTTAGGATGTAAAGGTTGGTAACATTGCCTACTTAAGGGCACGAAAACATGACTGCCTTAAGAATCATACTTGAAAAAGTATAGTTTTTTCTCTTTCTTTTAATACTTACAGAACATTCCTTTTAATCACTTTAAGAAAGATATACTATCTAGATGAAAGATTAAGTTTTTCTAAAATAATTATTTGTGGTTTACTGTAGAAATGTTAATTGATTACAATTTCAAAGATTACCGTACCAGTAATAAACGTAGTTTTCCTGCAGTGCTAGGTTACGCAATATTAAAGGTTAAAATGAATAACTAATTAAAATATTCCATTGTAAAAAATGGCTAGAATAGGGTTTTAACCCGTCAAAATAGTTCGTTAACTAAAATTTATCTTCTGCCACATTTTATGCAATAATAAAAACGTTCAACGATTAAAAGTGACTCTTTTTTTTCAAACGTGACGTAGATGACTTTGTTCTTAAGGAAGTGTAAAAATCTTAATATACTCTTCAAAAGCCCAAAGCATTGATAGATATAACAAAGATTAAGAAAAATGGTGCATTTATTTAAGAGGAATTAATTATCTTTTCTATTTGAAAATCACCATGTCGTCCTTTTATGAAGTGTCACTACACAACACCTCTCGAAGCACGTTTACGGGCAGTAGATTACAGACTAGGCCCAGGGGCTAATTAGTTTGCACCCCTCTAGGGCAATTATGTCCCTAAATGTCGTACTTGTTGCCAAGTAATCTCTATGTTTTGCACAATAGGCCCATTTGTATTAACGTAGGCTATTCTAAGCTAAAAAATTAAACTTTTGTGTTACATCTAAGGTTGTATTAGACTTTTAAGGCGGTTTGAATTATACACACTTTAGTTTAGTTAATTGATGTCAAAATCTTTTTGTTTTGATGCTTTTAAAAAGCAATAACTTATTCTGTATATACTGCCTCATCCTCGTAGTATTCTAAGCACACTGAACCTATTTCAAAAGGTTGTTGTTAATATTTCTATATCAAATGCATGTTTTTTGGGGATTTAACACTAATAGCACCAGTTCATTTAGTGTTAAAACCAAATAACATGCATTTGATATAGGAATGTTCGGGTTTTCTTTGTTTTTTACACAAAAACTAAAAGAGTTACGAAGTATGTTACGAATTAAAAACCCTATAAAATGATTTGCCACTTGACCTATGATGCTATAAAAAAAAATTAACAATAAACATTTGCAAATATTACAAAAATAATTTATTTTTAATTTTTATTATTTTAAAAACCCGTGACGGTAAAGCAAATTTCATATATAGTAAAAAAATTCAACCGGAGAAGGGCTTTTTTATAGCGGGCCAGTCTTCAAGTAACCATGGGATTACAGCGCAGCTAGAACAGCTAATTGTGCACAAAGAAGGGCTTAGTGCATTGGTATAGGAAACACAGTGTATTAAAAACATATTGATAAAAAAATAAAAAATAAACAGCCGGCATTTAGAAA
This sequence comes from Macrosteles quadrilineatus, assembly GCF_028750875.1. Lineage (NCBI taxonomy): Eukaryota > Metazoa > Arthropoda > Insecta > Hemiptera > Cicadellidae > Macrosteles > Macrosteles quadrilineatus. The sequence continues at coordinate 21,786,641 of NW_026542598.1, forward strand.
CGGAAAATATAATTAATTTCTGTTTTCGCCAAAATGATTGTTTATTAAATAACTTTAAAATTATGTATGACATGACATATGTTTACGTCTTGAAATCTTAAAAATTTCAAGATTTGAACTAGTGACCCTAAGGTTTTGGCACACTCTGTATCGGAAAAAAGGTTAAAAATATTTTACACTAATTCTCGGGGTTGATTAGCGGGAAATCATTGTATTTCATCCTTGTATAATTTTATTTCATCCTTGTATAGTTTCATTTCATCCTTGTATGTTAAGCAGTTTTTCCGTAATAAATTCGAGACACCTTACGTGGGACACTCTGTATAGAATGGTTATTTATTCATGTATTATTCATCATTATCTCTGAATTTTTTTGTGTTTGACATTTTTACTGTTGGATTTATGTGCTAGCCGTGTTTCGTGCGTTAACGCAGGCATATACGTAGCTTACCTCTACTGCTTTTTGGATGCGGCAGTGTAAAAAAATCGAATTCTATGGTCGAATTTCGTCATGTGATTTTCGAATTTGAATTATTCCTATCCACTTTTAGTTATCGGTAGTGGCATTGACTCTTGACGATCAATTATTCTCGATACACTTACCAATGTTCCAAAATCGGTAGCATCGAGAATCGGCACATCCCTACCGGAAAGACTCCAGTATCTTCTTCTTCTTTTCCTGTCTTTTTGCGCTGTCTTTATGCTGAGTAATCAGCTGATATGAAAGAGCATCACTTTGCCGTCGTCTGCTAACCACAACACAAACGCGCAGACGATGTATACAACAACGTAACTCAACTTACAATAGGCTACAGTATGTTGTATGTCTTTATATAAACGGCAAGATACAAACAGTTGTTAAACACAGTTCCCAGTTCTCTAGTTTGGAAAATGTAAATAAAACGTTGCTAGGAACATTTGATAACTTCTAACAAGTAACAAAATGTTTTTGTAGTTTTGAGGCGAGAAGGGGCCTATTCGGGGCCCCCTTGAGCCGGGGGCCCTCCGTGATCGCGGACCTGCGGACCTAGCCAGTCCGGGCCTGGAACCTCGAATAATCTAAGGGCCTTAATTTGCGGTTAAATAAGTAATAGGTCCATACAAGAATTTATAAATGGAGATAATCACGTTGCTAAACGAACTCGTTAGCTCTGAATGTGCTACGAGTGAGGACTTGGTAATGTAAATGGTTACAGAGTAGAATGGCTTAAAGCACTTCATACACTTAACCCACACTTAACGCCACTTCTCTCTGCGACTTGGGATCGGATTATAATAGCACAACGTAAAACTCGTAAACTATACATCTTGATCCCTCTTATGTCTTCTTTGCTGTTGAGTACTTTTCTCCTCTACTATCAACTATATTTTTGATACTCGACTTTACCACTGGAATTACGTAATCCTACAACAAGAACAAACAATAATTATTATGAGCAAAAACGCACACACCAAACATGATGACAACACGCTATCAGGAGAAATACTTCTCTGGTAATAGAGAACCCAATGATTTACTTCCCCCAAAGGCTAAATTAGTCAATTGGCCCTGTCTAATTCATTTTATTTTAACGGAAACCCAGCGAAAGTACTTACTTTTAATAAGAAAGTTTTTGTAAAATTATATTTTTATGTGTTTTGCCTAATTCAATGTTCTAGGGAGAGTCAAAGAGCTGTATAAAAGCGAGTTTGCTTATCAAGTAAGCTTATCCAACGTGTTCACATAAACAACAAATAAACTATCCGAGCCAGATGGCTCAACACTTAACAGCTTTCTCAACTACTTGTAGGTGCACGCACCTGTGGGCTTTACTACAACAATATGTCTTAATTTTGGTAATTTTGGTAAGCTTGCAGTTGGTTTCAAAAATTTCAAGTAAACAATGCCATTGTACCATTGTTATATACCATTTACTATTTTATTTATACAGACCCTTACATCAATTTCCTAGCAATTTATAGCTTTTGCTTCAGTTATATGTAAAATGTGGGAAGTATATTGAAATGTTACCCAACAATTAATATATATCCATTCCACTTGTTTTAAATGTAGTTCTGGGAAACACAATAAGAACGATACTTTTCATTACAATGCAAATAAAGCTAATGTATATTTCTGTTTACATCCATACAGAAAACATTATTATTAAAAACACAGCTATATGAATAACTAGCGTGCATTGTAAGCAAATAATATGCCAATTTGAATCGAATAAGTAAACTAAAAGTGCAATTATTTTTCTTTCCTCCAGTCAAGTATATTTCAAATGACTTTACTAACCGATTTAAAAAAATTACATGTACGTCAGCTTTTACATTACTTTTTATTTGCTATGTATTGTGTATCTTTTTCACATTAAAACTTTTGGTATTATTAATATACTTTACACGTCCACAGTTTTGATAAAGTTGTCCGGTTTTAATCCGCTAGATAGATACAAAAGCATAAACGAAATAGATATTCATTAAAATAAGCATTACGATTGACTTTTTACACTCTTATCAACCATGTAAATGATTTTTAAAGTACTTAAAACACACAAACAATTTATTATTTCCCTCTCACCGTTGTAAGTAGAAGAAAAAAAATTATGTTTCATAATCATAAGGAAAATTAAAATTTTAAAACGTATTTAGCTATTTATCTACAGTAGCCTAGTTTGTTGCTCATTTTATTTCAGTCCGATGACACAAGTGGTGACACAACGCCGAAAGAGCAATGTTTATATTCAGGAACACGTTTCTGTCTACATCGTTGACGGATACTTTTTCATGCGATTCTTGCGCTCTTGGGGAAAACTAATGTAAAATATTTGCTCTCAGCTTTTAACACTGAAACAATTTATTTTACTGATGAAAAATGTGTTTCAAAGGAATTATATATTGTAATTAATTTTAATTTTTTTAGTTTGAGTATTTCGGAAAAAAATATCAATACAAATTATTTATTTAACAAAATTTAAACTTTAAATCTTTAAAACCGTTTAACTTCCTGCCATCTCACTAGTGTAATAACATGTTAAACAATTATAAGAACCAAAGTTTAACTTTTAAGAATCACACATTTTTCCTGTCTTTCCCTGAGCTAAACATACTAAGAACTTCCTTTTCTTCTGGAAATTATTACTTAAACTGATCATATTTTGAGATGATAATCGATTATTACAAGGTTTCATCAGTTCTGAAGGTTAGTTCTTAAAACTGATCTAATTAAGTACAGGTATGTTGGTTAATTTTTGGGGTTACCTGAATTACTATAATGGTAAATAATTGCCGCACGAAATAGAATCAATATTGTCAGGGGGAATTCATGTGTCATAATTTGATTGATCCTGTGGACTTCAACTTTTCGTTTTATTCAATCACCTTAAAAATATCACATAATTTTACACTGAACTATCCCTACACCAACTCATTATCGATAACGAAAAGATCTATAAAAACAGTTTTGTTACTAACATCACAAAGCTAAAATATTGCGATTTTTAGTTGTAAAATGGGGTAGAATTAGGTTAAGCTAATCAGGTTTGCCCCATTTTACATCAAACAAATTGTATTTCAACTATTTCTTATTCGATCTTTATGAACTTGGAATCGTTGGATGGGGAATTAAAGTTGCTAAATAAACGTGTGCTTGACATTTTTTCATAAACTCAGCCATTCGATAGTAATTTAAGTTTACAAGTTTAAAGTGGCCGCCATTTTGAAAATAAACGTCAGGAAAAAATATTTTTTGTGGAAGGCATTTTTCCTCTACAGCTCCATACCAAATTTTAATTTGATACATTTATCAATTAATTACGGAAAATATAAATGTTTAAGTGAAAAAATTCAAAATGGTGGATACCTGCTAAACAAAGTTGAAATCGGAAAGGTTTTACTGAACATTTTCGATTTATTTTTGTATATATAATATGGTTATGTATAGCCATTTCTAGATTTTTGTGACACACTGTATATAAGTATTTTTTTTTTTAGTTGGCAATATGTAAATTTACCTTCTTTGCATATAACAAAACATATAAAGCAAAAAACTTGTAATAACATAGGATAAAACAACGTTGAAACGTCTGTCTATATACGACGTAGTAGCATTTGCTTGGCAGCCATTTTACGTGTAATGTTTATACTGCTTAGCTCTCGCTCCGCTTTCTGCATAGGAATCTGTCTTGATTGCATATCATGTTCTAAAGTGTTCAACGTTACAGATTTCGAAATTGCTTGATTTATCTTAATTAAAGTAAACATTAATTATTATGGTTGTGTACAGTAAACTGGTTTATATTATATAACTTCTTGTTCGTTTTTTAGATATCTCCTATGGTAAAAATGTGGATTATTTGCCAATTTGAATTTAAATTAATTTATTCGCACTACAACAACAATATAGCATTGTCTATTACAGATGAAAACTGGTTGTTAAGGTTCAGTTGAAATTTGGGAAAATATTAATAGGTATCTAATACATAGTGTTTGGGAGCAAAATCTACAACCTATTCTACTTATGATAGAAAGAAGTTTAATAGCCTACATATAAAATCATACATGTAAGACATTGAACACTCAAATGATACAGTCTTTTATGTTTTACAAGTTTGTAGATGTTTGTGGAGTGTATACTATAGTTACTTTGGTAAAAATGTAACTTATTATTGCGCAACTGAAAGACTGTTAAGCGTTAGATGTATCTACAGTATGACGTATGTTTTGCATATAACAAAACATATAAAGCAAAAAACTTGTAATAACATAGGATAAAACAACGTTGAATCGTCTGTCTATATACGACGTAGTAGCATTTGCTTGGCAGCCATTTTACGTGTAATGTTTATACTGCTTAGCTCTCGCTCCGCTTTCTGCATAGGAATCTGTCTTGATTGCATATCATGTTCTAAAGTGTTCAACGTTACAGATTTCGAAATTGCTTGATTTATCTTAATTAAAGTAAACATTAATTATTATGGTTGTGTACAGTAAACTGGTTTATATTATATAACTTCTTGTTAGTTTTTTAGATATCTCCTATGGTAAAAATGTGGATTATTTGCCAATTTGAATTTAAATTAATTTATTCGCACTACAACAACAATATAGCATTGTCTATTACAGATGAAAACTGGTTGTTAAGGTTCAGTTGAAATTTGGGAAAATATTGATAGGTATCTAATACATAGTGTTTGGGAGCAAAATCTACAACCTATTCTACTTATGATAGAAAGAAGTTTAATAGCCTACATATAAAATCATACATATAAGACATTGAACACTCAAATGATACAGTCTTTTATGTTTTACAGGTTTTTAGATGTTTGTGGAGTGTATACTATAGTTACTTTGGTAAAAATGTAACTTATTATTGCGCTACTGAAAGACTGTTAAGCGTTAGATGTATCTACAGTATGACGTATGTTACAAACTTTAACGTGACAAAAATTACATAATTAACTACAATTTCAAGAAACGTTTAATCATTCCTGGCATTGTAGACCATCTACAGCTGGGACTGAATCAACAGACAAACACCATCAACGGTGTTTACAAGACAGTTCAATCGTAAACAATCAAACTAGCGAATAAATAAACACGACTGTTTCGACAAGTTATCAACACATGTCCTTCATGACACAATGTAGGTTTAGACCGACGTTCTAAAGGAGTCACAAGTCAGTAAACATGAATCAAATAATTTTAGAAATGTTATGGCAATGATAATAACTATGAAATAAAATCTTTAATCGATTCTCGTGCTTTAGGCCTTTATTCGGATATATATGGATTTGATTTATACACTTGTGCCTTTGTTGGTAGTTCGATGAACCATGACAGTGATGCCGTGGGTGCCATTGCTAAAATTTATCATTACAGTCCATACATGTACCTTATCTTCATACGGCTAATTCCTCGCTCAGATTAGACAAGATAATGGCTATGTGGACTATTTGGCCGGGAAAGGCAATATTATTCAACCAGAGGTTAGAGGTGTTTGTAATAATCTCTGAAAAAATAATGAATCATTTATATTGTTTATGACATGTTTAGGAAATGGGAACGACTGTTTGAACACTGTAATTTGTTTGTTAGAAAAAAGGTGTTTATATAATTTATTAGTTAAAAATATAACCAATCATAACAAAAACAAAATGAAATTATGGAAACAAAATACCAGGCAGTTTATTGTGTTGTATTTATCAAATTAAATCAACAAAATGTAATTAATGTAATTAAATCAACGTTTAACGTGATATCTAGCCTTAGGATAGTGTTACCGAAGCGTAATATTTCCATGCATGTTACTGATTAATTCATTCTATCACGGTGGTAATATAAATTTAACTTAACTTTATTGTTATATTAACTTTTCGTACATAATTCTATTTTAATTGACGTAAACACCATTAGGTCATTGAGATGTAAACTTCAATCAGGTTTATATTTTTTCTATGAAAGAAATGTAGGTATATTTTGAAAACTAGTTAAATGGTAACATTATATTCCTTTTCACAAGAAAAACTTCCGTTATAAAATGCAATTAACTATTTAATTTGACACAATATCATTGCTACGACCTTGAAAATGGACCAAATTATCTATTTACCAATTAATAACACTTAATGAAAATTATAAAAATCATTGGAAACATATAGCAAACGGTTTTTTATATTTCAATTAAAATCATAGTGTTAAAATGTGATACAATAGATGTTACAAGTATATGTACCTTAAAGCATACAAAATACGTCAAAACCTAATGAATATGTACATAAGTGATCATTGTAATCTTTACACTTATAACAAATGCAGGTCGAAGCCGAGGACATAGTCAATCTCTCAATATATCAAACTAAGACTACAACTATATAAATAGACTAACTGTACCCGCGGGCTTTGCCCCGTTTAACTTCTTAATTTTCAAGATGATCTCGTTCGCATGGCTCAATTACGTCCTGGTTGAAGTGCGTTCGCTACGCTCACTCACCTTTAGGTTGGAGCTCGTTCGCTGCGCTCACTTGCCTTTAGGTTAGCTCGTTCGCTACGCTAACTCGCCTCCAGGTTGAAGTTCGTTCGCTACGCTCACTCACCTTTTGGTTGTTAATTAGCTGTTGTCATAAATTTAAAAAAATAATAATAGTGCTGCACCCTGTTGGCAATCCTTGTAACTTTAAAGCTATTGAACATCATAGAACAGAACCAACTTGTTTAATTGAAACAGCTGATAAGATTCGTTAATTCCTTTAAAATATGAAAAATCATAAGGTTAACATGGGAAACTCCAGAGCCACTGGGGCGGAGCCCGGGAGTCCGATCAGAATAAAAACAACTTAGTTCTCCTATTTAATGCCTAAAGAATCGGTGTACCAAATTTCAGCCTCCTAGGTAAATGGGAAATGGAGAATTAGTGATGAGTGAGTGAGTGTGTCAGCGAGGGCTTAGCCTTTCATATATTTAGATAACTATAAGAATGGATAAGTACAAGAGTAAAAATTTTTCTATTAAATATCGTCACATTTTACAAACCATAAATCAAACCTTCCAATTTGTCAGTAGATTAAACTAAAATGTAGTTAAATAATTGAATGTAACCCGGTAACAGTTTTAACTATCATTACAAGGTTAACTGCTAGTGCCATGCGAGCGTCGGATGAAATTGCCACGGTGATGAAAACCAATCAGGCCTTAAACTATGTCTGTAATTTACCTAACTTAAATTATCAGCTGTTAGTTGTTTAGTTGAACAATTAATTTATCACAGTTGCTTAGTTTTCCTGAAAATAAAAATAAAATTAGTAATATAATTATCGTCGTCTTATATCTTACCTGGAGCTACAAGGCAGGGGACTTTTTTAATCCTGTATTATATGTAAAATAAGTATTTTATTACATTAGACCAAACAAAAGAATATTTGCTTCATAGCAATATCAAACATAATAAGAAATATCTTTATCTATTTGTCATGGGCAAAATAGGGCAAATTAGGTAATATATGACAAGAATTCGTAACTTCAAAAAATCTATTAAGTTCAGTTGGGCCTTATACCAGTTACAAGATTGTCCACTTCTTGTAACTATTTAAAGCATAGGGGTATGCTTATAGATACTTATAGAACACTTATAGATAATAATAACGTAATTAGCTTTAAAACTTTAACTTTAAATAACCCAAAAAATAGATATAATCTAATTACATAAATCTAATGTTTATGAAACTATAACATTAGTAGTGTAATATGTTTCAATTAAATCCTATAGAACCCTATTGTAGTTAAATATCACTTTGTTTGTTGCACTTAAATACTCTATTCAAAAAGATAAGATAGCTTTTATCCACCCACTTATACATATTTATTGTAAAATAGTACATCGACTTATTATATTTTATTAGCATTAACATCAGATGTTGGATTTTACTTAAGCAACACTGAGTAGTTGTAATTATCTTATGCAATAATTATATATCCTAAGTTTTGTTCTCGGTTAATTCTACCACGCTACCGGGAATTGGAATCACTTTGGTTCAATCATAGGAATGCATATTCATTTGCAGATTGTCTCTTGGTGCTATATTACCTTGTCATATGTAAGGTATGTGTTTAAGGATAATAAATTAACAATTATCAATAGGAAAACCCATTCAATATGCTTAGCTATGCTATAACTTGTTTGAACGTGTTTAAAACTTAGTTGAATGTGTTAAGTTTGAAATAAACAAAAAAATACAATCCGAACAGCTTTACCATTTTGTTTTACTGCATTAAAAAGATGATTTGATATAAATGTTTCGTACAGATAAATGTTTAGTATACAATTTCAATTGAAGGTTCAGTTTGGAATTGATGTTTTAGTGGTATTTTTGTTCATTTACTTGAGCTAACTCCTTTTTAAAATCACTGGACAGGAGTCATTAGAATGTTTCATATACCTATAGTAACTGCGTTTTATTTAAATTCGTACTTACTTTTTTTGTACAATAATTATTACGAAGTTAGTTGACGTTTTAATAAGACATTCTACACTTCGTAAGCCCATGCACATTGCACAATCATAGTAATGACTTTTATTAATCCACTATATTTAATATTTCTTATTGTTTTTTGTTGATTGACGTTTTGGATTACCTAAAGCCAATTACAAACGTGGTTAATGGCCCAATTGGTTTTCATTACCACAGCAAATTATTGCTTCCAACAACATCATTGCAATACCAATCTAGTTACTAGTTGATGTCCCTGCAAATCACATTCAAATATGCAACCATGTAATTTAAGATTGTTAAGGACTTGCTAGTTTAGGGCAATATCTGTTCTTCGTTATAAGTACGCTGCAAGGTATATTTTTACCCTTTCTTTAAGTACTTGTTATACCTTCTTTTAAAACAACGTGTAGAGAAAATACCTCAAATGAGAGATGCACTGTTTACTAATGACTATTATTTTATCTATTAATATATTGGCTTGGAAGTACTATGCCAAAACTAAAATCATTGTGTTTGTAATTCACGTAGAACCTTAACATAATTTATGGTTATTTATCTCGATTTGTAACTATTTAATATTCTTCATTGAAATTATTTTTGAGCAGTGCATTTATCCAATAATTAAGTCATCTGGTTTACCCTTGTCGATAACTTGAGTAGTTTTGAACCGACTTTAAATTTGGTTAGAAGGTGTACCCTTCAATAAGTTCGCAAACCATCAACGGAGTATTATGGGGGTTTATAAGTTTGATAAGTTGGGTTGCTACAAATATTTCCTCTGAAAACATTTATATGCTCAATTGTAATTACATGCATCACATAGAGCTTAAAAAACAAATAATTTTTTATATTAAAGCATTGTTGTACAAATTAAATACAGGTAACTGAGTTAACAAAAAAAAACTGTAATTCTCTGTAATAACTGTTATTTCCCATGTTATTCTGATAAGGCAACTGTTTTTAACCTTTTTCTGGATATATGTTGACCAAATTTGCCAAATTTGTATTCATCCTATACTATAAGTTTTTGGTCAAAAACACTTTCTATTAACTAATTTATTTTATTTTCCAATGCTACAAAACAGCACATGCCAATTACTCTGTAGTATTATTCATGTAAAAGAACTTTAATAAGAGTATTACAATATATATAAATAAAGACAATAAGGGAAAAAAGTCCGTCTTCTATGGTGGTAGTCATATAACAGTTTCACTCAAAATATAAATATATAATATAAAAAAAAATATAAAATATTAATAAGAATCTTTATCTTCTCCTTAGCAGCAAATGAAGGTAATAATTAAATCCAATGTTATTTAAAACGGGAATAAATATACAATTAAGTGTCACTACACAACACCTCTTGCAGCACGTTTACAGGCAATAAACTACAGAATCGGCCCAGGGGCTAATTAGTTTGCACCCCTCTAGGGCAATTATGTCCCTAAATGTCGTACTTGTTGCCAAGTAATCTCCATGTTTTATACAATAGGCCCATTTGTATTAATGCAAGTTCTCCTCAGCTTAAGCAAAGTAAAGCTTTTGTATTTTGTTTAAGTTTATACAGGACTGTTTGGCAGTTTTTATGATTCGCACAATTAATGATTCAGTGTTATCATGTCTTAAACTGTATTCTTTATTAAAAAGTTACTAAACGTTTTTACAGTTTACTATATTCACCATACGACAATTGAAGTCATGGTAGTCTGATCAAGAAGTTATTTAATTAAAGTCATAAAAGTGTAATGATTGATCATCTAGTTAAAAAAAAAATATTAGTTAATTTTGTGCATCTTCTCTTGTTGTCTTAATATCATGATACTACTGAATATATTTCAGAAGGTCATCGGTGTCATTGCAGTGGGTAGTGATAGTTAGTAAAAGTATTTTTGTGGATCAAAAATGAACTTGTTTTTCCTTCGTCATTGGAATGATGAAAATAATCTATACTTATTTAATACGCAAGCAGATTTTTTGTGACAATTACTCCTCCGAAACTACTGAACCGATTGTCATGTTTTTGGTGTCATTGGAAAGAGCGTAACGTGAAGTTGTGCAGGAAACTTTCTGTTTAGGGAAATAATGAGAGAGTGAGGCCATGGAGCCCTTTAAAGTTTCGTATTTCTCCATAAGATTAACATTGGATACAAAAATTGTTATGAAACTCCAGCTGTTGTAAGAAATCAAAAGTGAGAAGAAGAGCATATGTTAATTGTAAACAGTCAATAATTTTGCTAATTTAACAGTTTGCTGCAAACTTGCTGACTTGGTTGAAATTCGTTTTAAAATAACGCCTGTAATACTCAGCAATTGCTCGATTTCGAGCATCAGGGACACTAGTATATATTAATTTAAGTCCATCACAGATATATTGAACGTATTTCACTCCGTTCTTCACTCATTCACTCACTTCTCGAGTTTTGGATCCTATAAAAATGCACGTTTTTTGCACGGACCCCTCGTTTTATATAATACACTGGTGTATTAGTTTTGCCTTACAAAAAAGTAAAAGTTTTTATTGGATTCAAAATGTGTACCGATTGTTTTATGATGCTTAAAAACAATTACCAAAAAAATTGTAAATTTTGCATTTCTCATAAGATGTGGTTAAAACTCAAAATAGTCTGTATGATTAGTAAACAAATATTTTATAACAGTCATACTTGGTTTTTAGTTTATTGGCCTTTGACGTTTTACGTATAAAAATTATGTATATCTTGGGTTATGGGTGTTGTTTAAAACGCCAACTTTTTACATAAAGTACAAAGGAAGCTAAAACCAGCTGACTTTTTGGTGGTTGTATACTTCAGTAAAGGCACATTGCCACATGAGACTCAACTTTTAGACTTGGGCAAAAGTTCTAAACTTGTCAGTGTGTAGTGTTGAAAAGGGAATTCGAAACTTTTCCTACTGATTCTTAAACGCAACTAACTTTAACTTTGCGTTAAGATGTAAATATTTGTATATTTATTATCACATATGTTTCTCGTAACTTTGTAAGCAGTTAATCGGTGGTGTTAATACAATTGAAGTGTAAACATGATTTTTTTACTGACTGAACCAACTACCAGAAGATTAAGATTTTGTAGCGATGCCAGAAGATTAATAATTTGGGAAACATTATGTTACAATTTTAAGGGCGTTGTCGTTTTGAATTCATAGTAGGTGAAAGAACGCACAAACGAATGAAGAAAGGTGGAAACATTAAAAGAATATATGTAAATCAACAACCCAGTAACCGTGTTTTGGCTACATATTACACATTTATGGCTATGTCCTAGTGTATATTCAGTTAAAGCTTCACTGGTTTTATGGATACAAATTGTGGAATAACAGAATAAAACAATATACCTGCCGATTTGATATCTCAATTTGGATATTGTTCTTTCTCCAACACATGTTTTATTTGTTTTTTTTTACCACCTTATATTTTAATATGTAGGCCTGTAAATGTATATATATTATTAATAATTAAAATATATTCTAATGCAATGTCTACTTTAATAGTTTTATCTTATAAACACCATAATTAATATGGGTTGGTTGTTATTAGGTTTCTTATTTTATAAATATAAAGGTTTATAAAGAACAATTAAGGCGTTACAATAACTTAATCATCTATTTGAATTATATTAGCATATAAAAAAAATATTTTTTGAAATTTTTGCGTTGTACGAACCTTTAAAATAATTTGAAAACGTAACCTTATAGTATTTAACATAGTTTCGTCTGATAAATTGATATGAAGAACTAATCAAAACTCGCAGAGAGTTTTGATTTAATCAGTACGATCTCAACCACGAAATGTTACCTGTCGTTGCTAACTAATTGTGATGCAGAGATACGCTTACGTATATATACATGTTTGCTTATATATACGTATATATATATATGATGTTTGCTAATTTGGGGATGAATAATAATTCTCAAAATCTAGTTACAATTTACACTAGATAATAAAATATATTAATTTAATACATTTAATGTATTAAACAAACTCAACAAGTCAAATTTTAATAAAGTTGCCACAGTAAAATTATATCCATAGCACGCTGTCAATGATCCAATTGAGATGAGCCCTACGTAACTGGAAAATATAAGGTAAATATGCAGCTTAAAATATTAAGGTTATTGATATTGTAATCAGTATATGAAATTTTATTTGGTTGTATTGTTTAAATCCTTATCATAAATGAGTAATTAATAATTTTTCTGTTGGTGTATTCTGTTGGATAGCTCTGTTCATAAGGGTTGGATAGCATATAAATTTATTCACGCATGGACTACTGTAAAATTATGAACGAAATAAAAATTAATGTTGAGCATTTAATAGTTAATTTAAAAGCATACAATGACCAGGATACAGACGGTCCCCTTTCTTAAAAAACACTTCCAGTGTAAAATCACAGGCAATACTGTGTATGAGTAACCTACTGTCTGGGGTTAAACAAACCAAAATAAATCCATAACACAGTTTCATATGAACCTATAGAATGCAGCTTCTTGAAATTTCGAAAGGTAATATTAACTGTTGTTAGTCTGTTCGAGCTTATTAATTAGTGTTTGACATATTAATAAGAACAAGACCAAGATGACAGCCAAAGTCTACTTGTTGAACCAACTTTAATTACTTGGTTAATTTAACATTGGCTTATGAATAAAACGTTGCACGTAGTGTTTAATGATTCGTGGTCGATTAAATCGATTCATAAATGGGTTTCTTAACCACAGATAGACAATCATGCGTATGCACAAGCATTATACAATTTAAAAAGTTTGTTATGGGTTGAAATTAAATTAAATTAACTTCCTTGCATGTTTACATATTTTGTTAATGCAAGTAATTTCATTCTGTTTGCTTTATTCAGTATTGCCTCCAGGAATGATTTAAGACAACATAAAACTATTCGAACATAATTTCGTCGTTAAAATACAAAAATATAACATTTAACACGCAAAAATACATTAAGTAACAGAAAGACGCGCGGTTCAAATATTTTTTTGTTAGACAAGGCTTGAAAATGAAACGTCAGTTTCGGAACTAGTCGCTTGAAAAAAACTATCCTAGGATTGACGACGTAAGGTACGTAACCTATTTTATATTGCTTACTTTACTTTTGTTAGAATTGAAATTCTGAACAAAATCTACCTTGAATATTGGCTTAATATCACACATTAGAGGTGTGTGCATATAAATATATCTTGCTATACGTTTTAACTCTTATCCTTGTAATATCCTATAATAATGACATCTAAAAATTATACTATTTTTACACAATCATTATATAAAAAAATAAGATAAATTACGATAATTGGTAACCCCTTTGTATATGTATGTAGTAGCCTAAAATCATATTTCAAATATTACTTTGGTTCAATATTTTGTGGAATTAAAAAACCCCTTTATTAAGCTTGCATATTTTTGTTTTGTTGTATGCCTTCTCATTGCCTAATACAGTCTTGTGTTACACAGAGGATACGCGTCCGGTAACCAGACGTGGATTAGGCGTCCGGCAGTGACGTCACCGGGTTGTGGGGTCCCGGAACGCCATTACCACAACGATACGATGTTCGGTCAGCGTTGTTCGTGGTGTAGTGGATAGAGTGCTCGGCTGATATCCCAGAGGTCCCTGGGTCGAAACCCATCGGTTTCTTTAACTTTTTGTCACAGATTTTGCTTTGAATGTAATTCTTCTTAACTGTACATCTTTTGTTAGAATTTTTGGCATTTATAATTTTATGTTATGAAGAGAATTGAACCTTCATTTGATTTTTTAATTATCAGCAAGTTTGGTTGGTTAGGTTAGGTTATGACAGTAACTGCCGGACGCCTAATCCACGTCCGGTTACCGGACGCGTATCCTCTGCGCTTGTGTTAATAGTATAATGATTTTTCATTTCCATAAAGAAAGAGGTATGCCAAAAAATTACAAGAAACTAAAATTGCATTTGATATTATTTTACATAATTGATACAACAATATTAAATGTATGCAAAAAATCGATACATACAACAATAAAATGGATTGATAATATTATTTATAGCAGAAAAGTTGTGTTTTCTGTTAACCCCAGTAACATCATTGAAAGAGAATCCGGCTGTTTTGTCACGTTTTGTTTATCACTACAAACTTTTCAATAGGCGAAGTATGAGCTTGTGAATTTCATTTAACTTCCCAACTCGTCCCCATTCGACAGATCGCTCGAAAGCAATATAACTTTGGTGTTCCGCACTGAAACTTCAGTCTTTATTATTTATTAGCATTTATATAGCTTAGATAGCAAATTATTTCAATGCTTATGATTAATGGTTTTGTCTATATAATGTAACTTAAAAACATACAATATTTGCATTGTTACAATATATGATTCACGACATCCCAGTGGGAGTATGTGTATCACTCGCATATGATTAAGTTAAGACTCAATTTATGGTAAAACTTTAAAATTGGAAGTAAAAAGGTAAAGGATCATCCGTTAACCCAGACGCTTAATATAAATTTTGAAACATATTCTAGTGTTCAAAAAGGAAACTTAAATTTATTTACCTACTCTTTTGGAAAAAGCACTCGTTTGAGCACCTGGAGGCAAAACCGGCCCACTTTTGAGTATGGCCAATGTTTAAATTAAAAATTTTAAAGAATAACATCATATCTACAGTATTTGGATTCTTTCATAATAGCATGTTGTTAAAATATGCAGTATAAAAACACGAATGAGTTCCTAAATATGAAGTAACGTAAATAACAAACGTGATTTCTGAACTAGTTAAATTATTAATTAAATAGAGACGACGAAAGATGTGGCACTATATTACACGTATAATGAAATCGCATCTACTGCGTATCCGACACAAATATGAGTCGGCTGTAAATTGGTTGTAAATTGGAAGCTTGTTTTTGTAAATGTGTTACTGAGACCAGCTGGTTCGTTAGCGAGGATCATTAATTGAACGCTTGAAGAAGAACTCGTGGAACTACTGTATTGCTCTTTATTAAATGTGGACTCTCTCTAAAAAATAACTAGCTATTTAGAGCTCAAGAGTAATATTATTGCTATGTTTAAGTTTAAATCAAATAGAAGTTAACTTAAATCAAATCAAAATTCGTTTAACCATTATATTAACTATAATATAAAATGTAAGAATTCACAGAGAGCCTAATTTGTTCATTCATGATGAATGGTTAAGGATTAGTTAATTATTTCCATTTAACATGCTGCAGTACTTATCACCGGTGAACTGTGCTGTTTGTTAGTCTATAAAAGTTAAGAAATTGTAAAAGTATTTTAAATAATATTTTGAAGGCTTAATCTAATTTGTAAAAAAAGGTTCTGCTAAATTGAAAAAAGCATCCTGCTTTCATTGTCTGCGTAGCCAAGGGGTTAGTGCTTTTCTTCAAATCTGAAGGTCGCTGGTTCGATTCAAAGGGATCGTTTCTAAACCTAGATGCCATTATGTCTTTGAGCTGTGAATTAATGATGCTATCTAACAAAAAGGTCCACTTTAGATAGTAACAAGACTAGGATTTGAGCCATTCCCTTTCAAAACGTTGAATAATGACATTGGCGGAGATAAAAAAAATTATAGTATAAATATGAACAAAGTTAAATTGCAAGTAGTTCTTAGAACTGTAACACTGTCTGGCTCTATTGTATTACATTTTCCAATGCAGAATAAGCGATATATTTATTATAAATGCCAATTTGTGAAAACATCAAATCGCTGAAAGGTACTCGTATATAACGTCGTGATTTAAAATTATTCTAAGTCCACCATTTAAACGAGGAATTGTGTTGCAAAGAATTCATTGCAAGAAGTAGTACAGATTTTATCCATGTATTTATTTACACTATTGAAATTCTCTACGTTCTTGTGTGAGAGCACAAAATTCTTGTGTAAACCCTGATCTCTTTGCCATCTAAAATCAACATTTTTTTATTATTTTAATACATTTTTTAAGCATCTGATTTGTAGCTCAGTGACTATTGGTGTCTGGATCAGTAACCATTTTAGGAATCAAACCAGATTTGTGATTAATAAGTATAATTAATATTCAAAGACGAATTAAATATTAAATTTCTTAAGACCTAAAAAGGCTGCGATATTAGAAAACAATAAGTAAACCAAACAAATAATTATACAACCTTAACCAATTTGGGTGTAATTAATAAAATCTAACTAAAAGTGATAAAATATTTCAGGATAGTCATGATCACTGTTCTAGATAATGATCTGGCATAAACTAGTAGTTGTTTCCAAACTGGACTAAAATTATGTAATCCTCTGGTATGGATTCGTTTAAGGAATTTATAAAACAATATTTAACACGGGAAAATAAATAAACATTCACAAATACATCGTAAAAAGGAAGGTTTTACACGTGTATGGAGTGATCCGCTCATATGGGCGTGTAATCTGATTTCAAAGGTTTCTGTAATCATGTAATCCCTAGAATTATTGGAAAGATCTTTCCCTTTTAAGCCTTAAGGATCTTTCCTCACTAATGGAATAGGGATTCAGTTGGAAAATGCAATATAAATATGATCAATAGTTATATTTTTTATATATCAATCACTTATATGTTTGTTGATTTGTGTATTCGTTAACTGCGTTTTGATTTATAAATGTTTTGTGCTGTGAACGATTATTTTTTGTATTCACAATTAACAATTATTCCCACATTAATTTTATTTTCCTCCTCCTACTTACAATAAAAACTAAGCACACACTGCTTGCTACATCTAACAACACATTTTCCATCAGGATAATAGTTCAGTATTAAGTTATTTAGCTGTGGTAAAGTTTTTCGAAGATACATTTTCCTTTTTCTAAATTACTAGCTAACGTTTTAAAAGTATTGATTGATGATTATAGGCGTTCAGTTTTTAAAGTAAGAGATAAAATTTCTAACAAAAGCATCGACCTTTACCTTACGTACAAACATCATTGAAAATCTATAATGCTGCTCAGTTTTTGTTTGAATTGCAAGAAAGGTTTGTTTGAAAATAAAATCAATTTTACTATTCATACTGACCAGATATTGTATAAACTATAAATCGTAACACTTTTATTTCATATTTTTTCTTTTCTATTGATATTTAAATTGATCATTTACTGAAAAAATAATCATTACTCATCTAATCGATTATTGCGGATATTTTATATAACAAAAATGCGTTTACTATGATTATTAGATAATATAACCCCTCCATCATGAAAACTTGAATTCCAACAAATAATTGTAACTTTTTCTTTTGTATTATTAGCTTCATCTAAGAAATAATACTGACAGTAGGATTCCTATAAACAAAAACATAATTTTATACATAAAAACAGGATGTGGTACCTTTGGTTTTTCTTACGTGTGCAAAAATTACTGCTTTAATACCATGTTCAATTTCGTATAATTTGCCTAATATCATAATTGACATATTAATTAATTCATTCTCAAAGGTTCGTAGTCGAATCACTGAGTTTGTATTAATATTCATGCAACCGTGAACACTGCAACTCGGCTCTATAGCTATTACTCTATACTATCTATTCCTATTACTCTACACTATATTCTCTGTACTTGCTGGTTAACTTCACTATTTATTTGCTTTAAAATTTAATATAGTTGGAAATACGATATTAAAGATACATCATAGATACCAAACAATTTTCTATGAAGATAGATTTTCCAATAAAAGATTATCGGATAAAGATTCAAACGTACAAGGAAATCTTTCTTTTGTTGGTTGTCCTATAGGGACAGAGCTGTAATGTATCTTCTGTGATTCCAGAGTCACTTTGACAAAAGTTGTTTATATTGATGAATAATGTAAAAAGTCCCAAGGGACCGAGCACCGCTCGGTGATGTTCAATTTGTTTAGGAGTTTAAAAATATAAATCCTTTATATTTATGGTTTACAACAGATTTTCATTTTCTATATCAAGTACATTAGTATTTTAACATACTGTATATAATATGTAATGAAACGAATTATACTTAAACATTTTGTCATACTCAAGTATTGGTTCTATTTATTTATACAACAATTTATCAGCATCTCTCATCCTTAGTCAATAAAAATCATTGTAATTAACACATAATTAATTGAACTTTCAACACAAAATCTCGAAATAAAATATTAGCAACTGTACTAACAGCTTACTAAAAAAGTTTTTTGAAATGGCTATCTTAAATCCTTTTACATATTTCCACGTCAAACCTTTAAAACAATTAGATAATTCAAGTAGGTTAATTACTAAGCCAACATAGTACGATAAATTGAAAGTCACTTAGAACATTTGGTCGTCGGGTTTAAATTTACAACAAATTTAAAAAGCAGTTTTCTAGTAAAATATATTTTTCTTATCCTAAAAAAGTACTTTAATTCTCCTTCGAAGGTATTTTAAAATCGGTAGTTTTTACATTACTCAGTTAAACGATTTTAAGCATAAACTAAACACTTTAAAAACTTATTTCTTATGGGAATAGGGTTTCCTTAAGACTCTTTGATCAATATTAGTGTAATGTTTGCGTTAAATACTCTTCGTATTTAAATAGTCGTACTTATCCCACTGCTAAGTAATACAAGCAGGGTATATCACATAACCAATGGTCAATTGTATTTTTAGGAATTAAGTTTTCTTTTTTACTGTTTTTATAATTTCGTGGCTACTTGACAATCCATAATGCCAATGTTATAAATATTAAAATTTCATTTAAAGTCTTTAACCAAAAACGAATTTTCCCTGAACAGAGTCAAAGCTAAAACTAAGATATTTATAACAATTTAGAGAAAACTGTTGGAGCGTTTTATGAAGTCGTCTATGACGCAGACGTTACTTGTAATTATGGCTTGGAAATATTTAGTTTCACTATTATTTTTTCTCTCACAGTACACATTTATACTGAGGTTTTGCCATATTTTCACCCAGCGCATATGAACAAAGAACAAACTATAATATTTTATATGGTCATTTACCAAATATAATTTTGTTTTTGTTGACTTGTGTCACAAATTGATTCTTGTTTAACGAAATTATATTGAAAATATTTTCAATAGCTAACGTAAAAATAAATTTGTATACTAATCCTGTTATTGTGAAATTCCTGTATTGGGTTATCTTTTTTTCAAGGAATAGTAATTTTAATTTCAAGCAAAACTGATAAAAGCCCTTAACAATAAAACATTATTTTACGATCGTTTTAAGTCAAATATCGATTAATTTAAATATTAATTTTTGTGTTTTTGAATTATTTAGCCAACCAACCCTTTCTTCGTTGCTGGATGAGTATAACAAATGATAAGTTTTCAAGTTATTACGCCAAAAAAAATAACTGTTTCTGGTTATAACTGTCTGGCTATAAATAAATGTGCTTATGATCGCTAGCGTACATCTTGGTTTACAATTAGTTTACAATAGTTTACAATAGTTTACAATGTTGTTAATTTCAACAATCAATTACAACATGAATTTTCTAATTAAAATGGTCTAATATTAGCTAGATGTATACATATGTCTAATATAATACTTATTTGTTTCGTATTAAAAAAAAAACATTTCAGTATGAGTGATAATGGAAATACGAGTCTATGAATCAAAACACATCATATTTGCATAAATGTTATGTAATGATTTTTGATACCTGAATATTAAATACTACTCAGAAATTGACCTTAAGACTAAACCAGCTGACACAGACATCAATAAATTAAGTGTAATTTTAAATTAGTTCATTAAGTAAACCAGTTTAAGCGTGTATTTAATTAAGTGTCTCACATTAGTTCATAAAGTAAGTTTAATTTTAATTTATTAGTTGCTGAAAAGTGTATAAACGGATCACTGAGTTTGAATAAATTTACATGCGACCTTTGGAGAAAACTTTGCTTCATAACCAACTAACAAGTCTGGCAAATTATATTGAGTTACCACCCTATTCATTTGATTTATATGACGAATTACAAACTCCATTTTTAAGGACCCATTTATGTATCTAAAACCAGAAGTTCTGATAATCTGATGAATCTGAACAACATTAAATTTCCCAAAAAATGCAGTTTGAATTATTTAACACATAAGCATTGAAAAATATAGTTAATCAAACTATACTTGCATAAAAGTCAAAGTTTAGTTGGTTAATAAGTTTTAGTATGTTAATGAAGAGTTCCATTATCCACTTCATATGAACCTTAAGAGTATCACTACCGACGTGGATTTGCCGTAAAAATATAATTTAAATATAATATAACGAATAGTGTATAACAAATTTGATTGTGATGAGATCCGTCTTTAGGGAATCAACGTTACATGTTTTATGTTTCTGAAACCACGTTGAGAAGATTGGGCAGTATTTCTGAGTTAAGTAAGAATTTTGTTTATCTTTACGTTTGTTACTGATCCTAAACATTTTAAGTTATTGCTAAAACCGAGTGGTTATGAAGATCGAATTTTAAATTTTTCTGATTTACAACAGAAAAGAGGTAAATAAAAATTGCTTTTCGAATGTGTTTTTCATGGAATACAATAAGCTGACTTTAAAATATAAAACCAATAGTGTGTGTGTAATCAAATAGAGAACATTCAAAGCTATCGACCTTCTCCATTTGTTTCGAAACAGTTATTTAGAGATATTTCAGTATGTCATACTTTATTTTCTGAGTTTATATATAACTGAACGATTATATTAGATTCAAAGACTTTTCCGAAAAAAAAGATCTGTGTTCTGAAAAAGAGGGCTAAGATATTTCTGATATCGTAATAACAGAAGCGTGTACCTAAATTGATATTCCGATAATGTAATACGTTTGGCGGATTGCAAAGTTGAAAAGCTAAGCTCTTTCGAATATATTTCAATCGTTAAATATTCCTTATATTGAAGAATATTCCGAAATTTTTAATGTTGATAATATAATTAAATGTGGCAAGAAATAGGTTTCAAGCAGGTCAACATGTTTTATTTTTAAAATCTTTTTATGGAATGTTTATTAATATAATAGATTTTAAGCCATAGTTATTATCCATTTACTTTTATTGTGTGACGTAATATTTATCAGCATTTAAAATATTACAGTTATTTTAAAGGTAAATTATTGAAATTTAATTTTGTTTCATCATGTTTTTATTTGTCTATTCGTAAACCTGAACTTATATTTAGTCATTGTATGAAGTGAACGTGTAACATTTAGAGTTTTTTTAACAGTAAATAATGTTCCAAGTATCTAATGTTATGATCTTTCTTTACTTTACAACTAATACACTAACTAACCAAATACAAGATAACCGGAACTTAAAATTATTTACATATTTATGTTTTTTACAGATTTTTGGTTAAGCCTCACAGCAATATAAAGTAGGAAATTACTAAAGAATCTATATATTCTATTTAAAAATATGTTATGGCCGTAAGAACTGTTCCGCGTCTGAGGAAATCTTACTATTGGGGAACAGTCCTAAAGGGACGCCAAAGTAATGTATCTTCCATGTTTCTTAAGCCGCTTTGGGAAATGTGGCGTGTCTCATTGGATAACAAAAAGAAATAAGCTTCTTCAAAACATTATCATAGCAGGTCAACTCATCTAAAAACTTGTGAAAGACGTTTCAAAATCATGCAGTTTGAATGTTAAATATTATACAAAAATACTCTGATAATGGTTACAAAAAGTGTACAACAACTGGATCAACAACAATTCAACTGGATCAACTGGGACGTAGTGAAATTAAAAGAAACACTGTATGTTGTAGACCTTTTTAGATTTTTAAGTTATTCTTTTTAGAAAAATGAATTAGTAGAGATAGCTCAAACGACGATGCATAATTTTTTTCTAAAATATAAATAACTGTTTTATATATTTTATACCGTCCATACTTAGATTAATCGTGTTTATTTGATAACCTAATTTATATGTATTCGTTTTTTTTTTATTGTCTGAAAATTCAAAAATCTTCCTAGGAGCGAAACATGAAGAATTACTGTACAAAACCGTAACCGTTTTTCCTTACATTCCCTTCTGAGTATTTTTCAAATAATTATAACATCTGTTTAAAATGGAACTCTATTAATTTAATTGATTTCTGAATGTTATGATAATGTTTAAAACATCACAAAAACTAATTTATTTAGTTCTGTTAGTAAACCCTACGGACAGAAAGATGTTTAAAAGGTTTGCGAAGCAAATATTTTCGTATTCCGTGTGAAAGTCTTATATATTTTTTTATTAGTTTAATCTAAACAAAATGTGGAATGTTGTACGACGAAAATAATTTCATGGGTTGAGCATTCTCCTAATATATTGAACAAATGAAGAATAATAATTATTCAATTGTTAGTTTTAGTAATTAATATTACTCTTTTTAATTTTATGTAACTGAAATGCATTAATAGTAGTTTTTACTTTAAAATTGTGCACTCTACCTGTTATCCGCGCGCTAATGGGGTTTAGGATCTCCGTCACTGTCAGCTTGGTTCTCAACCGATGGAAAAATTATTTATCTTACTTTATTAATTTCATATTTGTGTAGGCCTTTACGTTTGTAATACCTTTTCTAAAGCATTTTACTCATGAGAATTAATTTTTTGATGGAAATTGAAACCAGAGAGTCATAGATTTGTTTTTAAGGAATTTGAAACCTTCTGCAGACGAAACAAGTTTTAAAAGTTAACTGAGGATTAAATGCCTGCAAGCGCTTCTCGCGGAACTGTTCAATGGTGCATCAAAGCTACTGAAGCCCGAGATGTAGAGGGTACCCTTAAATACCTGAGAATGTTAGGTGCCAACATCAAACCATATTAATATGTCCATACAATCTGCAGTATAATACCTACTACTTATTTTATCAAGCACCCTCAGTCATACTATTTGGTCTAAAACCTTAAATGTAGGAATTGTGTTTAGACATTGTCTATTATTGTGAGACCGATGCTTAATACCAAGGAAAAAAAATACCTAAAGTCTATATTCTGTGTTTACTAATGAAAGTATTATGTGATGTATTTTCAGGGAGCAACGGTGCAAAACATGTAAACACATTTGATATTCAAAAATGGTAATATGCTTTATCTGTTGCGGAGTGAAGGAGGTTAAGCTCTTCTTGGATTCAATATTTTACATCTACCATCCTTTCAGTAATTGAGTTTTTCTCGTGCGAAATAAAATACTTCTTTGGCATTTTATCTGTTCCAGGTAACTTCGCTTCTTTCAGAAACATTCTTTGACTAAACATAATGCGTTATCTTTGAATAAAAAAAAAAACATCTTTCTATATTTAGAAGATTCTAAGTATAACATTTCCTACTGACCATTTTGTAAATCTGTCACAAAGACTTTTAGATACATAATTTAAGCTTTCAATCTTTTATCATAGAGCTATTTATGAGTGGGATTAATCTTATTTAAGAACAAACTTTAATGGTTATGTAAATTTAACTGTAATAGAAATTAAGTTACTACTTATTTTTGTTTATTTACAAGATTTGTATTGGAAAAGGACTATCACTTGTGTGGTTATTTAACATAAAAATAATGAAAAATAAATATAAATAAAAATAATGTGTGGTTTTAGAATAAAAATCTTTAAGAAATGTTTAACAGATATTTGACGATAAAATATCCCTTCATCTGCATCTCAACTCCATTGCGATTTTTTACAAAACTTTTCTAGAACATTTAAAAATACTAATACTTCTTAAAATATATAGGACATCTAACTGGTAATTTTAATTTAGACCCTCTTCGGCTGTCATTAAGTTTTATTTTTCTGTACACGTAATATGAATTTATTTCCCTTTTTGAAGTTTAATATGCTCTTAAATAATTATAACGATGAATCTAACATAGTTATAGTCTTGTATTTATTATTTTTGAGGTCCAAAAGATTAAACCGTGTGGCAAACCTAGGATGTTTTATGTGTAAAGATTATAGTGTAGTATGTAAATCACAGTACGTCTTACATTTAACAATAATAACAATTATCTTATACAATATTAAGGAAATATTTCAATAGATCGTCCCATTAGAGACATCGCTAGTGGATTTATAGCTTAACGATATGGAGAGGAAACCGAACACACAAATTGATATTCATACATTTCGGTTAAATTGGAGATATACGGAGGCTTAGGGTTAGGCCTTCTTTACATTTCATATTTCCATATTTAATCAACAACTTCAACAGGTGAAATAATAACAATGTTTCAGAATATTTAAAAGGTCTTTCCTTTGAAAATTATTATATTATGGCCAGGTATTAATTGACAATCAACAGTATTTAAATACATTCATAACTATAAGTCAAGAATGTTTGATAAAGTAGACCTTAGCAAATTGACATGAATGCCATTCACCTATAGCAAAACCTGTAATGAATAATATTTTATGTCAGTGTATTTCTCTAACTTTCCACTTTAGAAAGTTGTTTGGTTTTCCCACAATGTTTTAAAATATTTTGTTTCCTTCTTCAAATTTGTTTGTAGCTTTGATATGTTAAACATTCCTTATTTTACAGGTTCAATTCTATATCTCTCTAGTAATGAGTTATACATTTGAAAAATATTTATTATTGAATAATTGAGTACATCGTCTCTTTTTATCTCCTAACAGAACAAAAAGAAACCCTAAAAATGGAAGCATAGAATATACCTTCATTATTAAAGTGGTTTCAGAATCTTAACTTTTAAGTTAAAATAACTTACGGGTTTCAGTTTAAGGGGTTTCGGGTTTTCAGAACGAAAACCTGGTAGTATTTGGGTCCGGCAGGATAAGATAATTTTTAATTCGAATCAACCAATGTTGCTTACTAAGGTAATAAGCAGTCCTCTCTCTTCAAATAACATTTCTTACTTTAATCATTTAGTTTTGATAAAGATATTCAGTTATTCCTCAAGTAATCTATTCGTATTATTTTTAGGCCCACGTCCTTAGTTTTGTGATTCTATGACACAAAAGTGACTTTCGAAACCATTGTGGATATTCTATCTATTTACTCTAGCGGTATCCCATATGTTATAAATTTAATTATGTTGAATAAACCACTTACAAAGTTAGTATCAACATTTAATTTTTTGTTGTTGTTGTTAGGCCGTAGTATTTAGTTTATAGTGGTAACTAAAATAGTGATTAACAGTAAGTTATTCTTTTGGAGACTGAATTTAACTAGGTTCGTTCTTATTCTCAACCCGTCAACAACTTAAACATATGACTGGAATATCTAGCTTTAATCAATGGTAATGTAGCTAGTTCTTATTTTTTCATGCTAGATGTGTCGTTATTTACAATCCTTCGACTTGACTGTGATAAGTCAATCTATATTAATATCCTAGTATGGCCTAGTTGATTATCCATTACTACGTTCTCGTATCAGTTAGTATTGATGTAGCATGTCTATTAAGTAGGGTGATTATGTTGATATCCATTGCTAATGATGTGCAGGAGATATGTTTGTCGGATCATCCTAAACACATAATAATCATTAAGACATTGCCATGCCAATTTTGAATTACCAGTCCTCATAAAATATAAAAACTACAAAATTAAATAATAAAAATAGTACAAACTTAAATAAGTCCATTTTTTTATATCAAATTGTTTAAACTATTTAAATATGATAGTGCTACAAATCACTTCAAATAATATTTCATATAGGCCTATTAGAAACAAACATTTAATTTACTATGCTTTAAACCACTTATTTTTCAAATTTAATTTATTATATCTTTATTTACTCGTACTTGTTGCTTCAACTGTGGTTTTAAAGTATTTTTTTTAAATAAAATTGATTGAAAATAATTTCTTCGCACTCTGTAGATTAATCATAAATGATTGATTTGCATGATATCAAAGCAACTAGTTGTTTCTCAAGCTCAAATTTAAAACAAAGGAAAACGATCTGCTGATGAGTCCAAAATGTTTCACTAACACTTAAAATGTTGTTTCCTATGCTCTGAAAGATTTCCTTATTTGCCTACTACTTGCACTAGTTTCGTTTTACTATACATTTGTATGATTAAAATCTGCTTATGAAGTTTATGAAATTAAATGTAAACAGAATAATGCTATACCTGGTGCCCGTATTTGTTTATGTATTTGTGTGTTGTGATAAAAAGTATAGTTCACATCTTGTGCTAAAAGTCATTTTCCGGCACTTGATTGTTACCGTTTATACAGATCCTACTCTTCCTTGGCATCACTTTGCACCCAAAGTTTTGTGTTTCTGTGTTCACACGTGATACATGAGCGAGTATCTACTTTTTTTAACAATGCATAATTAATTATGATACGTCAACAATTGTTACTATGATTTTTTTTATATTTTCAAGTAAAATATCGAATTTTTTGATCAGGTGATGCAAATTTGTAGACTGTTTTTGTCAAATGGAAACAAAAAACCAGAAACATTTGGGTTTGCATAAAGCGTGTAACATAATTTTGCGTTTATAGAGGTATAAATAATAATTTCTAATTACTATTAATAATGATTACTAAAATTTTAAAATTATACATTATTAAACACATCAAAGAACGGAAAATAGAATTCAGAAAGTTTTATGCTCCAATTGCTGAAAATTATTGGATTAGGTTAGTTTAAAGTTTTTATTAGGTTGTATTTCAGCTTGGAGAGAATCATTTCTCTAATTGTTTCAGACTCCAGGGTAATTAAATCTGGTTGTGCTTTTGAAGGAGTTTCCCTACCGTGCACAACATCCGCCCTCTGATTCTACATTAGACCTTTGCTGGCTATTACTTCACTTTTAAATATTATTTTGTTTTTCGCTTTATGTAGGTGTTGAGGAATTTGTAAATACATTAGCTATCTCATATTTATCTGAAATAATCTAAACATTTTCACTGGAGTAGAATAAACGTAAAGTAACTTAAAGGAATTGCTAAGATAAATTTAATAATTAATTGTTCTATTTAAGACTATGACTATGGCACACACAGATGTATTGTAGCCTAAAGTTCACTATTCAATTTAAAACCGGTGCAGCAGTATATCCAGCTTGTTAAAACTTAGATTTCCACACAAAAAAGACCACTACAGTGGTAGCAAAACGGGAGTGCCGATGGAGACCAGGCCAAGTCCCTTTAAATGCACGCACGCACCCCCACAGGTCTCCATCGGCACTCCCGTTTTGCTACCAATGTAAGTTAACATTGACCACAAATGCCAGTTTCAAGATATAGTATTGTTTAATATATTTATCAAATTTTAAATCTATAAATTTAAGAGTCACACTTTAAATTCAACGTTAAAGTTTTTTTTTTCATTTTCAAACTAATTAGATCATAGAAACGTAATACTTAGTTGCTTTACAAAAGTGTCTGCTAGTGGACGACTTTCGATGAAACATATTATTTAAGGCGATCATCTATGTTGTAAATATAAAAGCCACTCAACCAGACCCAAATCAAAACTCGACGACAACTTTATAATCCTTTGAAATCACCAATGGATGGGGATTCACTCAAATATTTACATCCAGCCTAAACTAACAGAACTGAACCGAACCGAGACTTTTATGACGGCTGTGTGGCAGCTCTAACGTTTTATGGTTGCCCTGATTTCCAACATAGTATGCAGCTTACAACGCTAGGAAATGTTTTGAATTGTACCATGTGAAACATGTTTGTATTATTTTACTTTATGCTACGCAATTGAAATTGCCTTGTTGCATTATAATCGTTATAATTACCACCTTTGGTATATGCTCCAAATTGTACCTTTCCTGAATACAAAGGTAGAAAACAATTTACAAATTGAAGATTTTACAATGCGAATTTTACACTTTTGAATGGTCTTAAAATAGGTAGGATAAGACTATTTATAAAAGTACTAATTTTTAAGATTATGTTTGCGACTTGATGAGCATTTGCTTTACTACCTTTAAGGTTAACTAGATAACCTGTTGCTCGAAATCGAGCAAAACTTGTAATAAAATATATATCTATATAAGAGGAACTATGTATGTATGTATGTGTGTATATATGTATATACGTTATGGACTCCGAAACCGCTCAACAGATTGTAATGAAACTTTCAGGCATTATTAAACATCTTTCAAGGATGGTTTCTAGTGAAGTTTGGTGCAGATCCGTCAAAAGGGCTCTGCTCCAGAGTATTTTAAGTGGGCCAATGTCAGACTTTTTGATCTACAATGTTTACAAATAAATATAATTTAAAAGCAGATACTTTCACCAACTGTATTGAAGGTTTGAATAATCACAACATTCTGTATTAGCATTAGTCATGATTTGAAATAGTGCCACAGTGTTTCTACAGAGTGCAGCACAGAAAACTATTTTACTTTTGAATTAGTCCAAATGTATTAAACCCCAATCGCAGCACACCTGTGCACTCAACAACGTTTAAATTCTCCAATGTTAAATATTAAAAACATAAAAACATTTATCAAAGTATTATAAACAATAAAAGAGTAGTAGTATTATAAACTTTTCATTTAATTTAATTTATAAATCAAAACTATGAAGCCCTATTCTATAGATAATATTATAATTTTAAGGAAATTTATTACTCGGCTGTAACCCGCTACACAATACTTTTTCACAATAACTAAACTAAATATTTCTAAAAACTTGAATCCTTTTGCACAGTTTGGAAAATAAATAACGTGACTTCCAACAAAACAAAACACTGAAGAATCCTGTGAGCGATGTTTTTCTCTTTTGAACGCAACAGGACTGACAACATTTACCAACATTTATTTACGTTCCAATTCTGTAGTGCAAAACGGTGTGTAAATACAATATATGTTGTCTGCCAAATAAATCATAAACTATTTCTAGCGTGCATTATATATAAAAAAAAAACATTATTTTGATTTCATTATATTTATACTGTATTTGGTTTTTTTTGGTTGTGTTTAAATAGCTTTTATCAATTATGATTAATAGAGGAGAACTATAAATAAATGATTGAAGCCCATTATGGTTATTTTTTATTTACTATTCTACACAATCGGTATCAATGTAATCGGTGCTTTTACTGTTGAAATGAATATTCCTGAATGCTTAACACTATTTTGTGATTACTTTCAAAAGCTTCGAAATGACTTGATCTTATCGCTGTAGAAACTACTTTTTTTAGTACAGAGTATTTGTTTGGATTAGTGTTTAAAGTAACTTGTTATGGAAATCACATTTTTATGGGTACTACTTATCAAACATGGAATTAAAATAGCGAATTACAAATCCCAATATGTTTGATTTAGTGCTGTAGACCTTACTTAAAAATAATTGCACTCAAACAAAATAAGTTCAAACAAAAAGTTCTCTAAATATATTTTATTAATGATGCTCAGTGTATATTTGGAATTAAATTAAATTAAGTTCTTTGAAATTGTTTGACGTTTGATTAAGAATGATTAAGAAAGAACTTATGACTCATGACTTCTTTTATTTTTTATAACGTGCGCTGATAACTTAAAACCGAGAAAGTAGCTTCCAATAAATGTCTAACTAAGAGGATAGAGCTTGTCAATCATTTGAATTGACAAGCGGCAAGTGTGACAAGCCAGAAGATGACAAGGCAACTCCTCTGTCATGCAACAGGAAGCCAATGTTTTGAATATTATATTGACAAAACAATAGCTCTAGATCAGTACATCAGCTCAATCACTATTGTTGTTTATACATCAGTTTGTGTATTTGTTCAAAACCAAACAAACGTTATCATAAAAGCAATGTTTTGTTTATTTTGTGAATCATTGTCAATGTTTTTATTATTTCTGTTTAGTAGAGCAAACGTTCGATAGTTTACTTTTATTAGTACAATACATAAATTATTTTTCTTTTAAAAAGAATAATTTATATTTTCAAATGTGTTTTATGAAAGAGTTTTATATGCGAAATTAAAACAAACACAATAACAACAAATCATTTTAGCCAATACTAATTTTACCACGCTGGAAAACTGTGTATAAAGTAAATATCAACGATATTTACTGTATTGGCAATAAATAATATTGTACATTAATTACAATTGTACACAGACAGTAATAGCTAACGCGTCATAAAATGAATGTTTATCAAGCAAATGTATCATGTTGAAATAGAAATAATCTTGTTGTCTTAAAAATACTTTTTCTTCAAAAGTCAACTGAAAGGAGGTATTTTTGGGGATTTTTTAAAATGCATTTTGTATTTTAAATTCCAGTCTATCATCTAAAAGGGAATGCATCTCATAGTATACCTCTAGATGAATTTCATTCAGAGTAAATTATATATTTCATCGTCTTTCAGGTAACCATTTTTAAACTTCATCTGAGCTAATAAAAATTTATGTTAGGTCTTCAATACTACTTTAGAGATTACCACTTTATGTATACCTATTGTAGCGTGGTTGTAAATAAACACCGCTCTGAGATACCTAAAATAACACATAATAAATACTTCTGGAAACATGGAGAATCAGCCATGAAAGAGAATCCTCGTAAACATTTACCGTAGACCCAAACAAACAACCAAACCCAAGTTAAGCTTCAAACGGGGCAAAAGAGTTATGTTCATAGGAACATAAGATGTTAGAATTTTGTTATATTTAAGAAATATACGATTAGTTTTAATTTTAAAAACATTGTAGCATTTAATTCAATTTCTATTTAATAATTTAAATCAGATGAATAACACAAACAAGTACTGTTAACGAGGCAACATTATATATATAACTCCTCAAAATAGCTTTAATTCTTTTTATTATTATAAATTGGTATTGTGCTTTTTTTTCAAAATGATAAAAATTTATACCTAGACAATAATGAATATGACATGTATTCTTAATATTGTATTTTATTAAATTATATCCAACTATATTTGCAAATTAAACCTAAATTTCTATATGAAGACAAATATTTTCTTTCATTTACAAAGCCAGCATCCAAACTGCTGATTCAGCTAAGGAACTGCGAAAAATATGTAAATTAGGTTGAAGCAATATTTGCAAAAGGTATCTTATCTCCAAACGTAAAAACCAATGTAATATAAAACTGTCCTATAAAGTTTTCTCCCACTCAGATTACGTAAAAGGTTTAACCACGCCTGTTTCAGTACAGTATTTACACTTTATGCCAGAGAGCACAACCAAAATGATCATACTTATAACACTATATCTGCACAGTATTATACTATATTCAACTTTTTTTTGTAACAAAGAAATCTGTTACGAATGCGTTTTACCTTCTTTATTTTCTTACAGAGTTTATAATATTAAAGAATTTAGTTACAACCGAATTTTACCTTCCTATTAAAAGATGTTATTCATAGAATAACGAAAGTACATTGAAGGCATTTTAGTCAAAAGCCTTAACAGAAAATTCATGGATTTTAAAATATCTAAAATTGTGTATAACAGTTTTAAAATCTTCCAGTATAATCCGAATAAACATTTTCTTTGTAAGTGATTGAAGTTTTCGAAACGTCTAAGTCAACGACTGTAAGGATATCAAAGCTGTAACGGCTGTAAACAATTATTATTATATCTTTGTTATGCCAATACAACATAAATAAATGGTATCAACAATCTAACAGATATTTCTCCCATTAGCTTGTAAACAACCTTTATCTTTGGCGAGTAGTGGGAGTAGTTATGATATTTAATGAAGAAAACCACAAATGTTGCGATGACTTTTAAACTGTAATACTTACAGAAATACGGGTTGTACTATTTTGTCAGGAGCTTAAAGAATCATAACATAAAATTTTCCATCAAAATCAGTCGAACCGTTTTAAAATAAATCAGATTTTTTATGTGAATAACGATACTGTAACGTGCCCGAATTACACCTGTCTGTTTTCCCCATTTTGTTATATTAAATTGTCCCTCAGTCCCCTTGACTCCCTCAGTCCCCTTGTCACCTTCCGCTTCCTTGCGTCACCTTCCACTATCCCACGTCGTCTTCCAGACCCTTACCCGACCTTCCCCTAACCTTACGTCTCCTTCCGCAGCCTCACGTCACCTTCCCAGACCCAGCGTCTCCTTCCGCTACATCCTCCGACCTTCCCCTTACCCCACGTCTCCTTCCAACACGCCACGTCTCCTTCCGCAGCCTCACGTCGCCTTCCCCGGCCCAGCGTCTCCTTCCGCTACATCCTCCGACCTTCCCCTTACCCCACGTCTCCTTCCAACACGCCACGTCTCCTTCCGCAGCCTCACGTCGCCTTCCCCGACCCAGCGTCTCCTTCCGCTACATCCTCCGACCTTCCCATTACCACACGTCTCCTTCCAACACGCCACGTCTCCTTCCGCAGCCTCACGTCGCCTTCCCCGACCCAGCGTCTCCTTCCGCTACATCCTCCGACCTTCCCCTTACCACACGTCTCCTTCCAACACGCCACGTCTCCTTCCGCAGCCTCACGTCGCCTTCCCCGACCCAGCGTCTCCTTCCGCTACATCCTCCGACCTTCCCCTTACCACACGTCTCCTTCCAACACGCCACGTCTCCTTCCGCAGCCTCACGTCGCCTTCCCCGACCCAGCGTCTCCTTCCGCTACATCCTCCGACCTTCCCCTTACCACACGTCTCCTTCCAACATGCCACGTCTCCTTCAGCAGCCTCACGTCGCCTTCCCCGACCCAGCGTCTCCTTCCGCTACATCGTCCAACCTTCCCCTTACCCCACGTCTCCTTCCAACACTCCACGTCTCCCTCCGTAGCCCCACGTCGCCTTCCAACACGTCACGTCTCCTTCCGCTACATCCCTCGACCTCCCTCTACCCACACGTCTCCTTCTCCTAGCCTACGTCACCTTCTATCGCCCTACGTCGCCCCCTAAAACCACCGACACCATTCAGCAGTTTCCATTCCTGTCCAAACCTGTTCATCCTAACATAACCTCAAAATGTTCCCAAAAATCAATTTCCAATGCAAATAGATTGTCCGATCCTCACCCCTAAAAGTCCAAGACATGACTAACCATTTCAGGACTACTGCGCATGCGCGGACTACCCCCACCAGGCTGACCAGGTTTTCGCATAAAAGGAGGGCTGCTCAGGACATCCTTCTCATTCGCTCCCGGGCAGCTGACCAGTACACTTCGATAGTAAGGTAAGCACACGACCCGATCCTGCTAGAGCAATCTTAGCACACGACCCGATCCTGCTAGAGCAATCTTAGCACACGACCCGATCCTGCTAGAGCAATCTTAGCACACGACCCGTTCCTGCTAGAGCAATCTTAGCACACGACCCGATCCTGCTAGAGCAATCTTAGCACACGACCCGTTCCTGCTAGAGCAATCTTAGCACACGACCCGTTCCTGCTAGAGCAATCTTAGCACACGACCCATTCCTGCTAGAGCAATCTTAGCACACGACCCGTTCCTGCTAGAGCAATCTTAGCACACGACCCGTTCCTGCTAGAGCAATCTTAGCACACGACCCGATCCTGCTAGAGCAATCTTAGCACACGACCCGATCCTGCTAGAGCAATCTTAGCACACGACCCGTTCCTGCTAGAGCAATCTTAGCACACGACCCGTTCCTGCTAGAGCAATCTTAGCACACGACCCGATCCTGCTAGAGCAATCTTAGCACACGACCCGTTCCTGCTAGAGCAAACTTAGCACACGACCCGCTCCTGCTAGAGCAATCTTAGCACACGACCTGTTCCTGCTAGAGCAATCTTAGCACACGACCCGTTCCTGCTAGAGCAATCTTAGCACACGACCCTTTCCTGCTAGAGCAATCTTAGCACACCACCCCTTCCTGCTAGAGCAATCTTAGCACACGACCCGATCCTGCTAGAGTAATCTTAGCATAATCATAGATCCTGTTAGTTGGAAGTTTAGCACTAATTCAGACATCCTCCCAGTTCCTTATCCACAACCTTTCCTTTGTGGCTGTGATGACATAGGCTGTTTGAAAATTGGTGTGCCACGAATCTGAGCCATTCCTTTGCTTCCCGTTGTTTCGACCCCTGGAACAGATACCCAGCAAGCACTGAGCTATCCCGGACCTCACTTGAGAGAGAGAACGTCACAATACCGTTCTCATTTAATTATACAAACAGCTAATCACCAAAAACTTTATTTTTATTAGAAACTTTAATTTAAAATTATATTTACCATCGATAAAATAGTAGAGCAGTTTTCTCGCTGTCTGAGCTAATTCCCCTGGTTATGACACAACTCGCGCCGGAAACCCCTCTGGACTTGTAAAGTATCCAAGTCGGGACTCTTTCATGAAGTTTCGTGGTGTAAATTACGTCATGAATTTCTTAAAGTTTTTCCATTGGTTTACTTTGTATCTTAAAAACTCCAATTGCCTTAATTGTCAATTTAACTAGAGGTATTTATCAGCATAAACTAAGTTAAACGGTGATTAATGAAACGGCAATGACTTTTTTAATGAAATGTAAAAAGAAATTAAAATAACTAATGTTAAAAAGTTATTATGTAATTTATTTATGTATTTAATCTTTAAAGATGTACTAAATATCGTACAAATGTATTAAAGCTTTGTTTTCAATTAACATCGAGCTGTCCAAGTTCTATTATTGTTATAATATAACAAGTTATTTTGAAAATTATTACATTATCACAGTGAACATTTTTCGATTCTATATTTTTGTCTATTGTTGCTGCCTTTTCATTTATATGGACACTTCTTGCAGATAATTGTGCTTGTAATTTGTATTAAACATTTTAACGCTTATTTTGTACAAAAAATCTGTAACTATACAATTTTGTATAATGTTATATGAAACTCAAACTAAATCATAAATATATAAAGTCTACAAAAATTTAGAGCAATTCAAAAACCCTATTGGAGGATTTTACTCGAATTTTCTTTTAAATTAAATCGCACTCCGAAGTAACTGTTCTCACCAACGTTTGGCATCGACAAGTTTAATAAAATCATTTCGGCTGTCAATAATCCTTTCAAGACAAATATCCTAGTCATCTGGGCAGCATTTATCATATTATTTCACGAATAAAAAAATGTTTTCAGACATTATTAATGATAATAATCTATATTCCGATATCAACAACAACTCGTGATAAGATCGCACTTTATTTTGAAACATATTTGATATTAATATAAGTTTTCCTCAAACTCCAATATAAAGTAAATATTTTTACCTTTTAATAAAAAATTATCGAATAATCTTTAGTCTAAATAGGCATTTCAATGCATAAATACTAAGAACCAAATTAAATATCTGGTTTTGTTTCAATTTAACACTTTGAAACTATTTGCATCCTTTTACAAAGCTTTCCACCACATTTTATATCGATTTTAAGAAACGTATGCTAGGCCTAGTTAACAAAAACAAAAACAAAATAGATTAGATTTAGGCCTCTTCAGATTCTACCAAAAACAGTAAGAGAAAAAGGCACTTAACATAAGATAAATCATAATAAAACTATGCCTGATGTATAATGAATTGTAATGTTCCTAGCGGTTTTAGTTACAATTATTATATTTTAAAATTACTTATTTATCTTATACAGTATTTGTTCATGTTATTGTGTGCTTAGTAACTTTTGGATCAAACGAAAACCTGCACGCATTCGTCTTATTAATGCATCGCTATCCTCCAACTTAAAGAAAAATACATATATTTTAATAAATACCACATGTCTTAATTTAAGAAGGGTTGTAATGTAACAATGGTGGATATTTAAACATAATTTAAGTATAGATTCACTAAATGTACAGCTGGAGTTAGGCAGCGACAGGCTGGACCGTGCAGTAAGGCGGGTGTTAATGTGACAATGGTGGATATTTAAACATAATTTAAGTATAGATTCACTAAATGTACAGCTGGAGTTAGGCAGCGACAGACTGGACCGTGCAATAAGGCGGGTGTTAATGTGACAATGGTGGATATTTAAACATAATTTAAGTATAGATTCACTAAATGTACAGCTGGAGTTAGGCAGCGACAGACTGGACCGTGCAGTAAGGCGGGTGTTAATGTGACAATGGTGGATATTTAAACATAATTTAAGTATATATTCACTAAATGTACAGCTGGAGTTAGGCAGCGACAGACTGGACCGTGCAGTAAGGCGGGTGTTAATGTGACAATGGTGGATATTTAAACATAATTTAAGTATAGATTCACTAAATGTACAGCTGGAGTTAGGCAGCGACAGACTGGACCGTGCAGTAAGGCGGGTGTTAATGTGACAATGGTGGATATTTAAACATAATTTAAGTATATATTCACTAAATGTACAGCTGGAGTTAGGCAGCGACAGACTGGACCGTGTAGTAAGGCAGGTGTTAATATGACAATGGTGGATATTTAAACATAATTTAAGTATATATTCACTAAATGTACAGCTGGAGTTAGGCAGCGACAGACTGGACCGTGTAGTAAGGCAGGTGTTAATGTGACAATAATGGATATTTAAACATAATTTAAGTATATATTCACTAAATGTACAGCTGGAGTTAGGCAGCGACAGACTGGACCGTGCAGTAAGGCAGGTGTTAATGTGACAATGGTGGATATTTAAACATAATTTAAGTATATATTCACTAAATGTACAGCTGGAGTTAGGCAGCGACAGACTGGACCGTGTAGTAAGGCAGGTGTTAATGTGACAATGGTGGATATTTAAACATAATTTAAGTATATATTCACTAAATGTACAGCTGGAGTTAGGCAGCGACAGACTGGACCGTGTAGTAAGGCAGGTGTTAATGTGACAATGGTGGATATTTAAACATAATTTAAGTATATATTCACTAAATGTACAGCTGGAGTTAGGCAGCGACAGACTGGACCGTGTAGTAAGGCAGGTGTTAATGTGACAATGGTGGATATTTAAACATAATTTAAGTATATATTCACTAAATGTACAGCTGGAGTTAGGCAGCGACAGACTGGACCGTGCAGTAAGGCGGGTGTTAATGTGACAATGGTGGATATTTTCGGCTTCACACACACGCCAAGTCTGGTGCCTATTATTAGAACTGGGAGGTCCTCCTACATCGGGTCTTTCCACAGAATGCCCACAATGCCACCCTCAATACAGATTCATAAAGTGTGAACTAAATAAAACACCAACTGCAATGTTTGGTGGAAGATAAATACGAAATAGTTTTATTTGGCAAACAGTTGAATTACTAGCGTTGACATGTAAAATGTCGTAATTTATAAGTTTTCATCTACCATAAAATTTTCATTTAAGATAAGGTAAAAAGTTGAATACATTATTGCGTAGTTTGTTTGATCAAACCCAAAAACTCTGTTAACTATGAATTTTTTCAGTTGTAACTAACACTAAATAGTATTTTTACTAAACCAGAACAACGTCATTATGGTTGATAACATAATAATAAACCTTCATTAATTTGGAGTGATTGGCGTTCCTAGCAAAAAAGTGTTTTTTTTAACCGTTTGGATACATCTTAAACACAATAAAACATGTTAGTTATTAAACAAACCTAAATGATTTTTTCGAGTTTTCAAAATATAAACAGTAGTTATTAAAATATAAATTTACAGTCGGTACATAGCTTACACTTACAGTGATGCATTCCCAGCCCACTGAACGTCTGCATCAGTCTCTTCGTAAGGTAAACTGGTTCCCTTTCAGTCAGTACCTGATATAATTGTTACGGTTAGTTCCCATTAAAACGGAGTAAGTCAATGCTTACTTTCCAGACATCCATTTGACATCAGGCTATAAAAATTTCTTACATTGATTCCGTTTCCCGAGTGCCGATTCTCCCCAGCGCCGAGCCATAAAAGGACAGCTTTTGACAGCCGACGAATTGAGATTCACAAAAGCAATGGAGTGCGGTAAAGGCGTGTGCCCACTTAAGCATTGTAGACGAATTTTACATACATTTCGTTGCAGACATGATACGTTTCGAATCCTAAATTAACATTAATGTATATTTTAATTCAGCTTACCGACTCTCGTACTTTTGAGATGCTCACACTTAATCTTGACTGATCAACCTAACCTAACCTAACCTAACTTAACATAACCTAACCTAATATTTACTGTAATACAGATTAAACTCATTGATACCGGCATTTTAAAAGAGAATGTATTAACCCTCGTCACTTCTGCATCACTGAACAGACCCATTCGTAATTTATGGCCTCGGCATTAGGGAGTCGTTACGGAAGAGATTGGTCCCTCGCGACTAGGAGTCTCAGGATAATACCCGAAAGGAAAAGTTGTTTCACTCCTCGAAAGGGAAACTGGAAATGGATCGGAGTGGGTTTTCTTTGTTTGTGCCTAGGTTGATCAATAGCGTCCAATTGTGAAGGTGCTGGGTGTGTATGTTATTGCAATTACTTGGATTAGGAATGTGGACTTCCTATGTCTTTTTCACAAAATGTATACTCGTTGTACTGCTCGTTTTGGACGTGGAGTAATTCTTAACACAATTACCCCTTGGATTAGTTCGAAAAGAGCCTTCAGTAATTAATTAACTGTCTTTGGATGATAAGGGTGGTCAATGTCTTCGAAACGTCAGGATCAAAATACAGCTCTACGACACGATTACTACCTAGAAGTATCTTATTATGGTAATGGTATTATTAATATTATTATTTAACAACACTCTGATCACAGTTTATAAACACACAGGTTTAAATAATAACTGGTTGTGTACTAAAATATGATTCGTAATGAATAACTTTCCATATACGCATTGAAACATTTATGAAATCAACGCTTGTAACTCGTTAACACCCAGTCGAATGAAACATAACATAGGCCACAGGAGATTAGTGACGGTTCAACTAAAGTCAGGTATACGACCGCTTAAAACAGGTGGAGCAGGTGAAACGACAGGATCCATTTAACCTTTTCAGTGGAGAAACAGAAGTATCGTGAATCGTCACTGAACCGTTTCACGGCCGATTAGCCACCCTCTGAGGCGGCAAGGTTGAACATCTCTCTCGGAATCTACTTTAAACTCTAACTATAACAAATCTCAACCGCTCGATTGTAACAATCTCTTCTGCATACTGATTTTAAATTAATTTGATGTTACCGGAGGCCTATCAACAATTACAGAACAATTGTTAAATTCAAACTATCAGACGTAAGCTAATAAATGAAATAAGAAAATTAAATCAACCCATAGATTATACTCAATAGTATCACCACAACAGAAACCACTGATCTAATTAATAGCGCATGAAGGCCAATTTGAGAAATAATAGAAAATAACAATTTCGAAAACATAAATAACCTACTAGCTAACAATAATAATAAACACAATAGCATAAGACTGGTGAACACACTTTTGAACGCGTAACGTACAATAATTAGCAATACAAGTGCTAAATAAGAAACTGCAAATGTTCAAACCTAACAACAAAATCAACAACAACAATGAATAACTGAGTGTTTAAATGATAAAGACTTGTGTTATAACTTAAATAAATACTACCTCACTATACAAAATACATTTAATTTGGGATAAAACCCTAAAAACAGTATTTATCTCATAAAATATTTATAATAATAGGTAAATAATAATATAGGTGCAAGATTCAATTGATTATTTTGTCCACTTCATTGAGACATCATATTTTATCAAACAAAACTGAAAATTTAATTCAAGGTATTTTGTCGTTGTAATTCCTTTTTTATACTAAGGCGATACCAACATTTCAAGGAATACATACTAATAAAGTAATTAAAAGAATAAAGTGAGGAATAATTGTATTTATTACACTTATGACTTATGCTATTGCACAGAACTACTATGAGAATGGGGAACGAGCTGGTCTAGTAGTTAGAGCGCGGGACTTCAAATCCCGGGTTCAAATCCCACCAAAGCACCAATGGATTTTATTTAAGTGATAATGCCTCAACCCCCTAGTCTGAAGTAATGTGAGAAACAATCCCAGGCTCGTGCCTAGCGTCTTAGGAAAAGAAAACTATGAGAATAATTCAAATATATAAGATGGAACTTTACCTGATTAACTCTGATAACCCTACATATTCTTTTATTCTAAGAACAAGTAATTCTTTAACGTTTAGCATGAAATGCAGACAATCTTAATTTTTTTATATTTGCCCTAAAAGTAGCAGGGTACAGATAATGAGATGCACAGTGCAATGGTAAGTAAACATTCCAAAAATGTTAAACTGTAATTACCAATTACACTAATCAACCAAAAGACCACTTTAAATGTCATCAGGTCACTCAGACTAATGTAATTGGTTTGATCTCTCAGCCAAAGTACAAGCTTTTATTTGTAATGTTTTTTTTTTCTTTAAACATCTAATACTAAATGTGTTTAAATTTAAAAGATTAAATGTATTACTAGTAGTGATTGATTGATCAGCTATTCATATTTAATTTATTGAAAATGTAATATTAATGGATAATATTATAATTTTCAACTTAAAATAAAAAGGTAATTCATGGTAGTATCAAACTAAGGTAATTCAACTAGTTGTAGAAATAATAGCAACATTTTAGTCTGAATACTAGCAAGCATCAAGACGACGCCAAACAAATTTTGCAGTAGATGCGATCAAAAATATTCTCTTATATAATATTAAATTATATTATAGTAAACCAAAGTCTGTTAGGTGTAGCTTCAAAAATCGATCGAACACAAAACGAAGTGAAACAAGGAGTTGAAGCGTAACATTTTTCGTAAAGTGATATCGGAAGTTGATAGTAATGGCTTCCGATTGTGAGAACACCTGTCTCCGATTTGAAAGCCATCCTTTTATATCTCACTTGGAGAATTCAAGTAAAACGGTTTTACTCATGCACAATCATCTGATATTCACAACATTGTTGTTTATCTAGGAAAAAATTGATTCAGTTTGCAACAATTTGTGGTATAATAAATTTAATTTCTGTGGATTATTTTGCTGATATTGTTTCTTTAAAGGTTTTATTTTTATGTTTTTTTATCCGTTAAATAAAACATTTTATATTTTAAATTTTGAGATATATTCTGAGAAACTACAACCATTAATTCTAGATCTCTCAGTTAATAAATTACATGCCATTTCCAATAATAGTAAGTCGTGGACTAGTTTGAAATTGTAGGTATTGCATTGATATTACTACTGCTTTCAAAATTTGTTCATAACCAATTTTGAAGTTTATTAACTATGAATCATAATGTAACACATTTTTTGTTTCAATTGTAGTGTAAATTCGTGAGACATCCACGATTCCTAGAGCCATAATTCCCTATCTAATTGATAACGCTTTCCATTCGGTTAATCGATCCCAATTCTAATAGATAATAATCAGCCCCTTTCAGTCTTGTATTTGCCTGCCCTATGTTCCTCAAAGTGAACCCGCTCATCTAGTAAACGTAGAGAGGCGAGCGAGTAGGGCCAATACCTAAAGGAACAGGGATACAAACTTATGACATCGATGCTTTCACAGTTCAAAGCGCTACTCACTAAAGTCTAAAATGGTCGATCGACAACTACAAATTTTCTCTTTCAAACAAACTTATCTATACAGTACGTAACAAAGCATTTGTACAGCCTTTGAATTTATACTAAAAAATATTTGGTACAAACTTGAATAATGTATGTCACTCATTGTTTACCAAGATTCTAAACAATTCACAACGAGTTTTGCAAACTTGAGAATTTCGGCGGAAGGAAGCCGAGAAGTTCAAGTGAAGTTTAGAGGTCTGTGTTGAGAGGTTGGCGGAAACGCGGGAAATGAGGCGCCTCCTACGAGATCACCTGTCTAAAACGACTACTTTTACAAGTTTGGGCGTTTCTTAACTACTCTTGTTAATGTTTTATCCAAATTATGCTGGAAACTTTGAACTTTATTAGATAAACAGTGTGTTTCGTATCTTAATACTTTTTTTTTAATTATTCAGCCACAACGGAGAGAAGTTTTATACACTGTTATAATGTTTTAGTTACAACAATGAGATAAACTGTGGATTTACAGTATGGATATGAACAAAAAATAAGATTCTAAAATGATTAAGTAAACCTGATAAACATTTGAGGGTTTTGAGCTGATTTCCCTTAAAACAGTTTATTTCTATTTTCAACATGTCACGAGTATAGACGCAAGAGTTTTTTTAGATTTGGTTAAAAAAATAACATGATTATCTACCTTAACAAATCAAATAAATTCCTACACGATTGGGAATTTTTTAATGCAACGATAAATTTCCTGTAAAAAAGTGTTGGCTAAAAAGTCCTAAACGTTTAGATAATGGAAACGCCATATCTTATAAGTAAAATACTTTTTGGGTTACCAAAGAATTAAGGTGTTTTATGTGTGTTGTTACTGTTAACATTTGTGTTCCAAGGAAGTTAATTTACTGCCAAAGGCGCCTCTAAACCTCCCTTTGGACTTGTAAAGTATCCTTGTTCAGCCTCTTTTGTGAACCTTCTTGGCGTAAATTACAACGGTTTTACAAGCCCAACTCACCAAATCTATTATTCTTATTTTTGTGGGGGTATACAATAGCACGTTAAAAAAATGTGTTGCTTAACAAGAAGTTTACTTATCATCTGGTATGGGAAATTAAATGTAATGGATTACTATAGCCATATTGATAACTGTTTTACAGTATCTAGGCTAGTCAATCAATTACAACCAGATTTTTATGCTGAATGAATCAGGGATTCATAAAACTAATATTTACAGTTTTTATATATATTATGTTTTACCTTTGTTTAATGTAATGTTAAAGAAGGTTTATTTACTGTGACAAAAGTTAAAGATATTAAAATAAAAAAACTAAACTAAATTTTGGAAGGAAAAATAAAAATTTGGATTTAAGAAATTTTAGGCAGTTTTTTACAGATTTAATTAGAAAAATTAAAATTATGTTAGGTTTTTACAATCCTTCCGTTAAAATGAATTGGTCATTTTAGCTTATTAGAAAAGTTAAATAGATAAAATCTTTCAATTTAAATGTCGCTTTAAAACGTACGATTTATTCCTATGAGTCGTAAAATTCATGACCTGTCCAGCCCTATGGTAATATAATTATAAAAAAGGTCTTAATTAAATTTCTAACTATTATCTGGAAAGTGGTTTCAGCTAGGTACTGTTATGTTATTTTGAGCATTCATGCAGTAATGCTCAAGAGCATTATATTGAGTTTTGGAGAAACTAAATTAATATATGTGAAAATAAGTGAAAATAAGTGTAGTATATGGTAATTGAGGTATCTCAATTAAAAAGCTTACATCCTATGCAAATTAACAAGACAGTTCTTTATTTATGCTTATTTCTTTATTTACAAGAGGTTCTACCCGCGAATTCACGGGTGTACAGAAGCCACCATTAAATTAATTTTAATCAAGTTTGACTTTTTATTTCATTTAAAGTCAAAGATCGAGAAATTGTCACCTGAAAGGATGTTAAAAGCAAGATGGCCGAGGTGGGCACGGTTGTACTTTAACTCACCGCTCTCTTTCACGATGTCTTTAATACTTTAAAACTTTACTTTAATACTTTTCAATGAACTGGCGACCTATTAAAGATAACACCCTTTAATAGATCACCCTTTAATAAGTTGTCATAGGTTACAACCTCTTAGAACGAACAACATACATGGTTTGCTAATCTCATATTCATCGTGTTTTAACACCTTTAATCACTCACTTGTATCAAACAGCTATAAATAGCTTCACT
Organism: Macrosteles quadrilineatus; assembly: GCF_028750875.1. Taxonomy (NCBI): domain Eukaryota; kingdom Metazoa; phylum Arthropoda; class Insecta; order Hemiptera; family Cicadellidae; genus Macrosteles; species Macrosteles quadrilineatus. Next base: position 21,831,196 of record NW_026542598.1, read on the forward strand.
GTCCATTCACCGCACCTCTTTTAAAAACATATAAAAAGTAAATAATAAAATGAGTAAACATAATTGTAAACAAACAAATTATATTGTCAAATGCATTGACCAGCTGTTGTTCACTAAATTAATCGAATAACGTTAACTTCCAAAACATGCAAGGCGTAGCCCTTTAGAAATCAGCCTGTGGGGCAGATCCCTTAGGGATTTCGTTCATATCAATACTTTTTGGCAAATTTTTATTTGGTAAATGGCCTTAACCGTTTACATAAAATTTGATTGTATCACTTAAATAATATAATGGATTGCTTAAACCTCGTTTTTGTTACAGATGCTGATAAGAAGTCTGAGATCAGCTCTAACCCATGCAAGAGGATCAAGTGACTAAAATGTTGCTAGTGTACTTTGTGACAAAGATGAAAGTGTTAAAATATCCAGTGTAGAGAGGCCAGTGTCGGTGGGCCAAAGTGCCACATTGTTGCGTGCCAGTGCGCCAAGTGCCAATGTACACAGTGCCAAAGTGCCATAGTGCCAGAATGTGTTAGTGACGTAGGTTAGGTATGACGTGTACAAGACCTCTTTATTTCGCCTTCTTTTTCCTGCTCTGCATTCCTAATTTGGGTGAGTATATTGAATACACAACAAACTAGCATAGTTTTATTAAAATAAAATATAATATTAGTTTCCAATAAACAGCGAAAAACTTACACTAAAGGACAACATAGAGATATACTTAAGATTTGGCAACATGATAATAAAAGGAAAATTTTAAAATAAATGTCAAGCAATATTTATGGTTTTCTTGTAAAATTTTCTGAATATCCTAAGTTTCGTTGGCCATACAAAAGAGAATTTTACAGTGATCTTAAAAATAGTGGGATTTTTCTCTAAAGAGTTAAAGGATGATAAGGATGAATCTTTCTCAGACAAGCTGAAGTCCAAACATAGCAGATAAATAGGCAGCTCAGGTGGGTTCCCTGATAGTGGTGATCTGTCACTGAGTCTTTTTGGACGTTAAACAAATTTGAATATCTTAAATCTTTGAATGTAAAAATAGGCAAATATAATATTTAATATATTATTTGATCAGACGTTTACAGTTGAAAAATTAATACAATATATTGAAGTGGCAGCAACATACTACATATTTTAAACGGTTGTTTTTTTGCAGCGTATCACAGGAGTAAAAACATTAACATTTTTGCTAAAGAGTAAAATAATAGGATTATTGGGGTAGTTATTTTAACATTTCTACCACAGAAAATTGGATCCTGACTTATTTGTGTTTTATTTAGGCCTATGTTTTGCGCCATTAGCAACAAATGTTTTGCGAGTCTTCCAAACCCTAGATTTGTACTATTTAACGTAGATATTTTGCTCCAAAGTATGAAAATCCTTTATCAAGTCCTGTGATTGACAAATACATCTGTTTAAATAGGGATGTTATTCACGGTTTATAAGTCCTTGAAAGATTTTATAATACAATGCTTAAAGGAGTTTGTCTATAACAATTTTTTTAAACATATGTAATATATGTATATGTTTTGAATAGATATGTTATGGCGATACTCTCCCCATCACAAATATAAAAAATACAGGGTGATTGATATAAGTGAGCCAGCTGTTTTATTCGAAAGCTATAAGAGATATCAAAAAAAGTTAAATGGTAAGTGCCTTGGATTTTTTATTTAAAAAATTGTAGTCAAGTCGGAAAAATATTTTAGTTGCCATTTTTCTAATATGGCTGCCAGCTTAGATTTTTCTTATGGAACATCCTGTGTTTTATTATGTATTCCGGTAGAAAATGTAATTTTAAGACAATTTTATTCTTGTGCTTTTATTCATAAGCCTAACCATTTCAAAGATAATGATGGTTAAAGTTTTGAAATTTCGCCATGAAAAAGTTTCGATAAAGGCCTAAGCAAGCTTGCCAGCTGTTTTATTCGAAAACCATTCGAAATTTCGTAACTTTAACCATTATTATCTTTGAAATGGTTAGGTTTATGAAAAAAAACACAAGAATAAAATAGTCTTGAAATTACATTTTCTACCGGAATACATAATAAAATACAGGGTGTTCCATAAGAAAAATCAAAATTGGCGACCATATTGGAAAAATGGCGGGTAAAATATTTTTTTGACTTGACTACAATTTTTTTAATAAAAAATCCAAGGCACTTACTATACAACTTTTTTTTATATCTCTTATAGTTTTCGAATAAAACACCTGGCACACTTATATCAATCACCCTATATATCTTATTTTATAATCCTAAACATTACCTAAGTGATAAGGTATTTTAAATCGGTTAAAATTAGAATTGCGCCATAAATATACAAAGTAACCAAAATCCACGAGTAATGAATGTTATTTTATTAATACTACCGGTGAAAAACAGTTGTTAATATTCCCACAATTAGTTATGGCCGCAATGCATTTAGTGGTAAAAGGTATTACCACAGAGTAGCTGGCAAACATGCGGTTTGGCATTCGGTTGAATAAATAAAACCACCTCATAACTACATTTATTTTATACCTAGTTACTTATTTATTAATATTCAAACAACATTGCCAAGTGTATGTGTAAAATGTGTAAAAGTTAATGGTTTGTGTAAATGGCATGAAAAATAAATGTAAAAATCTGTTACTGGAAATAGATATTTCCTTAATAAATGAACTATCCATAAAATACATTTAAAAATAAAAATACAATTGCACAGTTATTTTGACACACTTTTGGGTAACGAGGTTAATACTAGACGTAAACCTTTACACTTGAGATTTAGAAGGGTTATTTATTTTTAAAAAGAGTCTAGAGCAAAAGAATCCCGCTTTATTGGGTTTACGTAAAATATTGTTAAATACCAATATTTTACAAAAGAACTATAACTAGTTCAACTAGTACAAAAATAGTTACTTTTGTGCTTTAAATGTATTTACAAGCATTTGTAAATTTTTTATTCACTTTTTGTGTTGTTTTTCAAAATATTTACAAATTGACAAACCCTACTACCTATTTTTAAATAATAATAACAGTTAGTATTACTTTAATTAGTTAGTTAAGCAATGATGAGAGAAATCTTAAATAATGTAGTAAACTCTTCTATATCTATATATATAAATAAAATTAGAGTTTTGTCTGTACATTGCTCAGAATTATATACGTTTAGGTTATTTTTACGTTTTATACATTAAAGAAGCAGAAACGAGTCTTATCTCAATTTCTGTCTGTCTGTCTGTCTGTCTGTCTGTCTGTCTGTCCATTTGTCTGTAACACTCAAGATGGCATTTTACGCAATCTTCTCCGTGAAAACCAGAGTACATATCAATATCCAAGTCATTTTAATGTATTCACTGGATTGGCGAGAGTGTCTTTAGTGATTTAAATATAGCCTCACTACTTTGTAAATAAAATTACGGACGTTCAAAAATGCAGTTTTGTGCGATTTTTGTCAAATTTCCGTTCAATTTTTATCACATAATCGTCTATGAAATAACGAACAGCTGTTCGGATCAAGATTATTTTTTCTAGCTGTCAATGACATGTTTACAAATGTTGTTTACAAATACCGCAACTATTTCGAATCACGTTTTGAAAGCAAATCCCAACCAAGTGAGATTAAAAACGTTTTTCTTACATAACGGATTTAATTAATCGCAAGTGCAATAATATAGTCTAATAGTGTAACCGTAAATGAAATTAAATAACTAGACATCGTCCAAATCGGAACCAGAAATTCTTTGAGTATAAAATGTTTCTTGAGTGTTGACAACCAGAAAGAAGAAGACCTTGAATCAGTGTTGTATAGGGCTGTGACACTGAAATGATCGTCGCCAATAGCTTACAAAAAAGGTTTCCACTCATTGACGGCGCTTCAATGGCGGTTGTGTAAAGTGTAAAGTAAAAAATCACAACTGCAGTGGGTGATTGTAACAGAGGTTTAACAGAGGAAGTGCTAAACTCGCTTTTCCAATGTGTCACTTTCTGTTTCTACTCACCGTGTGATGCAATCGCTGGACCATACAGCCAATAGGCCCATAGCTCATATCTTGGGTACGTAAGCCTACATATTTATTCATAACAACCTTTTTGACGACGATCCTTGATACCGGTACTTTTCCATAGAATACATGGCCTATCTACTTAAAAAATAAAATTACAAATGACCAAAACCCCAACATTGTGTGATTTTCGTCACATTTCCTTCTAATGTTAATAGATATACTAATCATTGTTTAGAGAATGCGTAATCTATTAAATAACAAAAAGTTGTTTGGGTAAGGTTGCTTTTTTTCAAACTGACACCGATAAGTTTACGCTATAACTTTTTACGAGAAAATCCAAAAGCAAGAGATCAATAACCTCGGGACTAGATATTAATGTATTTAATTGGTCCAATTTACTATAGTTCTTAGGTAGGTTCTTACGTAGGTACTGGTTCTTTTCCTTAGAACCGGTAGTTTACAAATTTGATATCGTTGGTGTTGCACCTTATTTATTAGAGCCGTCCGTATTCAATTTAAGTGATGTCTTAACTCTGTATAGTTTTGCTTTTTCTGTCTGGATTCCAAATCTTAGCTTACCCGGTATGCTAAGAAAATGATAACCTATTTGAGTAAAACATTTGTTGGGCAAACCATCATGAATTGTTTACGCCTTTATATTGTTTATGTATCAATAGTTCGTGGCCTTTGTTGGATTGTTGTATTGTGTTGTTTTGTTGTATGTTGGTAACGCATTAATGTCCTTATTTCTCAGTGTTTCACGGAATGGACAAGAGCACCTTTGATACTGAAAATGTCAACCGGAATAAAGAGTTAAATGGTGAGGTTGAGGTAGTACTTTAAATACGTTTAAGTTAACCGATGTGGAAAGTAACTTTCAATTATAGGCCTACTTTAGGGCTACGCTTCATGGATCTATAATACATTTTTTAGTTTAATCATTGGACTTATGGACCAACACGATCCGGGTGACATTTAATTGCGAAGCATTTATTTTGGCTTACTGTCAGATACTGTATTTGCGAAGGTTTATATACAGGGTGTTTTTTTAAAAACTTGCATCTTTATTTATGTAAAAACCGCAATAGATAGAAATATGCAGTTTGTGGGAATCATCTATTGACGTAGGGGGACCAATTGTTTTGAATTCAACGTTACATTCACATTCCCCCCCTTTCCCCCCCTGCCCCCAACTTAATTTTTTTTTAAATAGCAAGGTACCCCTTGTGACATATCAAATAAAAGAGCATGAAAAAAGAAAATTTTTGATGAAAAAAAATTGAAAATCTGTTCATAAATTTGTGAGATATTTCCCCCCTCACCCCCCCGGAACTTAATTTTTTTTAATAGCAAAGTACCCCTTGTGACATATCAAATGAAAGAGCATGAAAAAAGAAAAATTTTGGCGAAATTTATTTTTCATTTGATAGTTCACAAGGGCGGGTACCTTGCTATTAAAAAACAAGTTATGGGTAGGGGAAAAGGGGGGTGATTATCTCACAAATTCATGAGCCGATTTTAAATTTTTTTTTCACCAAAAATTTTCTTTTTTCATGCTCTTTCATTTGATATGTCACAAGGGGTACTTTGCTATTAAAAAAAATTAAGTTCCGGGGGGGGGGGGGGTAAGGGGGGGAATATCTCACAAATTTATGAACCGATTTTCAATTTTTTTTCATCAAACATTTTCTTTTTTTATGCTCTTTTATTTGATATGTCACAAGGGGTACCTTGCTATTTAAAAAAAATAAGTTGGTGGCAGGGGGGAAAGGGGGGGAATGTGAATGTAACGTTGAATTCAAAACAATTGGTCCCCCTACGTCAATAGATGATTCCCGCAAACTGCATATTTCTATCTATTGCGGTTTTTACATAAATAAAGATGCAAGTTTTTAAAAAAACACCCTGTATAATAGTTTTGCCAGCATATCTGCAAATGTGCAAACTAATTGCTGTTCTTAATCTTAATATAAGAAGATTTCAACCGACTACTATAAGATCCCCGTGCGTAGAACAGGCACACAGCTAGTAATTAACTACAGACGTAATATTTTATACAGAAAAATAGGTACTTTATTTAACTATTCAATTTTTGATAAACTATTCTAATACGAACATATACCTGAAATAACCCTTGTAGTTTTATGAAAATTTGTTTAGATTTTCAACACGCCGTTACCTCTGGGCTCATATTTTGGGATGGGGCGAGGTTGATAATAGGAAGAGTGTCGAATGAATGATATGATGGCAACGCTTTAGCTGGTCTTTCAAAATGTTGAACAAGCACACATCTAGATTAAAAGCTTATTTACCTAAATAACAGCAGGTTAGGGGTTTTAACTTCAAAATATATTTAAAATCGTTCTCATAATTGAATGCTACACTTGACTGGTATCAAACTTTTCAACAAAGATACGCCTGAGTTTACTAAGCCAAGTTTATGTTAAATGTAACACTAGAGCCGATTGACGACTGGAGTTTTTGTTAAATCTAATCTATTTTGGAGGGAAAGACAAGTCGAATGACATGTGAAGCTGGAACCAAGCCAGAGTGGCTGATCAGCTGTCAACTGGCAATTGGTCATTTATGGCTGCCAACCTCCGAAAATAAAATTTACCTTAGTTGCAAGTATGTCATACTTAGAGAATACGATATAAAATTAAACCATAATATTACACTCCAAAGCACTATTTGAATCTTATTATTCTCGTCTAAATATTGAATTGTAAACTCATAATAAATTCACTCATTGTTTTAACAAATGTATGATTTAATTACTCATTTATTAAAACGAACTGACACAATGTGTATTGTATCAGCCAAGCTAACGTACTGAAATATATGATTTACTGACATGTTTAATATCAGCGAGAAATTGTCAGACACTGTGGTAACTTATTTCAAGAAAAAAGTATGTTGCAAACTATCCTGGGTTAGATGTAATCTAGATTTTATGGATATAATAGGATTTTTATTTATTTTGGTGTTTTTTACGAAATAAAAGTGAAACAAACCTCTGATAAGGAGAGTTACTTTGGAATAAACCCTATTTACAGTTGAGTTTGGAACGTTTTTACTCTTTCAAGAGCTTGCACAAAGGGAGCACTTACATTTCAACTTTTATATTTCAAATGTTAAGTGTGGTAAAAGAAAAATGTGTAAAATATTATTTTTCAAGTATTTTAAGAGGAAAACTCCTAAGAACTGTATTTATTTATGCAAAAATTCATTTTTTTTATTTTTGAACTTTTATACATTGGCCTCCAGACGATAGTTGTTCTCTTTCTACATTACCCTACACGTATATACATTCACAAATCACACTACAACATTAGTGATTTCTTATCTTCTTGACTACTTTGTCTAAGATATTTCCTTCAAAACTCAACAACTCATTAACAGCAGTGGTCTGGAACCTTCGTAGAGAAGCAATTTCAGACGAATCAGAAAGGCAAAGGGCAAACTAGTGAAATTAATAACCGGGTCACAGCAGGGGCAATCTCCCTTTAATCCTGTTAAAAGATGTCGGGCAGTCCGTAGTGGCGGCGTAACCGCAACCACCAACCCTTGTCCCTTAACTCTTAAAATTGTTGTAGTTCAAACCGGTAACATTCTTACCTGTGATGTTCCCTTTGGATTTCAGCGTCATTTATTCAAACACGCTATTAAATCTGTTCAATTATAACGATATATAAATATGTTTTATTATTTATCGTTTCCTTGTTGTAGGTACCTCTAAGTAATGAGAGTTAAGGAATTTTTAATTTCCCTTTTTGGTTCAAATAAAGATGTATCAAGCATTATTTTTTGTCAAACAAACATTTGTTGATAGGCCTAAACAACTAGGTCAAAAAAAATGTTTTGAGAATACAAACTAAAAAATCATCTATATTTTAATCACTAAACCAAAAGTAAAAATACTAATATTTTTAATGAGGCCAGTGGTCTCTGCTAACCTCTAATTTGCCATTTTAATGCTTAGACACTTGACAATATTTTAAAAAGTCTTTGAATCTACATCAATCTCTAATATTTTTTCAGAGGTTCACAATATAATTTATTCTTGCATATTTGCAGTGGTCTTGAGTCTCATATGCCTGCACTTGAAATGTTTCAATCGATGCAAGGGGTGAGCTGATTCAGCACAAGAATGATCAGAACTGATTAACATAAAGTAGTGGTACTGGGACGCTGACCCACAACATCGCTGCCTTTAACTTCACAATACACTGTGTCCCCAAATCGCGAACATTACAAAGATTTAGTAATCATATGTATCCATTACCAAAAAATACAAAATTGTATCCTTCTTGTGAAGCAAAGTAAAAAAAGGCTTAGTAAATTGGCTATGGAAAATTTTACATTTTGTAGCTCTGTTAGATAATACAAAATACCAATTGCACTAGGCAGTTTCACGAGAGTAGTGGTATCGATAGACGAGTGGAAGATCTGGTTTGATCCAAATCGGAACCCAAATCCACTTTCAAACCCACATGCCAATTATTGCTATTTACATTTCAATATAATTGTTGCAGTAGAACCAAAGATCAACGTTAATAGACTATAATTTGTACCTTTCATAACAAAACCCATAAAAATTCCATTAGCTTAGATTAACACAAACATATAATGTCATAGTGAATTCCACGTTTTGGTTATTTAAAGGGAGCTTTTTTGATACTTTGGTATTGAGAAATAAGGCCATGACTGCAATACATCTTAATAGAAACTGTAATTAAAAACAAATGTTACCTTACTTGGCTGAACAATAAATTAAACAACGAATATTATGCCCTAAAAGACCAAATCATGAATAAAACACTAAACCCACTACACATCTGAGAATCGTAGAGAAAAGAGCCCGCTATAAGGGAAAGAGATCAAAACTTTCATAACAAACCCAGGACCGATGCAAAGACAAGAGCCCTGTTTGTAGTCGGCTGTTGAAAAGAAGAAATTTTTACCGTTTTGGCATTCCCACCTGTGGGTCTCATTAATTCTGGCCTATTTTGAGAGGACTAATTCTGACGTGACCTCCCCACTGGCTGAGGGTGACGTCAGCGAATACTTGCTCTCCCTTTTCAGTGAAATGTCTTACTATGTGTCGTGTGAAAAAAACAAACAAATTCTAACTATGTGTGTGCTCTATTTACATTAATGTTTCCTATTTTTTTACCAAGAGACTAATACGAAATCGATGAAGTATATAGTATGATTGTTAATATTATATTTTATAAAATATTATCATGGCTAAATTCTACTTAGCTTAGTTATGTTTTCGTGAGATAGAAAAGGGATGCAAACCCCAATAATCTCATACATATTGAGGTTTAATAATGATTCGCTTTTTGTAATCTTCTTGTAGGTTATAAAAGTAAATAAATCAAAATCGATACAGGAAGGAATTACAATTTTACAACGATTGTGTTTGTTGAGTTTTACGTCTGTTTTCCCTTACAAAAGGAATCTATACATAGCGTACCGAGTAAATAGGACGCATATGCGTGAACAAGGGAATGTAATATAAATTTATATTAACATATATAAACATACTAATGTCACACAAAAAGTACTTAACCTGCACTCAAATTTCTAGTTCTAGTTCTGAAATTCATCATCTACACATATATACGGTACTGTATTCTTGTATCTATTTACAGTAGGCATTTTTTAAGGTCAAACCCCCTCAGTCTTCATAATATCTAAAGTAGACTTGCTGTTAGATCGACCCCAGTTGGGATCGAACCATCGGCCTTTAGGTTTAAAGGTTAGAACTCTAACTGAATGAACTGGATATCAGTGAATTTTAAGAAGTAAATATGATTTTATAGACACATTATTGAAACGCATCAGCAATAGTTAGAAAAGAGTCAGCAATATAGAGAAAATAACTTTAGAAAGTGGAAAAGGGAGATGTGTGTAATAAGTAAGAGGGTTAAAATGGAAACGAAATAAAATTCATCTTAACAAAACCAGGTACGCTATTTCCGTTTCTAAATTCCCAAGGGGCACAAACCCACTGTATTTACTGCTTTATTTTCCATCTCTTCTCACATTACACTGTATTATTACAGGTTAAATTAGGTTGGGTATGTGTTTCTTCAATTTTCAATTTTGCATTTGCATATCCATACCATAGTTGTTCCATTCGAATATGGAGAGCTTCTGGGACACATCGTTAACTATGTTAACGTAAAAGTGTTTAGAATATTTACGATATTTTTAAAACCAATTATCCGTGGAGTGAGCTGGTCTAGTGGCTAGAGCGCGGGACTTCAGTCCCTGAGGTCACAATTCCGGGCTCTTACGTCTTAGGAAAAAAACTAAACAATTATATCTGGAATGTGGTAGTTTGATAGTAAAAACAATAATGTACAAAATAGGTTGATATAAATTGTTTATATTTTTTGTATGCTAGTACGTAAATGAATCAAACCCAAACATTGAAAGTCAACAACCAATTATATATTTTAAGAATTCCCAATCATTGGTAAAGTTGCACTGTTATCTAAGCCATTTAATGATACGTTTTGGACTACATACTAAAACAACCCTAGCCTATTTGGTCCTAAAGAATTCCATTGATTATACAATACTTTGTAAGAAATAAATATAAGATGTATTGAATTGTGTATACAGAATGATTGTATTGTTTTCTAAACACACCTTAGAGAGATCTAGTCTAGACTGTTATCCAACGCACGTAGAGAGTGTGGTAAGTAATGGTAAGATTACTACTTTCTACTCTTGTACCCTTGAATTCCGTAGCTTATTACGAATAACCGCAGTGTAATAACAACACAAATGCTGGTTAAGAAAGGTTAAGTTTTAACTAACTAAGGAAATAGTGTTATTTTGTTTACACCAATCAAAACATTCATTGTGGACTTGCATAATGAAATTGTCATAAGATCACAATTTTTCTTTTAACCGTCATTCATACAATGTTCCTAAACTTTGCCTATGCTCTTTGAACAGAGGAGACTAATATCTAAGGCTGCTAATCTAATTTTAAATTTTGTTTCGGATAAAATATGTTTATTACATTATCTCAGAAAAGATAAGAGAAGATTTCAGAGAAGATCTCAGAAGAGATTCATAGATGAAGTGTGGATTTGTTTGAATGCCCCTTCATAATAGTTTGTTTTAAAGCTGTTTATCAATTTTAGTTGAATTAACCGATACGGTCTGTAAATTCCAAAAAGTCACCTGATGACAGGAATTGAATTACTAGATATTTGATATGAAATAGAGTACCACCATTATTAGATGGAAACTATGTAATATTTATTATAACAACCAGTATTCCAGTTCTTTTAACATAATCTCGTTCATGTTAAATAGGTAATTCATATTTTGCCACTCCCTCATAAATCTCAATACCGAGTCAGTACGATCAAATGATAAAATTCTTGTAAACTTAAAAATAACAAGGCCAATCCTAATAAAGCCAACTAATATGTCATTTTGGATGTAAATGATTACAGTAGGTAACTTTAACAGAGGCTTATTTGACGATGTTTTGTGTTATAAAAATGTTACAGCAGATTTATATTGGTGGGGCATTTACCTGGTACTATTTAAATGTCAGCAGGGGTTAATAACCCACAAGTTTCACATATGTCATTCAATAACAAATCTTACGCTTATTTGCTGTAATAAAGGCATAATCTTGTGTTTTTAATTATTATGAACATTTAAAAAAATTTTATAATCTTTTGAACAAGACACACTTACAATTACCAACAATGATCGTTTAAACCTTAATATTTCTAAAAATTAGCATTAGTATAACATTGGTATTAAACATTAGTACAGAGTCTGTTATAAACAAGATTAATTACCATTTACGTTAGTGAAAGTCACAAGTATCCAGCAATTGAAAAGTACAATAAAATATCTGATAATCTGAAATCAAAGTATTTTTATCTGTTTTTATTGCTCAATTAACACTCAATAATTACTGATCAATATCCTGATCTCATTAAAATCTGTTAATGGCATGTTGTCCATTACGATTTATAAATAGTGTAAACAATAATTTTAACAAATAACAAATTATTAATTACAAACATAAAAACAGTATAAGCGATTATTAAGACATTAAGACATTCAGGGCATTGAGGCATTTAAAAAATTGCTATTTTACCAATATATGTAACCCTCCATGACCAGGAGAATGTGTAAATGTATTATTAACGCCCTGAGAATGGAACGTAAATGGAATGTCGTACATCAAAGTTCCCATACAACCCCTCAGGGCCAGGTTGTTTTACGTGTTGGTAAAATATTTGGGCGGGATACGTGGAAGTCCCTCCAGGCCTGCGATCCGCCATTGTTGCCGCATAATGTGAAAAATGGGCCCAAGATAACTCGCCTTACATTCGTTTCCCGACCGTGTTTACATGGTTAACCTCCGGCTTTGATAAGCAGCAAAATTGTTTGTGAAACCTTTTCACCCTTACAATTTAAATTTATTAGACATTAAAATTAACTGGATAGGAAATAGTTAATTTATAAATGGATATGTGTTTAAAAGTTTTTCTAGGAATACAAAATTTTACGTTTAATTTTAGAGCATCGTGAAATGCTTAAAAGAATTCCTGTTACAACAAGGAAATGCACTAAGATTATGCTTCCGCCATGCTATAATTCCCAAAGCAAAACCAAATTTAAAGAGACAATAGATAATTTAATTATTTAGAACATTTTTTTTAATTTTTTAATTTTAAGTGTTTCCAGATTGGAAAATGGTGAACCTGGTAAAGTTATTTAGAATAACAGCTTAAAACTTAAAAATAATCGGTGAGTACCGCAAAACCCTTTGCACACCAGCAAAAGTTGAAGGTGTAGCAGTAACTCGAAGTATAAAAAGATTTGCCAGGAAGTTTTTGTTGTTGAAAGCGTAAAGCTGGATCTTTTTTTTTTGGGGGGGGGGGGGTTATTCTGATAAGCTACTTGAACCGAAGCTAAGAATTGTCAAAAAACTTCAGTGATTCCTGAAGAAATGCTGGAGGAGTATTTGATGGAGTTTTCAATTGACTAAAAAGGAATGTCAAGTAGGACAAGGACGTCACTGGATTTTGCTTTCAATAAATGGAAAAATGACTTTTTTAGTTAAAATGGCAAAAGATATGCTCTGTTTTGATGTGTTATTTATATATATAGGGCGAATATTATTGAGTTAGTACTATTTATAAATTGGGGCGCTTTCATTGCCTCACCCTGTATCTATACTTTGTGAAACGAGTACATTTACTGAAAAAAATAACTAATAATAATAAATAAATAAGAACCTTGCTGTAATAGCAGACTGAGCTCAATTCCGTGAAACGACAAACTTATTGATGCCTCAACAGAGAAATGGCAGATTTTACGTTCAGTTGGCCTAGTGGAATAACAATCATTTTATATTATTGTATTCGTTGTATTTTATACCATTGGAATATAACGTGATATACTTTTTGAATAGTAAAACATTTATTTATATAGATGTATACTTAACGATCAAAAACATACGTATATTTGTTATTTTTAGATTAATAAATTGTACAGCTAAACAAGATCAAGATTCATCAAAACTACTCAACTATTTCATTTCATTTCAAACAATCTTTATTCTTTTAGTACATATTTACAGTACATTGAACAGTGTCGAAAAGTGCTTCTTTATTATAACTTAAACAGTTTTTTAACTTATTTCTACAATTTTTACTATAAAAAGAAGGCTATTTATACTATTACAATAGAGATTTTCAACAAAACAAACAACAATAGTAAATAAAATAAGAAAGCAGTAAAATATTCCAAACATCCAAAAGCCCTTCAAGTCCCAGAAGGTTTTGAATTAAACTCTGGGTCAAGAAATTCTTGTATATTATACAATGCTTTAGTGGTTATAAAATCTTTAAGTTTCTTTTTTAATATTCTTGGATTCGGCTCTTGTCTTAAGGTTAATGGTAATTTGGAAAAAAATAATGCTCCTGCATAATTAGGTTTATTTTTAAATAGTTCCAAATTATGTATGGGTATTGCAATATTGTTCCTATTTCTAGTATTATATTCATGAGTACTTCCTAATGGTTTTAGAGTATGTTCCCTTTCCTTGAAGTGGATGATAGTTTGATATATATGCATCCCATAGACTGTATTATTTTAAGTGAAATAAAATATTCTTTTACATGTGTTTTTCGTGGAAGTTTCAATATACGCCTCACCGCTTTTTTTATATTTCAGAATTGTATACTTGTTATTTAAGCTTGTACAACCATATAAGGAGATGCCATACGATATTATTGAATGTATATATGAAAAATAAACTAGTTTTAAGGTTTCAGTTTCACAGAAATACTGCAATCTACTAAGGGCAAAGACACCTGAAGATATTTTAGCAATTAATTCTTGTACATGGGAGTTCCAGTTTAGATTTTGATCTATTGTTAGACCTAAAAATTTAGTTTTGTTTGTTTTACTAATTGCTTGATTTGTTCCGAACTACAGTCGGCTAATATATTAATTTCGTTCAAACTACATTCAAAACACTATTGCCAATGCTGGTCAAAACTAGAGTGGTTCACATCAATCTCTACTATAGCAACCGTGCCAGTTGCCTGTCCAACTGTCTGTGGATCTGCGCTCTTTATTGTGTCATTGTTGGCAGACCTGGCAATACGCCAATCAGTCTACTATAAACAGCTGAGCATCAGCTGTTCTCAACTATCTTATTGTACTGAAAAGGATCTAAAGCTTCTGCCAGTTTAAGTGTTGCGTTTAGTTTTGCTCTTACGTTGTCTTCAATGGTAATTAAGTTGAGTGCTATTATACAAATAGTTCTAGACTTTAGTTGTGAATACTAGAGTGAGAATCCCATCTATATCGGTTAGCTGAAGCCATTTTAATCAAAGGACGATAGTAAACCCGTGTGTCCCGTGTGCCACTGTGAATCTTAACTCCCTTTTTTAAGACACCTCATATTGTTTACGTGACGCTAAAATTTACAGTATGATTTATAGTTTAGTTGTGTGTAACAGTTTGTGAATATAACAAAAGAACATCGATTACTGGCACTCTCTGTCAGTAGCTCAATTCAACTATCAATAAATTTTATTCTAAAACTGCAGATGAAAGTTTAACATACTCTTTATAAAGCAGATTTAATGTCAGATTGAATTGCCATGAAAAAATATTCATTTGACGATTTAATACTCCTTACTAACAAATATTTATTAAATGTACCATATTTCACAGCTAAATCAAAATAATTTCAATCACGTATTGAATATTTAAAAACTGTAATAAATATTAAAATTATTAAAATTTATAATAGTTGCCATAATACCCAAAAAATGTAATAAACTATGGTTAAATTGTGTTTCTCCAAAAAGTAAACGGCGTATCACCAAGTATCACCTTGACTATTGATAGAATTATATTCCTATCCCATGTATAAGATAAATCCTGTTTTAAAATATAATTATTGGCCTATTAGAATTAAGCCCATTACAAAGTCCGCTGCTCTAAATTACAGTTTTCCGTGTGGACTAATTCACAAACGTGTCAATATCCTTGGGCTAAAACACAAGCTTATAAATACTCTTGCACTTTTCAAGTCAGATTATAGGGTATATCATATCATCAAAAACTAAAAGAGTAAATTGAGTTTTGACGATAGCACACTCTGTGAGTGACATATTGTTAGCTCTGTTTGAATAAGAAATTGGCTACTTCTTGGTACAGTAACACAGTACCTTAGGATGATTGTTTTAGTAGCGCTAACTTAATGTTAATTACATTTTTTAATTGGGATTTTATTACTAACTTGGACAATACGTCTAAGTAAAAATTGTTCTTTTATGATTTACTTAAGTCTTGGTGGGTTTCCAGGTAACTCCAAGCACACTGCCATGACGTCACTGGTGAGGAGACAAGCTGGTGATGGGGAGGAGGTAGACGAGGTGGAAGATCCCACCAACCCCTGCTGGAAGTTCTCCGTTGGATATCCAAGTCTTATGGAGTTCTACTCCCCTAACTACCCTGACAACTACCCCAGCAAGATAGACTGCCTAAAGATCATTGAAGGTACAGTACGATGATTAGGCATGGAAGATGCGTAGTATAAATTATCATGGTCCATTTGTTCAGGGATATAGTTCTCAGATCAATCTTATTTGAGGTAACGTTTAAAAGGTGAAGTTTCTGTTAAAGATTGATGGATACTTTAAATGCTATGCGTAAGGTGGTTTAGTGTAACGTACTTATGAAAACACCTTTGCTATATGATACGGATACAGATTGTAGGTTCTTGTATTAAAAATACACTGGCCATGAAATTATGGTCTAAAGACTGCTACATAGTTTGTACGTATATTCATGATTTTAACTTCTGGAATATCTAGCATAGTATATTTGAGAAAAACAATTTTTGTATGAATGCACTGCTGATTAGATTCGGAAAAAAGCATACATGAAATTAAATTCCTTGGCTTCAGTTATATCATGAGATGGTTAAGAATAAAATTAAAAAAAAATAGTTAACTGTGATATTATACGTGTTGCTCTACATGCAAGCATGTTTTCTGGAATATACATTAGTAGACAAAATCTGTTGTTTTTTTAGAATAGCATGGTCTTTTATGAAATTTGGTTAAATGTCAATTTAGACTACCAAAACAGACATTCCTACGTTAACATTGGGGTCAGTTTCAGATTTGAAATAATCGTAGTTTAGTTGAGCCACTTTAGAGTCCTTTGACAATTACTTATTTCCCTCGAATACACAAATATTTATTCGAATAGTACATTATTATTCTATGAGGGGTTCATAACTATATTATACAGTGTACTTCATTTTATAGATGTCCTACATGTACATAAAGATGGACAACGTCTACTGAATAAACTCCAAAAGGGTACCAAAAGTGGTTTCGTGTTCAAGAGTTGCGCCTTGTACCATATATCGAAGACATGTACAACATACGTCTAATTCCTGTTTATTTCATATGACTGGAGTACATCAAAGATCCTATACAGTACAAGTGGACTCCAAGGCTCTTCTTGCGTTATGTTTCATTGGGTTACACCGGGGATGTTTTATGACTTGGTCCTATTCAAGAGCAAGGCTAATTAAAATATGCCAAAGTGTCAGGTAGACACTTAATTAAGTGTTTTACTTGTTATGTCCTCAGCTCCAGAAGGAAAGATCATCAGGATGGACTTCCGTGACCAGTTCATGATGGAGTCAGACCCCGACTGCAAGTTTGACTCTCTCGAGGTTCGTGACGGCCTCCACGGCTACAGCTACCTGATAGGCTCCTACTGCGGGAATACGTTCCCCGACATGATCACCAGCTCCGACCGATACTTGTGGCTGCGGTTCGTGTCGGACGACAGCATAGAGTACTCGGGCTTCAAGGCAGTCTACACCTTCATAGACAAACCTATAAGTGAGTGTTTTTAACGTTTCATTTAGTAAAGAGTATTTTTAGAAGGAATTATATAATAAATTTATTAAACAAAAATTTGCAAAGCTTTTCAAAACCCTCAAGCCAAGGATTGAACTCAACTTCTCACACTGAATTTTATAACAATAATTGATGTGCTGAGTGTATTCATACACCTTAATTAACTCATACCCTTACAATGCTGCACAGAAGATGTTACATTTTGAATGCATATGAAAATATCATTATTATTTTATAACATCTTAAAGGCTGGTAGTATACAGTTTCATAAGAGGTAGAATGTTTATTGAAATTAGTCCAAGTGTTTCAGCTAATGTTACATATTGTTTTGATGATGATCCTTAAATTTACCAAATATCTAATTAGAAGTTGATAACAGTATCTACATTATTTGATAAATCCTGTGCGATTGTCTTTTATAAGTAGAAGCACATTTTTATTTTTCGATAAGAATCCTATTCTCATTATATTTGAGATACATGACGTCAAAAGAAGGGTTACAGAGGATCCAGAGTTGAAGAAATTCTAGTAATTGGACAAGTTATCTAAGTAACAAGGGCTACGTGATGCTCAGACCAGCGGATAACAATCATGGTCTCTCCCTGCCCTCAACATTACCTAGAAATGTATTTAAACTTTTAAAATCGTAAGGCAATACTCGATATAAATGTATTAAAATGATATCAATTAATTGCCAATGCAATATTTTTATTATTCCTTTCAATAAAATCCATCGTATCAACTATCCTCATTTATTGAAACTTATTGGATAAAACATATACTAATTTGATCACCTCTAAACTAATGGGTAGATGAGCGAGCTGGTCTAGTGGTAGAGCTTTGAGCCCGGGGTCCCGGTTTCAAATCCCGCCGATCCAATGATTATGAAATTATGATAATGCCGTGACCCTCTAGGACTAGCCTGAAGTAATGTGTAAAACAGTTGCGGACTAGAACCTAGCACCATAGAAAGTAAAGACATAAAAAAGTCTAATGAATATAGCGTCAGACGTCTGTAAGAGTTTTTGGTTTCAGTTAGACCACAAATAGAAAATTGTTTAAACCGTAATTTAATTTGGTCAAATCAAGAAAAAAAAATGAATTAAACTCTTTTACCTAACCCGCCATGTTAAACTTCCCAATCACAAGCGTGATGTATACAACTTCCTTACTTCTCGAGTGATGTAAAGTTGAAAAAAACTCACTCGGTGAGGTAATGAAACCCATTTAAATAACATTGAGTGCTTAAGTTACACGTTACGCAAGAGCGTGTTTTTCATCACTTAGGTGATTTATGCAACTCGCTTCCGCTCGTTGCACAACATTCACTTGCGTGATGTAAAAACGCTCTTACTACACTTGTAATGTAAATAGCTATTCCTCCACCTGTAGGGATATCCTTATCAGAAAAAACCCTAGTTTTGTTGAAAAATTATCAAAGGATTTCTTTTACGTCAAAACATTGAGATAAAATATATAACTCAACATCAAACTCAACAACTTACAACCAACAACTCAAACTTACAACATGTACGTTGGTTTTGCTTTGTATAATTTTAGTTTCCAATTATATTATATTTTGATGTTTTGAATTGTTTCAATCATTGAAAATGCTGCTAATGTAGCAAAAAAATTAGAATTTTGAATGTTTTTAATTGTTTCAGGAAGTTTTGTCCAAAGACGGAGGTAAGAACTTCTATTTTGTCCTATGAGGAATCCAGAGATAACTATCCAGAGTGAACTGTGTGATAATTTTTATGTCATTTGCCTCGCCCTTCTTATTTTTGAACTAAGTTTTTAGTCGTGAAATACCAGTTTTATCGTCATTAATGTGTTCTTTGATGTTTTGCAGCGGACCAAAGCATGCATAAGATGGAGCCCTGCTTGTTCTTCAAGAACGGCTCGGAAGGTTGGGTGAACAAGACTGATATCAGCAACGAAACCTTGGTTCAGCACCAGATGTACAATGAGAAGCTTGACTGCATGTTCATCATCAGCGTCAAGCCGGGCTGGAATGTAAGTGAATCTTGAGATACTGGGAAGTTGGGTAAAAAGTATGGTGAAGTATTGGCAATAGCTTTACAGCTACAATACATGATGATTAGGCAAAAGCAATACGTGATCAAACATTTAGATGAAAACTCCATCCAAATGGTGTGGCATTAGTTTATTTTTATGTAAAACCATATATCACATTTTCGACTTAACTGAATTTGATTATTGTGCTTGTTTTTGATAAGTTGATAAAAATGAAGTTTTGTTTAAATGTAAATAATAAATAAAGTTTTGTTTGAAAGTAATAATTGAAAATAACTCAAGAAATTCACTCACTTCATTTCAGGTCTTTATTTATATTGTAATCTTTGTAGTAGTTTTTTTGGTGCTTGATAACATATGTTTCTAATTTCTTCTTTGTGTTTGTATAGTATATAATAAAAGTTGAATATTGATTATATATTGATTGGGCCTTAACAGTGATCTATAAACGAATCTAAAAAATAAAAAAAAAAACTGGTCTTGGTTAGTAAAATAACATTTTCCCTCAATCCGGCATATTACCCGATTCACTGAAGACTAAATCAACCAAACACGCGTAACTAAGTTTAAACATGGTTGCATCTCCATCTGAATTTATGATGCACACTCAGTAATAAGTGTTAAGCAACAAGTGTTTATTACTAACAGACAATGTTTAAAATTTAACATTGCTCCAATATGAATAACACAATCATAGTTAAGATGTGCGTGAAGGTGAAAAATGGAGTTTGAGATTATTTGTGTTGCATTGTTACTGACTGAGATCAGCTGTATATGGCCAACACATTGAAAGCCCAGCAACCATGATACACAATATGGCTATACTTTAAATGGGATGGATCACGTGTAGCCTTTTCTGTTGTTATTCAACTTTCAAAACACTTAAAAAAACTAAATTCCTTCTAATTTGCCCACAATAGAATAGTTTATATTTTTT
This sequence comes from Macrosteles quadrilineatus, assembly GCF_028750875.1. Taxonomy (NCBI): domain Eukaryota; kingdom Metazoa; phylum Arthropoda; class Insecta; order Hemiptera; family Cicadellidae; genus Macrosteles; species Macrosteles quadrilineatus. The sequence continues at coordinate 21,851,627 of NW_026542598.1, forward strand.
CAAAATGTTTGATGATAGAATTCCACATCTCAACGTAATTGAGACTGTTTCGCACATCTAGATCGTGGTGGATTGTTGAACATTCCTCACAATAACTATTTTAAGATAGCTTAATTTTATATCACATCCCCGTTATGAGTCTTAAATTCTTAGTAATCAACAATTCTTCAAGATAAACTGTCATTTAGAGGCAATTTTTTTGTAAGTTCTAAATTAGAAAAATTGATAGATATATTATCGGGATAAACTAACCCAAGGTCAAACTAAACGATAGTTTTCTTGAGGTAGACAAATCACACAATTCCTTAGTATAAAAAATAAGAAATGTAATCGTAGTCTTCAAGTCGTAAGGTTTTATTTCATAGCTTACAGCATTATTAATATTTAGTATAGTTTCGAAGCAGTTTGTGCAACAGACTCTTAAAGTTTAAGGAGACGCATACTTGTGGGATGCTGCAGTGTAAGTTTGGAGCTACAAAGATAACACATTACCTTGAGGGTTAAAGTTAACCCGTCCTAAACACACATCGTTAATTAGTTTTTAAGTGGTTTTCAATAATAAACTGAGTTAACAAATTTAGAAAAAAAATATTGTTATAAAATTATTTTACAAAAATATAAAAAAACTAATTGAAATTTGCAATATATTTCATAATTATAAACTTAAAAACAGCATTGTGTGACTGGCGGTTATAGAAATTGGTAATTATTGTTTTTGCATGCAGGAAACTTTTGAAATTTTTTAGTATCACGTGGTTCACAAAAGGCCATAGAAACAAATTGTTTGACTTACATCCAATTATTATAACCAAACATGATTATGATAACTGTTAAATTATTTTAGGAATACATAACTTCAGAACCAATTACGGTCATAGTACCAGATTTGTTCCAAACAAAAACTATAGTAAAAAAATTGCCTATTTTCAAAAGGATTTTAAAATATGATTTTATACAGTCAGTGAACATATAATGGTATGGAAGTATTATTTTAGTATTGTTAACAAAACAATAAAAAGTGCTTGGAGTGCTTAGTGGTTATTGTGTACCCTATCTCCACAGTTTTATTGTGTGTTTATGTTTCTATGAAGTGTAGAATCCTATTATTTATATTTTTAATAATAATATTGTTCCGAGCAAAATTAAAATATTACTTAGGTAGTTTGAATTGTGGGCTTCTGTATTTTTAAACTATTTTCATCTCATAAGATTATTTATTTGTTATAAATCTATTATGTCGGGGTATGCATATTTGAGTTTTATATGAAAGGCAACAATGTGTGCCATTATTGTACCTTTGTAGACAATTTTCGGATACTCTTAATCATAAAAATAAAATTAACTTTTCAGTTGCAGCTACAGTTTATCCACTACAAGATGGACAAGCCAAATGAATGCGACTCCAACTACATCGAAGTGTTTCCCAACGTCACTTTACTCCCTGCCAGAGTCAGCCAGTTCTGCGGGTCCATTGCTAAGACCACCATAGTCATGAGTAATGTCTCCCATATCCGATTCGTCGCGGAACCAAAGGCTTTCAACTCCTCCTTCGCCATCTTGTGGACAGCCTTCCGCCAGATCAAAAAAGACGAGCGTAAGTTAAATTTTACTGCTAATTATTTGGCTTCTCGATGATGATGGCGATTGATATGAAGTAAATATTAACGAGTCCTTGGAGGCTATCAGCTATCTTGGATAATTTCAAACAGCTACTTAAGAGTTAAGTTATTTATCGTCTAAAAATATTTTTCCAAACACCAAAGGTATTTACAATTAAATATTTTGTATACTGTCAGATTAGAAATGTTCTTTATAGTTTTAAATTGTTCTCCAAGGGTGTCCAATCATGCTAACGACCATCATGGATTTGTTCGCCATAAGAGCAATGTTAATTTCGTTAATTTTAAACAGCAACTGAAGATAATTTACCATCTCAATTTTTTTTTTCAAACGCCAGGGTAATTTAAATGTTTATTATACTCTGGATTAGAAATGTTCTTTGCTGTTCTTTAATTGTTTTGCGAGTTAGAACGTCTCGGCAACAAGGACTATTAAGAGAAAAAAAATCCTTTTAAAATTATCAAGAAACAAAAAAGAGAAAATAAAAACAAAAAAATCACCATAGTCTCAAGGATCAGGATAGACTGATATCCTCAGGAGCCAGTATAGACCACTTTACCTTCCGTTATTTTAATTTATATATATCAGTTATATCAAAGATTACATGCATATGTATTCTTTGGTTATATTAAAACCAATATTACAAATACGAATTTAATAACAAAAATGATTATTTTACCTCTAATGCGGACAATCGTTTATTTGTAGTTACAGCAACTAAAGCGGTTAAATAGTAAAAGAAAAACATGAACTATAAAGAAAGTATCCGTTGAATGCTGGATTTTTTTTATTAAAAAATGTAATATTCCATTTACAAATTTATGAATATTGAAATGGCGATAAGTTAGAAAGTAACACATAACTGTAACCAAATGGAAGCCACGCACAAACATACCCTAACTGTTCTATTTCGTCTAATGAAGACAAGAAATTATTATAAAATGATATGTTGCAGAATGTGCCGAGGACGAGTTTGATTGTGAAGATCTTACGTGCATTCCTATAGAACTCAAGTGCAATGAAAATGAAAACTGTAGATATAGAGGGGATGAGGACAAGGAAGAAGTTTGTATTGTAAGTTTTTGTCGTTAAAAATTACGGTGTAGAGATAATGGAAGGTGAAATGCGCCAGGTATCACTGGAAATCTAAATACTGTAACCTAGTATAATATAGTTGCAAGGAAAGTATTGGCTAGATTACCCAATAGTTTCAATTAAGTAGTAATTATATTTATGACATAATTCGTACGTTTTAAAAAGTTCGTAAAATTAAAATTAATTTAGTAAATGCATTCAAATCGTTTTAGAAAACAAAACAACCCCACTATTTTAATATACATATTAATTACTTTTTAACCCCTATAAAAGGATGTTAAGTCGAATTAGTTATTTAAAATAACATTTTTGTTACTTAAATAGTTGAATAATGGCTATTATAGCTCTATTTTTAGATTTGTTTTCAAAAAACCACTTTTATATTTCAACTCCCAATAAGACAAATAAAAAAATATAAATCGGAAATGTAGGTAGTTTAATCGGATCGCTAAGTAGTTTTTTACAGGCCCCGTTAGTAAAAAAACCACGAACATTTACTCTCATGCAGGATGCAAGCTGGGTACCTTAAAACATATGATAGTTTGCCCGTCTTTTTGTCTATGCTCAGTTATTGCTTGATACTACAGTTAACATTCCATCTATTTAGGATAGCTATATGTTACTTTTTTTGTAACTATAAAAATACATATTTAAATCAGACTCTCACAGATTGCGTTACTGTCACAAAATTGCTTCTCTTAGTTACACAACCTAGATTGATGTTTCAATGAAATTACTCGCGGTCGATGTTTTAATAAAGTAAATGCAATTTCAAGCATAGTTCCAAACTTAATTGGTTTCCATCACCACAGCGATTGCGTCTAACACATTCATAACACAAACAATTAAACTTGTTACCTCAGGGTGTGCTATAGGTAATTACTTTAACTGACATAACCCAACATTTCTTACATTCCTACATGTTATCACAGTGTTCCTGGTTGCAAGGATTACAAAATTACTTCTTTGTCCAGGAACACGTAAGTGTGTTGGGGAAGCTGTTTGCAGAGACGCATATGATTGCTATTGTGGCTTTGTTTTTCATCATCCTTACTGGGATGTGCTCCACCTTCATCTACAACTGCAGCAAAAAACTCATCAGGGACCACCACATTATAAAGGTTTGTTACGAGGGAAATAAAAATTATACTTACGTACTTTGAATTGTACGTATTTTTCATTTTTATTCTATTAAGATTTCATGTGTTTGATGAGTTTTAAGTCAAATACTTGATTACTTAAAATTAGTACTATATACAATTTAACTAACCTTGTAATGTACCTATTGTCAGTGTGAATCTTGCATGAGCTAATTCTACATGCTTTATAAAAACAGTTTCTTTTACTCATGGGATTATTTTGGGTGTGATCGAACCCTTCTCACTTGCAATGAAGTTTTAAACACTGATCACTAAGCTAACTACATAATCCGCAACACACTTAGTGCTGGGACAGTAACATGAACAGTGGTTGATCAATACCATTGCATTCAATATTTAACGCACCTCTGATTAGCAATTGGTGTTGAAACGCTGAGTTCCACAGAGAAAAGAACTGGACTCTGCTGTCCAGATGTTCCTGAAACACTATTTCATCTATTGTTGATGGTACCCGGTTATATTTAGAATATAGTCGAACTTGGCAATCCAGATTTTTCTGAAGCACATCGTTTTCTTTAATTTTTAGGTAATATTCCATCGTATATTTCTCATTAGTAAATGCAGTTTTACTATTTTTGTGTTTTGCAGCAACAAATGGCCGAGTCCAGAGCTTCTCGTCTGAACGAGCTAGGAATGGGCAAACCACCTGTTTCCAGCGTGACGGTGCTACCAACCTCCCACAGTCACAGTACAGACAGCAGCGTCATCTCACAACGTGCTGAATGTTACGTGCCGGACACGGAGCTGTTGCCTATACTGCGGAACTCGGGCAGTCTGGACCTACACTTCCCTGAAGTGAGCAACAGCAACCTCTTCCGTCCTGGTTACACCGCAAGCTTTGCAATGTTGTGATAATCTGTTATCCTCATGTCAGTAGTTTGCATGTGATTTGGTTTGCTATGGGCCCGGGAGATAATTGCACCCCTCTCAACCTACATAAGGGCTTCTTTCTCTTCCTTGCATCCCCAACAAACCTAATATTGTGCTTAAATTGGTTGGATAACCTGAGCCATTTCTAAAAACGGCCCTGACTATTCAACCACTCTTACCTAATGTCATCCAATCCTCTTGACAGCAGTAAACTAAACCTTTAAACCCATAAGCTACCGCAAACATGTCTTATTGTCAGCTCCAAAATTGTGCACTAGATAAACCGAAGTACAGGCGCAAAAACTCAATTCCGTACCCTTAGCCAAAAACTTCCTCGACTATCTCAACCTGAAGTAACTCGACCATGCCTGCAACTCAGCGATGAGTTAAATCCTCAACGATTGTTTTAAAAGAGTTTTCCCATTTGTCCAAACTCACCTGACCAAATCACAAACTTTCTAAACCAACCTAACCAACATCAACAATTCAACCATCCTACGTTATCGCTGAACCCGCCGAAACTCCTCAACAAATAAAATAAACAACCATTCCCTGACCACTGACCAGCAGCTGTGCTAGGTCTGTATCTAGCAGCACACACCATTCTAAAAACCTTCAGCTCATGCCACAGCTTCTAACCTATCCACGGCTAAATACAACTTCAGTTTTAGAACATCTCTATGGGTCTGACTTAGGGGAGGTACAAATGAGGCATTTAGTTCAAAATTCCTCCGTGAACAGCGCTGTAGTAGAGAGCACTTTGGCAATGAAGGTTTACTAGTCGCAAAAATAGTTCTGTTCATAAAATAAAATTATAAATGCCTCAAATTCAATTTTACAATTTTTTAATTATAAAATTAAACTATCATAACCTAACCGAACTAACCAAACTTGCTGATAAAGAAATAATATAACAAAAGTTTAGTAATCGGAAAAATAATTATTTTTATTAAATAAAACTAGAAATTGTTTAATTAAAATTTTATAATTACTTAATAATAAAATTAAACTGTAATAACCAAACCAAACCAACCAAACTTGCTGATAATAAAAAAATCTTGGACAAAAAGTTAATGCTACCAGCAGGATTCGAACCCGGGACCTATCGTATATCAGCCCGGCACGCTAACCAATAGACCACCGAGGCCGATGGCTGTTGAACGTTTTGTTACGGTAATGGCGTTCCCTCAGCTAATAAGAAGCCCTCAGCTGTCATCGTAGCCTCTTCTATACCTCCCCTGAGTAAATACCCATCTCTAGTAAGCTCATCACCCAGTACGTATTGATCAAGTTTCACCTTTTTCATAAACAAAAAAGCTTTGTGCTTACTTGAAAACAAGTAGTTATTCGAGAGCGCATAACTTAAAAATGCTATTTGTTTCTAAAAACCTAGATAATGCTTCATGTTGCAAAATAAATATCACTAGAAAATACTCAATCAAATATTTACCTTGGTGTAGTACGGAGAAGCAATCCTAATCAAAGAGTGGACAGACTCAATCTTTGTGGACATGGCAGGGTAGAGCCTATCTCTCACACACATTAGTCTCAGGCACTAACCATTCGGCTAGAAACACACCACACAAGTTCTTGTTAAGGCTGCTAGGTTCCATATTTAATAGTTGAATTCGTGTTGCCAGATGCGGGACTCGGAGTGCCAAACCAGGGAGAGTCTGTTCCACATGGCCAGCTTCACTCCTAACAGTTCTGGGGGAGACTCGTTCACTCCACCACCTCCTCCACCACCACCGACGTCCAGGCCTCCTAGGTGAGGGCGAGAGACTTAGTGAAGGGAAAACATGGTTTGCACATAAAAATCTGTTCTTATTGATGTCACAGATCACAAAGAACAAGAACAGATCACAACAATTAATGTAATGTTAAAGATATTGCACGCAATAATTTTAGAGATCTTAAGATCTTAAAGTTAACATTTTAGTTGGAAGACCTGGTGAGTCGGTGACTCAGTGAAGTGACTATGGAAGTGATGTCTTCAGTTTACGTCCCAGGGCCAAAACTAAACCCATCAGAATAGTCGTTCTTTTACTGTACCTTAATATAGCTCACTCATAGCTTTGCCTGAAAGGTTCCTTGTAAAGGCCAAAAGCACATGGAGACGTTCGAATTCAAGGTTAATCAAAGCTGCCAACCTTATAAGACAGAATAGAAGTAGAAATGTTTAAAAACCCATAACATAGGCTATATTTTTTATACAGACTGTTCTTCAACTGTTAAATGTTTTAAATTTACGTACAAGTAAACAACACAAGTTCATATGTTAAAGGATAATCAACTTCAACTAATCAGCTGTTCAGGCCAATTTAATTGTTGATTGGTGCAATTAGTGTTTGGCACAATGTTTTGTTGCATCACTGTCAGTGGCAATGAGAGGTTTTAAACGAAAACATAACCTCTCTTGGAAGTTTTGAATAGGGATTTTTAGTAATTCAAACACTGTCGTAGGTAAAGTAGTGTATGCAACTTGAGACGTTTTTAAGGCACTCGCCAAGGGTCGTACCTTAAATTTTCTACTGGTGTCGTTAACACTATTTTTACTCAATCGTTGCGTGGACTATAACTAACACTTGTATTGGGTTATTAATGTAACGTAATCACGTAGGTCAACTCCCAGATCGACTGCAAGTCCAGGGTTCACCACGTTCGGGAAAACAAAACAAAAGACCAGCGCAGAGCCTCGATTTCGAGCAGAGGCGGTCATTGAATTAAGCAAACGGACGGACAGCGCAAAGAGCAGTGATCGCCCCTTCAGCGTTCAGTCTACAAAGTCAGCTCCTGACGTCATCGTTACCCACTGACCCCTTCACAAAAGTCATCATAACCATCATCAGAACAACAAACTCATCATCAGTCTTAATGTTAAGTGTACTCGGGATATCGTTTATATAGCTAATTTATTGTGTAATTGTTTTCTAAATTTATTTTTTACCATGTTCAATTGTATGTTTTATAATTTAACCTTATTTCCTTTTAATCGTTCTTTTAGCTCAAACCAAATATTTTACAGCAATATTTTGTTTTAACAAAGACGCACAAGGTTGAAAATGCATCTGCGACATCCACGATTGTAATGTGGACCTTTTGCTTATTCTACCCCAGTTTCATTCAAAGACATTGCTCCCATTTGTCAACAACGTGTTTTTACTGTAAAAGGAACTATATATACGGAAGTTATTTTGTAAGAGATGTAAAAATATATTTTTAAGAAACTCGTATGCCTTAATTGTTGTAAATTATTTAATCCCTACTTATTTAAACTTCTGTGTTAATAGAGGCTCTGTTTGCTAAACCATAAGCAATTTAAAACAACAGTATAGTTATGAGCTACCACGTATCCAAAAAGTAGCACCATATTAATATTTTACTTTTTGGGGCTATTATTTAAGTATGCCTTAAAACACTGACGAGTTTAGAATGAATTATAATGTCAATTTATACGTTGTGATAAATATACAAAAAAAAATTATGTTAAATTACCATTGATTTTTACCTGTCTCACTGGTTAACATTCGACCTAGTTGGAAAGATGTATTTATTTATTTTTCAACAGTCAGCATGATTTAGAATCTTTAAATACATAACAAATCATAAACAAAAAAAATACAAACAATTATGCATTCACATTAAACTGTATTTAATTAATTATGTACAAGAAGGAATATGTTATAGCATGGAGTAAAAATTAGACATTATCCTAAGAATTTCTAATATGTGAAACATTCAATAAACAACAATGACAACAACTGAATAGTAAACATGCAATCACTAATAATTAGTTATTGGGAATTGCAATAATTTAAAATTTTTACCCTTTATGGACATGGAAATCACCTTGACTATAATGATATGAAACATTGAAAACAAAATGTACATAATTTTACTGTACCGCAATTTCAAAAATTTAGTGACAACCCCTTTTTTCCGAAGTTCTATGCTTTAGACCGAAGAAATTCACCTGAAGTGAACCTGCATTCCCGAGGCCAAGCAAACTAAAGACAACACTTTAATAGATGTTCATTTTTTGAGGAAATGTTTCCCAAACAACTCCTGAGATATTGTATCTTTAGGAATTCAAACACCAGCTCAAAGTTCTGAACAATCAGCTGGACATTAAAAACACCATGTTGAGATCCACCTCGATTTCAGCATGAACAGCCCAGCAGGTTACCTGAGACATCTACGTAGGCGATCTCCAACGGTGTTCCAAAAACTGAGATCCGTGTTCTCTCTAGAAGCTCCCAGTCCTTTTTTCTTAAAATATACTCCCTTTGAATAGGTATATTCTAGATAGGGTTTTTTCGTAGATATGTCTAAAACTGGAGCGCCAGGCAATATAGGGACATTCCAGAACTGCTAAGCTAGTGCTGCCATCAGTTGATCGTTGAAGAACTATTGCAATGCAACCATCTACCTCCACTTGGGCACAGAAAACGTACTTGGGGCTGGTTGCCGAGCCGGTGGATTTGGAGTTTTTATAATAGCCGTTTTCTTCTGGATGCGTTTCCTGTATTGAAATATAACAGGTTGTCATCGTCAAGTCCAGGATATTGAGCTTTCCATCCACACCACTTTCATGTAAGAATAATATTTCTGCAAGGGCAATGATGGTATAAATACAACATGAGATAAAAATAAAACCCACTCGTTAGATGTAAAATCACATTATACTCATAACTTTGCCTCTTTAGTAAAGTTATTGGTGGAAACGATGCTGAATCCATCATTATAGTGAATTAATCTTTTTTTAATCGGGCAACACAGTTTCTTTAGATAGGATTTGGTATAGATGTAAAACTATTCTATTAAGCTCTATCGTTATACCTCTTATATCTCTTCTTTTGTTATACCTCTTATATCTCTTCTTTTGTTATACCTCTTATATCTCTTCTTTTGTTATACCTCTTTCGTTGAAGATATAGCTCAAAGAATTTCAAAGGATCGTACAATAAAAAATAGATCTTAATCTGTATTTTGACAATGTTTTTACATGTGTACATGTACTAAAACAATTTGTTGTAAGAACTAATCTATTATTCAGTTGATGATTGATGACCACGGTTGGATAGTGTTGATCAAGCATATAGTTTTATGGGTAAAAAGTAGATTTTGAAGTTAATACTGAAGTAAATAATTATAAACTTTTGCTCTTTTATTAAAACTAAAGGGAGTCAAGTAAAATGAGAAACGACCCGCTAGAGAGTTTTAATCACAATTGTGATTTGTAATCTTATACCCCGATGCGTTTCATACACATAACAGTAATGAATAACGAGTAATACGTAAAAAAATTAACTACTATTATTAATTTGCTAATATTTAAATTTTGCTATCTATATTTATAAGCAATGTAAATACTTTGCAAATAAAAAAAATCTATCTACATTAAGCAAAGTAAATACTTATTCACTTAAAAACATGTTTTATAAGGTTTTAAGACTCTTGAACACGACCTCAGCCTTTCAGTTCCATATCTTGAGTGAAACTTTGATCTCAATTTACCAATTATTAGTTATGGATTGCATTTTACGATTTATTCAAAGCACGTCTAGTCTAGAGAACATTTATGTATTCCTAAAGTTAATTTTTTGTGTGGACAAATCTCCTTATAACGTGAAACCCACTTATTCATAAACAAATTCAAAATCTTTAGTTATTAGTCTAAAATATTGAAACTTCTGGGTATTCCATATAACTATGGAAACAAAAAAAATGGGTTGGGTTTTTTTCCCCCTAGGGGGCTGGGGATTTTGCACGATTTGCAAGGTTTCACAAGATTGCGTACAGATTAAAATCTATAAATGGTAGTTAAGTAATTTTCTTTTCTAAATATTCCTTGAAGTATTTTTCATAACCTTTATTATGGGTTTACTTATATACAAATGCCCCAAAAACTTTGAAATGTTATAACTTGTTTTCACGTTAACATTTTTGGAAAATTTAATATTAAAAATATGTTATATTTATTTAATCTTCATAATCATACAACAAATCATAGAGCTTTACAAGCTGAAAAAATCATTACTCTATCTTATCAAGATGCTGAGATTTATTATTTCTAAGATAAAAACATAACTTTCGGAAAAGGTAATAAAATGACTAAGATGAGTCTATGCCTACTGCTGCTACTCTGGCTTCTGAGGTAAAAAAACAACCATGAATTGTAAATTTTAAAAATTATATTTCATGATTTAAAAAATCTTCTGGTATTATATTTCATATTTTCTTTTTCAGCATTAAATACAAAACTAAAAAATGTAAAAATAATTTTTCATAAAAATCTTTTTTTTAGGCCGTTTTTGCGTGAACTACCCACTTAATTGGTGATACAGTTGATTGATGGTACAATTTATGTGTATCAGGAACGCAAAGTGCTGTATTGTTTATTCTTTATCACGTTGAGATAAATTTAAAAAAGGTTACGATATCTGATCTTAATTATATTCTACTCTAAGAATGGACTACGAGTTTTGATGTCAACACAACATCATCAGGATACACAAACTTGAACGATTAAAATATTACTTTGGTGGTTATTTTGAGAAAAAATACAAAAACCTTTAATCATAACCTAAGTTATAAATTAAACTTAGGTAACTAGTAAAACGGGTCATCATAGGTAAAGTAATTCAGTATACAGTTCAATATATTCTTGACAATATTTCCTTCTTGATTATAAATGTATACATTTTTAAAGTCAAGAATTAAATTAAATCAAAAAATATCTTTTGAACAATAATTTTTCTAAATAGGTAATGTTAGGACTATGAAGTGAGTTTACAGCTAATGAGTGGAATTTAGTTTTAATTTTACTTCAATTTATTCTTAAGAGTTACATGTATGCTGTTAACGTCAGTGACGACGCAGTGGGTGCATATGCACATTTGATTCATTGTTTTTAACTTTTGAAAAATCCAGTACCGACCCAGTGAGCGCCAAGCTTTATAACGAAAATATTAAGATCCATGAAGATATATCATATACACTAGTGGTGAAATATGTGTATAGGATAACAGTAAAATAGCTAAAATAAGCATAAGTTACTCCATCACTCAAGTATCTAAGGTAAATAATTGTCGTTAAAGCCAATATAAAAATAACCTTACCACAATAAGGACTGAGAATAACAATAGATCATAACAGTTACAACATTACCTATGGCATTATTTTATTAGAATTGTTGTATTCAATATATAAAATATGTCTATTTATTATTTAATAGTTGTATTAAAAAAAATCCATTGGCTTTTATTAAATTATTTATTTTTTGTGAATCATTTTTAAAGAAGTCGATTGAATGTTCATGATGGCTGTATATATGTTTATTTTTTACATTATACATCATACATTATTACGGAATAAACAGGGAATAAATTTAAAAAATGCAATACAGGTAAAAAAGGTTTTTAATAGCATTTTAAAACCTTAATAATATTTATCTTTACACTCACTCGAATTATTTTTTTAATGCTTTAATCTTAGGAAAACTAAAAATAATGCTAAAATATGTCATCCCTGTTAGCTAGTTATTTGGAGAGTACTGTTTCATCCACTTTCGTAATTATATAACGACAAAGGAATTTTTTCCGAAACCGCAGACCGTAGCGTTGATCAATAACGATAGAATGAAAGGGACAGAACGATTGAGTAAATCAGATTTATGTCAATTCGAATATCAACGTTTAACGTTTGTATTGTTTGGCTTTGATGGATAAATAGGAAACATACTTTATTCTGCTTTTTATAGGTTTCTTCTTATTTTACAACGCTTAGCCATATTAAGCCTTTTTATAAATATTGTATATTATTACAAACTAGCAACAGATACCATTGTGGTTAAATACAATGGTTTCTAGGGAAAGTTTAACAAAAGTAAACTTTCATAATTATTTGTAAATCTACACGAATTATGCTTTTTAACAACCCATCAATTGACAAAATCGATTCTGTAGAACTGTTTGGTTGTACCAAGTTTAACAAAAATATCTCTAACTCAGTATTTTCTCCCCACTATAAATTCGGAGGCTGCTTAGCTATTTTGCTAAGTAGTAACTTTTAAACGGTTGGGAAATCAAGCAAAGAGGAAGGTAAGTTACTGATAGAGAATATAATTTTCTACAATTTAGTACTATGTATTTCTAAATAATACCCAAAAAGGCAGTTAGTTATAAGTTGCCTCTAAATATAAAATCTGAAAACACAGTTTTCAATGTATTTCTTATGGAAAGACTGTTTATTTTAAATTTTTACGATAAATCATCACAAAAAGAAACTTTCATAATTATTTGCTTTAACTACATAAACTTGCACAATCGTGCGACCCCGGAACGTCCTAGTTATAAAAAAACTCTACCAATGTAGATGTGATATTTTGATAGAGAATAAAATTCCCTACAAATTACTACTATTTATTTCTTGAAAATAGTCAATAAAGACAGCTTATGGTTGGCTACTAATTTAAACCAGAAAACAGAAACTTCAAAAGTCAGTTTTTAATGTATTTATGTTATTTTTTCTTTTTTCCCACAAATATTTAATAAAACCTAACTTTTATAAATATTTGCAAATCTACATAATTTTTGCTTTCCAAAGACCTATTAATTGACAAAATCAGTTCAGTAGAATTTATATTTAGTTGTACAAAGTTGAACATAAATATCACTAACTCAGTATTTTTTCACTACTATAAATTTGGAGGTTGATTAGCTTTTTTGCAAATAAATTTTTAATGGTGAGGAAATCGACCAAAGTGTAAGGTGATATTCTAAAAGAGAATAAAAATCCATACTAATTGATACCATACGTTTCTTGAAAATACTCAAAAAGGCAGCCAAAAGTTGCACCCAAATAAAAAATGTGAAAACCCCCTATTTTTTATGCATTGCTTAAGGAAAACATGTTTTTTTCAACCATAAATCATAACAAAAAAACTTTCCAAATTATTTTCTAATTTAAACGAATCAATCTTTCAAACGACCCATTAAATTATCAAATCGGTCCATTAGAACTCCAGTTTAGTTGTACAAATATTTTTAAAACTGAATTATATATAAGTAGAATATTGATAGTGTGAGATAAAGAGTTAATAAGGTGTAAAAAACATTATAAAAATACCCTCAGAATGAAAATGGTAGGTAAAAACTCTAAGGGTTTATTTTTTTATGATTAACTTGTAACAGAGTTCCAATACAGGGTATGCGTTTCTTCGATTCAGTCAAACACATGTCACGATATAAATATGGTCAAAAATTGATTAGATGTCCTGATTTATATCAGTCCTTATGTATATAGACTTAGTTTCTTTCGCTCATCGGTATTGCGGGTAAAAAAATATCAAATACAGTCTTAAGCATACGAATTAGTTAAATGTTTACGTAAACTTTTATACTCAAAATATAAAAATACTATGTATTCAGAAAAAACAAATATTAAGCAGAACCTCAATCTATATATTAATAGGCAAGCATGTTCCTTTAAAACATTTCTTCTCAGCTCTTGTGCATCGCAGGGTAAATCTAAACATACTATTATAAAGATATTTTCCTGTAGATTTGCAGAATCCTTTTATAAATTAAAATAGACTAAACAATAATTACAAAAAAAAAGTTAATTAAACATTAAAAAAAAATGAACATAGGTTTCATGGGTTGCCATGCTGGTGAAAAAATAATGACAATATATAAACAGAAAATTAAAACAAATTGAAGACTACTAAATAATCATGATATGTTTTATTTACAGCGTGGGGTAAAAATAAAGAAGTCTGTATAATACATTTTTTTTGTCAATTTCTAGACCACTGAAATAATTAATAATAAATAAATCTCCTAATCTCTAGTAATTAGACAACCAATTATGGATTGATGTTCAGTTTTGTTTACTTTATAGGATATAGTTTCAATTTGAACGCTCCCCAAATTAAGATAGAAGTAAGAAAAAGCGAATTAGGCAGCCTATAAACTCCCTAGGGAGAGAATCCAAGCTACCTGACTCGACTGTGTTGAAAACTGTTTCGGAGGTAAGTCTGTTCAGCAATATCCTATAATACAAAACATGTTTACAACTATTTCTTCATTTCCTTAGCAATCAGGAGAAGGGCCCTATCGCCAGCTTGGTGATAAGTATAGACAAATAAAAAAACCTCCTTCACCGAAAGGATTTCGTCAAGAAATTGAAAACTATTTAAACACAATAAACAAAATATACTGACACCTACAAACATATTATCTGGAATTTTATTCTTGTATTTTTCTGGTGACTATTTGTCCCAAACCATTCTCTCCATTTCCAAATGTACTCACTGTACAAGTTCTTTTTATACTCATTTTCCTCACGTTTTTAAAATCGTGTACTGTCCAAAAATTAAATAGCATATTATTTGTGTACAGAGTTTATAAATTAATATGGTTCATAACTATTCTACCTCAAACTACCATCTGTTATTTCACTTTGAACGATCTGAGTGCTGTAATGGTGCAGGCACAGATTAGATAAAAACTCTATATCTTCTAAAGGAAAAGGAACTGTGATGTCAACATATTTACAAGAAGCAAAGCCCAATAGAAAATCTTTCATGAATTATGCATAAAACGTGCAATGCCTAATGCTGGTCTCAGGGCAACAGACGAACTGCTTTACCATGAGACCAGGATTTCGATACATTTCCTAACTGTTTTGATTTAGTTGAATAATCATAGAAACCTACTTTATTCACTATCTACATTATGTCATTTGAATTGATAATTTTGACCCGTTGCCTTGGTGGAATTCTTATATACACGAGTTAGAGTGGTTTATTTGGTTGTGGTTTAATGGGTCAGTGTTGAACAGTTCATTCATTTTGTTAATGTAAATGTATTGTTTGTTTATTTTTGTTAATATACACGGTGGAACGAAGTCAGTGTTAAAAGGTTATACATTTTATGAGTTTTTATTAAACTAATAAGCCTTCTGGCCAACTTTTACCTTGAAAGTGGTTCTCTAGAAGAGCTCAGATCAAGAATTGTTTCGTATATAACAACTATTACAACCAATTAGGTTTATTAATATTGAACGCTATTAAAGAAAAAACTATTCATATGTTTAATAAACATGTTGAAAGATATATTTTAAATAAGTAGATAAGCTATAGCTAAACTACTTGACAACTAATATACAGTAGGCTTATATTAATTTCATTACCTGTTTTTCTGTCAAAGACGGTCCTTGGTAGTCCTTAGTAGTAGTGGTGGGTTTTTGCTCGGAACGGGAACATGTCACCCGTTAGTACGACAGGCCTGTTTGGTTTTTGTAAATATTTTAAATGTGTGTTATTGTTCGTATGTGTTACGTGTTTAAGCTTCAACGACGCTACTTCAGCCGAGTTTGTGTTTTTGTAGTCTGACGATGGCATTGTAATGCCGTAACGTAGTTACACCACAAGAATTTGAGCTGCAGTGACGAAGGTAAAGCCTATTTTAGCTTGGTAGTTCGACTGACTGCAGCCATAGGACATATTCAGTTCGAGGATGTCTTGCTCGTGTGGAGTTTGACAAAGATTTAAGTAAAACGAATTACACAATTTATGTACAATGTACATTACGATTACATAACGAAAAATAGAAAATAGAAAACATAATGATTACATAACAAAATAAATTAGGAAATACAACATATAGGACTCTAAATTTAAATAACTTTTAGATTGTTTTTTTTTCATTTTTTTACATTTAGCTGTTTTGTCACGAGATGCGGTGCCGTACCTTGTTGTCATACTTGAAAACAATATAAGGTTATGTTAAAAATATGTTAAACAGACTTTTAGAACAACCTTATCAATCCTAATCTCCTTTAAGGCACTGTAATGTACCATACAACTCCTTAAATATGTTTACCTAAAACTCATATAAATATCCAAAGTAAATCAATAATTTGTGATCACAGTTAAACGTAAACAAATTTCTTTAATTTATATTATTGTTAATATGAATTATTATTGTCAGGGTGATTCAATGTCACTGTAATTAGTGAAACTTAAAGGCCGGAGAGGATTAGAACCACCTGCTTTATCTCATGTAAAGGATAAGCTTCGTCTGTTGCAATAAATTGAGATGATAAATGTTCTGATATTATTTACTTTTAACACTCCTAATTGTAAAATAAAGAGCTTGCAAAAAATTGTGTAAGTTTTGTTGTATTTTGCAATATAATCAAAGGAGAACCACACATTTACATTTACCTTATTAACTAGGATCGTGTTATCCCATTGATTTAACTATCATTAAGGACAACGAAAGGTATATCGCTTAATCCATTCCAGAATTAAACTATTCTCAAAGTAAAAAAAAAAACACTGTTGAAGAAATACACTCATGAATAGATAATATAAGAAAATTTAAAGCTAATAAAATTTGGCAGCAACAATAAGACATAAAATTTGTATAAATAATATTGGGACAAATTCATCAATAATAAGTGTACTGTTGTAAATTTTATTATTTATGATATTATCACAAACAAATTAAAGACAATTAAAATAGGTGGAATGCGAACCTTTTTCATGACAATAATAAGCAATAAAATGATCAAGTAAACAAATATTGTGTTACATTATGTTTTTATACATTTTATTTATAAATTAATTTTTAATTTTTAATTTCCTACAACCATAAAAATTCGGCCGTTTCAAGACGTAAAAGTAATTAACAATCACATTAAATTTTAAAAATACAATTCTTATTAGATGGAAGCGAGGTAAACTTCATGTTCACAGTCAAGTTCCAGGGAACTCTACTTTAAATTATTCATAGAGTGTTCAAAAGCCTAGCATTGGTCTTTGGGGAGCTTCGCAAGCAACGTGTATTTTCCTGGTATGATCAGTGGAATATATAACTACTCTCTATAATGCAAAAACTATGGTACATGTTTGATTTTTTATATTACTATACTATTAATTCAATAGGTATATAGAATACAATTGAAAAAAGATTGAATCCAAGAAAATGAAGGCATTTATTCATATTATTTGCTCAAAATGCTGCTACGCAATGAACAACAATAAGATAGCATGACTTACAAGATACAAAAAAGCTATTATAAAATAAGGGCTTCCATATGAAAATAAAAAAGTTAAACGTAAATAATGATACTGAAAACCATTTAAACATATTTTCTCGGAAAGTCTTGAGTAAAGTTGATATAACAACATAATAAACGATTCTTTTGAGATTATACGGTACATGGAATAGGATTATAAATAAATCACATCCAACAAGATACTTAAGTTCTTTTAGTGCTTTTGCATAAAGCTATTATTCATTCTTGACTCTCGTGAAATAGGAAACATTTAACTCATGTTTCTATGATTTATATCCTTCCCTGAATAATTTTCGTTCTTATATTCTGTGGATTGTTTAATTTTTGTGCATGTCCTTTGCTTATGTATAGTAGCATGTTTATTTTTACATAATGTGTAGTTTTCACGTGACATACCTTGGGTATTTTAAAACTAATGATGTATTTAAACTGTTAAGGACGATTTTTATTGCTAGAATATAATTAAGTAACTGTATAAGTAAATTGTCAATCAAGTTGTGTTCTCTCTATAAAGCTGATGATCTAGATTTAATTTGCATAACATGATAAGTCCATACATCTTACTAATATTATAAATCTTGAAGTTTGTGAGTTTGTGTGTGTGTGTGTTGCTCAATCACGCATAAACTACTGGACGGATTGGGCTGAAATTTGGCATGATGATAGCACACATTCCCGATTAACATTAAAGCATAATCTTATCTCAAAAATCCTTTCGGGCTCCGCCCCAGTGGCTCTGTAGTTCCCCATGTTAACCTTATGATTTTTCATATTTAAAAGGAATTAATGAATCTTAACAGCTATTTCAATTAAACAAGTTGGTTCTGTTCTATGATGTTCAATAGCATAAAAGTTACAAGGATTACCAACAGGGTGCAGCACTATTATTTTTTTAAATTTATGACAACAGCTAATTTCCAACCAAAAGGTGAGTGAGCGTAGCGAACTAACTTCAACCTGGAGGCGAGTTAGCGTAGCGAACGAGCTAACCTGAAGGCAAGTGAGCGCAGCGAACGAGCTCCAACCTAAAGGTGAGTGAGCGTAGCGAACGAACTTCAACCAGTTGCATAACATGTCCTCCTTCATATACATAACTCCAATTCCAGTGTCTATTAACAGTGTCTATTAACACACCCATTAACATGAAAAGTTGCTTCATCTGAAAACATTACATCATTTAAAAATGATTCATTTTCTTCAATCTGATTTAAGGACGTAGATGAGCCATGCCAATACTTATGAAGTTAAACGGGGCAAAGCCCGCGGGTACAGCTACTAATCTATATATATAAAAGGCAAAGCCCTCACTGACTGACTGACTGACTCACTCACTCATCACTAATTCTCCCACTTCCCATTTACCTAGGAGGCTGAAATTTGGTACACTGATTCTTTAGGCATTAAACAGGAAAACTAAGTTTTTTTTATTCTGATCGGACTCTCGGGCTCCACCCCAGTGGCTCTGGAGTTTCCCATGTTAACCTTATGAGTACTCATATTTAAATGGAATTAATGAATCTTAACAGCTGTTTCAATTAAACAAGTTGGTTCTGTTCTATGATGTTCAATAGCATAAAAGTTACAAGGATTACCAACAGGGTGCAGCACTATTATTTTTACTTTCTCCCCCTATACCATAGTATATGGAGAAAGTATTGTTTTCGTCAAAATTTTCGAGTTTGAGTTTTGAGTGGAAATATTCGTTTTGGGTCCCCCTGGACCCAAAAAAGTGGTTTTCGAAGTGATGTCTGTGTGTGTGTGTGTGTGTGTGTGTGTCTGTGTGTCTGTGTGTCTGTGTGTCTGGATGTGTACAGAGCTAGAGACTACACCTGTGGTCCGATTTCGATGAAATTTGGTATGTAGGTTCTAATCCATGGTATCTCCAGGCGTTTTTTTCATTTTTTTGAAATTTTGATTTTTAATGGGGATTTTCCCATAAAAACCCATAAAAAATCGGAAAAATCGGATTTTCTCAAAAATGGCCTGAACGATTTTGATAAAAATTTAGTATGTTGTAGCCGTTTATATTCTGAACAAAATGGTACAAATCCCATTTCTGTAAAAATTACGGTTCAAAAGTTATGGTAAATTATGTTATTTTCCCATAAAAATCCCATAAAATAACGAAAAATAGGATTTTAGACAAAAAAATCCGTTTTTATTTAACATAGTATGTTATGATCCTTACAATTTTGATAGTTTTTCTCATTTCTTAGAAATTTTTATTTTTAATGGGTATTTTCCCATAAAACCCCATAAAATGACGGGAAAAAAAGATTTTCCCAAAAATGGCCAGAACGATTTCGATAAAAATTTAGTATGTTATAGTCCTTTATATTCTGAACAAAATGGTACAAATCCCATCTCTGTAAAAATTACGGTTCAAAAGTTATTGTAAATTATGTTATTTCCCCATAAAAACCCCATAAAATAACGGAAAATCATATTTTCCCAATATTGGCTCGAACGATTTTGATAAAAATTTAGTATGTTATAGTCCTTTAAATTCTGAAGAAAATCTTACAAATCCCATTTCCGTATATTTACTCTCACCACTTACACATGATAAAGGTTGTTGACAAACTTATGGGAGAAAGTATGTGTCAGAATGCTGATACCGTTTATTTTCATTTATGACAACAGCTAATTTGCAACCAAAAGGTGAGTGAGCGTAGCGAACGAACTTCAACCTGGAGGCGAGTTAGCGTAGCGAACGAGCTCCAACCTAAACAACCTAAACAGGACGTGATTGAGCCATGCGAACGAGCTCATCTTGAAAATTAAGAAGTTAAACGGGGCAAAGCCCGCGGGTACAGCTAGTATAGTATATATTTTGGGTAAAAAATGAGTTCACTTGTAAACAGGTGCAATTTTAACTTTAAATTAAAAGAAAACTATATAAAGTACATTAAAAATATTTATTTCATTAGAATCTCCATTAAAAACAGTTTTATATACTGATGCATTTTGCATTTCAATGTGTCCACCACCGATAGCTCTGCAGACATCTAATCTATGGTCGATCTCGGCCCATACGCTGTGCAGCATGTCTCTTGTAACCGATGATACTGCCTCATAAATCCTTTCCTTTAAATGAGCAACATCACGGATTTTCTGAGAATATACGATGTTTTTTACGTATCCCCACAGGAAAAAATTGCATGGAGTCAAATCCGGGCTTCTAGGAGGCCATGCTATTTGGCCACCTCGACCTATCCATCTTTGTTCAAACTTGTTATTCAAAGCAACACGAACAAAGTCCTTATAATGGGCTGGTGCTCCATCTTGTTGAAAATACATCATATTGACATTATCAAACTCGTCAATTTGAGGAAAACAAAAATTTTCTAGCATATCCAGGTACACATTACCATTAACACTTTTATCGGCAAAGAAAAAAGGTCCAATTACTTGGTTTTTAGTCAGTCCACACCAGACGTTTACTTTTGGTGTGTCTCGGATTTTTTTGATGATCTCATGAGGACGTTGAAAACCCCAAATTCGAACGTTGTGTTTATTAACACACCCAATAACATGAAAAGTTGCTTCATCTGAAAACATTACATCATTTAAAAATTATTCATTTTCTTCAATCTGATTTAAGATGTAAGTTGCATACTCCACACGTTTATTTTTATCATTCGGTTTGATACCATGCAACAGTTGAATTTTATACGCATGAAAATGCAGCCTTTTATGCAAAATTTTATGCAGAGTTGTCACTGGGATTCCAAGCTCCAGACTCCGACGTGGAAGAGATTTTTTTGGACTTCTAAGACAAGATTCGCTAACGTTTTGAATTGTTACCTCTGATACAGGCGGTCTCCCAGAAGTCTTCCGTTTTTGTACCGGTCCAGTTTCTACGAATTGTTTACTCCAACGCGTAATGTTATTTCTGTGAGGTGGAGCTTTGTTAAATAATCCCCTAAAAGCCCTTTGCACTAAAACAACAGACCTTAATTCACTCAACAACAGCACACACTTGGCTTTCTCTTGATCAGAAAACATGTTTTTTGATCAGAATCGAATATTTGAGGTTATTGCACAATTTAACCAACAACAATGAAACAGCTGTTTAGAGTAATAAAACTAAATGAGCTGAAGAATTCAGAGGTGCCAACCATTTTTTTTCTACCTCGCACAGTAATTATTTTATAAGCATTCAAAACTGCACCCTTCATTTATGAAAACCCTGTATTTATATACCATTTTAATACATTATTTTACTTTGTTTTGATTACTTTTGTGATAATTTAATAAATAAGTATGTGGTGCAGTTAAGTATAATAGAGAATATATGACTAAAATAATAGAATAAATATAGATAAATACTGCAGAAAGAAAATAAATGCAACCTCTTTGATTAGAAGTTCAGAGCTAATCGTGTGTTTAGGGGGCTTTTAACAGAACAAAGGCTGCAGCTGGCTGGACAATGCCCTGTCTGTCATAATAAAGGGGTTTGTTGTTTTACACAACAGCTCCTGTGGACAATGGCTAATTATAACCCGTTGGTAACTAACTTAATGTCATAATATTTACAGCTTAATGATGGTGATAGAAGACATCAAAATTAACGACATAAAAAGTATGAAGTTTTTGAAATGTGTAAGTTTTCTTTCCTTTAATTTTTAAAAGTTCTATACAGCACAACATCAGCTTAATCCGACAGAATATAGTTGTAACATAGGAGTTGGTTGGCTGAACTATTGGCTGGTGGTTCGAAGTGTTCATGGCACCATGGCCAATGTTTATGATCATTGCCATGATTTAATATACACAGGTGAAGCCGAGGGATTGTGAGCACCCATAGCCTCAATATAATTGATCACCCTAATATATGACATGTTTAAAAAGATATTTCAGTGAAAATTCAACCAGTTGAATGGAAATTTACTTCGCCTGCGGATTTGCTGCGGCAGGGTTATTATTACTATTATTATTGACTATTTAAAGATTTAGGTTTTAAACATAAATTATTATGTACCGGTATTGAATAAGTTAGAGTAGCAGAATACAATAAGATTATTCTAGCGTTAACTCCGGTGCAACGTTTACATGCGGTTTCATGGACAAACATAAAACTAGTCATATGTCCGCTGGACTGTTTACATTGAATATAAGTTGATATATTCGTTTTTCTTTCGTATGGAGTTTTAATCCCTCCCTTCCTTCCTGAAAACTAGGTTCGGAGTATTAATACCCATTTTAATTTAGTTTGTAATTAGTTTCATACGTAATCTAGTGATAACGTAATAAAGTATTACTATGACCTTATTAACCATATATCGATATTTTTAAGGTGCCATGAGATTTTTATAATAACTACAATACATGCAATGAAAATATTAATTCTACAACTAAAACCTTTTATCAAAGTAGATGTTTTATAACGCTCTTTGTTTGGAAATTCGAAGAGAAATTTTCGAATAAAAAGTCAAATACTACACTAATAATAAACATGGAATTCCCGGAACTTAAAAAAAAAAAATTATGGATAAAACTGTTATTAAAATACAGCATTCGACAAGGTAATACGCTTTGGAAAACTAAGTTCCTAGAGGATCATTCTTTCAGCTGGCCTAATATTACCGTAGCTGTTTAACTTACCTTAGTTTATTAATGTTGTTTCCACATTGGTGGGAATCAGCTCATACCCTATTATACATACATGTACTCATCTGACAAGTTCTTATGCGTTATTGATAGAATACACAACAAGAGAAAACCAACGCTATCATACCACAATAACATTCACTGTGTTCTAACCCAACATGTCTCCTCATGCATAGCTTATCAGGATTACCTATTGGATCGGAAAATAATCGTGAATTTTTAAATTGACGCTCACTTTATTGATTTTCCATTTCCTTACTGAAATAAAAATTCTTAAAAATATCAAATTAGGATAAACTTATTTTAAAATTTTGTAACACACGAGGCATTGTTTATTGTTTACTGTATTTGAGAAAAGGACTTTTCATCAATATCATTTTGTTATATAGGTTCTCGTAATATAATATAGATATGCAGGACAATATTTCTTTTCTAACCAATACTTCATAAAGCCCAACATAATTATAATGTGTACAAACATAGTTATAGATTCTTATAGTTTTGCTCACTGAACTCGTGTTTATTTTACAAATGTTTCAATTTGACTAAAGTCGTTCTTTTAAAATCCAGAAAGTTTAATCAAGTTTTAATACTTGGATTTAAATAATACACAAAATATTCCCCATCTGGCCTACTATTCATTATTGTATCATTCATTATTGTAAGAATGTATATTTTTAATTAAATCTTTCAAATCCAGGCTGGGGTGAAAAATATTTAAATTAAAATACAAAAATATTCTGAAATTGAATGAAAATTAATATTTTAAATCAGGATTTAGTTATTTATTTATATTCTTAATTTTCTTGATAGTACATCAACAGTACAGTATCTGCTATTTGCTTATGATACTGTTTAGAAATCATTGACTATACATTCTTCTTTAAATCCTTAGGTCAGGTATCTTGTGATTAAATAAATAATTATGTTAAACTATTATATTATTATTATATAGGTTTAATGTTTTAAAGAAATAAAATTAAGCAGTAACCTATATTCACAATATAATTATGAATAATTATTCAGTACATTTAAATAAAAAATAAATAAAAATAAAAATAAAATAAAAATAAAACTGATCCTTACAAATATCATTTCGTCGAGAAATATCGACAAAACATTTGTCATCTTAATTTACATTATGCTTCATCTTTAATGAAGTGCAGTTTATTTATACACTTCAAAACTGTTTTATAAATAGCAATTAAATGCCCTTAATTTACCAAAACATTCAGCAACTGGGTAAAATATGGTTGCCTGATGAAAGTTACTGGAACTGATTATTTGGTTTTGATTATAAATTAAGGAGACCCTTCTTAATGTTTCACGTCTTCTTTTGAGTGTACATTGTTCACGAGTATAAAATATTATTAGGGGTAAAAATATGGGTTTAAAATAAAATAAGGGGGGCAATAGTTTTTAAGGCCAAAGAAAACATTTTAAGTAATTAAAATACTTACCTTAAACTTCTCATGGAAATACAGGCCTTTCAATTTTATAAATTGCTTACCTAAATAGATTTTTTTAAGAAATGAATAAATACAAAACATAACTAAATATACCAAACAAATTTTGATCACAAAATAAAATTGAAAATGTCTCAAATCCCAACAAAGTTTGGAAAGAAAATAATTTTTTCCTAAAAAATGGAATTAAAAGTTAACACTACAGTGGAAATTCGAACCGGGTATAACATGATCAGTGAAGTGCTCTTACTATTACACCACAATCTCTGTGGTTTCTGGGTGGAATCCAGTATAGTACCTTTCAATTTATACCATAAATAATCAATAGTCAGGTAGTGCTGGATGGAATTATACATCTGGAAACTGCAAGGGGTAAGAGGAGGGATAAAAATTAGAGATAGGTAATGCGTTCTGACAATGATGTTAGTTGTGAACTGTCGAATATTTTTGTGCTTATTAAATTAATACTGTTAGATATTTTGTAATTATTTGGATTAATACTCACAAATCTAACAATTAATCCCATTACTCTCGTGTTGGCTCCACAAATAAGAACAAAATGTATGCAGTATGAGAATCATAACTGTCGCTTAATAGTTTGAAGCCATCATGGCTTGTTTATAAGAAAAACATATCTGTAGCAAATATGTTTATCATGGGGGGGGATTAAATGAAAAGCTTATATAAAGTAAATTTCTAGTTTAGGTTGTTCGATACACTTCTGAAATGTATTTAGTTGTGTACTTCATATTTAAATTAATCATTTTCTAACTATTTAAACCATTTAGATGATTTTAAATATTACATCTAGAAAGATGACATAAATATAGAAATGAAGATAATATCTAATAACACGCAATAGTGATTTCTAAGTTGGATATTGAATAATCCAACACGACTCACATATATAAAAATACTCAATATAAACATATCTTCGCTTATTAAATTTATTTAATATCCATTCAATGGCATAGACAATCGTAAATGGAAACTTTAAATCAGATCTCAAATTGTTTGTTTAATTTGCTTGACGTATTCGTAGCCTTAAACACAGTTTCAAGTGTAAACTTGTTCCTCAAAGCAAGACTACTACTGATTGCCCTCATCTGTTTGTCAAACAACGTTTCACGTAGTTTAGCTGAACATCTTGATCGTCAAAGTGGCTTCAGGGGTTCCAGGAACCAATAACTAACTACTCTCAATCTTTGATAGAAATAAAACGCACAGACATCGGGTTTTTTAATTATCATAACAAGACAGACTATGTACTATTCAGGAATATAATTTGTATCAGGATATTAAGATATTTTATTAGAATATATAGTTAGGAGAAGTTGTATTAGTTTATCTTGTATTAATCCTTACTTCGCAACGGGAATAGGAAGCGCAACGTAATAATGAATGTCTTGTTTGGATCAGCTTTATGATATAGCAACACATCCATTATCCATTTTCTTTATTAATCCAAAAACTTAGTGAAATAAAATCATTTTCCCTCAATTTAAGGGGCTCAACGTTCTAGGCAACCCAGGACGGAGCATAAGTTAGGTTTAAAAAATATATGCTTGATTAAGAAAGTAGGATACTTATTTTTAAAACACTACTTATATAATTTGAAGAAAATTTATCCAATAGAATTCGACAACACGCTGATTTAAGTCACTAAAATTATCAACTTCATATTGGTGTTTTAAAAGGAAAAGATGGGTTAAACCATATTTACAATGTTTCTTAATCAATTAATATGTTTATTGTAAGAGGATTAAATTTAAATTGCATTGCTTATCTTTTGCCTGAAATTAATTTAGGCTATTTAATCTGCCTGTCATTATACACTACCGATTTGTGGGGAGATCTTTCTGCCAATATGATACCCCGTAAATAGCAATGTCTTTAGCTATCAAATTCTACAAATCCTACATGTAAATATAGTAATGATAAAAGTAAGATTTGTAATTTGAATTATTGGAAAATAATTTACTTTAAGAAGTTTACGGAATTTAAAATACCACGAATAAAGAAAAATTAATACGTTAGCAATTGTGATTCGGGTAACATAACAAATGATAAAGGGCATTCATTGAGAACGACCGTTATGTAAGAAATTCGCTTTCAAAATAAACTTTACTTAAAATAAGGAAATAACTCGTACGTAGTATCCTTAGCACCTACATAACGAAATCAACACACATTCAAAAATTCCCTCACACAAATAGTTAGTACAAATACACCACAGGCATAGCTCATTATTTAGACACCTCCTGACTCGTAAATGTTCTAAACTTTAATTAAAGGACGTAATGTAAAATGAGAAACGAAACACGCTAGAAAGTTTTAATCACGATTGTGATTAGTAATCTTGTACCTCGATGATTTTCAAAACGTTCATGAATAACGTGTTATACGTGTAGAAAGTGTTATTAAAATTTTACTCTAAATTGTATTGCAAAGTAGAAGTTTTAGGTGATTTTTTTTTAGGGACAGAATCATTTTTATAGCATATCAAAAACTTATCTTAGTCTCTCCAATTAAATATTGCTTTTGTATTTTATTTCAGCTGATGATATTCTGTAAATTAAATTTCGAGAGAATATCACCACAGATTACGTTATTGACTTAATGGACTAGATTTTGTCACTGCCAATCAACTTCAAGATCAAAGAAACCTTATGTTTAGTTTTAAATGTAATATCGGAATCATGTAATATTCATAGTTCAAGCATAGCATTTTATTTATACTAAAATTTATTAAACTTATCACAGAATTGATATTTTAAAACGGCACAACAATGGGAACGTAAATGCCCATTGCCCCTAGTTTTATTTTAAATTAAAATACTTTACTCGTTTTCTGTAATATTTACAATTAAATACATGATTGTAATCAAATAAAATTCTGTAAATGAGCCGGAAAATATGATCTTACTTTTATTTAAAGATCGCTCAATTGTTGTTTTGACAGTTATTGTTGTAACGATTTGATTTCCAAATTTTAAATTTTTATTTTTTTAAAGTATGTAATTATTTTAATACAAAAATTCAATACATGTTTGAAAGGTTTGTTGCCTTGCGTTGAATTATTTAAAAACGATAAATAATAAATCTCAAATATACCAAATACATTTGCAAAAATGTTTCCATTCATATAAACAAATAAAATAAGTATAAGCTATTGCAATTTTTACACGAATTATGATAACTCCTTAATAAACTAATATTTTTATTTTTGCACTGTGAGTAAAGTAGGGCCTACCTTGCAAACATTAAGTAGGGAACCCCTTTACAAACAAAAGTGTGCTTCTTATATACATTTATACTTTAAATTAATTATTAAATGGTTTGCCGAACGAGGCTTTGTTTGTCATAATCAGATTTATTTAATGTCAAACATAGTGTTATGGTGGTTAAAGTGTTCGAAAAGGATAATAGCAGTTATAAACAGTTTACGCAATCCATTATAATATTGAAATGGTATGATAGTGTATTACACTTTACTTTGTAAATTTTTATAAGCCGTATATAAATCCACTATACTAATCTCAAAAAAAGAAGAATATTGTGTCAAAGAAAGAAGAAGAATATTGTGTTAATTAATGAACAAATATTCAGTTTCACATTAATTACAGATATTGATCGTCATTGATTTTTTATGTAATTGATTTTCTCTGCCAAACATCGTTTTTACATTAAATAAACCTAAGTTAGGGAAGAAACCAAATCTGCAGGCTCCATATTCTCTAGAGAATGAACACCAAAAGCCACCTACCTGACTGAGCTGTTGAAAACAGTTTCAAATGATATGCTTATTAAACGAAACGCTATTATAATACGAACCACATTTCATTATGGGTTCCACATTATATTAATTAAAGACGTCAAAACCTTGGTTTGAAAATAATAAGCCCATTTTTGAAATATGGGAAAAATAAACATTTTATTATGAAAGTTTTGGTATTTACATTGTTATTTCCTTATGTGTAAGAATATTACAAAAATCCTAGATGTCACCTCGTTTTATATTCAACGGCTAAAAGTCGGACGCTTTTAAACTTTACTTCGGACGTTCAGCTAACTTACTTCTAAGTTCTACCAAACTGTCACCTAAAGGTAAAAGATTCCACTCCTTAAACTACTCTATGTAAAAAAGTCACCTAAGGTAGCGCTGCAAATATGTTGACTGTTTTCAAATTACATTACTAGAAATACTGTTTTAAAATAGCCTATACTTTTTATCATACAGATTGTAAAACGATTGATAATTTTACCTAAGCTGAAAGCAAGTGCTTAAAAAGAAACAAGTGCTTAGCATTTGTCAAAATCTGCCAGTAGCGCTTCAAAGGTACTTATGAGGAAGAAATATTATTAGCTTTCTACAGTGTGTTGGTATTTTTGGAAGAATTATCGATTCAATCTTAGATATATCCCCACGTAATAAGGGATTTTGGATTTGTTTTTATTAAAAACATTCATAAAAGATAAGCTGGTAAAGGCTAAGAAGAGACCGAGACGTGTTGGAGTATAAGGTTACACATACGAGTATGAATGTATTGTACTGAGAAACATTGCTAGACCGGAGATCTAACCAAGTCCCCACTAGACTACAGTTTTATCGAAGCGCGACACCAAACCCCGTTTTTCCCCCGTTGTATTGCTATGCTGAGTTTCGGCGACTTGTATGACGTCACCGCGGCTTGACTCAGTAGTATCCTTTTACTCCATACATCTTGGACTCATGCCTGTAGTGTAGTGGGATCTTGCGCGAACTCACGGCATCACTGCCTCTTAACATTTTGAAGTGCTACTGACTAAGCCACACAGACTATAAATGGTGGCCATTAGTCTGGTGATTTTCCAAAAGCTGTATTGCCTGAAATATGCAGTATACAGGGTGTCCCGGAACTCTCAACCAATATTTTAGGGCATTGCTCCTGGGTAAGAAACATACCTAAATATCATAATTAAACTGTCCGGAAGTCCTTAGTTGATCACACATCCGCCATTTTGTTTTTTTCAGTTATAAATTTGTTTTCTAAAGAATGGTTAAACATACGAAATGTAAACTTTGCACAAACATTTATGACAACTAGACAAAGCTACAAAAAAAATTACGACGATTTTTTCAAATTCATAAAACAAAATGGCGGCCATTTAAAATTTTGTTTCTTAAATAACTCAAAAACCGTTATTTTACAAAATTTTATATGGTCGCCATTTTGTTTTATGAATTTGAAAAATCGTCATTATTTTTTGGTAGCTTTGTCTAGTTGTCATAAATGTTTGTGCAAAGTTTCCATTTCGTATGTTTAACCATTCTTTAGAAAAAAACTAATAACTGAAAAAAAACAAAATGGCGGCTGTGTGAGTAACTAAGGACTTCCAGATGATTAAAATATGATATTTAGGTATGTTTCTTACCCAGGAGCAATGCCCTAAGATATTGGTAGAGAGTTCCGGGACACCCTGTATATTGATTATGAACCAAACTTTAATATTATAAATATAAAGAATATTAACAATTGAATTATATAACACAATCTTACTAATATTATAAATGTGAAAGTTTGTGTGTTTGTTTGTTTGTTTGTTTGAAGTTCAATCACGCATAAACCACTAGACGGATTGGGCTGAAATTTGGCATGATGATAGCTTACATTCCCGATTAACATATAGGTATATTCTTATCTCAAAAATCCTTTCGGGCTCCACCCCAGTGGCTCTGTAGTTCCTCATGTTAACCTTATGAGTATTCATATTTAAAGGGAATTAAAGAATTTAGTCAGCTGTTTCAACTAAAAAAGTTGGTTCTATGATATACAAAAGCATTAAAAAGTTAGAAGATTTACCAACAGGGTGCAGCACTATATTTTTTTTGTAGGTGAAGAGGTAGAACATTATGGCTGTAGTAGATGTGTAATACTATAGAATACTGTAAATTTAAAAAAACAAATTTTATCAAACTGTGTCCTCCCTTATTGCAAACGCAAAGCTTGAGTATAACTGCAAAAAGCATTTTATACTTATATTCCAACCCCGTACGAAGGACGGGTACTCTGCTAGTTGAATTATATAACAGATGGATTTTATATTATAAAACAAAACGTTGACTATGGACTAAACACAACCCAACACACACACACATACACATTACATTTAAGAAGTCTGCCTAGTAAATAATATAATGTGAACTTTATCGTTTTTATATTGACAAACTAGTTCAAGTGGAATCGGTTAAAATCATAAGGAATGTATTCATAATAAAAATGAGGTATATGATACTTATAAGTACAAGCTTTACCTTTTCAAAAATATTGTCACTTGAACGAGCTGATTTTCTATTACAGTAAACAATAGGTCTTCAATCAGGTTATAACTAAAGTTCTCAACAGGAAGGACACATTTTGATGTCAACAAACTGGTATTTTCAAGAACCGAAGTCCAAGAGGAGATCGTTCATGAATTATTCATAAAGCGTTCAAACGCCTAATGTTGGTCTCAGGGCAACAGACGAACGGCTTTACCTTCAGAGCCACATGAGGAACAGATTTCGTCACATTAGAATTTTGTAGAATTTTAGAATTCAGAAAAATAAAGAATTTGATTTACTATGGTTTCCTGGCCTATAGTAATAAATGTAAATGAAATTGTTGGAAAATTACGCATTACAATAAAATAATAACTATCTAGCAAGTTTAATGGATATTTTTATATTTATTTTGAATAATATATGAAATTGACTTCAAAATATAGCCGTAAAAAATAATCATAAAACAAATATTTAACAAACTACTGGCCTATGCATTTCCTTTAAGGTGGGCTACACACCGGTATCGCAGACATAATGTCGCCGATATTTCTGATGTCGCAGGCATGATTACTCTCCTAGATAGCACTGGCTTACGACGACAAAATATGCACAGTATATAATATATGAAGTGTTAATACATAAGTGTTTTTTTTATCTTAGAAAGCAATTACTAATACTACTTACTTTTGTTCTAAGAGTGCAAAATACATCAAATAATCCTACCAGTTTTATCAGTTTTATTTTATTTTTTGAGTAAAGCGTTTTTTGCTCAAGAAAAGAGAGAATAAACAATATATTTTACTATCCATCAAGAATTTGTTTTTTTGGGGGGAATTTCGTTTTATTCTTGACGAAAATATAGCATATACAAGATATTTTACCATCTCTATCATTAATTATTAAGATATGAAACTAAATAAAAACCCAACGTCCCCAAAGGTGCACTTATCGTTATGCACTATATAACACTCGAAATTCCATCCAAGTGTTAAAATATGGCTAGTTAAATATAAGAGTGTTTTTCAAATCTTCAAAAGTTGTTTAAAAAACAGTATAAACAATTAACCTTTAATATGTAGGCTACAATTATGAAGCGAAGTCTGATTTAATGTCGCTGCAATTAGTGAAACAAAAGCCCAGAGAAGATTAAATCCACCTGCTTTATCTCATGTAAGGGATTAGCTTCATCTGGCGCATCATCTCAGAGACTCAATACAAGCATAATTACTTTAAACATTTTCAAATATTAGTAGAAATAACAATGCCACTTGTATTTAGGTAGAAGTAAGATATTTCAACCATTTTTATATTTTAGTTGGTCTATGTTGAAGATAGAAAATTGATTAATTTTGCGAGTGCAAAAGTAGATTAATTTTGGCCTGTAGGTACACAAAAATTTAAAAATTCTGGTCTACAAACTTCAAACTAAACCTCTGTTAGTGCCACCTACAGTAAAAGTTATTTTTCCTATAGAGAAATAGCTAAATCAATCCCTAAGAAGGAAAAATCATTGTTATATAAATAAATATTGATTAAGGCAAAGTATCAATTTAAGTTATCACTAAGCCTTCTTCATCGTTTACTTCTTACTACAGGAAGAATTGTTATATGCACTCGTGTCACCTTTTATGTCTTCAAAATTACATTTGTAGTAAACAAAGCGTCCGTGAAATGCTGTGACTGACAAAGGGTTACAAAAATTTAATTTGACTGTAAAACGAAAACATTGAATGTACAGTACACAAATAAGTTGCAATTGCAAATGTATCTACAAGTGTTTATCAAGATACTTGATTGAAATAGCAATATAAGATATTTAACCGAAATTGAATTCCGCGAAATAAAGAAGGATATATATATATATAAATCACATTCAATATAATGTTTAAGATGTGTTAGTGCTCTTGCATTCATAGCTGTCTTGAAAGAGGAAACATTTAACTTATAGCACGATGATTTATAACATCCCAAGAAACAATCTTTATTGAAAATATTTATTACCTCAGGTTTAAGTCTGTATTACTTGCGTGTAGTTATAATTTTTTTACATTATCATGCACAAAAGCTCGTCCTTAAACTGTAAATACGATTATAAAATTTGTTTATAAACTCTTAAAAATATTTTCAACTAATTAAAGGTATATCATCTTTCAACGATAAAATCAAAAATATTTAAAGTCAGCATTTAAACATTTAACTTGGAAAGGTAAAATGGAGATAATCGAATCATAAAGTGGACACGCATATACCAAGGGTGTCACAATATTGAAGCCTTGTTTCTTGAAGTTTGTGTATGTGTAGTACCCCCCCCCCCCACCAACACTATGTTACGTTGATATTATGCTTGGGACAGGCGCACTTCATGTAGATTTTGTAGACACGCTCGGTTGCGATAAGAAAACATCCACACAAGTAGGCAGGCAGAAGTAGGTAGGCAGGAAGTAGGCAGGCACAAGTAGGTAATAACTGTCCTAGTGGTTAGCAGTTCAGATTTTGATCTGGAAGGGACGGGTTCGATTACCGACTTATGCAAAAAAAAATACAATTCATGACTTCAGTTTGGACCGATTTTTACCCGTTTTTACCAATTGTTTTAATTCCATCGTCGTAGTGTAGATATTACAATAGAAAACAATCTTTTTCCATTGCAAAATATGATGGTGACTAAAATGTCTACTTATAAAACTTATAACGCTCCCATCTCTATACTAAAGGTCCATTTCCTATCCTGCGACTGTTACGACTCTAGCCGCGCGTCTAGAGCCGTACGGCTGGAGACGCTTGTCTCAATTCCTATGCCGCGACTCCTACGACTCCCACGACTAGTGACTTGTGAAATTGCACTACTGACCGTCATGGAATAAGCACAGTTGGCAGCAAATATATTACTTGGAGAAAGGGAGGAAAAGGAATTATTAATGTGCATGGTAAAAAACAATGAACAACCTAATCCATTGTTCATGGTACGATGAAAATAGCGGTTTCAGAGTATTCTTATTCAGAGACATCTTCTTCAAGTATTGGGGGTATACGTGGTGACGAACCAGTTCCATTAACTTTGAATCATCTATGAAGGTACACACCTCAAACTTCGTATGTATAAACTATAAATTCGTTACAGCCGCGCGACTGAAGCGACTGAACTGCTCAGCCGCGCGGCTGTAGACGCTCGATAGGAAACGGTTGCATTTACTTTGCATTAAAGCAGTCATTTATTTCAGCCGCGCGGCTCTAACAGTCGCAGGATAGGAAATGGACCTTAAGATTTCTAGCGCTCCACACGGCTTCAATTGACTGAATGGTGTGCGTTTGATGTAAGGAATTCAAAATGCCTGTATTAAATTTTAGAGATGAATAAAGTAACACCATTCTAATTGGATGTGACACCCCAAGCGGAAAGGAAGATCGTCCAAAGGACCCTAAAATGTATTTTCTAAAAAGAACAGATCTTTCTTGAACTCTCTCAACATTAACCAAACCACTGAGTGTTTAATATCAAACTAAACTAGTTCCAACTAAACAATGTGTTATATATTTATGGTTTTAGTTTCCATACTTGACTCCCAATAGGTTCGATCCGTTCTGTGAGCAATTCCGAGTTAATATAGCTTATGGAGGCTTTTGGTAGAACAAAGGCAGCTGGCTAGACAATGCCCTGTCTGTAATACTAAGGTGGTTTGTTGTTTTACACAACAGCACCTGTGTCAATGAATCATTATTACTTATTAATAATTAACTTAAATGTTTACTAATTTATTTATTAGTTTCTTTGTAAAAAACATCTTAAAACGTAGATTATACGATAGTTATAAACGAATCTAAGAACCTTTGCGATAATGTTAATTTAATTAAACATCCCATAAAATCGTTTGTAAAAAAATAATAATATTTATGTTTAGGTATGGTATGGGTAGGGGACTATTAACGCAATAATGTATGCTGTAGTAAAATAAAAAGATTAAATAATCTAAAGGTTTGAAACCATTAAACAACACCTGAATAAAATCATATATCATACTCTAATTTTTTTTTCTATTTTATTATTTAACTACTCAATTTAATCATAAAATAAACATTGAGTGTCTACATTGTCTATTACAGATCAAACATTTTTCATTTACATTTATGAACATTTTATTTCACGTATTAGTATAGTACAAATACTATGTATGATAGCAAAAGAAGTATATAACCAATAGTAGGCTTATATGATTAAGTAAATCTTTAACAAATATAAATGTTGTTGCATTACGTGTATTATGTATTTATACTAATTTATATGGTTTTCCATAATTCAAAGTGGTTATTGAAAACGATTAATTTTAATCCATAAAACTATTCAAACAATATAAAATTACCTGATTAAGTTTTGTTAATCGATTGTTAACAACAGATTTTCAATAGAGCTTTGAATCCAAATTCACAACAATTCCATAAAGTAAACTGTTTTAGCCCATAGCTAAAACTATTCTTGCAAAACCTCAATAAAATATGCAACATATACATTCGGTTCCATGCACACACCTAAAGCTAGGCTTTTGTTTATTGGACTGTTTATTTAGTTACATTTAAATCGAACTTATATATTTTTTTCCGTTTGTGTTTCGGTAAAACCTTTATTGTAAACATATGTTGTATACTGAGTTTATGGTATCTGCGTATTTTATGGTATCTGCATATTTTATGGTATCTGCGTATTTTATGGTAATGCGTTAAATATTTAATATCACCCTGGTATAATTCACTATACCACTCTGATGATTATCTAAAATGACATAAAGCATACATTTTGTCTTGTATTGTTTCTTAGACTTTCCTTTTTAAACGCATCAACACTATCCATTGTATATTATTCATGCATCTGGCAAGTATCCATGCATCTTTGATAGCACCAATATTGGTGAACAACAAGAGTAAACCAACGCTATCATACCACAATAACATTCACTGTGTTCAAACCCAACAAGTCACCTCATGCATAACTTATCAGGATTAACTAGTACATAGAACTTCTCTGTGATTTCAAAGTCCTGGTAGATTTTGAAGGGTTGGTGTCGTGCATATTCCGACAATTACATCTATGTAAGATGCTACCTCGTTGTATTTTTTTACTTTCACCTTCGTTTTGTATTTACACAGTATGTAAAACTGTTGCAGTGTAAACCTTACACATTTAAACCCATGTTTTTTCGTTGCAAAAGTTAGATAGCTACATAGCTATTTTTTTTAAGGTTTTTTACCTGTTCCAAATAATCTGAATCACTTCTGGCTTAGGGCTTATCAAGAGACAAAATAATTCCTTGGAAAAGAGTAAAAATTACAAACAAATGCGTTAAAGTGAAATGTAAAACACGTTAGCGTTTGTACAATAATATTAATGAGAAAAACGAAGTGTGAGTATGAGATACCCATGCAGTATTTTAAAATACACAGTTAAAACAACAGACAAAAAAATAAGCTCTCGGATGTTAAATGACTGATTTAAACTGAATATGATATAACAGGAACACAACACGAGTGATTGATGATTTATTAATTACTAGCAGAGTACCCGTCTTACTGTATTACGGGGTTGGCGTATCAGTATAAAATGTGTATTGCGGTTATACTCGTGCTCTGCGTTTTTAATGGGGGAGGGCACGGTTTGAGAAAATCTTGTTATTAAAATTAATTTAAGCTATGCTATATTAACACATCTACTATAGCCATAATGTTCTGCCATCACCTAAACAATTTGAAAAATTAATTATCAAGCATTCGCACAATACCATACATTATTTATCAAATTAAAAACATAGACGTAACTGTGCAAAGCATAAATCGCAATAGAGTTTAAATTCACACAACCGAATATTTAACTATTTTCAAAGATACCTCAGTGAATTACGGGACGTTTATATGCTATTTCATGTACGAATATAAAACAACGAATCTGTCGAATGATCCAGGATTGAATAGAATCGTTCTTTTTGGCCAGCACATTTTTTATAAGCACAGGCTTACCAATGGAATTTTGTTACAGTTTTTAATCTGTATGTTGTCATCAAAAGAAAAATAATATTATTAAAACTATGACAGCATTTTTTTTATATCAATATTTTATAGCGGTTAGTTATATCTATCTTAACTCATATGTTTAATATTTACAGGATATGCTAACATTTATTTATGTTATTATTTTTTCATTTTCGAAGCTTTATGATCACGTAAACAAAAACAATCCAACAATTCAACGGAAATTCGATCAATTTCTGTTATTTTTACATATTACCTCTGCCTTGTTGTGAAACAGCTCTAACCCTAGTTTTTATATTTATGTACCTGGCAAGTAACCTTGCATTACTCATATTCAGTCAACAACAGGAGATAATCAAAGCCATCA
Organism: Macrosteles quadrilineatus; assembly: GCF_028750875.1. Lineage (NCBI taxonomy): Eukaryota > Metazoa > Arthropoda > Insecta > Hemiptera > Cicadellidae > Macrosteles > Macrosteles quadrilineatus. The sequence continues at coordinate 21,889,226 of NW_026542598.1, forward strand.
TACCACAATAACATTCACTGTGTTAAAACCTCATAGCATAGCTTATCAGGATTTTCAGTGGATCGGACTATTATCGATGGTGTCAAAGCTGTAGTAGACTAGTAGACTTAAATGGTTTATTATTATTATTATTATTATTATTATTATTATTAAAACGCAAAGGAAGACTCATAGCTTATAAACTCATCGGTCATAAACACCTAATGTAAGTTTTATTATTTTGAGCTTATTATTTAAGCTAATTTTTTTTCAATTTCTATAATAAGATTGTTATTAAATTGAGATAAATAACATATCTTGTCATCAAACTGCTTAAATTAGAGGCCTAACCAATTTTGAAACATAACACGTTTTTGAACCAATAAAGTTATCTCAAAGCTACTCAACTTGTCTCTGTTGTTGGATGTTTGGCATAATTTCGCCTGAATTTTACCGTTTGTTTATATCAAGTAGTTGTGTACATTTTGAAATTATTTCGCAGTATTTTATATTTTTTATTTTACTGATATGAGTAAAATAGCATAAACCAGTGCTATATTAACACACGTAACATAGCAAAAAATTAATATAATTTTTTGAAGGGATACAACCTATAGAGTGAACTATACAGCTATACTACTAAATCAAACTTTGAATACGAAATTGTTTTAAGGGTGATGTAATTCGTTAATAATGAACTACTTTATCGGAAAAAGCAATAATTATTTTAATAGGCTAATTATGTTCTTTGACTAAACAAACATGATGATATTTGGTGTATTATTTAAACTCTCATTTTTATATTTGTTATATGAATAATAAAAATTTAGTTAAAACGTATGTATCATAACCCAATAAAGCTTTTATTTTATGCTGTATAGAGTATAAAATCAAGCTGGCGTATTATTTTTAGTAGCCAAGGAAGTTAATATAAATAATCCATGAGGCTATTTAATAAAACATATCAAAGACTCTACAAACGTATGCATATTTCAATATTAATAAATCGTAGTGCGATCAATAGGTTTTATGTTAAGTGCATTCCTTTTTTGTTTCAATATAAACAAATTACTTATAAATCTACATACGCAAAATTAATTGTTAATTATTTATCATAAAATGGCAAATCGTTATGTATTTGGCATGTTTACAATAATGATAATTAATATATTTTAACTAGCACGGTGAGTTTTATAAAGAAAAAAACTTCAATTTGCTGGTCATACATGCAGTGACGGTTTGTAACTTACATTTAGTTCCATCTCTTGAAATTTGCAAACAAAATATAATATGAAGAGTATTCACGCTCTAGCTTGCCACTGTAATACATATTTAAAAATAAAGATTTTTAACTAGATTTAGCTCAGTTTAAATTTTATATTACTTAAAACAGTATGCCTTACTCCTGAAACCTAAGGCATGTTTCTATTCACTATGTTAAACAATATGTTTGGTCTTTCAGATAAAAATTTATTCTTCTAAAATATATAAAATTGATTCCCTTAATATATTAAAGTTTAAATAGTCTAAAAATGAATACTAACCCTACAATACCACCTCTTTTGTAAATAAAAAGACTGTTGAAATTTCATAGTTATATCTCTTTTTAAGTGTATCTCTTTAACAATACATTTCAAAATCAATTAGAATAAGGGATTTTAAACTGGCAGAAGCTCTTTCATATCAATTTATCATAGAAAAGTTAAGGGACAGTAGACCTGTGCAGACACATCAGAATCGTTGCTATAACTGGGATTTACTTTGTAAGACAGAACACTATCTTAAAGAATGTAACAACCTATAAAATAGTTATGCTCTTTACCTGTAGTGTTAAGGCTCTAAAAAAATGAAAAAAAATTCTAAATTTAAAAAAATTACTTAGTTTCTCATGAATAATATTTAAATTTATTTTTTTCGTCGATTTCAGTGATGTATGGTGGACGTTCTCAAAGAAAAGATCGTAGTTGTTTATTTAATACCAAGAGAAAACCAATACAACATGATTCATAAAATATTGTGGATTCAACTCCCTTAGTACTGGATTCCTAGGTCTTGCCCTACATTGGTTAGAGGTGTTTTATTCGTCTAAAGCATTTGGTATTCTTTTGTGAAGATATAGTTAATAGTGAATACATTGATTTATTTATGTTGCCACCAAAAGTTTGGCCTCCATTTTACCCTTTGTGATAATTTCCTATAATATTCTCAGACTTAAAACTACTTATACTCAATTATATAACATTTCTTGCATTAATTCTTTCATCTAACACACCCTGTTACATCCTTTATTGGGCAATGTTTTTTATAGGTATTCTTTTAAGAGAAGCAATTTTTCACATATATATGAGTAATGAGTTTAGAATTGTACCACCTACAAATGTAATAATTTTGAAAATTATTAAATGGACGCAATCGAAACGTGTTTTATTTATGAGTGATTTTGTTCTAGTAATATAATTCGTAAGCATTATATTAATTGTTTAAGGTAAGAAGAGAGTCATATTATTTTATAGCCTACAGCTTTTTATAATGAGTTTTAATGTGAATAGAATTTAAATACAGCTAAAACTAAAGAGACATATACATTTAGTGATGTACAAAAACACATTAGCACTGTTTAACACGATATTTTCTGCACTGAGACCTATACAAAGGAGAAGGTAGGGGTCTTTACGCTGCTGTAAGTGGCGCCATTGCTCTAACAGTGATTTATTTTCTCCAGCTTTATATTTATGTCTTTATCAAAGAAAGGCAGGGAACTTTTTTCTCTATACTATAAATAAAGCTTTTTATTTGATATTTTATATTTAGCCTTTATAAAAAAGGAATTATATTGATGGAAAACAACTAGTGCGAATGAAAGAGTTTTAGTGAAACACTAAAACTTTGTATAAGGTTTAAAGAATCTTCGGTCCAAATATTAATTTTACCCATTCGTTTATGTCTTGCTGTGTTATTATGTAGGAACCAAAGCATCGAAATGTGGGAGCTATTCGAGATAAATTTATCGATAAGTAAATGATCAAACTACGACCCTGTCTCTCGTTTATGGGTAAACTATTTAGTTTCATTGTACACCAATAAAATTAATACTTTATCGATTGACCTCGTCTAAATCTAATGCAAAAGTTAGTATAATCTAATTTCATAGGGAACAAAGAACGCTTAGCACGTATTAAAATGCTTTCGTCAACCATTTTTAAAAACTGTAATAGATTGTGAACTTTATGAAAATATATAATTTACTTTGTTGAAGATATAGCTAATGTTTAACTTATAACATCCTGCAAACCTGTTATATCATTATAGATAAATCAATAATTATACCTAATGATAATAATAAAAATATTAAAAAAAAACTGATTATAATGTCAAGTTTGTTAAGTAGGAGGAAAATTAAAATATCTGTAACGCTGGTTGAATGCAATGCATATTTTTAGTGACCAGTTTACAAAATAAATGGTAAACTTCTATTTTATGGCTAAACTAATTTAGTTAACCTTAAATCGAGATAATTAATTTGTTAGTTGAAACACTCTAGACATTATAGTCATAATTATGTTAAATTTTATGGTTCAGTTATAGTTTGGAAATACTGTAATTGTTTATAACTGATGTAAATTAAAAGATTTATTATTTGTGAGTAAAATGACACTCAAAATGTATCATTAAATCTTTACTCACTATATTATTAAAGATAGTATCATTAAAATATATATAATCATTAAAATATAATATATAAAAATCATTAAAATAATTAATATTATTTTAATGATTTTATAACACAAGAAAATACTATATCACTAAAATACATTTTTATTCAACCTAACAATAAAAATAGCCGATGGGACAGTCACAAAAACCATTGTATACAATAAAATGAGTAGACTCTTTTGTGAACTTCATGATAAATTGATTTTAATATTAAATTTACGAATACATTTTTAAATTATTTTTTAATCTACTTAAAAATAATAATGCTACGGAAATAAATTAAAGTGTGCGTGACATTTTCGATTCCTAAAGTAAAACAATTAAGAATTATAAATTAATATAGGGTAGGTAAATTGATTTTTTGCTTCACTACTGTGAAATGGCCTGTTTTCGTTACATGTTTATCACCTGCAAAAATTCATCATTACATTGTTTACTACGAAAAAAGAATGTTTACTATTCGAAATTAATGTTTACTATCTTTTAGGATTTCACTGACACAAACAAACAAAGATGTATTATTATTATTAACTGTAATAAAGAAATATACAATATCTCATTTAATTAAGAAAATAATTAGTCTTTGTAGTGTAGCGAAAAGTATCGTTCAAAACACTAGTGAAAGTGGGTCTATACAATATTCTCGGCCATGTAGAGTTCAAAAAATCTCGCACTCCAAATATAAGGTCTCAAATATGCAAGTCACTTCCTACTCTTGTTATGAAATATACTATAACGTCATATTATAGCAAACAAAGTTTATTTTTAAATTACTCTAAAATAATATATTATTTATTGCGTAGTAGGATTTTATATCTTAACTTTTCATGTTAAGGTAATATACTCGTAGTTATTCTGTATAGCTCCTTGTACAACTCATAATAATTTCATAGCAGAAGTGTGCAGGTAGTTTCAATTTATACTTTAAGTTTTACGACTTAAGCTGCACCACATTATACCACAGACACCTTAAACCTTGCTAAAGCGACATTATCAAGCTTAACACTCATTATGATTTGATTATACAGGGTGTTTTTTTTTAAACTTGCATCTTTATTTATGTAAAAACCGCAATAGATAGAAATATGCAGTTGGCGGGAATCATCTATTGACGTAGGGGGCACATTTTTTTTTTAATTCAACGCTCAAATGAAAGAAGACGAAAAAAGAAAATGTTTGATGGACAAAATTTAAAATCGGTTTATAAATTTGTGAGATATTCCCCCCCCCCGGAACTTAATTTTTTTTTAAAGCAAGGTACCCCTTGTGACATATCAAATGAAAGAGCATGAAAAAAGAAAATTTTTGGTGAAAAAAAATTAAAATCGGCTAATAAATTTGTGAGATAATCCCCCCCCCTTTTCCCCTACCCATAACTTATTTTTTAATAGCAAGGTACCCGCCCTTGTGACATATCAAATTAAAAATAAATTTCACCAAACATTTTCTTTTTTCATGCTCTTTCATTTGATATGCCACAAGGGGTACCTTGCCATTAAAAAAAATTAAGTTCCGGGGAAGGGGGAGAAATATCTCGCAAATTTATGAACCGATTTTCAATTTTTTTCATCAAACATTTTCTTTTTTCATGCTCTTTCATTTGATATGTCACAAGGGGTACCTTGCTATTTAAAAAAATTAAGTTGGTGGCAGGGGGGAAAAGGGGGGAATGTGAATGTAACGTTGAATTCAAAACAATTGGGCCCCCTACGTCAATAGATGATTCCTGCAAACTGCATATTTCTATCTAATGCGGTTTTTACATAAATAAAGATGCAAGTTTTTAAAAAAACCCTGTATAAGTCGAAGAACATTTAAGGGCATACATATTGATATTGATATTAAATAAATGGGAACTAATGAGAACAAAGTTAAACGTAACACACGTCTTTACTACCACATTCTTTGATACTACCTACATAGTATCTTCAGGTTAACTGTGTTAGTGGAAAATGTTGCATATTTTTTACGGTCACCATTTATTTTCCACTCTTCTAGAGTGATAGGCCTGTGATATTTTTTTTCCTAATAAGGTATCAAATTAATACAATCTGTTAGCTATGGGTATTGTTTCCCATTGTTGCCACTGTTCTCCATCCTATAAACTTGGGCTGGTTTTCTAAAACAAGTTATTCCACTAACTTGAGGAATCAAACATTAAAATAAACTTAAATCTAATATTTCAATAGTTCGTATACTAGTAATCATTAGGTCACCAGTAGTCATTGGATTTTAGATGGTTCTCAACTAGACTCAGCTATCCTTGATCTTTTGTGCTTCTAAAAAGTAGTCCTGTATGACGAATCAGTTGGTTCTAGCCAGCAACAAAACTATTAAGGGGTTTTTTTTTACTTGCATCTTTATTTATGTAAAAACCGCAATAGATAGAAATATGCAGTTTGCGGGAATCATCTATTGACGTAGGGGGCCCAATTTTTTTTTTTTATTCAACGTTACATTCACATTCCCCCCCTTTCCCCCCCCTGCCCCCAACTTAACTTTTTTTTAAATATCAAAGGTACCCCTTGTGACATATCAAATGAAAGAGCACGAAAAAAGAAAATGCTTGATGATAAAAATTGAAAATCGGTTTATAAATTTGTGAGATATTCCCCCCCTCCTCCCCGGAACTTTATTTGTTTTTAATAGCAAGGTATCCCTTGTGACATATCAAATTAAAGAGCATGAAAAAAGAAAATGTTTGGTAAAATTTATTTTTTATTTGATAAGTCACAAGGGGTACCTTGCTATAAAAAAGTTATGGGTCTAGGGGAAAAGGAGGGGAGATTATCTCACGAATTCATGAGCCGATTTTCATTTTTTTTCACCAAACATTTTTTTATGCTCTTTCATTTGATATGTCACAAGGGGTACCTTGCTATAAAAAAAAATAATTTTCGGGGAGGGGGGGGGTTTATATCTCACAAATTTATGAACCGATTTTCAATTTTTTTCATCAAACATTTTCTTTTTTCATGCTCTTTTATTTGATATGTCACAAGGGCTATTGAAAAAATTACGTAGGGGGCAGGGGGAAAAGGGGGGGGGATGTGAAGGTAACGTTGAATTTTAAAAAAAATGGGCCCCCTACGTCAATAAATGATTCCCGCAAACTGACTATTTCTATCAATTGCAGTTTTTACATAAATTAAGATGCAAGTTTAAAAAAAAAACACCCTGTATATTGACTGGGACGGGTGGCGTCGTCCTGTAATCCAGCTACTAGGAGGTCACGAATTGTGGATATTTATACGCATGCACTGTGGATGCGATACTCTCCGGTGTGGATTAACGTCCGCACGAGTGAGTACTACGACTATCTGCAGTACTATCCTGATAATTAGACCAATTCGTATATACCAAGGCAAAAATGTGGTTCGGATTCCACTTTAAACTGTAGGTCCCTTAGTTGCCATTAGCTGTATGGGCTATTAATTAACAACTGTGTCTAAGGAATATGTCCGCCTTAGTCACTAACAAGACTACAAGATCGCTCCACTCATCCTACACTCATCTCCATTCATACTTGGCTTAAAATACCTACTTTGTATGGCGCCTTTTCATCGAAAAGTATTAAAGTATGGAGGCGTCTGACTTAATACCACACTCACACTTTACTAATAATATAACTAAAAGACTGGCTGGGTAGCTGAGTGGTTATAGTGCTCGTCTACTACTCATGTTTCGTTCATATTTAGTTTAAAATACGCACTTAGGTGGCGTCCCCACCATAACGATAATTGATAACTGGGTAAAAATAAGTCCAGTATGAAATTCATCTCCATAATTCGTGATACGGTAATTCAATATTGTATGCAGAACAAAGAGTGTGCGAGTAAGTGTAATGATGGCCGATTGGTTGCCGTTGTAGTAAAAATATACATTACTGAATTGTGCGTAGCTGACATCATAAGTGTCAATACTATATAGTATTGTGTTGGAATATGTATTTTCTTATATTCGGACAAAACCTAGGAAACAGTAGTTTCAGGAAAACAATGCAATTTTAGTTAGTGAAACTAGGAACAAAACTGTTCCACGCCGAGGCAGCCACAAAGCAATTAGTCCAGTGGCAGTGCATGAATAAACCTCGTTGGCAATGGAAGTAATAAATCAACTGCAGCACTGCCATCAGCTAATTTATTTATGGTTTTGGTTTAGAGAATTAGTTATTAGGATTTGTCGTGTTGTTGAAAGTCCTGAAAGTCAATATAGAACACTAATAGTCAAAAGTTAAATAAATGACATATTTTAATTTTTGTATTTTAACGTCATTACAACCAAACACAGTTCGGTACACTCCGTAAGAAAATTAACGGTTTTTTAAGCTCTTGCCTTTATGATCCTACGACTGCATTTTATTAGATAACTCTTTTAATTGTAAAAGAGATAGTATAAAAAGTTAACTATTATATCATTTTCATATATAATCTTGATTAGTTGTGCTGTATTTAATTTAATTTATGTTGGTAACAGTAGGTCATGTGTAAACAGTTAAGATTGTATTGTTAAATGAGAATTATTGGTGAATATTGTTTAGGTAAAATGTGTTTACAAAATGTGCTTTAGTAAAATAGAAGAATTAAATTGTAACAGGAAAAACCCATAAGTTAGCAATCTATCTTACAAGTTAACATAAAGCAACCGAGTTCAGGACCCACTGTAGTTGGATTAAATCAGCAACGGTTTCATTAGTTTAATTTGGAATCTGTTTTTTTGAACCTCACCTTTAGATAAGAAAAACCTAATAATTTTAGTAAAACAATTTTTTGTTATAGTTTGCATGTTCATGTGTAATTTTAATCTTAACAATATTGTTTTTGGTGTATAAGATAAACAATAAAAGTAGCTTTGTTCTTTGTTAATATTGACAGAACCTGTAAGTCTATTCTTGTGTGGCTATTTACAAGTCAATCACTATTTTGTGTTCGTGCATTGAGCGGTCTGAGCCTTGTTTTGCCAAATGAGCTGCAAGACACCTTGTAAGCTCATGTAGTCGAACGGGAATTAGAAGAACCTCTTATCCATATAATCTGTAATATTTGACTATTTTAACAAATGTGTTTACTTTTTTCAGTATATCTTCCAAGTGTCTTAACACTTGAACTTTTTTTATTACAATTTAGAATTCTAAATGTTTTCAAAATTCTGATCAGAGTGTGTTTTAGTTGCAACTACTATACAAACCCCACATCAAAACGCCCGCCTTTAGTATGTAACCAATACATCCATGTGTCTATAATAATAATTCTTAAGTGTATTGTCATTACTTTTCATAACTACATCGATTCAATGTACCCAGGCAACCGAGAAACAATCAACATAGAACGTTTGAATATTAATACAACAACATGGAACTCTATCAAACCGATCAATAGCCGAACAGAGACATTGCAAACCTTTACTATTCTGACGGTTCTGAGTAAAAGTTAAACGATTTTGAGTTTTTCGTGGCTACATTCAAACATGCATATATTACAAGGTTTCTTCTACATACAAGTAGCATACTTCTCCCTCGTGGCGACTGGTATGCCGATTCTAGAAGAGGATCGCAGAACCCTGACATGGCTGCAATACTTGTTCACGACATTGCTGATCACTTCGTATTCACCCGTGGGTTTTCTAGCGATGTACAATTTGGCATTCTCCTCAAGTGGAAAGAAAGGGTACATGATTTCGGCCCTTATATGGACCCCTACAATCACGATAGTTATATATCTAATTTCAAAAAGAAATTCTCTAAGACAAATTTTCAGAAATATGCTTGACCTGCAACAAACTATCGCTGTAACACGCATGACTAAGAAAATCAAGTTGTTGTTTTCCTTTACAATAGTTGTAACTGTTGGGTACATGATATCGTTTGCATTAAACCTAGCTTACAGTATAGACGCATACTCAAAGAGATTGGGAGTTCAATTCAGTGGAAAAGAAATATTTACCGTTTTTACTTTCGGTCCAATATTCGTATGTTGGTGTTCCATTCTCTACAACATCAACATACTCAACTTGTTTGAGCTTCAAATCCTGGACGACATTTGTGGAAAGATCGAATGCAACCAAAAACTCTTCACCGGGAGATCTTCTGTGTCAAATAGGGACACTATTGTTGGGAACAATTATTGTTTGAGCGTATACGACAAAGACACCACAAGTGAATATTTTAAGAAACTTTTGAAATCGATTGCAAAACTGAAGTATCTACGAAATCTAAAAAATGAAATATTCCATTTCCCCTGTGAAATTATAGTCATTCTAGCTACTTACGGGTTTTTCAGCGTTTTTGATTTTACTAAAAGGTTTCTAACTGTGAAAACTGATGTGAATTTACTTTGTAAAATGCCGCTAGCTACATTCTTTGCTTTGTCATTGTGCACATATCATTGTTGTTACATTTCCACAACACGAAGAGACAAAACAAAGCTAAAAAGGGAGATGTATCTGGTTAAAACTCCTAAAAGCAGAATGTTCTTCTGCAATTTGATCTTGAACATTGACGATACTTACCCAAAGCATTCGTGCACCTTTTTTGACTTTGACCCATCTTTGATGATGATAGTGACTGAGACAATAATGGTTGTACTTACCACTTTGTTGTCAACCGAAAATGTATAATTACCAAGCTAAATGCAAGTTTTTCAATGTAGTAAAACTGTAAGAATGTTTGCAAATAAAAATTGCACAGTTGTATATTGAAATAGAATTATACTGTATTTATTTCAAAGCTGTAATCTTCCAAAATAATAATATTGTAATGAACATCCCTTAATAGTCCTAACGTTTTTGCAGCTACTGTTAGCCAATTTAAAGTTACGATTTACTTAACTGTATTGCTTTTTAAAATTTCCCCCCCTAATCAACCCGCATAGCCACTATTCACAGTAAATATGCAGTGTGTGCTAGCAGTACAAAGTTTAGAATGAATTACAAATATATAAGAATGTTTTAAAATTTGTTTTTCCGTGCAATAGTTTTTCCCTAAAACTCCTGTACATCTAAACTTAGTTTAATTTCAAACCAATCAAACAATCAAGTGAGTTCAAAGGAAAATTGGTATACAAATGAGGGTGTGTAGGCTGTTAAATGCCAGCTAATTAACGTAACTACAGATAGACATTAAGACAATCATTAGACAACAATGGGTAGTGTCAAGGGTCCTTTGGACCTAACTGTCCAAGGCACGTAATGGAACTTTGGCTAAGTACGGCTCAATCTATCATATATATTCAAAATGTTGTCTAGTTGTGCCAGTTACAGTATATTGTTTTAAGTTTTCGTTAGATTTCTTTTATTTAATTAGCGTACAAATCAACAGCTTTAACATATTTGAAATTTATAAGCCGGTAAAGACAAAACCTAGGAAAACAGAGAAACATATATAATTTAGAAATGCTTGACGTTTTACAAGTTTACAAGTGCTTATTTAGAGTTGTTTAATATTTGAATGCTATGAAACACATAAAAGTTTTTGATATTATTAATTATACAAGTTTCTATTCAATGAGCAGTCATAGTTAGTTTATAGTTTCGGAGTTGACATATTGCCTATTGTTTATTTTTTCAAGTTGTTTAGACTAACTATTAGTTAAAATAATTTAAATTTTACTATAGGAGAAAGAAGTTATTGATTTCATAAATGCAAAAATGTTTTGTTAACTTAATGTTAAATGATTTCTTTGGGAAATTATATTTTTTAAGGACTATTTTGCTTGTATAACAACAAATTTGCTTTTAAATATACAACACCATATTATATCATATTTATAAGAGCATGAAGTTTATACGTAGCTAACTAATTCTACTTTAAACTTTAATTGTATAGTTTAACTTGTTTTTTTATTAGAATGAATAACTTTCAATTTTTACCAACTTCCGAGTGAAAATCTTTTAATGGTAAAGTATTTGTAGTATTATTAAGAGATTTTATGGTTCTGATTTGGGTAAAATTTGCATTATTAAGTTAAAATATATGTTTAAATAAAATATAAAGAAGATTAAACATAAAAAGTACTGTGGGTTACCCCGAAGTCAGTCAATGAGGATGATACACATTTCTACTCGTTTACCAATGGTAAAACAGGATAAAATTATTTTACATTTACCAGCAAACCCCTTTATTTGTATGTGTCTTTTCCTTCTAAATATTTGGTTTTTTTTTTAGATTAAAACCAACTATCAGTGGTTTGATGATAATATGTATTATGCTTGGCGCTTTCTCAATATAACAGTGTAGGGCTCTCAAAGAACTGTGTTGATTACTTATTAAGTTCACAGTAAAATGGTCACTTCTTACTTATTTGTGTTGAATGTTAATTTATGTTAATATTATCACTCCTTTCATTAGCAATTTGATGCATAGACACCTTGTACGAGTTTTGCACCTATTGTATCACATACATTTATCTTTTTTTAAATAAATTAATTGGTTAGAATTTCGTTGGAACAAACGTTACTGTTTACATTCTGATTAAAAACAGGTTGTTCAGCACATCTAACATTTTGTCCATTAATCTACTGTATATCATTCTCCATTGCTGTATTCTGGTTATTTAAACAAAATAATGCTGATTATATATTTTTTCCAAATCATTAACAGATGATCTTTATTATATATCAAAATAATTAATCTTATCTTACTAATATTATAAAAATGTGAAAGTTTGTGTTTGTTTTTTTTGTGTGTTTGAAGTTCAATCACGCATAAACCACTGGACGGATTGGGCTTAAATTTGGCATGATGATAGCTTACATTCCCGATTAACATATATAGGCATATTCTTATCTCAAAAGTCCTTTCGGGCTCCGCCTCAGTGGCTCTGTAATTTCAATTTCCCATGTTAACCTTATGAGTATTCATATTTAAAGGGAATTAAAGAATATAGTCAGCTGTTTCAACTAAAAAAGTTGGTTCTATGATATGGAAAAGCATTAAAAAGTTATAAGATTTACCAACAGGGTGCAGCACTATATTTTTTGCATTTATGAAAACAGCTAATTTGAACTAAGCAGCAACAAAAAAAACTGTGATTCGCAATGAGAACTGTCAAAGTAGGATTGTTTACAGTTATGTTTATGTTTTTCATTTCATGAATAATTTGTGATATTTTGCGAATTGTTGATAATTTATTTTTCTCTATTGTTTAGGTGAAGTGGCAGAACATTATGGCTATGGTAGATGTGTAATACTATAGAATACTGTAAATTTAAAAAAACAAATTTTATCAAACTGTGTCCTCCCTTATTGCAAACGCAAAGCTTGAGTATAACTGCAATAAGCATTTTATACTTATATTCCAACCCCGTACGAAGGACGGGTACTCTGCTAGTAATTAATAAACTACACACTAATCCTGAGCTTTATGTAATTCCCTTGTTCGAAACTAAACGATTTATTATACATGTTAGCAGACAAGTCACAAAATGCTTTATTGTAATAAGACGATTATCCAAGCTTATGACAAGCATTTTGAGCTATACTCCAACAAATAATGTAAATTAATTATACTGTAATTGCAAATATATGTGATCTAAAATGACAAAAAATACCAAAGTTATAATGCTAGGGTTAGTGAATATTTTTGAAACGATTGAATCAATATTTTTGATTCCAAACAATTTTAGAATACAGATGCAATTTTAAGACTCATTTATTCCTTGAATTTTCACTCTAACCTTACCTTTTAACTTTTTTTTTAGTTTTGTTTATGCGCTACAGGATGCAGAATGTACACCGCAAGCAATTTTTTAGGTGTACCACGCTGTAAATCCTAAACGAGTAGCTTTAGAGAAAAAATTACAATACAAAAGGTGTTTAAAATATATTTATATTCTAAAATAAAATATAGGGTGTACTTTAGAACATAACAAAGTTGTCGGCTATGTTTTAAAATAGGAGACATAATTTTTAAATTCCAAACCATTCTATAAAACTTTAAAAAAAAAATTAAAGTAGTGCCCCTTAAGAAGTATGTAACTTTATTTCTCATAGTAAAAAAGTTGGCTATTAGTTCGCTTTAGGTTAGACGCCCTGTATATATTTATTAACTACTTACAAGCGGCACTTACGGATCAAACAGATGAAATAATACTGTGCAGTAGAACCTTTGTATAGTATGAGTAGAGGAAGTTTGAACTGAAATGGAGCGTGAATCAATCAAACCATGTGTCTGCATGACGGATGGGACCAAACAACAAACAGCCTGAAGGAGTTGCGTTGCTGTGCTCCTAATTGGGTTGTGTGTCATAGTAAGGACCTTTGGTAAACCGTTCAGGATTTTAAAAACATTGTTCTGTTATCATAACTAATTATTTAAATTATATTTCAGTAAATAAAATTTGTTTTCAATGGTCATATTATAATCACATTTTTGCGTCCCTACAATTTAAACACTGGCCAGTATTATTTTGTTCTGTTTTGAGGTTCACTCTTAGACAAAACAGTAGCAATAGTATGACCAACCAACTTGTACATTCGGGAAATGAATAGTATAGTTTGAATATAGACTTTAATTGAATAAAGACTGTAATTACTTTGTTACATTTCTTAAGTATTGATTCCCCCGATCAAACATGTGGTAAGAATAAAAAAACAGATATAATACGAAGTGCTTTATTTTTATAAACAGTAACAAAAAACACAGTTAAACATAATACATCTTACATCATTTACTTGCATAGTACTAATATTAATCTATTCTAACCTAATTGTTCTAATGATGAAGCATATCAAAAGTTTTTGCTTATATTGCAGAGTTTCAGTTTGCTGTAAACTCTTTAGTCAACACATCGTTAGTGAACTTACAATCTCGAAGAGACTTGTAATTTGACTTGGGTAATTGCTTACATGCATTGTTATGATAACTACCCAAACTTACCATATCTTATTTTTCTAAGGCTTTGTGATCCTGTTAAAACAAAAACATTCTAAATAGGACATCTTTACTGGTTGCACACCATGTTTCCTATCACAAGTCAGGGATTACAAAATTAATTTAACAATGATTATTATTTTGCTGTTCGCTCATATGTAAAATTGTCTGACTGTCAAGTAGGGTACAAGTTCTTTCCAAAGGAGGAAAATGACTGTTTATATCCCAATGTAGGAGGGAGAAATGTTTCATATTTTAACCCCTAATATTATAAAAGAAACGGCCATTTCTAAGTTTGATTGTTGGTATTTCTTATTTTTGGTCATCGCATTTTGAAATGTTGTGTTTATAATAATATTTTTTCATTTTGCACTGCCCTAAGCATTTTCCTAGAACGTCACGATCAGACTCGTATGATCTTTGTCCACAAATGAGCTGGAATTTCTTTCCAGCTTCTAAATAAGCACTTAACTCGTATTTTTAAAACGTTCACGCTATGTAACACATTAGTATTTAATGAAATTTTATGCTGTTTATGAATTGTGTCGCAATATGTAATTAGTCAGTTGTAATAGCAGAAAAATAAATTCTGATTAAAGTCTTATTAGATAAAAAAATTATTTCCTTTCTTTGTAGCACTATCTTTTCAACAATAAAGAAAAGAAAATGTAACCCATACTGAAATACTTTACACTATTTTAATTCATAAAATGCCAATTAATTATAAGTTGTTATATCTTAGACTCTGTTTTGATCAGCACTGTTATTTAAATAGCTCTTTTAATGAATGGTTTAAGTAAAATAAAGTACACCTACATCGTATTTAATATTCAAATTCTTTTGATAAATCGGGTGTTATAGTTAAAGGTAACACTTTAAAACAAATTCCGTACGATATCTTGTATCGAATTCCATACGATATCTCTTGTAATTTATACATTTTGCTTCTGAACAGGTAAAAAATATTGGAGAAACATTTTACTCCTTTATTAACTTATTGTCATCCGTAATTACCTGTAGACTTTTTAAAGGCATTTTACAATACAAAATATTTGAATTGAGACTTATGTCATCTACAATTTTATTGTTTTGTTTTGTTTTTTATTCACTTTACATTTTATAAAATATAGTTATGATCAATGACAAATTTTATCCTTACACAGATGATTCGTTTATCGTTAAAATTATATCCAAGAATATGATAGGTATGTCATTATCAAGAACACAACAGTCGACGTACATCAGTGCACTCAAACACCACGGTACGTGAAATACGCCTGGAAATAGGGTTGATATTTTACTTTATAGGCTTTATATAGGCTTACCGTCAGTAGTCCGAAATTGTGTCTAACTTCACTTATTGTTCAAAGCTGACATGCTTCGTTGCAATGCAGCATCGTCGGAGCTTGCAACACGTCAAAAACATCAACATTTACACATAATACAGTACACATACACGACTCGGGGACACGGGAGATTTGGACACGAAACAACATACGTAGTCCAGGGGCTATCAGAATGAATACTATTTCGATTTTCCACTATGGATGGTCTACTTTTGGGTGTGACTCGGGATAAGAACACAAGCTATGGGGGGCCTCATTTTCCACTTAGAGAAGGAAGTTCTGCACAGTTTTCTCCCTAAAGTCTCAATTTTGTCACATTACATACAGACTTTAAAAATAGCTTAAGAGTTGGTTGATAGTATATTTCGTACCTAGGCCCGAAAATGAGGTTTTGCCGGCTCGAGATAATTTTTAAGTTCGAGACGAAGTCGAGATTTAGAATGATCGAGAGCTGAAAAACCATTTCGGTCCGTGGTACGAACGCTATTTTTCACCACACTATACCATATTACCACTATACACCACAATAATAATGCACACTGATAGTCAACACAACTACAACTTTAAGGTTATGTGAAGAAATAACTTGAGGAATCACCTTAAATACTAATAAATAGTTGCTAAGCAGCGGTGACAATAAATCAATACTATTGCAATGCTATGGATATTTATTTAATATGCATTCATGTTTTAAGAAAGTAAGCGGGCAGCTGATTTTGCGGTCCTTGGGATGTAAAAACAGATTCAAAACGGATTTTGCTGTCCTCAAATGGCGATGACAGCTGGCATGGTCAGCAAAACGTAACTTTGAGCTACCAATTAACGTATGTAAAACAGCTAAAAATATGATAGTGTGGTGAAAAGATATTTTAGCTTAATATTGGAGGTTGGTTTACAATAGTTGTTCTTAATATTGTTTACTTGCACAGCTGGAGAGTACAATTTTATTGATTGCCCTAAATGTAATAAATTACTGTTAGTAGCAGTATAATATTTTATTCTTAATATTGTTGTTGTCATGATATCCTAAATTTAGTAAAGTTCGGAATAACAATTCCTATGAAGGCTTAAATTGTAAGACTCATTACAGTATGCTAAACGGCATCTAAATGGTTTATGGGAAAATAATATCGTTTAGTCTGCCTTAAACGGTTTACATAAGAAATATCCCTAAGCCTTTCCAATTCGTCCAGTTATCAATCAAACTATGATTCTAGAAAATAAGTTATATGAATTACTTAGGAAATATTGAAGAAAAGAATCATCATTTGCATAAGGTTTTATGAAATATATGTTTTTGGATAATATTAAAAACTATATGTCATTTTAAATAGCCGTGACTCAAATAACGGTTGGTTTTTTGACAATTATAATGACATATTTTTTTAGAATCTTTTCTAGTCTCTATGAGACTGTACCTATGAGATTTATGTATTTGAAACGTAAATACTATCGGATTGGGACACTTATATAAAGTTTTAGTTTTCCTGCACGGAAAGACCGGTGATCCTAACCTTAGAAATAATCTTGTAAAACTTCAGAAGAGAACTAGGTGGAACTTCAACTAACTTATTCTTTTCTGTACGTGGAATAACTACTGAACACTCTTACTCTAAAAATTCCTAAAGAAACTTTTTTATTAAAACCCGTGCAAAGTCCACTTTATACTATTAATTATTTTATGATACCAAATATCGGGTAAGTAATATTTATTCACAACATTCTTGAGTGAGCATTATAAAACTGATGCTACTTTGATACGTTTTTATGGAAATTTATTGGGATTGATGAGTATCATTGTGTTGTCTGGATAATACTTTTTTTTAGAAGGTTTATTACAGACAAGGTTATTACAAGATGATCAGAAACGTAATAAAATTAATTTCTATGAATGTAAAAAAACTCATCAATGTCTCAAAGAAACGTATTTGTGTTAGTTTGTATCCCTGAAACTTGATATAAGCCATACAGCAATAAAACTTAATTTGTATCGAATACTTAAAAAAATCACCAGATTAATAATGAAGCTGGGACTCTAAAACATTGCATGCGGAAATCATTCACCACGTAAATAATGCATGATACGGTAAAGAGTAGCTTAGAACATTTCAAATGAATATGGTCCTAGAATCGGCCTAGTAATACACCTAATTAATAACTTCTTGATCAGCATTGTACGTGTTATTAAATTTACGAAAAGTAAATAAAGATACGTCTTATAACACTTAAAACGTATATTTACGCTTATACTGTTACTCACAAGACAGCAAATATACCAAAGATGGTAATAGGTGATCGATTTCAATTGGACACTCTAATCATCATCAGACCCAATAGGCGAATGACAAGAATCTTGAATGGCGTCCCTACTTATACCCTATTGGCTACTATTATACCTATTGGAAACACCGGCCAATACATTTTTATAAGTACAACTGCATGTTTTAAGTGTTATAAGACGTATCTTTATTTACCTAATTAATACATTTTATTTCACTTATCCAAAATATTCATAGGTTAAAGTATCAAGGCTTTTCAAACGTTCATAAAACTAGTTCACAAAAATAAATGTACCTTTCGTAACATGATAAGATAAAACTCATCTTATAATCTACGGTATATTCCGCAGAAGAGGCGTATGATAATACAACAGTGATCCCCTTGGGCCAGATATCATCTAAACATTTGCTTAACACCTCCATCTTATATGTCATCGGTTTATACAATAAACTGTTTGTGAAGTTTCAAGAAATTGTCATAAGCATAATTTACTTATCACATATCAATCTTTAAGCCTTATACGTCTAAGAAAGAATGTCGAGGCATTTTAAATTGGGGTTTGAAGTATAAAATGTGAGTACCTATTATCACTGCACTGCTAAATAATTTGTGTTCGGTATTGTCTGCTGATGAAATATAGAAATATGGTCCTATAGTGTTTTAAGAGATTTCTTTACACTAGAAAACATATTATACCTAGATTAGGTCGAGCATTCAATATGGAGTTTATCATAATGATATTTATTCAATAGCTAAAATATAAATTATTGAAACAGTTCATCTATATTTCTTGAGTGGCAATGACGTACTTTGCGCTTTTAATACACAAATAGCTATTACCAAACGTTTTGAAAAGGAATAAAAAATCATTCTGCAGTAAACCTTCTTCTAACACTTTAGTTAAGGGAAACGAAATAGACGGTGTCAGGAAATTGACACATACTTTCTCCAATTAGCTTAACAACAACCCGTATAATGAGGAAGCGATGTGATTAAATATTATACCTAATAGGGAAAGCATACAAACGACAATATAATTTGAACCGTAATTTTTACAACATTGCGAATTGTTCTATTTAGTTTAGAATTGAAAGGAGCATAATTTACTGAATTCTAATCCAAGTAATTGGGGGTGTTCTTTTTTTTAAATATGATTTTTCTGTCACTTTATGAGAAAACACCATTTAAAATAATAATTTTTGAAAATAAAAATATTGCCAGGAGATACTATAGATTAGTAGGCTTGTACCGAATAAAAAAAGTAACCTGACTGTTGGAAAGTCTGTAACTCTGACCCCCCCCCCCCTCACAGACTTACTTTGAGTACAGGGTAGCCAAAACGAATATTTCCACCAAAAACTAAATCTTGAACATTTTGGCGAATTAATACTACTTCTTCCATATACTCGTAATGATGTAGTGGGGGAGAGAAAGTAAAATAAATGCACATACAATAGTTTAAATAGTGTATCCTTAATACACTTGTTTTGTCAATATAAATATATTTAACGTCATTCTATACATAGAAAGTTGTATACAAAATATTCTTGTGTTATTCAACAAACGCATATTCAAAAAACGCAAAACTATCCGTTTGAAAACTAATGCAATTTTGTCAGGACTGTATTTTCATATCAAATGATTTATTGATTCTAACCTTAATCACAAATATGACGGCTTTTCCTGCTTCCTCCTTCTACAGATATCACGATGGCATTTGACATTGACTGTCAAAATCATTTATGAACCAAATATCTCTGGTTTCCCAGAATCAATATCCTTTTACTAGTTGACCACATGAATCCCCGTGACATATTGCTTTAGGAATACACAGGATACATTAATAAAATAGGTTATTATCAAATGTACTGTTTTTGGCTTATTATAACTGTAAATCTGCAAATGTATGCTTACAGGAAATCAAGTTAAATTAAATTAAAACATTACATAAATTACTCAGCTGAGTTCTATTTTAGGCTTGGTTTTTGCTGTATTTACTTGCAGCATTTTATGTAAGCTGGGCGTGTATTTGATTTTGACAACAAGGCTAAAACTTCAGTTGGTCAAGGCCACTTATAATTAAGAATTAATGTTGGAAAACGATTTACATGTTCCAGAGTAAGCTTTACGAGAACGAAAGGCTTACCTTTAAAATATTCTGTGATAATTTGGTTCTCAATCTAGTGAAGGATTTCCCAGTTTTCTCCTTGGTGGAAACGCCACAAAGCTGAGAAGCGTGAGGATGGCCTGCTACAAGGTAATATTCTGGTTCTACTGTAGCAGAAGTGTTCTTCCTTCTTCTGTGGCATCTCGGGAGTCGGGATATGTGACAAGATGAAGACAAATGTCAATTATAATCAACTACTGTAATATGGTTGAACGATAGGGTTGACAATTTCAAACACGATGCAAAATATGACTTATGGTCGAAATGTGACATCCTAATCTGTATTATCGACAAGTTGTCTTGTATTATTAACAATCATATTTATGGCTTAGCACAGCCGATGCATTTTTTTCATTATTTGAATTATTCGAAAAATTCCGTCTTCAAATTCAATTCTTCAAAAAACCTTTTACGTCAACAAATATTATTAAGCACAGTTGATTTTTCTGCATAATTTTGTGGAGTAGATGCTGAATGACTTGTCAGACTGCAATAAATGCTGACCGGAAACAAGGTGTGAAATTAGATAGTTTTGAAATTCCGAACAATGTATAAGATGTTATCGAGACTCCATGTTTTGATTATATTTCAAATGAAAGGGTTAATTCAACCGGGCCACCGAAGTGGCCCACTGTACGAGTAGTACAGTGGCTGTAAAATATTCTTTTAATTTACATGCAAAAACTTTAAAACTGTGTAAACTGAGAGCAATTTACTGTAAAATAATATATGTTTTATGTCCACAACTACTACCACCGAACATATATAGTACCATAAGCAAATTGTGGTAGATATTAGACGAAATCATAAAATATTACCTATGATTGACAAAGAATTACGATTTTAAGAGGAAATAAATCCCCTCTCTATGAAAATGACATTCAATTATGATATTTTGGTTTGATGATTGTCTGCAGCTAGTCCATGGAATTACTGTTTCCATATGGAATTCTAAATTTATGCACTTCAGCGTTCAACGGTAATAATTATTTTTTTTAACTGTTGCGCATAGTGGCATTTTGCTGTATTAAAAAAATCTTTCACACGCATATGACTCATGTGAAATATTTCATTAAGTGGATTGTTATGTATTTAAGTTTATTGCGAACTAATTACACCTGAATTTTCAGCTGCCAAGCTATATTAAACTTGAAAGCAAAACAAATAATGTAAATTGGGACATTTTCATTGCGTTAAAATAAATTCACACAGTAGTCAAGTGATGTTATTTTTCAAAATTCATACTTATACAATGCTTGAAGTCTATATTTAAACATGTCATCACTTAAATGTTTCCCAACTACAAAACAAAGTAACATAAACCCTGTTCCCAATTAGCCAAGCCTAGTAGCTTTGTTGTACAATTTAAAGTGCCTTTTCAGCGTAACTACCTAAACTGCCGGGCGGCGAAATATGCCACACATACATTTCCTGACTGTGCTGTCGCTGTCAACCTTAACCACATGAACCCTTTTGCTTTGAAATTCGTTGTCAACTTGTTTAATAACCTATGTTTAGTTTGTATTTTTGTTTTATAAATTATAAAGGATTTTTTTGTAAAGGTAATGATTGTTAAAATATTAAACGTAATAACTGTAAAAATAATAAACTCATAAAGAATTATACATAAAGAAATATTGTTTCTTACTACCGTTGTTATATAGTAATTTATAAATACGAAACATTAAATTACCCAATTGACTTGGAATAAAATATGAGCATGTGGTATTAAATGAAATTCCAAAAGAAACGAATACAAGATAATTATTACAAATCATATCCTACTCCCTGAGAAGAAAGAAAGATTTACTATTGCATAAAAAGGCGCAAACCGTTTGATTCTAATCCAAGCTACCAGCCTAAATAAGTATATTCTTTCTTAAAAACTATTTCTTTATATTCAGTTATTTCTACATAATTTGTTATTTATACTTTACTGAATTGGTAATTTTTCGTTTCTAATAAACTATAAGATGACGATGCATACCACATTTTTACGTTCAAGGATGTTTTAGCGTGAGAATTACTGTGTTGGTGTTATCTCTGTGTTGATAATACAGTATCACGTGTGGTTGTAAAGTAAGCTTGTCACATACGAGCTTCTCTATCTGCATTCACAAAGAAATATCAGACGATGTTTTCAGCAGCTCCTTATACACAGGACAGTTTGGGGATTTAGGAGAAATGGTTAAGTTAGTTTCAATTATAAACCATTCCAAACATTACTTCACAATGATTGTGAAATGTTTACATTTTTAGGTAGTTAATAAACTAGCAGGATGCTTAATGTAGGGTAAAAAAGAAAGAAAGTCACCTACGTCATCTTATTTGTATGAAAAAAAGACTAAACAATTCCAAAAACTTAATGGACTTTTAAAAAAATAGGCCTATCTCTGGCGGCCACCTTTGTAAAATGTAAATGGAATGTCTACTTCGAGATAGTGTATCCAATTTGAAATGTAACTAAGATTTACATTAATTTTTCTTTAAGACTCTACCATATATCATTCAAACATCTGTGAATTAAACATATACAGGGTGTTTTGAAACCTTCTCCCCAAACCCCTTAATCATGTCCCTTAGGTCAAAACAAAGAAAAGATTAATTTTATATAAACATATGCCCTATCTCAATTCGTTTTCCGTCTGCGGTGTATGTTTTTTTTTCATAACTTCCCATAGCTTTGGAACCACTTGAGGTACCTATGTTTATATGATTTTTTTAAAGTACCGAAACACCCTGTTTTTCAGAGAAAATAATGTTTCAGTGTTTTTCAGAAACTTTTAAAATAATACATTTGCCCTCAAGGTACTTACAATTTTAGTTTATTTGTATGTTACTCGGTGGTTTTTATATTATATTGTTCGTTGATATTTTTGTAAAGTAGAATCAGAGATGCCATGAAACTACTTTACTTACTATTACATTACTTGTTCATTTATGTTTTGATGATCTTATTCGTTTTGTCTGTCATCTGAATGCTCAATTTCATTTGTAAATGAAATAATGTGTACTAAAGATATAAAACGTGTCTATAAAGGACATAAAGGTTGAATATTGTTTCTTAATGCGTTGGTGGATGTTTGGGTAACTATTTTACACAACAGATCAAAAGATCGAAATGTTTATATTTCGTGTCCTCTTCCCGTTGCAAAGCACGGGTACAACAGCTAGTAATAATTAAAACTAGGAAATCAGAGTGGTGCGAATCTTCTTTCACCATTTTGTTAGACTACGTATATAAACTAATCAAAATGACACAATAAGAATCTAAACGACGGAGAGTAATGTACAGTCTCAGAGAGAATTATTTAGTGTCTGAGAGCTGATGATGTACAGTCAGGTTGATAACTGTAGGGACCACGGCTGGTCCAAAGTGGACAAATCTTTCACAGAAGAACATTAGATACACTTCACATGCTTTATAATCTTTAATCCGACAAAACACACCGAGCTATAAATTCTATAATACGTTTATAAAGATTATTTTAATTTATATATGCTTTACTTTCGTATTAATATTATATACATATTTATACTCAAACGTAAACACAATAAACACAATACCTAATAAATAATCTTTTAAAAGGGACTGCTACAGCATTAAAATATGAGATTTTTTCAAGAAATATCTGGGACTAAGTAACAACAGCAATAATTTATAAACCCCTCTTATTTCTGCGCAAATATGTTGCTCAAAACAATATATCTTTTGGGCTTGTTTCCAAATACATTTAAATTACGCTAGAATATATTGTTGAGGGTCTTAATTTACTTTCTGTAATTTATTGGGTTTACTAGTCAGACAAAACAAATCAAGTTGGACATATATTAAATAATTTATTTGAAAACATTTTTGATAACTAATGAATATAGTTGCAAAAACGTTTAAAATTTAATGTTTTATTTCGCTTAGCATGTATAAAATATATAATTAAAAGCTTTTTTTGGGTAGTATGTGAAATGCTTTAACAACCTAAAATCAAATACAAAAAAATTTTATCCCCTACCAAAAGCTTGATAGTTGAAGTTTAACTCTAGAAACAAACACCATTGTTTATATATATAAACACATTTGTTGTTTATATATATAAGGGTAGCTAGAAGCGCTACTCTAGTTTGCTTTTAACAGACACACAGAATACTCTTTTAGGATATAGTGTCATGCTTTAAGTGTCAGTAAAGCAATTTCCGGTTTGAGTAACTTGTATTGTAACCTAACATGTATCCCTCTGATAATGCATCTAAAACTTCCACATGCGATGAACTTTACTGTTTTAGAAAGTAAAAAGACAAAACACACAGCATAATGTTGATACATTTTATGCATTGTTAATTTGTATGAATATCGCTAGATAATTAATCTAATAACATTAAGATACATGGCAACATAGTTTTCGCTGCATTTTTATCTCCCTTCTTTGTTTTCGTAAAACGATGTTACACAGTACTGATCATTATTCTTAAGTTTCTTTATAGTCTTTTAAAAAGGTCAATCAATACAAGATTTTCTATCATGTCTTAGCTGTAAATTTTCTATTTTAAATGAGTTTCTGTATAATTTGAACAACATTGATCTGAAAGTAGTGGTTTCATTAAATGATGACAGTTTTAGTGCTTGGCTGATTTGATACTTAGAGCTGTTCTTGTGATAAAAAAAAATATATATATATGTTTCTAACCTACAGTCATCAATAATGTCACTTTAAAACCCCTTTTTTCTCTTGAATCAAAAATATAATGTTTTTGTTTCAACTTAATAAAATAAATGGTAGCCTATAAATAGAGTAAGCGTTGACAGATAATATACTTTAGGCCTTACCTTGAAATGTGAGGATGCTAGGATCTAGCCCGGAACCGTTTGTTTAACACATTACTTCAGGCTGGGCTTAGAGGGATCATATCAGACATATATGCATTAGTAATCGGCGGGATTTGAACCCGGGCATCAGGGAACGAAATCCAGTGCTCTACCATTAAACCAGCTCAAACCTAAAGAAAACTTTAAATTTTTACCTTTTTAACGGCCACGACTAAGACGGATAGAAAAACTTTCGATATAAACAAGATTCCAGTAAAAATATAAACAAAGTATATTAAATTTTGAGCTCAACGAATGCCAGTCTATCAAACAAAACTTAGGTATTTATTTTATGTGAATTTCGCAGTTTATTAATAATCACCTTATACTAGTATGAGGAAAACATTAATTTATATTGTTAACTGCAATTAGATAATGGCGTTAAACGTAAATGCCCATTCACTTACTCCAAGCCAACATAGCTCAGGAAGTTATCAAACCTCTTTAATATATGGCAGAATAATAAAAACCATAACAAAGCATCACAAAAGATTTTGCCTCCCCAGATAAAATTCGAAGCCCTAAAACAAAAATGATGTAATGTTTTCCATGTGTTGGAAAGCCAGAACATTTCCGGGTCATTACGTCATCTGGTCTGTGGTAAATGCTTCAATCATTTATTGACTGCCAGAAACAGCTGTTAGAGAGAGTTTGTGATCAGCTCGAAATGCCTTCGAAATGCTTTCTGAAATGTATAATAGTAATGATAATCAATTAACTGTCAAACGTTGTATTTATTATTCAATTTTACAACACTTTCTCTTCATTTCAATTTTATATTACCAACTTTTGTATTAACTTACAGTCACATTAATTAAAAAAATAATACTTCTTCTGTTTTTTCTATTTTTACATAAGCTAGAATTCCTTACATACAATTAATTGTTACATTAATTGTACATAAGTTGTTAAGTTAAGAGTCTTATGGTTTATTTGCCAATTTCTGATTAGAATAGACCATATGTTTGTAATTTATTATCTACTGTACTAAAACGGTTGGTTGGATAGAACTGAGAAGATCATATCAATCGTTTGATTTTAATTTAACACAACTGTGAGTTTCAAAGTTTTGTACTATTTTGGAAAAACCTATAAGCATGTTTTTCCAAAATACACATATTTTAATACACACGACAATTGAGGCAGTGTTTAAATAGAATTAAATATCAAAATATTAAATTTATAACAGTTTATAATATAGATGTGATAAATTATGCTATTCAATTTTTATACTACCTTTGACTAACAGTCAATGATACTACCAAGAGGTTTTTATGTTTGTCGATAAACCCTAACTGATGACATTAATCATATTTCTTTTCAAATCTGAAAGCTGATTTAATAGTCAATGAAGTTATCGACATTTACTTTTATATGATTGATGGCTTCCGTCATTAGGAACAGAGTTTATTCAGCGATTTATTTTTTTTCTTTACAATAATTATTTTAAGCTGATCTTCACTTCTATAGATCTTACTAGTAGGTATTCTTGTTATTTCTACATTATCTTATATTGTAATTATATTTGTTACAATTTATTAAAAAACATATATTATCTAATATTTATCAATCCATTTATTGCAGTAGATCAAATTTATATTACAGGCCAAATTAATGTCATCCAATGATTAAATAAATTATTGATATCCTTCCTTGTAAATTTACAAGTTATACTAAATATAAGTAGGCATAATCTAAAA
This sequence comes from Macrosteles quadrilineatus, assembly GCF_028750875.1. NCBI lineage: Eukaryota > Metazoa > Arthropoda > Insecta > Hemiptera > Cicadellidae > Macrosteles > Macrosteles quadrilineatus. Next base: position 21,916,141 of record NW_026542598.1, read on the forward strand.
TGTGTGAGATAACGTCATAAGAATGTCTTCGGACAGGTAATACCCAATTGTATATAGCCTACCTAGGGCCAAAAACGAGACTTTTCCGGCTCGAGATAGATTTTTCGAAGTTCAATACGATGTAAAATCAAATGACGATTTCAGCTGGCATTTCTACCATGTAAGCAATACGTAGCTTTCGACCTCCAATAAACGTTTCTAAAACGGGTATAAATATCGTAGACTGGTTAAAAATAATATACAATATCGATTAAGTAATACGAAATTATATAAAGTGTAACTTATTTAAATTCCAACAACCACTATTTTTAAGAAGTTAAGTATTGTTTTTGCCCACTCTTCAATCAACCTAAACTCTATCAAGCTTAATTAACTTCTTACTCTGTATTAGAGTTTAATTTACTTAAATCAATATAACACAATAAATCAATACTGTAATTCTCAATAACTCAAAAGTCAACAATCATTTGAATGAAAAAGTAATGAGGTTTTTCTGATGAACAACATGCTAGTTTCATAAAGCTTGCCGCCCTTAATAGGCCAGTCATATAGTACATTAAAATCGCAAACTATCGGCTAGTTCTGATTTTTTAATATGTTGTTAGGACCACTACCAGTAGTATATATCCAAGTTTGCAGCTTCGAAAGACCTGTGCTAAAAGCGTAGCACTCGAAAAACCATCTAATTTTAGCATTTTTTTAGTTTTCTTCTCTATATCTCTTAAAATATGGGACTTGCATAAAACATGTTAATTACATTTTTAAAGTGCATTAAATTTCCTAAAATTTGAGACCAAAACCAGCTCTGTAGATACAGTAGTTATTAAGATACAGCCCTCCAAAAATTGGAGATGTTTTTCTAAAAAGTAACATTTTAAGGTTTGGTCAACTTCCAGCCCCAAAATCAGGGAAATTACCTATTTAATAAAAAAAGCCTTTGGTAAAGATCTTGTAGCAAATTTTATGAGTTTTAATTTAAGCCCAGAATGATGTATGTAGGCCTGATAGCCATTTCACAATGCTAAAATATATAGAAATTTGAGAAAACAAAATGTCTTTCGCAAATTTGCTATGTTGAGATCTCATGATGGTTTGATGGTGGTTGGAAATAAAACCCAATTTTATCCAAAATAAATATATATTCAGCCTTATAATAATGAACAGTGTTTAAAATAAATAAAATATGCATATATGTACAAAGGATATTGTTGGGTTAGAATACTGTAGTTCATTTTGCCCGCTTCCTGGGTGGTTCAAATTTGTCTGATTCAGTTTGAAAAATAGGTACCGGTAGTTGATCGTCGTCGTCATCTTCTTCGGCAATCTGAACCACGGTGCCGTTTTGGCAAGAGACGCCGGAGCAAAATTTGCAAAGTGCCGAGCATTTGAGCCCTGCTTTTAGGCACGTACAGCCACCTACACTACAGCCTTTCTTGCACCCGCATGATATAAATTTTAGAAGGGAGGGGGGAGCCACTTCATTCATCGTTCTTATTGGAATGAGCCCCTGGTCTGTCTTCTTCCATCCCCATTGGGTGGCATCTTTTTCCACCCCAAACCACATCTGAACTTGGTGATAGGTTCGAAAGGCGTGGAATTTTGCACCATCTTCTGTTGGAGGCAAACGGGTGAGGTCAACCTTAGCAGAAGCGGCAGTTTTTACAAAGATTTTGTAGCGCAGTCTCTGGAGGGTATCCACACTGTAGTCTCCTCCATACAGACCTACTAGGCACTTTGCTCCGGCATTTGAGATGGCTTGGTGGGTGGAATTTGGTTGGAGGAAAACTTCAGCTGTGGTGATAAGTTCAGGATATTTCTCGAAGGCGCTCCACAGTTTATTCTTCCCGTACCCAAAAATGGCAGAGGTGGTGTCACATCCGGTGAAGGCGTGGAGAAATAACTCAAACCCTGAGGGGACTTTCAAAACTCCATGTTTGAATGAGGTTGACGAATACTGTAAGGGACCACATTCACCTCTGCCACTTTTCTGGAAAAAAACGTTCTTCACAGCTGATCCCAAACCATTGAGAATAACGAGGAGGTCCACATCCTCTCCAATGATTAGCACAGATTTAAAAGAGGTGCTTTTGTCAAGTGCCAACTTGACGATGTCGCAGTCAGCATCCTCGACTGCCTGCTTCGTCTCGATTCCCTGTCTTTGGAAGGCGGAGCATATCAGAGAAATCAGTCGTCGTTTGTTTCTGTCGTTGGCCAGCAACTTCTCCTGGGCCATTTTTATGGTTGTCGACTCTTCAAAGATTATTTCGTTGCACTGCAGAGAACCATAGCGCCTTATGCGTTCGGCAGTTTTTGTTTTCATCTCTGCCCCATCCTCAGGATATCCGTCAAACACCACAGCAACGTTCCGTCCGAAATGATTAAGTGTGTAGCTGACGTACCCGTCGACAATCCCCCTTATAGAGTCGTTACGATGCCATATCACCTTGTGCAATAAGTAACCCCCATCTACCACAACAAACGTGTTGGCTGCTACTGAGATATTTTGAGGGAGCGGAGTGAAAGCTGAGAAGAACTTTGATTTTGTTCCTTTGCGCATACCCTCTTCTGTGAACAATGCCATGGGGTACGGAGCCAACTCGTACTTGAAATGTTCCATCAACTCTTTGTCTGACTGTTTGATGATACACAAACGCTGGAAGATAGTTAGTGGCTCTACATCCACACGTTTGTCTCTTACTTTGATGGAAGTGCTCATTGATGCTAAAGTTTGCACTTTGTCTTTTCGCTTGAAGGAAACCTTTCCAAATGAATTGCCTGATATATTCTTGACACCTTCTATTCCCATTTCTCGAGCCATGTGGCAATTAATCTCAGGGGCCCCAACTATTCCACTGCTGATGGAAAGCAGTTTGTCTGTCAATGGAAATGGAGGGTGTATGTCAAGGTAGTGCTTCAGTTTCTCCACATCAATAGCGTCTCTTTCAATCTGTGCTGCTCTCATATCAACGTGCTGCTCACTGGTTGTACACGAAATGTCCCAATACCTCTCTAAGCTCTCGCATATATTGAGCATGAACACCATGCCTCCAGTCCATCGTGAAAGAACGCTACTTGATATCCTCCGACCATGGGTCAACCCTCCCTGGCTTTTCATTGACCTCATCAATACTTGTTCTATGGTCAAATCTGACCATAGTCCCGACCACAATTTGTCTGAGCGGCGAATCGTAAAAGCTCCTTTTGTGAACATGCTCCATTCATTTGGGTCCATCTTCTCTTCTAAACCTTCCATGTCTTGTAGGTACAGCCTAGCACTTTTTGCATAAAAAAGTGACCTGCAGAGTGGAAAAAGGGTAGCATTTTTCCAATTGTGGTTAGGTGGAGCTTCCAATCCCCCATCCTTTCAGCTTGGACGAATTGCTTCATTAGCGTGGTCATCCGAAAATACTGAACCCACAGCTTTGATGTTGGGCCATTTGCTTCCATTTTATCCAGGGCAGTTTTAAATTTGGCACTCAAAGTCTGTAATATTTCACTGTCTTCCATGAGGAGAATTGTCGACCTGTCACTGTCACACAGGATCCTATCCATTTCAGCTTTTTCTTCCTCCGTGAAGTGAACCTCATCAGTTAAAATCAGGTGAGCAAGAGCTAAGTTAGTGAGCATGTGAGCTCGTACAGCCCTAGAATAGGCGTGACCATTGAGGATCTTGTCTACACTGTTTTCGGCGTATATGGTGAACAGCAATTCCTTCAGGCCACTACCTGCCATTATCGCGCCGATGCTCCCCATGTATGACATTAACAGGTGGAAGCTAACAAGACGCACCACTACATTACTTAACTCAGGATGCGGGCAGCTTTGAACGATATCTCGGGCTTTCATGTAGAGGGGTTGGTCGAAAGTGACGAAGCAAGTTTTCTGGGAGTGTGTCCTGCTTTTTTGACTGGCCTCAAGCAGAGCTGTCATAATGGTGTCATAGTCGGTGGGTGGGGCGTGAATAAATGGGAGGAAAACAATCTTGGAACGATCGAATTGAAGGTTTTCTGTTACCTGCTCCATGAACCCATTCCAGCCTGGTACTTGTGGTAAGTGAGACACTTTTCCTTACAACCATAACAAGTATGTTGGTGAGGGCAGGATTTCACCAGCAACTTGGAACATCTCATGTACATCAGTGATAGGTATAGCTGACAAACCAGCATTCTTTCTTACGTTGCACTGTTTCACATCTGATAGATTGTAAGAAGCAATTGTGTCAGCAGAGACATAGCTCTTTAAGCGCGGGATTATCTTACCGGGCATCACAGCAGTATATGGAGTGATAACCATGATGCCGCCCATCTCATGAAACGTGTTTTCTCCATCCAAGGTGTTTACATTAAAGTCTGCATTGTCAAATGTGAACTGCATGAAGGATCCTTTTTCAATGTGGGGTGAGGATTCTCCATGTACAATGGCTGAGCTTTCGATTCGCACTGCTTCACTGTAACTACATGAAAACCCCATTGCAGAGCAGAGGTTAATGAGATGTTTTGAACCAAACTTCCTGTATAGGTATGTACCAAAACTGGTCTTCAACGAAGAAACGAAAGACGTTGGCCTTACTGCAGATATCAGTAAGTGAGCAAATCCCACACATTTCTTTCTCCAGTCTTCAAGCCCCTTACGTTTATTTTTTAGCACGATAGTTTCGAGCAACAGCTTCACAGATTCAGGAATGTCAGAGTCAGCATCTTTTAAGAAATTATCGGATGGAGGATACTCACTGACGTTATATACCACTGAACGAATGTCTTGCACAAGTATTTCTGCAGCAGCCTTCACCACCCTTAGTCGCTCTTCTTCAGGGTTACTTTTTCTATCATTATACCAGGTATCGTACAGGATCTTTTTCCCAATGTCACGAAAACAAAGAACTGTTTGATGGCTGTGGCCACGGCCAATCTCAGAGAACATTATCATGTTTCCAAAATGTTTTTCAAGATGACTTTTGACGGTTCTGACATCAGGCTTGAACTCGCCTTTGATCTGGGCCATTAGGTCGTTTAACGAGAACTGGCATTCATCTCTGTTTTCGGCCAGGAAAGAATATATATAGTCCATACTCTCAGTGATGTTATTTGGCTCAAAATGTCCTCTTTTGAGTGCAATGCTTGGTGGAGGTTTGTAAAGTTTAAGGCGGCATTGGCTGTGGTACCTAGCACCAGCTGCAACTAGGTCATTTACAGAAGCAAGGCGATGAATAATTAGCTGTGCCCATTCATCCCCTCGACGCCCAGCTGCTTCAAGGATGGTCGCCCTGACGTTCAGAGATTCAACAGTGTGAACAATATTCCGTCGAGAAACTGGTAGTTTTTTTTGGAGGTTGAGAAATTCTGAGGTGATTTCGTCCCCACAGAGGAAACAAATTTTTTGCAGGTTACATTGTCCTGAAGAGCCTCTTGATCCTCTGGATGTTGATGGTTTAGGAGCTTCATCACCACCACGGCGAACCGATGCTACAATATTACTTTCAACCGTGTATCTCTTTCTGCATGTGTCGTGAATACCAACTTCATCCAACCCTTGCAGAAACTGTTTATTATGCAGTAGGCCACGTTTGTCACTTACTTCAATTAAAGAAAGAATCCCACGTGTTTTAACAACCACAACTTTACCTTCATCAAGTGTATTGTTACAAATAAAACAACATCCCGGCGGAGCCGACATTATTTCATTCGCGCACAAACTAATCACTTACTCCAGTTAATTATGGTACTTGTTTACATTACAATAATGGGATTTGGTATGCATTGGTATTATCATATGTTGTAAAATACAAACACCTTAAATAGACAACAATTGGTTGTCTGATAAATTGAAATACCTGTCAGCTGTACAGCTATACAACACCAGCAAAGCAGGTGTACCAATATAAACTTAAAACAAAACAAAATATCTACTAATAACAATGGGAATAACTAATGGCTTGGAGGGACCTTGGCCCATAACTTCAAGTAGGAACACATGTCGGTTCGAAAACAAAGCAGCTGTTTTTAAATCCCTATGCTTTTCTTATGGGGGATATTTTATGTAATATCTAGTTAACTGATAACTTTTTAGAAATGCCACTATCTTTTCCAAAGTAACTGGGATCGAGACCTGTGATTTGCCAAAATCACACAATATTTTTACTTAAACACTTTGCTTGCAGAATTATATGTTGGATTATTATGGTAGCCTAGCAATAAATCAAGCTATTAAAAATCAAGTACTTTAACAAAAATACAGATTCCCATTATTTTTATTTATTAGCGTTATGAGAGAACTATCAGGCCGAGAGACGTCGTTTTGTGCTTAAATTAGAGCTAATTAAATGTACTAAAACATCTGTTCCAAATAACTTAAGTCGTAAATGAGTATTATCTCCGATTTTGGTGTTAAAAGTTGACCAACTCTTAAAATTTAATTTGTTTACAAAAAATTGTAAATCATTTGAGGGATGTATATTGGTAACTACTGTTCCTACAGAGGTGGTTTTGGTCTCAAATTTTAGAAAATTTAATGCACTTTAAAAATGTAATTAACATGTTTCATGCAAATCCCATATTTTAAGAGATATAGCGAAGAAAACTAAAAAAATGCTAAAATTATATGGTTTTTCGAGTGCTACGCTTTTAGCACAGGTCTTTCGAAGCTGCAAACTTGGAAATACACTACTGGTAGTGGTCCTAACAATATAATAAAAAATCAGAACTAGCCGTGTGTTTGCGATTTTAGCTATTTCTAGTGTACTATTTGACTGGCCTATAAGTATTTAGTATTGTTAAAGTAATACAGTACCTGTAAAATATATATTTACTGTAAGCGTGAATGTGCAACTTTTCATCAAAAACTTATGCAAAATGTTTTCATCACCGTAAAAGGACAATCATTACGCTGTGGAAGTTATAAATTATTCATTGAGCGTACAAAGCTTTAATAAAGCAGTCGTCACGTATAAATCAACTACTTCATTTTAAGTCACAAAAAATATATTTAACCTTCATTCCTCATTCTTGATTGATTTTCCCTCAAAAGGCATTTAAAAATGACAATTTCTTAAGTCAATTACAGGTACATACGTAGGTTGGTGAATTAGTTTAACTAATAAATAGATACATAAATTAATATACAGTATGTAGAAAAAGTCTTGACACAACAAAATGTAAAGTGAACAAACGGCTTAAGAAAATATTTTCCAACTTAAACATATCATTGTACCTAATATGAGTTTTCTGGTTTTTACAAGAAATCTAAATTTTACATCTCCTCCCCTTTTAGGATGGATAGAGGACAACTTAAAATTTTCAAATATAAAGACCCAAGTTGTGACCCCTCATTTTTAAAGTCTTGTTAAAAGAAAACGTTTGTTGTGAAAAAAATTTTGGTTTATGTGTTTTGATCAATACACATTTATATCAATACACCTCATGTAAGCAAAACGAGTCAAACATAATGAATGGCCATTATGTATTTTATCACCTACATTAAACTATATATAATATAAAAAAAAAAAAAAAATAAAACTTATAGCCTAAATCCTTTATAATAAAAGATAATTAATCCTTATTGTTCATAATTGTTAAAACCCGTTTAAAGGTTAGTCCGGTATTCGTTATTTATTTATAATTTTCAAGCAATCAAATAATACATGTAAATAACGAGATTTCACTGCTACTCCAAGTCTTGCCCGTTAAAGCGACAATTTCGTTTACCTAAGGCCAAAATCTTAAAAGTATCGGCATCGTTGAAAGTTGAGCTATTAGTACAAAAGTAGTTTACTTTAATGAGTTTTAGATGTATGTCTTTGCCAAAGGGACCAGAAACAAACCTGTAAGCTTTGTATCATTTAATATACTTTAAGCAAATGAAAAGTGGAAATACTATAACCTTCTGTACAAAATAAAATATTTGTAATGTTTTAAAGGGGCTTAAGTTGTAATATCAAAACGACTAACGTTTAAAATGTTCCCACTGACATCATTCGTATTACTTTTCATCAATTATTGTAGGCCTTGCATCATGGCCAAAATCGGAAAATTCAAAGCCAAATAAGTCATCGTAATACTAACTGCAATTGATTTATGGATTATTTTGCTTCCTTTCCAAGATAATTATGTCATTAGGCATAAACCACACACCCTTCCAATTAGGTGGGTGATAAAGATATTGAAAGATACAAGGGCGTCAGTAATGACCTTAAAGAAGAGGAGGAAAATTCAGTAGTAAAAGCCTCTCAAGTTGTGTGTTATACGGACTGTTAGAAAAAAAGTGGTGCATGCAAGATATTTAAATTGTTATTTGAGGTAGCTGTAAGCCTAATATTAAATGGAACGAATTAATCAACAAGTTTTGTAAAAAAAAAATTTTAAAATTAAAACTCAAGGTGGACTGCTTAAAACGTTCATTTTTGACCTTTTTTATAGATCCCTTATGTTCAATAATGTGTCAATTCAAATAACATTGATCTTTCTATCCATTTGGTAATAAAATTCAAACTCATTAATAGGGCCTAATATACCATCGTCTAATTAACAAATTAATCAGCTAAGGTTGCTAAATGATTACAGCAACACACAGGTAGGGTTTGGTCCATGTTGACGAATGTCATACAGTATACCTTAGATTGAAACTTTTAACATCTTCTATGAATTATGAAGTTATTTGTCCTCGTGTTTCCTATTGTTTTTTCACATTAAGCTCATATTTTAGAAAACATAATTATCTGTTACTTTATTTTATACATATAGTTTAAGTTTTAAACTCTTACAACCTTTTGTGGAATAAATTGATACATCACTCTGTTTTCCATTCTTTGCATTTTAATCAGGTAAATTACGTATAAAAGTGTTTATATATTTTATTTTCAACTAAGTGAGAACATTGTCATAAACTAAATGGTTTAAGTAGTCTTTAAACCATGAAAGTACACTGTTACGATTTAAAATGTATAACCCATGATCAGGTTGAACAAGATGTAGTGTTTATTGATATCTAGATATCTTAATTAAATTTAAGATCATCGATTAAAGGTTAAGTTAATAATGAAACAGTTAAAAAAACAACGATTTATATGATTTAACAATGAAACCTCCAAAAATGCTCAAGAAAATAAATACACAAAACTATCTCAACTAACTTACTTTTTCCCATAGGCAGATGAAATTTGTCAACACGCAATCATCTTTACTCAACAGTCTTCTCAGCTGAGGAGGCGTGAGCAGATATAACGGTGAACCCCTTGGGCCAGATATCGTCTCAGAATGTGCTTAATAACACTATCATCTCCTATATTCTCAGCGTATAAAAGAAACTGATAACAACATTTATATAAAGCATAAGTAATATAATTCGTTCATAATGTATAATTCACCATAGTGTTTAGAAGTGTTAAAAACAATGTACGTTGTTAAAATAATTGTTTACGTTATTATTTAAATAAGAGTGCTTGACATTAGGGTATATGTATCGTAAGGTAAAGTATAGGTTAACTTTAAGGTATCGTAAAGTAAAGGTAGCGAATACTCGTATACGATTTATTTACATGGAACATTAGACCATTTGACTGCGATTATACATCCCTCGTTAAGTTCAAACATACAATAGTAAATATCCTTAAATATTAAGAATATTATGGGGTTTTTACATCGTAACCAATAAAACATTTTGTGCATTACAAGGAATTGCTAAATGTGTTTTAATGACAAATCCCCTTACTTTGTTTAGTTTTATTCAAGACTAGGTCTTATGTTCATTCTATTGTTATTCGCACAAACGACTAAGTTGTCCCAAAATTGTTTCCGCCGGTTCTTTTGAACTTACTTAGTAGGCTATGTATTCTTTATAATTAGTTTACGTATAAGTTATTTTATTTATTCAACTTTCCGTAGAATTTGAAGTCTATAATTTTAAGCACAGTTTTGCACTACTTAAAATCCCATGGAAAGTTAAATATGTAAGGGTTAATTACATAAAAACTATGTCTATAGATACAACAGTAAATTTAATTCCATCGGTCTAAAACTAAAGAAAAATCCCAGAAGAAAAATCAAATTTTTCTTCAACGACCTAGACATTGGAATGAAATTTCTGGTTGTATCTATAAGCAAAATGTTTATTTAATTTACCTTTTTAGGATGTAAAATATTTTATTAGTAATGATTTTTGAGATCCAACCTAAAACTATATTTGTTATTATAAAGCAAAACTGTATCTTTGCGACACAAAGACATCACAAAGCGTAAAACACCCTCCCTACAACACCACGAGACATAACCCTGGGGACTCAATTTTATCCTCATCATCTTCATTTATTTTATCTTAGCTACTACAAAGGGTATTTTTTATCATCTAAGAATTTCCATGTAGAAGTTTCCCCATTTTGTACTACAGTATAACTATCCATAAAAATTAAACGTTTAAGCAAAACTAACAAGTAAATTTTATTTTTATAATAAGTTTTTAAACTATATAAAATTTGTTTTCGTCAAACAATAACTGTAGTTGACTTAGCTCAAGGTCAGTTGTCAAGGAATGCTTTTATTATTTCAACCCCGTGCTTCGAAAAACATCAAAATTTGGATTTGGGTTTTGGGTTATTCGGATACTACTGGTTTGTACTAAAATTATAACAACATGTTATCACAGCCTTACTATTTCTAACGAACCATTAGAAAAGTAAGTGTAAATTAATACGGTAACTGATCTAAGTTGATAATTCAATTAATTTTGCAGCAAACATGTGGTGTATCCCTATGTGTTGTGGATCAAATGAAATTGTTATTTTTCATAACTGAATACAAAAACGGAATGCAAATAGTTAGACATATGTAAATTTCAAATTAAATTACTTTTTTCAGTTCCAGTACGAAACATTGCACCGATGAATGTGCAAAAATAAACTGAACACCTCTCCGGTTGGTAAAAACTGATTCATGCATTTGTTAGAATATAATGTAGTAAGCATGTGTTTTAAGATGCTTAAAACAGTCAAACTGAACCAATTCTATACTTACCAAATTCTATACTTTTAAACGATTATTCTACTGGTATTATTTGATTCCCTAAACAATATTATAATGTTATAAATCATACAAGAGAAATAACGTTAGCCTACTTTTTATCGTACACTAATACTACCTAGTGAGAATTAAGTTTTTAAAGACATTTAACTATAATAAGACAATTAATCAATGCTGCCACAACATGTATATGTAATCTGTTATACATAATATTCTTTATAAAACACAACAACAATAATTTATGAAAGTTAGGCCTGCATATGTATTGTGAGAATACACATTAGTCATCACGATATATCTTTGGAACTGTTTGAAAATACATTTAACTTTGGCTAGAATATATGTTTGAGTATCTTAATGTGTTTGCTGTCATTTATCCTGCTTACTCGTCAGACACGATGGATACGAATTACTTACGACACACATATTGAATAACTTAAGTAAATTGTTTAAAGTATGAAAAATATATGAATATAATTATTTTGATATGATTTCTTATTGCATTACATGTTGATAAAACTTTTATTTTGTTGTGTGTTTTGTATCTTGCACATCTGTAATTGACTTTCTAGACAAATCGAGTTGTAACAAACAAATAATTTATAATTGTAGAATTAGGATCTCAATTTTTGTTTAGTGGCGTTTAAAGGAATTAAAGTTATCCATAAATTGAAAACAATTCAGAACATTTAAAAGGCATGCTTAATAATTTACTTTTTGTGAATTTAAGTAAAAATACGTTCAAACTCATGAAGACTAGAAAACATTTTTAGCGTACATAAATTTAATTCCGTAATATATATTTTTAATTCTTACATTCATTCAAAATGCCTAGTAGTATGCAATATTAAGAAGTAATAATGGATAAAAACCTACTGTTTAGATTTAAATTTTAAATTTTGAGATTGTTTATTGCACGTAAAACAACCTTTCGTAATCACCTCTTAAATTAAGTTTAACTAAGAAAATAAGCCCAGTTCTAAGAAATTAAACCGTAATAATACTGTTTATTAAATAGGATTTCTAAATATTACATAATTTATCGTTTAATTTATCGTTGTTGATATGAATAGTCTTGAACAATTTCTCAATAAAGCTGTAAATAAAGGAATCTTCAATTTCACAGATACTTACAAAGCAAACAAACAAATAAATTTTTAGGACCTTTTAAGAATCAGCTGATTCTCTCTCAGAAGCCAGACAGTGTTGCCAGAGATGATAAGGACAAATTTAACAACCCTAAATGGTGTGTGCAGAGTCTCTATTAAAAAATTAACTAAATATATTTTTTTTTTTCATTGGAAAACTTTTGCTATTCTTTCGTTAACCTTTGATGACAAGAATCGTCATTTAGGAAAAGCAGAGATACTACAACATAGGTACATAAATAGTATTTAAAATTAAATAATTACGTAGAACCTCTCAGCTAAGTCGTAGAGATCAACGAATCGTCAAGTTTGATGATAGGGTGAAAGTGTTTGTATGTGTGCATTAAGTTTGGTGAGCATTATCAATTTTGGGAAGCCATGTTTTTTAAAGAACTCTTGTATTATACTTTGAAAGTAAACCTTTAATGAATACGTCAATATTTTCTTTAATATACTTCTTTACTGGAGGAAGGAGCTTACACGTCATGTTCAAGAATGCAAGTTTAAAACAATGGATCCAACAAAACTATATAAGAGAGAAACATGTGGTAGGCCCTACCTAAAATTACCTTGAAGTTTCGCTTTTATTACCACAACAATGAAAGAAAATCTTGAATATAATTCTGGAAATAGCTCGTTTTTCTGTTACTTCCAACACCTTGCACATTATGTCTCTGTACATAACATTTTTTGTTACTTGATAGTCTTATTAAATAGTTTTAGAGTCAACGTATGGCTAGTTGATGTAAAAACAGTAAAAAATAAACACATTGTTACTCATATGCTTTGTCGACTATTCATGTTGGTAGGTGTTACGAGACTAATAGGTTACCACATGACTTGGTAGTAGATATAGAAACTTTGCCCCACCATTACTATTTACTCCTTACGGCATGACGGTACGTAAAGTGGTAATTATTTTTTACATAGATTTTTTCATGTAATATTAGTAGTTTATAATTGTTAAACAAAACGTTTAAACCAACATACACAACCTAAAACACCGACGGGGTCGATAGCTGGTAGAAAACTAGTTGGGTAATTCTTTATTAAATTGAAATTATGGAAAACTTGAAATTATAGGACCGAAACAAAACTAAAGATTGACTATCCCAAAGATTGTCTTAAACAACACAATAAGTATTTATATTACACTACATAGTGTTTAATATTTCAGCCTACCCATAAAAGGCTGACATTTTACGCTAAAAATATACTTTTAAACAAGAATAGCTTGGAATGTTTTTAAGTTTCATACTCTAAATTCCTAATAGCTCATGCTGACTCATTAATCGTAGGCTATGCCTTCCCAAATACTCGAAATTTATATTTACAAACGATATGTGCAATCTAAATATATGCACGCTTTACCTTGGACTCTTATGTAGAAAAATAATAATTTTTCCTCTGATGCAAAAAGTCAAATTATTCATTTCTCTCGTCTCGAATGTTTTTAACCCTTTCGTTTTATTTATGAATTATTCATCACATCACTGGGAAATGACGTGTCTGTCATACAGATACTTAAGTAAAGAGATTGAGTTAAATTCATCCTGTCTTTCCTCTTTCATGAAAACAATTACCTATTACAATATTTTGATCTTCAATATTTTTTGAATATCATGTTTGTGTAGATTATCTTATACGTTAGTAATTTCGAAACCCTTAATAACTGGTTAGACCAGGTTAAAAATACCTTATTTGAAATATTATTGAGTTAAGAGGTGTTTAACTGTTCAGCCCTGCAAAGGAAGCATTGCGAAAAAAATGATGCAAATATTTACCCACTATAGATGGACTAACTCAAAGTTACATTACAGAAACACGACAGCAGCTGTCTATGTGATGTATTATGCATCCTGTCATATTTTTAGCCTCGTGTATATCTCTACCGTTATGTCCGCTCAGCTATCCTACTAACTTACAGTCCACTTGAATTTATTTCCATTTATTTACGTTCACTTAAATTTTTAAGTAATTTTATTTTCAAACAACTCTTTTACGCATTCTAAACACTGTTGAGCATCGGTACAGTCACTGGACAATTTGTGACATATCACTAAAAACTATTTTCATATAATTCTTTACTTCACACTTATGTACATTCCCTGCCTTAAACATTAGGCCTATATCAACATGTTGAGTATCCTGAAAATATTTCAGCCAAGGTTTGTTTCAATAAATCGATTACTATAAAGTGCCAGAATAATATACAACATCCAAAAACATTTGACTTTTACTATAAGTATAAAAGCTAAAGCCATAATTCCCGATAGCTTAGAACAGCGAAAGCCAAAAACCTAAAAGCCTCTGAATCTCTATAAACGGAGCTATTGGTGCTCGAGTAATTTATTTTCCTTTTTAGATTTATGTCTTTGCCAAAAGAGAGCAGGACTCGGCCTGTAATTTACGGGAATCTAACTGTAACCACATTATGTCAATGTGTGTTTCAATTGTTTATGTTTCATATTTTTACAATTTACAAAGCGTAGGGTTAAAGTCATTCTTTTATGTTTACATCTTCCATATCATTATTTTATAAACTAAAAATGGACGAATAAACAATAATAATAATTAAAAATATAGTCAACGGAATATCAATTTTGACTAATTCAACCAACTCAATGTTAATATTATTTATTAAGTTACATGTTTGCACTAATAATAGAAATCTAATGCAAAAACTTTTTGCACTTTTTCATATTGAGAGGCTTTCATAACTCTTTTAGGGGTTTCATCAAAATTCAATCTATTAAGAGTATTTGATTTTTATTTATGAAATTAAGGTCAATGGTCTAGTGTTTATTTATTTACTGCTCACAAATAAATCAGGGCCTCCATCAGTCTCAGACCCAAGTACATAAACATTGAATGGGCCAATGACACGGATACTAGAACACACACAGTATAGTTCTTGCTTAGTAAACATGTTTGTCCTTTTTAAATAGAGCTGTCAAATAGGTCCAAACCTGAGTCATTGGGATGAGATTCAGGCCACTTTCGTCACTTGTTTATGTTTATGATCTATAGTTACTGTTCTAAAATATACATGGATAATGCTATCGGTGAGGATAGTGGAAAAAGGATCCGGTTATGGATACATTGTATTTAATGGTGATATTATCAAAAGATTACGAGAAATTGGATTTCACAAAAAGGCTTCAAAGATATTTTATTACTTAACGAAATGTTAAAACCTCCAACACTAAAAGATCTAAGGTTAAAATGTTATTGCAATTTTGTAATTTTACCTATATCATAATCCCACCGCTTTACAGTATGAGGGTTATTGTCTGGCTTACTGCGATATCAGTAAACCATCCCGTAAATGTTTTCAAGCAAATAAAATATTAAAGAAATGTTAATTTTTTTTCTACGTAGTTGCAATAAGACCAATAAAAAAATTTATTTTCAAACAAAAATCATTTTATTTGAAGAATTTAATTTAACACATTCCTAACACTACGCAGCACACCACGTTTAACAAAGCAGAGAGAGAGGTTGAAAGCATTGACGAATACAACACTTGTATACAGTATAACAGTTGATGTTTTAATCGAGTGTACTCTTTCATGATCTACCACAACTAGCAAAAAAAATTGCAAAATGGTTTATACGCATAAATAATTAAAAAAAATTAATAATTAAGACAATAATAATAAATATGTTTTGTGTCGCGTTTGTGAACATTAGTTTGAAATATTCGCCTCTCTTTCCTTTAGTACAAAAGATCTTTTCAGAAGTTTAAGATCAATCAATATTTTATACTTACCTCACAAGCCTGACCATACCATTAATGACCTACTGTAGTAAGCTACTGAGATGAATATCAGCTATATTTATGACGCCGAAGTAATTAATTCCTTATATTGTATCTCAAGAGGGTTAATTGTATTAGACCTTTTGTGATCGTATTATAGCGCAAGTCAATTTTGTTGGTTTTTTTTTTATTTTAACCATAACCTTGAGATAGTACACCATTTATCCACATGCATATGGTTAGCTGAAGAGGTGAGTTGGCATATAACGTTGAAACCCTCAGACAAAAATTAGTTTTTACACTTCCTTCTCATATATTTTCATTTAATAAAGCTGTTTACAATGTATCGAGAAAGCTTTATTGAACCATTTAACCATATTTTTTATTGACGAGAGTTTTTCCATAGTATACGCCTGAAAAACATGTTGTGCTTAGAAATACCAATTAGTTTACCGGGTTAATAAAGCAAAATTGGAAATATTGTCTTGCCATCAAACCTTTTCATTATGATCAGTAGTTTTTTTTTTATTTAAATCATGCTAATATGGGTATACAGAATGAACTTTTATTAATCATAGGTTCAGCTAAACTACAACTAAAGTCGTTGCGACTAAGACCATTTTTTACTTCTATTAGTTGTTGTTCTATGAGTTGTTCTATGAGTTATTGAGTACGTTTTACGTTTAAAATTTTCCAGTCTGAATTCAAGGCAAAACATTTAATTATTCTTTTCCATTTTTGAAGCACGTGACGTATTTCAAACACAAATGAGCAAAAACAACCTTTTAATCGAATAGTATTCTTACATAAGAAAACTTTTCGTAAATTAGGTGGGATGAATAAAGTGTTATTATGTTTAAGAATGTTTTAAAACGGGATTTGTTTATCACGCGTGTTCTTTGCAGGAAATTTATTTTCTGCTTTCTCTCTCGGTAATACCTCGAGGGTCGTAAAGAAAGCGCTCCTCATACGCGTCTTTATCTGTATTCAAAAGGGAATATAAGATTTTGCTTTCAGCAGCTTCCTCTGATACGGGATACAGGGTTTAGTAAATACATTTAATGTGGTACTTAGGTCCCTTACTTTTCTATTTATTTAATAAATCTTAGTACACAATATTTAAGTCATTAATAAATCTTAGTACACAATATTTAAGTCATTAAGAGATTCTATGTATTCTCTAATTATATTTTGTGTAGAATATAACATACAATGCTTTGGTGGACAAAAATCACATTAATAATGAGTGCATGGCTAAAATGAGTGTCATCCTTTCTCATTTTAAAATCGGATCGGACTTCAGAGACTCCAAAAACCCCGTGCAAAATTCGAATCATGATGGGCATTCCAGAATAATCTCTTGAATAATGTCACCTAAGCTTAACTTTACAAAATGTAACTTCGAAAAGCAGATGATTGTCATATTACTATTCATTTGGGTCCTAAAATTTTATGATAAAAAACTACGATAGAATAACACATCAAATAAATACCGGGTGTTTCAAAAATCTGTTTATTGAGTGTGTGTTTGAAGCAAATAAAAATACATTTTATTTACATTATCATTTATTGACACTTAATTTACACTACACACGGGTTGTAAACTTAAACAAATTCTTCAAAATGATTTTCACTAAGTTCAATGCATTTTTCACAACAATTTTTACACTTGATACAATATTTTTGCATAGATTTTAATTGTTTTTTTAAGGCGTCAAATTATCTTGTGAATTGATTGGCCCCAAGGTACTGCGATCTTATACCTTTAGACGTTTCTATTTGGGGGATCATTAAAAAAAGTTAGGCCCCTAGATGTTGAGAGCAGCCATCGCAAGAGAATTTGAGCCTTAAATAGCAATCAAAATCTATGCAAAAAATTGTTATAAGTGTACAAAAACTAGATGCAAAATGCATTTAAGTTAGTGGAAATTGTTTTGAACAATTGTTTTAAGTTTAAAACCAATGTGTAGTGTAAATTCAGTTTCAATAAAACTATGATATAAATAAAATTTATTTATTATTTGCTTCAAACAAATACATTTACTCGGTAAACTGATTTTTGAAACAACTGGTATATTCAAGACTCTTTACAGCCAGGTACTGGAATAGGACCCACTTTATTCTCTTTTGTATCATCACCCCGTTGTGAAGCTATTGACTCTAGTACACCTTTAATTTTTTGAGGGAATGGCTCTTAAATTAATTAAAATAGTAGTTTGAAATGTATTTAGACGTAAAATAAGTAGACTTTTTATGTTTCACAATAAAACATTGCCCTCAGTTGTCCGGCTTGAGGTCCCTCTAGTAATCAACCCGACTGTACATCATCACTTCTCAGATGAGCTTTATCATTCTCTTTGTCACTGGACATTACTCTCTGTAGGTTAGGGATTAACTTCACTATAGTGTTTTATGTATAATTTTAAGTTTTTTTGTTATATATAAACATTTCTTATTAATTAAAATAGGTAGGAATTGTCCCTTTTTGCTACCATGCTAGTTGAATTTGGTTTTATGATTTTTAAATAAAATACTTGTCATTGCATTTTTTTTACTTTACAGTACTTAGAAATTTGTTGTATTTAGAGAATGTTAATTGTGTTTGTTTGTCATCAAACCTTTCAAGTGCTTCATTATAGTAAACCAAAAATACCTAACCACAGAGCAAATAAGTGATGACTAATTAGTTTTGAATGTTCTTGTATTTCTTTTACTCTCAGATTAAACAATAGTAAAAAAAATGTTGGACATTAAAATAGCTAACTAAAGGGTATACTTGTTAAATAATGCAGTACAGTAACCAATAAATGTATAGTAGAGCAATATTGATAAACATTTAACATTTAGTTAAAAGTGTTATATCCAACCGCTATACCCAGTACAGTATTCAGTTGTTTTTATTGTAAAATGATTAGTTATGAATTGTGACGGACTGTAAGAAAATTTCTAAATAGTTTTTATCTTAACTTGACAACCTTGACACCCTTAATATGCAATAAATGTGGAGGAAATCTGTCAATAGTGTTAGTTTTAATTTAGCATAGCAGTCATTGGATTGAATATAAATTAATGGTATATAAAGTTTATAAAGGTTTAAAAACTGATTCTTGAATTTTAAACTATTTCTGAAATACTGAGCTGCATTCATTTTTAACAAAAAAATATATTTTGGGTAATATTATCATAAGTCAATAATGGTAATCCGAAAACTTGAAAAACGTATGATTGAAGTTTTTAAAATCTTCGGGTTTTATATACTAATGATAAAGTCTTAAAACATATTTAAACATATTTAAACGTGAAGAAACTTTGAAGAGTAGAAGGATCTAAGATTGTACGAGTAGTCTGTCAGAAGCCACCACAATATAAATGAAGTGATGAGGATACAATAGACTTCCTTGAAGACACCTCGGCTAGAAACTGTGTAAGAGTCGGTGGTTTACACCTTCTTTTGTCTTTGTAACGCACAGATATAATTCTTTTGTCAACAAAAAAAGCCAATGTCTTAAATGTCTTTTAAAGTGGCTTACATACTAAACAATTTCATCCTAGAAAGATAGCTCGGTTAAACAAAATCAAATATTGAAAATAAGTATAAATTGTAAAAACACTCTTTCGCCTTTTCTTTATTACAAAGGATTATTTGAATTTTTATGAGTCTACATTTAATGTCAAGACACTTATACTATACGGGGAAAAATACATCCGAAAAACATTCTAAAGCATAGTAGAAATTTCAAAAGATACAATTTTCACTTAAATAGTTAAAAAAGAAAATTGTGAATTAGAATGATTCATTATGGATAACCAGACTACATGTTCTTAATACAGACTACATTTTCTTCCGAGGAACATTGTATTCAAGCAAAATGTTTCTTAACAATAAACATTGCTTGACGATGAACTTGTGTGACAACGAACAATGCAAACAATGGAGACTTAGTCTAGAGTATATTATAGAGATTATTTGTTACAATGTGTATTGTTGCTGTAATGCTTTCATGCTTACCTCTAAGACCTGTCTCTCCATCTCAAGTGTGAAATTGTATACAACATTGTTGAATTAGAAAGTTAATGTGAAACATAGTTAAAGATTAGTCCTACCTTGAACTCACACACTTTAATCCTTTTACAATAAACCACAATAATGCAGATTTTCTATTCAGCTATTTGATTATAAAAAAAAACACTTTCAGGAGTTGATTCTTAAAACGATTCAGATATCACGGTCTTTTGCTGAGGGGTTTTCTGTCATAAATGTCATTAAATCCTAAGTAGGCCTACAACAGCAAATTAGTTTCCATTTTTAATAAAATAAATCCAAACATTATTTTGTTGTTAATATCAGTTAATAGTTCAAATAGACCAATTTGGTTTATCTCTTTTTTATTTATGATTTGTTCGTTAATATTACAAACAATTTACAATTAGTATATTCTTTATCATTGTTTCATTCATATAACGAAACGTTCTTCAGTGGTGATCTATTCCGATTGGAGCGCCTGACCTAAATCAGTTACCTTATTTACCAACTCTTATAATATTTATTGTTTTGTGAATCCAAAAGTGTAAATATACGTTTTAACTGTTATTAGACGAATGTTTATTTACTTTATGTAAAAGTTTAAATGTACTTTGCTGGTTCAAAAGGGCAGCATAGGCCAGCTTAAAATGCTATGATACTTTGTTTCGAGACAAGAACGAAATGAGCTTTTGGGGACACATGACGCCTGGCTTTGAGCGCCAGGAGTGTAACACAATTTCTGAGTGGTGTTGTGTGTGCCGAGTATATTTTTTTCCTAGGTATCTAAAAAGTTAGAATAAATTTAGTAAGTTCCATAAGTTCAGCATTTATGGTTATTGAAAAGTTTAAGAAAACCTATTATATTCCTTTCACTGATGCTATGTATTGGTGATGTTACGTCTAAATTTTGCCACTTTCATTGGAGTAAAACAGCAGTATATTTCTTTTAGTCCCGTTGAAAAGTAGATCAACCAGTTCTTAAATGATAAAATTTCCAAATATGAATTAGTAACTGCTTTAGGAATACACGTGTAATGCTAGCCCGTAAAATACTAGAGTAATTCAACGAAGATTTGGATAACTATTACACTTTGAAAATTCAAAATAGACCTTAAGTTAGTTTTAATAGTTAATATTTTGGAGTGATTAAAACGTTTGGATTTTGAAGGATTTTAGAGCTATGTATCATTTTAAGAACGATACACAGTAGACATATGATTTTACACAAGAAGAACTGAATTTGGTAAATAGAACACAGCCATTCAACTACTATATTTGACCAAATTCATATTATTTAAGGTTAAACACGTGTTATATTCTTTACCTAACCCGCCATGTTAAACTTCCCGATCCCAAGCGTGATGTACCCAACTTCTTTACTTCACGAGTGAAGTAAAGTTTCAAAAACTCACTCGGTGGAGTAATGAAACCCATTTAAATAACATTGAGCGCACAACTTAAAAAGATATACCTCTATGGAGCTTACGACGTTCAACGCTCGAAATCAGCTGTGCGCTTGAATTTTATTATTATGCTTTAAGAATTTTCCTAACCTAGCTTTTTTTGTAAAAGAACGTTACTGTTAGAAGATGAGTGAAATGGATAATGAAAAATATATTGTATGTAACCCCCTGTATATTGTCGGGTCAGGTAAAATCTTGTACGTTACAAGTTACGCAAGAGCGTGTTTACATCACTTAGGTGATTTATGCAACTCGCAGGACCTGCGTGATGTAAAAACGCTTTTACTACACCTGTAATGTAAATAGCTATTAAACATTTTAAACATACGACTAATATAAAAACATTAATTCACGGAACATACGGTAGGTCGAATATAGTAGTATTTAAGTAGAAATGTCAAGTAATTCTTGTCATTAGAAATTACACAGGACTATGTGAGATATCATGCTACATCTGTAAACATCCAAGATTTTTAAAGAAATATTATATTTACAATTTTAAACATGAAATGATCTATTTTTAAAGCCTACACCTTATTAATATAAGTAGTTTACATTAACATAGACATCGTGCATAGTGTTATTACTTATGTTATCACTCGAATAGCTAAAAATAATAACATAACTGCAAAACATGTGTTTTACACAAGTTACACAGCCGGAACATTTCCGCATCGTTACACTAGATGGTCTGTGCTAAATGTTTTAATCTTTTATTGGCTGCCACAAACACATGTTGGGAAGAGTTTGCAATAAAAATTACATATTAGTCTTAGAATTTGTTTTCTTTCTAAAACAAAAAATGATGATAATCGTATGATCCTATTATTGACTTGAGAATACTGCAGTAGATATCTCATTTATATAGAACAGCCGTACCCAAGATTTATTTCAATAAAACATATTAAAATAAGCTTCTCATAGAGTCTGTTTTTTTCAATTTTTTCACTAAGTGTTTGATATTTTATTAGTTGATGAGATTTGAAATACCAATAAGTTATCATTTAACTGCGTTCATTTTTGTTTTAAAAGTAACATAATTGTTATCTTAAGATTTATCACGGAATGGGATCATCTATCTGTATTTAAATGGTTACTATTGTAATAACTGTATAACAAAATAGTTCAAAACTTGTTATTTATTTTATATCCTAATACATTTTGACTATACTAATACACATTAGACATAGATTACATTAGGTATTAGTTGTGTACACAAGAATAAACGAATCAGCACATTAACTTGAGTTAGTCCATTCAAGTAAACACTCTTTACATTTTAATGTATAGGACAGTTAAAAAGAAACATGCGATGAAAAATTACTTAATTACTCGTGTATATCGTTACATCTTAAATGATATCTTTCTTCATATTTCTGTGAATATCAAAATGTTAATTTATTACCTGATAAAACCATCTTGCTTTACCTCCAAACTATTGTGTAGCCTTCTTAAATTGAGACGATTTTATATCTTATAAATAGTGCTAACAGTTAAAATACACTTTTTACAATTTGTTTATCAACCTCCAAGTTAGTTTATAGAAGCAAGTTTTTTTTTACTTTACAATAACGTTTAGTCGTACCAAAAATATTCTAAGAGTATTGTAAATAATTGTAAAGATTTATTAAACTATTCAAAAAATGTCATCCAATGCAAAATTAACTGATTTCTTTGATTCTTAGCCGTAATAAAACTATTTAATAGTATTCAGATAAATTCCAAACTATGATAATAACTACAAAACATCAAGAAAAGCGAGGCATACAGCGAGTGATTGGTTCCTGTTAACAATCCTTATTTGAAAAGAGCTTAAGGAAGGTCTAACAAGATCAAGTAATAAAAGTTACCTGGATAACTTGCAACTTTGCTTCGTTAAAGAAACGTGGTTCTACTTCCTTTCTAGGAAAATAATAGAAACAATACACGTACAACATAGATCTGCATAACAAAATCATAAATGTTTTGTTGGTACAACACATTTTTTGCATCCTTAAGTAGCCTAAAGTCGACTATAAGACTAACTAACAAACCATTAATATTTTAGATCATTTTACCATTTTATATTGTTCTTTACTTTATAATTTCAATCTGCAGTGCTATTATTATTTTAAATTTGGATAAGAGTGTCTAGTGGTTAAAATAAATTAAACTGATATGGAGAATTACAATATCTATATCATTTAGAAAAATTAATCAATTATATTAAAAATTTTTGCTTACCAATTGAACTGTAGATCATTTACATAATTTTATCATTTTTTACAAAAGTACGACATAATGAATCACGTATAAAGAATCCAATGTTTTATCAGTTCCAATGTTGTGTGGTCTTATTGAAAGCCAACAAAGCAGAGGCAACGATTTTAAGGACGAATTGAACAACCCTTAAAATAGTGTTTTTAAAGTCGCGACGAGGAAAATCTTACACTTATATTATCACAATTCCTTCAAGCACATTTTGCAATATTTTGAAGTGGTAAACATATCTTGATACAAATAGATAACTTATTATTCAATACCCTAACTAATATTTTTACTTACAAAAATTCACATTAGGAATAAAAAAAAATATATATAAACAAAACATTTAACAACATTTACATCAGTGATCAACGTGATTTAGTTATTTTTTATTTAAAACATTTATACCCCGAACAGTAATTGAGTAATAATGACTTGACCTTTACAATTTTACCAGGTATAATTAACATCTTTTTCTTCATTGTTTCGTATGAATACCGAAAATTGATTTTATTTCGTTAAATTTCAAATATTAATACATGAGAAACTGTTGTGGAAAATGTGTTCATCCATTTGATGTTTACAAATTTTAGCATAAACATATTTAAAATTACTTAAAAGTTTTTTACTATAACATAAAAAAAAATCAATGTATGTATCCAGGGTTTTTGATTATTCACCAAAATCATGACTCACCATTACCATCATACGTCATAAATTCGTCATTTTATCATCTTGTACGTCATAAATATTCCTACTCTAGACTATGAAACTCTTAAGACATTTTAACAGTACTGTATTTAGGAAATTTATGTTTACAGCTTGCTTTATGTCTACAACTTTCCACACGAGAAATTATATCCAGGGGTTATCTACCTCTACATTGTATAAATGTTTACTGAATATTCTTTTTAATGTAGCTTATAAAAAGGTCCGACACACTATATGGACATTTTAAATAATACTTTTGATATGTTATATATTCTCTAACAACTGTATATTTTCTGTGGAAATATGTTAATACAAAACATACTAAGGCTACTATTTTAATAAGCTATTAACTATTAGTTACTGTAGTACTTAGACAAAACAAAAGTTGTTTGGTGGTCAGGGTAACTTAAAACTGAGTCTGATTGTAGATTATTTCGAATTTTAAGGTACGATGTTTTGATCCAAGTGGTCAGAACCCAGATGCCATTGTCATTAGACTATCAATTTGTCAGGATATCCAACAAATGTTTACATTAGATACTCTGATTGGATACAAAAACGGTCTGTTGAGTTAAAACACAATTTGACATTTTTTACTACCGCCTATGTGAAGATAGATTAACTTTTTATGGACGCGTTGAATTTTAACAAAAACCTTATGTTTATCCTACATGAATAGCCTGAAAATGCTTTTAAATGTACCTCCATAAATTAAAAACATAAATAAACCCATAATGGCAACATGGGTTGGACTTTGCCTGATTTTTGTATTAAGAACGCTGCAGACAAATCCTTTGGAAAACCATAAAACAATTCAGTTTAACTTCTTTCGTATTTAATAATATAAACACAACCTGGATATAAAAGGTCAATGGTAGGAAATTGCTATGTTTGTAACGAGGTTAAGCAAGTACATATTTTAATTGCTTTAGGCCTGAAACCCTGCACGAAGGCATTATAGCTGTAATGCAGGTATTGCTCTGTAAACTGATGTTATTGTGTAAACAATTTTTCCTGCCTTGGTGCAGGGCTTTTGGCCTAAAGCAGTTACATTATGTACTCGATTAACCCAGTTACAAACGTAGCATAATCGAAAGTGTTCATCACATTCTCTCGAGGGGAAATGACTTTAGGCGACTGTTTGTTAATTACCTTTATCTCTTGTAGGAAAAAGTAATTACAGTGACCAATAATTGACTGGGAGAAGAAACGTGCAAAGTATAAATTTTAAATATGTCTTTCACATTTAATTTGTAACTAGTGGCAGTACGTAATATAATTGTGTCATGTGATATTCTTTAATGTAACGTACAATTTCTTAAATGCCAGAAAGATGACAGCTGCTGTTTTTGCGTGTTCGCGTGAACTGTAACTGTATGATAAAATGACAATATAGATGTGAAATACATATTTGAAATTTATACTTTGCACGTTTCTTTATTACAAATAAATAACATGTTTTCTCAAAATGAGACTGTGCATTAGTACAGTAGTCTATGTACCAATTTTATATTCACTTCAAACAACCGTAAAAAATTTAACATGGTTATCTGAAGAAAAAAATAAAATGGTGGCTGTACCGGTGACCTTTCAGTTCTATAAATGTTTAAATGATCTTTTATTTTGTATCGGACTCAGGAACGATACCTTAAAAGGTTGGTAGAACGTTTAGGGACACCCTGCATTAATAGCATTGCAGATGTGTGCAAGTAAAGGTCAGATAGACTTGAAATGTACGAACTGAATATTTATTCAACTTAAAGAGAATATTTTAAAGCAACGGCTGGAGATTGCTAAGGAAAGGAATTAACTGGCGATTTTTTTTCGGAAATCACAACTTTAGATGAGAGTACCATCTCGCATTTCACATGATGTTAGTAAAATCATAATATTTTTCACGGAATTCAATTATTTTAATACCAGAGAGCCCGTCCGACTCAATGAGCCGCACAGTATGAAATATAATGCCGAGGAAACGTTATGCTTAAATTCGAGTAATTCTAGTTACATCTTAGAGTTACACTTGTTAGAAACTAATTTGAAATATCTCCATTTGCGTCGTCCCGGTTCACCTGCATTATTTCTGCTCTCAGTTTTAACTCATAACTTCTAATGAATGCTAAAGGATCTGCTTCAATTCGAGTTAACATGTTGCAACAAAGTTTTTCCAGCTTCGAGAATTGAAGAAAACTTTTGCCTTACTGATAACCTGTGTTAAGTAATTTAAGTTGGGTCATTTTTTACTTTAATTTGAGACATCCCCATAAACCAACGAATTTTCTCCGTAGAGCATCCTAAAAATTTGGGTGATATATATATTTTATATGCTACGTTGTTTACACACAAACTCTGTATTACCAACTGGACAGTCATAATCTGCTTTGAATTGGCTGAAGCAGCAACATCATTGAAAGTTGGTTAAGGTATTTTTAACGTGTCGTCTGTCAGTCACAGTATATGCCCCGCATCAGAACGTTCTCACGTTGTTCAATTGAGTTTCTCCTTTTGAAAGTATGGATTCATTTGTCGAAATAGGTTGGATAACTCTTGTAGCTATAAGATTTGGATAGCAATTCTCATTTTCTCTGTTTGAACAGCGTATTGCCTCTCCCGAATCATAAAAATAAACTTGACCGTAACTACTCGATCGTTGAATACATAAACACTAATTCCTTCACTTGTGTTTTGGTGGAATATTGCCACTAAAACTTTCAATAGCAAATGATTTGTTGGAACTTCTTATTTTCACTTAAAATATCTGGATTGTGTTGGTGAATTCAGTCAAAAAACTTTGTATAAGTTTGTCCAAGGAACTGGCAACATAACCTATAAGTAAACAATCTATTTGCATTTTTTCTCAATTGAAGTAGAGCGACTAATAAAAAAGTTTACAATAAAAACATAAGGTGCGCCAAGATTTGGTATTATATTACTACTTGAACTTATCATAGCCAAGGCATTAATTTTAGTTTCTCTTAAATGTTTAAAAAAATCTCATTCTGTCAGTGTCAGAAGTAAACATTTCTTACATGCATTCATTTGATCATACATTAGGCAAGTTTACTCAACACTATGTGCTTCGTATATTTTTTCACTTCCAAAGTAAGTTGCATAGCAGAACTGGCAAACATTACTTATCTCACAAAGTGAATGTTTATCTGGATGGGTATCTGTTAGACCCCTCTCCTCATTCGCATAAGATGTCTTATTATTATTGTCTCCTAATCCCGTTTTCAATATTTCTTCTTTTAACTCGAAGCATTTTTTATTCTTCCAAGAAAACTGATTACTGTTTAACTTGGTCTTAACCTACTGAATATTACAAATATTAATATTTACTCGAAAAAAACTAATGAGTTTTTTACGTAATCTATTATGCTAGACTCAAAAAATTATTAGGTAAGTATTTTGACTGAATTATGTTAAGAGCTGTAAGGAATAAGTACCCTTATCTTTTGGTTAGTCATTCAGTTACTGTACAAAAATGCATTGTGGAAACATGAATTTTCACAAGAAAGGTGACACATATTATTTGGTATTTATCTTCAATAGTTGTATTACATGGATTATCGTTTACATAAATTTTAACTTTGAAAGGGTAATTTAAAAATTGGCAAGAAACGCAAAATTATAACGTTAATGTCCTCCTTCCAAGTAACATATGACATTTTAAGAGATAACTATCGACTTAACGATGCTATCACTGAAGTAGGCTAAGTGGGGGTTTGTCTCTTTATTCTATCCCATACATACAGTGTTTATTTTATTTTCCGTAAATCCAAATTATATAATAAAACCTTAGCTTTTTATATCTAAATTCTCAAATAAAAAAAACTGAAATTAAAGCAGGAAGGAGAATGTCGTTTGTAATACTTTAGTGCAAGTAGTAATACTCACAATACATGTACCAGAAAGTATAAGTATGCCACGGTTGTATGGATAACACGTGTTGTTGTGGATACATATCGTATACATATTTGTATATTGTTATTAAAGTCAAGTTCAGTTTTTAATTGTTTAGTGTGCAATATTCATACAATAATAATAATACACATACGATATCCATGAAGTAATAAAATGGTTACATAATTAACTCATAAAATTTGGATTGTCTAAGAAATGATAGTTAGATAACACTGTCTGTCAATAGTTATTTGTGCAACTAGTGAGCAAAGTGAGAAATTGACTCACTCGAGAGAAATACTTACTCACGAGTCGTAGGCGAGTGAGGAATGGTATCTCGAGTGAGGCAATTGCACTTTGCACTCGAGTTGCACATTATATTTTTCCTACAGTTACCATAAAACAAATAAATTGGTAAAGAAACGTAACATATTTTTCACCACACTATGATGTTTTTGGCTGTATTACATACGTTAATTGGTGGCTGAAAGTTACGTTTTGCTGGCCATTCAGCTGTCATCGTAATTTGGGGACCGAGCAGGTTTTTACAGGCCGGGGCCGCAAAATCAGCTGTCTGCTTACTTACTTAAAACATGAATGCATTTTAAATACACAATCAAAATCCATAGCATTGCAATAGAATTTTGTTATTGTCACCGTTGCCTAGCAACTATTTATTTTTATTTTTGCTGATTCCTCAAATTATTTCTTTACATAACCTTAAACTTGTAGTTGTGTTGACCACTGAGCTATAATAATAACTGGAGTAACCACTCTGTGTTTTAAAAACGTACCACTGTTTTTGCTGGTTTTGTTTCAGAGTTTCGTTTTGTTAGGTTGGCCGGGTGATCGGGTTGGTGGGACTTGTCAAATTAGAGGTAAGATCAAAATGGCGTCATCCTGTTTTGTTGATACAGTAGCAAACAAAACTCTGCAAACTCAACATTATGATTGAAATATAGGTTTATTTATTTATTTTACGAGCAAGAGCAACCCATTTTAACAAGATCATAAACCGATAGTCGTTATTTAATTTTAATGCCATAGGGCTATTGGCCTAAACCAATATCTCCATACCAGGAAATTTTACTAGCCTATTTTCACCACATAGCTTGAAAAGAGGTAAATAAGTTAGTATTTATTTACTATCAAACAAAAACAATTTATAATGTTTCAAATAACTTTAAATACAGAGGTTTTAACGTGCAATAACTTAAATAAGTTGTTGATACAAGTCCTTGAAATAACATAACCCCAAATAAATAGTATCGTTAGGTTAGAATGAATTGGAATTATTTGACAGCATCCCACCAACCGATCACACGGCCAACCTAACAACACGAAACACCAAAAACAAACCAGCCAAAACTGTGGTACGTTTTTCTCCAACGTTTAACCAGAGAGTAGTGACTCCAGTTATAATCTATATCTCAATGGTGTTGACTATCAGTGTGCATTATTATAGTGGTGAATAGTGGTAATAGGGTACAGTGTGGTGAAAAATAGCGTTCGTACCACGGACCGAAATGGTTTTGCAGCTCTCGATCGATTTAAGTTCTCGACTTCGTCTCGAACTTAAAAACTATCTCGAGCCGGCAAAACCTCATTTTCGGCCCTAGGTACAAAATATACTATTTACACAGAAGTGAACTTTTAATATGACATTTAATGATACAACAGTACAACAGCTGACCAGCTGATTTACAGCCAGTGCTGGCAACGTATTTCGCGCGCATACGACCTTGCCTGCATGCTACGCGCTCACTATTTCGTGCCTTCACGTTGCAAATCTGGAGTGAGACAAAGTAATTAGAGTGACTGGTGAGCGAATTGGCCACTTTGCTTTCTCAAATCAGTGAGATAACATGTACATTATGTTAGGTAACTGTAGGGAAAACATTGTTTATTGTGTATTTCGTTGTAAGTTTGAAATATTCTATATGATTTTATGAGACCTGCCTTATGTTTAAGCTAAAGTATCCATTAAAAAGTTTGTTTTTAAACAAAGAGTGTTTTGATTAAAGAACATGACTTCATGAGTCCCAAATATTTCCCAACAAACTACATTAAGCAATCAACATAGAGGAGCTAGCCTTCATGAATCCAATAATCCTGGATCAAATCGTTCTGTATTTTATTTAAGGGCACTTGTGTCTAAATTATGCAGTTTTTGGGTTTTGTAAAAGTAATTGATTGATACTTTGTGTTTTTCATTAATTTCAAACTAATTTGGTTAATTTGAGCTATTTTCATAATATTTGAATTTAGGTTCTGTCAGACTATATGAACTACATTAAGTTTAAATTGCCCCTATAAAACAATATTATTTATATGTTGTATTTAAGTAATCTTTTCCATATTTGGCAGTTTTGTCAACTTTGAGAGTATATTACATACTTGCCCGAGACTATACTAGGATTGACGACGCAAGGCATATAAACCTATTTAATATTGTCTTAAATTAATCCTGTAGGCAATGCTGAATAAAGTATATTACAGTCATTAAGTTAAAAAGTAACCACAATTCTGATGAGAATCTATATTACAGCGATTATCTCTTTGTCCATCACTCCAAAATGCTTTCATTATTTGAAAGAATCTTACAAATTAAGAAAAACTCTCATAATCTCAAAGCCAAACAGTTTACTGTTAACAAAGTTTTCATGTATTTGAAGTTGATCGTGCAAACATGTAGAAACTTCAGAAATGTATATTGTCATGCTTTGAATTTCAGATTGCGAAGTCATTTCCGTTCTAGCTTCTATGACACTGATAATTTATATGGAACTTCCAGTTGGTACATACGTTTACATTATTTAACTTTTTAAGTCTACATTTTTGTCGTATTTATGTAACATCATAAGGTTAATAGATACATATGTTTTATAATGAACCTTTTTAGAAATGTTACCACCACTATATTTATAGTTTATATAGCATAGGTTTTTATGCAAGTAATATAACAGTATCATAATATGTTGGAACATTGAAAAATTTATGTTTTATGCAGAAAATGTTTGTCTATGTTATGGTAGAATCAAAAGGTTAACTCAATGTGATACAATATGCACGAATTTAATTGATATTATTGCCCTTATAAGAGGGTTTATTGAAAAACTTATATTTTTCGGGGAAGTTTTACATCAAGAACATTCATTCAAGTATGTAGTTGATAGTTAGTTGTACGGCTTACGGGTGTTTTTTTTTTTTAGTTCAAAACCTTCCCAGTTTTGTATATACAGTGGAATACAAACCCTATTTAGTTGTATCACAAGCCTTGTCATAAATACACATACAATACTCATGCGTAATAAAATGGTTAAATAAATACCTTTGTGCACACTTCAATAATAATATGTAAGATGTACTATGTAATGTAGTTACATGTGTTTTACCATTTTACTATCTCATACAACAAGTTCGCTTAGGCAAAACTGCGGTGAACTATTTCCTCATAGTACAAAGTAAATGTACTTTTGTAATCATTACACATTCAACAGCCCTCCAGGAATATTACCGCCCACCTCCTGCAACTGACATCAAAGGACATCTTCCTTGGACAGTTGTTGTTCATCAACTGACATACTGAATTGTTGTTGAATATTAACTTCAACAACATTTTATATACGTTTTATACGTTCTCCTAAATTTAGCATGCGGAATTGTACCTGAAACCATTATTTAAATACATAAAAGTAGTGGAAGAAATTGATTGCACCAAACATAGTAAACACTAAATTTAAAGTAATTGTAAGCTTATGTGGACTTCTGAGACACTCTGCATAATTAGTTACCGTATACATCTATAATATAATCAATACGCTACATGAAACTTTGTCGGTTGAACTCCTCTGCTATTTCTTAACCGATTTTATCCATTGAAGATTCATTGGAAAGAGCGTGTCGCGTAGATTTGCAAACTGGCCTTACATTTTTGAAAAAGTCCATTGGTCTCTGCCCCAGTGGCTTTGAAAGTTCCCATGTTATCCTTATGAAGAGCATAATTGTTTACATATTGATCAGCTGTAAAATTTAATTGCTGTTATTTATTTTGCAATTCAATGAATTGCATTGAGTACATTTATTTACTATTTGAGTTTGTTTTAACATAACCCCCAAGACGGACCGTTAGTATGGTTGTATCTTAAATTTGTGTATTTATCGTTGTTTTTTGTCGCTATGACGGATCCTGTTAGCATGATTGTAGCATAAATTTGTGCATTTATCGTTGTTTTGTGTAGCTATAATTTGTTTATTTTTTTTTTCTTTTAAATGCCTCCGACGCGACGACAACGAAACATAGGCAGGAGGCGTAATCGTGATAACGACCGCAGCTACAGAACAGTGGCGCAGGCTTAACTCATCACAGTCAGCACCTGACCCTGGACAATCTCAACTATTAAGTTACAGATTGGCCCTAACACTACCCCGAAACGACTTTTCGTTCTTAATTGGCCCTCTATCAATGACCTGTGTTGCCTGTACAGCGAGGCATTTTGAGAAGGAGAAAACCGGCTTGTATGCTTTAGGTTTATCAATAACGAAGATAAACATGGTCTGAGTTACACGCCAGTAATCTTTGAGTTGACTCTTTTAAACTCAATGTAAATATGACTGTTATTCGTTTTGAAATAACTCCTGTAATACTTTGCAATTGCTCGAACTCGAGCAACATGTACACTAGTATTAATTTAAACAATGATTTCGAACATCACCATAAATAAGTGTTTATGGAACGAAAAGGAATTATTCCCTGTTTTCATAACAGTAATAATAAGTATTGTTAACACTCATTTCAACGGTTTATATTGTTTTAATAAATAAAGACTTTCACCATTCACATTTTAAATACAAAATAATTTTTAAAAAGTGTAGTTGATTGTTGATATTTAAGTCAAGCCTAAACATATTGATGTTATTTTAGGGATTTCATATTTTATCAAGGATAAAACTGTAGCGATTAATATATGTAATTATTTCTATGAATTGTTATAAATTATATGAGTTACTAAGATAATCTAAACGTTACACTTATCTAACGAATACACATAATTAAGTTTTAGTATAGGTCTAACCTTTTCAGTCAAAAATATTTATTTCAATAAAATACATAACAACACTGGATTTTAAGCTTTATCAACGTATAACTTTTATACATTTTAAGTCCATATGTTTTTAGGATTCATATAGAAAATATTTATAAACACTTGGATTTAAACTGAGTTACTGACACTTAGTAACACTACAATATGATTGAATGTTTTACTGATTGAAGAGTTCAACGGAAATGAAGCTAATGTCAAGATTATTTACGTCCATTACTCTTAATGTATTGGTTTGAATCGGGAGATTACTGCTGGCAGCTGTCATTGAACTATTATCTGATTCAATCGATTCGTTTTGTTGATTGACTTCTAATCCTATTAAAACCACATTCATTTGATTTCATTATAAAATTAAATCCATACACCATAAACCTTTTTTTTCCGAAAATGCTTATTAAAAAAAAGAGTTGTTCATAATGGGTTATACACCCTTTTTGTATATGTTTTGATGTTGCAATGTTTCCTTAGGTAACAGATTTAGTAATACAAAGAAAAACGGTTTACATAAATAATTGATAATTTCTTTCACGACTCTATAAGGTAAGTATTTTCCTTATAATAGGTTTAAGTAACATGACAAGCCTTGTCCACAAACCAAGTCAGGTTTGATCAACAATTTCTTATTTAACTTTGCTAACTAAAAGAATTTTGCCCGAGCAAATTCCCTTTACTTTAAGAGATTAAAGGGATGTCATTTTCATTAGTCACTTCACATGTAATATTATTTATTATAAAGCACCTGATTTCATAATCTATACTTATTTAATTTAAAATAATTACAAAGTATAGGGCTTAACATAAAATACAACACATTTGAAAATTTAAAGTCAAGGTTGGTTGCTATAGCAGATTTTATATGTACAAAACTGTGTATTTTTTCCTCACAGTTACCTTACAAAGCGGGCTTTTTTGCACTGATTATCACAAAGTAGTTGACTATTGCTTTTACTTACTGTTCTTTCACGCAATCATTTAAATTTCTCGCACTCGTATTACTTTTCCGTACTTTTCAGTAAAACAACACAAAATAGTGTGCGTGTATTGAAAACAAGTTGGCATCACTATTAATTAGATTAACTGGTGCAGTGTTCATTTGTCATTCAACAAAGGTTCACGCTTTGGACTACCTGAACCTATAACCTGTTGTTGAGTGTTAACATAAACATAGCAAACCAATAATGATGTTAAGATTAAAATTCATTATGGTAGTGAAATTACATTTTATTGGCTAATTTCGAAACAATTTAATGCAGGTTTATTTAGGGTTCGTTTGTAAGATAATTCCAGTTAGGTTAGATTTGATAATTTGTGAACCTGCATCAAGCAAGTTACCCATACAATTACCCATAGTTAAAAGCTTTATTGCGACTGTAGAAAAAAATCTAACGTATAACACAAGCGCGAAGTCTCTTCCCGCACTAGTTACACAAATTATTTATGGACGCTTTCGTACATCCTCTTATTTATCGGAATCAATTTGTTTGTAACAAAAAGGTTTAGATGGTTAATTCTATTTCACAGTGATTTTATTGCAGATCTTTTATACGATTCTCTAGCTTTTGTGGCATGTCCTTTAATTACCTAAACACACTTAACTAGTTTCAACCAAAGCAAAGTTAAAGGCTAAAATGGAAGTCATCTACTAAACAGAATTTTACACGTTTTTTTTTTTATAATTGTATGTTAATTTACATTTAATTCTAGTAAGTCAAAGATGGAATTCCAATATTCACAAGATATATGCATCAATCAAGTTGAACTATATAAAATTAAATTACTTTAGTCAAATAAACTATATAATATATTGGATGACAGAAATAACATACTGTAAATTATTATGACTATGAATTATTCATACGTGGCACGCATGGATCGGACGGTAAATTTATTGAACGTAGGGTGCCGTGGCTAGTATATTAGTTAGATCAGAGGATTTCCATCCTGGAGGCCTAAGTACACAAGTCGCTAATCACGTAAATGAATTCCTTCTAGCTGTGAACATGTCTTGGTTACTCAGAAGTTCAACACTACATTCAAGCTACTTATCAAGAAAACAAAGAAATAGGTTTTTACAACGAATATAACGTTTTTTGAATTTCAGAACTCCCTGTACCAACGGTCATAAACCATATAGCAGCACTGATATATATATAGTGATGATATTTATTCATTTCCAATAATTTACAATAACTAGAAACAAAACATAACATTTTGTTAAACAATGACAAAGAAGGTTTATCCAGTTATCGTAATATGTTTAGATACTTTTTATTAGACAACATTTTGAATGGAAATAGATTATAAGTAAATTTTTGACTTGTAGAAACCATACCACGTATAAAAATTGGTTTTACCCTAGTCCCTAGAAGCATTATGAGCAAAAACCAAACACAAATGTGGAGTGATAGTTTCAATGCATGTGCCAGTAGCTGATTGGAATTTAGATCAGGACTTGTGCCTTTGTAACACGCCCCGAAATGCTACGCTGTGGAAAATATATCATTTAGCAACACAATGTCTTCGAAACTTTACAATTATAAAAAGCTCACTCTATCTGTTATTTCTATTGAGTTAATGTGTTTGTATGGTCATTAAAATACAATTAGATTCATTTAGAAATTTTTAATCATATTATTACATTACACGGTGAAGACTATCAGTAAGTAAATACCTAAATTAATATTTTTTAAGAAAAATTATAACCATTTTGAATTGTTTTAATTTGTTTTACATATCATAAACATGCATATGTATTAATTTAAATTTAAATGTTAAGTCATTGTCGTACATTAATTTTAAGAATCAACGCGTTACTTATAATGTTTTATCATAGTAATATTATTAATGTGTATCTTTTTATTTGTTACTGTTTATTGTTACACTTCTTTTTAATACCTTTAGAATTAAGTCTAGCTGCCAAAATACTCTTGTTTATAAATAAGTGCCTGCCACAAACCACCTTAGGACTATTTTCATATTTTTTTGCACTCAGAAAACAAAACTAAAGAAAAAATCTGTAAACTTTGTCATTTTATTGGTATATTGGTCCTCTACGACAAGTTTTGTAAACTTGGTGAGGCCATGCTTGTAATATCTTAAATAAATATATTTGCATTTGATTTTCTGTGTTTGTTTGTTTGAAGTTTAATCACTCATTTACACACATTTATTGGATTGGGCTGAAATTCGGCATGATGAGCTTACATTCCTGATTAACATACAAGCATATTCTTATCTCAAAAAGCCTTTCAGGCTCCACCCCAGTGGCTTTGGAATGTATTGTTTAGTAAATAAATAATTTGTGATATTGTGCGAATCTTTAAAGATTTACTGTTTTAAGTGCTGTACTATTATACTTTACTGTTCTATTGTTTGGGTGCATTGGTATAACAGTATGGCTTTGGTAGATGTGTAATGCAATAGCATACCGTAAATATAAAGAACGACATATTCTCAAACCTTATCCTCCCCCATTGCAAACGCAAAGCATGAGTATAACTGCAAAAGCATTTTATACTTATACGCCAACCCCGTACGAAAGACGGGTACTCTGCTAGTGTTATATAATTATTTAAATTAACATCATTTATCTTACACCATTTTACACAAACTAATTGAAAGGTTAACTACTATTCACTTTATATAAGATATGGTCAGTAATTGTACTAACATTTTTGCGGAAGAACCAAAGTTGGTTCCGCGTTTCGTATTTGTATTGCTAGATCTATAATGATTTATCAACAAATGTATTTCAGAGCTACATAAAAAACATAACTGAAAACTAATAATTAAAAGAAAACATCTACTGGTAACAGATAAACAAACTTATCCAAGTCGTGCTGGTGGATTACGTGTTTCAAATAACAACAGATGTTATGCAGTATATTATATAAAACTTAGATTTGTTCAGAAATGTTACTATAAAACATGTTATATGAAGTTCACAATAACTTGTATCAGAAGTGCAGATAACGTAACATACTTGGCTTATTTTAACTTTGAAAAGACAAAGTGAAACTAGAACACTAGTACACAAATAAGATAGTTGACAGTCTTGTACTTACATACATATCTTATAAACCAACTTTTTGAACTGTATAGTGTTATGTATGTTCCTGTATTTTCTCGTTCGATAGGTTTGATTCATAAAAAAGGTTTTTGTAAAACATTGGTGTGATATTTTAAAACATGAAACAAACCATCCAATGGGTGTTTTAACAAGGTTTATTAACTGCAATAGTACCCAATAAATCAATGGTAGGCTATAAATGTATTATGCCTACCAAAGTTTCATCAACATCTTTTATAATATGTCAAATATTAAATGAATCTTATATTATAATTAAAAATGAACAAATCGTTGGATTATATTATTGTATACAGAAAGTTCTATGGCAGAGATTACAGTTTTAAATGGCATTACTGAAAAAAGGCCAATCCTTGCATGACGTATCCTATTTTACTAAAAGTTTCATTTTTTTACGATGATGCAACTTCTATTGACATCTGGATTGACGTTGTATTCGCGGAAGTCTGTTCCTGACAGCAAATACTCACCAATTTTAAACACTTTTTTACTTATTAAATCGTTTTATTCAAAATTTATTAATCAAATACTAACCGTACGGTCTACAGCTACCAAAGATTCTGTATAATTTATTTTGTTTCTTTTTGGCGAATAACTTCATAACCTACGTATTAAATATATATATCATGTTTTTACAACACAGTCTCTGTATGTTGACCGGTGAGGTGGACTATTACCTTACCCAGTTTCTGACAGGTCACGGTTATTTCGGTCGTACCTGTTCAGGAAGGGCAAAGTCGTGTCACCCGATTGCATCTACTGCCCAGGCACTCCCGACGCGGAGCACAACTTCTTCCACTGCCAGCGTTGGGAAGGTTCCCGCCTGGAGGCTGAACAACATGTACGGCAGTTTTTGGTGGACACGGTCATTCCGATGATGACGGAGGGTGAGGACAATTGGACCTGTATGTCCCATTTCGTCCAGGGTATTCTCCGCACAAAGAAGCTAGAGCTTGACCGAGTTGTAGTCTAGGTCATAAAGAAATTGAATGCCAGAAACGGCGCGAGCCCTGTGGGCTTAGGTCACACGTTGACCTGACCTGAAGTAATATGACAAACAATCCCAGGTCTGTGTCCAATAGAGTAGAGGGTTTTTTGTAGTGAGTAGTCTGACAAGCTCAGGATTTTCACACTACAGGCTGGCTACCTGTGTGCGTAAAAGCATGTTTACCTCCTCTCCCTAAAAAAAATTCTCTGTATGTAAGTTTAAGTAAAATTTTAGCCGTTATCTGTAGTCACACTATTTATTTTGTGTACATTATTCCATTAAATGTATAATAAATCACAAAAGTAGAATATAAATAGTGTACCCAGACATAACGTATACACATTACAGTTGGCCTACTTTTGACAGGAGTCGTTGGTGCTTGCAAAAATCGAGCAATAATACATCAATAACGTATCAATGTTTGGATCACAAAGCAAAATACAAATCGTTCCACTATTATATTTCTTTAAGCTGTCTACTATTTAGAATTGAACAGCAACAAAAAACACAAATATTTAAGGATTTAATTAGACTAAAAAAAAAATACTCAATCCGAATTACCTGATTAATTATACACATAATCTTGTGCACGTGTACGTTAACCAAAATAAACATACACTTCATTAAAATATGCCTTGAATTTATCACTAGCTTTGATAACATTTTAAAAATCTTTCCAATGATTTTGTTCATACATCTTTCATTTTATTCTCAGAATGGTACTGAAAAGATCACTGCGTTTATTCCAATGTTATTTAACAGAATACGATAAAGTGATTGACCTACTGACTGTGGAAAGTTTATTTAACTGTATAAACAAACTAATTAAGTTTAACCAAGCACTTTCATCATATTATCACCTCAGCTTGTAGACATGCATCGTCTAAACATAATCCTGTGCCATACGTCTGTGTCAGTTGTATCATGTGGAGACTGTGCAATGATGAGATCTTGACTGATGAATAAGTTTACTAAGGTTACCTAAAAAAAAAAAAATCATCGGTTGATCACACGTTAAATAAAATAGTATGCCTATCATCCAACTTAGTTACTAAGGAAATGCAATGTGTAAGGTTTTTAAACTCGTTGAAATTCGCTTAATTTTTTTTAACAGTGACTTTAAGTATTATGTTTTAGTTTGTATTAATCACTTCACAAGGACTACTTATGTCGTCTTTTGATCTAAATCTTTTGATCTAAATAGAGAATGAATGCAGACAAATTGATGAAACTATAAAGGTTATAATTTAAATCAAGCTAACTTAAGTATAGTGTGTGCAACGTATGTTTTATTAGCTAACAAAATGAGCAATTTTATGAAAAAAACTAACACAAATAATTCTTTCATCATCTTTTTGATCACACATCACTAAGAAAAATGTCGTACTCAGAATAAACGTACGGTAGGATATAATTTGCTTTTACTTGTAGTGGGGCCTATTTAGAAATTCGGTGTGAGCAAATATCATCCTCCCTAACCCAATAAAGCTACACGAGAGAACTTTAATCCTACACAAGATCTCGAAGAATACACAAGTCTTTTATACACAAAGATAGAGGACGGATAAATTTTGGCATTGTAAAGGAGGCAAATTAAATATTTCATTTTTATGAATAAATTGTGAAAACTAAATCATGCACAATTAATTAATTGTTCCTATGTTCTACTGAACAAGGCTATATTTCTCATAACATTTACGTTTTTTTTTTATTATTCAAAAAAATTTGTGTTAGATTATTAAACCTGACCAAATTTGTTACTATCTATTATTATCTCACAACATTTTTAGACGATTAATTTACACACGATTGCAACAAACAATCGCAAACATATAACAGTTCTTAGATTGACAATCTTTAAATGCAAACATTTAGATTTCAGTATCGGGATGGGCCATATTCCATTTTCAAAAGAAATAATTATTTAACAATCAAGATTTGACTGTCCTCTGAAATGATTGATGGCGTTAGTTATTAAGGAAAGTTGATTCAGCATTTCTTTTTTCAATCCCTTAACAAGATTCAAGCAATATGTTATATTATATACATTCCATTATTCAAATAAAACTAAAAGATTTGCAACAGGTTTAAATATTATTTTAAGAGCTTTTTTCGTATGAAAAAAATAAAATAACAATTATGAAAATTATAGTGATTAGGGCTACAATTTTGAGATATATATACATTATTGAAAAATGAATAACCTTTTGAAACTCATTTTATAGAGATAGTCATGTTGTTTCCATCTTAACAAATACAATAAACATTTTTGCTAAATAAATAAATAAAATCATCTGACTTAATACGCATTGATAAATTGTGATTTCGTCTTTTTTAAATGGTTTGTATACTATAATCACTTTAATTCTTAATTTAACTGCAGGATTTTTCAAATATTTTTATTAATGTTCATTTTATTTGGTAAATTTTCTGTGTTGTTTATAGTTGTGTAAATGTAAAAATCTTCTTAAACATGTAAGTTTGATTTGTTTTTTTTCATATATGAAGAATTTGTTAAGTTTCATGTATGCTTTTGTATTCATGATCTGTTTGTATCAAATGTGCTGTAATGTTACATTTCATCGTTGTTCAGTTTCCTGATCTTAACGGTTGAATGTGTTCTTTAAATCGTTTTTCAAAACTTCGGCTTGTTTGTCCAATGTACGACTTATCACAGTCAGAACATTTGATTTCATAAATTCCTGATTTTATTATATCTCTGATTCCTTAAAATTTAATTAAATCAACAATTTTGTAGAGCTTATAATCAATAATTTTGTGCAATAGTATATTAATTGCACACTATAATTTCCGATCTTTAACATTTTTGCGTTTAATACAAATTTTGAAATAGCCTAAATTTTATAGATAACTTTCGATATTTTTTATCAGTGTATTCAGTTATTACTCTACGTTAACGTTTGCCAAAATCTCACGACGCTTTTTGACAGCTACGTTTGGTTTTAAAACAATAGAGAGATTGTTAACTCACGATAACATTTTTACAAATTATGTATGAACAATAACCCACAGTACAATAGCACATATAAATTTTTATTTGAAATTTTAGTTTGTAATCGTTCTCTTTGTTTACATTCATGCACTACTTTTTTGTTCAACAGTATAGTAAAAAGCCGCAATGCGTGGTGGTATAAACACTAATAAAGGGATCACCTTAAAAGTTACTCTATATAAAAATACGACCCTTGCAACTTGTAATGACGCTTTTCGCTGCTTGCGTCCCTCCTACTCTTTCATCTTAATAAGTTAAAGAAATTAAAAATACTTAATGATGATATTATCACCTCTTCCAAGGAATATGACGAATCTCTTTTGGTAAATCCCTAAGTTTTTTATAATTGGCTAGTTTTTTTCACCAAAGCTGTAACTTACTCAGGCTGTACAAAAACATATTTTTATTATCTTCTGTTAATGGTCTCTAAAAAACATAAATCTACATTGGAGTACATACAATATTACGAAACCTGTTGGAAGTTGAGCCATCACTGCAAACACAAACTTAGTAAGAAAATACTACCAACCTTGGCTGTATGAGTGTCAAAATCTAGTCGCAAAGTTAATTCATAGTTTGTAAAGGCACAATTATCAAAAACACTTCAAGCTAATATTTGTAACAGGATTATATTTTTTTGTAATAAACGCAACGCAAAATAAAATAATATGTGTAGTAAATATGTGGTAACCGCATGTGTATTAGTATCTGTAACATGTGTGTTAGGCTGTGCTCCAGCTTATGTACCAGGCTAATGTAGACCAGTCCAGTTGCCATGGATTATCTTGATCGCATCAACGTGTTGAACTGAACCGTATATTTCGATCTATTAGTCAAACTCTGAGGAATTGATTGCGCTGTATATTGTTAGATCTGAACGTCCATTTCGTTAAAAGGAGCCGGCTTATTAAAATGAGATACTTAAATCAATAACAGGACAGGCT
Organism: Macrosteles quadrilineatus; assembly: GCF_028750875.1. Classification (NCBI taxonomy): domain Eukaryota; kingdom Metazoa; phylum Arthropoda; class Insecta; order Hemiptera; family Cicadellidae; genus Macrosteles; species Macrosteles quadrilineatus. The sequence goes on from NW_026542598.1 coordinate 21,958,537, forward strand.
ATCTTAAGTCCTTTTTCTGCTCCATTGATAACATATATTGTTTAATAAATAATAAACGTTTATTTTAGTTAACTAGCGTTTCCATCAAATTGATCTTATCAATTCTAAAACAGGTCTTACGTATATTTGTCAACCCGTTGAGGGTATTTAGCTGAAAATAGCTAATAATTAATGTTAATGATAAATGTTAATTGGCAGTACCAGGAAGCGAACCCACAACATCACAGCCTTGATCTCAGAGTCTGTCGCGTATCGAAAAAATCTACTGACTTACCAAAATTGCATTGTGGTTGTAGTGTTGGTTGTGTTGTTTAGTTTTGGCAATCTTATTCCACAAATTCACAGACAACATTCCCGCAAAGATTGCCTCCTTCGTATGGTATGTTTAACTTTTTGTGGTCAATTCTTTTATTATGAGGCCGGTGTGCAAATAATTCAATAAACCTATATTTTTTAAGATCTGTCAAAATATTTTTAAGGTTGGTTAGTAATAAAAAATTGAATAGTAAAAACAAAACGCTTGTTGCGCTACTTTGAATACCAAACTGAAGTAAACTGTCTTGTGCTGGACTGTAAGGAATATAGGTTTATAGAAGTATTTTCAACCCTTTTTTTACAAGATTCGAGGAAGATATTTTATATATATATTCAATGATATATTATTTGCAATTAACAAACCAACCTAATAAAGAGAGAAGTAATGTAATGATGAGAATTGGAGGTAAAAACTACCAATAGTTACCTTTGGGCTCTGTTATCATCTAGCGGCAAAACATTTCGTTGATAAATAATAATTTTTATAACTAGCAATTTTGTTAATCATAATTTACATTTTATCCTTTATTGATACCTTAAAGTTCTCATCAAACAATATAAATTTCCTAAGACAGTTACATAAAGATAACTGCTAAGACCAATCCGAAAAATTTTACCATTTTAATTTTTTATTTTATTTTATGATTTTTGGTTTACTCCTTTTACCAGTACATATCGACTGAATACACCAATATATTATGATATTCTGTCTAAATTCCATTAAACCCAGTTAAATTTAAAATATTAAACCTATGGTTAAAACAAATCAACTTAAAACCAGATATAACTAACCAAAAACTGTATCTTATCTTTAACACTTTTCATTGAAATGGCGACCATACACAGTAGGTATTTTAAGCCAAGTATGAATGGAGAAGAGTGTAGGATGAGTGGCGCTATCTTGTAGTCTTGTTAGGGACTAAGGCCGCAATAATTATGATAAGTCTATAAGGGCAGCTTGTTTAATCCATTAATTTAGTTCTTAAATAATAAAAGATTTCTCGACATATTTACAATGAGCACCAGCAAAATAATTAGTCTAGTTTAGTTTTTACAGGAACAGTAACATAGTGTTTACGTAAATAACAGTAAACTATATGGTTTTAAAGGTCCCAGTGGAGACATAGTAGTTTGGGAGTGAAGAGAACCGTTTAACAGTTCAGTGCCTTTAATTAACAGTTGTTCAGTGTTGTCCCCGGTGATTCCAAACAAAGCCACGTAACCTTGACAACTCGGGTCATTCAAACTTGGTGATTTACGGTTACAAATGAAACCATCAACAATCGGTCACTATACTAGATGTTCACTTTTTGACTGGTGTCAACATCTTCAACTAAAACTTTTATTAATCTGTATTGTTAGAAAAAATGGGATGAATATTGTCTTGATTAGTATTTCAGCATTTTTACTGCCATGAGTAGGCCTAAATACATATTCATCACTATTCGTTATAACATTTATCCAGCACGTATATAAATGTATAAAAATTGATTGATTTTGTAAGCTACACTGGTCACCATCAAGCACATTTGGAGACTGAGGAAATCAAAAGAGCGACCTAAATATTCATATAAAAGCACTCCACTTAAAATGTTTATGAATAATATCCTTAATAAAACAAATAAACGTTTTTTACTTTTTGACGTAACATTAAATTCTAGGATTCTTCGATTCTATTTATCAGATTGTTTTATTTCATATTCTTCAGGAATATTACGATTGTGTAAACCTCAAAAACTTTAACCAAAACTAACTGTGAAAACTGATATCATACTGTGTTTTGATGGATGCCATAAAACAAAACCATGTACAGCTCGTGACATCTAAGCTGGCACTTGGCCGATCGCTAATAGTACCTTTTTCAAAAACATTATGTCTCGTTAAGCGGGTTGCATCAACTTGCCTCGCGACCCATATGAAGGCGCTCAAGTACATAATACAAGGGGAGTCAACCCCGTGAGGCAGCGGAAATGTTTGCAGTCCGGTCTTTTCCCTACCTCCACCCTCCTCCCACCTACACTGCCCGCGCTAGGCCAAGTGCCAGCTTAGGTGTCACGAGCTGTAACGGATTTGAATTGCATGACTGTACGATCACTAATTGGGATATATCCTACTACTGTAATAACGATATTTGTAAAAAACTCTGTATATAACAGTGTTCTGATTCATGAAATGTATGAATATACAATGAATTTTATATAATTGTTACTAAATTGTATAGTGAAATTTATGAATTTTAAAAATTTATTCATGAATATACAACATAAATTTAACAACTTCTGTTGTTTATGATGGGATAATTATGAACATTAAGTCCAATTACATAGTTGTATCTGTTGACTTGTATGTAAGATACAAGTCTATAGTTGTATCTGAAGAAAAAGATCTTATAGTTTTTGTTAGTAAAATGTCAAAATATCCTACTATTTTTTTAAATTATTACATTGTTAATTTCTAGCCTTATGGTTCTTAGAGCAACACATAAATTGCTTTTTAATGTCTACAGCTTCATTATATTTTTATAACATTAGCACGTAATAAAAACTTACGAACTGGTTGAATTTCAAGTGTTTGGGTGGTTTAAAATGGAATGGCGTTTTGCAAAGCAGTTAGGTTAAAGTCCGATGTAAACGACGTTTTGGGCAGTTATTTGCAGTACAATGACGTCATGGCTCGGAGATGTGAATATTAAACCCTCGTATTTTCTTATATAACATAAAACAAGTTAGAATAATTTGAATGTTTCTTTTTAGAGTAAGTACTTGTATATAATGTGTTTTATATAAATGACCACTTTCAATAATTTAAAGTTTGTGTCAACTCAATATTTTATGTAATAATTAAGATTTCTGCTTTGAATGTGCTACTTTATGTACTTCAATGTAAACATTTCTACACTGCATCCTCAAACAAATTACGCTACTTAGATTGAAAACTTATAACTTTAGTTTACTTGTTATGTTAGCTTAACTACAGGTGAGTTTCTGAAACTTGAACTAGATATACCTCACTTCACAAGGGAAATAAGGGGTTTCCATATAATGCAAAATATCTAATTAGCTTTGGCTCATTTTGAATCATTACAACACTTGTAAAAGCCGGTCGTTTTTTTTTAATTGTAAAAAGTCGTTTTGCAATTTGTTATTTATTTACAAACTATCCTATTTCCAAGAACCAAGAAAGCTAGATATCGTAAACCTACAGTGTCAGGCACAGCTCTTAGTGTCCATTACATGATGAGATTTCTGTGAAAAGATAACGCTTTTGTTTTTCCTACAAACAAACACGACTAAGATAGAGAGTGTTACTTGTAATTTCCCGAAAGTGGTTGTACTAAACAGACTATATATTTAATAAAACATGTTTTATAAAAGTGCATAATTTGATTGCACATACATTTAATAGCTGGAAATTGCAGGTGTTGTGTTTGTTTATTTCTCTGATGTGCCAATTTAAAATATATATTTTTGAACGTCGAGCTGTATGTGCAGGTTTGTTGATGAATTTCACTGGAGTAGCTACCGGTATTAATAATGATGCAATATTAAATAATTCATATATATACAAATAAATGTAACGAGAATACCTGGATGGAGTACAGTACGCAAATTGCACATTTTTAAAGGGATTAGAAATGTATTTTCCAATGCAAAATGAACCCAATGATATTACTATTCTCTTTTACCATTTATTGATTGTACATTTTTAAAATGGAAAAATAAAAAAATAATGATTTAAAACAGATAACTTTTTATTTGATAAATCTGCATAATATATTATGATTGCTTGCTTATTATGCTACAATGATATGAAAAAGTAGCCATTTAAAACAAATTCTCATAAACTGCTCCGTCTAATAGTATACTACTGTATCTAAAAAAATCAACTGAAGGATCAGCTATTATTAAATTACAGCTGACATAAGAATGACGTAAAAAAGGTTTGTCAGCATAAATGGACCTTAAAATCTAAAGATTTACCTAAATAATAACTTTTAAAATATAGTTCATCACTCAGGCGAAATGCCTTGCCAAACCACAGTCATTTTCCGAGCTCGGCTTTTCCTCAGGACAAAAAGAGCCACTTTACGCCCTAGTGATAAAATATACTATTTACTATTTACTATGTTCCATTATATTTTTTATAGACAGCTGGTCAGGTAAGCTGAACTAGGTCACTATGTTAGTGAACCTCAGGGACTGCGGAACTGCTTGTTATTTTAAAGATTTATGATCATTCTTTCCCTACCTGACTTGAAACCACAAAATTCAACCTTTAACCCTTATAAATCATAAAATTACTAGAAAATGTGTTCATGATGTGTGGGGTCTCCAATCTTAAACTTATGTTTATAGTTAGCCTACTATTTTATTATGTATTTATATATACCAAATATAAAATAAGCCGAAGGAATCGAAATTTAAATAAACACTGAGGCTACTCTGAAGCTAGTCGACAAAGACGTTGTCTCGACTTAAAATCGGAAACTCTTACAAAGAAACTTAATTTCAAACTAAAAGTTAATCTAAGATACAAAAATAATGGAATAAAATGTTTTAGCATTCTAGACAAGTTTTGTCCACTATTATGTTAATTATATTTATTTAGTGTGATAAAAATAATTTATATATAGAGATTATTATTGTAAATACATTTCGTTGAAAATAAATAACTTATTTTAAGATGCATATAAAACAACTAATATAGTTGAATCTTTATTGATTATTTTGATTGAATTTGTTTTATATTTATCACATTCAGATATTCTGCACAGAGTAATTCCGTAGAGGACAATATGGTGGTCTAATGTCCCTACTCCCGGCTATATTGTCACTGTACGGTAGATAACGGCCCACCATGTCGTTTGTAGTGGACTGAAACTGCTTTGTAAAATTTTGTTTCATTTTAAAACCAACGGAATATGTGGAGCTTAACAAGTTATTAAGGTTTATCTGCTTACTAAGTTTATTAGGATCATCATATAATATCATATCATATCATATCATACAATATCATACAATATCCTGTATAATTATGATGACATAGACCTTAAATAGTAATGCTGATTACTCAAAGACTGTACTAGCCCTGAAATCTATAACCAAGTACTTTGTTACGTTTTTGTTGTGTGCTGTTAACTTTGTTTTTCCAATCACGATAAACAAAATTCTCAACAATCAATTAAATAGCCTATTTTACAATCTGTAAGTATATCCTTTAACATAAACTTTAAACATAATCTAACGAAAACTTTTCTTGGTAGGCTTTTGGTTTAAAACGCCAAGCCATGCATTGTATTTGGCTTAAATGGTCCACAACCTACTATGGATTAACCCTGATTTAAAATAAAGTTTAATTTTGAACATCTGGAACCACCAAGTTGATTGACCTTCATCACAAACACTTTGTGTAATGATTAATAATAAGAATCAGATCGCAGTTATAGTATTCTTGAATTTAAAAAACAATTTTCTTTCAACATACTACCGAGATATTTTACCAAAAGACGGTCTATAAACTGCTTGATTACATAAAATTCTTCCCAATACTGGTTAAAGCTATTAACTCCCTGAAGTAAATTTGTGATTAGTAACTGGACGGCATATCAATATTATAAGTGAACTCAAATAATATGCCTTTTATCTATGATAAACCTCATGAGCAGTATAAATTGATGGATAATTTATTTTAGAGATAATGGTCAGCTACTTCATTTGCAACAGCAGTGTTTCTGAACAATTTGCAGTTTGATCAATTTAAACGTTACATTTTCTTTTTATGTAAAATAGAAAAAGGTAAAATAAAATAATGTGTATTATATTGGTAAGATAAATCTTAAATCATTGATTACCGGTACCTAAATAGTTGTCCAGATATTGTTAATCAAGGTGTTGTTAATATTGATTTTTCTCTCAGTACATGCTGAATCAAATTTTAAGATTCATATTAATTTGATAAAACTCAGCTAATGAAATTTTGGTAATTGATTTTCTTTGGAATTGGTGACATACTAGTTGTGGGACATGACCCAATTAGAGGAATACACATGAAATCCCTTTCTTCTGTTTTTGTTTTATCTCATCCATCACTCAAGCAAATTATATTAGTTCATAGATTATTTTGGATTAAATTACTGTTCGAGATCGATCATCGATCATATAACATTTTTATATCTATTTACAGTCCTATTTCATTATTAATAGCTATATTATATAGCTATATCATTATTAATATAGCTTTATTAAATAGCTTCGAAGGACATATTTTCTAAATTTGCATAGCAACACCAACGCGTAAAATGATATTAAAACAATCCTTCTTCTGCAAGAAACGTTTTGGTTTAGTTAAACATAGTTAATAGTATTTTGTTTCTATAGCCTACAGTGTTATTTTTAGTAAATGGTTTGTGAAATTTTTAACTTCTACTAAAGGACGTGATTGTTTATTGAGTGATGGTTTCACTTTGTAACCGAAAATCGCCAAACTAGAATGACCCGAGTTGTCAAGGCCCGGAAGGTGAGTTGTCTAGAATCACCGGAAACGCATTGCACAACTGTGGTGCTGCTATCTATCGGGCCAGAAACACAACTTTTTCAGGGATGTTTAGCCTTAATGTCACTGAACTGCTAATGGTTCACGTCATTCAGAAACTGTATATCTTGGTCCAGATAAATGCATAATGTATGTGCAGATAAATGATGATAAATAGTTGTCTATTATTTTCGTATTAACAAGACTTTCACTAATGTATCGATCTGCACACTTAAAATACTTTTATCAATTTTGTTTCATAATTTAGGAACTAAAAGAATAGAACATACTACCGTTTTAGAGTTATCTTCCACTTGACTAAGCTAGACTAAAAGGGGTAATAACCTAGCCCTAACCCCGGTTTAATAAATCAATAGTTGTAAAATTTGCTACTTAAATTTACTTAAATTCATTTGATATGAAACTATTTTTTTTTCAAGAAAACCATGACAGTCACTTAAAAAATAGTAATGGGTGATCCAGTCTAAAATGTAATGATTTTATGACTAGTCAGTTTATACAAGTATAATGGACAATCAATTATAATATGATGTTGTATGGTCAGTCTCATTGGTGGAGTCATTGCGAACGGTGCTATTAGCGTTCCATTGTGTGAGCTTTTTGCGTTAAACCTTTTATAGATTATAGTGTTTTGTGATTTGTTATTATTTGCATGTTGTATCTTGACTTCTATACAGTGCATATTTTTGACTACTACCCTCTGTAGTGTATTCCAACTTAGCTTGGGCGTTTGTGTATTGTTAGTTGTGATGTATTAATTAAGCTTTTTCACCTTAGGACGGGATCAGATTCCAGATCCCGAAACGTTGTGTATTGTTTTTTACATTCGTGATGGAAAATGTCCGCAATAAACCTTTGAACAACATTAACTCACCATTATCAACAATGAACTTCAAACAAAGGAATGATGTTGTACATTCCTCAGAAATGGACTTATAGAGTAATTAGGCTACAGTTGCATTGACACGACCCAGATAATCCCTGGCTACTGGACAGGTCTACGTCACCCAAGTGCTTATACTAGTACACAGCCTAATACTCAGGTTACTGCACATGTTACTACAATTACTAATGCGGCTATCACATGTTACTATACACATCTTATTGCATGCCACGTTGTACACGTATAGTTATTGTAATGTGTAATGCTTTTATTGTGTTATTACATGCTTTAAATAGTACTTGACTGCTAGTTTTGACACTGAATTGTATATAATACCGCTAGGGATGGCAAATTATAAGATTATTTTCCTCCTTAGTCAGTGTGACTACACAAAAGACTCGTCCTCTAACCGTTTCTACCGTTTTACCTTTATGGTATTCGAAAAAGAGAGTGTTCAGCAGAAGATGAGCTAAAAATTATCGTTGATCTATATTTTATTTTGATTTTAAAAATACATATAGCTTATTTTTAAAGAATTAAATCCTGAAAGGTGATACAAATAACGTTATTTGTAGTCTAATTTTTTTTCTAAACATACGATTTTATATATAGCATTTTTTTCAAATATGATAACTTTTATGATATAACCTATTATTTAAAATGTTCTTTATACTTAGTGACCCAATTAATCACATTTTTATTTATCTAGAATAAAATTAAGTAGACGGATAGCTGTGATTAATAGTTGGCTGTCAAGAAACTTTAGTAAACTTCAGAAGGTAAGTGAAGATAACAAAATCTCTTGAGCAATTTTATCAACACATCAATTAGTAAAAAATAATACACAACACACAACACAATTAGGTTTATTTTATTGTCTTAGACATTGTATGGCATCATTAAGAACCTGTGCACTATTTCTTTCAAGCTCGATAAAAATGAGTCCAAAACAAGTTGCATAGTATCATAGTTTTGAGATGAAAAAAAAAATAACCTGCCTATATTCATTCACTTATTCATTATTTGGTAAATTAATCTTAGTATTTTTTGACATTTGTATCTATGGCATTTTTTCAACAGAAGCTTTGTTCTTTTGCAGAAGACTAGCATTATTTATGTTGGTCTCGTATACTTCACTACTTCGTCACATACTTCATGTTTTATCTAACAACTTTAGTAACATAAAACGTTGTCCTAGCTTAGAAACTAAGGAAACTTAGAAACTTGGAAGATACAACTGGGTTAAAAGTCGGTAAAATGACTTGTGCTGTCATAACAAGCTACTCTTCTTGTTACGTACGTACGTGTTATGTTTAAATTGTATCAATCCAAAACAGGAGTGCTTTATACTAGGTTATTATTGGAAAAGGATACTAAATATCACTTTAAAAAATTTAAAGAAAAAAAATATTGAACACTGTATTTTTCGATTAAAGTAAAATCATAATATAGATTTTACTTATTTTACCTTAACTATCGAAAAAGACAACTGGTTCATATGTAGGAAGAGAGATTTACTATTTCAGGGATATTTAATGCAAAAACATTTATTTAAGTTATTTTAGTTTTACATAGTCCCACTACGTTATCAATCGTTATTATATGATCTTACTACAACTTCAAGCTATTTAATCAACTTTTAATATCCACAAAAACTCGACTTAACAATAGTAACTAAATACAACTCTTACTTTAAAAGAGGGAAGCCGTTAAGTTAAAGTAAACCTTATGATTTCCGAGCCGAAGAACTATCCTAACCCACCAGCATCTTTCATGCATTATTCATAAAACTTTCAAACTCCTAATGTTAGTCCTCGAGCGATTGAGGTTGGAGATTTTTCCAACTTAAATAATACTATTTCACAGATTTTTTAGTTTCTTTATCGTTGCCTTCTTTTTTATTATGATAAACGTTATACATTTCACAGATGGCTAACTGTTCCTAGGTCATCTGAGTGCTGCATGCACTGGCTGCACTGATAATTAGTAAGTATATCTTCAAAAGGTAAAAAAAAATTATATTTCTGTACTTTTGTACAGCACTGTGTCACAATATTGAAATTCGTCAACCTATCAATATCATTAAATATAAAATTTAAGAAATAACACCTTAAAAACATCACAGAAAAACTAAAAGTTTCGCAAAACTAATTTTTGCAAAACACATTTTAGGTTACAATTTTTAAAGGCCCAACTTAGATATGGATTGTAAAATGTCTTCTAAATTATTGTTACCACCTTTCTTTGAAAACTAGTTTTAATATTTTGAAAAACTTTTGACTATTATAAAAACTTAACTAGTTGTGCTGACCGGCGGAACACCGATGCTTTAAGAAATTCTGAGTACTTGATCAGAAGCAGTTTTATGAAGTATTAAGTGTTAGGTGTTTGTCAAAGACAGGGTCCAGTTAGAGAGGTTAGGCCTAAGCCAGCGTTAGGGAGTTTAAGATCCTAACGTGAGGTAAAATACATTTTTCTAAATGATTTTTAGGATTTCCAAATTTATATTTATCAAATTATTAAAATTGGTCAATGGTTGTAAGCTTTTTTGATTGTAACTATTTTGTATTCTTTGTAAATTTTCAGTTTAGAGTGTTAACTGTGGTCAAAGTATTTGTAGATGAACCCAATGAAACCTTAAAGTAAACTTAGATGAACATTTTATCTTTACTTTAACATGTTTTCTGTCAACTATTTATAAATATGTATCAATTTCAAGAATCAAGAATCAAGAATTTATTGACCATTCAACAATTACATGCTATCAGTCTCGTCACAAAAAATAATTACAAAATGTTGCAAAAACGCACACATCAATAAAAGTCAAGTAGCATACAAGAAATAAATAAATTAATAAATTAGGTCTGCATCATGCATCACATACATGCATAAATTTATTAAGTACACACGTAGATTTACAATTGTATGGAATCACAGCCTAAATTTTCAAGTAAAGTTTTTTTATTGCTGTTAAAGAATTTTCTGGTTTCCAGTCAGGTAGGGGATCGTCATAAATCTTTAAAATAACAAGTTGTTCTGCAGTCCTTGAGATACACTAACATAGTAACCTAGTTCAGCTCTCCTGACCAGCTGTCTATAATAATATAATGAATGCCACACGGAAACCTCTCTATATATGGGACATTGGCCTAATGGTTGAATCAATCATGGAAAGAGAGTGCAATTCAAGTGAGTTTTTTTCGAGAATATTTTTTTGTTTTTACTTTGAATTGATATTATGGTTAAAATTGTTTTTATTCATCGTTTACCATGTTTATTTATTGCTTAATTATTTAATGTATTTTATTTTTAATTATTCATCACGTGCTTGCTAAACTTATTCGAGTGCATTTACAATTCAATGTGTTGTTTGGAGAATGTCTCACATTATTGCAATTAAAAGGTTAATTAAATTGTCGTATTAGGGTTCATTGATTTCGAAGCTCACTTTTTTGTCCTAAGACGCTAGGCACGTGCCCGGAATTGTTTTTCACATTACTTCAGGCTACACATAGGGGTTGCGGCATTATCACTTAAGATATAATCCGTTGGTGATTTGGTGGGATTTGAACCCGGGACCTCAGGGACTGAAGTCCCGCGCTCTAACCACTAGACCAGCTCGCTCCCAGAGCTCACCTTAACGAATGCGTACATAAATAGTGTATGTATGCCTACTACTAGTTTGTCATATACTACAGAAGTGAGCATGTTTATCAGAGGATTATAAGGTTTACTATAAATAGTGGAGCCACATTGATTTTAATCTACCAATTTCCTCATTTTATTTAGCGAGCTCTTGAGCATGTATATGTAAAAAGTACTGTTTCCGTGAATAAGTAAATAATTATTTTACCATTTTTTATATTATTTATTTTTAAATCTCTAATTGATCATTTATTAGTAACGTAATCACTGTAATGTAACATATAATAACAATAATTTTTAGTTGTGATTTTTAGTATCTACGAAGTTTGTTATGGGTTTCTCAGATGATTTCTTTTGTCTAAAAAGACAATTGATATTTCTTATATCTAACATCTAACACAACAAAACATAAAATATATTATACATCTAAAGTAGCCTAGATTTGTCGTAAGGAATTTAAGGTAATTAGCTAACTAATTAGGCCTGGCAATGGTTTTTAGCATTTATCCAACATAGCATGAACAATAAAAACATTTAATATGAGTTTTAAAACAATAGGAATCCGTATGGTAAAGCGAGACAGCACAGTCAGGAAATGTATGTGTGGCATATTTCGCAGCCCGGCAGTTTAGGTAGTTACGCTGAAAAGCCACTTTAAATTGTACAACAAAGCTACTAGGCCTGGCTAATTGGGACCAAGGTTTATGTTACTTTGTTAGGTCGTTTGGTGAAAAATAAATAATTTATTTTTTAAATAATATCTTTTAGGATATTTCCAGACAATGCTCTACCTGCCTAAAACCATTTGTAAATCTAGATTGATTTAAAAATGTTCTTAGTTTGGTTTCTATCAATAAAAACATATTAAAAACCTAGGTAACATTCCTGCTTGCATTAGTGAAGAAATTTAATTTTTACTGTTATACTACATTTTCATAATAAATATTAAATATTAGCTATATTATTTGTATTGAAATAAACCTCAATTTCCCTCACCGTGGATAACTGATCTGTGTGACGATCCCTAAACAGCAAAGAAATAACCCTTAAATTTAACATACTCTATAGTTATAGTATACTACTGTATAAAACATATTGGACCGAAGTGATACAATAGTGTAGCAGTCTCAAGGCAGCAATGTCTGGCTTATTAGACCAAGATATACACTGACCTACTGAGACGAGTATATGCTCGGCAATCCTTGTATGCAGAATGCAGATGTTATGAAAAATAAATAAATTGCAAACCTGACAGATAACACCATATTTCAATGTTAATAGGCCTACATAATGCTAGTCTTAAATCTTCTAACGTAATAAATTAGTTTGTACTATATCCATTTTTACTTAAGCTAAAACGTATATATAATTTTTTGTGTAACTAAACAATACTAAAGTAAAGTATGATATAATACCCCCCCCCCCTCCTCAACGCTGTATTCTCTCGAAGTTCAATAATTGAACGTGGTGAAAGATACAGAATAATAAACATAAATTGTGTTGAGAAAACCGGGAGATAATTATTATATAAAAACCAAAACCACGTTTACATTCAAATTTGTAAATAATCGGTCACAAGTTTGTTGTCCGACAGTTTTTTTGTTACTCATATTATTATTTACGCCATGGTAAATTTCAAGTTACTTCGTGAACAATTTAGATGTTTTAATAGGCAAAAAATAAATTTATTTGTAATTAGGCTCAATCAGTTCAATGGCAACATTTGTAACCTTTTATTTGGTTATTAAATAGAATTTGTACATAATTACGTGACCGGTATTCTCAGCTGTATAATACCTTTCTTTTATTTGGCTACTGGTTCACAGAAACATTTATTTGAGAAAAATAGTTCAAAAAATATTTAGTTTAACAAACTTGGCAACACTGTAAAAGTGAATAAACTCAACTGTTGAACACAATTTTAAAAATGTGTTTTTTTTTCTACATTATCTCTCGGAATAGATTTTAAAATCACCCAGTTAAAAATGCAAAATTAAATCGCAAAGTGAAATGTGAATGATTACGGAAGGTGAAAATAAGGATTAAAAAAACACCCCCAGTTCTGGAAAAGTCGACGAGTAGAGAAAGTAACAGTTTTGTTCGAGGATCAAGTAACAATAGGGACTAAGTGAACTTTATTGCAGTCCGTAGAGCAATTTATACGGTTCAGGCGGTTTAATTTAGCTTCATTTAAATCCATTGTTGGTGACAAGAAAATACAAAAATAACCCTGAAATAGACCTAGTGAATATAAGGACGGAGTGTAGCGTAATATGTTGATTATTTAATACCAGCAGTAGTATTATATTTTATGTGCGGGAAGTATATTTTTTGTTTGTCTGGGGATCTATTTCAATCTTACATTTACACGTCTATATGAACATCAAAACCCAATATGTAGAACGTGTAAAACAAAGCTATAGGTGAGCCGGGACAATGTAAGAATAAATTGCAGCTATAAAATATTAATGGCGGCACCAGGACGCAGATCTCAATGATACTTTGGAACAGTTCTTGCACTATCTACTGAATCGCCAACCCACGGTGCTTATGACACTAAGCACTGTAAAACTTCTGACGGGAATAATAATAATAATATCAAACATGGTATAAACACGATACTCCTACTGTTTTTTTTACCTCGTCAAACTTTGACATTCTCCTTCAGTCATTTAATATATTATTTGCATTCCAAATATTATATCACAGTGATGATATTAATAACTAATGTTTACTTTTTTGTTTGCCTTTACATAATTGGATGATAAAGGCATCCATTCTACCATCTTGTTACTTTTAAAAAAACAATAGTATCAATACTTAAGAAAGATTGGGTGGTTAAAGAGAATTTGTTAATAATATCATGTTTATACATAATGATAAAAAATCGTTAAGAACACATCTTTAAAACAAATTGATTACCAAATCAAACATTTTGTGTGACTTACAATAATTTTTTTTTTTCAAGTAGTTTATGCAGATAATAGGCATATTGCTCGTGGCCATACTGTAGTGGTCAATATGTTGGTCTAATGTTTCCTGCTCCAAGCTATGTTATTATTGTACGGTAGATAACGGCCCACCATGTCGTTTAGAATGGACTCAAACTTTTATGTTAAATCGCATTCCATTTTAAACTACTGATGTGTATGGAATGTTTCTATGTAGTATTTTGAGCGTATTTTACACTTTAACTTAATTCATCCTACCACCATCTCAATTAAGCCGTAGATAATTAGACCACGTATTTGAACCTGTAGTGCGTATTATAACCCAAATCTGAGTGAAGTATGAGTTTAGAATATAGTGTGTTTATCCGAGTAGCTTTATTACTGACTAAGATAAGCTGTTTCATTATCCAGGATATTTTTTAAAATAATTAATGTATTTCACAATTTATTGTATGAACTACATTACGTTGAATGGATGATGAGAGTATTCAAATTAGGCCTAACTATTGACTAAAGTTGTTTTTAGGAAATTGCATTCTATAACTCTGAGAATGTAAAGGTAGTTTCTTGAAGCATAATAGATTTTCTGTTCTCATGTAATGTGGACTAATCAAATCCACAGAGTTGGACTAACAGAAGGTAACTTAAAGCTAAACACGTTACTAGATCATCTCTGCCAACTGGACTGGTCTGCATTAGCCTACTACATAGCTACATAGTGCATAATATACTACATAGCCTAATACAAATGGTACTGAATATAATCATATATTATACTAATACACAAGTGGTTGCCACACATGTCACTACTTAACATCATATCACATGATATGATGTTTGTAAACACAAAAGTATTTTGATAATACCAAAAACACGTTTAAAAAATCCTTAAATACCAGATTTGAATGGGAAATGTAAACTAGTTTCAGTGCCAAATTGGTGGCTTCAAGCTGTACATGATTACAGCTAGGTATAATAAAAAATAATCGGTCCTTAGTCGGGTTGACTGCAGTCCAGGGTAAATGTGCTCTGGGTGTTTACATTTTTTGTATATGAATGTTCACAAAAAATCTGCCTTTAAGTTAAAAATAAAAATAAGGTGATCAGCATAAGATTGCTTGTTCACGCACAGCCTGAAAATAACACCAACTAAGGGACCAAAATACTTGTTAAATGCGATAACAGGGATTACTATATAAGCAGGTGTTCACATAGCTTTTCATACTTATTGGTGATCTGGATGATAATACCATCATAGAATATCATTGTTTGTTAAACTTACAAATATAAAGAGCAGTGAGAATAATAATTAAGTCGGGGTCAAGATTAAGGTTATTTAATAGACTAACTTTTTGAGACAAAACTTAATTATTTTTTATATTTCACCGCATTGCGGTCTTTTTACTGCGCTTGGAACTTAACTGCTATTACACACGTTAAAAAAGACAGCCATAGTTACAAACTCTTTAAGAAATTAAATATAGTATGATGATAATTACTGAGTGATAATGAAAGCTTTATTGTGACTTTAGACTTATTATTCACAAAAACACTTTGATTACAAAATCCAATGAAAAATTAACATTAACATTTACCTTCTTCGTCATTATCAATTCCTGGAATATTTTTCCAACAAAAATGTTATTAAATATTATAGATTTTTAAAGTTGTTTTTGTCACAGTTTATCCGCCTTTATAACAAAACATGCAACATTTTGACAGAGTTTCTAATTTAAAAATAGATTTAGTCACGATTTGTTTTTATAGAATAAACAGGGAACTAAAAAGTAACTTAAGTTAAAGATTGGTTGTAAAGGATCAGTCAGACTATTAAGCACTTTTATTGAATATCAAAAGCTGATTTTGAAACGGATATATCATTTACGTTAGATCAAACCCGTTTATAACTAGTGTAAAACTTGCGATGCTTTTAACAACTGCACTTAAGTTATTCTTTTAAGGTTGATAGAAAAAGATTTAACAGTTTTATAGGTGAATGAAATGAAAAATGTTTGATCACTATTTGAGGAATCATTCGTATTCGTTTTATGTATTTTGGTTGAATATTAAGTTTTCACATGTACTTTATTTTTAAGATTCAAATGAGGTTTATGTAAGTTCGTCTCTTAGATTTTACACTACTTTGGCGCATACCTCATATTATATCCAACAACTTACAAACATGAAACATAGGTTATATGAAACTAGTTTTTTCTGGGTCGAACTTATAAGTAAAATGACTTGAGCTCTCAACACAACCTTCGCTGTCTTATGTACGTGTTCGTGCTGTAATGTAGCCACCGTCATTCCAAAAACCGGGAGTAGCTTACATGGTTCATCTTCGACAGAAAATATTAAATAATAGTATTACAAGTTTTTATAGCAACAAACACATAGAAAATAAAGAGAAGTTGGGAAATTTTGTGTTTTGATGGTAAAAAATTAGAAAACCCAATTTTTACCCCATACAACTACCCGTAAAACCCCGTTCCCATCGTCCGATCATGCTGGTTCACGAACTCATTCAGTTTATCCCGCCTTACACCTTCAAACCAAATTTAATACTCAAGTTACATTCCAACGACATTTAATATTGTCTAAACATGTTTTTTTTTCAATACCAAATACAGGGTGGGGCATTGAAAGAACCCCAATTTATAAGTTGTACAAACTCAATAATAATCACCCTATAGATAAATAGCACATAAAAACACAGCTTATCTTTTGCCATTTTAAACTAACAAAGTCATTTTTCCCTTTCTTGAGACCAAAATCCTGCATGTGACGTCCTTGTCCTACTTGACATTCCATCAAATACTCCTCCAGCATTTCTTCAGATTCACTTTAGTTTTTGGACGATTCTTCAAGCTTCAGTTCAAGCAAATCTGTGGGGCGACTTAGAAAAGCCTCGAACTTCAAGTAGCTTACTAGAACAAACCCCCTCCTCCCAAAAAAGTGCCAACGTAAAGCTTTAAACCACAAAAGCTTCCTGGAAAATCCCTTTGGACTTTGAGTTACTGCGACTCGCACTCTTTTAACAATTGCTGGTATACAAATAGTTTTGCGGCACCCACCAATTATTTTTTAGGTTTAAGCGTTTATCCTAAATAATTTTACCCAGTTCACCATTGTTTTCCAAGCGGGAACAACGCCATGTTGACCAAGGATGGAATGTGGTCCAAACAATCTCTGGGTTTCTGCAGAAGAATCACTTTTTTTAAAATAGGTTTCCACATCAAAATTCATACATTATTACGTATGAAACAATAACTAGTTGTGCTGACCTTGCTTTTTTAAATTTGAGTGTTATTAAATTATTAGTTCGCGTAAAATACTCTATGGTTGTAAACTTTTTGGTTTTTACCATTTATGTTGAGTTTATAACAATTTTTTAATTTTTTTTTACTATTGCAACGTCTCAAAGTAATTGTGTAAACAACCAAGGAAGCATCAAGGTAAACTTACATTTAAATCGTATAACTTCTTCAGGATCGTTTATTGGAAAGTAGAATTTCCTACTTCTCAGTCAGGTAGGTAAGGAATAGCCATAAATCTGCAAAATAACAAGCAGTTCCGCAGTCCCTGAGGTACACTAACATAGTGACCTAGTTCAGCTCTCCTGACCAGCTGTTCATAAATAATATAATACCACGTGGAAACTTCGTTATACGATTTGGAGAATAACCTAAAGGTTGATTTGGAGATATAGCCTCTGGATCGTTATTGGACATAATTAAATCTAAGGCTTACCTTACGATCCAATTTATTTATTACTAAAGGTTGAATCCATGCTAATAGAGTGGTGTTGAAGTCAGTTTCACTTTCGCTAGAAAACTTTTAATTGTTTAATTTGAATTTATTTATATTGAAGTTAAGTTGCTTTCATTAATCGTATGATCTGTTTATTTTTTTGTTTATTTACTTATTTATATGCTAATTATCTGTTTTAGTTATCAAATTTGCTATACTTATTTGTTTGAATTTTCTGTTTAATGTTTTGTTTGGAAAATGACCCATTTTATTTCAATTATTACGTTTGCGCAGCTGATTTCAACGTTGTCGTCTTACATCCCTCATTACTTATTGGATTATTTGTTGAAATGAGAACACTCAAAAAATTAAATTGATATATTACAGTAAGTATTACCATTGACTATTGGATACACATTTTCCATGTCATCCGATAACGAAAAAAGTGCTCAATAATAATAACTAAATTAAATACCCCCACCGCAGCAAACCTGCCGACTAAGCGAATTTCCATTTGTCTGAATTGATTTTCAGTTAAATATATTTTAATAACATTAGGTTTAACGAGTACCTAGGTTTGCTGCTACAAGGAACCTAATAAAGTGTGTTTTTGAGTAAAATATTGATAGCTTAGTACAAAATAAATAAATTTGCCAAGTTTAATCAAAATATATCCATAAACAAGCAAATTACAACATTTGACAATATTCTCCATAAGAATAACATGGGAATTTTAAATTTACAATTTTTTTAATTTAATCCGTTACTAATAATCGAACAAAAATACTTTTATATACTAAATTATTTGTTTTTTTAAGCTCTTTAAAAAGGTCTAAAGAGAAATTGGGAAATTTTGTGTTTTGAGGGTCAAAAGTGAGAAAAACCAATTTTTACCCCATAAAACCCCTCCTAAAGCCCCGTTTCCATGGTCCGATCATGCTGGTTAGCGAACTCATTCAAGTTTATCTCGCTTTACACCTTTAAACCAAATTTCATCAAAATCGGACCAAAATTACTCAAGTTATCGCGTTCACGGACGTATATATATATATATAAGTCTATATATATATATATATATATATATATATATATACATATATAAAAATTTGAACGAATGGTGTATTTGGTCTCTGGGGACATCAAAATGAAAAAGTAAATCGGTCCCGGGTCTAGGTCTTACCGTGCCACCTACGGTAATAGCTACTTCCCTATAGGGAAATTCGCTAAAAGGATGAAGATCACTATACGAAACTTTATACTTTACTGCTAACGTACGTGGAACATCTCACGGTAAGAGTAAATACACCAAGTAGTTCTCGTTACTGAAGAACATGCTTTTACTCTTGAACTCACAAGAAGGATGTAATGTAATACTTGGCCTCTTGAAACTTTAACTAAAATAATCTTATTCGATTCGTACTTTTTACCTTTAAATATATATTTCCATATTTTAAAGACATATTATTAAATATATATTAAATAAAAATAATGTTTCCATAGTTGAATAATAAATGTATGAAATTTAATGCATGAAAGGTCAAACTTATTACATATTATTCGAAATATGAAAAACAACCCGTATTCAACTCAACCATGAATAGCATATCTGAGGGCGAAATTAAATGGAAACATAAAACCAATATATGGTTTAAAGCTTAAAGTGTCTTACACGAAAAGACTGGTAATCAAAAAGACAAAAAGAAAGGTAGTAGTTATTACTAAAATATGCAATGTTTGACTTTGGGCAACTTTAATGATTTGTCCCACTAACAGTAACTATATGTAAGTGTGGTTGATTGTCCAAAGTTGTTATCTTCCTCTTTGTATTAAAGTTGTTACTTACACATCCAATAATGCTATCTTGTATACGTTACTGCATACTCAAACCCCTCTGAGCCATAAACAGGCAGAATACATGTATTTCGTTAAAACCAACTTATTTGCTAATAAAAATATGATTGAAAAAATATTCAATAAATATATCTTAATTAAAATGACTTAGATGGTCAGTGGTACCGTATTTATGTGATGTAATATGAATATTAAGGTTTTTTTTTTATATAAAAAAATGACATAGCCTATTATAAATTAATAAGATTCCTTTTATCCTTGTGGTTAGATACAACAGTGTTTCTTCATTAGTAATTATTTCAACAAAACAGTTTCACCAACCTTCGCAAACTGGAGGTATATAACTGCATTTAAAGTATGTCATTGAAGTGAGACAAAGAATCATAGCACACACATTTAAAAAGACTATATCAGCTGATAAAACTGTGTGTAATCACACATCTGTGTGTTAGCACATATACGAGTTTTCTTCGTGACTAATGGTGTATTTAAGGAAAACTTTTATGTAATTACATGTATCATGTACTAACGAAGTATTTTTTTTATTTTGCGGGGAAACAAAAGCTTCATCTTGTCACAGAAATCTCATCATGTAATGGACACCAAGAGCTGTGCCTGACACTGTGAGTTTACGACTTTGATTTTATATCCAACTTTCCTAGTTCTTAGAAAAAGGAATTCGTGTGAATTCAGAATTGGAAAATATCACCTTATAAATGGCAACATCAAGTCATTTATAAGTTTTCAAAAGTATCGCTATCCGATTGTTTACTATAAAAAGTATCTTGCTGAGCATTTACAATGACTACAAAAACTAAGAGTATTAGACTTTGTATTGAAAAGCCTTACAAACCAAGGTACACTTATTTCGAGTTTCAGAAACTCGCCTGTAGCTAACTTAAGAAGTTAGCTAGATTTGGAAGTTGTCTATCTAACTAAAGTAACGTAATTTTTGGATACAGATAAATTTTTTATTTACGTTACACTATATTTTTATTTACATAACACTAAGATATCGGAGACAAGTTATAGTAATTTTACTTGACATATTTGTTAATATGTTGGCAAAACTAAATCCCTCCCTATGTAACTCTCCCCCCACCAGATCAACGTGGCAATAACAAATTATCACGATTTTAACTCGGACTTCAAAATTAAACTCTTATACTTAAAAAACTGATCCAAAAACCCCCCTAATTACCCCTAGTTACTTGAATTAAACATTTTTAATCTTTAATAATTTAGTATGTAATTACTGAAAATTAAGTTCTTAATGTTTTTCATTTTCGTAATTCTCTTTTGGTATGATAAAATTAAGAATGCTGTAAAACAAGCGATAAGTGTTGAAAAATAATGTCACTGACAAGAATCAGATGGCTCATTTACTAGAATAATGTGTTAGAGAATAGTAAATGATTAAGGAAAGCTGGGTTCAGTTCTGAGCTAGCAAATCACGGGTTCAGAACTTTAAACTGCTCTTATGATAAACTAGCAACTTTTTGACTACACTGTTGTTATTACACTTCAACCACTTGATTTACCGAATTCAAACTAAAACGTTTTAAGGTTTATAGGGGCCCTTTAATTAATAAATCTTCTAGTGAATATACAAATTTTTCGAAATGCATGTAAGAAGAAATTGCGTAAGAGATGGTGGTTCCCTTTCGGGTGTCAACTCTTGAGCCTGAGTAATGGTAATAGACTTGAGCTTTGGACTGAGTTTCCTTTCTCATATTTTGAATTCGTAATGCTCTCTGAATGCTTACCGTTGACAGTTTCTTAAAATCGAAAACCTATCTTTAATATTCTCTTCATTTATTATACATTAGTATTACTTTTTGACTCTTATATATTGACTATTTTATTACGATATGACATTTAAAAGTTACGATGTTGTTGAAAAACTATTTTCACCAGTTAATTTATTTTATATTTTTTGTATGCAGTGGGTATATCTTGATCATCAAAGCTTCAACACACATCCTTGACTGTACCGTAAAGTATTTTTTTTTTCAGATATTTTACTTTACGGAACGCTTGGATTGGTATTGTAAATATCACATTGATTTCGAAGCTATATTATTTTCGCGAAGGATTAGTTATACAACAAATTAGATCGAATATGTTAATATAAAAAAATGTTAATATAGAAAGTTAATATAAATATTCGTTCTCGCTTCCATTTAAACATAACACCAGTTTCTTATCTTTCCTACTAGCATATTCTACTATCATGCAGTACAACTCAAATCTTTCAATTAATGTTGGTTTTAGTTTTTGAAAAATGTTCTAAATATTTTAGTTTAAACACTCGTATTTAAAAGAGTATATGTCTTTTCTTGTACCAATACAAGAAAATACTTTTTCTATATGTGTCTATATGAAGTAAATTTAATATATGTTGGTTGCCATCTATATTTTTATTACAAACAAAAACAATAATATATAGGCCTAAGAGTGGTTTGAACAGCAAAAGTGGATTTATACCTTTTTAATCTTTTACTCTCAGATAACAATAAACCTAACCATTGGGTCTTCCCACAACAATGACTTGATCTACATGAATAATAATTGCAGAATACTTCCACTCTAGTTGGTTAACTTAGATTTGTTTTCAATTTAAGAATGATGGTATGGATTAATATTTCCTTCACTTGTTTATTGCCATGGTCTTAACTATACTTATAACAAAAACAGTGAATTTTACTGGGTTGTAGACAAAAAAATTACTCTTTAATTAATTGGAGAATTTCAGTTGTAGTAAGATACTATGGTTTTAAATAAATAAAATATTCTAAACAGATGATTCATAACGTCCCTACTCTTAGTTATCTATATATATATATATTTTGATATATCATTATATCCTATAGTATACTATAAGATTTTTATAGCGTTACTATGCAGGTAAAAAGTATAAACAAATCTTATTCAGACAATACTAAGCAGATTTCTTTAACATTCTTGTTATCCTTTAGTGCATAGCAAAGAACTACTTAATTACTTATTGTTATGATTTATTTATTAATATTCTGATTTTACCTTGTAATATTCTGCTGTATCTTTCCATCATGTTTTACCATGCTTAACAGTATTATATTTGGATATTTGCATTTGGCTTTATGAGTAACTAGCTGCTGTACCCGTGCTTCGCAACGGGAATAAAAATCAGTTTCTTAGTCCTTGACATAGATTAAGAATAAATAATCTATGATAAAGATTTAGATTAAATAATCCTACAACATAGTTGTGCAAAATATGTTTAATTTCTTTGGATCAGCTGTCTGAAATTGTGAAATTAGCATTTTGCAGTTCTTCTTGTTTATATTGAAATGTCAAAGCAAAGATAAACATAATTCATTTTCTCATTCTGTCCTGGAGACCAATCAATATTTACTTTTGAAATCCTCACCTCAAAACTTCGGTCATCTACGGAACAAAGCCCGAGGGTAACTCAAGGAAGTGAATAGTCCAGTGACGTCCATAGATATACAGGGTGTCCCGGAACTCTCTACCAATATTTTAGGGCATTGCTCCTGGGTAAGAAACATACCTAAATATCATATTTAAATTGTCCGGAAGTCCTTAGTTACTCACACAGCCGCCATTTTGTTTTTTCCAGTTATTAATTTTTTTTTCTACAGAATGGTTAAACATACGAAATGGAAACTTTGCACAAACATTAATGACAACTAGACAAAGCTACAAAAAAATTATGACGATTTTTCAAATTCGTAAAACAAAATGGCGGCCATTTAAAATTTTTATTAAATCAACGGTTTTTGAACTATTTAAGAAACAACATTTTAAATGGTCGCCATTTTGTTTTATGAATTTGAAAAATCTTCATAATTTTTTTGTAGCTTTGTCTAGTTGTCATTAATGTTTGTGCAAAGTTTCCATTTCGTATGTTTAACCATTCTGTAGAAAAAAATTAATAACTGGAAAAAACAAAATGGCGGCTGTGTGAGTAACTAAGGACTTCCGGACAATTTAAATATGATATTTAGGTATGTTTCTTACCCTGAAGCAATGCCCTAAAATATTGGTAGAGAGTTCCGGGACACCCTGTATAGACCATCTTTGTGGTTAACATTGGTTATATTGGTTTAGTATTTTAATCGTGACAGCCACCCAGAAAGACAGACAAACAGACACCACCTCCATTTTATAATAGTAGATTTATACAAATAAATAGTCGGGAACTGATGTGGTAATCTATTTACCACAAATATCAATTGTATAATCAAAAGCTTTTTGTTTAGTTATGGTTGGAATGATTAAATGTAGGTGTGAAAAAATGCATCTCTAATATTTTTTTACCGAACAAAGATCACAAGATGAAATAAGTTTTGTGTATACATTTACAGATGTTTTCCATGTTGACATGTCTTTAAATACATCGTATTCAAAAGGTATTACATTCAGGTATTCTGCACAGAGTAATTCCGTAGAGGACAATTTGGTGGTCTAATGTCCCTACTCCCGGCTATATTGTCACTGTACGGTAGATAACGGCCCACCATGTCGTTTGTAGTGGACTGAAACTGCTTTGTGAAGTTTTGTTTCATTTTAAGCCAACGTATATGAAACTTAACAACATAGTTCAAGTGTAATGTTTTAGACCACAAGCTACCTTTGTTTTTTATAATTTTGTACATAATTCATTGTATGAAAAGCATTTAAATTTTCTTGTTACTACTGAAATATGGGAAGTTTCACTAATTTTAAGTTGTATCTAATTGCTAGTTTCATCTTTTATTTTTTAAGAATTATAATACAGATATATTGGTATATGTTGGTAAGATTTAATGTTTCGAAACGGTAACGCTCTGTACTTTTAATTTTGAACTAGCTGTGTACCCGTTCTACGCACGGGGATCTTATAATATTCAGTTGAAACCTTCTTATATAACGAACAGCAGTTGGTTTGCATATTTTAAGATATGCTGGCCAAACTATTATACATAGCTTCATTTTATGTTGTTTTTTGTTGTTCCGGATCGGTATGACAATCAATAAAAGGTTAAATTACCTCTGTGTCTGCCGGTCGATCCTATAACGGTAGGCTTACTTTTATTTTTACTATCTGATCTCGTTTGCATGGCTCAATCACGTCCTGGTTGAAGTTCGTTCGCTACGCTCACTCACCTGTATGTTGGAGCTCGTTCGCTGCGCTCACTTTCCTTCAGGTTAGCTCGTTCGCTACGCTCACTTGCCTTCAGGTTAGCTCGTTCGCTACGCTCACTCGCCTCCAGGTTGCAAATTAGCTGTTGTCATAAATGTAAAAGAAATAATAGTGCTAGTGCTGCACCCTGTTGGTAATCCTTGTAACTTTAATGCTATTGAACATCACAGAACAGAACCAACTTGTTTAATTGAAACAGCTGTTAAGATTCAATAATTTCATTTCTCATAAGGTTAACATGGGCTTCCAGAAATTCCACGTCAAAAATCGACAAAAACTTGATTTTCAAGGGTTTACTGTTAAATATCTAACTGTCTCATATTCGATGAAATACGTCTAAAACCATCTCATATATGTATAGTATTTGGAAAATAAGTTTCAGGCGGGACAGTGCTATAGTTATTGAGGAGTAGTTGTAATAAAGTGCGTATTTTAGCGTTACCAAGAGAATGACAGATAGACAGACAGACAGACAGACAGACAGACAGACAGAAATTGAGATAAGGTTTGATTCGGTTTCTCTGACCTATGAAATGTAAAAATAACCAAAAAGTTCATTATTCTAAGCAATGTACAGACAAAACTCTAATTTTATTTATATAGATAAGTTAAAATAACCACCCTGTATTAGCATGCAAATTTAATGTCGATTACTCTTAGGTCTGTAGACTACTTATTTAACAATATCGAGATATTTAACGAATAAAAACTGCCTGCATTTCTTACTACCATCATATTGTTTATATTTTAAAAATCAAAACAACATTGGTTTGTACAGCAGACAACGACCCATATGAGGTTTAGGGAATGAAACTGCTTTGTAAATCCTCTTTCTATTTTAAGCCATAGGAGTTTAAGGAGCCTAACCCCCATATTCCTAGTGTATAAATTTTTTACTGGTGTTTTAATATTATAAATCTAATTGAATTGAAGTTTGATCAACGTTGACACATCTTTTAACCATAAATAACTTAAATAATTTAATACCTCACTAATTGTATACAGGGTGAATAAAAAGTCAAGACCCCCCCCCTCTAATATTTTTCCTAGTAAATATACAGAGATATCCTTTTGGTAGTCGAGCAATCTTAGCAGGAAGTTTCATTTTATCATTTCGAAATTTTTGAGGGTCCCCCCAAAAGGGGGGATTTGGGGGGCAACTCAAATATTTTAAAAGTAAACCCCCTTCAAGTGACACCTCATTTTGAAGTGTTTACAGAAACTTAAAGAATGGTGAAAACTAGAGGTCGCTATCTCTTCTCTATCCAAAATGGTAGCCCGTCAAATGTTGTGGAAAATCAATGGTAAAATTGTTAATATTGGCTGCCATTTTGGATAGAGAAGAGATAGCGAGCTCTGGTTTTCACCATTCTTTAAGTTTTTGTAAACACTTCAAAATGAGATGTCAATTGAAGGGGGTTTACTTTTAAAATATTTGAGTTGCCCCCCAAATCCCCCCTTTTGGGGGACCCTCAAAAATTTCAAAATGATAAAATGAAACTTCCTGCTAAGATTGCTCGACTACCAAAAGGATATATCTGTATATTTACTAGGAAAAATATTAGAGGGGGGGGTCTTGACTTTTTATTCACCCTGTATAACTTATCAACCACCTTTTTGATGATATTGAATAATAGGCTATTTTTAATTTAAGTTTTATTTTAAAATGTTGTAATTTAATTTCGTGTATGTTCCGAATCTGGAACCATGTTTGCCCAGCATTTCCATCGGCAGTTGGATACAACCCAATTACAGAACACATGCAACTCCTTCAGGCTGTTTTGTTTTACCTCATCCATCAATCCTACACATGACATTGCTTAAGTCATTTGAATCCAATTAATAAGTTTTTTTTTAACTTTGCCTTGTGTAGGTTTTTTATTTGTTCAAAAATGTTGTTTTTGATCAATAAAACACTACAATAGCAAGTGTCATAATTATAGAATACATAAGTGTAATAATAAGCATTATATTAAGTGCTTAGGTGTTATACTTTCAGAAACATTTGCAAAAAAGACCTTTGCTGTATTGATCGTTGATCATCTTTGATCTTATCTCATGTAAAAAATGAAAAGCAATTTGTATTTCGTTAAATACATTTTAGTAACACAAGTTTTAATAGTTTCGATGATTTGAAATCAATCATTTGCCTTGTTTGATGTTTTATGACAAAAAAATTATAAAGGTCGTATACGGAACAGTGAAACGACAGTAGAAAGTTAAACGACACTAATTGTAGATGTTATTGGCAAAGTACATAATAAAGGTATTCTATAAAAACAATTAGGCATCCAATACATTGTATGAAGCTTTTAGGCAAAATGTGAAATGGAGTACGATAGGATTTTGTATATAGATTGGTTTTATTATATTAGTTAATGCCAATCAAGAAAACAAAAGGCAAGTCCTACAACAGCTCATTTATATTTTACTTGTATTGACAACGGCCATTCTATAGAACCTAGAGCCATACATGGATCTATATACAGTAATAAACTTTATTTCATTGGTTTCCAGATTCATTTTAGGCATTGTATAAGATGCCCGATTATATACTTTTACGGTGGCTTATACATTTAATAACACGATAAATGAATGAAAATACCACTTAATTAACCCAATGTGTTAAATTCAATGTATTGGACTTTATATATCAATATATTGCCAGCATTGTAACGCAAAAGTCTTTTCTTACATTGTCTTGACTTCAGTATTTATTTAGAATCTGCGTTCTTGCTAACATAATTATGAGGGATAGTTATGATAAAATGTGGCCAATTGAACCATAAAAAACGACGAATAATAGTGAGAACGTGTAATCAATAGCAGTATCAGTTAACACGACTAGAAACTAAATAATCTGAAATAGTCTGATTCTAATGTAAAACCGCTTCCTTATGGAGCATAGATGGTTTATAATTTTATGTAAGGTTCATTTTACAGTTTTACTGGTGAAATTACTACTCTGCACAGGACATGTTCATTTAATCATGCTTGTGACGAAAAAACTTTGTTAGGGTGTAAAACATTTTACCATTTAATACCAAACTATTTATTGTTGTAAGAAACACGTAGGTTTTTAAAATAAATTGTAGCCTACTATCCATCTATCCAAATACACCATTAAATCCAATCACCTGAAATGGTCTGCTAATTTTTAATTTTATCAGTTGTTATTGTTGTTATCAGTACAAGCTGACTTTCCCAGCTGTGTAAAACATTGTACTGCACACTTGTATGCAGATGATTCCCAGTTGCCAGTTGCACTTGTCTTATGAACCTGGTTACATGAGTGAGGCCATTGACAAGATCAACACTTATCTGGAGAACATCTCCAAATGGTCTAGCATTAATGGGCTTAGGCTAAATCCAGACAAGTGCACTGTACTTCATACTGCCCCTGTGAACCTAGTACGGACACTAAGAGATAATGGCTTGAGCATCAATCTTGATGGCAGGAGTCTGGCAGTCTGTGACAAAGCCAAAACTCTTGGCGTCATTATTGACAGAAATTTTAATTTTAAAGATCATGTCTCCCAACGAGCAATATGAAGACTGAGAGGTCTGTACAGGTTCAGAGGTATGCTGCCTAGGGCTGCAAAGCTTCAACTCATGCAGTCACTGATATTGTCAGTAGTCTACTACTGCTTCCCTGCATATGGCAATAGTATCACTAAGGAAGACATGTGCAGAATACTGCGAATGCAATGCTCAGCAATCATATTTGTATTCTGTCTTAAAAAAAATTGATCATGTTTCCCCTTTCCTTGAATCAGCCGGGATGTTGCCCATGGAAGCCATGTGCAGGTTTTTGACGTGCTACATGCCTCACAGGTTACTGACTCTCCGTGAGCCCGACTATCTTTGCGAGAGGCTTTCTGTCTGGGATGAGATCATACAACGTAGGACACGTCATGGTGGGAGGCTTCACTTGCCAAGGGTCACCTTGGAATTGGGAAAGAAAAGTTTCTCATATTTCGGACCCACATTGTACAACGGACTATCCGAGAGCCTAAAAACCGTTGCATCCAACAATACCTTTAAGATTAAGTTTAAATGTTTTTAATAGATATGAATGTTTACTTGTAAGTGCAGTAGGTTAATACTTACTTACTTTCCGTGTCCGGAAATCAGACTTCGCTTTTCCAAAAATTAGCTTCCGATATGGCTTTGTCATTCGCATGTAGAAGATCATCTAATGTACAAGACTGGTCTATGCGTGGACAGATCAGCAGATGGAAAGGATCCTGAACAGCACCACACGCGCACAAGATGTTTTCTACGTCTGGTAAGAGACCCCATTTCTGCATGTTTGTCTTGCATTTTGGTACCTCAACCCTAATACGATTTAGGGTCTTCCACACCGTGTAATGAAGGCCTCCACCAGGAGCCAGTTCCTCCCTGGCTGGTATGGGAGGGTTAGTCAACGTGGCCTCCCACCTTGCCACCCGATTGCTTGAGAGTGATCCATCCAGGACTCGTGTCCGTGATAAAAAGCTCTTTCTGGACCGAAGCCGTCGCTCTGCAGGTTAATGGCCGTGTAATGGGTGACGAGGATCCGTCTCTTGCTTAGTCCTTTCTGCGTCGGCAGCGACATCACGTCAGATTGATGGAGGGACGATCCTTATGATAGGATAGAGTTTGTGTACTGGGGTTGGTTTCAAACACCCAGTTACAATCCGAGCCATGTCATTGACTGCAATGTTAACCTTTTTGCATGTGACATGCAAACAAATTTGAGAAAAAAAGATTTGTCTAATACACAATTGTTTTTAAAGCAGATGGAGTTTGTAATTCAATGCCGGTTAGAGCGTGTTTCCATCGTTTCCAGTTTACGAGATATGAGCAATTTTCTAGAACGCGCCTCCGCACTACTTCCCCCCCCTTTCTTCCATGTTTGGGACATACTGGGCGACAACATAGGTTTTGTCATCTCCAAGATGCCCCCAACAACAATTCAAGTCAAAAAGCGTTACACTCTCAGTTCATATTCAACGCATCATAAATGCTGGACTAATTTTGTAAATACTTATTGCAAAATAAAAGTCTGTACTGGTAAAAAATATTCAAATAAAGCATATTTTGCGTATGTGGAAAGGTCTGTGTAAAGAGTAAACATTAAAGGGTAAATAACATATATTTTTCAAGGTTACAACGATTAATTGAAATTGACATTCAATGTTTAAATAACGGCGAGTTTATGGAAAGTAAATGTACTCAAGAAACTAGATTAAAACACGTCATATATATATATATATATATATATATATATATACATATATAAAAATTTGAACGAATGGTGTATTTGGTCTCTGGGGACATCAAAATGAAAAAGTAAATCGGTCCCGGGTCTAGGTCTTACCGTGCCACCTACGGTAATAGCTACTTCCCTATAGGGAAATTCGCTAAAAGGATGAAGATCACTATACGAAACTTTATACTTTACTGCTAACGTACGTGGAACATCTCACGGTAAGAGTAAATACACCAAGTAGTTCTCGTTACTGAAGAACATGCTTTTACTCTTGAACTCACAAGAAGGATGTAATGTAATACTTGGCCTCTTGAAACTTTAACTAAAATAATCTTATTCGATTCGTACTTTTTACCTTTAAATATATATTTCCATATTTTAAAGACATATTATTAAATATATATTAAATAAAAATAATGTTTCCATAGTTGAATAATAAATGTATGAAATTTAATGCATGAAAGGTCAAACTTATTACATATTATTCGAAATATGAAAAACAACCCGTATTCAACTCAACCATGAATAGCATATCTGAGGGCGAAATTAAATGGAAACATAAAACCAATATATGGTTTAAAGCTTAAAGTGTCTTACACGAAAAGACTGGTAATCAAAAAGACAAAAAGAAAGGTAGTAGTTATTACTAAAATATGCAATGTTTGACTTTGGGCAACTTTAATGATTTGTCCCACTAACAGTAACTATATGTAAGTGTGGTTGATTGTCCAAAGTTGTTATCTTCCTCTTTGTATTAAAGTTGTTACTTACACATCCAATAATGCTATCTTGTATACGTTACTGCATACTCAAACCCCTCTGAGCCATAAACAGGCAGAATACATGTATTTCGTTAAAACCAACTTATTTGCTAATAAAAATATGATTGAAAAAATATTCAATAAATATATCTTAATTAAAATGACTTAGATGGTCAGTGGTACCGTATTTATGTGATGTAATATGAATATTAAGGTTTTTTTTTTATATAAAAAAATGACATAGCCTATTATAAATTAATAAGATTCCTTTTATCCTTGTGGTTAGATACAACAGTGTTTCTTCATTAGTAATTATTTCAACAAAACAGTTTCACCAACCTTCGCAAACTGGAGGTATATAACTGCATTTAAAGTATGTCATTGAAGTGAGACAAAGAATCATAGCACACACATTTAAAAAGACTATATCAGCTGATAAAACTGTGTGTAATCACACATCTGTGTGTTAGCACATATACGAGTTTTCTTCGTGACTAATGGTGTATTTAAGGAAAACTTTTATGTAATTACATGTATCATGTACTAACGAAGTATTTTTTTTATTTTGCGGGGAAACAAAAGCTTCATCTTGTCACAGAAATCTCATCATGTAATGGACACCAAGAGCTGTGCCTGACACTGTGAGTTTACGACTTTGATTTTATATCCAACTTTCCTAGTTCTTAGAAAAAGGAATTCGTGTGAATTCAGAATTGGAAAATATCACCTTATAAATGGCAACATCAAGTCATTTATAAGTTTTCAAAAGTATCGCTATCCGATTGTTTACTATAAAAAGTATCTTGCTGAGCATTTACAATGACTACAAAAACTAAGAGTATTAGACTTTGTATTGAAAAGCCTTACAAACCAAGGTACACTTATTTCGAGTTTCAGAAACTCGCCTGTAGCTAACTTAAGAAGTTAGCTAGATTTGGAAGTTGTCTATCTAACTAAAGTAACGTAATTTTTGGATACAGATAAATTTTTTATTTACGTTACACTATATTTTTATTTACATAACACTAAGATATCGGAGACAAGTTATAGTAATTTTACTTGACATATTTGTTAATATGTTGGCAAAACTAAATCCCTCCCTATGTAACTCTCCCCCCACCAGATCAACGTGGCAATAACAAATTATCACGATTTTAACTCGGACTTCAAAATTAAACTCTTATACTTAAAAAACTGATCCAAAAACCCCCCTAATTACCCCTAGTTACTTGAATTAAACATTTTTAATCTTTAATAATTTAGTATGTAATTACTGAAAATTAAGTTCTTAATGTTTTTCATTTTCGTAATTCTCTTTTGGTATGATAAAATTAAGAATGCTGTAAAACAAGCGATAAGTGTTGAAAAATAATGTCACTGACAAGAATCAGATGGCTCATTTACTAGAATAATGTGTTAGAGAATAGTAAATGATTAAGGAAAGCTGGGTTCAGTTCTGAGCTAGCAAATCACGGGTTCAGAACTTTAAACTGCTCTTATGATAAACTAGCAACTTTTTGACTACACTGTTGTTATTACACTTCAACCACTTGATTTACCGAATTCAAACTAAAACGTTTTAAGGTTTATAGGGGCCCTTTAATTAATAAATCTTCTAGTGAATATACAAATTTTTCGAAATGCATGTAAGAAGAAATTGCGTAAGAGATGGTGGTTCCCTTTCGGGTGTCAACTCTTGAGCCTGAGTAATGGTAATAGACTTGAGCTTTGGACTGAGTTTCCTTTCTCATATTTTGAATTCGTAATGCTCTCTGAATGCTTACCGTTGACAGTTTCTTAAAATCGAAAACCTATCTTTAATATTCTCTTCATTTATTATACATTAGTATTACTTTTTGACTCTTATATATTGACTATTTTATTACGATATGACATTTAAAAGTTACGATGTTGTTGAAAAACTATTTTCACCAGTTAATTTATTTTATATTTTTTGTATGCAGTGGGTATATCTTGATCATCAAAGCTTCAACACACATCCTTGACTGTACCGTAAAGTATTTTTTTTTTCAGATATTTTACTTTACGGAACGCTTGGATTGGTATTGTAAATATCACATTGATTTCGAAGCTATATTATTTTCGCGAAGGATTAGTTATACAACAAATTAGATCGAATATGTTAATATAAAAAAATGTTAATATAGAAAGTTAATATAAATATTCGTTCTCGCTTCCATTTAAACATAACACCAGTTTCTTATCTTTCCTACTAGCATATTCTACTATCATGCAGTACAACTCAAATCTTTCAATTAATGTTGGTTTTAGTTTTTGAAAAATGTTCTAAATATTTTAGTTTAAACACTCGTATTTAAAAGAGTATATGTCTTTTCTTGTACCAATACAAGAAAATACTTTTTCTATATGTGTCTATATGAAGTAAATTTAATATATGTTGGTTGCCATCTATATTTTTATTACAAACAAAAACAATAATATATAGGCCTAAGAGTGGTTTGAACAGCAAAAGTGGATTTATACCTTTTTAATCTTTTACTCTCAGATAACAATAAACCTAACCATTGGGTCTTCCCACAACAATGACTTGATCTACATGAATAATAATTGCAGAATACTTCCACTCTAGTTGGTTAACTTAGATTTGTTTTCAATTTAAGAATGATGGTATGGATTAATATTTCCTTCACTTGTTTATTGCCATGGTCTTAACTATACTTATAACAAAAACAGTGAATTTTACTGGGTTGTAGACAAAAAAATTACTCTTTAATTAATTGGAGAATTTCAGTTGTAGTAAGATACTATGGTTTTAAATAAATAAAATATTCTAAACAGATGATTCATAACGTCCCTACTCTTAGTTATCTATATATATATATATTTTGATATATCATTATATCCTATAGTATACTATAAGATTTTTATAGCGTTACTATGCAGGTAAAAAGTATAAACAAATCTTATTCAGACAATACTAAGCAGATTTCTTTAACATTCTTGTTATCCTTTAGTGCATAGCAAAGAACTACTTAATTACTTATTGTTATGATTTATTTATTAATATTCTGATTTTACCTTGTAATATTCTGCTGTATCTTTCCATCATGTTTTACCATGCTTAACAGTATTATATTTGGATATTTGCATTTGGCTTTATGAGTAACTAGCTGCTGTACCCGTGCTTCGCAACGGGAATAAAAATCAGTTTCTTAGTCCTTGACATAGATTAAGAATAAATAATCTATGATAAAGATTTAGATTAAATAATCCTACAACATAGTTGTGCAAAATATGTTTAATTTCTTTGGATCAGCTGTCTGAAATTGTGAAATTAGCATTTTGCAGTTCTTCTTGTTTATATTGAAATGTCAAAGCAAAGATAAACATAATTCATTTTCTCATTCTGTCCTGGAGACCAATCAATATTTACTTTTGAAATCCTCACCTCAAAACTTCGGTCATCTACGGAACAAAGCCCGAGGGTAACTCAAGGAAGTGAATAGTCCAGTGACGTCCATAGATATACAGGGTGTCCCGGAACTCTCTACCAATATTTTAGGGCATTGCTCCTGGGTAAGAAACATACCTAAATATCATATTTAAATTGTCCGGAAGTCCTTAGTTACTCACACAGCCGCCATTTTGTTTTTTCCAGTTATTAATTTTTTTTTCTACAGAATGGTTAAACATACGAAATGGAAACTTTGCACAAACATTAATGACAACTAGACAAAGCTACAAAAAAATTATGACGATTTTTCAAATTCATAAAACAAAATGGCGGCCATTTAAAATTTTTATTAAATCAACGGTTTTTGAACTATTTAAGAAACAACATTTTAAATGGTCGCCATTTTGTTTTATGAATTTGAAAAATCTTCATAATTTTTTTGTAGCTTTGTCTAGTTGTCATTAATGTTTGTGCAAAGTTTCCATTTCGTATGTTTAACCATTCTGTAGAAAAAAATTAATAACTGGAAAAAACAAAATGGCGGCTGTGTGAGTAACTAAGGACTTCCGGACAATTTAAATATGATATTTAGGTATGTTTCTTACCCTGAAGCAATGCC
The DNA here is from genome assembly GCF_028750875.1 of Macrosteles quadrilineatus. Taxonomy (NCBI): domain Eukaryota; kingdom Metazoa; phylum Arthropoda; class Insecta; order Hemiptera; family Cicadellidae; genus Macrosteles; species Macrosteles quadrilineatus. The sequence continues at coordinate 21,993,742 of NW_026542598.1, forward strand.
CTAAAATATTGGTAGAGAGTTCCGGGACACCCTGTATAGACCATCTTTGTGGTTAACATTGGTTATATTGGTTTAGTATTTTAATCGTGACAGCCACCCAGAAAGACAGACAAACAGACACCACCTCCATTTTATAATAGTAGATTTATACAAATAAATAGTCGGGAACTGATGTGGTAATCTATTTACCACAAATATCAATTGTATAATCAAAAGCTTTTTGTTTAGTTATGGTTGGAATGATTAAATGTAGGTGTGAAAAAATGCATCTCTAATATTTTTTTACCGAACAAAGATCACAAGATGAAATAAGTTTTGTGTATACATTTACAGATGTTTTCCATGTTGACATGTCTTTAAATACATCGTATTCAAAAGGTATTACATTCAGGTATTCTGCACAGAGTAATTCCGTAGAGGACAATTTGGTGGTCTAATGTCCCTACTCCCGGCTATATTGTCACTGTACGGTAGATAACGGCCCACCATGTCGTTTGTAGTGGACTGAAACTGCTTTGTGAAGTTTTGTTTCATTTTAAGCCAACGTATATGAAACTTAACAACATAGTTCAAGTGTAATGTTTTAGACCACAAGCTACCTTTGTTTTTTATAATTTTGTACATAATTCATTGTATGAAAAGCATTTAAATTTTCTTGTTACTACTGAAATATGGGAAGTTTCACTAATTTTAAGTTGTATCTAATTGCTAGTTTCATCTTTTATTTTTTAAGAATTATAATACAGATATATTGGTATATGTTGGTAAGATTTAATGTTTCGAAACGGTAACGCTCTGTACTTTTAATTTTGAACTAGCTGTGTACCCGTTCTACGCACGGGGATCTTATAATATTCAGTTGAAACCTTCTTATATAACGAACAGCAGTTGGTTTGCATATTTTAAGATATGCTGGCCAAACTATTATACATAGCTTCATTTTATGTTGTTTTTTGTTGTTCCGGATCGGTATGACAATCAATAAAAGGTTAAATTACCTCTGTGTCTGCCGGTCGATCCTATAACGGTAGGCTTACTTTTATTTTTACTATCTGATCTCGTTTGCATGGCTCAATCACGTCCTGGTTGAAGTTCGTTCGCTACGCTCACTCACCTGTATGTTGGAGCTCGTTCGCTGCGCTCACTTTCCTTCAGGTTAGCTCGTTCGCTACGCTCACTTGCCTTCAGGTTAGCTCGTTCGCTACGCTCACTCGCCTCCAGGTTGCAAATTAGCTGTTGTCATAAATGTAAAAGAAATAATAGTGCTAGTGCTGCACCCTGTTGGTAATCCTTGTAACTTTAATGCTATTGAACATCACAGAACAGAACCAACTTGTTTAATTGAAACAGCTGTTAAGATTCAATAATTTCATTTCTCATAAGGTTAACATGGGCTTCCAGAAATTCCACGTCAAAAATCGACAAAAACTTGATTTTCAAGGGTTTACTGTTAAATATCTAACTGTCTCATATTCGATGAAATACGTCTAAAACCATCTCATATATGTATAGTATTTGGAAAATAAGTTTCAGGCGGGACAGTGCTATAGTTATTGAGGAGTAGTTGTAATAAAGTGCGTATTTTAGCGTTACCAAGAGAATGACAGATAGACAGACAGACAGACAGACAGACAGACAGACAGAAATTGAGATAAGGTTTGATTCGGTTTCTCTGACCTATGAAATGTAAAAATAACCAAAAAGTTCATTATTCTAAGCAATGTACAGACAAAACTCTAATTTTATTTATATAGATAAGTTAAAATAACCACCCTGTATTAGCATGCAAATTTAATGTCGATTACTCTTAGGTCTGTAGACTACTTATTTAACAATATCGAGATATTTAACGAATAAAAACTGCCTGCATTTCTTACTACCATCATATTGTTTATATTTTAAAAATCAAAACAACATTGGTTTGTACAGCAGACAACGACCCATATGAGGTTTAGGGAATGAAACTGCTTTGTAAATCCTCTTTCTATTTTAAGCCATAGGAGTTTAAGGAGCCTAACCCCCATATTCCTAGTGTATAAATTTTTTACTGGTGTTTTAATATTATAAATCTAATTGAATTGAAGTTTGATCAACGTTGACACATCTTTTAACCATAAATAACTTAAATAATTTAATACCTCACTAATTGTATACAGGGTGAATAAAAAGTCAAGACCCCCCCCCTCTAATATTTTTCCTAGTAAATATACAGAGATATCCTTTTGGTAGTCGAGCAATCTTAGCAGGAAGTTTCATTTTATCATTTCGAAATTTTTGAGGGTCCCCCCAAAAGGGGGGATTTGGGGGGCAACTCAAATATTTTAAAAGTAAACCCCCTTCAAGTGACACCTCATTTTGAAGTGTTTACAGAAACTTAAAGAATGGTGAAAACTAGAGGTCGCTATCTCTTCTCTATCCAAAATGGTAGCCCGTCAAATGTTGTGGAAAATCAATGGTAAAATTGTTAATATTGGCTGCCATTTTGGATAGAGAAGAGATAGCGAGCTCTGGTTTTCACCATTCTTTAAGTTTTTGTAAACACTTCAAAATGAGATGTCAATTGAAGGGGGTTTACTTTTAAAATATTTGAGTTGCCCCCCAAATCCCCCCTTTTGGGGGACCCTCAAAAATTTCAAAATGATAAAATGAAACTTCCTGCTAAGATTGCTCGACTACCAAAAGGATATATCTGTATATTTACTAGGAAAAATATTAGAGGGGGGGGTCTTGACTTTTTATTCACCCTGTATAACTTATCAACCACCTTTTTGATGATATTGAATAATAGGCTATTTTTAATTTAAGTTTTATTTTAAAATGTTGTAATTTAATTTCGTGTATGTTCCGAATCTGGAACCATGTTTGCCCAGCATTTCCATCGGCAGTTGGATACAACCCAATTACAGAACACATGCAACTCCTTCAGGCTGTTTTGTTTTACCTCATCCATCAATCCTACACATGACATTGCTTAAGTCATTTGAATCCAATTAATAAGTTTTTTTTTAACTTTGCCTTGTGTAGGTTTTTTATTTGTTCAAAAATGTTGTTTTTGATCAATAAAACACTACAATAGCAAGTGTCATAATTATAGAATACATAAGTGTAATAATAAGCATTATATTAAGTGCTTAGGTGTTATACTTTCAGAAACATTTGCAAAAAAGACCTTTGCTGTATTGATCGTTGATCATCTTTGATCTTATCTCATGTAAAAAATGAAAAGCAATTTGTATTTCGTTAAATACATTTTAGTAACACAAGTTTTAATAGTTTCGATGATTTGAAATCAATCATTTGCCTTGTTTGATGTTTTATGACAAAAAAATTATAAAGGTCGTATACGGAACAGTGAAACGACAGTAGAAAGTTAAACGACACTAATTGTAGATGTTATTGGCAAAGTACATAATAAAGGTATTCTATAAAAACAATTAGGCATCCAATACATTGTATGAAGCTTTTAGGCAAAATGTGAAATGGAGTACGATAGGATTTTGTATATAGATTGGTTTTATTATATTAGTTAATGCCAATCAAGAAAACAAAAGGCAAGTCCTACAACAGCTCATTTATATTTTACTTGTATTGACAACGGCCATTCTATAGAACCTAGAGCCATACATGGATCTATATACAGTAATAAACTTTATTTCATTGGTTTCCAGATTCATTTTAGGCATTGTATAAGATGCCCGATTATATACTTTTACGGTGGCTTATACATTTAATAACACGATAAATGAATGAAAATACCACTTAATTAACCCAATGTGTTAAATTCAATGTATTGGACTTTATATATCAATATATTGCCAGCATTGTAACGCAAAAGTCTTTTCTTACATTGTCTTGACTTCAGTATTTATTTAGAATCTGCGTTCTTGCTAACATAATTATGAGGGATAGTTATGATAAAATGTGGCCAATTGAACCATAAAAAACGACGAATAATAGTGAGAACGTGTAATCAATAGCAGTATCAGTTAACACGACTAGAAACTAAATAATCTGAAATAGTCTGATTCTAATGTAAAACCGCTTCCTTATGGAGCATAGATGGTTTATAATTTTATGTAAGGTTCATTTTACAGTTTTACTGGTGAAATTACTACTCTGCACAGGACATGTTCATTTAATCATGCTTGTGACGAAAAAACTTTGTTAGGGTGTAAAACATTTTACCATTTAATACCAAACTATTTATTGTTGTAAGAAACACGTAGGTTTTTAAAATAAATTGTAGCCTACTATCCATCTATCCAAATACACCATTAAATCCAATCACCTGAAATGGTCTGCTAATTTTTAATTTTATCAGTTGTTATTGTTGTTATCAGTACAAGCTGACTTTCCCAGCTGTGTAAAACATTGTACTGCACACTTGTATGCAGATGATTCCCAGTTGCCAGTTGCACTTGTCTTATGAACCTGGTTACATGAGTGAGGCCATTGACAAGATCAACACTTATCTGGAGAACATCTCCAAATGGTCTAGCATTAATGGGCTTAGGCTAAATCCAGACAAGTGCACTGTACTTCATACTGCCCCTGTGAACCTAGTACGGACACTAAGAGATAATGGCTTGAGCATCAATCTTGATGGCAGGAGTCTGGCAGTCTGTGACAAAGCCAAAACTCTTGGCGTCATTATTGACAGAAATTTTAATTTTAAAGATCATGTCTCCCAACGAGCAATATGAAGACTGAGAGGTCTGTACAGGTTCAGAGGTATGCTGCCTAGGGCTGCAAAGCTTCAACTCATGCAGTCACTGATATTGTCAGTAGTCTACTACTGCTTCCCTGCATATGGCAATAGTATCACTAAGGAAGACATGTGCAGAATACTGCGAATGCAATGCTCAGCAATCATATTTGTATTCTGTCTTAAAAAAAATTGATCATGTTTCCCCTTTCCTTGAATCAGCCGGGATGTTGCCCATGGAAGCCATGTGCAGGTTTTTGACGTGCTACATGCCTCACAGGTTACTGACTCTCCGTGAGCCCGACTATCTTTGCGAGAGGCTTTCTGTCTGGGATGAGATCATACAACGTAGGACACGTCATGGTGGGAGGCTTCACTTGCCAAGGGTCACCTTGGAATTGGGAAAGAAAAGTTTCTCATATTTCGGACCCACATTGTACAACGGACTATCCGAGAGCCTAAAAACCGTTGCATCCAACAATACCTTTAAGATTAAGTTTAAATGTTTTTAATAGATATGAATGTTTACTTGTAAGTGCAGTAGGTTAATACTTACTTACTTTCCGTGTCCGGAAATCAGACTTCGCTTTTCCAAAAATTAGCTTCCGATATGGCTTTGTCATTCGCATGTAGAAGATCATCTAATGTACAAGACTGGTCTAGGCGTGGACAGATCAGCAGATGGAAAGGATCCTGAACAGCACCACACGCGCACAAGATGTTTTCTACGTCTGGTAAGAGACCCCATTTCTGCATGTTTGTCTTGCATTTTGGTACCTCAACCCTAATACGATTTAGGGTCTTCCACACCGTGTAATGAAGGCCTCCACCAGGAGCCAGTTCCTCCCTGGCTGGTATGGGAGGGTTAGTCAACGTGGCCTCCCACCTTGCCACCCGATTGCTTGAGAGTGATCCATCCAGGACTCGTGTCCGTGATAAAAAGCTCTTTCTGGACCGAAGCCGTCGCTCTGCAGGTTAATGGCCGTGTAATGGGTGACGAGGATCCGTCTCTTGCTTAGTCCTTTCTGCGTCGGCAGCGACATCACGTCAGATTGATGGAGGGACGATCCTTATGATAGGATAGAGTTTGTGTACTGGGGTTGGTTTCAAACACCCAGTTACAATCCGAGCCATGTCATTGACTGCAATGTTAACCTTTTTGCATGTGACATGCAAACAAATTTGAGAAAAAAAGATTTGTCTAATACACAATTGTTTTTAAAGCAGATGGAGTTTGTAATTCAATGCCGGTTAGAGCGTGTTTCCATCGTTTCCAGTTTACGAGATATGAGCAATTTTCTAGAACGCGCCTCCGCACTACTTCCCCCCCCCTTTCTTCCATTTTTGGGACATACTGGGCGACAACATAGGTTTTGTCATCTCCAAGATGCCCCCAACAACAATTCAAGTCAAAAAGCGTTACACTCTCAGTTCATATTCAACGCATCATAAATGCTGGACTAATTTTGTAAATACTTATTGCAAAATAAAAGTCTGTACTGGTAAAAAATATTCAAATAAAGCATATTTTGCGTATGTGGAAAGGTCTGTGTAAAGAGTAAACATTAAAGGGTAAATAACATATATTTTTCAAGGTTACAACGATTAATTGAAATTGACATTCAATGTTTAAATAACGGCGAGTTTATGGAAAGTAAATGTACTCAAGAAACTAGATTAAAACACGTCATCCTGCATACAGTGCAGTGATTAAAACACTAAGAGTGTCTACCACCAAAACCAGCATCGAAACATCAAAATCGAATAGGATGCCGCTACATTCAGGATAAGGGTCACCCATGCTACAGTTGATTTTACAAAAGAATCTCCTCATTTTCATGTTTTGTGTAACAAGCAGTTTTTGCTTCAGTCTAGTCGAACATGATATTTTTTCGGTTGAATATAAGCAGTTGAAAACAAACATTGATACTGCAAGTGAAGTTGACAAACCAACTTTAACTAACAATGACAGGCCAGCTTTGATTCTGATAGTTTTATCTTCGAATAAAATAATGTTCATGAGACCACTTATAGTAACTATGATAACCAACTCACAAGGAAAATGGTAAATCTTATTCCTTAGATACCTCAATTTCTTCATCTTGGATATATCAGTCAACAAAAACTTGTCATACCTCAGTGACTGTACTTGCCCGTAGCTACCCATTTCTTTTAGCAGATCATTTTGGTCATGCCATCTTCTGTTTCCATCGACCAAAAATTGTCTGTCCGCTGTTTGAAAGAGGCTAGTAGAGAACACTCTTCTGACTAGGCTTTTCAGGACTTTAAGCTCAAACACGTTTAAAACATTCATGTTGTAATTAAAAGAACTCCAGAAAACCAGTATTGGAATAAATGCCAGAAGAGCAGCAAGTTCTCGTGCGTTAGACTGCATTCCTATCTTCTTGACGTACGCCTTTCTGCTTATACTCAAATTACAAACTAATAAGGCTGTATATGTAAGGGGCATTAACAATGAAAAGATCATAAACCATCCAACCTTGTTCTTACTGGTGTCGTTCATATGTTGGTGAATCTCGTACATGTCTCGGAACAGCTTACTAATGTTTTTCCTTTGTGAAATTACAGATATGATTACACAAACAGCCAATATCCAAGTCGAAAACGAGTTTAGGAGTGCTGTAAACCCGAAAGCATGATAAATTGTCCTGACTAGATTATAAAAACAAGTGAAACCCATTGGAAAGTAAGTTCCGATAAGAAATGATGTGAACAAATATCGCATCCATGCCATGATCCTATTATCTTTTGCAACAAGCGGAACACCAGCCACCATAAGATAGAAATAGGCAACATGGAGGAAACTGTTGAGGATGTTCATACTTTTTGCAATTTTTGTGAAACTAAAAAGTAATTTTAAAATGACTTATCAAAATAACTGCTAATACACGTATTGCTGCTCTGTGTATTGGTGTGTTGCTTGGACACGCTAATATAAATAAGTATCGACTCTTCAACACAGCGACATACGCTATTAATTTAATAACACTCGAAGGTATATTATGGATTTCAAGGACTATTTGTAATGATAATTCTCCACAATTTATCTATATCTGCTAGTAATGTATCATGTAATAATTACTTATGATGTGAAACAAATTTCATCCTTAAGTGCCAATGTAATAAAGTGACACCGTTTAAAAAATAAACATTGATGTTAATTGGTCCCGGATCACTTCTTGAATATTAAAATGGTATAATATTACCTGTGTCCGTCTGTGATCCTATATTTGTTGTACAGAGCAACCGGTTTCAAGGTTATAACCTCATCTTCAGGCTCTTGTTGTCACTCTTGCGAGATCGTTGAGTTTTATGAACACACAAAAACACTAGCATTGAAATAAATAAACACGAGACATTGACAGACGAAGACGATTAACATATAAATTCGGGAACTAGTTTCACACACGACGCGGCACGGGCAAACGTTTAGTCACGACTCAAATCAAAAGCTATAATCAATAATAATAATAAGTTATAATCAAAAGTCATGACAAAACGTTTGCCCGTGCCGCGTTGTGTGTGGAACTAGATCCCGAATTTATGTTAATCGTCTTCGTCTGTCAATGTCTCGTGTTTATTTATTTCAATGTTAGTGTTTTTGTGTGTTCATAAAACTCGACGATCTCGAAAAGAGTGACAACAAGAGCCTGAAGATGAGGTTATAACCTTGAAACCGGTTGCTCTATACAACAAATGTAGGATCACAGACGGAAACAGGTAATATTATACCATTTTAATAAAAAATAAAGTAAGATAAGATCTTAGTAGTTTTTAGCATAGTTTTGGTAAAACAAAGATGATTATCTTTGACACTTTTTAGTGTTCCTTTTGAAATGAGATTTTCTTTTAAATACGGTAAATGGGTAGATAATTGAAATGGTTGTAGGGGTAAGCTAAAGACAAATTAAAAACCTATTAGATGCTGTAATTTTAATAAAACTGACGGAGAAAAGTAATATAGAATTTACAAGTGCATTTGGAATTCAAGTATGATAATAATTATCGGCCAATTTAAAAGATGTATTTGATAACTATATTTTTAAGGCCAATTGAAACTAATGTTAAATCTTAAAGTGTCATCTTTATGAAAATTACATTCTATATTCAGCAAAATTGGGTGCTAGGCTTACAGCAATATAGCATTTGCCAGACATATTTCGAAGAGATAGTGAAATGTATATGCAAAATTAATATTTAAGTACAGTTTGGCTTGTTGTCATAAGATAATAAACATTTGAATGCAGCGTTGTACATCATTAAAAATAATCGTAAATTACTTATGTCATGTTTTGTCTTATACCTTGGGTAGTGTAATGTTATGTTGGCGTATGTGACCATGTGGGTGTTGTAAGCACTTTCCTAACTACACAAGTTATGTGGCGTCAGAACCATAAACAACCCACGAAGCTCCAACCAACCCACTTTGGACCATTTTCCTTAACGTAGCTTGTCATTTCACACAAACTTAAAGTAAAATATATGCTGTCATAGTCAGCTGCAGTGTTATATTGAGTAAGAAAACACGTTAGAATTAATGTGCCAACAATAAGTGATAACAACTGTAAATAGAAATAAATTAAAAACATAAATGTATGCATAGTTGTATCAAAATTATTTTTTACATATATAATTGTAGGGTGGTAAATCATTAAGATGGTGTCTCAAACAACGTACTTGTCCCAGAAAGAAACAATTGTTTGAAATACATTGGTTCCGAGGAGGTTTGGCTCTACTTGCTTTACAGTTGGGTCGAATATCAAAGAATCTATAAAGACCTTTAGGAGAGTTACAAGTTGCAAACTGCTCTCGTAATAAGTTGTCAATGGTTTTATCCAAGAATTTTATCAACACATTATTTTAGCAACTGTATGAAATCTTGGTTCCCTTTGTATAATTCCTTCCTTATAAAAATTAATATACGAGGATTTTTTTATCATTCGTTAGTTTTTATCGTGATCTAAATACGAGTAACATTTCATCTACAACTATATGGTGATACCAATTTAGTGTAAAGTAAAATCGTGTAATAATGTAAAGTTGGTAGAAAATATACGTCTATTTGTTAATAATCTTCTGACTGGATTTAAATAATGTGTTGTTCAGTACTATTAGGATTAAATAAAACTCGATGATTTATTCCTTGCCCGAAGGCTTTATTAATTCCCTCGTACGCTGTATGAATAATTTATTAACTGAAAAGCGTCATAACAGTGCTTTATGAATAAAAATATGAAAACCCCTTTAGATAATTGTATACTTAATTATAATGAAAGACTAGCATAGTACAAGTTTTCTTGCTGGTTAGATGAACATCTTGCAATTGATTTGGTCTACGACTGCTTATCATATTTCACCACACTATGATGTTTTTAGCTGTTTTACATACGTTAATTGGTGGCTGAAAGCTACGTTTTGCTGGGCATACCAGCTGTAAGTAATTTGGGAACTGAGCAGGTTTTTACATCCCTATGGCCACAATATCAGCTGTCCGCTTACTTTCTTAAAACATGAATGCATATTAAATACACAATCAGTATCCATAGCATTGTAATATAATTGTGTTATTGTCACCATTTCAGAGCAACTATTTATTATTTTTTTTGCTGATTCCTTAAATTATATCTTCACATAACCTTAAATTTGTAGTTGTGTTGACTATCAGTGTGCATTGTTATTGTGATGAATAGTGGTAAAAGGGTATAGTGTGGTGAAAAATAGCGTTCGTACCACGGACCGAAATGATTTGCAGCTCTCGATCATTTTAAGTTCTCGACTTCGTCTCAAACTTACAAACTATCTCGAGCCAGCAAAACCTCATTTTCGGTCCTAGACAAGAAATTAGATTGAGAGAAAAAAGTTTTATTCATTTAAAACGCGTTAGTTATGAAGGATTTAATATCTTAATTTTAATGTTTTTATAACTCTTCTAAATAGTTCAATTTTCAAAAAAAAAAACTAGTTAAACAAACCATGTACATTAATTATTATTAATGAAGAGTTTGATTTATTATTATTATTATTGTTTATTTTACCCTTGTTATAAACTATATTTAAAATGAATGATCGAGCTTTTTAGACCTCCCGAGATACTTAAGGCACAAAGGAAAGTTAATCTTCAGGTGTAACTTCAAACGTCCAATTAATGTTAATTTCGCTCGGAATCCCTCTTTACTTTGTCACTTCACTTGATTCAGTTTCCAATTAAACTTTAGCGGGCAGTGGTTTATCTCAATATTCTACTATCGAACTTAAAAACAGCAATGATGTTTCTGGGATTAAAATACAGTAGAACCTTGATAACAAGACTCTCATAGGGAACATAAAATAAGACTTGTTATCATGGTTGACTTCTTATCGAGGTTAGCTATAACATGTGATTAAGGGTAAAATAATTACAAGGGGATTTGAAAATGACTCTTGTTATCAAGGGTGACTTGTTATTGAGGGTCTTCTTATCGAGGTTGTACTGCAATAAACAACTCTATTGGTATTTTTCACATAAATCTTTCTAATTTAACATTTTACAAATCCATATCAATTAAGAAGTTGAAAACGTTTACTTATAACTCTGACTTGTTGCATTTTTACTTACTTATTAAATTTTTACGTTATTAAACAATATTGTATACTGGTTGTTGTAAACCGTATTTTGGCCACCATCTTTCAAGGGGGATTATAATTTATACGTTAATAGCTCTATACTATTGCACCATAAATTTTTTACCCGAAGAACAGATGCAGGTGATTCAATTTGAAATATTGTTGTCATCATCCGGTGAGCTGTTTTTGAAATGAATTTGTAAAAGTAAAGAGTCGGGCAGAAAATACCGTTTTGTCCCTCTAGTTTGATGGGAGAAATTTAAAACAAATAAGCTATGTACAACAAAAACAGAAAAAACACAGAAGCAAAGAAAGAACAGCGAAAAAATTTAGCTCTTTACAATCGAATGAAATTTTTAGCTGTTTCATATAAAACCGCTTTAACAAAGTTTTCTTTCTCCCTCTCTACTGTTTAATGTGGTGTGCTGGGCAATGTTTGGAATGTGCTAAATTGAATTCTTTAATTCAAATTCCTTCTGCGTCAAACTAAACACACTGTATGAATCTCGGTTACTTAAAGTACTTGCTCATATTCATACTATTCTCTATATATAAAGCCAAAAGTACCCATGAACTTTTGAGAAAACTATAAGTCACACCTCCATTAACCATATACTTAAAATGTTCGTCATGACGAGAAACCTTGCGCAAAACTATCCATTATTTCATAAACTTGTCCTTCAAGGTCGTAATTCCTTTCTAAATGGGAACTTTCCATATACCTAATACCTCAGCTGTACTAATTTGTTTGTATTACTGTATTCTGTTTTGTTTATTTCAGCTTAACATAACCAATCAATAATTTCATTAATGCTTATGAAGTTAAACGGGGTGATGCCCGTGGGTAACAGGCTAGTTATTGTAAAAACTTTCTTACGTCTATGGAACTATGCGTACCAAATCATCAATTGCATATATTTAATTTAATCACGTTATACACTTTTTATCGTAATTTTTGTACAATAATTTTAACCTAACGATGTTTAGTTTAATGCATCACTTCTGCTTGATCACGGTCCTTGCTATTCAATAAATGCAATTTAATGGCTAATTTATATCGGACCTTACGCAAATTTTCTAATCTCATCACGCAATTCCGGCTGAACATACATATCTTAGCCAGACTTACCAAGGTTAGTTCTACAATGAGAATGTGTTTATTTTATTAATTAATCCCAATTTGATAATGTCTTAAGAATTTAAACTAACATAGCAATACACGTTTTGACATTAAGGATTATCGGTTGCCTTGATGGCTACTAAGTAACAACGTGTATGTACAATGACAAATTATAAGAAAATAAATAGTGCTTTAGAGGAAGTTGTAAGAGAGATATAAATATGTGGATCTTATTTTGGTGGCCAAGGATGCACTTAAGGCTGTAGTTGGCCTGGAAAATCACAGATTTGACTTATGTAGTTTTGTTAAAAGTAAGAACCATTGAGGGTTTGCTGATTGAGCCATTTTCAAAAGGGAGAGTTACAAGCATAGTCAAGATCATTCATAGACAGTGATGAAAAAGGAGATAGAAAGAGAGGAATATTGCTTGTAACGTCGGGTTTCAAATGAATTACGAACTCATATGATAAAAATTGTATTAATCATTCTTATGTTTACTATTATGAGATATTATACTTATAGATTAAATTGTTATGTTATATCTGAGATATGTTAAAAATAATTAAAAATAGGATAAATAAGACTATTTGTTTACATCTTTGTTTGCTCAACTCAAATGGTGGATTTAAATATTGCATACTTGTAATGTGTGTTTTATTATACAGCAATGTGAGTACTATTAATGTAACAACCACATTCAAAAGCCATTACAAGAGATATTGCATTCAAGTCTGCTACTGACATCAAAGAAGACCTTCGTCGAGAATTGTGCTGCTTAAAGTCGAAAGCTTCTTTTGAATTCACTTAACAATACAATTGTTGAATCATTTCATTGTTTACACACTTGTAAGGCTTTTTAGTCGTGAGTAAATTATTTTGATTATATGTCAAAAGTTTAAAACAATTACGTAAATGTGTGGTTTTGTATACTATAATATAATGTTTTTATGTTACATCACTTATCATGGTATTAATTAAAGGATTTTAAGTGGTCCTCAATTAAATTCAAATTCAAAACACGTTGAATAGTTCTCCACCAAACTGATATTTCTTTGTCAAATCCTGTCAAATCCCGGCACACGGGTTGTAAGAGTATCACATCATTACACTAGTGGCGATGTCATTATACGTGGAGTTTTGAACAAAAGACAGGATGATGTTGTGTGATGATCAGATTCTGTAGAAATACGACCCACGGAGCTAAGGACTGCAGTAAAACCTGGTGATTTCAGTTACATTTAGACGTTTTCAATTTAAATTTCGTTTTCGTTATTTCTATTAGAAATGTATTTACTGGTCCCAAGCCAATCAATAATTTTGTCGGCTAAATTCGGAAACAAACGGCAGGCTAAAATATTCGTTAAAAATGTATGTGTTGTATTTCAACATCAATATAGTATTTCGAGAAAACTTAATTATGACTATATTTAATTTTATTTACCAAATATTTGTAATTATTACACTTTTTATTACAGATAACAGTATAACAAGAAGACTATCGAGCACGTATTGCTGATCAACATGTGAATTTGTATTGCACGGCACAATTTATAATAAAATAAGAGTAATATCCGTGCCAAATAATTATTTAACTAGATCTTTAAAGCACTTGCCAATTTAGCTATAAGAAAATTAAATTTATATTTCAGTATAAATTAAAATATTGATTGAACAGTCGTTTATTAACGAATATCATATCAATCTACACCTCCATTTATTAATTTCCAATAACTATTTTTTAGTATTTGTATTCTTGAATGTACATTGAATAGGATTAGGATAAAGGATATAAATTAATCCCAAAGCAGCTTTTATTTTTCGTAAGTGGGAAGCTGAGTGGTTATAGTGCTCACCAAGAACAAGATCCCAGGCTCAATCCTAAAAAGTCAGTAGCCTTTTGATTGATCAAAATTAAAGTTCAAAAGCTAAAAAGGATTAAAACTGTTTAAGTGTATTGGTGGTTTTTGATCATTGTACTTTCAAAAGATAATTCAAAACAAAACACCCGAGTAATAAAGGTACTAAGATAATCGCCATTCTACATTTACCCTACACTGATCGTCAGCCTGAAATAAGCACACAAAATAACTGTTTATGAATTAATTGAGATGGTAAAAACCCATTACTGTTGGATAGCCAATCGACAGAGATTATGAAATCAAAAAGAGGCCAGTGCTAGATTAATTACATTTTCTATACCTTAATCAATACAATGGTTTGAAACCTTTTGTAATCATTTCTGCTTATGGGCTTGGGCTAGTAACCGAAATAAAATTAAATGCCAATTTCCTTAAATAATTCAATGATTTGTCTTTATATCCGTTTATATTTACTTTACTAATAACTATCCATGTGCGTTTAATTAGAATCAAACTACTTCAGAGCTTAACAACCAAATATACCACTTTACCATTGACTTTAGGTTTACCAACAATATAACATTTATTTCACAGTGAAATATATCTGTATAAACGTTTTTTTTTTTTAATCAACACAAAACGTATTTAAAGCTCATATAGTGTTAAAACATTTATATTATTTTTTTGGATGGTTTATATTCTAATATTGTTCCTGATTATGAATTATTAATTTTTTAATAACGTAAGGTGAATGTTTGACGCTTAGCTACAGCAAATTATGAACAAGAAGACAAAACCTTCAAGCCCCAAATCGTATTTTACCAACGATACAATTATCCCAGCTAAAAGAATACCTTCCTTAAAGTTTGTTAATAGATTGACGATACAAACACTTATACTCCTAGCATTTATGGGACAGTCTTCGATAGAATCATAAGGATACCTAACTTTATTATTGGGTTTCGATTCAAATATATGCGTTAGAGTGGTAAGTTATTTCGCAAAAAAATTACAAACTAATAAAAACTCACTATAGGGGAATGTTAAAAATATGAAAGACAGACAAGACAAAAATTAATAGGACTTGACAAAAGATGTGTATTTATTTGGACACTGTTTACAAAATTCATAATAATAAAATAAAACAAATGTTAGTTCAAAGAAGGTAGTTTTAACATAAGAAAGAAGGCAGGCATAGATTATTATAATGTTAAAAATATTAAAGACAGTCAAGACAAAATTAATATTTTTAACAGGGAATCATTGTAAAACTACTTTTAGTGGAAATCAAGCGATTCTTAAAGCTATACGAACAATTTCTTAGGTAAGAGGGCAATAAAATTCAGTATCAACGTTTTCGGAAACCACTCTCGCAGCTTAATTTCCTCCCGTTGCGATCTCCAGCTGTTGCCGTAAAATATTCGCTTATTGTTGAATAAATATTCGGATTGCTAAAAACCTGTGAAATATAAACCTTGACCATTTTACATTCAATATGTAGGCCTCAATTTAATCTATTTTACATTTTTATTAAATGGTGTGGGGTTTTTCTTAACTAATTTGTGAATAGTCTTAATATGGTCTTATACCGCAAGTCTTTTTGTGAATTAAATTCCATGTTGATGGCCCCTGGATTACTATGAATGACTATAATATTGTGGTATAATTACCTCGTCAAGTAATCCAAATGATGTGATGTTAGGCTAAAAACCTACATGTTTCGCCGTTAATACGGCATCGTCAGGGTACAAACACAGTAAGACATTGCTGTCACACGCATACAATAAATAAATAACACGAAACGAATTACGAACATAACATTTAGATAGGCCTATCACACGACGCGGACGGTCCCGGCGCAGGTAGTAGAAGAAAAGGGTGTGTATGAGCTTTTTGTGAACATTGCATTCCGCACTGGATGTGTGTTTAATACGTCCCATACTACCGAAATAATTTAGAGTTGAAGGATTCTGGTTTGTCGGGCTTTTTATTTGTTTGGAGCTGCTATTTTTTCGGTACCATGAGATACTTGAGGTTTTATTCAGAGCTGTGGGGTTTTAGAACGATATTTTAATTGCTAAAACATTCAAAGCTATATTATTTTAAAATGACATATACTACCTTTGACTATTGTACTACTGAGTGAACTATTTAGCACTGTGCCACTTCATGCCAACGCTGAATGTTGTTATGTTTTTCAATACTTTGAGATATGGTGTTTTGACATTTTCTATACTTTTTCGTAATGTTACATGTTTATTTTGGGTGTTATGTGTTTTATCACGCTTAAATTTACAATAATTTCATCGTAATTAAAGAGGATACAAACAATACAATTACATGAACGTCAAAATATATATTTTTTAACCAGTTTTTATTTCATCTCAAAACTTTTAACAAACCCATCTGCATAATAATTTATTAGAGCGTTCTTTGACAACGCTAGGGATAGTCATAGAAGAGTGGACACGACGGGACGGTAGAAATATACATGAAGCTAAGAATATGACAGGATGCATAATACATCACATAGACAGCTGCTGTCGTGTTTCTTATAATGTAACTCTGAGTCAGTCCATCTATGATGGTTAATATTTGCATCATAATATTTTGTCCATATAATAATTTATTACAGCATTCTTTGGCAGTGCTAGGGACTGAGAGGACGAAGCGGTAGAAATATGAGAGGATCCATGGATGGATAGCTACTGTTGTGTTTCTGAGATGTCTCTTTGAGTTGACAATTTTAACCATTTACTCTTCACATTATTTAAACTTCCACTAGTTTCAAAGTAATATTACATTCAGTATTGTTATTTGTTATACAATAGTAATTCAATAAGCTATTGTGATTGACAATAGTAATAGGCCTACTAGACACCTACATTTACATGTCAAAATTTCAAGTCCAGAGGGGTGTCATTTATATGTTCTATATTTACTCTTTTTCATTTTAACATAACCGAATAAATTATTTAAATACAACATGTATCTTATTAGTTAATAAAAATATTAATCTCGGATACTAAAATATTCACTATTGCCGAT
The DNA here is from genome assembly GCF_028750875.1 of Macrosteles quadrilineatus. Classification (NCBI taxonomy): domain Eukaryota; kingdom Metazoa; phylum Arthropoda; class Insecta; order Hemiptera; family Cicadellidae; genus Macrosteles; species Macrosteles quadrilineatus. The sequence goes on from NW_026542598.1 coordinate 22,011,098, forward strand.
CAGCTGAAATGCATTATTGTATTGTTGCCTACACGATTTAGTGTTATTTTTAATTTATTGTGAATAAGTTTTAACAAGGTGTTTTCGCAATCACAATAGAGTAAGGATTCCACGCCTAATCTATTTTCATATAAATTCAGATTCCTTGCATTTTTTTGAAGTCTTTGAATAGTTTATTAGCCTAATTATTTTATAGGTAGTGGAATTACAACTGGAATTGAATTTCAAACCATACTTGGCATAGAACCGATGATTTACTTTTAATTTATTCTTCAACATTACATAATAGTTTAGCTTGTAAAAACTAGCTTGTTAAGTTCTATTTGCAATTGGTTCCCAAAGACACCTCACCTTGTAGCCTATGCAACAATGCACATCAAGAAATCGGCAATGAAGTATAGAATTTTGCCTCATTTTATCGATTTTATATTTTATGGTTTTAATTATATATCTATTTAACTGTGAAAAATTAAATATTTTTTTTGTTTACCTACTCGATTACAATGAAACATCAAACCTAATATTGCCAACGAAACACAACATACTGTAAATGTTTTACAGGAAACATTTAAGTCGACTTAACAGCTGTAATAGTATATTACGTTACTAGTCCTGAAAATAAGTGTTTACCGGACGAGTGTGGTCGTTCCCGTGCGAGACGAAGTCGAGTACGGGATTACCATACGAGTCCGGTAAACACATTTTGGACGAGTTACGTACGATAGTTTACGCCATACTACTAAATCTCTACAAATCCTTATATATTACCACCAATTAAAGGACTAAAAGTCACTAGTCATAACCTCTAAGCGAGGTTATGTTTTTGTCTACAACCACTCATTGCCAACAAAATACAGTATAATCAGCTGATTGGTGTCCGGTAAAACTCATTGCATAACAGTAGTACGCAATGAAACCCCATTTGATTAAGCTGGCGGCAAACAGCTGTTTTCTGGACTAAATACTTGCGTGGGAAGTTCGTTGAAACAGTATAGTATGGCGTAAACTAGATTTATGTTGACAAGATATTTTATGTTCCAAACTGTGCAAATTAATCTTGTTCTCTTTATCTCATTTTATCGGTCAGGGCATACCTCATTAAATTATAAAAAAATATTTTATTTTCAAGACATAATAGCTATTTTGAAATGAGATCCGTTCTACCAATCTATGATTTTGTACACAATATTTTATATTTGTTCTCTGGTCTTAAAAGCATTGTTGCAATACACTGGTGCCTACTAAATTTCACTTCAACAATTTTTTCAATGTAATACAGTATTATCATTGGGAATATAATGTTTCAATATCCAAGCCAAATTTATTTATTTATACTTTAAATTTTACAATAAATATTAGGTATAAGTAAATATGAATATTCAGATTTTTTACGATATTTCTTTATGTGAAATGTTTTTCATATAGCTTGCTCTACATTTTTGACAAGCGTTGAGATGTGCTAAAATTACATTAAATGAACAAGAGAATCGTCATTATCATCATTATCACAACAATTACATTGAGACATAAACACAATGCTACATATTTGAAAATGATTATAAGTGTGAAATGAGAGTTGAATGAAGTGAGATCTTGTTTAGCTTTGTTACTGATCAAGCGAGCTGTTTCCTCAATCAGGGCCTCAGAGAAAGAGCCCAGTGAATAACATAATTTACAAAAGTTTGATGTATTTTGTACAACAATAATGTACAGGTCAATCAATTTTGCTTAGGGCTATCAAGGAGTTTCATTTGTTTACTTTACGTAAAGCTATGTTTATTTTCCCCCTAATTTGTTAAGAAAACCGTAAGTTATCTGTAAGGTAAAAAATGTTATCCTTCAATTCTTGCAAAAAGGAAAATCGACTCCTTACGATACATATAATCCAAGGGTACTTCAGACAAAAAGAAAATTTAATATCTCAGTACAACTTAAAGAGTGTAATTAAGGAGAATTCGTGACAAATTATCCTTTTACTTTGCTACGATCTGTATATATTATAAAAGCTACAATCTAAAATATTCTAACCGCTGTGGTTCCTACATATGTAACATGGTAGAGAGAGTTCTCCGATACAAAAAAAGGTTCTCATCACCTGAAAGGTCTATTTTTCTATACAAGTAGACTTAATAACTAACTAGACTCCTATAAATAAAGGAGAAAACTCATAATTTTAAAATACACTGTACCAAAAAAAATCCGCGATCATTTTGGTAAAATTACTACAGGATAGTGAAAGCATTTAGCTGTTTTGATGTTTTAAATTGTAATTACCCAATGAGCTTAAATATAATTGTATTCAGTATCTCAATAATTATATTTTTCAGTTAAGTTTTGAAAATTTATCTAGCCACCATTTTGGAACTGGGCATTATAAAGCACCAGCACACTTCTGGCACAGATTGGAGAAGTATATCTACATATGCTACAATCAATCTACAATATTGTACAATACACTATTCAGAAGTGAAATTTATACAGAACTACAACATAAAATAACATTATAAAATAATTAAAATGCAGTGACGACAAAATTATGAATGTTAATCATAACATAAGGCCGGACTCAGGGTTACATAACAGAAACACGACAGCAGCTGTCTATGTGATGTATAATGCATTCTCTCATATTTTTAGCTTCATGCATATTTCCACAGTATATTTCTGCAGGTCCACTCTACAATTGCTGTATTCCTGACGTAGTCAAAGAACATTTTTGTAAATTATTATACAAACTATATACTTTAATTTTGATTAAACCATGTTAAGCGAATTATTAAACATATTTTTTTATTATTAAAATCATATTACCATAGATTTACGGTATGCACATTATTTAGGACCAGGATATAATGGTGTCACCAGTTGCATCTATTTATACTTAATGTCACACAATTTGTTTAGAATAATTTAAAGCCTCCGATTGGTAGTTATTTTTAATAATTTTTTTTCCATTAGTTGTTACTTTTCAAGGGTTTTGTACGTTCAACGAAATATGTTATTTCCTCAATGTGGTTTTAGTTTTGAAATCTGATAATAAAATAGAATTAACATGCGAAAATCTTATAATTAAATATTTAAAGTTATAACCAGAGTTTCAAACAATAAAACGTATTTTAATACGTTTGTTGTACGTGAGTTTGTATAAAACGTGCAGAACAGTTAATAGGTATATGAATTATTTGTAAAACACTTTTAGATTAAAGTTATATTTGTTTTAATTTAATTGAATTCCAAAAAATCTATAAGATCTAGAAGATCCCAAATATTTTTTTTTCATAGAGCCGACCAAAATTTAATGTATTTATAGATAACTACTCGTATGATAGTACAAATTAGTTAAAAAGTAATGGCATTTGAGGCCCAGTATAACGAGTGTGAAGAGGTTTGAGATATTCTAGAGGTGTTTGGCAGTCTGAATATTTATTCCACTGGAAGCGAATATTTTACAGTAACAGCTGGAGATTGCAACGGGAGGAAATTAAAGGGTGAAAGTTGTTTCCGCAAGCTCGGGGTTTTATTGCACTCCTGCTTAAATGAACTGTTCGTATAGCGCAAGAAATCTGCACTGAAGAATTTTATGTACTACTTTACATTAATTCACTATACAAGAATTTACTAAAATATGTTTCATCACAAGGATAAAAGCGTTTTAATTTCAGGTGCAACTGTTTTTATACATGATTAATTGGTGATCAATTTACAATTAATTCTGTAATACACCAATTTAATATGGCGTTAAATTGTTGGATACAAACCTTAAACAAATAGCCGTAGATTATATTGTATAAATTCAACTCTTATTATTAATCTCATTATCAGCAGTTGTCTCTATAGAATAAAGCCTGACCTAATCACTTAATTACTTCACGAAAACAGCGAGGTACTTTGTAATCTACTATTTTAAACTCAATATAAGAGCAGTCTGATTGGGTGAGAATGGAGCTAGGTGATTAGTTAGTTGCTTGGTTACTTACATTTTCCTTACAGCATATTTATACTTACCATGGTTACCATAGGTTCTGGCACACACCGCTGGGAGCGCCGTGTAGTTACGTAACGCTTACACCTTAACATCATGGCGCTTCCAGTGGTGTGCTCCAGACCCTATGGTAACCGCAGCACGGCTGACGGTCTATATTTAATTCTTTATGTCTATGGTTATAAGTAGCTCCTTACGGTGGATTATATGTAGGATAGGTATGTTCATTTTTGTTGAAGCAGAAAATAAACCGTATAGTCGCTCAAGGCAAGACATAGTCAACTATAACAAATTTGGTACCTATAAGACAAACGACCATGAACGAGGAATTGTCATTCGTCACCCAGAACTCTATGAGAAGTTTTTAACGTTTCATGAACCATTAATTTAACGTTCAGTCTAATTACTGTCCTTTTCATTATAAAAACCAAGTATTCTATTTAGAATAGGTCACGTTTAAGCCGATTAGTTATGATGCAAAAACGGTTTAATACATATTGTGTGTATTGTTGTAAAATATGCCTAAAAATCGACAGACCATTAAGGATTAATAATTTAGAAAACGTTTACATCCAAAACACCAGTAATACTACTAAACTAATTTAAAATAGGTACTGTTTTGTTTGGTCAGCTCTTCAAAATGAATTCATGACCAACCTGTATTTAGGCTTAACTATAATTTACTAAGCCTCATATAAATATATTAAAACAATTAAAAGTAATGCTAAATCATTGAAACACTTCCTTTTTTATCAGAACAACAATTATTAAATTAAATTAAAACATTAACAAGAAGTCAGCTGACTATATGGAAACTTGTAAATTATAAATGCGGAAAAGACAGTAAGCAGCAGATAAGTGATAAAAACCATAGCACCAACGCCTTCCTTTATAAACTTTTAAATCTTACACGAAACATTTTTATATCTTTTAATTTTAACAAACATTACTGGCTGGCTTGAGGGCGGCTCATAATCTCAGGATACTTCCAGCACAAAGGAAAGTTAATCTCCAGCTGCAACTTGTAATTAAGGAGCATTTCCACCAGAATTTGCCTTTCCTTTGTCACTTTATTCGGTTTTATCTCTAAATATAACCTAAGCCGTTGGCTCGACGGTCTACGATTCGTACACTATAGTGCTAGCCCTAAATAGCTTTGAAAAAGTAAAGACTATACTGTTTTTGTTTGTCATAATAAATATGAAACTGATGTTGGTTTGGAATAGGGGCTATTTACTTCGCTTTTCTGGATATATTTACAGTGTCAACTTTGCTGTAACGAAGTACTAGATTCTATTTCCACGCTGTCTTGCTTATCACACGCTTCTAGTTTCACCAGTTTATTTTAAGTTGAACATCAATGAACAAACCATTTAAATGAAATGTTATTAATATAAACACTTTTTACGCTTCCTAGGCCATGATAAAACTGAAAACATAATTTGTCACCACTTTGAGATAAACAATTGATCTATCTATTCGTGTATGTATAATCTTAATTAAAAAAATATATATTCAGTATACAAAAAACGCATATGCACTCGAAATGTATACCACCCATATGTTTAAAACGCCAGACAGCCAACGATATATTCATTAATTCAGACTCCATACATTCAGACATGCATCCATACAATTACACATTCATCCAACATAATGTCATACATATATTTCTAGTTCACAAACAGACCTCGTTTACGTGAGTTTACACTCAATCCACCGACAGTTTCCATAAACAAGGAACACCAAACACAAACAAGGTTTTGTAAGGTTACAGCACAAGGAAAATATCAAATCAATTCTTTTACTTTTGACATCACACATAAAATATTTATATACTTAAAATATGTAACATTAAGGATGGACGATGTTAAATGTTTTTTACTAGGACCTTAAAGATAATAGTATAAATTAACTCTGTGAAAAAAAAAACAATGGAAAAATACACAAACATATAACATGGAACCAATATTTGTACTTTAACAAGTAAGATACAAAATAATATACAGCCATTACTTTAAGTCCCCACGAATGCTTGGCGTTTGTTGGTATTAATAGCAAAAACAGAACATAGCCTAAATCTTCTTAATTGATTACTTGTGGTGTAAAATATTGCAATATTTTAATTGGTCAAGCATTTTTTAGTTAATATATTGGGTATATTAACAAAACTACCATTTTAAGTGTTTTTATTATTGCTAGAAATGGAAGGTATGATACATAGATATATTTTTTGTAAATAACAATCACAGATTATACTAATATAGTTGTCTGTATTTATGTATGTATTTATGCTTACAATAATAGAATATTATATCACAACAATCAAAAGTAACAATTAATAAGCTGAACAGAGAAAATTAGCAACAATCAATAAGCTAATTTTGAGGAATAACTCTACTTTTTGTTACACCACAGAAAATAAAATACTATAATTCACTTGACAATTACTAAATTTTCACCACTTACAGCTTGTAAAATAATTCGCATGATTCGTAGAGATCACTGCCATAAAGGTTGAGATGAAAGTTTAATTTAAACTAACTTATAGTAGTATTCTTTTTTCTTAAAAATTTGAAAAAATCTTTGATGCATTACTACATATATTTTGTTTACTTACTTTTTGAATCGTTATATAATAATGCTCTCGAAATTATCGATAATCTTTCAAAGAAAATGCAAAAAAAAACTGACAAAGTAAGGTTATATCGTCATCATAATTTTGTGATTATTAAGGTCTTTGTTAACGTTGGCAAACCAAGATTGAAGCCATTTTAGACTCATACAGAGAAATAATACACAGCAATCTCATTTTACAACTAGGCTAGTTGGTTTTACCGAACAAAATTCATTGCTCAGGCAAAATGTGTAACTACACTTAAACACGTAAGATATACACAGGTTAATTTCAGCTCGAGTTAAAAAGTCACAGTGTTTCCCCCCTTATAGTTCAATTCCTAGTTCTCTACTTTAGTGTAATCCCCGGTATATTGATCACAAATAATCACTGAACTGAAGTTGGGAGAGGGGCTTGCTTGTCTGTGTATAGCCACTCACCAATGCCTTTGAGCTTAAAGTCAACCAATCCTAGAACAACATTTAACTAGTCTGTGGTTAAACTAACCTTTGTGTAGAGGAAGGAAACAAACATAATCCTTGTTTCGATAGGCTATTGGTCCATCCAGAAACTATAAATTAATTCTCTTTGGAACTGCTAACAATGACCAGCTATTACTTTAGTTTAAGGTAAATTCCGCCGGACTTTCCTTAGTTTGAATTTATGAGATCTGGATTTTTATTTAGGGATTAAGTTGAAATGGCAGGCTTACCCGAATAGGGATTATTTGCGTATAATATTAGAATTTTGAGTTTATTTTTCCATGAAGGACTGTTTCCTATTAGGATAGATTAGGATAGGTAATAGACTTGAGCTTTGGACTGAGTTTCCTTTCTCATATTTTGAATTCGTAATGCTCTCTGAATGCTTACTGTTGACAGTTTCTTAAAATAAAAAACCTATCTTTAATATTCTCTTCATTTAATATACATTAGTATTACTTTTTTACTCTTATATATTGACTATTTTATTACGATATGTAATTTAAAAGTTACGATGTTGCTGAGAAACTATTTTCACCAGTTAATGTATTTTATATTTCTAGTATGGAGTGGGTATATCTTGATCATCAAAGCTTCATCACACATCCTTGGCTGTACCGTAAAGTATTTTTTCAGATATTTTACTTTACAGAACGTTTGGATTGATATTGTAAATATCACATTGATTTCGAAGCTATATTATTTTCGCGAAGGATTAGTTATACAACAAATTAGATCGAATATGTTTTTATAAGTTAATATAAATATTCGTTCTCCCTTCCATTTAAACATAACACCAGTTTCTTATCTTTCCTACTAGCATATTCTACTATCATACAACTCAAATCTTTCAATTAATGCTAAATATATCTTTGGTTTTTAGTTTTTGAAAAATGTTCTAAATATTTTAGTTTAAACATTAGTATTTAAAAGAGTGTATGTCTTTTCTTGTACCAATACAAGAAAATACTCTTTCTATATGTGTCTATATGCAGTACATTTAATATATGTTGGTTACCATCTATATTTTTATTAGCAAACAATAATATATAGGCCTAAGAGTGAATTGAACAGCGAAAGTGGATTTATACCTTTTTATTAATCTTTTACTCTCAGATAACAATAAACCTAACAATTGGGTGTTCCCACAACAATGGCTTGATCTACATGAATAATAATTGCAGAATATCTTCCACTCTAGTTGGTTAACATAGATTTGTTTTCAATTTAAGAATGATGGTATGGATTAATATTTCCTTCACTTGTTTATTGCCATGGTCTTATCCATACTTATAACAAGAAAAGTGAATTTTACTGGGTTGTAGAAAAAAAATTTATTCTTTAATTGGAGAATTTCAGTTGTAGTAAGATACTAGGTTTTAAATAAATAATTAAAATATTCTAAACAGATTATTCATAACGTCCCTACTCTTAGTTATCTACATATATATTTTGATATATCATTATATCCTATAATATACTATAAGATTTTTATAGCGTTACTATGCAGGTAAAAAGTATAAAAAAATCTTATTCAGACAATACTAAGCAGATTTCTTTAACATTCTTGTTATCCTTTAGTGGATAGCAAAGAACTACTTAATACTTATTGTTATGATTTATTTATTTAAAATTCTGATTTTATCTTTTAATATCCTGCTGTATCTTTCCATCATCTTTTACCATGCTTAACAGTATTATATTTGGATATTTGCATTTGGCTTTATGAGTAACTAGCTGCTGTACCCGTGCTTCGCAACGGGAATAAAAATCAGTTTCTTAGCCATTGACATAGATTAAGAATAAATAATCTATGATAAAGATTTAGATTAAATAATCCTACAACATAGTTGTGCAAAATATGTTAAATTTTTTGGATCAGCTGTCTGAAATTGTGAAATTAGCATTTTGCAGTTCTTCTTGTTTATATTGAAATGTCAAAGCAAAGATAAATATAATTCTTCTCATTCTGTCCTGGAGACCAATCAATATTTACTTTTGAAATCCTCACCTCAAAACTTCGGTCATCTACGGAACAAAGCCCGAGGGTAACTCAAGGAAGTGAATAGTCCAATGACGTCCATAGATATATAGACCATCTTTGTGGTTAACATTGGCTATATTGTTTTAGTATTTTAATCGTGACAGCCACCCAGAAATATAGACAAACAGACACCACCTCCATTTTATAATAGTATAGATTTATACAAATAAATAGTCGGGAACTGATGTGGTAATCTATTTACTACAAATATCAATTGTATACCAAAAGCTTTTTGTTTAGTTATGGTTGGAATGATTAAATGTAGGTGTGAAAAAATGCATCTCTAATATTTTTTTTAAACCGAACAAAGATCACAACATGAAATAAGTTATGTGTACAGATGTTTTCCATATTGACATGTCTTTAAATACATCGTATTCAAAAGGTATTACATTCAGATATTCTGCACAGAGTAATTCCGTAGAGGACAATATGGTGGTCTAATGTCCCTACTCCCGGCTATATTGTCACTGTACGGTAGATAACGGCCCACCATGTCGTTTAGAATGGACTGAAACTGCTTTGTGAAATTTTGTTTCATTTTAAGCCAACGTATATGAAATTTAACAACATAGTTCAAGTGTAATGTTTTAGACAACAAGCTACCTTTATTTAATAATTTTGTACATAATTCATTGTATGAAAAGCATTAAATTTTCTTGTTACTACTGAAATATGCGAAGTTTCACTAGTTTTAAGTTGTATCTAATTGCTAGTTTCACCTTTTATTTTTAAGAATTATAATACAGATTTATTGGTATATGTTGGTAAGATATAATGTTTCCTAACGGTAACGCTCTGTACTTTTAATTTTGAATAAGTTAAAATAACCACCCTGTATTAGCATACAAATTAAAGTCGATTACTCTTAGGTCTGTAGACTACTTATTTAACAATATCGAGATATTTAACGAATAAAAACTCCCTGCATTTCTTACTAGGATCATATCTTATCTTACTAATATTATAAATGTGAAAGTTTGTGTGTTTGTTTGTTTAAAGTTCAATCACGCATAAACTACTGGACGGATTGGGCTGAAATTTGGCATGATGATAGCTCACATTCCCGATTAACATATAGGCATATTCTTATCTCAAAAATCCTTTCGGGCTCCGCCCAGTGGCTTTATAGTTCCCCATGTTAACCTTATGAGTATTCGTATTTAAAGAGAATTAAAGAATTTAGTTAGCTGGTTCAACTAAAAAGTTTGTTCTATTGTATGCAAAAGCATAAAAAGTTATAAGATTTGCCAACAGGGTGCAGCACAATTTTTGTAACATTTTTATGAAAACAGCTATTTTGAACTCAGTTATGTTTATACTTTTAATTTCATGATTCATCTGTGATATTTTGCGAATGTTAATAATTTATTTTTCTATATTGTTTAGGTGAAGTGGTAGAACTATATGGCTATGGTAGATGTTTATAGTAGGCAGGCGTGGCTATAGTATACTGTACCGTAAATTTAAAGAAGCAAATTTTATCAAACTGTGTCCTCCCCCATTGCAAATGCAAAGCTTGAGTAGGGAATTGCAATAAGCATTCAAACTTATATTCCAACCCCGTACAAATGACGGGTACTCTCTGCTAGTTGTTTATATTTTAAAAATCAAAACAACATTGGTTTGTACAGCAGACAATGACCCATAGGTGGTTTAGGGAATAAAACTGCTTTGTATCCTCTTTCTATTTTAAGCCATAGGAGTCCAAGGAGCCTAACCCCCATATTCCTAGTGTATTAATTTTTTACTGGTGTTTTAATATTATAAATCTAATTGAATTTAAGTTCGATCAACGTTGACACATCTTATTCTTTTAACCATAAATAACTTAAATAATTTAATACCTCAGTAATTGTATATATCTTATCAAACACCTTTTTGATTATATTGAATAATAGGTCATTTTTAATTTAAGTTTTATTTTAACATGTTGTAATTTAATTTCGTGTATGTTCCGAATCTGGAATCATGTTTGCCAAGCAGTTCCATCAGCAGTTGGACACAACCCAATTACAGAACACATGCAACTCCTTCAGGCTGTTTTGTTTTACCTCATCCATCAATCCTACACATGACATTGCTTAAGTCATTTGAATCCAATTACTACGTTTTTACACTTAGCCTTGTGTTAGAAATGTCGGGTTGTTTATTAGTTCAAAAATGTTGTTTTTGATCAATAAAACACTACAATAACAAGTGTAATAGCTATTTACATTACAAGTGTAGTAAGAGCGTTTTTACATCACGCAGGTTCTCCTAAGCACGCTCTTAAAACCCGCTTTTAAACACGCTCTTGCGCAACGTGTAACGTACAAGATTTTACCTGACCCGACAATTTACATGGGTTAACGTACAATATTTTTCATTATCCATTTCACTCATCGTCTAACAGTAACGTTCTTTTACAAACAAAAGCTAGGTTAGGAAAATACTTTAAAGCATAACAATAACATTCAAGCGCACAGCTGATTTCTAGCGTTGAACGTCGATGCCTCCATAGAGGTATATTTTTTTAAGTTAAGCACTCAATGTTATTTAAATGGGTTTCATTACATCACCGAGTGAGGTTTTTTAAACTTTACATCACTCGAGAGAAGTAAGGAAGTTGTATACATCACGCTTGGGATAGGGAAGTTTAACATGGCGGGTTAGGTAATAATTATAGAATATATCAGTATATGTAATAATAAGCATTATATTAAGTGCTCAGGTGTTTTACTTTCAGAAACATTTGTAACAAAAACCTTTGCTGTATCGCTCGTTGATCATCTTTCATCTTATCTAATGTCAAAAATGAAAAGCAATTTGTATTTCGTTAAATACATTTTAGTAACACAAGTTTTAATAGTTTCGATGATTTGAAATCAATCATTTGCCTTGTTTGATGTTTTATGACAAAAAAATAATGAAATTCGTATACGGAACAGTGAAACGACAGTAGAAAGTTAAACGACACTAATTGTAGATGTTATAAACAAAGTACATAATAAAGGTATTCTATAAAAACAATTAGGCATCCAATACATTGTATGAAGCTTTTAGGCAAGATGTGAAATGGAGTACGAATGGATTTTGTATATGGATTGGTTTTATTATATTAGTTAATGCCAATCAAGAAAACAAAAGGCAAGTCCTACAACAGCTCATTTAATATTTTACTTGTATTGACAACGGTCATTCTATAGAACCTAGAGCCATACATGGATCTATATAATAAACTTTATTTCATTGGTTTCCAGATTCATTTTAGGCATTGTATAAGATGCCCGATTATATACTTTTCCGGTGGCTTATACATTTAATAACACGATAAATTAATTAAAATACCACTTAAGTAACCCGATGTTCCACTTCAATGTATTAGACTTTATATATCAATATATTGCCAGCGTTGTAACGCATAAGTCTTTTCTTACATTTGAGCCGTGACTTGCCCACCAAGCGTCCCACCAATGTCACGCCTCAGTGTTTTTTGTATAGTGCGAGTACTGGCTTTGCGCCGGAACTCAGTCGGTTTGGGTCGGGCAGCAAACCTGCAACCCAGAGTGAATGTCCGCCTTCTGTCACATTTTCACCAGAAGGTCTGCGATTGTTGAACTACAAAGACTAGGTTAACATAAATGTGTATCTGTGTCCATCGTTTAGTTTTGTGCTAACTGTAAATTGTTACACCGTTTCTTTGTTATAGTCATGTAGTTAAGCTTCGCCAAGACGTCAGATGAGGTCCCGGATGTGAGGTTTCACCAGCCGCTGTCCTCGGAGAGGGTCGCCCGGAGGGACACGCCATCTTCTGCCTCCTTGGGCTGCCTACGGCCCAGCTTCTCCGGGGACCATTATGCCGCCCTCCATCCAGACATAAAGATGCGATGTTTTCCGACATGCAGATGGAACACCGCCACTAGTGTGATATGACAAGTGCCACCTAACCTAACGCAAGTTATTTTTGGAAATATCGGCTTTTGAAAGACTTAATTTCTAAAAGGGGCCCCAAATTATTTATTATTTGTTATTTATTTTTAAGCTAATTGTTATTTATTTATTTGAAAGTCATTTATTTATTTAAAGTTTTAGTTCACTGTTACCATCCTTTTACAGTTACCACTTTTAATTATTTATTTGTTAGGCCTAATTTTGTTACTGGTACCAGTTCTTGTAAGTTCAGAAGGGTAGGCTAAATTCATTTTCATTAAAATTTTTGATTAAGCTTTTTAAGAAATTTGAGAAATTCTTTGGATGGTTACATTGTTTGTTTGTTGATTGTTATTTTGTTGATTTCATTGAAAAATTATAGGCTTTGTTCACTATTTGTTTTGTTTTTGATATTCACCCACGGCCTTTCACTTTTGTTAGGGATGTGGGGCGGCCACTCGCACTGTCACTATGGGGGGCATGCTTCCAATAGTTGTCGGCTCACATTGTATTGACTTCAGTATTTATTTAGAATCTGCGTTCTTGCTAACATAATTATGAGGGATAGTCATAATAAAATGTGGCCAATTGAACCATAAAAAACGACGAATAATAGAGAGAACGTGTAATCAAAAGCAGTATCAGTTAACACGACTAGAAACTAAATAATCTGAAATAGTCTGATTCTAATGTGAAACCGCTTCCTTATGGAGCATAGATGGTTTATAATTTTATGTAAGGTTCATTTTACAGTTGTACTGGTAAAATTACTACTCTGCATAGGACATGTTCATTTAATCATGCTTGTGGCGAAAAAACTTTGTTAGGGTATAATACATTTTACCATTTAATACCAAACTATTTATTGTTGTAAGAAACACGTAGGTTTTCACAAATAAATTGTAGCCTACTATCCATCTATCCAAATACACCATTAAATCCAATCACCTGAAATGGTATGCTAATTTTTACTTTTATCTATCCATCCTTATATATATTATGTGAAGGCGATTTCTACGAAACACTACTCCTCCGTTAATAATTGACGGATGTTTACAAACGATGTGTCAAAATTAAGTATTTTTTGTGTAGACGCCCCCTTTCACAAATTCCTGTAATAAAAGTTTTCGGGCTTTGCCCCACAGGCCATCAAAATCCCAATATATTTCTTACTAGCAGAGTACCCGTCCTTCGTACGGGGTTATCATATAAGTATAAAATACTTATTGCAGTTATACTCAAGCTTTGCGTTTGCAATAAGGGAAGGACACAGTTTGATAAAATTTGGTTCTTTAAATTTTCGGTATGATATAGCACACATATACCTTAACCATAATGTTCTACCACTGCACCTAAACAATAGAACAAATAAACCATCAAACATTCGCACAATATCAAAAACTATTCTTTACATTAAAAACATAAACATAACTGTAAACAATCCTACTTTGACAGTTCTCATTGTGTATTGCTGTCAATGCTTATATTTGTGTGTTGCTGCTTAGTTCAAATTAGCGGTTTATATAACAAATAATAAATCGAGCTGCACCCTGTTGGGAAACCTTATAACTTTTTAATGCTATTGCATATTATAGAACCAACTTGTAAAGTTGAAACAGCTGACTAAATTCTATAATTCCTTTTAAATATGAATACTCATAAGGTTAACATAGGGAATTGCAGAGCCACTGGGGCGAAACCCGAATGGATTTTTGAGATACGAATAGGCCTATATGTTAATCGGGAATGTGAGCTATCATCATGCCAAATTTCAGCCCAATCCGTCCAGTGCTTATTGCGTGATTGAACTTTAAACAAACAAACAAACAAACAAACAAACATACAAACAAACAAACAAACCAACAAACAAACAAACACACAAACTTTCACATTTATAATATTAGTAAGATGAAGAAAAGATTTTGTTTACTTAAACAGACGAATAATTTGTATTAATTACAGCTGTTCATAGTAAACACATGATACACACAAGAGCGTTCGTTTTTAGAGTGAGTTCGTTTCTAGTGTGTCTACATTACTGCTATCAACAAGTTGTTAAGGTCAAAGGTTTTTTTTTTTTTAGTTGTACTACAATAAATTATTCCTATTTCGTTTAACTATGGAATAGACTGATGACAAAGTGTTGGGACTGATTGGAGAATATAAAGCAAGGCCAGTGTTATGGGATCCTAATAGTGCTGAATATAAACTGTAAAATAAAATTGTACAGTTTTTTTTAATTGTTATTAAACAGTTATTCTGTTTAAGAACTGCACGGTGACTATAACAGGGGTTATCGTCACCGTGCAGTTCTAGTGGTTTCGGAGCACAAGCGAATGACGTTTCAATCAAGACGATTCGTGTGTGTTCACTTTGGTGTGACTACTCCCATTCCCAGGTGTTCGCGAATGCTAGCGAACCACAGCGAACACCAGTGAACGTTCGGTTCGCTCCTGTTCGCTCTGGTGTAACCGTACCTTAACATTAGCCGTATAAAATCTGTTCTGATAATTCCAAAAATAATTCCCTCCATGAATGTATTTTTAATCAATAAAATTGTAATTTAACACCTACAATTCTCTGTATATTTACAATTTACAGCATAATTTTCTGAAGATTTTTATTACACCTAAATCGGTTTATTTAGCGTTTTAACAAATATTCAAAGCTATAAAGCTAAGTTAAACGAATGTTGGGAGTTGTACTAGGAAAAACATGAAAATTCTGATGTTAAAGAAAAATACTGACAAGACAGTTTAACCGACAGATTTCCAAATTATAAGGGATTTTATTTATAGTCGAATTTAACATTCAACCATTTTAGCATTGTTTAAAATCAAATTCTAAAAAAACAATTAACAGTGTAAAATAAATTTATTCTAATCTGAATGCTAATGTTTTCTAGTTTGCCTATTGTTTGTTTTTATATTTATATTACCAATATCTCTATTTTTAGGTTTATACTGTAGTATTCGATTTGGAACCTAATATTATTTGTCTTGTTGGCGAGTTTCCTATTAGGAAAGTTAAGATTGAATAGGATCTTGACCAAACATATAATCCTCGTTTGTTTTTTTATGATTTTAATCCATGATTGTAGTCATGCTGGGGTTTCGTAAGACGGTGTACCTGACTGGAATATCACCATAACAATATGCAAGACGTGAGGAGTTTGTATACACGTGGCAATGCTAGAGCTCACAGGTATATTATATTGAAAAATAATATTTTATCGTGAAAAAGAACTTTACTTTTTAACCATTTATTAATCTGGGTATACAGCTGTGTTTATAAGTTTTATTAGAATTCATTCAATTAAAATCTAATCTTTAAATTTAAATTCTTTTAAAACGAAACAAATCTCTTTTGTTCTAAAAACTTTTTTACATTTGGCCAAATCAAAATTAAATTAAATATAAAGGTTACATTTAAATTCGTGTCTTTGTCTACATAAATCATTTGTGAGTAAGAGGGGCAATTACGAACACAACTGTTGATTGTTATGACCACGCTGTTTCAATAAAGGTTTACTTTTATAAGATATTTGTTTAAATCACACATGGACACGCCTGCTACACGATTTATTCCACCGTCCATATGGGGCTGGCTAAGCCAAAGTAGCGCGGAGGTGCGTTCTAAAACATCGCTCATATCTCGTGCACCTCCTAAAAACACATAACAAGGTAACAAGAATGTTATTTTTTTTAAATAGCCTAGTGTTAAACAACTTAAACACATTTTCTCGTAAAGTAGATAACCTAGTATTGTTTGAGGAAAGAACACTACATGGTCCTAACTTATCCAAAATTCATCCTAATTTAAAAACAAACCCAAAAGTAAAATGTTTGTAATCACACGTTTTAAAGACTTGTTGAATCTCACAGATGGATTATTTTTTATCGATCAGGAAGTTATTGACCTTGCTTCAGATTTTTACGTTGAGCTTAGATCAACCATTGCTACTTTTGGTGAGGACTCGGTAGAAAAATTGATTCCGCATGTGACCAGCTTAATGGAAAAACTCAACAACGTGTGTAAGTCCAACGAAGAAGCTCTCAGAGAAATTAATCAACTACAAGATCACCTGAGCATGGCTGAAAGTCGTATGGACTTAAACAAAAGTTTTAAAGAAAAATCCATGGTTTGTTGTGAGTTGGAGGATCAACTTGATGCTGACATCGGTAGTCTGACCGCTGACCTGGAGAAGATCAAGACCGAAAATAAACAGCTGAAGAAGAGGGCAGAGTCAAACGTGGACCATGAAGGCATCTTGCTGGAAAGTCAACAGGAAGTAGCTGACCTGACCGTTGACCACCAGCGCTTGATGACTTCAATATAAGTGTTGGAGGCAGAGATCAAATGCTTGAGGGGAGAACTGAGCAGAGCTAAAAGTCGTGCAAGGCAGAGAAGATCTTCATGAGCCTGCTAGCGGAGCTATCAGCTGCGGAGAAGTGCGGAGAAACAAGAGACTTTACTGCACACTGTTACCCCTGCTTGCTCTGCTGCTCCATGCACACCTCCTCGGCCTACGACTCCACACTGTGACACTTCACCTGCACCTAAGTCGGAGGAGAAGCCGGACGGACAACACAAGACATTAAGAAACGTACTTGTAATTGGTGACTCAAACTTAAGGTACTCAACAAATATGTGCAAAGAGAAGGGGGCATATGTTGAATGCTGTCCAGGGGGAAAGATTTTAGACATTAAGAATGTATTGTTAGGTTATTTAGGTGTAAGTTAGTCTGTGATATATTTTCATGTTGGATGCAACAATCTCAGACGTGGATATCGGGGCGGGGCCGGGTACAATGGGGGTCATGGGAAACGTTAAGCTCTCCACAGCATGGCTGACCTTTTGTATTCTGCCAGAACACACTTTCCAAATTCAAAATTAGTTCTGAACAGTGACTGCAGTTAGTCATTGACTGCAATGTCAACCTTTTATGCATTCAACATACTGGAATGCATCGTCACATGCAAAAATAATTTGAGAAAAAAAGATTTTCTAATACACAATTGTTTTTAAAGCAGATGGAGTTTGTAATTCAATGCCGGTTAGAGCGTGTTTCCATCGTTTCCAGTTTACGAGATATGAGCAATTTTCTAGAACGCGCCTCTGCGCTACTTCCCCCCCCCTTTATTCCATGTTTGGGACGTACTGGGCGACAACATAGGTTTTGTCATCTCCAAGATGCCTCCAACAACAATTCAAGTCAAAAAGCGTTACACTCTCAGTTCATATTCAACGCCTTATAAATGCTGGACTAATTTTGTAAATACTTATTTCAAAATGAAAGTCTGTACTGGTAAAAAATATTAAAATAAAGCATATTTTGCGTATGTGGAAAGGTCTGTATAAATAGAATAAACATTGAAGGGTAAATAATACATATTTATTTCAAGGTTACAACAATTAATTGAAATTGACATTCAATGTTTAAATAACGGTGAGTTTATGGAAAGTAAATGTACTCAAGAAACTAGATTAAAACACGTCATCCTGCATACAGTGCAGTGATTAAAACACTAAGAGTGTCTACCACCAAAACCAGCATCGAAACATCAAAATCGAATAGGATGCCGCTACATTCAGGATAAGGGTCACCCATGCTACAGTTGATTTTACAAAAGAATCTCCTCATTTTCATGTTTTGTGTAACAAGCAGTTTTTGCTTCAGTCTAGTCGAACATGATATTTTTTTGGTTGAATATAAGCAGTTGAAAACAAACATTGATACTGCAAGTGAAGTTGACAAACCAATTTTAACTAACAATGACAGGCCAGCTTTGATTCTGATAGTTTTATCTTCGAATAAAATAATGCTCATGAGACCACTTATAGTAACTATGATAACCAACTCACAAGGAAAATGGTAAATCTTATTCCTCAGATGCCTCAATTTCTTCATCTTGGATATATCAGTCAACAAAAACTTGTCATACCTCAGTGACTGTACTTGCCCGTAGCTACCCATTTCTTTTAGCAGATCATTTTGGTCATGCCATCTTCTGTTTCCACCGAACAAAAATTGTCTGTCCGCTGTTTGAAAGAGGCTAGTAGAGAACACTCTTCTGACTAGGCTTTTCAGGACTTTAAGCTCAAACACGTTTAAAACATTCATGTTGTAATTAAAAGAAC
This sequence comes from Macrosteles quadrilineatus, assembly GCF_028750875.1. Taxonomy (NCBI): domain Eukaryota; kingdom Metazoa; phylum Arthropoda; class Insecta; order Hemiptera; family Cicadellidae; genus Macrosteles; species Macrosteles quadrilineatus. The sequence goes on from NW_026542598.1 coordinate 22,030,277, forward strand.
TCCAGAACACCAGTATTGGAATAAATGCCAGAAGAGCAGCAAGTTCTCGTGCGTTAGACTGCATTCCTATCTTCTTGACGTACGCCTTTCTGCTTATACTCAAATTACAAACTAATAAGGCTGTATATGTAAGGGGCATTAACAATGAAAAGATCATGAACCATCCAACCTTGTTCTTACTGGTGTCGTTCATATGTTGGTGAATCTCGTACATGTCTCGGAACAACTTACTGATGTTTTTCCTTTGTGAAATTACAGATATGATTACACAAACAGCCAATATCCAAGTCGAAAACGAGTTTAGGAGTGCTGTAAACCCGAAAGCATGATAAATTGTCCTGACTAGATTATACAAACAAGCAAAACCCATTGGAAAGTAAGTTCCGATAAGAAATGATGTGAACAAATATCGCATCCATGCCATGATCCTATTATCTTTTGCAACAAGCGGAACGCCAGCCACCATAAGATAGAAATAGGCAACATGGAGGAAACTGTTGAGGATGTTCATACTTTTTTGCAATTTTTGTGAAACTAAAAAGTAATTTTAAAATGACTTATCAAAATAACTGCTAATACACGTATTGCTGCTCTGTGTATTGGTGTGTTGCTTGGACAAGCTAATATAAATAAGTATCGACTCTTCAACACAGTGACATACGCTATTAATTTAATAACACTCGAAGGTATATTATGGATTTCAAGGACTATTTGTAATGATAATTCTCCACAATCTATCTATATCCGCTAGTAATGTATCATGTAATAATTACTTATGATGTGAAACAAATTTCATCTTTAAGTGCCAATGTAATAAAGTGACACCGTTTAAAAAATAAAAATTGATGTTATTTGGTCAAGGATCACTTCTTGAATATTAAAATGGTATAATATTACCTGTTTCCGTCTGTGATCCTATATTTGTTGTATAGAGCAACCGGTTTCAAGGTTATAACCTCATCTTCAGGCTCTTGTTGTCACTCTTGCGAGATCGTCGAGTTTTATAAACACACAAAAACACTAACATTGAAATAAATAATCACGAGACATTGACAGACGAAGACGATTAACATATATATTCGGGAACTAGTTCCACACACGACGTGGCACGGGCAAACGTTTAGTCACAACTCAAATCAAAAGCTATAATCAATAATAATAATAAGTTATAATCAAAAGTCATGACAAAACGTTTGCCCGTGCCGCTTCGTGTGTGGAACTAGTTCCCCAATTTATGTTAATCGTCTTCGTCTGTCAATGTCAATGTCTCGTGTTTATTTATTTCAATGTTAGTGTTTTTGTGTGTTTATAAAACTCGACGATCTCGCAAGAGTGACAACAAGAGCCTGAAGATGAGGTTATAACCTTGAAACCGGTTGCTCTATACAACAAATATAGGATCACAGACGGAAACAGGTAATATTATACCATTTTAATAAAAATAAAGTAAGATAAGATCTGTGTAGTTTTGCATAGTTTTGGTAAAACAAAGATGATTATCTTTGACACTTTTTAGTGTTCCTTTTGAAATGAGATTTTCTTTTAAATACGATAAATGGGTAGATAATTGAAATGGCTGTAGGGTTAAGCAAAAGACAAATTAAAAACCTATTAGATGCTGTAATTTTAATAAAACTGATGGGGAAAAGTAATAGAGAATTTACAAGTGCATTTGGAATTCCAGTATGATAATAATTATCGTACAGTTTATAAGATGTATTTGGTGATAACTATATTAAGGTCAATTGAAACTAATGTTAAATCTTAAAGGGTCATCTTTATGAAAATTACATTCTATATTCAGCAAAATTGGGTGCTACACTAGGGCTTACAGCAATATAGGCATTTGCCAGACATATTTCGAAGAGATAGTGAAATGTATATGCAAAATTAGTATTTAAGTACAGTTTGGCTTGTAGTCATAAGATAATAAACATTTGAATGCAGCGTTGTACATCATTCAAAGTACCGGTAATCGTAGAATACTTATGTCATGTTTTGTCTTATACCTTGGGCAGTGTAATGTTATGTTGGCGTATGTGACCATGTGGGTGTTGTAAGCACTTCCCTAACTACACAAGTTATGTGACGTCAGAACCATAAACAATCCACGAAGCTCCAACCAACCCACTTTGGACCATTTTCCTTAACGTAGCTTGTCATTTCACACAAAGTAAAATATATGCTGTCATAGTCAGCTGCTGTGTTATATTGAGTAAGAAAACACGTTAGAATTAATTTGCCAACAATAAGTGATAACAACTGTAAATAGATATAAATACCCCCGCCGCAGCAAACCTGCAGACTAAGCGAATTTCAACTTGTCTGATTATATTTTTACTAAAATATTTCCATAAATAAGACATATTTATTCCCAACTAGCTGGCCCGACAGACGTCGTCCTGTCCTATTGTGGTTTTATGTCACATGCTCGTTCATTTTCAAGATGAGCTCGTTCGCATGGCTCAATCACGTCCTGGTTGAAGTTCGTTCGCTACGCTGACTCACCTTTAGGATGGAGCTCGTTCGCTGCGCTCACTTGCCTTCAGGTTAGCTCGTTCGCTACGCTAACTCGCCTCCAGGTTGAAGTTCGTTCGCTACGCTCACTCACCTTTTGGTTGCAAATTAGCTGTTCTCATAAATTAAAAGAAAATATAGTGCTGCACCCTGTTGGTAAACCTATTAACTTTTTAATGCTATTGAACATCACAGAATCAAATTGTTTAGCTGCACCAGCTGTTAAGATTCTTTAATTCCATTTAAATATGAGTACTCATAAGGTTAACATGGGAAACTCCAGAGCCACTGGGGCGGAGCCCTATTGACGGATCTGCACCAAACTTCACACAAACCATCCTTGAATAATGCTTAATAATGCCTAAAAGTTTCATTACAATCTGTCGAGCAGTTTTGGAGTCCATAAAGGACAAACATACAAATATACAAACATACATTGGATTTTATATATACTAGCTGACCCGGCGAACTTAGTATCGCCTAAGTTATAGGTTTCCCCTAAGACAGACCGATGGAAAGAAAGTACCGTTACGTTTAATTTTCAAGATGATCTCGTTCGCATCGCTCAATCACGTCTTGGTTGAAGTTCGTTCGCTACGCTCACTCACCTTTGGGTTGGATCTCGTTCGCTACGCTCACTCACCTTTAGGTTGGAGCTCGTTCGCTGCGCTCACTTGCCTTCAGGTTAGCTCGTTCGCTACGCTAACTCGCCTCCAGGTTGAAGTTCGTTCGCTACGCTCACTCACCTTTGGGTTGGAGCTCGTTCGCCACGCTCACTCACCTTTAGGTTGGAGTCTTGTTCGCTGCGCTCACTTGCCTTCAGGTTAGCTCGTTCGCTACGCTAACTCGCCTCCAGGTTGAAGTTCGTTCGCTACGCTCACTCACCTTTTGGTTGCAAATTAGCTGTTGTCATAAATGTAAAAGAAATAATAGTGCTGCACCCTGTTGGTAATCCTTGTAACTTTAATGCTATTGAACATTATAGAACAGAACCAACTTGTTTAATTGAAACAGCTGTTAAGATTCATTAATTCCATTTCTCATAAGGTTAACATGGGAAACTCCAGAGCCACTGGGGCGGAGCCCTTTTAAGAATTTCGAAACGGGAAATAGTTTACGTCCGATTCGCATACCTACAGAATTTACACACCAAATTTCATAACGATCGGTGAAGTCGTTCCGGAGGAGTTTGCAGACAAACACTGTGACACGAGAATTTTATATATTAGATATATAGATTTAAATAACAATAGATTTAACCAGTGCTTAGGTTTGCTGTTACGGAGAAGGTAAAAAGTGTTTTTGACTATATGTCAATAGTATAGAATGAAATAAATAAATTTGCTAAATTTTATTAACATATATCCATAAACAAGTAAACTACAACAGTTTTCATTTTCTCCATAAGAATAACATGGGAATTTCAAATTACACTTTTTTTAATTTTCTCCGTGACCGTTAGGCATAAAACAGCGCTTCAATATACTAAATTATTTCTTTTTTTAAGCTCTACAAAATGGTTGAGAAAGAAATTACAAAAGATTTTTTTTTTTTGGGGTTAAAATGGGAAAACCCATTTTTACCCCATAAAACCCCCCATAAACCCCTGTTCCCATGGTTCGATTATGCTGGTTAGTGAACTCGTTCGAATAAACGTAGGTGTACACGTTTGTACCAAATTTCATCAAAATCAGATCATATTTGCTCGAGTTATCGCGCTAACGGATACATATATAAAAAAGGGTACTCATGTTATTTTACATATTATTTATTAATATATATATATATTAATTTGAACGGATGGTGTTTTTGGCCTCTGGGGACCTCAAAACGAAAATGTAAATCGGTCCCGGGTCTAGGTCTCACCATGAGACCTACGGTAATAGCTTATTCCCTATATGGGAAATTCGCTAAAAATACATAAATGTCCCTGTGCATAGTTGTATCAAAATTATTTTTTACATATATAATTGTAGGGTGGTAAATCATTAAGAGGGTGTCTCAAACAACGTACTTGTCCCAGAAAGAAACAATTGTTTGAAATACATTGGTTCCGAGGAGGTTTGGCTCTACTTGCTTTACAGTTGGGTCGAATATCAAACAATCTATAAAGACCTTTAGGAGAGTTACAAGTTGCAAACTGCTCTCGTAATAAGTTGTCAATGGTTTTATCCAAGAATTTTATCAACACATTATTTTAGCATCTGTATGAAATCTTGGTTCCCTTTGTATAATTCCTTCCTTATAAAAATTAATATACGAGGATTTTTTTATCATTCATTAGTTTTCATCGTGATCTAAATAGGAGTAACATTTCATCTACAACTATATGGTGATACCAATTTAGTGTAAAGTTAAATCGTGTAATAATGTAAAGTTGGTAGAAAATATACGTTTATTTGTTAATAATCTTCTGATTGGATTTAAATAATGTGTTGCTCAGTACTATTAGGATTAAATAAAACTCGATGATTTATTCCTTGCCCGAAGGCTTTATTAATGCCCTCGTACGCTGTATGAATAATTTATTAACTGAAAAGCGTCATAACAGTGCTTTATGAATAAAAATATACCCATTTAGATAAAAAGTTTCTAATTATATATTATTATAATTATATTGTATACTTAATTATAATGAAAGACTAGCATAGTATAAGTTTTCTTGCTGGTTAGATGAACATCTTACAATTGATTTGGTCTACGACTGCTTTAGTTAGTATATATTTCACCACACTATGATGTTTTAGCTGTTTTACATAGTTAATTGGTGGCTGAAAGCTACGTTTTGCTGGGCATACCAGCTGTAAGTAATTTGGGAACTGAGCAGGTTTTTACATCCCTATGGCCACAAAATCAGCTGTCCGCTTACTTTCTTAAACATGAATGCATATTAAAAACACAATCAGTGTCCATAGCATTGTAATATGCAGTAATTGTTTTATTGTCACCGCTGCCTAGCAACTATTTATTATTACTAGTGTACATGTTGCTCGAATTCGAGCAATTGCAAAGTATTACAGGGGTTATTTCAAAACGAATAACAGTCATATTTACAATGAGTTTAAAAGAGTCAACTCAAATATTACCATTGTGTAACTCAGACCATGATTATCTTCGTTATTGATAAACCTAAAGCACAGACAATATAATACTTTAATGGTTTATTCCATTGTCTGTGCATAAGGCATTCCGGCCGGTTTTCTCCTTCTCAAAATGCCTCACTGTACAGGCAACACGGGTCATTGATAGAGGGCCAATTGAGAACGAAAAGTCGTTTTGGGGTAGTGTTAGGGCGCATTTGTAACCAAATAGTTGGGATTGTCCAGGGTCAGGTGCTGACTGTGATGAGTTAAGCAAAGGTTAAGCCTATTACGCGCCACTGTTCTGTAGCTGCGGTCGTTATCACGATTACGCCTCCTGTCTATGTTTCGTTGGCGTCGCGTCGGAGGCATTTAAAAGAAAAAAAACAACAAATAAACAAATAATAGCTACACAAAGCAACGATAAATACACAAATTCAAGATACAACCATACTAACACGATCCGTTTTCGTTTTGGGGGTTATGTTTACACAAACTCAAATAGTAAATAAATTTACTCAATGCGTTTCATTGAATTGAAAAATAAATAACAGCAATTAAATTATACAGCTGATCAAAATGTAAACAATTATGTTCTTCATAAGGATAACATGGGAACTTTCAAAGCCACTGGGGCAGAACCCAAGGGACTTTGTCAAAAATGTAAGGCCAGTTTGCAAATCTACGCGACACGCTCTTTCCAATGAGACGTCAATGTATAAAATCGGTTTAGAAACGGCAAAGGAGTTCAACCGACAAAAATTCATGTAGCGTATTAATTATATAGATTTTTGCTGATTCCTAAAATTATATCTTCCCATAACCTTAAATTTGTAGTTGTGTTGACTATCAGTGTGCATTGTTATTGTGATGAATAGTGGTAAAAGGGTATAGTGTGGTGAAAAATAGCGTTCGTACCACGTACCGAAATTGTTTTGCAGCTCTCGATCATTTTAAGTTCTCGATTTCGTCTCAAACTTACAAACTATCTCGAGCCAGCAAAACCTCATTTTCGGCCCTAGACACGAAATTAGATTGAGAGAAAAAAGTTTTATTCATTTAAAACGCGTTAGTTATGAAGGATTTTATATCTTAATTTTAATGTTCTTATAACTCTTCTAAATAGTTCAATTTTCTAAAAAAAAAACTAGTTAAACAAACCATGTACATTAATTATTATTAATAAAGAGTTTGGTTTATTATTATTATTTTTGTTTATTTTGCCCTTGTTATAAACTATATTTAAAATGAATGATCGAGCATTTTAGACCTCCCGAGATACTTAAGGCACAAAGGAAAGTTAATCTTCAGGTGTAACTTCAAACGTCCAATTAATGTTAATTTCGCTCGGAATCCCTCTTTACTTTGTCACTTCACTTGATTCAGTTTCCAATTAAACTTTAGCGGGCAGTGGTTTATCTCAATATTTTACTATCGAACTTAAAAACAGCAATGATGTTTCTGGGATTAAAATACAGTAGAACCTTGATAACAAGACTCTCATAGGGATCATTAAATAAGACTTGTTATCCTGATAGACTTCTTATCGAGGTTAGCAATAACATGTGATTAAGGATAAAATAATTACAAAGGGATTTTAAAATGACTCTTGTTATCAAGGGTGACTTGTTATCGAAAGTCTTCTTATCGAGGCTGTACTGCAATAAACAACTCTATTGGTATTTTTCACATAAATCTTTCTAATTTAACATTTTACAAATCCATATCATTAAGTAAGAAGTTGAAAACGTTTACTTTTAACTCTGACTTGTTGCATTTTTACTTACTTATTCAATTTTTACGCTATTAAACAATATTGTATACTGGTTGTTGTAAACCGTATTTTGGCCACCATCTTTCAAGGGGGATTATAATTTATTCGTTTAGCTCTATACTATTGCACCATAAATTTTTTACCCGAAGAAGAGATGCAGGAAATTCAATTTAAAATATTGTTGTCATCATCCGGTGAGCTGTTTTTGAAATGAATTTGTAAAAGTAAAGAGTCGGGCAGAAAATACCGTTTTGTCCCTCTAGTTTGATGGGTGAAATCTAAAACAAATAAGCTCTGTACAACAAAAACAGAAAAAACACAGAAGCAAAGAGCGAACAGCGAAAAAATGTAGCTCTTTACAATCGAATGAAATTTTTAGCTGTTTCATATAAAACCGCTTTAACAAAGTTTTCTTTCTCCCTCTCTACTGTTTAATGTGGTGTGCTGGACAATGTTTGGAATGTGCTAAATTGAATTCTTTAATTCAAATTCCTTCTGCGTCAAACTAAACACACTGTATGAATCTCGGTTACTCAAAGTACTTGCTCATATTCATACTATTCATTATTGTAAAAACTTTCTTACGTCTATGGAACTATGCGTACCAAATCATCAATTGCATATATTTAATTTAATCACGTTATACACTTTTTATCTTAATTTTTGTACAATAATTTTAACCTAACGATTTTTAGTGTAATGCATCACTTCTGTTTGATCACGGTCCTTGCTATTCAATAAATGCAATTTAATTAGGAATACTGGCTAATTTATATCGGACCTTACGCAAATTTTCTAATCTCATCACGCAATTCCGGCTGAACATATCTTAGCCAGACTTACCAAGGTTAGTTCTAAAGTGAGAATGTATTTTTTTTATTAATTAATCCCAATTTGATAATGTCTTAAAAATGTAAACTAACATAGCATACACGTTTTGACAATAAGGATTATCGGTTGCCTTGATGGTTACTAAGTAACAACGTGTATCTACAGTGACAAATTATAAGAAAATAAATAGGGCTTTAGAGGAAGTTGTAAGACAGATATAAATATGTGGATCTTATTTTGGTGGCCAAGGATGCACTTAAAGGCCTGGAAAATCACAGATTTGACTTATGTAGCGTTGTTAAGAGTAAGAACCATTGAGGGTTTGCTGATTGAGCCATTTTCGATAGGGAGAGTTACAAGCATAGTCAAGATCATTACATAGACAGTGATGAAAAAGGAGATAGAAAGACAGGAAGATTGCTTGTAACGTCGGGTTTCAAATGAATTACGAACTCATATTATGAAGATTGTATTAATCATTCTTATGTTTACTATTATGAGATATTAAATTGTTATGTTATTATCTGAGATATGTTAAAAATAATTACAAATAGGATAAATAAGACTATTTGTTTACATCTTTGTTTGCTCAACTCAAATGGTGGATCTAAATATTGCATACTTGTTATGTGTGTTTTATTATACAGCAATGTGAGTACTATTAATGTAACAACCACATTCAAAAGCCATTACAAGAGATATTGCATTCAAGTCTGCTACTGACATCAAAGAAGACCTTCGTCGAGAATTGTGCTGCTTAAAGTCGAAAGCTTCTTTTGAATTCACTTAACAATACAATTGTTGAATCATTTCATTGTTTACACACTTGTAAGGCTTCTTAGTCATGAGTAAATTATTTTGATTATATGTCAAAAGTTTAAAACAATTACGTAAATGTGTGGTTTTGTATACTATAATATAATGTTTTTATGTTACATTACTTATCATGGTATTAATTAAAGGATTTAAAGTGTTCCTCAATTAAATTCAAATTCAAAATACCCCCGCCGCAGCAAACCTGCAGACTTAGCGAATTTCCATTTGCCTGATTGGATTTACACTAAAATGTCTCCTTAAAAATATCACATTTATTCCCTATTTAAACAGAATTAGTTTAATGAGTACTTAGGTTTGCTGCAACAGGGAGGGTAAAAAAGTCTTTTTAAATGTAAAATGTTAAAATATACTGTAGTTTAGTAAGCAATTAATGTATTTTCCAAATTTGATCAAAATATGTTCATAAACAAGCAAACTACAACGGTTGACTTATTCTCCTTAAGAATAACATGGAATTTTAAAATTACCATTTTTTTAATTTTCTCCGTAACAATTAGACGCATAATAACGTTTCAATATACTAAATTATTTGTTTTTTTAAGCTCTACAAAATGGTTTAGAAAGAAATTGTGAAATTTTCCGTTTTTAGGGTCAAAAATGGGAAAACCCTATTTTTACCCCATAAAACCCCCCATAAACCCCCGTTAACATTGTCCGATCATTCTGGTTCGCGAACTCATTCAAGTTTATCCCGCTTTACACCTTCAAACCAAATTTTATAAAAATCGGACAAAAATTACTCAAGTTATCGTGTGGATGGACATATATATATATATATATATATATATATATATATATATATATATATATACAATATATATATCTATATATAAATATATAAAAATTTGAATGGTGTTTTTGGCCTCTGGGGACATCAAAATGAAAAAGTAAATCGGGCCCGGGCCTAGGTCTTACCATGAGACCTACGGTAATAGTTACTTCCCTATAGGAAAATTCGCTAACACGTTGAATAGTTCTCCACCATATTGATATTTCTTTGTCAAATCCTGTCAAATCCCGGCACACGGGTTGTAAGAGTATCACATCATTACACTAGTGGCGATGTCATTATACGTGGAGTTTTGAACAAAAGACAAGATGATGTTGTGTAATGATCAGATTCTGTAGAAATACGACCCACGAAGCTAAGGACTGCAGTAAAACCTGGTGATTTCAGTTACATTTAGTCGTTTTCAATTTAAATTTTGTTTTCGTTATTTCTATTAGAAATTTATTTACTGGCCCCAAGCCAATCAATAATTTAGTCGGCTAAATTCGGAAACAAACGGTAGGCTAAAAAATTCGTAAAAAATGTATGTGTTGTATTTCAACATCATATTTTATAATTTAATAATTAAGTATTTCGTGTAAACCTAATTATGACTATATTTATTATTGACTATTTGTAATGATTACACTTTTAGCGAATTTCCCTATAGGGAAGTAGCTATTACCGTAGGGGGCACGGTAAGACCTAGACCCGGGACCGATTTACTTTTTCATTTTGATGTCCACAGAGGCCAAAAACACAATTCGTTCAAATTTTTATATATGTATATATATATGTATACGTCCGTGAACGCGATAACTTGAGTAATTTTTGTTCGATTTTGATGAAATTTGGTTTAAAGGTGTAAAGCGGGATAAACTTGAATGAGTTCGCGAACCAGCACGATCGGACCATGAGAACGGGGCTTTACGGGGGGTTTTATGGGGTAAAAATTGGTTTTTCTCACTTTTGACCCTCAAAACACAAAATTTCCCGATTTCTCTTTAGACTTTTTTAAAGAGCTTAAAAAACAAATAATTTAGTATATAAAAGTATTTTTGTTCGATTGTTAGTAAAGGAGAAAATTAAAAAATTGTAAATTTAAAATTCCCATGTTATTCTTATGGAGAATATTGTCAAATGTTGTAGTTTGCTTGTTTATGGATATATTTTAATCAAACTTGGCAAATTTATTTTTTTGTACTAAGCTATCAATATTTTACTCAAAAACACACTTTATTAGTTTCCTTGTAGCAGCAAACCTAGGTACTCGTTAAACATAATGTTATTAAAATATATTTAACTGAAAATCAATTCAGACAAATGGAAATTCGCTTAGTCGGCAGGATTGCTGCGGCGGGGGTATTTATTATAAACAACAGTATAACGAGAAGACTATCGACCACGTATTGCTGATCAACACGTGAATTTGTATTGCACGGCTCAATTTATAATAAAACTAGCTGTGTGCCCGTTCTACGTATCTTATAGTAGTCAGTTGAAAACTTCTTATATTAAGATTAAGAACAGCAGTTAGTTTGCATATTTGCAGATATGCTGGCAAAACTATTATACAGGGTGTCCCGGAACTCTCTACCAATATTTTAGGGCATTGCTCCTGGGTAAGAAACATACCTAAATATCATATTTAAATAGTCCGGAAGAACTTAGTTACTCACACAGCCGCCATTTTGTTTTTTTAGTTATTAATTTTTTTGTAAAGAATGGTTAAACATATGAAATTGAAACTTTGCACAAACATTTATGACAACTAGTCAAAGCTACAAAAAAATTATGACGATTTTTTAAATTCAAAAAACAAAATGGCGGCCAATTAAAATTTTTATAAAATCGACGGTTTTTGAGCTATTTAAGTAACAAAATTTTAAATGGCCGCCATTTTGTTTTATGAATATGAAAAATCTTCATAATTTTTTTGTAGCTTTGTCTAGTTGTCTTAAATCTTTGTGTAAAGTTTACATTTTGTATGTTTAACCATTCTTTAGAAAAAAAATAATAACTGAAAAAAACAAAATGGCGGCTGTGTGAGTAACTAAGGACTTCCGGACAGTTTAAATATGATATTTAGGTATGTTTCTTACCCAGGAGCAATGCCCTAAAATATTGGTAGAGAGTTCCGGGACACCCTGTATATAAACCTTCGCAAATACAGTACAAGCCAAAATAAATGCTTCGCAATTAAATGTCACCCGGATCGTTATGGTCCATATGTCCAATGATTAAACTAAAAAATGTGTTATAGATCCATGAAGCGTAGCCCTAAAGTAGGCCTATAATTGAAAGTTACTTTCCACATCGGTTAACTTAAACGTATTTAAAGTACTACCTCAACCTCACCATTTAACACTTTATTCCGGTTGACATTTTCAGTATCAAAGGTGCTCTTGTCCATTCCGTGAAACACTGAGAAATAAGGACATTAATGCGTTACCAACAGACATACACACAACAATCCAAAAAAGGCCACGAACTATTGATACATAAACAATATAAAGGCGTAAACAATTCATGATGGTTTGCCCAACAAATGTTTTACTCAAATAGGTTATCATATTCTTAGCATACCGGGTAAGCTAAGATTTGGAATCCAGACAGAAAAAGCAAAACTTATACAGAGTTAAGACATCACTTAAATTGAATACGGACGGCTCTAATAAATAAGGTGCAACACCAACGATAACTAATTTGTAAACTACAGTGATGTGTTGGTACCTACGTAAAAATGATTCTAGCAGCTACCAACGGTTCTAAGGAAAAGAACCAGTACCTACGTAAGAACCTACCTAAGAACTATAGTACATCCGACCAATTAAATACATTAATATCTAGTCCCGAGGTTATTGATCTCTTGCTTTTGGATTTCTCGTAAAAAGTTATAGCGTAAACTTATCGGAGTCAGTTTGAAAAAAAATCAACCTTACCCAAACAACTTTTTGTTATTTAATAGATTACGCATTCTCTAAACAATGATTAGTATATCTATTAACATTAGAAGGAAATGTGACGAAAATCACACAATGTTGGGGTTTTGGTCATTTGTAATTATATTTCTTAAGTAGGTAGGCCATGTATTCTATGGAAAAGTACCGGTATCAAGGATCGTCGTCAAAAAGGTTGTTATGAATAAATATGTAGGCTTACGTACCCAAGATATGAGCTATGGGCCTATTGGCTGTATGGTCCAGCGATTGCATCACACGGTGAGTAGAAACAGAAAGTGACACATTGGAAAAGCGAGTTTAGCACTTCCTCTGTTAAACCTCTGTTACAATCACCCACTGCAGTTGTGATTTTTTACTTTACACTTTACACAACCGCCATTGAAGCGCCGTCAATGAGTAGAAACCTTTTTTGTAAGCTATTGGCGACGATCATTTCAGTGTCCAGCCCCTTGTTCAACTGATTCAAGGTCTTCTTTCTGGTTGTCAAAACTCAAGAAACATTTTATACTCAGAGAATGTCTGGTTCCGATTTGGACGATGTCTAGTTATTTAATTTCATTTACGGTTACACTATTAGACTATATTATTGCACTTGCGATTAATTAAATCCGTTATGTAAGAAAAACTTTTTTATTCTCACTTGGTTGGGATTTGCTTTCAAAACGTGATTCGAAATGGTTGCGGTATTTGTAAACAACATTTGTAAACATATCATTGACAGCTAGAAAAAATAATCTTGATCCGAACAGCTGTTCGTTATTTCATAGACGATTATGTGATAAAAATTGAACGAAAATTTGACCAAAATCGCACAAAACTGCATTTTTGAACGTCCGTAATTGTATTTACAAAGTAGTGAGGCTATATTTAAATCACTAAAGACACTCTCGCCAATCCAGTGAATACATTAAAATGACTTGGATCTTGATAGGTACTCTGGTTTTCACGGAGAAGATTGCGTAAAATGCCATCTTGAGTGTTACAGACAAAGGGAAAGACAGACAGACAGACAGACAGACAGAAATAGAGATAAGACTCATTTCTGCTTCTTTAATGTATAAAACGTAAAAATAATCTAAAAGTATATAATTCTGAGCAAAGTACAGACAAATATTTATATAGATAAGAGTAATATCCATACCAAATAATTATTTAACTAGATCTTTAAAGCACTTGCCAATTTAGCTATAAGAAAATTAAAATTATATTTCAGTATAAATTAAAATACTGATTGAACAGTCGTTTACGAATATCATATCAATCTACACCGCCATTTATTAATTTCCAATAACTATTTTTTAGTATTTGTATTCTTGAATGTACATTTAATAGGATTAGGATAAAAAATTATAATAAAGGATAAAAATTAATCCCAGAGCAGCCTTTATTTTTCGTAAGTGATAAGTATTGTCTGGGAAGCTGAGTGGTTATAGTGCTCACCAAGAACAAGATCCCAGGCTCAATCCTAAAAAGTCAGTAGCCTTTTGATAGATCAAAATTAAAGTTCAAAAGCTAAAAAAGATTGAAACTGTTTAAGTGTATTGGTGGTTTTTATTCATTGGACTTTCAAAAGATAATTAAAAACAAAACACCTGAGTAATAAAGGTTATAATCGCCATTCTACGTTTACCTTACACTGATCGTCAGCCTGAAATACGCTCACGAAATAACTGTTTATGAATTGATTAAAATGGTTAAAACCCATTATTGTTGGATACCCAATCGACAGAGATTATGAAATCAAAGAGGCCAGTGCTAGAATAATTACATTTTCTATATCTTAATCAATACAGTGGTTTGAAACCTTTCGTAATAATTTCTGCTTATGGGCTAGTAACCGAAATAAAATTAAATGCCAGTTTCCTTAAATAATTCAATGATTTGTCTTTATATCCGTTTATATTTACTTTACTAATAACTATCCATGTGCGTTTAATTAATTACACGAAGGATCTGATTGTTCAATTCAAAGTTGACTCAATACAATCAAACTACTTCAGAGCTTAACAACCAAATAGACCACTTTACCATTGACTTTAGGTTTACCGATATAACATTTATTTCAAAGTTAAATATATCTGTATAAACGTTTTTTTTGCATCAACACAAAACGTATTTAAAGCTCATATTGTGTTAAAACATTTATATTATTTTATTGGATGGTTTATATTGTTCCTGATTATGAATTATTAATGATTTTAATAACGTTAGGTGAATGTGTGACGCTTAGCTACAGCAAATTATGAACAAGAAGACATAACCTTCAAGCCCCAAATCGTATTTTACCAACGATACAATTATCCCAGCTAAAGAATACCTTCCTTAAAGTTTGTTAATAGATTGACGATACAAACACTTATACTCCTAGCATTTATGGGACAGTCTTCGATAGAATCATAAAAAAACCTAACTTTATTATTGGGTTTTGATTCAAATATATGCGTTAGAGTGGTAAGCTATTTCGCAAAAAAATTACAAACTAATAAAAACTCACTATAGGGGAATCTTTGTAAAACTACTTTTAGTGGAAATCAAGCGATCCTTAAAGCTATACGAACAATTTCTTAAGTAAGAGGGCAATAAAATTCAGTATCAACGTTTTCGGAAACCACTTTCGCAGCTTAATTTCCTCCCGTCGCGATCTCCAGCTGTTGCCGTAAAATATTCGCTTATTGTTGAATAAATATTCGGATTGCTAAAAACCTGTGAAATATAAGCCTTGGCCATTTTACATTCAATATGTAGGCCTCAATTTAATCTATTTTACATTTTTATTAAATGGTGTGGGGTTTTTCTAAACTAATTTGTGTATAGTCTTATACCGCAAGACTTTTTGTGAACATCGCATTCCGCACTGAATGTGTGTTTAATACGTCCCATACTACCGAAATAATTTAGAGTTGAAGGATTCTGGTTTATCGGGCTTTTTATTTGTTTGGAGCTGATATTTTATTTTCGGTGCTATGAGATACTTGAGGTTTTATTCAGACCTGTGGGGTTTTAGAACGATATTTTAATTGCTAAAACATTCAAAGCTATATTATTTTAAAATTACATTTACTACCTTTGACTATTGTACTACCGAGTGAACTATTTGGCACTGTGGCACTTCATGCCACAGCTGAATGTTATTATGTTTGTCAATACTTTGAGATATGGTGTTTTGACATTTTCTATACTTTTTCTAATGTTACATATTTATTTTGGGTGTTATGTGTTTTAACACGCTTACATTTACAATAATTTCATCGCAATTAAAGAGGATACGAACAATACAATTACATGAACGTCAATATATATATATATATATATATTAAATATTTAAGTAAATAAGCACAACTGTTATTTACTTAAATATTTAATATATCAGCAGCCCTTACGTGAACACCTAAATTTATATATATATATATATATATATTTTTAACCAGTTTTTATTTCATCTCAAAATTTTCAACAAACCCGTCTGCATAATAATTTATTAGAGCGTTCTTTGACAACGCTAGGGATAGTCATAGAAGAGTGGACACGACGGGACGGTAGAAATCTACATGAAGCTAAGAATATGAGAGGATGCATAATACATCACATAGACAGCTGCTGTCGTGTTTCCTATAATGTAACTCTGAGTCAGTCCATCTATGATGGTTAAATATTTGCATCATAATATTTCGTCCATATAATAATTTATTACAGCATTCTTGGCAGTGCTAGGGATTGAGAGGACGAAGCGGTAGAAATATGAGAGGATCCATGGATGGATAGCTACTGTTGTGTTTCTGAGATGTCTCTTTGAGTTGACAATTTTAATCATTTACTCTTCACATTATTTAAAATTCCACTAGTTTCAAAGTAATATTACATAACAGTCAGTATTGTTATTTGTTATGCAATAGTAATTCAATAAGCTATTGTGAATGACAATAGTAATACTACTAGACACCTACATTTACATGTCACAATTTCAAGTCCAGAGGGGTGTCATTTATATGTTCTATATTTACTCTTTTTCATTTTAACATTACCGAATAAATTTGAAAATTATTTAAATACAACATGTATATTATTAGTTAATAAAAATATTAAACTCGGATACTAAAATATTCACTATTGCCGATCAGCTGAAATGCATTATTGTATTGTTGCCTACACGATTTAGTGTTATTTTTAATTTATTGTGAATAAATTTTAACAAGGTGTTTTCGCAATCACAATAGAGTAAGGATTCTACGCCTAATCTATTTTCATATAAATTCAGGTTCCTTGCATTTTTTTAAAGTCAGTGAACAGTTTATTAGCCTAATTATTTTATAGGTAGTGTAATTACAACTGGAATCGAATTTCAAACCATACTTGGCATAGAACCGTGAGATAAAACATGAATGTACTCATATGTGAATTGTAGCTAAATTACTTTTAATATTTATTAATTATAAAACATGAATGTACTCATATGTGAATTGTAGCTAAATTACTTTTAATATTTATTAATTACTGTATTTTCAAAAAGAATATTTAAATTTAATGAAATATAAATTAGTGAAGAAGAAAAACTATATTAAAAAAACACCATTCTAAAATTAAATTGTGTCTAGGTAGGAAATATTTCTTTTGTACTGTCCAGTGTCCAGGTGTGAAGTAATTGTTGGAAGGAAAGCTAAAGAAAAGGAAGAAAATGTGCTTGTGGTGGAAGATATAGAGAGAGATGGATGTGGGAGCCAAGTCTCCAGTGATTTTAATATCCAAAAGTGAAAATTAACATTCAGAATACATATAAATATTGAATATAAAGAGACATAAAGAAAGAAGAAAATCACTATTCAACAAAATTGGTAATATCAACCTCAATTAACACTTAAAAAACTCATCATCAATTTCCAACCACCACATTGTGAATTGACTAAATCCAAGTGACTTTCAAATTAAGAACTTGTAGCCTAATTTTTTTTATTCTCATTATTAGCTTATCTCATATTTAGCCTATATTAGTACTGTATAAATTAAATTAATCAGCCTATCAGAATTTCATACCCGGCACGAACCAACCCCTAGATTAAGATAATTTTCTCTCCAAATTGTTATCTAGCCTAGCCCATCAAAAACCTAGACCAAAATATATTTCACTGTCATAGCCTAGCCCAATGAGATTGTTAATAGCTATAGAACCTAAATATATTTTATTGTAACTTTATGGGAATTTTATTATCTATTTTAAGTAAATTCATATTTTGAAATTCATTAATAAAGAGGAGTAGGTTGCAAAATGGCGTCCCAACGAGTGGGCTATTGAAAATTCTGATCTAGGCCTAACCTACGATTAACCTACACAATTTAAGATAGGCCCTAGTAACCAAATTAACACACAACTAACAAACCTTCAAATACACAAATAAAAAGTATATGCAACAACACAGGGAATAATCATTTATTTAATCAATATGAGTGACGATGACAAAAGGTACAATTTACGACCAAAGCCGAAGTTATCGTGGAAGGCAGCCGAAAATAATTTGCGTTACAATACCGACAGTGAATCAGACCCAGACGATAATTGTGGCGAATTAGCAAATGCTAATAAGCAAGATAATTTTGTGAACACCGTAAACAACATACAATCAAACGACATGAACACACAGCTCAACGAAGGACACGATCTACAAGAAAATATTCATACACAAAGCATCACTAGAACAGCGACAGACAACACAGCAGCAGACGCACAAGACAACGCCGCCATGACATCCGCATCGAATTCACACCAGCCAATGGGAACACAGGGAATGGTGGAACGAGAACTGGACACAGCAGAAGGACTTGACATAGAGAAGAAGAACGGCGGAGATGAATCGTCACAACAACAGACAGACAAATCAGCTGATGTGAGTGACGTCACCATGAAAGCCACCACACTGACATCGAATGAACATACGACTGGAGTCACAGACATCGCATCACTGCCTCTAACAGCTGCGAGTGAAATAAATATGAATAATTCTATTCTTCAATTAATGCGAATGGTTCAACAGAATAATGCATTAATAATTTCACAACACGACACATTAAAATTAGAAATACAATCTGAAATGTCAGAAATAAAATTACAAAATGATAATTTAAAATCAGAAATTCAGCGTGAAATTAAACAGTGCCAGATTTCCCTTGAAGAAAAAATCACCTCTGTTAAAACTAACCAAGAAAACATGCGTAAGGAAATGGATCAGATACAAATAACTCAGATTCAACATTCCAAAGAGATCCTTACAATGAAAGAAACGTTTAAAGCAGAAATATATGAATGTGATACCAAAATACGTGAAAATTTAATCCAAGACTTAGAAGAACAAAAATCCGAAATGAAGTCCATGATAATACAAAATAATTCTCAAACTCTTGAAAAAGTGAATTTGGAAATACAAAAACAAAAATATGATATGCATTCACAGATAAACCAATTCAGGTTGGAACATGAACAACTTATAACAGCAAAATCAAAACAAAATGCCCATGAAATACAAAATTCACTGATCGTTATTAAAAATCAAGGTCAAGAAATTTCAGCTATCCAACAGAATCTACAAAAACAAAGTGAGGAGATTATTAAAATAAAACAAAATATCACTAAACATGGACAAGTAACATCGTCCCCTCAACATATCTATGTTACATGTAACGGAAACTCCGGAATCGTGTCAGATATGACATTACCAAAATTCAATGGTAGAGGACATAACCCTAAAGAGTTCATTGCCAAATTATATAAATATTACAAGAAAAGTCTCCTTAAAAAGAATCCAAACGATGACGATGTTGAATTTTTAACTGACCTTATTGAAAATAACCTAGAAAATCACGCTGCACGTTGGTTTAACCTAGTGAAACGTGACGTAAGTAATTGGGAATGTTTCCAAAACATGTTCGAAAGCAAATACTGGAATAAAGACACACAACGAGGAATCAGACAATGACTGGAATCTGAAAAATATCGTAACAATGGTAATCTTTCACGATCTGAATATTTTGTCGAACGTGTCCTCACACTACAATCATTGACACCACCCCTTGATGAAGAAGAAATAGTGGATTGCCTGTGCGAACATTTCGAAGAACTAATCCAGAATGCACGACGAGTACAAAATATAACTACTATCCAAGGGTTTGAAGCCTTACTTTTACGGGAAGACATCAAAGATCAACAGAAGAAAAATCAACATAAACCATACATCTCAAACTTACATCAAAATCCGCAAAACAAATTCAACGAGCAACCACGAAGAAATGAAGATTATAATGATCCACATAAGAAAGAATGGAGGGGATCAGATTCAAATCGAAACCGTTACGATAATAGAGCCTATGTTCCAAAGAACCAATACTACCGGACAGCATCTCAACCAAATGATCATCCTTATAATAGATATAACGACCGTAGGACAAATAATTATCAACCACCAGCGAATAACCAGACAAGTTCCAAACCCAATTACCACGTTAATCAAAATGACGGAAGGCGATATCCTACCTATGAACAAAAACAAATATGCCACATGACGATCGAACGAAGTCCAAATCAACCAAATATTTCCCCAACAACTCCTAACGAATATAAGGAGCCTTTAAACTGTTAGGCACTGTCGATAATAGTTGCCTACAATCAACATCAGAATCTAAATTAAATGAACTAACAATTGAATTGATTAATTGAATTAATTGAATGATCTGAATTAAATGAAATGAATGAATTGAATGAAATTGAATTGAATGAAGATCTTCAGTGCCAAATATTAACAAAATCGGATTAAGTAGGCAAATTAATAATTATAAACCAAATGACGAAGACGCTCAAACTATATGTAATATCTATTGTGACCGAGAATTCCTACTTACAGAAGAACCAAGTCTTAATGAACAATGCTCATTAAAACAAATTCCAATTCATTATCCAGAAATCAAAATTAAAATTAATAATATTTCTGTAAATGCTCTTATTGATACAGGTTCAAACGTAACGTGTATGTCTGAAAATTGGTACTCTGAGAACCAAATAAACATTGGCCGTCATGAACAACTACCAGTTGTTGGTACAAGTATTAAAACCGCTGTAAATGATAAATCAAAGAAAATATCAAAAATAATAATGTTGCCAATCACCATAGATGATCAAATCACGAACATTCAAATGTTGATTGTACCCAATTTAGTAAGACCTATTATATTCGGAATGGACGTGTTAAGCTGATGGAAAACTGTTATGGATTTCAATCAAGAACAAATAATAATAAATATAAATGATCCACAGAAAATATTAAAGTTTGACAAAGTTAGTACAGAAGGGATATTATGTCATATAATAAAAAGAAAGCGTAATAAAATAGCCAACAATCATAACAAATCACATCCAACTTATTTTCATCCAGGCGATTTAGTACTCATAAGAAATCATCCTCTTTCAAATTTAGCGCAAGGCGAGACTGCCAAACTATTTGAAGTGTATGAAGGACCATTCAAGATTAGCAGAGTGTTAGGATCATCGACATACTTCATTAGTAGTTTAGAAAACCCAGAAGAATTCGGTTCATACCACATTTCTTTAATCAAGAAGTATTTTCCCCCCATGAACAACGAAAATGTTTAATTCCCTTTCCTGTTCTCTGAAAATCAAGTGCATAAACAATCTTTCAGTGAAAATGACCGTATTGTTTAAAAGACAATTATAGTGAGCGCTCAAGATAAACTTTTATAAAAGATTAGAGGACTGTGTGTTCAGTGGTGATAGACTGATAGACAATAGGAAATGGTTAATTCCCACACACTCACACATCACAAATATATAGACACAAAACCACTTTATGTTTTCCACTGTTTCTGTTCTTTACCACTGTTTGTTTGTAATAATAATATTATTAATCATGTTTTGTTGTGTTAACGTCCCATGTTATTTTTTATCAGGTTATATTTATGTTTTCAATGTTTGTTTTTATTCTAGATAAAAAAAAAGGTTCTGTTTATGTAAATTAGTTACGTTGTCATACATTCATTCATTATCTTATCGAAATAATGTTCTGTTGATTCATCACCATACCAACCGATAATTTACTTTGTTTATTCTTCAACATTACATAATAGTTTAGCTTGTAAAAACTAGCCTGTTTAGTTCTATTTGCAATTGGTTCCCAAAGACACTTCACCTTGTAGCCATCTATGCAATAATGCACATCAAGAAATCGGCAATGAAGTATAGAATTTTGCCCCATTGTATCCATTTTATATTTTATGGTTTTAATTATATATCTATTTAACTGTGAAAAATTGAATAAATTTTGTGTTTACCTACTCGATTACAATGAAACATCAAACCTAATATTACCAACGAAACACAACATACTGTAAATGTTTTACAAGGAAACATTTAAGTCGACTTAACAGCTGTAAACTAGATTTATGTTGACAAGATATTTTATGTTCCAAACTGTGCAAATTAATCTTGTTCTCTTTATCTCATTTTATCGGTAAGGGCATACCTCATTAAATTTAAAAAATATATATATTTTATTTACAAGACATAATAGTTATTTTGAAATGAGATCCGTTCTACCAATTTATGATTTTGTACACAATATTTTATATTTGTTCTCTGGTCTTTAAAGCTTTCTAGCAATACACTGGTGCCTACTAAATTTCACTTCAACAATTTTTCAATGTAATACAGTATTATCATTGGGAATATAATGTTTCAATATCCAAGCCAAATTTATTTATTTATACTTTAAATTTTACAATAAATATTAGGTATAAGTAAATATGAATATTCAGATTTTTTACGATATTTCTTTATGTGAAATGTTTTTCATATAGCTTGCTCTACATTTTTGACAAGCGTTGAAATGTGCTGGAGTTCTAAAAACTACATTAAATGAACAAAAGCATCGTCATTATCATCATTATCACAACAATTACAATGAGACATAAACACAATGCTACATATTTGAAAATGATTATGAGTGAGAGATGAGAGTTGAATGAAGTGAGATCGTTACTGATCAAGCGAGCTGTTTCCTCAATCAGGGCCTCAAGAAAGAGCCCAGTGAATAACATAATTTACAAAAGTTTTATGTATTTTGTACAACAATAATGTACAGGTCTGTTGTGTATGCTGAAATACTGTTCTTTAATTTAATTCAATCAGATGTTTTTATAAAAACAATGTTTGTTTACTTATTACTTTTGTTATAAATGTTTGACAATAAAAGATTCTTAAATTCATATATTTTATTCTATTTAAATGTAAACGTTACATAATGGCACTGCACGGACATGAGGAATATGACAATGACGACACATCATCTACATTAACAGTGGAACAACCTACTACACATAGTTTAACTCATTTCAAGTTCGAGAAGTTTGATGCTACCAAAGAAACATGGAAGTACTACTACCAAAGGTTTGAGTTGGAAATGATTGTTTGTGGGTTACAACACAATCAAGAAGCTAAGAGAATTTTACTTCTGAAATGGATTGGTGCTGAACATTATAGAATTGTGGTTGATAACTTTTATCCAACACCTATTTTATTTATTGACACCCTAAGACCGGACGTGAAGGAAAAGATGAAACAGTCGTCAGAACGCCAAAAGTTTTATCATGATATCCACTCTAAACGTAAAGATTTTAGTTCAGGTGATACAGTTTGGATGAAACGGAATCCAAATGAAAATTGGAGAGAAGGGGTAGTGCTAAGGAAAACAGTACCATTGTCATACAGAGTGAACATTGATGACAAAGAATAAAGGCAGCTTGCCGACCATTTAAGAACACGCCAAAGGTCAATCAGTTTTGCTTAGGGCTATCAAGGAGTTTCATTTGTTTACTTTACGTAACAATTGCAAAGCTATGTTTATTTTCCCCCTAATTTGTTAAGAAAACCGTAAGTTATCTGTAAGGTAAAAAATGTTATCCTTCAATACTTGCAAAAAGGAAAATCTACTCCTTACGATACATCTAATTTAAGGGTACTTAAGACAAAAAGCAAATTTAATATCTCTAAAGAGTGTAATTAAGGAGAATTCGTGACAAATTATCCTTTTACTTTGCTACTTTCCTACGATCTGTATATACTAGGTGGCGTTCGCAGAGGCATCCACAAAATTGAGCGGAGTCATCATGGGTTCATATAATATTGTTTTTGTCATACTGCAGCAAAAACAGTCGTTTTTAGTACATGAGTTGCGGTTCTAAAGTATCATTTCTACAGTTAAGGGAGTAAAAATCGTTTTTAGCCTCTATGGAGTAAAAATCAGCTGTTGTCAACTCAGTTGTAAATTTCTATTGTAAACGATTGCATATCGAAATATGTATCGATTCGTGCTTTGTAATAATTTAAACCTACAGTCTACAGTCTCTTCCCATAACATTTAAGCATTGCAGATACAGTACATTAATCCATTCCCACACTCAACACTGCTCACCCTTACTACTTCCTTCACCACACCCAACGTCGTGGACCTGTTTCCCTCTTTTCCCATAGCATTTTAGGATTGCAGATACACTAATGTAATTGTCAAAGACAGTTCCCACACTCTGCACTGCAAGCCTTACTACTTCCTTCCCTACGTCTTATATCGCGGACCTGTTTTCCTCTCTTCCCATAGCATTTTAAGATTGCAGATACCCTAATCTAATCGTCATAAACAGTTCCCACGCTCCTGACAGCTCGCCTTGAGTACTTCCTTCACCACTTCCTACGTCGCGGACCTGTTTTCCTCCTTCCCTTAGCATTATTGGATTGAAAATTCCTTAATCTATTGGTCATGAACATCCCACACTCCGGAAAACTTGCCTTTGCTACTTCCTTCACCACTTCCTACGTCACGGACCTGTTTCCCTCCCTTTCCTTAGCATTTTAAGATTGCAGATACCCTAATCTAATCGTCATAAACAGTTCCCACGCTCCGGACAGCTCGCCTTGTGTTCTTCCTTCACCACTTCCTACATCGCGGACCTGTTTT
This sequence comes from Macrosteles quadrilineatus, assembly GCF_028750875.1. Taxonomy (NCBI): domain Eukaryota; kingdom Metazoa; phylum Arthropoda; class Insecta; order Hemiptera; family Cicadellidae; genus Macrosteles; species Macrosteles quadrilineatus. Next base: position 22,055,050 of record NW_026542598.1, read on the forward strand.
CCTCCCTTCCCATAGCATTTTATGATTGTAGATACCTTAATCTAATCGTCATAAACAGTTTCCACACTCCGGACAGCTCGCCTTGACTACTTTCTTCACCACTTCCTACGTCGCGGACCTGTTTTCCTCCTTCCCTTAGCATTATTGGATTGCAAATACCTTAATCTATTGGTCATAAACAAATCCCACACTTCGGACAACTCGCCTATACTACTTCCTTCATCACTTCCTACGTCACGGACCTGTTTCCCTCCCTTTCCATAGCATTTTAAGATTGCAGATACCCTAATCTAATCGTCATAAACAGTTCCCACGCTCCGGACAGCTCGCCTTGAGTACTTCCTTCATCACTTCCTACGTCGGGGACCTGTTTTCCTCCTTCCCTTAGCATTATTGGATTGAAAATACCTTAATCTATTGGTCATGAACATATCCCACACTCCGGAAAACTTGCCTTTGCTACTTCCTTCACCACTTCCTACGTCACGGACCTGTTTCCCTCCCTTTCCTTAGCATTTTAAGATTGCAGATACCCTAATCTAATCGTCATAAACAGTTCCCACGCTCCGGACAGCTCGCCTTGAGTACTTCCTTTACCACTTCCTACATCGCGGACCTGTTTTCCACCCTTCCCATAGCAATTTATGATTGTAGATACCTTAATCTAATCATCATAAACAGTTTCCACACTCCGGACAGCTCGCCTTAACTACTTTCTTCACCACTTCCTACGTCGCAGACCTGTTTTCCTCCTTCTCTTAGCATTATTGGATTGCAAATACCTTAATCTATTGGTCATAAACAAATCCCACACTCCGGACAACTCGCCTATACTACTTCCTTCATCACTTCCTACGTCACGGACCTGTTTCCCTCCCTTTCCATAGCATTTTAAGATTGCAGATACCCTAATCTAATCGTCATAAACAGTTCCCACGCTCCGGACAGCTCGCCTTGAGTACTTCCTTCATCACTTCCTACGTCGCGGACCTGTTTTCCTCCTTCCCTTAGCATTATTGGATTGAAAATACCTTAATCTATTGGTCATGAACATATCCCACACTCCGGAAAACTTGCCTTTGCTACTTCCTTCACCTTTTCCTACGTCACGGACCTGTTTCCCTCCCTTTCCTTAGCATTTTAAGATTGCAGATACCCTAATCTAATCGTCATAAACAGTTCCCACGCTCCGGACAGCTCGCCTTGAGTACTTCCTTCACCACTTCCTACATCGCGGACCTGTTTTCCTCCCTTCCCATAGCACTTTATGATTGTAGTTACCTTAATCTAATCGTCATAAACAGTTTCCACACTCCGGACAGCTCGCCTTGACTACTTTCTTCACCACTTCCTACGTCGCAGACCTGTTTTCCTCCTTCTCTTAGCATTATTGGATTGCAAATACCTTAATCTATTGGTCATAAACAAATCCCACACTCCGGACAACTCGCCTATTCTACTTCCTTCATCACTTCCTACGTCACGGACCTGTTTCCATCCCTTTTCATGGCATTTTAGGATTGCAGATACCTTAATCTAATCGTCATAAACAGTTCCCACACTCCGGAAAGCTCGCCTTGACTACTTCCTTCACCATTTCCTACATCGCGGACCTGTTTTCCTCCCTTCCAATAGCATTTTAGGATTGAAGATACCTTAATCTAATCGTCATAAATATATCCCATACCCCGAACAGCTCGCATTTACTACTTCCTTCACCACTTCCTACGTCGCGGTCCCGCTTTCCTCCCTTCACAAAGAATTTTAGGAATGCAGGTACCTAAATCTAATCGTCATAAACAGTTTCCACACTCCAGACTGCTCACCTTTACTACTTCCTTCACCACTTCCTACGTCACCGACCTCAAGCTAGTGTCGTCATTTGATTATATTTTATGATCCATACCGTTTCTGTTCTAATATCTGTGGAATAATGTTATCGGCTATTTTTTTATCTACTGCATTCAAAAGTCAACAGCTGATCATATGTATTTGTTTATGTGTCAAATACTGCTTCCATAAGGATTACATTGAAACTTTGAGACCCAGTGGGGCGGATTCCCGAGAGACTTTTTTAACGCCATATAGATGTTGGCACTCACCGATATGGTCTTTATCACCATGCAAAATTTAAAAACGATTGATTTAGCCGTCTAGGAGGAGTTTGCGTATTACGAAATGCATAAGAGTCGACGTATAAGAGCTTCGCTCGCTTCGCTCGCTCCGCTCAATTATAAAAGCTACAATCTAAAATATTTTAACTGCTGTAGTTCCTACATATAGCCTATGTAATATAGTAGAGAGAGTTCTCCGATACAAAGAAGGTTCTCATCACCTGAAAGGTCTATTTTTCTTTACAAGTAGACTTAATATCTAACTAGACTCCTATAAATAAAGGAGAAAGCTCATATTTAAAATACACTGTACCAAACAAAATCCGCGATCATTTTGGTAAAATTACTACTGGATAGTGAAAGCATTTAGCTGTTTTAATGTTTTAAATTGTAATTACCTAATGAGCTTAAATATAATTGTATTCAGTATCTCAATGACTATATTTTTCAGTTAAGTTTTGAAAATTTATCTAGCCACCATTTTGGAACTGGACATTATAAAGCACCAGCACACTTCTGGCACAGAGTGGAGAAGTATATCTACATATGCTACAATCAATCTACAATATTTTACAATACATTATTCAGAAGTGAAATTTATACAGATCTACAACATAAAATAACTTTATAAAATAAACAGTTATATTAAAATGCAGTGACGACAAAATTATGAATGTTAATCATAACAAAAGGCCGGACTCAAGGTTACATAACAGAAACACGACAGCAGCTGTCTATGTGATGTATAATGCATTCTCTCATATTTTTAGCTTCATGTATATTTCCACAGTATATTTCTGCAGGTCCACTCTACGATTGCTGTATTCCTGACGTAGTCAAAGAACATTCTTATAAATTATTATACTAACTATATACTTTAATTTTGATTAAACAATGTTAAGCAAATTATTAAAACATATTTTTTTATTATTAAAATCATATTACCATAGATTTATGGTATGTACATTATTTAGGACCAGGATATAGTGGTGTCACCAGTTGCACCAATTTATACTTAATGACGCACACTTTTTTTAGAATAATTTAAAGCCTCCGATTGGTAGTTAGGTTTAATAATTTTTTTTTCCATTAGTTGTTACTTTTCAAGGGTTTATTGTATTAAGTTTTAGTTCCAAATTTGTTCCCTATTAGTTAAAAAAGGAATGTAAAAATTGTATTTTAGCTCTATTTATAACTAGCGCCTTTTTTAAAGCTACAAGCAAATTTGTACGTTCAACGAAATATGTTATTTCCTCAATGTGGTTTTAGTTTTGAAGTCTTGTAATAAAATACAATCAACATGCAAAAATCTTATAATTAAATATTTTAAGTTATAACCAGAGTTTCAAACATTATAAAGTATAAAACGAGCATAACAGTTAATAGGTATATGAATTATTTGTAAAACACTTTTAGATTAAAGTTATACTTGTTTTAATTTAATTGAATTCCAAAAAATCTTTAAGATCTAGAAGATCCCAATTTTTTTTTTTCATAGAGCCGACCAAAATTTAATGTATTTATAGATAACTACTCGTATGATAGTACAAATTAGTTAAAAAGTAATGGCATTTCAGGCCCAGTATAACGAGTGTGAAGAGGTTTGAGATATTCCAGAGGTGTTTGGCAGTCTGAATATTTATTCCACTGGAAGAGGAATATTTTACAGTAACAGCTGGAGATTGCAACGGGAGGAAATTAAAGGGTGAAAGTTGTTTCCGCAAGCTCGGGGTTTTATTGCACTCCTATTTAAATAAACTGTTCGTATAGCGCAAGAAATCTGCACTGAAGAATTTTATGTACTACTTTACATTAATTCACTATACAAGAATTTACTAAAATATGTTTCATCACAAGGAGACAAGTGTTTTAATTTCAGGTGCAACTGTTTTTAAACATGATTAATTGGTGATCCATTTACAATTAGTTCTGTAATACACCAATTTAATATGGCGTTAAATTGTTGGATACAAACCTTAAACAAATAGCCGTAGATTATATTGTATAAATTCAACTCTTATTATTAATCTCTTTATCAACAGTTGTCTCTATAGAAAGCCTGACCTAATCACTTAATTACTTCACGAAAACAGCGAGGTACTTTGTAATCTACTATTTTAAACTCAATATAAGAGCAGTCTGATTGGACGAGAGTGGAGCTAGGTGATTAGTTAGTTGCTTGGTTACTTGCATTTTCCTTACAGCATATTTATACTTACCATGGTTACCATGGGTTCTGGCACACACCGCTGGGAGCGCCGTGTAGTTACGTAACGCTTACACCTTAACTACATGGCGCTTCCAGTGGTGTGCGCCAGAACCTATGGTAACCGCAGCACGGCTGACGGTCTATATTTAATTCATTATGTCTATGGTTATAAGTAGCTCCTTACGGTAGATTATACAGGGTGAGTTTTAAATGAGACCCCCCCCCCTACTTTTTTCTACATTTCTTAAGATATCAACTCCGGACCACGTCAGATCATTGTAAAGTAGTAAGTACTTCATTTTGACTGGGTATAAAATTTTGGCCGCCATCTTGGATCTGCCATATTGGATACAAAGTTTTTTTTCAAATGCAAAGGTAGAATTGTGACCCATCGTTTCAAACTAGATTTTTACGCTGAATAGAATGCTGCAATCCGTTTTTAAAAATCTCGATCCATTCTAAAGTTATGAAAACATTTTATAACTTATTTTAGCCCATTTTAACATTGTGCAGTTACAAACTCAGACTATAATCGTAAAATAGAGATAGATAAAGATAAGTATACACCACCAGTCATTGTCAACCTATTTTCACTTGGTTATGATCACTTGGATACGATTATGGTCTTAGTTTGTAACTGCACAATGTTAAAATTGGCTAAAAATGAAGTTTTAAACAGTACTCATAACTTTGGAACGGATCGAGATTTTTTTAAACGGATTGCATCATCGTATTCAGCGTAAAAATCTAATTTGAAACGATGGGTAACAACCCTACCTTTGCATTTGAAAAAAAAACTTTGTATTCAATATGGCGGATCCAAGATGGCGGCCTAAAATTTATACCCAGTCAAAATGAAGTACTTACTACTGTACAATGATCTGATGTGGTCCGGAGTTGATATCTTAAGAAATGTAGAAAAAAGTAGGGGGGGGGGCTCATTTAAAACTCACCCTGTATGTAGGATAGGTATGTTCATTTTTTTTGTTGTTGAAGCAGAAAATAAACCGTATAGTCGCTCAAGGTAAGACATAGTCAACTATAACAAATTCGGTACCTATAAGAAAAATGACCATGAACGAGGAATTGTCATTCGTCACCCAGAACTCTATGAGAAGTTTTTAACGTTTCATGAATCATTAATTTAACATACAGTCTAATTACTATCCTTTTCATTATAAAAACCAAGTATTCTATTTAGAATAGGTCACGTTTAAGCCGATTAGTTATGATGCAAAAACGGTTTAATACATATTGTGTTCAAGTATCGTTGTAAAATATGCCTAAAAATCGACAGACTATTAAGGATTAATAATTTAGAAAACGTTTACATCCACACACACAAAAAACAACCAGTAATAACACAAAAAACACCAGTAATACTACTAAACTAATTTAAACTAAATTTAATTTAAACTAATTTTAGGTACTGTTTTGTTTTGTCAGCTCTTCAAAAGAATTCATGACCAACCTGTATTTAGGCTAAACTATATAATACTAAGCCTCATATAAATATATTAAAACAATTAAAAGTAATGCTAAATCATTGAAACACTTCCTTTTTTTTAATCGGAACAACAATTATCTATATATTAATTTGAAACTGTTTTTCTTTGTCATAGCTAAATTGAGAGAACGGCTGGGCGTAGAAACTCGGTAGAGGTGTCTAAAGAAAGGTCTTGGTCTGTAGATGATCCATCAAAAGAGAAACGTGGTAAATTCCCTTGGGGCTCTGCCCCAGTGGCCTTTGAAATCCCATCCCATGTTATTCTTATGGAGGAAAAACTGGGTTTTTGTCCCAGCTAATTTGAGAGAACGGCTGGGCGTAGAAACTTGGTAGGGGTCTCTAAAGAATGGTCTTGGTCTATAGATGAGCCATCAAAAGAGGAACGAGGTAAATTCCCTTGGGGCTCTGCCCCAGAAGCCTTTAAAGTTGCCTCTTCAAATTTGTTTACCATATGCATAATTCTACACTACTTTTTAATGAAACAGCTGTTAATATTTAAATTGTGATTTATTGAATTTTTCAAAATGAAGTACAGTATTTGCAATGGGTTTTTCTGATTTTATGATCGATTTTATTCTGCATCGTGTCATGTTTTGCAATATAATGTTCTATTACCAAATCCGTGGAAAATCCTAATATCACAGTAACTCTTAAAATTATTTCTTATGGAGTTAACTTATATCTATTGTATGGCTTGGTTTCTGCCTTTTTTTACCACTTTTTGGAGATTGTACGTAGGTGATATTCTTTGGCGTATTGCATCTGTAGAGGAAACTTGGGTTGGTGAAATTATTACAATGGAAAAAAGCGAGAAATCCTGGACAATAATCTCCGTGAGTCGCCTGTAATGCTTCGCAATTGCTCGAATTCGAGCAACAGGTACACTAGTTAAATTAAATTAAAACATTAACAAGAAGTCAGCTGACTATATGGAAACTTGTAAATTATAAATGCGACAAAGACAGTAAGCAGCAGATAAGTGATAAAAACCATAGCACCAACGCCTTCCTTTATAAACTTTTAAATCTTACACGAAACATTTTTATATCTTTTAATTTTAACAAACATTACTGGCTGGCTTGAGGGCGGCTCATAATCTCAGGATACTTCCAGCACAAAGGAAAGTTAATCTCCAGCTGCAACTTGTAATTAAGGAGCATTTCCACCAGAATTTGCCTTTCCTTTGTCACTTTATTCGGTTTTATCTCTAAATATAACCTAAGCCGTTGGCTCGACGGCTATACTTCGTACACTATACTGCTAGCCCTAAATAGCTTTGAAAAAGTAAAGACTATACTGTTTTTGTTTGTCATAATAAATATGTAGCTGATGTTGGTTTGGAATAGGGGCTATTTACTTCGCTTTTCTGGATATATTTACAGTGTCAACTTTGCTGTAACAAAGTACTAGATTCTATTTCCACGCTGTCTTGCTTATCACACGCTTCTAGTTTCATCAGTTTATTTTAAGTTGAACATCAATGAACAAACCATTTAAATGAAATGTTATTAATATATACACCTTTTACGCTTCCTAGGCCATGATAAAACTGTAAACATAATTTGTCACCACTTTCAGATAAACAATTGATCTATCTATTCGTGTATGTATAGTCTTAATTAAAAAATATATATATTCAGTATACAAAAAACGCATATGCACTCGAAATGTATACCACCCATATGTTTAAAACGCCAGACAGCCAACGATATATTCATTAATTCAGACTCCATACATTCAGACATGCATCATGCATCCATACAATTACACATTCATCCAACATAATGTCATACATATATTTCTAGTTCACAAACAGACCTCGTTTACGTGAGTTTACACTCAATCCACCGACAGTTTCTACAAACAAGGAACACCAAACACAAACAAGGGTTTGTAAGGTTACAACGCAAGGAAAAGATCAAATCAATTCTTTTACTTTTGACATCACACATAAAATATTTATATACTTAAAATATGTAACATTAAGGATGGACGATGTTAAATGTTTTTTACTTGGGCCTTAAAGATAATAGTATATATTAAACCCTGTGAAAATAACAATGAACAAGTACACAAACATATTACACATATTCATTGAACTAAACAAATTGAACTTGAACAAATAAGATACAAAATAATATACAGCCCCCATGAATGCTTGGCGTTTGTTGGTATTAATTGCAAAAACAGAACATGACCTTAATCTTTTATTGATTACTTATAGTATAAAAGGTTTGAATATTTAAATTGGTTAAGGATTTTTTATATATATATATAGCCTATATATACATATATATATTGGGTATATTAACAAAACTACCATTTTTAGTGTTTTTATTATTGCAAAAATGGAAGAAATGATACCTATGTGGTATCATCTATATGTGGTCACATCTATATGTGGTTACTTTTTGTAAATAACAATCACAGATTATACTAATATAGTTGTCTGTATTTATAACTATGCTTAAAATAATAGAATATTTCATCACAACAATCAAAAGTAACAATTAATAAGCTGAACAGAGAAAATTAGCAACAATCAATAAGCTAATTTTTAGGAATAACTCTACCTTTTGTTACACCACAGAAAATAAAATAAAGAAATAAAATAAAAGAAAATAAAATAAAATTCACTTGACAATTACTAAATTTTCACCACTTACAGCTTGTAAAATAATTCGCATGATTCGTAGAGATCACTGCCATTAAGGTTGAGATGAAAGTTTAATTTAAACTAACTTATAGTATTCTTTTTTCTTAAAAATTTGAAAAAATCTGCTTTGATGCATTACTACATATATTTTGTTTACTTACTTTTTGAATCGTTATATAATAATGCTCTCGAAATTATCGATAATCTTTCAAAGAAAATGCAAAAAAAAACTGCTAACAAAGTAAGGTTATATCGTCATCATAATTTTGTGATTATTAAGGTCTTTTTTTACATTGGCAAACCAAGATTGAAGCCATTTTTAGACTCATACAGACAAACAATACACAGCAATCTCATTTTACAACTAGGCTAGTTGGTTTTACCAAACTAAATTCATTACGCAGGCAAAATGTGTAACTACACTTAAACACGTTTATTTATTTATTTATTTATTCCAACGGTTTCTCCATTAATACAATTTTGTCAAACTATGAACTATACATAAGTAGCAAATAATAAGTTAATATCAGTGGTTACAAAAATCGTGCAATAATAATAAATAAGGAAGCTGGCAATACACACCACGTAAGATATACACAGGTTAATTTCAGCTCGAGTTAAAAAGTCACAGTGTGTGCCCCCTTACTGTACACCAATAATGTACAGTTCAATTCCTAGTTCTCTACTTTAGTGAAATCCCCGGTATATTGATCACAAATAATCATTGAACTGAAGTTGGGAGGGCAAGGGCTTGTCTGTGTATAGCTACTCACCAATGCCTTTGAGCTTAAAGTCAACCAATCCTAGAACAACATTTAACTAGTCTGAGGTTAAACTCACCTTTGTGTAGAGGAAGGAAACAAACATAACCCTTGTTTCGATAGGCTATTGGTCTATCCAGAAACTATAAATTAAGTCCCTTTGGAACTGCTAACAATGACCAGCTATTACTTTACTTTAAGGTAAATTCCGCCGGACTTTCCTTAGTTTGAATTTATGAGATCTAGATTTTTATTTAGGGATTAAGTTGAAACGGCAGGCTTACCCGAATGGGGATTATTTGCGTATAATATAAGGATTTTGTGTTTATTTTGCCAAGAAGGACTATTTCCTATTAATAACACCTCTCTGCAATTCCAGTAACAATTGTCTTAAAGCAGGTTTCTATCAGTTATGGTAAACTCTTAAACTTCTTAACATAGAATGAGAGATATTTACTTTCGTTAAAGGATTTTGAAAGAAATCATAAAATTATCACTTCAGAGTTCTTTTCTCCACATCGGCGGTTTAGTTTTATAATACTTTAGGCCTAAGTGTATATCTTTCTATATAATTCATTTTATTTAACTTTTAAAACAGAACTAACTCATATTTTCTATGCTTCGTGGATTCTTATGTTTAATGACATTAACCTGAAATTACCCTTTTGTATGAATATGAATGAACAATCACAATCAGCATTCATTGAGCTTTCAATTAATAGTCCTGGCCCAAGAACCAGCTGATCTTAGCCAGTAAAAAATGTCATTCCAACAATACTTATCATGTACATCAGCTTATAATAAACTTCCCCTCGTGCCAGCATTAGACAAACATAATATATATTTTTATTAAAATGTATCTAAAATCAACAACATCACTAGAATGAAGTTGCTTCATTACATTAAACACTAAAAGAAATGTTTCGTCCCAACTTTGCCAAGTGAGATAACCCAAATCATCACTTTTGTGAAAAATAAATTAACTCGGGACACTAAAAACAGTGATCATTCTTTCAATTTAATAAGGGGAATTTCATCTTGCTCATAAAGCTCCAAGATAATGACAAAAAAATTACATTTGCCAAGCCTATTTCCCGACTTTATTACAATTAGACTTACATCTTTCTTTATACAGTCAAAGGAAGTTTAACTTTCAGGATTATTACTTTATTTTGAAGGTAGGCCTATATCAAACCTATTACATCAACCATTATTGATCTATATAAAATAGAAAATTGCTTTTTGACAACATAAAAACAGTTTTATTTTCCTATGTATTATAAAACCTAAACTTAGTAAAAGTTAATTTCTTGGAATTTACCAAACCTTTACAATTATTTATATTTTTTGCATTTAAAAACAATACGGTACGTTCAATACTAAATTAAATCCTCAATTCACACGAAACTATACTATAAAGCCATCATGAAAATGGAGATGCCCGTCAAGGCGAATTCAATCTTAATTTCAACGTAAATTATATCCCCAACCAATGCAACAAAAATGTTTTCCAAAATGTACGTCAAGCATACAGCTATTACAGTATTAGCTACATTTATTGACAATTGGATAGTCAACGCTACAACTTCGTTGCTAATTAAACTTCTCTTACCAAAATATAAAAATCGTACTCGCTCACTAACTTGTTCGAACCATAAATTTCAACGAGACACCTTTTACAAAATATTTTTATTTATATTCGAAAACACAATCTATGTATAGTTTTAATAAAACAGACGAAAAGAAGAATTAAATAGTTGATAACCAATTTACTAAATTGGTTAATTTTATCATGATTTTAATCTAAAAAAACGTGAAGTAATCAGAAGCGTGTTATGTAGGAAGCGGGCGTTGCAGGAGGTCAACTTTCCACTGGTCGGACTCTACTTTTTTACTTTATGGGACATTTGACTTAATGAGACAGAAGTTGTATTTTATCATATTTATTATTAAATAATCATTTCAAAACCGAAGTTTCATGAGGAAAATTCACGTTGTGTCATACGCTTTAACGGTTACTTAGTGTTTAGCTGACTTTATCATTTGACGAAATGTGAATTTTATCTGATCAGTCGGAATACATGTTATACTACTAAATTTTTTATCTAAAGGGACAGATATTTCTCATTTGACTAAATGGTATTTCAACATAATGTAACATTCCCGTCTGTCTAACTGTTATGTGACACTAAACAATGTAAAAATGTGACCTTATACAAACAAATGAAATGTTTAAATGTTTTATGTAAACAAGTTCGAAAAGGTTTTCTTTACCCTCTCGACTGTTTAATGTGGTGTGTTGGGCAATGTTTGGAATGTGCTGAGTTGAATTCATCAATTCAAATTCCTCTTGCGTGAAACTGGAATTACCACGTGAATTTCGATTAGTTTAATCTATCTACTAGTGATGCAGATAGAACAAATTGTGTCTTGAAATCATTTCGAATCAATTAGTTTCGTTTACAATGTGCATTTAAATCTGTCACGTAACCTTTTTTTATTGTAATGATTGTACAAGTATTTACAGTTATTGATTTCCTTCTTGTCACATATTGTTGTAGGATAAAAGTCCAGGTCAGTGATATTTTAGAAGTACCATTAAAAATATAATCTGTTATTATCCGACTAGATTAGTACTGTTAGTGTAACAAACGCATTCAAAAGTCATCACAAGAGATATTGCAGTCAAGTCTGCTACTGACATCAAAGAAGACCTTAAAGAATTGTGATGAGTAAAGTCTACAGTTCCATGATCTCAGAGGTGTTGAGTGAAAGCAAAAAATCCAAAAGTGAATCACATGTCAGTGTAGGAAGTAGTAGTCCTGTTACTATCAACAACCTGTTAAATACTAGTGTTAATAGTAATTTTTTAGTAATAAGTTAGGCAACCATCACAATAAACCATCACATGATATTGATAAAACTAAGATAAATGAATTCAGTATTTTTCACCAAAATATGAGAGGTTATAAATCAAATGTTGATTCATTAGAGATTACATTAGCTGAGATAGATCCAAATGTAGTTGTGTTGAGTAAGCACAAACTGACTCAAACATCCATAGAGAGAATTAATATTAAAGGGCACAACCTAAGTGCACATTTTGCTCGCAGTAACAGCTGTGGGGGGGGGGTAATCTTATATCAAAAACTTTTATTAAATCAAAAGAAATAATTTTAGAAGAAATAAATTATCTATTATCTGAAACAACATTTGAATGTTGTTAAGTAGAATTTCAAAAGATACTACCGCCCAAAAAATCTAAATTTTTGTTGGCTGGCCTATGTAGAAATCCTATAAAAAAAACTGAAATATAATTTATTGGTAAATTAAATATTTTGTTGGGAATACTTTCTAAAAAATACCAACACATAGTATTAATGGGTGATATAAATATCAACATGATTAATTTTAAGGATGGTAATAGAAATAAGCTTAACAATGTTGTTCTTGCCAATGTTTTCCAGTCAGTTGTTAATTTTCCCACAAGAATTACTGAAACAACAAAAAACACCATAGATAATATTTTTACCAATATAAATAATGCCTATTTCGATGTAATTGGTTTCAATACTCAGCTATCAGACCATGATGGTCAACTCTTTGTAATAAATAGTAAAGATTATAGTCCTGATAATGCTGTATATCTTGAATACTCTAGGAACTTTGGCACTGCAAATATAGATCACTTTATTGAAGTTCTTAGCCTTGAAACTTGGCTTAATGTATTTTTTGCTCCAGTTGAGTTAAAGTATGATGTACTTCACCAAACCTTTATGTATTATTTTGAGTTGTGTTGTTGTGTTTTCCTAAGAAATTATGCAGAAAATATAGACATAGAAGCAGGTGGTTTACTGTTTGAAATTAAATAGTTACTATTTGAATTTGGGTTGGCGTAAATATTACAATGGGAAAAACGATAGAGCCTAGATAAATTGATATACTAAAAAGAAAACTGAATTAACACTGTGCTGCATTTCTTAGTAATCATTGAAAGAGACGATTTGCAAACTATGGAGACATAGGAAAGTCATAGAACACCACCAAGGGGAAGAAATAGAAATAATAAACACTAAAAAACAAAATCAGCTTTTGAAAAATGATAAGATATTTACAAGAAATGTTGATTATATCGATCTGTTATGTACATCTTGAGTATTCCATAATCTTTGAGTCAAATCTTTTAAAGTGATAAAAAATTATGACTGTTATTCGTTTTATAATAACACCTGTAATACTTAGCAATTGCTCGATTTCGAGCAACAGGGACACTAGTCAAAATAAAATAAACAACTCAAGTAACATGAACAAAACCAGCTGGCAAATTATTAACTCTGAAGTCGGTAAAGCAAAAGCAAATAACCATATTACTAGTGTTCATATTAACAATCAATGTTGTTCAGACCCTTATATTACATGTAATTCATTCAACAATTATTTTACTGATTTGGTTGACACAAACATTGTTCCTAACTTGGATTCACTTGTTGGGAATGTTAAGGAAGGTGTGAAAGTAGTTGAGTCAGATCATATAATTCCAGGTTTTCATTGTACACCTGTTGATGTGAAAGAGATTGACGAAATAATAAATTATCTTAAAAACTCATTTAGCACCGGCTATGATGAGGTCCCTGTGGTGCTCATTAAAATAGCAAAATTACCCCTCAGAAAACCTATAGCTCATTTAGTAAATTCTTCCTTTGTATCAGGCATTTTTCCTAATAAACTAAAAATTTCTAAATTAATTCCATTATTCAAAAGAAGAGATAGATAATAATTATCAAACTACCGTCCAATTGTTCTGCTTGCGGCGATGTCCAAAATATTTTAGAAAGCCATGTACAATCGTTTATATAACTTCCTGGAAAGTAAATCACCTTTTTGAGGACTGTCAACATGGATTTCGAGATGGTAGGTCAGTTGTGACAGCTGCTACAGAGTTTTTAGAGTCAGTTATTGATTTTTTAGATGCAAAACAAAAGGCTCTTGGTATTTTCATGGATTTAACTAAGGCATTTGACTCTATAAACCACAATCTACTTTTAAATAAAATGTCTAGCATCGGAATAAAAAATAAACCTCTTCAATGGCTAGAATCATACATTTGTAATAGAAAACAGTTTGTAGAAACTATCCAATTCAATAATCAAATGAAAATTACTCATAAGTCATAAACTAGAACTATTAAACATGGTGTACCACAGGGATCCATCTTGAGTCCTCTTCTATTTATTTGCTATGTTACAAACCTACGAGGGCTGACTAAATCTAGTAAACTTTACCTTTAAAGCAGACGATGTAAATCTTTCAGTTACCGCTAATTCTGAAGACTAAATTGAAAGGACAGCTAATGCTAATCTAGATATACTTTCAAATTTGTTTCCAAAACAATCAGTTACTTTTGAATATAGATAAAACAAAGTTCATAAATTTTGAGACCCGTCAGACAAGGCTATGAATTAATCCTTCACTAGAAATTAATCAGAAACCTATTAAATAATTAGAAAATATTAAATTCTTAGGACTTGAAATTGAAAAAAAATTAACTTAGAATTATCATGCAAACAAAGTAATTAAAAAAACTGTATCTGGTCTATTTGCATTAACGAGATTAAAAAATCTTTTCGTACATACATTCTGTTATTTCTTTTGGAATATCTCCGTATGGCGCTACATCTATCAATAACTTAGAAACAATCATAAAATTACAAAGAGAGCTATAGGAATTGTTTTGGACCTTGACTCGACAACTTCAAAAGAGAATTTGAGATCATTAAAAATAATGACAGTCTATGGATTGTACATCTATGAAACAGTTCTATTTGTTAAAAACAGATTTTCTCAATTTTAGTGAACACCACCACTACAATACAAGAAACAAAACCAACATTGCTCTAAACTGCCACAGATCAGAACTTTACAGTAAAAACCCAGTTATACCGGCTCCAAATTTTACAACAAAATTCCAAATGAAATTAAATCGGCAATAAGCATGGTGGGATTTAAGAGGGGTCTTAAAACATTTCTCATCAACAAGGTATTGTATTCCCTTGATGAACTTTAAAATTTTAGAAGGAGCGTTAATTTTTAATTTAAATAAACTTATGTTAGATATTAAGAACTTTGTGTCTATAGAATTTAAGAACATTGTAATATAATAACATGTAAGAGAATGACACTATTTATGTACTTTATGCTTTAATGAATAAGGAAATATTGAATTGAATTGAATTGAATTAAAGATTATTGTGACTAAATTGTACTAGAATTCAGATGGTATCGTTAACTCTTTTATATCCTTAATTGTATAATGAAAAGCAGTGTATTATTTCCATCACTAAGTAATAAAATCATTAAGTTTTTCATATGCTAAATTGTTCATATAGGTTTATGAATTCTATGTTTTATATTCACGCAGACCTTTCACTTAAATGAGTATTAAGATATTTGCATTTGTTAGCGAAACAGCTCACAAAAAGGTAACACCAATTTTAGCTTTTAAACTGCTCCATCACTTATTAATAAACCATTCTTTTTTATAAATTTACTTGAGTTTTCTTTGACAACTCTGGGAATACGGACAGTGCTGAGTGGACATGGCAGTAGATATACATGAGGCTGATAAACAAATAGAGAAATATATGTGGGAATGCATAAAACAACACACACAGAGATGTAGTATTTCTCTGATGTAGGCCTACCTTTGAGTAAAAAAGGTGAATTATTGATCATGTTTGCTTCGTATTATTTAAAATATGATATTTTAAAATTTTAAACAATATCATGTACCTCTCAGTATTGTGATTTGTTATACAATAGTATTACAAACTATTGTTCATGACAATGGTAATACTAGACACCTAGGTACATGTCACGATCCTGTAATGTCTAGAGGGATGTCGTTTTGTGTTTCACATACTAAACTGGCTACCTATACACAGGTAACTGTAAAATGCGGGAAATATTTTGTAATAAAGTTTGATAAAACCGTTAAAATGTGATACTAAGGTATATCTTTATAAATATTCAACCCGAATGTGTATGCATTTTTTCTACTTGTAACACAATTTTACCCTGATATAACTTAATCTAGTAACTGTGCAATTTATTCAATAGTAATTCAAACGTAATGTAAAAATTAAAACAATTATTAATATACTGTAATACAAAACATCTACACCACTGTGTTTTAAAAAGTTCTGTGGACGTTAAAAACGTATTGTAAATATACAGGGTGTCCACAAAATATTAGTACAATTTCATACATTAGCCATACTGTTAAATTTCAACACACGGTGTTCTGCTTATTTGTGTATCGTCTACGTGCTTAAATTTAGTATTACTCATGTTTTTGCCGAGTATGTTCATCCTAATCGGTATTGTGGCCTAAAATATAAAATGTTCACTAGTAGATTTAATGGACGAGTTTGGCATATTGGCTTCATAGTTTTGTCTACACCACTTTGTGTGTTTTCTCCTTATTTGATGAATAGAGGACTTTGAAAATCTCAGATAATGAGCTAATAGAAAAATTAATTATGAATGCCTTT
Organism: Macrosteles quadrilineatus; assembly: GCF_028750875.1. Classification (NCBI taxonomy): domain Eukaryota; kingdom Metazoa; phylum Arthropoda; class Insecta; order Hemiptera; family Cicadellidae; genus Macrosteles; species Macrosteles quadrilineatus. The sequence goes on from NW_026542598.1 coordinate 22,071,847, forward strand.
CTCTAGGATTCCAAATAACTCCATTTCCATTTAAATTCATGTTAAAAATCGGTTGTTTGAATTTTATTTCGATTTTAGAGAAATGTTTTCAGAGTTTTCTTGCTTAATTTATCAACTGAGATGTTTTAGCGAATTTCCCTATAGGGAAGTAGCTATTACCGTAGGTCTCATGGACTTAGGCCCGGGACCGATTTACTTTTTCATTTTGATGTCCCCAGAGGCCAAAAACACCATTCGTTCAAATTTTTATATATGTATATATATAGATATAGATATATATATAGATTTATATATATATATATATATATGTGTCCGTAAACACGATAACTTGAGTAATTTTCATCCGATTTTGATGAAATTTGGTTTGAAGGTGTAAGGCGGGATAAACTTGAATGAGTTCGCGATCCAGCATGATCGGACTATGGGGACAGGGTTTTATGGGGTAAAAATTGGTTTTTCTCACTTTTGACCCTCAAGACACAAAATTTCCCAATTTTTCTCTAAACCATCTTAAAGAACTTAAAAAAACAAACAATTCAGTATATCAAAGTGTTTTTGTACGGTTATTGGTTACGGAGAAAACTAAAAAAATGGTAAATTTAAAATTCCCATGTTATTCTTATGGAGAATATTGTAAAATGTTGTAGTTTGCTTGTTTATGGATATATTTTGATCAAACTTGGCAAATTTATTTATTTTATAATAAGCTATCAATATTTTACTAAAAACACACTTTGTTTCCTTGTAGCAGCAAACCTAGGTACTCGTTAAACCTAATGTTATTTAAAAAGATTAATTGAAAATCAATTCAGCCAAATGGAAATTCGCTTAGACGGCAGGTTTGCTGCGGCGGGGGTATTTTTCTGGTAAACTATGTCCCTTTTTTATCATATAATAAGGCTAACCCCTATCATAAGGGGTTATGTCAGGGACAGAAGGAAGTTAGTTTGTTTGCCAACCACGTCTATTATATTTGCTAGTAAACAATTTAAATTTAATGTCACAATATCTATCTAGATGAGCAAACTGGCCAACAATTGAGTGCAAAGCTAAACTGTGGTGTGTGACCAAAACAAGTAACTCAAGTAGAGCATTGTACGTTGAAAAATAACAATGTGGCTTAAGTATAATAATGTACTAATCTTTTGTGTACACCCTGTAGATTTATTTTTATTTGATTATTAATGGATTAAATTATACTACTAACCACTTTCAGAGCAAAATAAATAAATTTGATTAAGTACAATAAATTATAATTCAAAAAAAATATTTGGAATAAAAAGAGTTTGGTGAACTAAGCTGATTGGCAAGTTTGTCAATATAACTGTGAATATTTTATATATGTTTCAGGTCAAATTGATTATGTCGCTGTTAAACACTGATATGATGTGTGTTAAACTATGCATAGATACATGCAGCTTGTGTTCAACCTACTTTTATAAATGAACATTAAACCTAATATTATCAACGAAACAACAAATCTACTATAACTGTTTTACATGAAACATTTAAAGCGACTTAACAGCTGTAGACTGGATTTATGTTGACAACATGCTTTATGCTCCAAACTGGGCAAATTAATCTTGTTCTCTTTATCTCATTTTTTGACCATTAGTTTTAGTTTACAAATTAAATCTTATTAGGGTATTCTTAAGAACCACTGCACACCATTTTGTTGACAAGCACTCATATAAAACACACTTTATGTGGGAAATAACTCTTTATTATTGGGAAATGCATATTTTACGTATATTTTACCAACTGAAGGCATAGGTAGTCTAAAGAAGATTTATACATAAAAACAAGCTTGCAGTAAATTAATTATTTAGTAATATCTTTCTCTAACTGTAAATGTAGTTGTACGACACATGTAAAACATTGAATTACCAACATATTATAGTTAATTCACTTTTAAATAATTGTACTTCTTCAATTTCACCACATGTGTTATGTAAAATTTTAATAAGTCTCTGGAACATAATATTACACTCAACCATCAATTGTAAAATTATTTGACAATTATTGTTTTGAGTTAAAGAGAAGGTAGTTGATTTACTCGTCACCCAAGGCGCAGTCCCTGTTTTTGTTTTCAATTGAAATGTTTATGTTAATTCATTTTTGTATGGATTTAAAAGTTGACAAAAAGCATATACCGTTAGGATACATCTACTTATGCGCTTACTTATGCGCGTTGGTTATACCAATTTACTAGTAGATTTACTCAATCTTTACAAAGGGATATTATCCTGCAATTGTAAAAAGAAGTGTGTCAACACCGCTACAAAAGATAATTTTCAAGTGTAATTGTTACTAATTTAATCCCGATTATGAACAACTCTGAAACAATTTTTCATTGGAATACTATCTTAATATGGTACTATCTGACTAAAGGTCGACAGTAAATAGTAATAAATATTGAAAAACTTATAAAATTCTATGACGTTAAAACACACACAACATAAAAAATATTGAATACTGTGGGAAAATATTTTTTCAACTAGTTTTGCTCAGCTACATATTGTAGTTGCATACAAGCGAATTATCAACTATTGAAAACGACCAATGGTTATAATGTTTTAATTTTTTTGCTATCAAAAATAGTATTAATCATTTAGGTGAAATTAGCATTTGTAGAGCTGTTTCAAGCCACAAACCAAAATTATCTTTTTATAACCATCTTACATCAAGTTGTATTTAGGGATTAATTTTACTTGATATCAAAGTAAAATTTTACTGTGTAATGGTATATTTTTATAATTTCTAATTCAATCTAGTAAACAGCTCATATTAGTTTACAGGATTTTTTAAGTGATAAAAAATCATTTATACCTCATAAACTGTTCAAAGAATTTTTCTTTTACCTTAAACAATTGTATTTTACCTGGTAATGTTGCATGTGAGGAAACATGGTAAATGAGAAACACTTAATCATGTTCACCATACGATGCGTTATAAGCGCTTTCACCAGTTAAGTTATGTGAGTTGAGAACCATAAACAACCCCAAGATGCTTCTCAACCATCTCACATTATTGTCGTAACCATATAATAACCCATTATAGTACTTGCTCGCTATATTTCAAACGTACCGTGGTAATCTGTATAATTTAGTTTTATTATAAACATAAAGCAGCATTTGAGCTTTTAAATTACATAAATTATCAAGTGGTTAAAATCTAAAAATATATATCGTTATCCTGGGAATTATTTCCAGGGGTTTTTTTTTACCTAAATGACTGGCCTACTTAGGGTAGCTTGTAAATCTTGTGACATAATTTTTATAAGAATCTTAAAAGACATTTGGCTGTTAAAACTGTCAAATAACCCCACCGCAGCAAACCTGCAGACAAAGTGAATTACCATTTGGCTAATTAGACTTTCAATTTAATCTATATCAATAACATAAGGTTTAACGAGTATCTAGGTTTGCTGCTACAGATGGGGTATTATCATTATATAATATTATTTATACCAATTTTTATCGAAATCATATCATTTTTGCTCGAGCTATCGTGCTAACGGACACACACACACACAAACGCATACATGAATTTGAACGGATGGTGTTTTTGGTCTCTGGGGACATCAAAACGAAAATGTAAATTGGTCCCAGGTCCAGGTGTTACAATGAGACCTGCGGTAATAGTTTATTCCCTATGGCAAATTTGCTATAACAAAACACAACTGACATTAAGGTGGTGCATAATCTCAGGATACTTCCAGCACAAAGGAAAGTTAATCTCAATCTGCTACCTGTAATTAAGGAGCATTTCCACCAGAATTACCCTTTACTTTGACGCTTTATTCGGTTTTATCATAGATTAAACATACTCCCCAAGGGAATGTATGTAAAACTAGGATCCCAAGGGGAGTATGTTTAATCTATGGTTTTATCTCTAAATGTATAACCTAAGCCATTGGCTTAACGCTCTAAATTTGTATACTAGCTGCTATGTTAACCCTAAGAATTAACCTATAAATTTTTCCAGAAGTCAGATCAAAAGAAACAATCTTGAGTATTTTGTATTTTTTACGTGTGAACTATTGATGAAACAAAAATTAGAAGTTCTTTGTTACAATTTCTTTGAAACATTTTCAGGGTCAATTTAACTATAACTCAGTATTGTACCTAGTGAAGTATATTTATTTGCCGTCCAGCATTATCGTCAACCTCTATTCCAGCAGTTTTCTTTTTAGTTGAGTACAAGTGATACATACAATGGTAGACTATCAAATCAATAAAATTGTAATGCTTCCTTAAATATTGAAATTTTTAAAGCAACACGTGTGGTCAACATTTGAAATGATAAACAATCAACAATCACAATCAAACAAATATTTCGTCCAAAAACTACAAATCTACTCACAATAAACATACGTTTAAAATATTCAAGACGTCCATAGATAGGACATAACATAAATGATTACAAACTTCATAAATTAAAAAATACATCCACACATTTAAGAATCAGGAATAATATTATCAAAAACAGCATGAACATCTTTACATTATTTATTCATCCATATATTTCAAGGTGTTTCCATGTGTAGTATCAAAAATCAATGTATTTGCCTAATGGAAAATAAACATTCTCACACGCATTATCATTCTCATTATTTATTATGTATAGTTGACACAAAGACCTCATTTACATTTACTTCAGTGAGTAAGTAGTCAAAAAACAAGGGAAAGATAAATTACATTTTATGCAATTTGAGCAAACCTATGTGAGCATACCAATTTGGTAAAAGGTAAAGGGACTATGCCTACTAATTTTACCAAATTCAAAAAAATTTAGATGTATCATAAAGTAAGGAAATGTTGATATTTTTATCTGACTGAGACCAAAATGATGATATTATAAAGGAAAACCTGTACCGATGACGTTAAAAGTTTCTAATAAAATACAGCCATTACTTTAAGCCCCCAGGAATGCTTGGCGTTTGTTGGTTCTAATTGCAAAAAACCCAACATCATTTGAAGCTTTTTATTGATGACTGATGGTACGACCCGGAGGTTGGAATATTTACAGTTAGTGTTTTTTTATAGTAAAAAATATTGGCATTTTTGATTAAATTTAGGTTTTTAAACTATGTAAAACTAGGATAAGACCTAGACCCGGGACCGATTTACTTGTTCATTTTACAAAGTCAAACAGACTCCCAGTCCCAGATATAACATAACCTCAACCCTCAAAACCAACTAATATTTTGTTTTATATTATTTCACCTTGAATCCTACTAAGTTATATAAATATAAGCTATTTTTAATGTTGACGTTATCATTTATCTTATTGTTCTTTAAATTATTGTTACACCATTTGTCACTTTGATTTCCAAATCTATCTATTATATTATTAAAGTGATACAATCAAATTTTATGTAAACTGTTAAGGTCATTTACCAAATAAAAATATAGGCATATGGCACATCAAAGTGAAGCTTAGAGTGTTTAGATTTGCCGAAAAGTATTGATATGGACGAATTTCCTAAGGGCTCTGCCCCACAGGCTAATTTTCAAAGGGCTACCCCTGGCATATTTCCAAAGTTCAAATGATATAATTCAATTTAGTTCATGAAACAGCTGGTCAGTGCAATGAATTGGTGTTTGTTTATTTACTAGAAAAATGGAGATTGAGGAGGGTTATGTTTGGTTTTAAAGAAAGGTTGTATAAGTTTTGTTTAAGTATTGCTCAAAGTTTTTATTTTGTAATTTATATAGTAAGCTACATGGAAAGAGGCTTGACTAAAAATTGGCTAAATAACTTAGGTACGGTACATTATAAAAGCTGACAGCTTTTTTATGTTGACTTAAATTGTAAGCTTACCTTTTCCCGTCCATGAGCAGTTTGATAGTTAAAAATTAACCCTTTAAACTGGAATAGGCCTGGTATGTAAATTGTGAGTATTTCCATCAGTTAATAATCTTTTAGTCGGATCATCTTCAAATGGTCCAAAGTCGTTTGGTCCACAGTTTATATTGCCGTTCGTTTGGTCCAAAATCGTTTGGTCCAACAGTTAAAAACTCGTTCGTTTGGTCCAAAATCGTTTTATCCAATTTAATTTGGTCCAAAATCGTTTGGTCCACAGTTTATATTGCCGTTCGTTTGGTCCAAAATCGTTTGGTCCAACAGTTAAAAACTCGTTCGTTTGGTCCAAAATCGTTTGGTCCAACAGTTAAAAACACGTTCGTTTGGTCCAAAATCGTTTGGTCCAAAAGTACAGGCCAAACTAGAAGTAAAATGTTGCATTGTAGAGTAAACTTATGAAATATACTGTACGTTTATATTGCCGTTCATTTGGTCCAAAATCGTTTGGTCCAACAGTTGTAAAACAGTTCGTTTGGTCCAAAATCGTTTGGTCCAACACATTAATACGAGTTCGTTTGGTCCAAAGTATAAACGATTGCGTCCCTCACATTGAAGGCGTTCAAATATCCGCCGTCGTATACAATAATAATATTAATACAATTTTTGCTATAAACATGTTGACTTTCTATGTTTTTAACGTTAAAGACGCCATGTTTTGTTGTATTCAAACCACTAAAGCGTACATAAACAAACTTAAAGCTCAATAGTGTATCACACGGTTGGAAATCTTATAAATGAACAGTTTTTATCACATTTGGCGACCTTTTAATATACAGAGTGTATAGAAATTCAGTGGACCAACGTGTTTTAAATATTTATAATACACCTTAATTTGTATTGTTGTACCGGTACCTATTTACAATGGAGTGTTTACTATTGATCCTCCATCGTTGTTTATAATTCTTAATCAAAAGGTTAAAATAGAACATGAAAATTACATTAATTAGCCTACTCATACTTTCTGGACGTCCACAATTTCCTGGTAAAAATCTTGTCTTACAGAATTATATATAAGGATCTTATTTTCTTATTTTAAAATTGATGTTCTTCTGTATAATGTCATGTTTAGCAATATAACGTTCCATTACGAACAATTATATAATCTTAATATTACAGTAACTCTTTCAATCATTTCTTATTGCATTATGTTATATCTATTGTACTGGTTGGTGTCTGCCTTTTTGACTACTTTTGCCGATATTTTGTCTTATTATTCAAGACTGACAGATCATCACGAGATTATTGTTATACATGTGTATTTAATCATTGGACAATTTCCCATTATGTAATACGATACAGAATAATAAAAGTGCAGAAGGCTTTTACAGTCTATGAAAATGAATGTTAAATAGGCTACTTTTATTTATCATAGACATATCATTAAGGTACATCAATTATAGGACTACTCTTTGTGATATGCATAATTGTCTGAGACAAACATTCAGGCACGTTGCCCATATTTTTTTTTAAATAATAGTGGTTTTCAGTTACTGGATTAAATTTTTAATAATTTTATGAATAAATGCATGATAAGTTATAGAAAGTTATTAATCCTAAATTTCAGTTTCATTGCGAAGTTCTCATTGCGAATCACAGTTTTTTGTTGCTGCTTAGTTCAAATTAGCTGTTTTCATAAATGCAAAAAAATATAGTGCTGCACCCTGTTAGTAAATCTTATAACTTTTTAATGCTTTTCCATATCATAGAACCACTTTTTTAGTTGAAACAGCTGACTAAATTCTTTAATTCCCTTTAAATATGAATACTCAAAAGGTTAACATGGGGAATTACAGAGCCACTGGGGCGGAGCCCGAAAGGATTTTTGAGATAAGAATATGCCTATATGTTAATCGGGAATGTAAGCTATCATCATGCCAAATTTCAGCCCAATCCGTCCAGTGGTTTATGCGTGATTGAACTTCAAACAAACAAACACACAAACTTTCACATTTATAATATTACTAGCAGTCATACCCGTCCTTCGTACGGGGTTGGCATATAAGTTAAAATGATTATTCCAGTTATACTCAAGCTTTGCGTTTGCAATGGGGGAAGACACAGTTTGATCAAATTTGCTTCTTTAAATTTACAGTATACTATAGTAAGACACATCTACAATAGTCATAACGTTCTACCACTTCACCTAAACAATAGAGAAAAACAAATTTAAAAAATTTGCTAAATATCACAAATTATTCATGAAATAGAAAAATAAACATAACTGTAAACAATCCTACTTTGACAGTTCTCATTGCTTATCACAGTTTTTTGCTGCTGCTTAGTTCAAATTAGCTGTTTTCATAAATGAAAAAAAAATAATAGTGTTGCACCCTGTTGGTAAATCTTATAACTTTTAATGCTTTTTCAAATCATAGAACCAACTTTTTCAGTTGAAACAGCTGACTAAATTCTTCAATTTCCTTTAAATATGAATACTCATAAGGTTAACATGGGGAACTTCAGAGCCACTGGGACGGAGCCCGAAAGGATTTTTGAGATAAGAATATGCCTATATGTTAATCGGGAATGTGAGCTATCATCATGCCAAATTTCAGCCTAATCCGTCCAGTAGTTAATGCGTGATTGAACTTCAAACAAACAAACAAACAAACAAACTAACAAACAAATAAACAAACAAACACACAAACTTTCACATTTATAATATTAGTAAGATAGTAAGATAAGATAAGATATAAATATTTAAAAATATAATATAATTTTTTATAAAGGTACAACAATGACAAACTCTGTTCTTTTCAATAATTTATTCACGGTTCTCGTGGGGAGTAAACATAACATATTGGGAAGTTTTACAAATAGGAGAGCAGAGGCTGGCGTTTACCCCCCCTCCCCCCCCCCGGTGGGAATTTTCGACATATACATTTTTTGGTTTGTATTGACATGTACTTTAAGGTTTTAGGTGTTTGCCACTTGTAAATTACAGCATGTTCCGGAAAACACGAAAATATCATGAATATATATATTTAAAAAAAATGGTTTTTCTTTAGCGAGTTCGTTTGGCTCTACAACCCGACCGATTTTCATGATTGAGGTCTCAAATTAACGCACAGATTTCACATCAAGCATCGGCATATAGTTGCCTACAGTCCCACTCGGCTTATACGTAAACAACATTTTTCCCCATGTATTTCTTATGGGAGTTAAATTTGGTTTTTCTTTTCCGAGTTAGTTTGGCGCTTCTACCCACCCGATTTTCATTATTGAGGTCTCAAATTGAAGGTATGCACGCACAGATTTCACATCAAGCATCAGTATATATTTATCGACAGTCCCACTCGGCTTATACGTAAATTAAATTTACCCCCCATGTATTTCTAAAGGGAGTTAAATTTGTTTTTTTTTCTTTTCCGAGTTTCTTTGGCTCTTCTACACGTCCGATCTTCATGATTGAGGTCTTGGTAGTATGCACACATATATTTCACATCAAGCATCATCGTATATTTATCTACTTTATTACTCGACCAAAAAACATAGGTTTGATATATTTTTTAATTCGTATTTCAATTTAAATTGTACAGTATTTTACCATTTGTAATTATATAACCCTATATATTTTGGTCTAAGAACCTTCAGTGAAATACCGGCTTGCATTTAAGATATTAGTTATTCAAATCGGACGGTTTTCAAGCAAACGCAAGGTGAACATCCAACATAAAAAAAATTATAAGGTTTTTCTATGATTGAATATCAATAGCTCCAGTATTGTTTACGTTTTTTATAAGTTTTAGACTCAAAATAATCAGTCAATTATAGGCTTTAATTTGAGCTATTGATCGTTTGAATCAGTTAAGTTTAAGATACTGTATTACACAATCAAAAATAATCAATTTGATTATTTCTCAGATATGATATTTATTTTAACGCTGCAGCGCAGCATGGGTTCTTTAGTATAGATTTTTTAGTTTGATTTGATTTGATTAGTTGATTCCTGACGTAGGACGGGCCCACAGCTAGTTAGAATTTGAAAATGCAAGTATGGTGAAGTCATCAGATTGTTCTCACAGTGACATGCAAGCAAATAAAATGAATGAAGTGAGCAAAGTATTTTGCAAGTACTGTACTTGATGCTTTTGAACAATGCATTATTCTGCTTGAAGTTGAAAACCGTGATCAGAATTCCTAGATGGTCTGTTTATCAGCTGGAAGACCTGTACCCGAATCGGTGGAAGACAATTTACTCAATGTAGATAATCTAGGCAAAGCGGTAAACCTGATTGCAAACAGGTTAGTTGAGATATGAGCTAAAATAAATATTTTTCTGGAGTTTTACTGCTGTCCCAGGAATGTGATATTAACCTTGAGAAGCTGATGACGTACCCATTAGATCCAGGACCATGGGCATCAGCCAATACCGATGGATGCCCAACAAAAACAGAAAAGGCCAAACTGCTCCATGCTTTGGAGAACAAGGGTATATAGTAGACGAACCTTCCAAGATTGAAGAATGTATGTATGTAATTGACGGTATGGCTTACGGGATTGGAAAAAAATCCTAGCTAATGGTAAAAATAAGGAACAACGGGTTAACCTGCTAAATAATGAATGGTCTCAGCACAAATATGCATAAATTCAAACAAGCTTCAATACACGTTTCTAGGGTAATGTAAGGTTCTTTTTGGTGATATTTTGAAATTCACCCCCCACCTACAAACAGGGTTGCTAAGAGTAACTTAAAATGTTTGTAAAGGCAACCCATATCAATCAGCACATTATTTTAAATAAATTTAAAAAGAAAATTACTGTCGCAAATCCGATTTTGATACGAGGAAAACAAAGTTTTATACGTTAATTTTACTGGAACCTTACATTCCAGTAAAATTTACGTAAACAATTTCTCAATAAAATTTATTTAATTTAAATAGAATCTCTTAAAATCTCTTTCCTAGAGGTACTCGTTAAATCTAATGTTATTTAAATAGATTTAATTGAAAATCAATTCAGGCCAATTTGAAATCCGCATTGCCTGCAGGTTTGCTGCAGTGGGGGTATTTTATTAACTTTTTTTATTTTCATTTGAAGCCTTTGAATACATACTGAAGAAGTCAATAAAAAAATATTTCACCAGTAATTAACGCAGGCTACCCTTGTGTAATTTAAATAAAACAGTTTTTAAATTAAACAGTTTTTCTTTATTTTCCGGAATACGCTGTAATTTAAAAGAGGCAAACAACTGAATTCTTAATCTGGTAGGTAATACCTACAAAAAAAAGTATAAGTCATAAATTCCCATGGGGGGGGAGGGTTTCATATTGGTGGCTCATGGTCTATATATCTTCGATGAGAAATTAACATTATATATTTGTATTATTAACTACATAATTGTTACAAATACCACGACAAACATACAACAAACACAGATTGAATTTTAATATATAGATAAATTAAATAAACCATCTGTTTAACATTAAATGCAACCTCAAAGCAAAGTTAATATTTATCCACAAATCTAGGGAATTAAAACGCGTTGTTTTAAGATTGACTGGGGATAAAAAGTAAACATTACACAAACACATTATATATAAATAAATATATGTATATGTACGTGTATATAAATGCAAACATATCAATTATTTAGAAACGTGACACAAAACAACAAATAGGCCTCGGAAGGCAGGCGGTTGGGCTGACGACGTGACGGCGATTATTTGAACGCCTTCTATGTGAGGGACGCAATAGTTCATACTTTTGGACCAAACGAACTCGTATTAGAGTTTTGGATAAAACGACCCGATCGAATGGTCCACAGTGAAACGTACAGTCTATTTCATAAGTTTACTCCACAATGCACAATTGTAATTCTGGTTTTGCCTGTACTTTTGGACCAAACGATTTTGGACCAAACGAACTGTTTTACAACTTGTGGACCAAACGATTTTGGACCAAACGAACTGTTTTACAACTTGTGGACCAAACGAACTGTTTTACAACTTGTGGACCAAACGATTTTGGACCAAATGAAATACTCCACAACTGGATGATAAAACGATTTTGGACCAAACGAACTGTTTTACAAGTGTTGGACCAAACGATTTTGGACCAAACGAACTGTTTTACAACTTGTGGACCAAACGATTTTGGACCAAATGAAATACTCCCTTTTAGTCGACTCTTTTAAAATCATCGGAAATTATGACTGTTATTAGTTTTTAAACAAGTCATTTGTTTATAAATAACTCCTGTACTTCTTTGCAATTGCTCGATTTCGAGCAACATGTACACTAGTTAGTAAGTTAAAGTTCTAATCAAACTAGACACGTTCATACTTTCTTGGATAAATGAGGGTTAGCTATAAACAAAGTTTGTTTATGCTGCTAAGTAACAGACGACAGACCGCAGTCACTCATCAACAAGATGGTGCTTCTTCTTCATGGGCCAGTTTTTTCGTTTGCAATAAGTGATCAGTCAGGCTGTAGACGCTTGTTTATATTCACTGTGACACTATCTTCGTTTCGTCCCAATACGGGAAGAATGAGCGTACGCCTAGTAGTAGACAATAGTTATTTTCCTACAGTTACCTAACAATGTACATGTTCTCTCACTGATTTGAGAAAGCAAAGTGGCCAATTCGCTCATCATCTAATTACTTTGTCTCACTCCAGATTTGCAATGTGAAGGCACGAAATACTGAGCGCGTAACATGCAGGCAACGTCGTATGCGCGCGAAATACGTTGGCAGCACTGGCTGTAAATCAGCTGGTCAGCTGCTGTACTGTTGTATTTGTCTCTTCACGTTAAATGTTATATTAAAAGTTCACTTCTGTGTAAACATAGGTTATGTTTCTTCACCAATCTATTTGTTTTATGGTAACTGTAGGAAAAGTATAATGTGCAACTCGAGTTCAAAGTACAATTGCCTCACTCGAGAAACCATTCCTCACTCGCCTACGGCTCGTGAGTCAATTGCTCACTTTTCTCACTAGTTGCACAAATAACTATTGTGCAACTAGTGAGAAAAGTGAGCAATTGACTCACTCGAGAGAAATCCTTACTCACGAGCCGTAGGCGAGTGAGGAATGGTTTCTCGAGTGAGGCAATTGTACTTTGAACTCGAGTTGCACATTACTTTTCCTACAGTTACCATAAATAGTTATTTGTGCAACTAGTGAGAAAAGTGAGCAATTGACTCACTCGAGAGAAATCCTTACTCACGAGCCGTAGGCGAGTTAAAACAGCTGACCAGCTGATTTACAGTCAGTGCTGCCAACGTATTTCGCGCGCATACGACGTTGCCTGCATGTTACGCGCTCACTATTTCGTGCCTTCACGTTGCAAATCTGGAGTGAGACAAAGTAATTAGAGTGAGACAATGTTAACATTATCTCACTGATGAGTGCATTGGCCACTTTGCTTTCTCAAATCAGTGAGAGAACATGTACATTGTTAGGTGACTGCAGGAAAACAAATAAATTGGTGAAGAAACATAACCTATTTTTACACAGAATTGAACTTTTAATATAACATTTAACGTGAAGTGACAAATACAACAGTACAACAGCTGACCAGCTGATTTACAGCCAGTGCTGCCAACGTATTTCGCGCGCATACGACGTTGCCTGCATGTTACGCGCTAACTATTTCGTGCCTTCACGTTGCAAATCTAGAGTGAGACAAAGTAATTAGATGATGAGCGAATTGGCCACTTTGCTTTCTCAAATGAGTGAGAGAACATGTACATTGTTAGGTAACTGTAGGAAAAGTACTTTAAAAAGCAACACATGAGGTAGGAAAAAAATACTATCATATTTTAAGCTGAAGATAATACTGTAGGCTACTTTTGACCCAGTAACCCATTCAACCTTTGCATTGCCGTATAACCACGGCCGCCTTTAAAGGGTGCCGTGGTATATCACCTTGGTGGAAGGAAGCACCAATAAGCAAGTAACTTAAATTACATGAACAACTTTTTAAAAACTACCAAAAACAAAAAATAATTGTTATAGACAACTACCATGAGTATTTTTATAGTACAGTATGTATATTTTTTTATAGTATGAATTTTGAATTTGACTAGCAGCCGAGTTCCCGAGTTTGTTTCTGTGAACCCCGAATTTATGTTCACTTTTTTTCAACGTAACGTGAAGTGATGTCATCGTCATTTGTTCTTTCTTCTGGACGCCATTGTTTACAGAAGGAAGAATTCTTCGAAGTCTTCTTTGCGGTTTGTAGGGTTGATAAGTTATTGTTTTTGTTGAATCAAGTTTTGTTCATTTAATAGTAATTTTTCGTAGTTTAGGCCCTAATAAGTATTTAAGCTCTATTAAGTGTCAGTACACTTTCTAAGGCTGCCGAGACCGACGTTGGCAGCCAAGGACTCTCGAGAACTCGCGCCCTAAGGTATTATTCCTTTACCATTACCAGTTAAATTAAACGCCATCATTGTAATTTAATAATTATTATGTGGCAATAGATTTTTGGCAAATGTCTCATTAGGGGTTAGTCTATCAAAAGGTACCTATATAACAATTGGCAAAGGTTTTCTATCAAAGATCTTGATAGGGACTACCTACGCAGCAGACCATAGGCCTAGTATGCTGCGTAATCCTACATACCTTACACAGCATGATTGTCCAATATTTATTGTTTTATTCTGGGTAGGCCTAGATGAATTTTAAGCATCCTCAAGCAACAATAAATAGCTTGGCAAATAATTACTGTACTTACACTGGGATATGATGTAATTTTTATGTCTACTTATTATGTACAGTATTTTTAACACTGAATCCAAAAATGCAATCAGTTTTTGTCGGAGAGATTCCTAAGTGGCCGTAAAACGAAGATTAGGATAATTGAGCGGTAACTTACTGAAGGTAATGGTAACTTAATATGGCGTGGTCAGGACGGGTCCGTAGCCTACTGAGTGACTACTGAGGGAGAAGAGCAAACAACTATTTATACTTGATCTAATGCGGAATGAAATCAAATCAATTTGGTTATGAAACCAAATAGGCCTAATCAGTTTTTATTTAGGCATGTGAGGAAGGTAGGTCGGGTTTTAACCCTCCGAGTGTCACGCGTCATAAAAACGACGCACAACACACTTTGTGTAGGGTCACGCGTCGCTTTTAAGACGCACAAACATCGTTTACGGCGAAGGCTCTATGACTGACTGAATCGGATTGAACTGGATCGAGTTAGGTATCGTTCTTTCCGTAATATTCTAAGCTTTCTCCAGAGGTCTGTCTCTAAGCGCTATTCATTTTAGTTCCGAAAATATTGTAGCAGACAGCTGACGTGCGTGTATTTGTAAACAGCTAGGTTCCCCCGGACCGATGACTGATGTGTTTTATTACGTTTATCATTGTTTTAGTGTTAAAAATCAAAAGTAGTGATATACGTGGTGCATTATAAGAAGATTTAAGTGGTTTTGAAGTGCTGGTTGATGATCCTGAAGAAGTAGGTAGTGATATTGATGTAAATTATCAGCCAGATTCCTAGCTATGGTTAGGCTATGCATTCTTAGCTAAACGCTATGTACTGAAATCCGTTTTTCGCTCATAACTTATTTATTTGATAACTTACCTCGCTATATGATTATATATTTGTAATCCTCATTAAATTTAGAACAAAGTGGCTATTTTCAAATATTTATAGGCCTATAATTTATACAATTTCATTGAGCGCGAACTTATTTTTTTTTTGAAAATTTTCGAAATTATATTATTTTTTACCTAAAAATTTTTTTTTTGAAAAAATGTTCCTTATGTTTTATATATAATATTGAAGCCCATGATTTTCCAAACAAAATGGTATATAGAACATTAGAATTAACATTGTTTTAAGCTTCTCAGATCCGTTTTAATAAAACCTTGCAAAGGGGCCAAAAATAGGTGGACATTAAGGCCTAAACAATGGACACTCGGAGGGTTAATGCGGATTCGTGACTGTATTAAGTATTTTGAAGCGAAGTTAGATTAAGAAGGTAAAGGTTAGGTTAAGTTATAATGAACCGACTCATTAATTTATGCATTTTCCAGACTGTTTTTGCACAATTAAATAGCATTTTTGATATCGCTATTTCATTGTGTTTCACCCACTTAACTTATTTCAATTGTACAAAAGTACAAACAGTCTGGAAGTTGCATAAACTAGGAGTACGCTCCGAAGTCGCGTATGAGAATGAACGAAGACAATTCCATGTAGGCTACCGGTACCATATATAGGCCTAATCTGTCTTTAGTCTTAGGTGCCCCTTATACCCTGCCTCTGCGGCCCGCCGCAAGTTTGTGCGGCGGCAGTGGCAGTGATGACCAGCATTGCCAACACAACTTGCTCATTTTACCCGTAAAATCCGGTGGTGATCCCCGGAATTACCCGTAATCAAGTCTTTATTACCCGCAAAATCCCCTGAATTCGGTTTGTACTGGGCGTTGCCACAAGTGGCACACATTGACCAGTGATTACATCGAGACAATGACACGGTTTTATTAGTGTAGGGCCTAGGCCTAAATCATTTTGTTACTGAAACTATTCAATGAAGGATGGGTATGTCACAGTGTCCTGGAATGTGGTGTGTTATATGCACAGTAAAGTAAGTTGTGGTTATCTTATTACACTTATTTTTTTATTACCGAAACATGTAGAGACCTAAATAATGTAAGTTTTCTGCCGTGGAGACCGAACTAATCTGGCCCAAGAAAAGTGCTCCATGGCCCAAATAAATTGAAATGATTATTTGTTGTAGGGCCCAAATGGATTGTAAATTTCATTAAATTATAATGTATTCTCTCTTGTTTCAGGTTCGCGTATTTTTGCATGGTAGGGTTTTCACCAATTGTCATTAGGCCTGTACGTTTTCTCTACTTTGGAAATGTAGTTCAAGTATGAAACAAGCCTGAATAAGGAGAAGAAGGACAAAAGCAAATTTTGATTCTTAACTAAGGTAACAACCAAGCTTGATTGTCTCTTTTTACAAACCAAACCTAGGTCTTAAAGAATTCTTCATCTTACATGACATCGCCTAAAGGCATCAATCATCGAAAACAGAAAATAGGTTATTTTAGACAACTCCTCTTATGATAACATCAAGAATTATATTTTTGATGGAGTTCATTCTTACACTTAAAGGGGGGCTATGACAAAATGATAAAGTTAAATGTTAAAGTTAATGTTCCTGCATTTTACATTGTATTTTTTTCTCCTTTAAGGAACATTTCTGTTTAAATACACAGTTTTTTAAGTTCTGGCTCAGTAGTGTGAAGTGGCGAGTCGAGTATTTGGACGTAGTAGGTACCTACATGGAAATGGCCAGCACTGCTAACTTGTAGTTTAGCGAATCCAGTATTCCAGTAGGCCTACTACAAAACAAGTCTAAGGCCCTCGGCACCGTTGACTATTCCCTGTTTGACTCCCTACCTACTTAATTAGTAGTGCACTCGACTCGTCACATCACCAAGGCTACATAGGTCCCTATAACTGTTAGCCTACCATACATGTGTTTCGGACTGTTTATTTGCAAGGGACTGTTTCAAGCTTGATTCAGACACACTTGTTTGTTTAATGGAGAAGTTTAGCCTATATCAAGACATTGCACCAGCATCTTTCACTTATACCAACTAAACTGTAGACTCAACTACTGAAATAATGCTATTGTAATTCTTGTAGAGAAAGGTCTGTCCATTCTAGGTACTGTTGTTCTTGAATTGACTTTGCACCATGCTCCTAGGTTGGTATTGTGAATGTCACCATTCTAACCTTCCTTGTAAAGAATCGCCACAAGGCAATATCAACGTAAGCAATAGCCTATCACAGTTATGTTGTAAAACTGATTGTTTTATGTAATCATCATCTCAAGTTATTTATCAGTGAAAGTGCTGTAGCTCAACTATTAATGATTTGGTGAGATTTGAGTTCTAATAATAAGATTGGAAGGACAGACCCACATGAGAATTTTTAAGAGTATTGCCCTAAGTATCATAGGCGTAACAGTGCACAGTGCAACAAGTATGGTTATGATTTATTTAAAAGTTTGTAGAAATCACAGCAAGAGTTTTATGTTAACTTCTGTTCTCTTACATATGTGTTACACAAAGAAAGTTTATTCATTATTGCAAAAGAGTTTTGAAAAGCTTAAAATGATTAAAGGGATGCACTCTAACTGGACCTAGACATGCACTTAATTCTCCTTAACATGGTGGTATTCTTTACGTTGGTTTTTGCGCACATGTTTTTGTTTACATTTTTGTTCTCAGTTGGTGATAAATAATTTAAACTTATTTTGCCAATTTGAGGTTATTGATTTAATTCCAAGGTTTGTAGTAGTTGTTAGGTACTCGGGAACAGGTTCATAAATTCTTCTACTCTAAATCAAAAACGTTAGAACTTCTATTATCAAGGAGGGGTTTACCCTAGTAACCTAGAATAACTAAAAACTATGGAGACTCACAAAGTGGTTTTAATTTTTTTTTTTTTTTCAAAAGTTGTATAAAAAATATTTAGGCTAACAACATTGTTGTGCGTTAAAATTAAAAATGAACAGTCTTCTACACCAACGCAAAACCAAAAGTGGAGAAAAAGACTTCTGCAACCCATCAATCACAAATTTAAACTACTAGGCCTAATGGTTGTGTTTAATCAAGGGTTATTGAATAATATTTTCTTAAAGGCTTTTAATTGTAGCCTAGTACAAAAGATGACAAAATAGAAAGTTATTATTGTTCGCTCAATGTCGTTTTAATTGGAGACGTTGCAAAAAGATAACACCAAGAAATACTTTTTGTTAATGTGCATCCTAAATACGCCAGTTATCCTGACTCTTTTTTTATGCTCACCTAATTACCCTACTGGCTTCTCACTTGATGTGTTGTAATCAGATTCAGGACAAACAATCTGTTTTTGTGACTTGGTGAGCTAGCGTCACAGAAAACATACTACTATAACCCAGAATGCCAACCGCATGGTAAAAACCATTAAGTGTTTTGAGAGAGCTTTGCCTGTCAATCCGTAGGCAGCGCCACCAGTGTTGCTATGCTGAATGCATGGCAACGCTGGTGGCGCTGCCTACGGATAAATTTAAACTTAAAATTTAAAAAATGTTTTAAATTAGAGATCTGTAAAAATCTTAAATAGAGTAAAAAGCCTTGTCATTAAGTAAATTATATATTGTCTCTCTTTAAATTTTTGTTTTGTTTGATGACGTAGCTTGGCGGAAGCACATTGTACAATCTCGGCCCAGCATACAATGGAGATTTTTCATATAGGGTCATATGGTCTCTAAAAATATTCTCATTTCGGGTTCCATACCTGTGGTTAAAATGTATTTGTTCTGGTAGCTCATTTTTAACTGAATGTATGCTATGAAATTCCATAATTCTAGAATAACCTCGTTAATGTCTGAATTTTTAAATTTTGAAAATGTTTCTTACGAGAACTGTGTGGATGAGAATTGGTGATAATGTGAATAATGTTTTTGTAACCTGAATATAGCTTTTATACCAGTAGCTTGACCCCATAAAATTATGCCATGTCTTAATTCAGACTACATAAGCATGATAAACAACTTTAAGTGTCTCAATAGAAACACAGTCCATTAAATAAATGAATAAAGATGATATCGACCTAATTTTGTTATGTAAATAATTCAAATGTGAATCCCATTTAACTGTGTCACCTACATAAACCCCTAAGAATTTTGAGCTTCAACTAAATTAAAAGAACAGTTTTCCATATTAAAACGTTTTTATTAGCTCGCCTAATTGTCCGGTACAAATTTTACAATCGATTTTATACTAAGTTCCCGATGAGCCAGAGACTTGGAAACTTGAAACATAGCTCAACAAATGGATGACAATGCAATACTATATAATTTAATTTTCATATTTCCCTTGGGCTACGCCCCATGGGCTTGTTTTTATTAACTCGCTTTTTGCAAATTTGGATATTTCCCGATGAGCTTGAGACTTGAAACTTGAAACATAGCTCACAAATGGATGACAATGCAAAATTACATAATTTAATTTTCATATTTCCCTTGGGCTACGCCCCATGGGCTTGTTTTTATTAGCTCGCTAGTCGCTTTCCTACAAATTTTGATATCAATCTTAAACGAAGTTTTGGATGAGCTAGAGACTTTAATTTTGAAACATAGCTCACAAATGGATAACAATGCAATATTATTTCATTTAATTTTCATATTTCCCACGGGATACGCCCCATTGGCTTCCACATTTCCATGTTTACATTTTGAAAGAATGTAAACATATCAATTAATTTAAGTCAGCTGTAAATACTTAAATTTGACAGTTCGAAGAGCAGAGATTAAGAGGTACAGGTTCTGCTCCAAATACATTCTAAAAATATAAAACAAGCATTTTAAAGTAAAGATAAAACATATGATGAGAGATAATAAGGTTTTGGTTTGTTGTATTAATAGTCAAAGGTTATATATTAACAGGCCATATAAAATATATTTAACATATTTACACATTAAAGACTAAAAAGATGAAAATAATTTATAAATAAAAAACTTTTTTAAAACAAAACGTTTTTAAACACACTAAAAAGTAGAAAATAATTTATAAATATGTTGAGAGTATAAATACTTGTAAGATTTAAAACAAAAAACGTTGGGTGCATGCAATTAATTGATAATAATACATTAGTTCAATAGGTGAAGTTAATTGTAAATTATCTATAGCATGCACCCCACGTTTTTCGTTTTAAATCTTACAAATATTTATACTCTCAACATATTAATAAATTATTTTCTACTTTTTAGTGTGTTTAAAAACGTTTTGTTTTAAAAAAGTTTTTTATTTTAAAATTATTTTTGTATCAAGTAGAAAATTTTATAATTGTTTTTTCAACATTAGGGTTTAATCCATTTTCTAAAAACCATAGCTCCATATCCTTTACCACACCTTGCAGAGAAGAAAACATTTCAGTTGTATTATTATTTTTTATCAAAGCAGTACGGTTGTGTCATCGGCAAAAATAATAAGTTCTTATTAGAAGCTTTTCGAAGATCATTAGCGTACCGGTAAATAGGAAAAAAAGAAGCTAGCCAATAAATATTGACTTAATTCCCCCAAAGAAGAAGGTGTTTAAACTTTCTGCAATGGACTGGAAAAAAAAATTCTGTGGGCTTACGTGGTCAAAGTTGCATGTAATTGATAGTGATGTGATAGTTTTAATGAATATTTTTAATTAAGTTTTCAAAAGCTCATACCGTATCGGTTTCAAGAAGCCTACTGTTGAATTGAATCGCTTTGGTAATTCGGTCATTCTATGCGATCTTCCTCACGATCGATACACCGAATATTGACGTCACAGCATTTGTTTAAATAATGCATGACGTTTTGTAGCGTTGCTGTTGCAGAAAGGAGAATTTTGCCACAGAAAAAGTTGTCGACTTCAAAAGCCTATTTTATTAACCCTTTGCGGTCGAATGGAGAGTATAGGTCACCGCCCGCCATTTACCTGGCTGCTCAAAAAAAATTGCAACCTATACTCAGACAAAAAATACCCCCGCCGCAGCAAACCTGCAGACTAAGCGAATTTCAACTTGTCTGATTACATTTTTACTAAAATATTTCCATAAATAAGACATATTTATTCCCAATTTAAATAACATTAGATTTAACAAGTGCTTAGGTTTGCTGCTACGGGGAAGGTAAAAAGTGTTTTTTGTCCATATGTCAATAGTATAGGATGAAATAAATAAATTTGCCAAATTTTATCAATATTTATCCATAAACAAGTAAACTACAACAGTTTTCATTTTCTCCATAAGAACAACATGTGAATTTTAAATTAAACTTTTTTTTTATTTTCTCCGTGACCGTTAGGCATACAACAGCGCTTCAATATACTAAATTATTTATTTTTTTAAGCTCTACAAAATGGTTGAGAAAGAAATTGGAAAATATTTTGTTTTTAGGGTAAAAAATGGTAAAAACTCATTTTATCCCCATAAAACCCCTGTTCCCATGGTCCAATTATGCTGGTTTGCGAATTCGTTCAAATAAATGTAGGTTTACACGTTTGTACCAAATTTCATCAAAATCGGATCATTTTTGTTCGAGTTATCGCGCTAACAGACACATATATAAATATATATATACATATATGAATTTGAACGGATGGTGTTTTTGGTCTCTGGGGACCTCAAAACGAAAAAGTAAATCGGTCCCGGGTCTAGGTCTTACCATGAGACCTACGGTAATAGCTTATTCCCTATATGGGAAATTCGCTAAAAGTTTATCTTTGCGGTGGAATGGCGAGTATAGATCGCCGGGCGCCATTTTCCCGACTGCTAGAATAGCAAACTGAACTCGCCGGAAAATTAAGAGAAAAAGTTTGACCTCAAAGGGTTAACTTGTTATAGATCTATAGCATTTTCTGCAAAAATTTTAAATTTAGTTTTAAGTGTAAGAAAGGGCCATGTGGCCCTAACTTTGCCTGGATAAATATGTAATTTTTCATAAAAAAAAACAACCAGTTCTGCAGCTCTTGCTGTATTTCTGCGACAATGTCACACTGTCGCCCAGGGTTGCCACCTGTCCTGATTCTGCCGGCACAGTCCCGATTTCGGTTCCTTATGCCCGTCCATATAAGCCTAGATGTTAATTCGGGGGGAGGGGGGCAATGTCCCGATTTTTTCCTAACCTAAGGTGGCAACCCTGCTGTCGCCCATAGTTCTACTTTGAGAATTAATCCGCCTCCAAGGATGCAGTATTGTAACTATTTTTTTCAATCATAGTTTATTTAAAAATACCCCCGCCGCAGCAAACCTGCCGACTAAGCGAATTTCCATTTGTCTGAATTGATTTTCAGTTAAATATATTTTAATAACATTAGGTTTAACGAGTACCTAGGTTTGCTACTACAAGGAAACTAATGAAGTGTGTTTTTGAGTAAAACATTGATAGCTTAGTACAAAATAAATAAATTTGCCAAGTTTGATCAAAATATATCCATAAACAAGGAAACTACAACATTTGACAATATTCTCCGTAAGAATAACATGGGAATTTTAAATTTACAATTTCTTTAATTTTCTCCGTTATCAATAATTGAACAAAAATACTTTTATATACTAAATTATTTGTTTTTTTAAGCTCTTTAAAGAGGTCTAAAGAGAAATCGGGAAATTTTGTGTTTTGAGGGTCAAAAGTGAGAAAAACCAACTTTTACCCCATAAAACCCCCCTTTACATTACATTTTTACATTACATTACCGTAAAGCCCCGTTCCCATGGTCCGATCGTGCTGGTTCGCGAACTCATTCAAGTTTATCCCGCTTTACACCTTTAAACCAAATTTCATCAAAATCGGACAAAAATTACTCAAGTTATCGCGTTCACGGACGTATATATATATATATATATATATACATATATAAAAATTAGTCTATATATATATATATACATGTATAAAAATTTGAACGAATGGTGTTTTTGGCCTCTGGGGACATCAAAATGAAAAAGTAAATCGGTCCCGGGTCTAGGTGTTACCGTGCCACCTACGGTAATAGCTACTTTCCTATAGGGAAATTCGCTAATAAAAACTTAAGTGTCTAATTTAATTATTGGATAAAGTGAATGCAAAGCAGTTCACATTCATCTGGGTTTTTCCCCCTGCCTAATTAGTCATTCCACCTATTATAGCGGGAGCACATCCCTGTATATCCGGGTGTATTTTAACTTAAATTTAAGATAAACAGGAGTAAAAAAATTGGGTGAGATGGTACGTACATGTTGCTTTGTTGGTGTCTAAGACCAGCTGATGGAACCATCGTATTTATGGAAATCCCAATTAACTTATCAAGCATATCAGAAACCGTAATCAAATTCTGATTACTAAGCCTTGATATGTAACATATCAAGATACGTTACATATTTAACTCCTTTTGTGTTATTAATTGCTCCTCCAGTAAGACTGGGGGCGTATGTTAATTTCATTGAGAGTGTGGCCAGCCCAGAAAGTCTAGTTTACCTATGAGATTTGGCCCTACCAGATCAATTTATCTGAAAGTTTTGGTCAGGGAGAAAAAAAAATAAGTTTTGATCCACTTGAGAGAACAAAATCAACAGCAAATGCTTGGAAAAAGCTCTGAGCTCGACTCTTTCTGACTAAATCGCACAGTTTTTGCTCATAATTTTTTTATCCGACAAGCAATGGAACATAGAATATTTTCATCTTTACGGAAACAGCAGGTAAATGGTGATTACCCATATTAACGCTTGGACCTGAGTAACATTTGCACATCAAGATAGGAATTATCCATCAAGTCACAATAAAGAATCCTCGCCAAAATATAACTCACAAAGAAATTGACCTGTAATTTCCACTTAATCTGCACAGTGCACATAGCTAGGGTTCCCACTGACCCTGCATAAAAAAAGAGGACTTTTAAATGATTAGAACGACTTAACCATCCCTCAGGGGGTCTCCTGAGGAATATATTTTAAAATTTAGGAATACTTACATGCCTTTTAAGGGAGGTTTTTAGAATATCTTTAGATACTAGAACTTTCTACATTTTGAGAATGTTTTTAATCTAGTCTGTCAATTTAGGATTGTATCCAAACATATAAAATGTAAAGCCCTCATAGCCTAGCCTATATTTTATTTAAATTATAGAAATTTTAAACTAGAATTTTCAATTTGTTGCCCTATATTTTTAAATTATTCCTAATATATTTGCTTTTAATTTTAAGTTAGGTGTGCTTATGTTGACTATTATATTAAAAGAATCTGGTAGGCATTAACTCTGAAACTTTAATCTGGATTCTCCTTTAAAAAAAATCAAAATACTGGATTAGAAATTATGTTTTCCATGACTAGAGTTTGAACACACTTTGAAATTTAGTGGTAAAATCGATTAACTTTAAACTCTGGTGATGATTTAAAGTGTGAGCAAAATAATAAACTTTTAGAGTCATATTTCCCCTAAAAAAACCTGTCAATTTTGGAGGACGATGCAACTGTTTCATTGGAGTTGTGTTTTGATGATTTTTATCTTAGAACAAGTCATCTTTTCGGCATTAGTAGGGACTAGGAGTGTTCAAGACGGACAAAATAAGAAGTAAGAGAAGTATTTTAATAATGTAAGCGTAAAAGTAAGCAAAAAGCAGACGAGGAGCTATCTATTCTCTGGTCTGGGCAGTGAGCTGAGAGAGACAGTGACAGTGATGAGAGTCATGTTGTTGTCAACAGTCTCTTGTGTAAGGGTGCGTTCACAAAGAAAGCTGGTTACAAGTAACTTACTTTCAGCACTTGTTCCAAGCGCTTGAGAATGCTGTTGTGTGTTCACAACAAACGCTTGCATTTCAAGCTCAGTGTAGTCTCAGCTATGGTTGAGACAATATCTTCCTCAAGTGATGAAGAGTTTTTTTTTAATTAAAAATGTAGAATTAAAAGGATGTAGAATTAGGAAGGTGTTCATGCAATTAACCGCGGAAGTTAATCACGTTTTACATCCTCAAGAAAATTGAAAGTGTTTTAGTAAAGTTTTGGGGGGATTGGCAAAAGCAACCTATTATCCATGCATCAGAACGAATTTTGGACCAATAATAAAACCTAAAAAATACTTGAAGGGAGTTTTAAACACCCTATGTAGCTGATTAATTATGATGCAAATAATATTGTGGGATATATTCAAATGTTTTAATTTTCTAGGTAAAAAAAAGTAAAAGTGTACAAGTTTCATCTATAAAAAATCCAACACAACACTTAATTAATATTGAAGTAAATGTGTTTGTTTATCATGTTAATACATATATGTTATATTTGTCCTATTGGTTACGTTATTGAACATTCAACGGAAAAACCACAATATGTGGGTAATATATTTTTTAGCGAATTTCCCTATAGGGAAGTAGCTATTACCGTAGGTGGCACGGTAAGACCTAGACCCGGGACCGATTTACTTTTTCATTTTGATGTCCCCAGAGGCCAAAAACACCATTCGTTCAAATTTTTATATATATATATATATATATATATATATAGACTTATATATATATATATATACGTCCGTGAACGCGATAACTTGAGTAATTTTTGTCCGATTTTGATGAAATTTGGTTTAAAGGTGTAAAGCGGGATAAACTTGAATGAGTTCGCGAACCAGCACGATCGGACCATGGGAACGGGGCTTTACGGGGGGTTTTATGGGGTAAAAATTGGTTTTTCTCCCTTTTGACCCTCAAAACACAAAATTTCCCGATTTCTCTTTAGACCTTTTTAAAGAGCTTAAAAAAACAAATAATTTAGTATATAAAAGTAAAGTATTTTTGTTCGGTTATTAGTAACGGAGAAAATTTAAAAAATTGTAAATTTAAAATTCCCATGTTATTCTTATGGAGAATATTGTCAAATGTTGTAGTTTGCTTGTTTATGGATATATTTTGATCAAACTTGGCAAATTTATTTATTTTGTACTAAGCTATCAATATTTTACTCAAAAACACACTTTATTAGTTTCCTTGTAGCAGCAAACCTAGGTACTCTTTAACCTAATGTTATTAAAATATATTTAACTGAAAATCAATTCAGACAGATGGAAATTCGCTTAGTCGGCAGGTTTGCTGCGGCGGGGGTATTTTGGAAATTGGAAGCTCTAAACTTCTAAACTCTACTTGAGCTATCAACTCATCGACATCCAAACTGCACTGTTAGTAGTTTGTAACTGACTGGTTCGGTCAACAAGCACCGGAAAACAAGTACGAAACGTTCTTGCGTGCTTGTCAGAGCTTGTAACAAGCGCTTGCTAGCCGGCACAAGCTTTGTCTGTGAACACACACGCTTGATACTATGTTAACTTTTCTCACGCCGGTTCGAGCTTGTAAGCGCTTGCCAACAAGCGCTTGTAACCAGCTTTCTTTGTGAACGCACCCTAACATAGAATTTGATCCAAAGAGGAAACAAAACTTCTACATAAGATAAGATATCATGACACAATATTTAAACTAAGTCTCCAGTTTCATTCTCGACATTTGATGATTGGAGCCAAAATTAGGCCTACTAATATTACTACGCAAGAAGATTTTTTTTTTTTTTTGACATTTCAAGTCTTGTAAAAATCTCTTTGGACGTTTTTTATGTACCCAAAAGAGGACGTGTCCGGGAAAAAAGGACGGGATCTCTACACACACAGCGTATTGAAGGTAGCAGTTTCCTGCAACTTAAGTCCTCACTCAACAAGGTCACACGTTTAAAATACTATTAATTCAATATACAGTAACCAATGAAATAAATTACAGCTACACTGTAGGATAGTGTTAGTTGGGAAAAACAGGGAATGCCAACAATCTTTGGTAAGCTATACAACATAAAAGTTGCATAACAAAAATTTGTCTGCTGCGATCATAAGTGCTAATACATTACTACCCAGAGTGGTGTAAAAAAATACTTAAATCTAAATCACTATACATAATTGTATGCATGTAAGATGTAGGAAATCTTAAATGTTTCATGACAGCTTTAACCTAGACCCAAATGATTTTAATCTGTTGCCTCGGGTACGATACGAGCAGCGACATGTAAGGTCTGTGGTGGTTACGATACAAGTGGCACATTTATAATGCTCATTGAATTTCCCCCGCAATAGTATTGCAAATATTGTTGTTATCTGACAGATCTATTTTAAAGAAAAACTTAGCTCCCACTTTATCACATAGTCTTCTGGTGACTAGTGTTCTTAAAACCTTGGCAGATATCACACAACACAATTGAGAAAGTAAAAGCTTGCTAAGGATACATAGGCCTACTTGCGGTTTTCAAAATGTTGTCGAATACCCCAATCTGTAAGAAAAATTTAATAGGTAAATAATCCAACCAAATATAAGTTAGATAATAAAACTAAGATTATTTATTTGATATAGTTATCAAAGTAATTTAAACAAATAGGTAGCCTATGTAAAACTCACAAAGTAATTATTATCTACTCCAAACCAATATTATTTAGTATTCCACTACATAATTGGTGCATTTCTGTTTTTTCTACCTTTAAATAGCAAAACAGTCAAGTACTTTTCTTTTACTTGAAGCAAATTAATTAAAGATAATATGATTAGAACTTATTAAAAAACTTAAAAGTTATCTTTTAAATGTTCTTATACATTTTGTGCCAGTTTTGATTTTGAACACTCCTTGTAACCCAAGGTAAAAACATACTTAAATCTAAATCACTATACATAATTGTATGCATTATGTGCTAAGATATAGGAAGTGTTAAATGTTTCAAGACAGCTTTAACCTAGACCCAAATGATTTTAATCTGTTGCCTCGGGTACAATACGAGCAGCAACGTGAGCGACATGTAACGCTGTTGTGGTAGCTACGATACAAGCGGCACATTTATAACGCTCATCAAATTTACCTCGTTATGTAGTATTTAAGGACTAAGCGGTTCTTCTCCAAAGAATATCATAATTTTTACAGCACCACTACCGTCTTCAGAGATTTTAATCCGATGCTTTAAAAGACATCAGCCCTCGTCCTTATCTTTACACATGGTACTGATTAACAATATTAGAGGTCATCTGCTAGTTTATAGGCTATGATGGGGGGATTTTGAAACCTGGTAAATTACTCAAGTCTTCAATGCTATGCATTGGGCTCATTCTCTTCTTCCAACTGCAACGAAGAAGGAGGAAGTTGGTTCAGATTTCAGAAGTGAATTTATTGGACTGAAGAAAAGTCTAAATTACTTGATCGGACAATATAATGCTGTAGTATTTACCGAAGATATGAACGTTTGAATAGGCCTGTATTCTCAGAACACATAAATAACTTAATTAGTTAGGATACACAATAATTACTTGATTTTAATCCTCATATTTTATATTAATATATTATCAAGAAGCTTTACATTTATATGGTGTTAATGTGATGAACCAATAATCCAATTCAGGTGTATAATCTGTAAATATTACATTGAACATTAAATGCATTATTTAGTTGACGTTTCAAAATGTGTATGAAGAAATGTTTGCATCAAGTAATCTGTAGGATAGAAATTAAAGATGTTTTGTGTGTGCATTAAAAGGAATAGGCCCAGTAGACAATTTAAGTGTATGTTAGGTATGATATCTCAGGACACGTTTGTGCATTTGGAGTAGGCCATTTCTCTTAGTAACAAGACTAAAAATAAACCTTTAAGGAAAGTTACAAGTTTCTATGAGTGTTTTGAGCTATTAACCAAAAAGAGTGTAAATTCTTTTCTGTGTCTAATCCAAGAAGAAGAAGGGGTTTTTACCGAATAAAGAAAAATGTTCTCTCAGGTCAACATAATGGCTGTAAAAGCTATTGCATTGAAGAATTTCAGTTAAGCCACTATTATTTTAAGCCCTGATATGCTACTTAGCAAGGTATATCACGCTTTGAACTGCATTACTCTAAACAAAATGCCCCTGGACACAAATTATGAAAAACATTTTTGATGTCTCTAAGCCAAGAATTTGGTCTTCGCCTTATTGACTGCCTCGGTCCCTTTCAGCTCTGTTCTTGCCGATGGATGCTTCGTCAGTCATACCTTTGCAGTGAGTTGAAACGAGCTGCAGTAATCAGTGAAGTTCAAAAACAATATCTACATGTTTTATAGCAATTAAACAAGAATAACTCGGACATAATTTGGATTTTGATTACATAATGATTGCACTGCCAATGATTTTAATATATGATATAGCATGAACTTGTTAAGCTGTTGGTTACTCCCACCAACATTTATTTCTTTTGTTTTACAAAATTATGTAAAATAAAACAACACCAACTTAATGATTGTTATTGAGGACTTGCGTTCCGGATTACTTAACAATCATACTATACATGAGATAAAATACCTGGTTACCAAAGAAATCCTTGTCTTCTGAATGGTAACCGGGTTTTGACTGTTGAGAATCCAATGTCAAGCCCTTAATCCGCATGCCCTTGTCCCCTCTATGCCACTGGCGGCCGAATGACAAAGACAATTCAGCTTGGACACACGGCTTCCATTAATCTGTACCAAGTACCTGTCTGTTTGTAATTGGCAATGCCGATCTATGACGTTCGACATAGTGGGGATGCGGCTTTAGGGTCTGTTAGAATAACGAAAGCGGTCATAGAAACTACAGACATGAAGTTATTGCTCATAGGAGGTCTCAGAAAGTCTTTAAAAATTATAAATGAAACGTTTATACAACAAAATGTTATGTTAGGCTTGTCAGTATTCGTTATTTATTTTTAATGCGTTCTGACGACCTTCAAAGACCGACAACGTCACGTCTAAGGGCTTGACAAAGACACCGTAAGTGTGTCAAAACCGTTCTCCTAATAAATGATTTTTGGTCAACCAGGTATTCACCCTCTTGTTTACGGTAGCTCAATATTTGGTTTCAGACCTGATATAATTATTTTTAGATAGGCCTACTAAATATCAACTATCCTTGCGATTCACATGCAAACATGGACATCCGTTAAATTCTAAAACCGTCTCTATCTTGTTTTAACCTCATTAGTATTTCCCTACTTGTTAATATATTATTAAGATATTCTGGGGAGCGAGCTGGTGTAGTGGTTAGAGCGCGGGACTTCAGTCCCTGAGGTCCCGGGTTCAAACCCCGCCAAGACACCAATGGATTTTATCTAAGTGATAATTCCGCAACCCCTAGGTCTAGCCTGAAGTAATGTGAAAAACAATCCCGGGATTAAGCCTAGTGTCCTAGGACAAAAAAAATAAAGATATTCTAAATGATTTTAAAGTTATTAAAGTAAGAAAGAAAGAGTAATAACGACAAAATACACTTCCACAAGTACAAGATATGAACATAGCTTTACTTTAAAATTACTTTAAACTTATCCATTAGATGACGATTCTATCAGGGGTATGCTAAATCTATGGCAATACTTTTTTCTTAAAAGCTTTTTTAACTGGGTTGTTAGGTAGGATTCAAAAGTCAGAAATCAGAAATCCTTTATTGTCCTTAAGCAAAACAATCTTGCAATAGACATAGTCACATATTATGGTAAAATAGGGTTACACAGTAACCCAGTCTGACTAGATTAATAAGCTAATATCACAGACAATAACAGGTAAAAATTTAAAAGTTTAAAAGTAAAAAGAAGGCTGTAGGCTGGGTGGAGAATATACTAGATAAACTATTAAACATGACAACTTTTACATCAAAAAACTCTTTAATCACATAAAAAGGATGTTCAACAAGCCAGTTGTATAGCCTATCTTTAAAAACCAACTCAGGCAACGCTCTTGACTCAGAGTGCAATACATTGAATAACTTTAAGCTTATGATTGAATGGTTACTGGCACATTTACTTAGTCTATGTGACGGAATTTCAAGTAGAGAGTTAGATCTAGTGTAATGAGAATGGAAATTTTTTCTAACAGCCAAGTCTCCTAATTTTAATTTAACATCAAGTAAACACACATATATGTACAGGTTAATGACAGTCAATATCCTAGTTTTTATAAACAAAGGTCTACAATGGGCTTTGAGAGCTGATTTGGTTACTATTCTAAGTGCCTTTTTCTGAAGTAACAAAACATCACTTATATTACTACCGTTAACCCAGAGAATCAGACCATAGCTGAAAAAAAACACTGACACACACTGAGAAACACTGACTGAAAAAATGCAAAATAGGCTAATCGGATAT
Organism: Macrosteles quadrilineatus; assembly: GCF_028750875.1. Taxonomy (NCBI): domain Eukaryota; kingdom Metazoa; phylum Arthropoda; class Insecta; order Hemiptera; family Cicadellidae; genus Macrosteles; species Macrosteles quadrilineatus. The sequence continues at coordinate 22,103,331 of NW_026542598.1, forward strand.
ATTTCTCAGAAACAACAGTTTTTAACCTATTCACTAAATAAATAACTCTTGACAGTTTTGAACATACTAAATCAATGTGAGCTGACCAAGAAAGACTGCTGTCAATCAACACACCCAGGACTTTTATGGGCCTAACCTCTTTACAAATTACACCTGAGCCCAAATCTTTGTTTTTAGTATGGCAAACTAGGTGTTGTGTCTTGTCTACATTAAGAAGGAGTTTATTGGCACTAAACCAATCCCCAGCTTGTTTCATTGTATGTTCTACAGATAACTTTAATCTATTGAGATCAGGGTGAACAGTTAGGAACGTTGTATCATCTGCAAACATTGTGGTTTGAGAACCCTCAATAATAAGTGGCAAATCATTGACAGAAATCAAAAAGAGTAGGGGACCAAGGACCGAGCCTTGGGGAACCCCAGTTTTAACTTCAATGCAACTTTTTTGCATCAACAAACTGTGAACGACCACTTAAATAAGACTTAAAAAATTGGAGAGGACAACCACGGATGCCATAGTGCTCCAATTTACACAGCAAGAGACCATGGTCGACACAATCAAAAGCCTTGCTCAAATCACACGCAATCACCTGAGCAAGACTCCTTCCCTCAAAAGCTTCCAAAATCCCAGAAACAAAGCAATCAATGGCATCCGTAGTTGACCTTCCACTCAGAAAACCAAACTGACATGCAGAAAAAAGCTTAAATCTATCAAAGTGTGTACATACCTGGTGCTTTACAATCCATTCAATTAATTTACCTAAAATAGGCACTAATGACACTGGTCGATAATTCTTGACATTACTTTTGCGACCCTTTTTGTGAATAGGAACCACTCGTGCTATTTTCAGCACTTCTGGGAAAACTCCCTCCCTAAAAATCGCATTGATACACAACACCAAAGGAAGCAATATTGCACTCAGAATATACCGGATTATATAACCCGATAGGCCGAACACATCTTTACTTTTTGAAGCTTTCATGGCCCGCACTTCACTTATAACCTCCTCACTGGACACATATTTCCATTCAAGGTGAGCTTCACAACGACCGGACCTACGAAGCAGTTCCTCTGAAGACACATCAGGCTGATCGATGGTACTTCTGGCTTCCTCTACTGAGCTGATGAAGAAGTTGTTAAACTCCTCAGGGGAAATTCCCACCTCGACATCCGGAACATTGTTGGTTGTGCTCTTCTTGATGATGTTCCAAGCTGTTCGGCTTTTGTTGGAAGCGGACTCGATGGATCTGTCGTTTGCATCTAGTTTTGCCTGGTTGACTGCCGATTTGTAGATCTTCCGACTGCAATTGTATGCCTTAAGTGCCACCTCGCTAGGAGAAGCTTGAAGTATTGTACGATAGGCCATAGTCCTTTCTTTCATTTTTTTCAAGTCCTGTGTGTACCAAGATTTTCCTGTACCACTCAAAGTTTTGTTTTTCTTTCTTACGAATTTCTCCGGGCAACTTATGTAAAAAACATCCAGAAGAGTGTAGAAAAAAACATTAAATAAGTCCTCAGCAGGTAAATTACCAAAGTTCAACAGAGGCAGCCAGTCAATTTGTAGTAAATTGGATTTAAATTCTTGTAAACGCTTCAAAGAGACGTCTCTATTGACAACTGTAGGTATTTCTGGTCGAGTAGAAGATTGGACCAACTCCACTGTAAGCTCCAGCCCATCATGGTCAGACATATCAGGGTAGACCACTTTAGAAGAATATAACTCTACCGAGATGTTGGTAAAGATGTTGTCGATACAGGCGTTGAACCTAGTTGGTGCTCTGTTAATGTAATGACAGTTTAATTGTTCAAGAGTGTAGACAAGCTGCTTCACGCTTTGTAGTTTATTATTTACATCAAATTTGGCATTGAAGTCACCATTAATTATTATATTACTCTTGAAACGTTCTAAGAATATTAATAACAGTTCCAAATTAGTGAGAAAGATGTTGCTGTCTCCAGATGGTGAATGGTACACCGATACTATAGCCAAATTAAAAGCCTTGATAAATACACCAGAACATTCAAAATTCTTTTCAACACAGAGCCAATCCAGTTTTAAATTCTCAAAACTTATCAGGCTGGATACAAAGATACCAGTACCACCCCTAATGAAATTCTTCCAACAAAAAAACGCTGCACTTCTGAAGCCGTCTAGGTTAAGGAATTCCACTTCTTCTTCAACGAGAACGAGCCAATGTTCATTTAAGCAGATAATACAGGGAGCGGCAAAATGATCTGACGGTTTTCTTTGCCGCCCTGTCGAGCGAATGAGTGGCGTAGGGTGGTGGGAATAGGGGCGTTACAAAGCCAACGTGTGGACATTTTTAGTAGCCATGGAGCCGTGGGATAGCTGAGAAATATGTATTTATAGTAGAAGTGTTTTTTAAAGTTGAAATTCCTGTGTAGCTGTTCAGTAAACGTTTCAATGTGGGTCCAAGGGGAAAAGTCCCAACTCAAAAAACCATTTTGATGTGAGTAGGTAACTTCAGAGCACAGAGCTACTAGTTCAGCATTGAAAAAAACCAACAGGCTGTCCAAGTCCAAGGTCAGACCGGACGCCAGAGAACGCTGAGAGAGTAAGAGAAGCTATGGAAGTTAGTCCTCAGTGGCCTAAACGTTAAGCTGCAGCTCTGTACTTGTCTGGCCGCTCGGTAGAAGAGTATTACAATACGACCTGCATTTCCATTCATATAAAATGGCAATTGTGCAATTGCAACAGTTGAAGCCCAGTGGTTATGCAAAGCTCATCTCTTTTTCAGAACAAGTAGTGATAGATTTTCTTACATGTAACAACATTTTCATTGTGAGCGACGAATCACACTTTCAACCACAACATACAGTCTTCCTCACTCTCTTTAGTTTCACCAGATTTTAGTTTCAATGCTGAACTAGTGGCTCTAAAGTTACCCACCCACAGCAAAATGGTGTTTCGAGTTGGGACTTTTCTTCTTTGACCCACATTGAAACGCGTACTGAACAGCTACACAGGAATTTCCACTTGTAAAACACTTCTACTACAATACATGTTGCTCAGCTATCCCACGGCTCCATGGCTACTAAAAATGTCCACATTTTGGCTTTGAAACGCCCCTATTCCCACCACCCTACGCCACTCATTCGCTCGACAGGGCGGCAAAGAAAACCGTCAGATGATTTTGCCGCTCCCTGTTTTCTGTACTCGTTTTCAGTACTTTCCATTTCTAACATATTTAGCTTGCCTTGTAATCATTGAACATTTAAGAATAAACATTTAAGTACATACATTACATCCGGTAACATACCAAAAGCACAGTATAGTAACCTTTCCATTCATATACAAAATTAGTTAAGTAGTGTAAGGTAAGCTTAGAGTAGTGAAGACTTAACACAAATTAATTTTGCCTACACAAACCACCTTTGTATGTAATGTCTTGTTAAGCAGGGGAAGGAAGTAAACTGCTCCCCCTTGGCTGGCACGCCAGTGAAGCCGTGGTGCGAAATGTTTGCATTGACTGTATTCTTCCTTACCTGATCTAATCCCGACATGCTCTGTAAAACCAAAGTACGAATCACTAGCGTAGCGTTTATGTGAATATGGGGTGCTAATAATGTTTTCTGAGGTCAACTACTAGGTCTGAGGGTTATGTTAGTTTAGGAATACCAATATTTGTAATAAATATTCAGCTTTAAACTAAAAAAAAAATTGGATAACATACTATATGTTATTTCCGTGGTGGTACGGTACAACTTTAAGCGGTGTTTCATTTGTAATGAAATTTACTTTCTAACGATAATTTGTAGCATAGTGTTTTGATAACTGACTGGGTTGCTGTAATTTATTTAAAATGTTACTTAAAATTATTATTTCATTGCAAAATTTAACTCTTAACTAGTATGAATTCCAATTGTTCAGTGAATATAAATCAAATGTATGCTGCTTGCAGCACAAAGGGGTTTTGGGGATTAGCTCAGGTAATAAAGAGTACAGTCAAGGCAAAAACTTTGCACCGCAGCCTCACTGGTGCACCAGCAAAGGGGGGAGCAGTTAACCTTCACCCTAAGCAGGCTGAATACTGGCTGAAATTTGGCAGATTGAATCTACCTACAGTAATCGACTACAGTATCTTGCAACTATAGTGATGGAAAAATAACTTGGATGTGGTAAAAGATGTTTGTGCACCAAAGCAAGGCAGCTTAGGCTCTGGTGTTGCAGAAATTGTGACGTAAGACTTGTGTTGTGTCTGATAAAATAGAAAGAGACAAGCATGTGTTTTGCATGTCTTGTGCATTTTACATGTTTGAGACATTTCTTCTACTATAGTGTAGCCAATCGAGTACAAAATGTCAATACAAACTCAGATGAGAGGTGAGTTGGTGGCTCAGTTGGTAGTGTTACGGACTTAGGGCTCAAGGCAGCGATGTCGTGGGTTCGGATCCTGGTCAATGCCATTAAAATTTATCAGTATAGTTCACCTTCAAACTGTACCGGCTCACCCCTTGCTTTGCTGGATACGTTCCACGCACAGATCTGTAGTCTATATGGACAGGCAAACGCAAGGTTAAAAGAGGTTGCCAACCTCTTAAAAAAAATTAATAAATAAAAAAGATCAAGCTAACAATCTGGCACAAACTAACAACACTGTTTCAAGAATATACTAGAAAAAAAATTCACCACTATGACAATTCATTTTGATAGCCCCGGGTTTGCGTTTAATGACAAATAATAGATAAACATACTTTGTCAGACAATCCTTATAATGTAGGCCTATAGTAGTGTTGTCAAAAACTTGCTACATATGTTTCGGCGGTTTTTTATAACTCCGCCATCATCAGGCTAACGAATGGATCCACTTCTTGAGGTGTAATAAGAATAAGTTAACACATTTGACACAGAAAACAAAAAAATCAAAGATATTCCTATAAATTACACATGTATACATTGCCGCGAGTAGGACTGGAAGCTGCCTCCAGGTTAAAAGATATTAACTCAAGTTAAAAGCTATGTCTATTTCTAATATTTGTAAATAAACATCTCTGGAGGAGGTGGGAGATAAAATAGGCTAAACACTGTTTTATATAGAAAAAAAATAGAGAAAAGATTAAAGCATAGTAATGTGACGTCCGCTGATCCTGTAGAGCATTAAGCTGCATAGCTCAAGTTGCAAGTTCTTGCCCTCACTTCTTCAATTTAGGATGGGTTTTAGAAGAGAATGAAAACTGATGTTTTCATTGCAGCTTATGCTACTGCCTGGAAAAAAGCCTTTAAGTAAAGTTTTACACACTTATTCCATGCTCTATCCTGTTGTGTAGCTACTAAAATATATGTGCAGATATATTTGTGTGGTCAATGCCCCTCCCCTGTGAGGCTTTTCATCAGATAGTAGCTATGAATAAGTATGTTTTAGTAATTTTTAAAGACAGTCTCAGTTTGATTTTAGCCAGCCACATTTGAAAGCATTTTATATTAACTTGTTGGGGGAGAAGGGTTTTTTTCTCCGGCCCTTAGAACAAGAGGCTCGTCCCTCCCCTGAAAATAGACTACAGCTGCCTTTGGGCGGCCAAGGATTAGAGTAATTGAAATATATATATGGCACATCAAAAATACTTGGAGTCAGTTCTGGTGGTAGGTATTATTTATGGATAAGTATATAACAGACATACTAACATTTACAATTTCTAGTAAATTGATATAGGTCGATGATATTACATTTCCATGCAGACATATGGAAGCTGAGGGGGGACTAACAAACTACCCTATAATTTGAAAATATTTTAGAGTCTGTGAGCTTAATTTTAAGCCTCCAAAACTAAGGTTTAGTCGTTTCCGTTTTAATACGAAGCAGCTTGCGAACGATTGCAGCCAAAGTTTATACCTTGGACTAATTACCTTGCTGAGTCACATGGAGAACAAGCACGCAAGTTATGTACACTACTGCTTTGTCCCGGGGCTGCGCATCCGAGTGGCTGAACAATGCTGATAGTATATAGTGGCTGTTCAAGTAGGATGATCAGAGCAACTAGTGGCACTCTAATGGCTACCCACTCTCGACTGTCTCCCAGTTTTTTGCAACATTACTCCACTCAAAATCAGACCCAAAGAGGCTCTACAAGTTGCAATTATTCAATTCTTCAAGACAACACTTTTTGGTGCTTATTCTAAACTGATATGAGTGAAGAGTGGGTGCAGAATAGATTGAGATGATCTGTAAAGCTGTCATACTGACTAAGACGGACCAGCTGGGTCAAGTTTCGAACCATCAAAAAGCTATTGACTTCTCAGGATTGATCCAGCAACATTTTGATCACAAGCAAGCACTAAAACATCTTATCCAAGCTATAGCACCATATCAACAACTGAGGGAGGTTAGTCAAAAAGTTAACTTCGCTCATAAATGAATTGGCAACCTTTTTGATTGTTAAGTGAGCACTATAACCACTCGGCTACATGAGGAAGCTGGGTAGCCACCCCAGACATATCTGGATTCCATCATTGGATCGTTTCAAAGGTCAAAAATAGCTTTTTTGATACCCAACCCAACCCCAAAGGTCATTTGGAGGAAAATATAAACCTTCCTCACAATGAACACTTGCTTTGAGACATGGGGTAGGTAGGAGGTTATTATTGGATGTCTAAATGGAGCAAACAGATGTGGTGTTCAATTAAGTTTGAATTCATTTATTAATTAAGTCGAATTGTGCTGCTGAAAATCCAAAATATTATGCAACACATGGATGAGACATAGATTCAATGGCTAATTTCCTTCGATTAATATGTATGTTGTTTATAAAAATAATTTTCTGTCACTTGACACCATGATAAGATAAATTATTTGATGTCTTGATGACTATAAATAGTTATTAGCAGTGCTCAATTAAAAAAAAAATTAGGTGCCGGAACTAAAACCTATTTAATGTGATTTGTACCTATTTATGCCAATAGTTTGATCTCTCCGAAAGAGAGGTACCAGAACCCCGTTCCGCCACGTTCCCCGAGCACTGGTTATTTGAGCGACTAGTGAGCAAAAATGTGACGACTAAAAAATTAATGTACTCAACCGGTGTTAAAACCAGGGGCGGATCCAGGAACCAAGTAAGGGGGGGCCCGACCCACCAGGGGGTGTGAGGGGCATGGAATACCCCCCAGTACAGGGGGGTCCGGTAGAGATAAATATATCTTTTATTTTAATTTACTAATCATACTATCCTAAAGGTAATCAAACAAAAAGAATGAATCCAAAATAAGAATTATTGCTAGACATAAAGCTTTTGTTATAGAGTTTAGGTTAGAATGACAGCGGACGCCTGACAGCCGAGCCAACAGGTGCCAGCTGACGACACTCAAGTCTCCTTTACAGCGTTGCCAACCCTTCGGTTCCCATTCCGCAAAGCATAGAAACCGCTCACTGTACTATGTGCAGTAGTCATAGCGAATTCGGATAACTTTTTGAGGTTGTGCAGTAGTATTTGACAAACACATATGCTTGTGTGTATTTAAAAACTATCAAAATGTTATTTATAAATTATAACTCAGGTTTTTTTTGCGAAAGGGGGGGGGGCAGGTGGGCCAACCCCTGAATCCGCGCCTGGAGCAGAATGAGGCATAAACAGTAAAATTGCTGACTTTAAAATTGCAAATAAAAAATACTCATTTATACTGTTAATCAACACAAATTTATGATTACCTCCTTTTTCAACTAAAATGATGTTTTTATGTTAATTTATTATATCTTAAATGTGATAAACAAATTTAACGTAAATACAGGTTATTGCCTGTTTATTAATCGTTTAAAATAAACTATATCTAGAGTAAAGTAAAAGTAGTGGGTAAAGTTAAGGTTCTACTATGCTCACTAATTTTAGTGAAAAAAGTCCACTTTTATGACAATTGTGGACAAAATTATTTATATACATTAAAGGTTCATTTAATTTGAGAAACTCCTTAAACCATAATATGTAATCCTTTAAAAACTAAAATTAATTTATATTTACTTGCAGCACGGGGTTGGCACGTATAAAATTCTTATTGCAGTTATGCTCGAGCTTTGCGTTTGCAATGGGGGAAGACACAGTTTGATCAAATTTTCTTCTTTAAATTTATGGTACACTAGTATAACACATCTACCATTGCCATAATTTTCTACCACTTAAACAATAGAGAAAAATAAACAATTATTCATGAAATTAAAAACATAAACATGGCTGTAAACAATCCTACTTTGTCAGTTCTCATTGCTTATCACAGTTTTTTCTTCTGCTTACAGTAGTTCAAATTAGATGTTTTCATTAATGCAAAATACCCCCGCCGCAGCAAACCTGCAGACTAAGCGAATTTCCATTAACCTGATTGGATTTACACTAAAATGCCTCCATAAAAATAGCACATTTATTTCCTATTTAAATAGAATTAGTTTAACGAGTACTTAGGTTTGCTGCAACAGGGAGGGTAAAAAAGATTTTTTTTATAAAATGATAATAGTTTAGTAAGAAATAAAAGTATTTTCCAAAATCGATCAAAATATGTTCATAAACAAGCAAACTACAACAGTTGACTTATTCTCCATAAGAATAACATGGGAATTTTAAAATTACAATTTTTTTAATTTTCTCCGTAACAATTAGGCGCATAGTAACGCTTCAATATACTAAATTATTTGTTTTTTTTAGCTCTACAAAATGGTTTAAAAAGAAATTGTGAAATTTTGTGTTTTTAGGGTCAAAAATGGGAAAACCCTATTTTTACCCCATAAAACCCCCCATAAACCCCCGTTCCCATAGTCCGATCATGCTGGTTCGCGAACTCATTCAAGTTTATCCCGCCTTACACCTTCAAACCAAATTTTATCAAAATCGGACAAAAATTACTCAAGTTATCGTGCGGATGGACACATATATATATATATATATATCTCTATATATAGATATATAAAAATTTGAACGAATGGTGTTTTTGGCCTCTGGGGACATCAAAATGTAAAAGTAAATCGGTCCCGGGCTTAGGTCTTACCATGAGACCTACGGTAATAGCTACTTCCCTATAGGGAAATTCGCTAAAAGATAATAGTGCTGCACCCTGTTGGTAAATCTGATAACTTTTTAATGCTTTTGCATATCATAGAACCAACTTTTTTAGTTGAAACAGGTGACTTTTTTAAAGTCTAATTGTCTTTCAATATGAATACTCATAAGGTAAACATGGGGAACTACAGAGCCACTGGGGCGGAGCCCGAAAGGATTTTTGAGATATTCATATTCATATTCAAACATCTTTATTCGTAAATCATGTACATTGGTGGTACAGTGAATAGTGTCAGAATACTTAAAATAAAAATACTATTTCTATTTATGGGAGGTGGAAAATTCATCAAAAGAATATAATGCTAGATTTATTAAATGCTCCTTTAGAATTTTCTTGAATTTAGATAGGTTGTTTCTTTTTTTATGAATTCAGGGACAAATTTTAGAAAATCATTACCAGCATATGAGGGTTTTTTTTCAAAAAATTTTAATTTGTGAGGCTGGACAAACTCCCTTCTCCTCCTAAAATTATAAGAATGCACTGAATTTATTACTTGCTCAGATTCATTTTTTTTTGCGATAAGAATTGTTTCATAAATATATTGCCCATAAACTGTAAAAATTTTTAATTTCTTAAAATGTTCTTTTGCCGAATCATCTCGTTTAAGCTTAAGCATAATTCTGATAGCTTCTTTTTGTCGCTTCAGAATATTATCCATATTTAATATTTTTGTTGACCCATATAATGCTAAACCGAATGAAATATGGGAGTGAATGTGTGCAAAATATATACTTTTTAGGGTTTTCAAATTACAATAAAAGGACATTTTTGATAATGCGAACATTCCAGAGTTAGTTTTGGTTAAAACTTTCTGTGTGTGCTTATCCCAATTCAAATTTTCATCTATTGTTAATCCCAGAAAATTGATTTGATGTTCCTTTTGAATATTATTTGAGTTGTAAGTTATTGTTGGATCTTTTGTAATTCTGTTCTGTGCTGTTCTGAAATTTATAAATTTAGTTTTTTGTGAATTTAATAATAAGTTATGATTGTAGAAAGAATAATGAGTTATGATAAGAATATGCCTATATGTTAATCGGGAATGAGAGCTATCATCAGACCAATTTTAAGCCCAATCCGTCCAGTGGTTTATGTGTGATTGAACTTCGAACAAACAAACACAAACTTTCACATACAGTATACTAGCAGAGTGTGTCCTTCGTACGGGGTTGGAATATAAGTATAAAATGCTTATTGCAGTTATACTCAAGCTCTGCGTTTGCAATAAGGGAGGACACAATTTGATAAAATTTGCTTTTTTAAATTTACAGTATTCTATAGTCACATCTACCATAGCCATAATGTTCTACCACTTCACCTAAACAATAGAGGAAAATAAATTATCAACAATTCGCAAAATATCACAAACTATTCATGAAATTAAAAACATAAACATAACTGTAAACAATCCTACTTTGACAGTTCTCATTGCGAATCACAGTTTTTTGTTGCTGCTTAGTTCAAATTAGCTGTTTTCATAAATGCAAAAAAAATGTGCTGCACCCTGTTGGTAAATCTTATAACTTTTTAATGCTTTTCCATATCATAGAACCAACTTTTTTAGTTAAAACAGCTGATTAAATTCTTTAATTCCCTTTAAATATGAACACTCATAAGGTTAACATGGGGAATTACAGAGCCACTGGGGCGGAGCCCGAAAGGATTTTTGAGATAAGAATATGCCTATATGTCAATCGGGAATGTAAGCTATCATCATGCCAAATTTCAGCCCAATCCGTCCAGTGGTTTATACGTGATTGAACTTCAAACACACAAACAAACAAACACACAAACTTTCACATTTATAATACTAGGGTGGTCTGCCGTTACACTTTAGACGCATAAATGAGCAAAGCATTATTTAAAGATCGTCAATGGCTAAAGCAGCTAACAACCTACAATATGTTCCCTTTCAACAGATCAACCGTTTGTTTGCCCAATATTATTTAAGTTCTAAAGAATGACAAATTTATCTGATAGTTCATTTATTTAGTTAAGAATAAGAATAAGAATTGATAAAAGCCTGACCATTTGCTTGTACTTTGTAAATGCGCATAGCGGGATGTACTCGTGCAATCAAAATTTTTTCTACAATCGTCAGGTCAGTTAATTCGTTAGGGACACTTGACACATCCATATTATTTAACGCCGTGAATTTAGTTGCATTTGAACGACAACGCGAACAAATCGGTGATTGGCTTGAAGCTGTTAGTTGTTGGCGATGACAGTTAGTGCAAGTGTAAAATTTTAGTGCATCTAATCTAATTCATGTTGGAATTGATTAGCTAACTGCCTATCATTATCAGCTTCTTGCTTCTTCCGCCACTGCTTCATCTGGTTCTTCTCGTTCACGACGCCACTCTCTTACAATATTTGCATTATTGGTGCGACGACCAATATTACGACGTGGTCTTTGAGGCATGCTCAAAACAAATATAGCAAAACAGTTACTTCCTAAACTGTTACATTCCAACATTAACCTAGGATGAAAGTAAACATTGAAATGTAAAAAAAAAACAGTTACAAACAATTAACATATGCTTATCTTATTTAAATGAAACGAGATAAACCCATATGTCATAAACCCAATATAATTTTTCTTTCAACTTACATTAAAATAACAAGCGAAATTGCGTGACCCGTAAAATAAAATCCAGAAGGAAATTTGCAAATATTTTTTACCTAAACATTTTGTAGTCCAGTAAATCTGTCAGAAAATATGGGGTTGCTGTGCAAAAGGTCAGGTAGTTCTGATTTTTGGATATGTTGTTAGTATTGGGCCCATGACATAAAATCCAAGTTATCCACCTCGAGATACTGCCGCTCGCCGCGGGGCGCGCCACTTGTTATCGAAATATAAAAAATATGGCAATTCCTATTGTTTTTCACTCAATCTCACGAACCGTTGATTTTACCGAAAATTTTATATTATTACATTAAAGAAGAATACATTTGTGACAGTTTAAGCCCAACAGCAAGTATGTAGCGTAAATAATGGTCAAAATACAGACCATCAAAATAAATAAATTTTCCAAAGGCCGATAAAAATTGTGGGTTTTTCAATATTTCCACAATATAGTTGTTTGAAGCAAACACCGTATTGATTTAGAGAGTATGCCAGTTTATTTGCTATTAATAGAAAATAAATGAAAGTATGAATAAAAATACCCCCACCTCAGCAAACCTGCTGACTAAATGAATTTCCATTTGCTTGATTTGATTTTCACAAACCTATTTAAATAACATTAGGTTTAACTGGTGCCTAGGTTTGCTGCTACAGGGAGGGTTATATAGTATATAAAATAATAATAGTATGATAAGAAACAAATACAAATAAATTTACCCAATTTTATAAAAATGTGTCTATAAATAAGGAAAAAAACAATAATTTAAAATCTTCGCTATTGGAATAACTTGAGGTTTTTTAATTTACATTTTTTAATTTTCTCCGTAACCAATAACTGTAAAAAACATTTTAATGTACTAAATTATTTGTTATTAAGCTCTTCAAAATTCTTTAATGATGCAATTGTAAAATTGTATGTTTTTAAGGTTAAAAATGAAAAAAATATTCTTACCGGCAAAATACCTATAAAGCAACCGTTCCTATGGCCTTATCATGCCGATCATGCTTTGCGAACTCGTTTTAATAAATAAATGTACGTGTAGATGATTCAATGATTTATATAGGCCATTAAGCAAAAGCAATAGGCTAAGTCACATACAAAGTAAATGATAAATAGCCCATCTCTTGATTCACAAATAAAAGTAATGTTTGTACCAAATTCCACTAAATCGGATGATTTTTGGGAATCATCGTGCTAACAGACGATAATAACTTTTTTGGATACAGTTTAGTAAAATCTTTAGTTTTTTTTTTTTTTTTTGGGATACAGGGTCTCAAAAAACTTACCTAGTTTGAAAATTTATTTATTTATTGTACTAGATACAAACTACTGTTCAACGACTGATACCATAGAGAAGGCTATGCTGATAGCCTACATTAAATGAAAGGTAATTAAATAAAAGTTATTTTAACACTATCACACCTCAATATGCGAACCATTTGTAGCCCTGCATACATGCAAAATATTTTTACTCATTTTTATCATTAATATTTTATTATTTGTATTATAATTTATTACCAAAACTATGTTCAAGGTCAAATAGGTGTACGCAACTCATTGCCAACGTACGAAACTAAAACTTTGAAGTATACTCTACACAGCACGAAATGATTATTACTCATCCATTTGAACAATATTATCGTGAGGTATGTTTAAAACTATGGAGTCTTTTTCAGACACCCGGTATATATATATTTATATATGTTATAACAATTTGAACCAACAGTATTTTTGGCCTCTTGGAATACCAAAATAAAAAAGTAAATCGGTCCCGGGTCTAGGTCTTACCATGAGACCTACTGTAATAGCGTATTCCCTATAAGGGAAATTTGCTAATAATCAGCATATAATTTATATTGAATGGTGTGTGTTGAGGAAAGCACTATTGAATCTTTTCATCAATTTCGTTGTCTCGAGCAATGCGAGAATGGCGCACGTCAACATGTTGCTCACTGTTAATGTTCAACTGACGTCTTTTTTTATAATATTTCTCAACTTCCTACAGATTTGATGAGGACGGATCATCCCAAGCGCCCATCAAGTTACAACATTTTGTCTGTTATCCCTCGTCCCCGAGTCAATCCACCAGAGCTTTTCATTGTCTTTAAGAGGGCCTGTTCGATGACCTAATCAGACCAAATTCCACACCAGAACTTGTCTGTACGTCTTGTAGTGAAATTTCCGATCTTTGTGATTTTTTTTTGTTCTTCAATATCAATCCTGTATTTCAATTCATATTCAGCATGTACTGTATTATACATGTGATCTATAATAGATGGGCGCACTTGGCGTGGAAAAATTACCCGCTACACTTATCAGTTCAGTATACAATACATAACAATAATAAATACACAAGTACACCAAACAATATTTAGCGTACATACATTAGTAACTGCAACTCCATTCACTCGACTACCTTTTACTTAGCATTAACTGTTCCTGTAGCTGTCTCATAGCTTAGTTGTAAATAGTATTTTGATTAATGTAGTTTTAATTTTTAAGAATATTTCTAATTTGATTTGTAATAGAGCTCGTCCTGCGCACAGGTATTTTACGGCCTATGCGGGAATATTGTTCGTATTTTGTATATGTATATATTGTAAAAAAATTTTGGAAATAAAACAGATTTTTATTTGATTTGATCAGGCCATGGGAACGGTTGCTTTATAGAGTTTTTTTGTTAAGAACGGGTTTTTCGTATTTTTGACCCTTAAAACATACAATTTTACAATGTATCTCTAGACCATTTTGTAGAGCTTAAAAACAAATAATTTAGTACATTAAAATGTTTTTTTACAGTTATTGGTTACGGAGAAAATTAAAAAATGTAAATTAAAAAACTTCAAGTTATTCCAATAGCGAAGATTTTTTAATTATTGTTTTTTCCCTTATTTATAGACACATTTTTATAAAATTGGGTAAATTTATTTGTTTCTTATCATACTATTATTATTTTATATACTATATAACCCTCTCTGTAGCAGCAAACCTAGGCACCAGTTAAACCTAACGTTATTTTAATAGGTTTGTGAAAATCAAATCAAGCAAATGGAAATTCGCTTAGTCTGCAGGTTTGCTGAGGTGGGGGTATTTTTATTCATACATTCATTTATTTTCTATTAATAGCAAATAAACTGGCATACTCTCTAAATCAATACGGTTTTTGCTTCAAACAACTATATTGAGGAAATATTGAAAAAACCAAAATTTTTATCGGTCTTTGGAAAATTTATTTATTTTGATGGTCTGTATTTTGACCATTATTTACGCTGTTATTTACGCTGTTGGGCTTAAACTGTCACAAATTTATCCTTCTTTAATGTAATAATATAAAATTTTTCGGTAAAATGAGCGGTTCGTGAGATTGAATGAAAAACAATAGGAATTGCCATATTTTTTATATTTCGATAACAAGTGGCGCGCCCCGCGGCGAGCGGCAGCATCTCGAGGTGGATAACTTGGATTTTATGTTATGGGCCCAATACTAACAACATATCCAAAAATCAGAACTACCCGACCTTTTGCATACCAAAATGTCTTATTTTACTGGACTATTGCTCACTATTCTTTAGCTGTTGGCCAAATTTCTTATCAATTGGTCAAGCCATTACATTCTGATGCTCTTACAAAGAAGTTACAAAGTGAGGGAAAGTGAGCTTCGCTCAATTAGTAAGATAAAACCATTGACTTTATGTGTAGAGATATAAAGTCAATGATAAAACTATCTTGATTATACCATTGTTGGTTACTGAAGATGTATTAATAGTAAAATATTATACTAGCAGGCTAATTGTGAACCAGTCTATGGTCTTGTGTTTAATTCGGTCATAAAAATTTATAGATAATTGATGTAAACTCATACATCTCCTTTTATGCTCACATTCTTAAATAATATTAATAGTTACAATCTTAATTTTCTTAACTCCCGAAGAAAAGTTAAACGCAGAATAAAACTTGCTATCTGAAATGTCTAATCAAATACTTAAAATTATTTTAATTTTTTGTACTGTAAAACTTTTTTAAAAATTTTTTTCAATTCTTTTGAATGTCTGTTTGCCCTGTAAAATATTCAATTAGCCAACTCGCCATGTTTGCATCAACCGCCAACGGACTGAAATGAAAAGGAGTATAGTAGATTTATCTTATTGACCAAAAATATCAAAATTATGGAGGAATTAGTTACATAACACAGAGATAACAACAAAATGTGTAATCGAGGATTACACAACTCAATTTCATGACCCTAAATTGGGCCCAATCGATGTCGGCCCTGAAATCTGATGGTGAAAACCTGTGCTGGTGGTCTTGTTTTGAGCAGGCGAGGTCGGAAGAGATTTCCAGCTGATTTAGGGATTGGGTGAGGATAGAAGACATTCACCACTTCCTCTGGGTAGTGGATAGATATTTTGTAATTATAAACCAGATGGATAATCTTTCTTTATCCATAAAGAAATCATGTCAATTATAAATACTGTTGGAGATGATTTGAATTATCCAAAAAGTGAACTTGTGGGAAGGTGTCCTTAAATTATAGGTGGTCTTTAAACTGTGTGCATCAACATGAGGTGAAAATTAAGCACCCAAGATTTTATTTACAGTTTAAATTACTGTTTTTATGCCCAGTTGTAAAATAGCAGCACAAGTTTCTGGTAACATCGATGATGGTAGAGCTATACTTTAAGTCTTTGTATGTCCTGTGAGTTGCCAAAAAAGAAGAGTGACAATCAACCATTCCTCTGCACTCACTGCTTTACGCATAACTGTATTGTTTTGTTTTTTTTTTTTATATGAGGCCTTGCCATATTTATTAAATCGGTGAAAGTCGCGATTCTCATACACAAGAATCCAGAGGTCCTCAGCATCCAATACATCCAAAGTGTTGTATGACTCAATACAGGTCTTCAGGAGGTATATCTTTCATCCATATCTACTTTTCCCACCTTTCTTTCTTGCACGCTGCCAATTCAGTTCACCAACAACCAGCTGCTTTGGTAAATATAGAGTCATTACATTTTAAAAACTTCATAAATACTTGTTATCTTAGTTATTAAAAAGATGTTCTTCAACGAAGGAAAGCAACGCACTGAGCACAGTTCAGGCTTAAAGAAAGATCGTGAAAATACAACGCTCAGTTGAGCAGGTGTGAGTGAAAGGGCAATTGAGACAAGGAAGGGGAATTGGCCGTTGGGAAAAGCTATGGTTCCACAGACTGCGGAATCTCCGCTGTGCGGTGCGATTTTTTCCGCTGCGGAATTACAACGACACTGGTTTAATGGAGTTCCCCTGTGTGCGGTTCCCTGACGTGAGTTTCCGCGTCCCGGGTTCCGCATGGCTGACAAATCATACTGGCCTGAGAGCAGTGGCAGTGGGGATTCCGCCAGCAGAGAAGAGACCCATCAAATATTGTGACCGTGCAGTTTCATTATGTCTTGTGCTGTAAAAAGAGGTATAGATGAATTATAAAGTAATACATATACTCGCTACACTATAACGATTTTCAACAAAATAACTGCTAAAATAAATTATTATAATATATTTAACATCAAATGTCGAAAATGGTAGTCCTGACGAACAATTATCCCGGGATGTTAGGGTATCAAGTGTTAAACGGGATCCCGTGATTGAAACCCCTAAGTTTGGTCCCAATTCTTAAATATATCACTCCGATCACTATGACTTGACACCAATAAAGATAAAAGATCGACAACATCATCATACGGCATAAAAGCCACGAGGGCTTTTCTCTTCCTATCCATACTCGTCGCTAGTTTGGACAGAACTGAATTTCCGCAACGTTATTTCCGCAGTCAGTGGAACCACCCCTCCAGATTTACGCTGCGGAAAATTACGCACCGCACAACGGAAGTTCCGCAGTCTGTGAAACCATAGCTTAAGCGTTGTCTAATTTTTTAGCCTTACAGTGTTACTGAGTATGATTTTACGATTTTTACTTTAAATCAATAAGTTCCCACTACAACTATTGCATTAGTTTCCAGAGACTTATCTTTCAAACATCTTCAAGATGCAATATCAAAAACCTTCTGTAACCATAACTTTTTCTTTGGTAAACACAATTGTATGATATAATTGCCTAAAATAATAAAATATATGAGACAAAAGTTTGGGGGACTGATTTTCGCTTTTACTACTCCTGGACTCTTTTTGGTTTACTCGCTGTTGTCACTTATATCCAACACATTCAAAAGCCCTTTATTGTTATCTGGATTTCCATTATCTTGAAATGACTGTAAGAGACATTGTACATAACTTAGTTAAAGTTTATTTACAAAACAAATTTGAAAACTACATCCATTTTTATCAATATTTATTTTAATATGAGTGATATAGAAGTTAAAAATAAAGTGAACAAATACTACAAAATTCAATATTTAGCGGCGAGCGGCAACCTGAGCGTGGTGGCTACGATACAAGCTCCACTTTTGTAATGCCCATCCAATTTCCCCCGTTATAGGTCAGTTTTGTAAAAGATGGCAAACTGTCCAGCCCTGCAAGACGTATTGCATGCAACTATTGTTATCTGAAAATTCTCTTTTAGATAAAATTTTAATTTTTAGAAGTCAAAGGCGTCGGAGAAGGGTTACATCCGATCAGCAAGAGAAGAGGAGTGTTTTGGAAATACCACCATCTAATTTGATAATCACTTAACTACACCTCTGTCCTCTTAAATTTGGCTGGAGGCTCACCCCACACGTTTGCTACTGTTCCTCTGACATTTTTGGCTGAACTGAAGCATGACTCATCTGCCTCAGATGTATCGTGGTCATCCTCAACAAATGAGACCTGATGTCAGAGCGGCGGCGCTCGCCGCTCGTATTGCACGCAGGGCTTTATATGAACTAACTGAAAATTTCTCAGTGCTATACATAAAAAAGTGTCGTCTGAGACAAAAGATTATCCACTTGGCGTGATAATACTCTGAAAAGTCAGTCAAGAATTAATACGAACGTTGTTTGAGCTTTAGTACTGACAGTTTTTCCTTGGTCTGGACTTCAACGATGCTAGTGTGGATCAACTGTCTCATTGGGTGGAATCAATACCATTTCTGCTTCAAACTTAAGTCTATGTATTTTGTCGCGAAAACTTCAGGGTGCGTAGTTTAAAAAGAAGAGAAGGGTGAGTTTAGGGTAAACAAGATGACAACTTTTGTTACTCTATAGCCAGTCCATCTGTTCTAAGAAGTTGAGAGATTAAAGCGTTGCAGCAACCAATATTGTAATTTGTTAGCTCTGTGCAAGAAAACTGTGTTCTCTGGATGAAAACGCAAAAATCTTATGTTAGCATACAAATAAATAAATAAGGTCTTAATTTGCAAGCGTTCATCAAAGTACAAACAATGTTTTTCATTACAACTTTTGCCAAATTAACTACATTAATCCAGTTATGGAATATACTAGTCTTGATGTCTCAGCATTCTATGGAAAAATTGTTTAACTGAAGCAGGACTTCAATGGCCCATTAGATTCAACTTTGTTAAAGAAGATACTTATCTGCATTGTCTTTCTTGCATGTTACTGTTTCAAAGTTCCATTATTACTTAACTAATGTGTGGTGGCTGGATGATAAAGCCACACATTATAATGTATGAGACAAATATTAAACTATAGACATAGATGAAGTAATATAATTATATTACTTCATCTATGCTATAGATCTGAGGTATATTTGCGCACTCGCACCCTCGACAAACCTAAAACAACCTGGGCTATTTACTCAATATTCCCTGTTAATTACCGATTCTTTAATGAGAACCATTTATAAAAAGGCCAATAATCAACCCATCAAAAAGCTTCTGAATTTCCAGGGTCAAACTAATAACCTTCTGATTACTAAGTAAACACTGTAATCTCTCATCTATCTTAACCTGTATCTACATGGATGGATTAGTATGGATAACAGCATCATCTCTTTACAATGATCATGCAAAAGAAATTAACTGAGCGAAGACCAGCACTTTTTACTTAAACATGCTCTGTAGTATGCTGAAATTGAGTTAATCAAAATCTAACTGATTGAGTAAAAGAAATGTTTCCAACTAGTGTAAAAACTGTGTCCAATCAATTAAGAAGTCATCGATGTACAAATTAATCAAAACCGCTGTAGAAGTTTCAAGTGTAAATGAAAACATGTTTATTGAATAAAGAATTATTTGATTTGAAACAGACAAAATTGATGGTGTTAAGCAGACATATGCTTATGGATATTTTAAGCACAACCTCTTTGTCTGACCTCAGATCCAATGCCACAAAGACAGAGAGGTCTTTTTTTACAAAATTGAAGATTGAAACTATCCTCGTTCATATGTGCCATTTTATTAATTTTTTTTTTTTTTAAGTTTGAAAAACGTATAGGTATTACAGAATACAGATGAGAACAAAGCTACAGTATTGTGTTTTTCATCAATTACGTTCCCATATACTTATGTTGAAATGTTAAAAAATTGAGATTTTATACAAGGGTGTTACAGGTATAAAGTCCCTTCCTCCCTATGTTTTTTCCACAATTTTTATTTTAATGGGTATCTTAGACCTCAGGTTGCCTCTCAAATCTTACAATAGTAGTAAACAATGAGTCTCATAATTGAAAAATCCCTTTAAATATTAAAATTTTAAAAAAAAACATAAATAACCACCCAATTTATTACATGTGTGGGCAAATATCACTGTAATTGTGAAATACTAACGGATATCAAGTCTTTCTCATGTTGAGTGACTTAAAAACCTGAAGTGATGAAGCAACGTGCGATGGTGAACACATGTGGTTAAAGACTGGCTGTTGACATTCAGTTAATTGATTTAGATTAGTTTTGTTCGTTCTAAAAATGGAGGACCCAAACTTCCTCCCCAACAAAGTAACTAACAACTGAACAGGAAATCTCTAAGCAAACTGTTTCTATATCAGTTTTTAAATTAGATTCATTAACTAATCGGTTTATTTTAGCACCGGTTGTAAACGCTACTCATTATTTTGGGAAAAATCTATGTAATTTTGCAATTGGTTAACTATCCAAAAATACTGAAGTATCAGTGAAATATGATTAGCTGGACTCTTAACATTGCTGTTTGGCTAACCAAGGAGAGTCAGATAGAAAAGTATCAGTAATGTGATTGTTGGAGACTAAAATGTATAGAGTACAGTATATACTCTGTATGGTGGAACCTGTCTCCTGATCCTCCATATATCTAGGGACTCAGGTGTATGGAGGGTCAGGCAGTTGACTAAGGAGGTAGGTTCCACCATAAGGACTATACAAGCAGAGCACTCCATATTGCTAAGGGTACCGGTATACAGTTATGTCAATACTCTCCATACATCTTGGTTGGAGGCAGCACGCTAAAGATGGGAATTACAAGTCTAAGATCTACAAGTTCAAAATATATTTATGCACAAGGTGTTTATAAATCCAATACTTGTATATAATACGTGAAGGCGATTTCTACGAAACACTACTCCTCCGTTAATAATCAACAGATTTTTACAAACGAGGTGTCAAAGTAAAGTATTTTTTGTGTAGATGCCCCCTTTCACCAATTCCTGTAATAAAAGTCCTCGGGCTTTGCCCCACAGGCCATCAAAATCCCAATGTATTCCTTATGAAGAAAAGATTTTGTTTACTTACAGACGAAAAATGGTTGGTTTATGTTAAGGACGGCCTTTTTTATAAATATGTATACTTTTTTAGTGCCATTTTAAGGTAGTAATGAAATGAACTAAGGCAGAAAACTGGAGGCCAATAATAATTACTGCTAGTTATAGTACTCAAAACTCCCTTCTATTTAACACATTTTTATGACTTGAAATAACAGAACATGTAAAGATTCATAACACTGTCTATTTGGTTGACACTATATTGACAACATAGCCATACAGTAATTTTAAAATGTATGACAAATAAATTGTCCACAAATAAATTATCACATTACATTTATTCTTTGTCCTCTAAACCTAAACTTGAATTAAATCTCTTCCTTCACAAAACTGACAGATAAACCATTTTTGCACCGATCTTCTTTAAGATTTTTGCAAGATAAGCAATTAGTACAAAGCCTAGTGGAAACCTTTTTTTTCATCAAGCTAATAATAAAAATATTCAATCTTCAAAAATTAATATTTATGAAATAACTACACACAGTATTTACATCAAAAGGCAAAACAAAACAAAAAATACTGTAGAAACATAAGTGTTATCAAATTCTATTCAAATTCAAAATCACAGACAATAGACCATGTACTATACAAACTAACTGTTATTTCGGGCTTCACTCCATTTGACTTCATTTTTTTATCACAATTTTATTTACAATCTGTTCATCTTTAGAACATTCAGCAAATACAATAACAACTATTAATAAAACGTTAGTTAATCTCTGTCCATTGACAGATCTAACTTAAAAATATTTCAATGAAAAAATAAATAAGTAAATAAACAAGGGAAAATTAAATTGTTCAAACAAAACGTGAGCTTAGGTCCAAAACATGAATCCTTTTCAGCCTGTATATACTGGTACTGTTGTCCAAAAGGTTTAGAGGCAGGTGATTAGGGTGATTTTCAAGCTTCTTTAGATATTTTGTACTAAATTTGGTTATTTCCTCTTCAACCGTCAGAATTCCACTGTCCTTGTGAAGGATATTGTTGTTAACATACCACGGGGCTTGCAGGATGAACCTTAAAACTTTTGACTGAAATCGTTGGATGATATTTATGTTCACCATACTGGATGTTCCCCACAGTTGATTTCCATAAGTCCAAATTGGCTTCAGGATTTAATAATTTATTTGCAATGGTCAATTTTGATTTGACTTCATGAGTACCTATTAAAACTATTGATTGAAATAAACAAAACAGAATACAGTAATACAAACAAATAATCACCTGATTTTAATAATGCAATAAATTGAAAGAATAACATACAAATAAATACAGTAGTGGTATTTTAAACATTAGATGGAAAGTTCCTTTTAAAAAGGAAAAGTAGCGTAAATGGTTTATGGGGGTGTGACTTGTAGTTTTCTCAAAAGTACATGGGTACTTTGGGATTTATATGGATAATTGATTATGACCATGTATTTTTGTGTGAATTACAATGCATAGCCTAACAGATTTTTTCTGACACGAATAAAAAAATTGGAAAATGTGAAACTCTTTTTACACGTGAAGAAAAGATAAATAAATAAACTGTATCAGTAATCTGACACATACTTTCTCCCATTAGATTGTCGACAACCCTTATTATGTGTACGCATTGGGAGTATCTATGATATTTTATTGGGATAATCTAATCACAAAAGCTGAAAAAACTTTTGAACCGTAATTTTTAGTCATGTGGGTACCATATTGCTTAAGAGTTGAATGGACTATAATATTTAAAATTTTAATTAATGGCTTGTTTGAGCCATTATTGTAAATGTTTAAAATACCATTAAAAATCAAAATTATGAACTTTAAAAAATACCCTGCTGCAGCACACCTGTTAAATAATCCAATTTCCATTTGCCTGAATTGATCTTTAAATATTAAATCTATTTAATTAACATTTGGTTTAATGAGTACCTAGGTTTGCTGATACTGGGAGGCTAATAAAATGTGTTTTTAGTACAATTTTAATGGCTTACAAAAGTTTTACCAAGTTTGATCGAAATATATCCATAGTTTTACAATATTCTCCCAATAACATAGGCATTAACATGGTATTCGTGGTACATGAATAACATGGCAATTCAAATTTACAATTTTGAATTTTCTCTGTAACTAATAATCATAAAAATACACTATGGTATACAAAATGATTTGTTTTGTTTAAGCTCTTTCAAATGGTTCTGATAGAAATTGGGAAGTTTTGTGTTGTAAGGGTCAAATATGAGAAAAATTAATTTTTACCCCATAAACCCCCCCCCCATCCGCAAACCCTGTTGCCATGGCTCGATCATACTGGTTCGCGAAGTCATTCAAGTGTATCCCGCCTTACACCTTCAAACCGAATTTCATTAAAATCTGTCAAAAATTACTCAAGTTATCACAGACACACATATATTTATAACATTTTGAATGGATGGTGTTTTAGGCCTCTATGGACATCAAAATGAATAAGTAAATTGGTCCCAGGCCTAGGTCTTACCGTGCCGTCTACTTTAATAGAATTTTCATATAAGAAATTCGCTAAAACTGGAGATACAATTGGTTACATTAGTATCTACATATCAAATTTCATCAAAATCGGAACACATAATGTGGTCTGTAGCTCTGTACACATCCCCACGACCCCACACACATAGGTATTACTTTAATAAACCACTTTTTGGGTTCAGGGGGACCCAAAACGGATATTTCCACCCGAAAATAAAACTCAAAATGTTATCGAAAACTACACTTTCTCCATATAATATGTATAGAGAAAGTTAAAAGTCCATATTACTCGTTGTTGCCCCGTATAGAACAATTCCATATGAAATGTATGTGAATGTATTAATGAGAAATAAACAACTCTTAGAGTGTCTAAACTGCATACTCTGAACATCTGTCGCAGAGCATGGATACCGGAAGATACCTTTTTAACCACATAATTCACATGGTGATGTGAATTATTATTACAGTTATTAATACAGAATATTATTACTTATTACAGTGATAGTTGTCAAGGTTGGAGTGGTATTGGGTTGGTCTCTGAAGGAACGTCGCAAAACGTAAACCAAGATCCTAAAGTAGACTTATTTTTTATAATTTTAATTGTATTTTTAATAATATTTGCAATATTTTACTTAATTACCTAGGCAAAGTTAGAGCCGCATTGCCTATGCAAAAAAATAAGCAAAACAATAAGATAGTTTGAAGTCGTGAATAAATTACAATATTCAATGGTCAACGATAGTAAAATCACCAAAATAATTTATAAAGTTGCGTTAAATTGTTAAAACACCTAACAATATAATAATTACCATCTTTATACGAAGAATCTGCCACGCTCACAACCTTGGCCTAGCCACAGCTGCAATGGGAATGTAAATATTTGTGTTTTCTAACAGATGCAGATCACTGCGTTTCTTTGTTCCTGGAATTCTATTTCTGTTTCGTTCACCAAGGGGATCTCTGGACTTGGAACGATGAACATGAAACACGTGGGTCGCCGCCACCACGGGAGATTTGTAGCATCAAAGTTTGAAACTTAATATACCGTGCTTCCGAGAAGACAGGTGTTTTTAGTTTTGAATTGAAACTAATTCGTTTGATGAAATAATAAGTCTGGGGCCTGTCTAGAGACGCTTAGGATGCGCCGCATTTAGTTTTTGACATTGAAACTTTTACTTTTAGAATATCCCTCAAAAGATGTTTCGTTAATTTAAAATACCAAAATAATGAGTGGCGTCCGGATTTTTATGTGTACTGGTGGGCTCTAATCCTGAAACAAACAGCCGATTCAGTTTCTACAGTACACACATGGCACAGTTTTCACATTTGGATTAATCCAAGAAGTCTTAAAATAGGTATCGACTTTATATCGGGATTTCGTCATAAAATTTAGTAATTTATTTTTACCAATTCGTTATGTTCCACAACTAATATCCATCTATGTATGAAGCTAATAAGGATCACGAACTTTGGAGAAAACCGTACCACACACCTATTAACAACATAATTGAATTGTCAGTCTTGATGTGAAACTCCCCCCCCCCTAAAAATATCACTTTTTTAATAAACTCTCCTAAAGGCACGAACCATAATTAATTAAAGAGTCGAATTAAATAACTTTTAAAATATTAAAGATCTAGATGTGACACTTGTTCAATTTTTTTGTTTACAATTGTTTGTACATGTTTTCCCGACCTTTTGATTCTTACCATGAACAATTGTCTGCACCTAGAAAAGTAACTGTACATAATTCTTATGATGTGGAATAGTATTTACTTTTAGTGTTAAAACCTTTTAATTGTCTACCATGAGTCTTCCAATTGATTACATATTAAGTTCAAGTTCAGCATTCTATATTTAAAATACACACAGTAATTAATTATTGTTGAAATTTTCAATTACGTGAAACAAGAACCGTATAGTTTGGAAGGACAGAAAACAGCTTTGTGTTTAGTTGGTTAAAAAAGGTTCATGTGTAGAGTATTTTTCCTTATGACATGGAGACTAGTGAAATTTATTTGTGTCAAGATTAGACGCATATTCATCCAGCAGTTTGGACAAGGCAGTGAAGAACAACAGTCTATCTTACAGTCCTATCTTATCTTCGTTCTCTACCCGCGGAGCACGTACAGTATAACTAGTTAAATTAATCGTATGGAAAATATCCAATGTCTTACGTTTTCAGCATTTAGAATGCATCTTTGTTTAGTACAGTCAACACAGCTAACCATTATGTGTTAACGCGGTTTGTAGTTTACTTGTAGACTCTGTGAAACGCGTTATCAGATTTAAGTTATCACTCGACGAGGTCAAGGTCGAAGTTCGGCGACCAGTTGTATATATTGACGATCTCTCTACAACTAACAAAACCAAGATGTTCCAAGAATAACGTGTCTCGCTCTTTTTTCCGTGGTTTTACGCATTATTCTTTCTACTTGGCGTTGACGGTTAAGTTTATATGCAGAAAATCGGATGGAAATTCGTTTATATAAAAAATGTTGAAACTAGACAGAAATAAATTTGGACGTTGTGCAACACTCCGGAATTAAATTAAGTAATTAAAACGTAAAAATTGACTTGAATGAATGATCAGTAACTCAACTTACAGTATGATGGAACATGTCTCCTGGGGGATTCCCCGTGTCAGTCCCAGAGACGGGGAGTAAAACCACAGATTACGGAAACCTTACAAATAAAATATCACAGTAATATATTGTCTGTGGTAAAACTTAGGAGACTGGTTCCGTCAAACAGACTATACAGGGTTAGTAATAAGTCTGGAGACCTCCTGTTAATTTTTTAACGGCCCATACTAGAAAAACTAAACTCGGCACACCTTTATGGCATGTTATGAAGCACTTTTTGGGCATAACCGACACTTGGTGTACATCCCCAAAATGGGGGATTTCGGAGGAAACTCAAAAATTACAAAAGATTAGACCCATTGAGTGACCCCTCATTTTGAAGATCCTGATAAAATAAAACTAACAACGCAAACTAGAGGTCTCTATCTCAATCCAGTAAAAAATGGCAGCTGATTGAAATATTTAGAAATCAGAATTACCTTGCAATTTTATATCCAATTTGCTGCTATATTTTACTGTGTTAAGATAGAGACCTCTAATTTCAGTTGTTAGTTTTCTTTTATCACGACCTTCAAAATGAGGAGTCACTCGATGGGTCTTAACATTAAAATATTTTGAGTTTCCTCCAAATTCCCCATTTTGGGGATGTACACCAAGTGGCGGTTATGCCCAAAAAGTACTTCATAACATGCCATAAAGGTGTTCCAAGTTTAGTTTTCTAGTATGGGCCGTTAAAAAATTAACGGCAACCAAACTTTTTAATAGCCCTGTATAGACACCTTCAAGGTCTGTATTTGCACGGGGACACATTTATCCCGTAGTATACGTAGGTTTAATGGAAAATTAACGTTTTTACTCAAAAGAATATATTGCACATGTGAATTACGATTGGCCGCTCATCTTCAGTACTCCTTTGTCATGTTGTTGGCGAGCAGATGAGACACAAGGTCACTCGTACTATTGTGCTTGCATCAGCTGACGAGATTTGCCATCTGATCCAAATGTTATTGATTAAAACAATACGAGAGGCGCCGATAAAGTTACGTCTTTCTAATACTGTTTCTGTTCTAATATTCATGGTATGCATATGTTATTATATGTAAAGATCAGATACAACCTCCCTGAAAAGATTTTGTAATTGTTTCATTAAGTTAAAACAATATAAAAAACTATAAGTCATATAAACATGGGTCTAAAATTACTGGTTTCCTGTATATCTGCAAGTTATTTTTACAAAAAAAAAAAACATAAACTATTAAATATCTTCAATAATAGTACATTTATGGTGAAACATAGAACCACACGATTTATCAAATTTACAATTTTGTTTATTCTTTGTCCAAACTAATAGGATATAATTAAAACCTCCACATAATTTACTAAATAATTTTATTTATCTTGAAATATTTTCGTATTTAGCCGTCATTTAAAAACTCTAAGTTTTTTTATTCACATTTTGTACAAAGATAACGGTCAATAAGCAGAACATGTTTGCAGTATCTCAACGCTCTAGTTCCAACAAGCAAGGAGTTATGAATGGTTTTGGAAAAACACGTACAGATAACAGACGTAGAATACCTTAATTAAATAATGATATAAGCGTACCAGGACGAGAAGTGGTTTTACATCATACTACACAGAAGCTTGCACTTTCCCATCCTTATTGATTGCCGTGCCAACACACGGAAAAGTAACCAATGTAATGTATTTTTACGCCACACTGCAATATTTTGACGAACTTTTCACGCAAGGTCTTAGTCCAGAAAACGGCTGTTTGCCGCCAGCTCAATCAAATTGGGTTTAATTACGTACTACACTGTACTGTAATGGGTTTTATCGGACACCAATCAGCTGATTATACTCTATTTATGTGGCAGTGAGTGGTTATAAACAAAAACATTACCTCTATAATCTCTCTTAGAGGTTATGACTAGTGATTTTTAGTCCTTTAGTTGGTGGAAATATATAAGGATTTGTACAGATTTAGTAGTATGGCGTAAACTATCGTACGTAACTCGTCCAAAATGTGTGTAACGGACTCTTATGGTATTCCCGTACTCGACTTCGTCTCGCACCACACTCGTCCGGTAGGCGGTAAACACTTATTTTCAGGACTAGTAACGTAATATTCTATTACCTTGCACTTAGTCAGCTGATGAAATAAACAGCTAATTGCAACGGTCTATTTTATTTTCTGAAATATTAAAATTTATGCTATATCCTAAATAAATTGTGTTATTAGTTTATGTAGGCTACTTATTTTTCTGTGTTCCATAATATTATGATGTAAAATTATCGTACGTTACACGCCCGGTAAGCTTTAACGTTACTATTACACTTTACCCCAACAATCTATGACTGGACTAGATAAGAAATTGACGGGATAAGAATAAGAATCCTTTTTGTCATTAGAACAGCTATAAGCTAGAAAAATAAACGTAGGCCTACAAGAGTAATGAACAATGAATGGATATGAAAGGTGGAATGTAGGCCATTTCCTTCAAGCTTGTAGGCCTACATGCAAATAGATATCGTCATAATATGAAATATACAAATTAAGTACACTTAAATAAAAAACACAAATCAATGGATTTATTTCTTTACCCCATTACTATATAGCTGGCAGAATAGATGAATATTGCAGGTGACATGCTAACTATCTGCATGGGTTAATTCAAAACTCACGTTCGACTCGACAACAGAGGCATTTAAGTTATCCTAACCTATTGCCGAACGGAGGTGCCTATTGATCGAACGGAATTTTGGTTTGGTTTAGAAGAGTTTGTTAGTTTTCAGTGTTTAATTTTGTTCTTGTCGAATGCACGATTTGATATTGCTTTGTCAGAAGAAATTTTATGCACACGCTTTGAATTGTTATTGTAAATACTGGGAGAGAGGTGTGAGCCAAGTACAGTATTCATCGTTCAGAAGAGATGAGAAGACAGCCAGTGACGAGAGATAAGCAGAAGACGGGAAGTCCTAGTCAAACAAAGTTTCAAGTTTGTTGTGTTTTGGACCCGCCGTAATGATAACATCGTACGATTGGGGTTATAACAGTTAAGATTATGAATGGCTAGCGATTTATTTCAATTTAAATTTGTTGTGGATTATAAAACCCCAAATTGTTGGCGCTGCCACTTATGCTTAGCATACGGCAATCCGTTATGCTAAATTCTTGACAAAATCGTGATGGAAAAATATTCCTCACGTAATCACCGATGATATTATAAACAAGACAGCACATACCATCCTTACACCATTAGGGCATTGTATACATAGCATCTTATTATTTTAGGGTTCCTCAAACGTTTTCAATGCGCCTTTTCAAAGGGTCTTATCGAGATTATTATTATAGCACTGTCTGCTCTTGAGATTAATCTTTATTGGTTTATAATTGTGTGTCTATGCCGTAGAGCATTGTATATCTTATCTTATCTGATAACTCGCATAAAAACAATACCTATACATGGAAACAGTGTAGAACACGTTATAATGCAGATATTGCAGATTGTGGAAAGTGCCGATTATTATTGGGTTTCCTTATCGCCATAGCTATGGTCGTGAACATGTAATGGGATGATTGTATAGACAATATTTTTCCTATAGTCCCATTGATCACGTTCCTACAGCGCAAACATTTACATTAATAATCCGGGTTGTCGGTAAATAATTATTTACTATCGTCAATAGTCGAAGTACGAAAAATTACGACTATGAGCCCAATTAGCAATTAATATTTATTGGCAAAAAATATAGTCAAATGCGTTTCATTATCTTGCAACTTGATTATTTTATTCTTACATCAAGAAGTTATATGTCGTAATATGGAGATCAACATTTTTATCGTTAGATAAAATAAATAATTTTGAATATTTAATTGGTTTAATCCATTTTAGTATCAAGTAACGAAGGTTGCTAGTAATGTTATGTCAAAATATTTTGCGCTTTGCTGTAAACCCTAGATTGTCCGGGGTAGAATGTTGTATTTTTATATCATTTTCAGTTCAATCATAAAGACATTTTTGCATTCAAACCGGCAGAGCTATCTTTACTGCTGCTTATCTCCCACGATGTTAGTGCAAACAGTGAGCGATTCCTTCGTTGTCCGCACACTGTTTTATAACCTAACCATGTCGTCTTTGACGTTCAAAATGGGTTTTGACTTTTCACTGCTTTATATTGGGCTGTTTCTGCAGTCTTATAAAGTTTTTTTAAATATATTAGGTTTCTTTCAATTATCGAAAAACTAATAGAATTTCGTACAAAAATATATGGGTACACTTAATGCTATGTACACATAAAATTAGTCATTGGTGTAGGCCTACATTTGTTTGAAAACTACTTTTTAATGAGTGTAAATGGATTTCAACTTGAAATGATAAATATTCAATTTGCTATTACTT
The DNA here is from genome assembly GCF_028750875.1 of Macrosteles quadrilineatus. Lineage (NCBI taxonomy): Eukaryota > Metazoa > Arthropoda > Insecta > Hemiptera > Cicadellidae > Macrosteles > Macrosteles quadrilineatus. Next base: position 22,134,144 of record NW_026542598.1, read on the forward strand.
AACTAGAGAAAGTAAGAATGTGAACTATCACTTTTGTAGTATTATTTGTGTTAGAAAAAGGTATCCAGTCAAGTTGATAAAAATATATAAATCTGTAAGAAAAAACTCAATAAGGAGAAAAACGTTACTAGTGTAGTGTAGAATAAAAGCGGAACACCTAAGTAGTTTAATTACTATGTGCTCCTCCTCGATATCTGTTTCTTTTACTGCACATTTTAAGAATAAAAACAAACTTAGTTAAACTTACTCATTGACAAAGATGTTCACAAAGTTGTGAATTCCGAACAGGGTCCTGGTTTGCATGATGCTCTATGGTCCTGAGAGATCTCCCAACAAACCGAAAACCTCTGTGCCCCTGGGCCCAGGAATTTAGAAACGCGGCCATGGGCGTGAATTACTTATTTGAAAATACTTATTTTAAGCTAAAGCATCTTTTTGTTACATAAACTATTGTGGTTAAACAAAATGTTAATAACAAGTAGAAAATTAAATTTGACTATGATACACTTATAACTCTGTGTGGTTGATTCAACTTTTTGAAATAAAACAATAGCTGCAGCTGGTGTATATACTGATGGTATGTCTTCTTCACTATCCAATAGTTCATAGCTTAACCCCATGTTCTCTGTAAGATCAATTTAAAATGTGAGATCCATTAGTAGGCCTACAACCCGGTGTCTTTCTTTGCAGACAGACCCCAGTCAACATGAGTGTTATCATCAGGCTGCAGAACCTGCCTTGGTCAGCCAATGCGCTAGACATCCGCCAATACTTCCAGGGCCTCTCCATCCCTGAAGGAGGTGTACACATTGTTGGCGGAGAGCTCGGCGATGCCTTCATTGCCTTTAGGTAAACAGTTTACATGCTTTCACATAAAAATGTAGACAGATAAACCGTAAATTACTGGGACTTATTTAATTCTCTTTTTAAAGAGATAATTGGTTATGTACAGAATTATGTGAACTTAGAAAGTAATGAAAGACTCAAAATACATATTATGTACAAAGTGGTTGGAAGGACACTTTCGGACCATAGTATCTGGCTGCTGCTGGTTCATGTCTTGTAAATGGAATGTCTGTTTCACTACTTAAATTCAGTATAGTCCTTACCTTTCCCATACTGTATTATATGTTACATACCAAGAGTTTTGAACAGTTGCATAGTTTCAGCACAGTGTGGCAAATTTTGTTAACCATTGCTCGTAATGGTTTTTTGGCTAACATTGAATTACTAGGGAATTTGGATTGGCCTTCATATTTTTGAGACACCCCATTTTGGAAAGACAGACAACTAAATTTGGTAGGCTACAGTGTAACTTAGTTAACAGTAAATGTCTTAATTTCCTGTCATTTCGGCAGGGGAATAAAAAAATCCCCAAGCGACTAATTTTGCCAATTATTTTGATATGTAATATTACCATTGAATTGCAAATCAACTAACTTAAAATATACTTTTTTAGCACTGATGAAGACGCCCGTCAAGCGATGCTTACTGATGGAGGAAAGATTAAGGAAGTGAAGATAAAATTATACCTCAGCTCACGTTCAGAGATGCAGAAGGTCATTGAAACCGCAAGGGCTCAAAGTATGAGTCTTCAGACATTCATGCAAATGCCCTCAACACAAATTCCAGTGATACCTGCTACACAGATTCCACCAACTCCCTCACAGACGACACCTGTAATACCACCAATGCCTCAAATCAATCAGATTGTGTCAAAACCAGCAACTCCGGAAATAAAACCTCCACCTGTTCCGGTGTCTTCGATTCCCACCCCAGAAGTGGCCAAGCCTGAACCTGAAACTGAAAAGAAAGATCAAGATACAGACAGCATCTCCGGAAAAGATGACAAACGAGGTCGCAAGGGTCGTTCAAGGTCTAAATCTAAAAATCGTTCTAAATCAAAAGATCGGTCAAGGTCCAGAGATAGATCAAAATCCCGTGATAGATCGAGGGACAGGTCAAGGTCTAGAGACAGAAATCATAGACGTAAAGATAATTATCGAGATAGAAGACGACGAAATAGAAGCAGAAGCAGAGATCGTAGGGATAGAAGAAGATACCGAGACAGAAGCAGATCCAGAGACAGATCCCGCAGGTCATCAAAGGACAAGAAACGAGACTATGATCGCAATGAACAAAACAATATAGAGAATAGCAACGATGCGCCAGCTAATGTAGCTGTAGAAAAGGATATTCCAATGCCAACTACTTTGGCTCAACCAGGGAAACCAGGATTCAGCAATTCAGGTTGGGTTGCAGCAGGGGCCTCTGATAAAGCAACTGGTCCACTTCTCTCCACTCCGATTGGGTTTAGTATTAGTAAAAATCCAACTGCTGCAGCATCACAACCTTCCAGATCTGGTACAAATCCTAATGCACAGCAAATTCAGATACCCAACCAAATTCCAGTTCCCCAACAAGCTATCCCTATGTCCCAACCTCTGAATATGCCACCTCAACCTCCTAATTTCCCCATGATGCCTATGGATGTTCCTAAAGATCAAGATGGAAGAAGGTTTGACCCTAACACATTTCCTCCAGGCGCTTCTCAGCTTCCTCACAGTCTCCCACCCTCACTACAAAATACCCCATTTGGAAGAAACCAACCTTTACTCCCTCCGAACGAATCAAATAGTATGATGCCTCTAAATGATCTTGGGAAATTTCCAAATATGGCTGGTTGGCCTCCTATGAGACCACCAATGGATCCCTCCATGATGATGCCCATGCCAGAAATTGGAAACCTGAACCCCCTAGATAAGCAACCATTACCTCAGCCGATGGGTAATATGGGAATGTTTATGAGACCCCCAATGATGGTTCCCAATGATAAATTTCAACCTCCGTATGTGAAGCATGATCCAAGGATGCAAAGTGATTTTACTCAATCCCAAATTAGAAATGATGGACCATACCCGCCTCAACAAAATTTTCCTGGAAGTGAGTTTGGCCCTTCCAATACAATGAATGTTTTCATTAATACCTGTGTAGAAATCAGAGATATGTCAATGAACACAACAAGCTTGGATATTAGGAGGTTTTTCCAAGGTTTACTAATTCCTGAAAATGGCATAAAAATCATTACTGATAAAAAGGGTAATAAAGTTGGGATAGCTTATGTCCGATTTGGAAAAGTCTACTTTAAGGATATGGCTCTCAAGAAAACAGGTCAACTCTTAAATGGTTCACCTGTTGAAGTGCTACACATTGATGACAACATATTTGATAAAGCTACAGATGTTTCTGAATTTTCAGAAAACTATTTAGAAGATGCTCCAGCTTATCCAAAGCATTATAATGACAGCTTTAGAAGACCACAAGAGCCAATGGAACATTTCACTGACTTAGTCATTCATGATGTACCTTCCTTCGCTAAAGACAGAGATATTTATAGTTTATTTAAGGGTTTAAAAGTAGCTGATGCTTTTGTTCTTTTAGGAACTGGAAGAAAGACAGCTACAGGATATGTTAGGTTTGAATCCCCAGCTGAAGCCAGGAAAGCCCTAACAAGTTCATCTAGACTGGCAATCGGTTATACTTCTGTGAAGGCAGCAGTATGTTATGAACATGAGTTTGATGAAGCCAGGGATCGAAAGAATATGGAAGAAAATGATGAAGAAATTATGGATCCCAAAGATACAGGATACATTCCTCAGGATGCAAGGGGTTCCAGGTTCTCTAAAAATTATCCTCCTCAAGGGTACGGCTCGGAAAGAACAGATCCTAGATTTAACCAGTCTGAGAAAAGAGTCTTATTGCCCACACCCGGTCTTAAACCATTTGATCCAAGATCTGGTCGCAGTAATAGCTCTAATCCACCACACTTTGATAAAAGGCAAAATGAGTTCCCATCCCGCTCTCCAAGGGAGGATTTTCACCAGAAACCATATGGTCCTGATGATATGCATCACCAGAAAACATATCCGAGGGATGGGGGAAGAGATGGCGGACGCTACCCTTCTAAATCCAATTATAGAGATGATCGTGGTAGAAGACACCAATTTCAAAGCAATCGAAGAAATCATCCTCAAGAGGATTTCCAACGTAGTTCATATGAGGAAGAGTTCGAACCACATCCACCCAACTCAAGGAACAAACCAACAAATGACCATCCAAATGATATGCACAAACCTCCAAATATTAAACCTGAAAGTATTTCTCAAGGCAGAGTGAAAGCCCCTAACAAGGATGATAAGACTAAAAATAGTAATGTATCAACTTCTAAAGAAGATCTTATCAAAAGTGATAACCATGTTGATCAAAAAGATGTTAAAAGTGATAAAAATGAAAGTCGTGTACAAAATGAAGTTGTAGATTCTCATACTGAAAATCAGCAAACTGTTAGTACACCAAATAAAAGAGATTTAAATCCCGAACAAGAAACTCAAAATAGGTCCAAGAGACCTGCCAACTTTATTCAGACTGACTGCCTTATTCTGCGAGGGCTGCCTTTCTCTGTTACAGATAGAGACATTTTGGACTTTTTCTCTGATGAAGGCCTTGCGCCTACTCAAATACACATCATGCTAGACAAACAGGGCCAACCTGCTGGTGATGCATTTTGTGAGTTCAATACAACTGAGGAAGTAGAGAGGGCATTGAGTAAAAATGGGACTCATATGGGTAGAAGTGTTGTGTCAGTTAACCCTGTATCCAGAGAAGAACTTATGGAAGCAATTGGTATCCCCCCTCCACCACATGACCATATGCAAGAGGACTACCCACCAAATTTTCCACAGCAAGAGTTTCGTCCTCATTTCCGTCATCCTCGAGGAATGCCTGGCTATCCTCCTCGTTTCCCTCGAGGTAGAGGGAGAGGCTTCCCACCTTCAAGAGGAAGAGGAAGAGGTCATTTCCCCTATCCTGAGGGGCCTGGTAGACATCATCCCCCACCGAATGAAATGGACGTAGATTCACAAAGTGTAAATGCCTTTGGCAAACCCGGATGTGTAGTTGCTATGGAGAACGTGCCATATCGTGCTGAAGTCCAGGATATCATAGATTTCTTTCATGGTTTCTTTGTTCCTAGGGACAATGTTATCAGGAGATTCAATGAAGATGGAAGGCCAACAGGAGATGCTAGGGTATGTTTCAGCAGTCCTAATGAAGCTCTCAAAGCAGTAAAAAATCTCAATTTTAATCAAATATTCAACAGGGAAATAACTTTAACATTGGTACAATGAACAAGTAATGTGTGTGAACCAATGGTTTCAGGTTTTTTTTATCTGGATTGTAAAAAGTAGTTTTAAAAATGATTACAAATAAATTTGTAACTATCAACCATTTAAAGTTTATCATTAATCCATCATTAAGAATAATTAATTGTCGAAATAAAGGTAGCCCTTGATTATTTTGCAAAATCACTACAATAGTTTGTTTCCAAGATGCTAAATGTCGCCATTATTTTGGTGTAAGTCTTAGTATTCTCAAATCTTTATTTTATATAAAAAAGGATCTCAAGCAACAGATTTTAACAAGTAGACTACTTTCAAATTGTAGTTATGACATATTTCATGCAATTTCACTACATAAAATTGTTTGAAACTTCTTTTATTTTACATATACACTTTCTCATTTTAAAACTTTAGCCTATAGTGTAAACAACAACCACATGGTGGTTACCTCATGCCCATAAGATGGAAAAAATAGATAAATGTGTTTTTTTTTCATTATTTGTGAGGTGTTTTAGTGGACTGAAGATCTCAGATTAGAATTAATTTTCTTGAATGTACATATATAAATATTAGGAGTTGATACTTGTATATATAGAGATAAAATTTGTATAAAAGTCATCAGTGTTGTTTTGCATTATTTTCATACACAAATTTCTTATTATGTAGTCTGATTGATTTTGAAAGGTCAATAGAGTATTTACACTTATGTATTACTAATTATCAAATTATACTTTTCAAAACAATTTTGTGGTATTTTTTACCCATATTCAATTAAATGAATGAATAGTTTATATCTAATATAGGCTAATCAATTACAGTAATTCCAAAACCACTTTAAAACTGACTGTGCTCTAAGATTCCGCCACAAATCAATCTTTGTTTCAATTGTTATTTAGCTTAAAGGGAAATGAAAAATGCAAAATATTATACAAAAAAATATGTCTTTATTTTTAGAAACTATTACATTGAGTATTCATGGCAGGACATTATGTTGTCATCTTACAAATTTAAACAAAAACGTTCAATTCAACCTTTGAGAACAATGGGGTACAAATTAAGATCCATGAGTCTAAAACGAAACAAGTTAACAAATATGGGTTGCTCCATGATGAAAAATATCCAGGATAGCCTAGGTTTAATGTTTGTCAAACTCTTCTTACACTACTTTTCACTCAATGGAATTTCTAGTTATTATTGATTTTATTATTAATAATTATTGTATCTAAAATTAACTTATTGTGCTAGGGTAATTTTTGGCACACATACATAGGTAACTCAACAAAAGCTATCCCAAAACTATTTACAATTAGTAGCCTACTGTCGTTCATGTGGACAACAAACTTAATATTCAATAAGTGTGGGTACTAATCAGTGCAGTGTTATATCAACTGTACATTTTATTAATGATGACATACAGACTAGAATGCCAATTTTTGGTATTGTTGAAAATAAGAAAATCAGTTAACTGAGCACAACATAAGATACATCACGAGAAGACGTTTCTACAGAAGAAAAATCAAGAATTCACAAAAGAGCTATATTGTACAATTAAAAGTTTAACTTGCAATATTATTTAAAACAAGACTGTTATCTTGTGCTGATGACATAGTTGCTGTTTCTACTTTGATTCAGTTATCAAACTATTTAAGTATAAGAATCTTAAGTGACACCACTTACCCTTTTAAAGGACTATATATATTTTAACTTTAAGAAAATTAAAGTACTACTAACACTAATTCAATGTAATCAGAAAACAGTCAATTAATTTAAGATCGTTTGAAAAAACCGACCATCAATAACTGTTTCTACTTTGATTCAGAGATAAAACTTTTCACATTCAATGTATCTCTACTCTAGTCTTGAAGACTATTTATGCCTTTTTAAATCAAGAAAATTATGTCAACACTAAATAAAAGCACATAATATCAACATCTCAATGTTATTTCTAAATATCAAATCAAGAGTGATTTACTTGATTAAAATCACATGTTTTTACCACGGACAAAATCTTATAGTTCAGATTTATCATTCTTATAGAATATCTAAATAATACCTTTATCATTAGTAATTTTCAGTCATGAATACATTGCAGCATGATTTTTTTATGATTGCCACTTACTTTTTACTGCATTTATTTTATTCACTCTAATATAGAAGATCATTTAGTCTAATCAGCAAGAGATACTTGTCATAACATATCATTTTTTTTATTTTACAGCAGGATGATCAACTTTGAGTATTTTAACTCTACGGTATCTACTCAGTTAACCGTGATGTGTTGTTGTGATACAATTAAGTTACTCATCCAATTATAGGTTAATCTCAAAGCTAAAAAATATATTCAAAATACACTCAGGGCTATATTTTGACTCTTATCTGGCCCATGGCAACTTAGCCATGTCCGCCCCCCTATCTCATTCTTTGGAGGCTGGAGCCTAGGGGATTTACAAATATGCGCGATACTGCTTCAACTTTATGACCTCGACCCTTTGTTTTTGACAATCTGATTGGTGAGACCTAGAGGCTAGTAAACTAGCTATAAATTAATTCCATACTTTGATGATAATTTTAGAGGTCTACGGGCCAGACTCTATTACTTACAAAAACATTGACCTTCAGGTCTCAGGCCGGAATCAAATCGGGGGAAATTGAGTTCCTTTGGAAAGTACTGATTTAAAAAATGTAAATTTTTTTATAGTACTATAATTGGCTTGAACGACTTCTGCAATTGCCTCAAAATTGAAACATGGAACAAAAATGAAAATGGGCCTAAAATAAATTTTCTTCGGTCACGGCATAATTTTGAATGCCCCCTGCGGTCACGGTAAAATTGTGGACATCTTCTGCAATCACTAAGGAATCGCACGGTAATGTTTAATTTTTACAGCAAAATAGTGAACATCTTTGTTTGCAAAAACATTCTAGGTCTCACGCAGTCGTGACAAGATCATGAACATCTTTGTAGAGGTATCATGGACAGCTCCAGGTTCACAGAGAAATATTGAACAACTTCTGCATTTGCAGAGACATCACCTTCGACTCCCTTGATTGCGTAATAATCATGAACATCTCTTGTGGTCACGGAGAAATTGTTTACATTTTTTTGCGGTATTGGAAAATTTATTTTCGTCCAGTGATCATGGCAAGATCGGGATTTGAGATTGTTCAATCTTCGAAGACGCTTGATTATCAATCAAATTAATTAAAAAGCCTCCCTCCCAGGTTGAGGCACTCCATAAACCACCGCTAGGGAAATACGCCCCTGACTACACTCCAACTAATACTTCAGACTAACTACTACATGATAAAGTTACTTTAGATTTTTCAGCAAATAAAAGTTGTTACTGTATTTTTATCCAAACCTTATAATTTAAGCTATTAAATACATAGCTATCACTCTTTATAGCCTAAATTTGTTAATTTAAAAATAAACCAAACAATTAATTGTTAATTTACAACTACAGTCATCTCTCATCTCTTGATTATTTTAGAAGTTTGTAAGATTAAAATGTTAACTTCCTTTTGCACATTTTTTTAAACTTTCATTTATTAACAGAAAATTGTACACATTTTCTTGGTAGCCTCAGCAATTCTAATAACAGATTGCATTAAGAATTTTGTTCTTCAACAAATTAAAATAGTTTACGTTTTATGAGTTAGTGCTTGAAATACTTTGAAAAGATGAATCTCCCTATTGATTCAAACTCAATTTTTGAATGATTAGATGATCTACTGAACTTATTACTGCTCTGTGGTACATTTGTTTCACTACATTACTTTTGTTTACATTTCTGGCATAAAACATGTAGAGGTAAGAAGACTAGTTAGTTGTATGTGCTTTTTCTCAGGCTCTAAATTGGAAACAGAATCTTTGATAAAATGTATAGTATCAAAAATGTATACGACCTTGTTGCAACTGTATAAACTACATTCCCACCAACTTACAGAAAAATTACCAGTACAAGAAAGTTACGTAACATTTGACAAAACTAAATTGACTTTAGTAGCGAGTCAAGATACACAGAAATAAAGATCATTTTACAAATAGACAGTTTTTTAACATTAACCAATTTTTTGTACTAATTCTCTAAGAATTATCATCCACCTTTTTACAAAACTGTTAGGTGGTTTTAGTTTTAACTTTTCAAATGGTAAAAATAACCCAACTAAGAATAAAACTCAAGGAATATTCGGCAAATAAAAACTAGACATATTTAGACTTAAAAAAGGAATATTTAAAATTAAATGCAACACCCGATTAATCAGGACACACCTGCAACTTTTTTTATTTTGTTTTGAGATAATAAAAAAAAAAGCATCTAAAACCCTAAAAAAGTTTTGACAATTTTTTCCTACTTAAACACTACCAGTACAAAACCTCACTTAAATCATGTCAAAAACTTATCATTGTGTTAGCAGTTAAAATTGTTTAACCATAGACAAACTACTAAAATATTATAATTGACAAGGAACTTTGAGGACTTGAAGCCATGTGGAAAACTGAACAACCTAACTTATTACAAGTCTTTGGTTTAAAAATTGACATATTTCTTACATCTTAAAATGTCCTACACAAAAATGTAAAATATCACATTCAGTAGATTCAATACGATGTATACATTTGTGTTAGTGTTATTAAGAAGAGTGACTAATTCAAATCCAAAAGACATATTCAACATAATCCTTCGTCTAATTATGATAAAATGTGTGCAAATTACAATAGACTAAAATGTAAAATACAAAACATGAGTTTACAAAACACATAACAAGTATGGTACTTAAATATAAAAAATAGCACAATATATAGCTTAAAATACAAAAAGAATATAACAAGAGAGCATAGTAAAATATTGTTACACAACAAACTACCACTAAATTTTTAAAACAAACATGAGAAACATTAAAAATATGGCACATTATTACAATAAAAAAAAGAAAGAAATATACAAAAACTTAAGAAATATATACTAACAAGTGACATTGTTACGATCTATGGCTGAACTTAAAACAAACGTACCTTTAGAGACCAACCCCTCCATGTCTCTTATACATTCCATCAGGGAAGTGCTTTTCTGAAACAAAAAAGTTAGACCTAATTAATATTAACGTTCAGCAAATCAATGTAGACTATTTAGCAATAAGGACCTGATCCTTACACAACTCAACATGGATGTATTTTATTTTGCCCACCTACAGGGAGAGAAACCATCCCTCAGAAAACCAGCTAGGAAATCACTTCCTAGAAGACTAGATGAAGACCATGACTGAAAGCAAACTACATTTAGAACTGAATAGATGAATGACCCAAAGGACCTAGACATTCTAAAATTAGATCTAGATTTTTATTTTATTTTATCAAAGACGACTGTTTATAGACTACTGTAACACCGTGCATGATATTACTGTCAAGTAAGGAATTGAAAAAGTTGTGAATCATATCAATAGAATCTTTACAGCTTGGTTGAGGTTGAACTCCTCCTCCTTAGTCAAACGTTTTGCTTTTCTAAATTACCATCCAGCAATATTCTGTTGATACTTAAATAGGAGACGATTTTTAAACAGATTAATAATTTCACTCTTATATTGTCAGTATATCCTACAGGACCTAGAAATATTAGGAAAAAAATTATACTTACTGAAAATGAGAAATCCTTGCAGACATAAAAGTTTGCATCATTTCTTGCATTCCACGCTTTTCTTTGACTAGATTCAGTCTTCGTAATCCCGTTTGTTGGATGTTCAGGATTCTTATGCTTGAAAGAAGACTCATTATTTGTCCTTTTTGTCACTGAGATCTGATTATTTATTTGAGATCCATTGTTTCCAAAATGTGAGGTAAAGTTTAACTTTGGTTCCCTCATGATAAAAATTGTTTGTGATGACTTAGATTTGGTGGTTTTAGGAACTTTACTTGAAACTTTCACCTCACTACAATCCAATCTTCTTTTTGTTCTCTTGTGAGATTTTTGGGAAGCTGCTGAGTCCGACCCAAGGACTGATGAGGAAATACTTGAACTGTCGTCACTGTAATCATCATCCAGTTTGTTCACCCTACATTGAGACATTGAAGATGACTTGGGTAGATGAGTGGAATCCCCGTCTGAAACTGATGATTCTTCATAACACAATAAATCTGTATTTATAAGCTTGGCTTGAGGTTTGGTCAGAAACAAATCTTTGGCAGATTTTTTTCTTGTAATCGAATTTTGCTTTGTATTGTTTGTATCTGTTTGCTGATTGTTCTTTCTATTAAAAATACCCTCACAACCATTTGTGGGAACTAACTTCACTTTACGGTCGTGTACCAACTTTTTTTCCTTAACTTTTTTGGTTGGCTTCACAGAGGCGTTAAAATTCTTTTCTTTTTTGTTAGTTCCTTTAGAATTTTGGATGTTTGTCGATTGAGTTCCTTGTCGCTCAATATCTACTTCCATTTCTGTAATAATGCACTTGTTTTGGAGCTCCTGAGACAGTACATTACAGACTTCATTTTCGTCCCTTTTTGTGTTTGTAAAACACTTAGATTTGCAACAACCTTCATTTTTCTTAAAATTCCTTTGTGCCGGAGAGTGGGAATGGCTTGGATCCTCGCAGTCTGATGAACTGTGGCTTCCCAACAGATTGATACTGGGAAGTGATGCTTGCCATTTCTTTACCTGAAAAAACAAAAACTCCTAATTTTAGCAATTTACAAAAACATTCAATTTTGTATCTTCAAAATGTAACAAAAATGTGTTATAGTTACAGTTAGGCTCAACATTTCTTTATTAAGGCTATTACAAAAATACTGAATCAATGCAGGGAAAATTAACCCGATTATGTGAAGGAGCTTGGCTAAGTTTAACTAGCACTTTACATTGAATAGTATTGTGCACCTATTCTCAAAACCCCTAGCAAAAGATTTGTTCTATGAATGACTGCACTGCTTTACAAATAAATGTAAGAATTTTATTTTAATTCTTATTTATTTGTACATATACACATCCTCAAAAAATAAAACTTTTGAAAAATATTAAACTATAATACCACTTTAATTTTATTTTCCGGCAACTTTTTTTGTATTTTTTCAAACCTTTTTATGTTAGTCATAATTATTTCCCCTAAATTTTTACTTTGGTATTATCTTACCTTGTCAAAAGGATCATCATTGGGGAGATCAATGTTTATGGACTGTCGCTGTGGTAAGTTTGAGTGGTTATTCAGAAGTGGATTGCCATTTCTATTCAAACCATCATAGCTTTTTGACAACGCTCCTTGGTGCTTGGTTCGAGCTTGAGAATCAAATCTAGGAACGCACGGTTTTAAATTTCCTAGTGGTTGGTAATTCTTTCCCAGATGACAAGAACTTGAAAAAAGTTGTCTTACTGGGCTTAAGCTCTTTTCATAAGGTGAAGAATGAAGAGTTGGTTTGAAATTGTCTTTAGCGTCGTTTGTGGATTTTGACACGTCTTCTTCAGGTATGCAAGAAGCAAGCTGATCAACATTTGTGTCAATTTTGTAATCAAACGAGTCCAAGGTTAAGTTACTAACTGACATAATTTGATTTCTTGATCTATTTCCATCACTGTAACTTAAACTTATTGATTGCACTCTTAAGTTATCAATTATGTTTCTAGCCTCTGCAAACTTCAACAAAAGTTTGTTGTAGTTTCTGTGCTGGGCGTCAATATACAGGGATTTCTCATGCAATTCATGTTTCAATTCCTGAATTTCCCTCAATAAATCGTCTTTCTCAATTGGATGCACAGTTTCTGTCTCTTTTGGTAATACAACCGGCTCGTTTTGCTGTTCAAGCTTTTTCAAAAGTTTATTTCTTTTATTTAAAGCTTCCGATTCTTTTATGTTTCTTATATACGCTTTAACTTTACTTTGTACATGGTCATAGCTTCTTCTCCCGCTGGTAAGACTAAGACAGCTAAGAGATCTTTGAAATCCTGAATCTTTGGATTTAGTGGTGGATGATAAGGATTGGCTATTGATTGTTTCACAAGACACATTATTGGATTTAGCGCTATGAGTTAATGATGTAAGGTTAGAAACATCATGTAAAGACACAGATTTACTAAATGTCAGATGTGGTTGTTTAACAGGCTTAATAGATGGTTCTACCATCTCCATTTCACTGGTCTTTGTATGAACAGATTGTTCAGTCAGATCATCGTTTATAAAATTATTCTGGAGTGGTTTTGTTTCATTTACTTTAATTCCCAATTCATCCGAATTTGGGATGGTGGGCGTATGGTCTATTTCATCTAAATCAATTGTAGAATCGCTACAGATTGAGTTGGTGTAACTGCTAAAACTACATAGTGAAGGTTTCTTTTCTTCACTTATGAGCTCTAGCTTTTGAGGCAGCTCAAACACTTCCCTTATTTCATAATCAGTCATATTCAAACTGCAGACCTAGAACAAAAGAGCTTAGTGAAAATTACAAAAAGAAGGTTTTATCAACACGCTGCTGATGACTCCGACCGGAGTCATGCCGTACTGGCACAGCGTGAGTACAACTCCGGTCGGAGTCACGGTGCAGTGTTGTACAAGTTTGTCTACTGTGACCTCTGCATTTATCGGGGATCAACTAAACTATGTCAGAATTTTGTGCTGGTCCTATACTTTAATTTAGGCCTAGTGTAGGTTGGGTTTAGGTTGGTACAGACCGTTTCACCGTGCTTGGCGTGTAGGGGAGGCAGTGCGAGAGAGACAGAAAATCTCCCCTATCACACTTCCCCTCCAGCCATCAAGTACAGTCGCCTGCTCGCCTCCACTCCAATACGAATACAAAGACTGCTGTAGCGGTTATTCACATACTCATCCAAAAAACACATGTGTAAAAATTTCTAAAGTTCATATTTTTATAGCAGCTGGAAAAAGACAAAACAAAATATAAACCGTAGATTATTTAAATTAAATGTTTGAACACTACATCTAATACTCTCCCACCTTTTGACTTGCAAAGTCAAAATATTAATTATTGATTCACGTATCTTCCTGGTGGTCTATTTTTCCCCCTCTTTGTGTGTAAAAAGGTTGATCATGTTCACTTTCTACTCCTTCAACCACTTGTTCTGTATTAAACCATGATGCCATGTTTTGGGTTTCTCGTCATAAATATTTATTTTATTCATATTACCTGTTACTAATATGTATTTTCTTGTTCCTTATTAAATGCTTAATAAATTGTATGTCTTATTTTTTTATTATTAGTGCATAAATATACTTAATGGCCCGTTAAGTTAACAACAGGTCTCGTAACCTTGAAAATAAGTTTTATTTGATATTGTTTGTACTTGAACACATAGCCGATACCTATTGAATCTCACGGAAAGGTAGCGATTTCTATTTTTTTAAGATAGCCTTTTTTATCTACCTTCATTGAATATATAGTTTTATAAGGCTTAGGTAAATTTATAAATTTCCATTTATAAAAGCCACGTTTACGCTTAAGTTGACAACCAAAAGTTTACAACTAAAAGCTTACAACTAAACGGACGAAGAAGATTCAATCCATGCCGCGGCTGCTTGTGTAATTATAGCCAGCCACTATGGAGATGACGTCGATCCATTGAGTGTGAGCATAAAAAACTTCATGAGAATGACAACTATTGATTTCGAATAAAAATTTTGTTTATGATCGGACAAAGTCAAGGAAAGTGACACTAACTTCAGGAAAGCCATAACTGTCCAAGAAAAGCTAGCCGTGACCTACGTTTTTTTGGCTACTGGTGATTTCTACACTAGTCTTGGTTATTTGTGTAAAATTTCAAAATCAACCATTTCCCTGTGATTGAAGTTTGTGAGGCTTTGATAGAATAGTTCTCCACTAGTTTTTCCACAAGTTGTTTGCTGTTCCCCACCAGCGTGTAAAAAGATTAGTCTTTCACCTTTGGATATGTGCGCTGACACGCTGTGTCGTCGCTCCATCCCTTTCCTGACACATGTGCTGAATCGATGTAAGACTTGTCTGTAAACACAATCGGACGGTTTTCTGCTCGAAACTCTCAAATCTTTTTTAGGTAAACAAATCGTTTATAGGCCACATCTTGCGATTCCATAAGAATATGTTTGTTGGTTTTAGTTTTCTTCCATCTGTATCCAATATTTTTCAATATTCTCCTTACACTGGATGTAGACCCTACAAATCCTGGATCATTTTCTAATTTTATTTTTATTCTCTTTAGAGTTGGAAGGCATTTTTCAGTCAAATAAAATGTGTTTACAATTCTACGTACAACACCAACATCAGAATCGTCAAGACCAGTAATTTTTCTTCTTAATTTTCTCTTTTTATTAGGGGTTTCATAACTGGAGTTTGTTTCTTCCAATTTTCTTTTCTCCGTACATAGCCGTGTTAAAGTCCGTTTTAAAACTCCACAAGCAGCCGACACCCTATCTCTAACCTTTTTGGGATCAATCGTAAACCTTGATTCCCTAGCCTCCAATTCCATAAAACTCATAACACTCGTAATTACTTCACGCGTCTGACTTCTTAGCACTTTCCCTTTCAATTTAGACTTGAACTCAACCGGCACATACATCTTCACAATCAATCACAAACTTACAGGAACACTAACAAAAATACACTAGAGCTGGAGAACTATATTTGAACCACACTTGTGGGAAAATAAATGGGTAAACGAATAATAAATAAATTGTAATAATAAATAATAATATAAATTGGAAATACAACTCTTCAAAGCTTTCTATGACTTACTTATCGAAAATCTCAACAACAAAAACGAACCTTCTTTCTCCATTTAAAACATTAATCCAACTCTACCAAAACTTTGTCTCCATGACAACCCGAAAAAATACAAAAACGTAAACATAAAGCAAACTAATTTGACAGCTGATACTAGTTCACAACTTCAGTATTTGAACGTGACTGTACATCGAGGCGTAGTGGGGGAATGCTCTCAGTGCGCATGCTCTAGCGAGGCGCCACGCACCGTGACGCTATCTGTAGTAAAAATTCCCGTAAAATCCTGTCTGGCGACACTTTTTGTCCCGTTTTCAGGGATTTTCTCTCTTAGAGCCACATTACAAAGACACTGGCTACGGATCCAGGCAGTGCTGCTATCTGTGAGTTTTTCAGTGAATTACGTCCACTCTCGGGGTAACACAGCTCCCGCTGTTTTGCCACTGTCAAGATTGATATTTTAATGCTATTGCGTTTGCTGATTCAATGGCATGCCGAGGTTGCGTTGCATTTCCGACCATGTACTGCCAAAGGGATTCTCGCAGCGAACGAGTTAAATATCTCAATCGGCCTATCATCCAGTAACAAAAAGAAATTTTATTTTTTTACTGACAAATCAATCTTGAAGAAGCAACAAACGTGACTCATAGTTTTGATCAATCCACAAGAGTTGATTCCTGGTGAAGGTTGCTTGACCGATTTACATATTTTAGATTTTCAACAAATTTCCTAAATAGCTAATTTAGTGAACTTCCTATGTAGGCCTAGGGAATTTAGCAAATATCCCATATAGGGAATGAGGAATTAATAGCATTCTAGTGTGGATTAACGTCCGCACGAGTGAGTACTACGTCTATCCGCAGTACTATCCTGATAATTAGACCAATTCGTATATAGCAAGGAAAATTTGGTTCGGATTCCACTATAAACTGTAGGTCCCTTAGTTGCCATTAGCTGTATGGGCTATTAATTAACAGCTGTGTCTAAGGAATGTCGGCCTTAGTCACTAACAAGACTACAAGATCGCGCCACTCATCCTACACTCATCTCTATTCATACTTGGCTTAAAATACCTACTATGTATGGTCGCAATTTTATTGAACAGTACAGACACAGGACGTTTTACTTTTTTGTTTTGTGGTCCCTAAAGGGCAAACACACCGGTGTATCCCATTTAGCACGGTAACTCGAGTAAAAATTATGCAATATTCATGAAATTCCGTACAAAAGAGTTTGCTGACTAGCATAATTGGATTATGGGGTAAAAATAAGTAAAGGCTAAGTTGTAAATTGTAAATTCTCATGTTATTCTTATGGATAATAAGTCAACTCTTGTAGTTTTCTTGTTTATAGATAGTTTAAGTTTTGATCAAACTTGGCAAATTTATTTAGGCCTACTAGTAATATTTTACTAAAAAAAAACACAAACTTTAATACACTCCTCCCTGTAGCAGTAACCCTCGGTACTTGATAAACCTTATGTTATTTAAATTGATTTAATTGAAAATCCAATCCAATGGAAATTTGCTTAGTCTCCAGGTTTGGCGAGGAGTCTCTCTACAAGACATGGAATAACAATATCATCGTGTTTCACCCACTATTTAACCCTTTGAGTGCCAACGTCCGGGGAACCGGACGTTTTTAAAACGAGCCAAAAGTGCCGACGTCCGGCCGACCGGACGTTTTTAGAACGAGCCAAAAGTGCCAACGTCCGGCTGACCGGACGTTTCGTAATCAAATCAAATCAAATCAAATCAAAATATCCTTTATTCATGTAAGTACAATTGTACAGGAATAGAGTCAGATCTTACAAAATAAAATGTTTTACATTTAAGAACTAAAAATAAGACAGAATATTTATTTTATTTGTTCTCCCAAAACTCTTCAAGAGAATAAGGGGAAATTTTAATCAAATACTGTTTCAGACAATTTTTAAACTTTTTTGTATCATTTTCATTTAGAAGTATTTTTGGAAGATGGGACATAAATTTATTTCCTGCGAATTTTGTTTTCTTTTTATAAAATTCTAGATTGTGTCTATCAATTTGAGATTGAGAACGAGTGTTATAATTATGACTAATTTTGTTTGATACCTGAGTTTTTGTAATATTTTTTTGCATAAATAATAGTTTCCAAGATATATAGTCCATGAACAGTTAGTATTCCAAGATCGGTAAAAATATGTTTTACCGAATCTTTCCTTTTCAAATTAAACATTGCCCTAATTGCCCTTTTCTGGTACGATAAAATCCGTTTTAAGTTTTTTGATGTAGTTGCTCCATATATACTGATTCCATAAGCTAAATTAGAATGAACTAAGGCATAAAATATTGATATTAATGTTTTTAAGCTGCAAACTTTATACATTTGTCTTAAAGCAGATACTCCTGAAGACATTTTTTTGATAACATGATCAACATGTTTGTCCCAGGCTAGATTTTTATCAATTATTAAACCAAGAAATTTTGTATGTTCTACCTGTTGTAATTTATAATCTTCTAAGATTATGTCTGGATTTAATTTGTTTTTGTTTTGTTTTGTAGAAAATGATACAAAATTAGATTTTTCAGGGTTTAAAAGAAGGTTTTTGCTATCTAAGAATTTTTTTAAATTCTAATGATCGAACAGTTGTCATAACAACCGAATGGATACTCGGATTCTTTTAACCCATATATTAACATTGAGTCGAAAGTTACTAGATGCGACACATCAATTTTCGTTGGTCGAAATATCGAAAATTCAATTTTTACGAAATTTTAACCTAAAAATCGCCAGATTGCGCTCGGCATTTTTAGCGCGACCTTCGGGAAAAATCATCGGCATTTGTTGAGCGTTACTTTTATTTCTCGCCTGGCACTCTAAGGGTTAATTGTGCAAAACCAGTCTGGAAGTAGCATAAATTAAATGAGTCGGTTCATTATAACCTAACCTTTACCTTCCTAATTTAACCTCACTTCAAAACACTTAATACAGTCACGAATCCGCATAAAACCCGACCTACCTTCTCACATGCCTAAATAAGAACTGATTATTTGGTTTCAAAACGAATTGATTTAATACCGCATTAAGTCTAGCATAAACAGATGTTTGCTCTCCTACTCAATCAGTCCACAGTCCACATACCGACCCATCCAGACCACATCATATTACCATCAGTATAGCTAAATGAACCATAGATTCGTAATTTTAACCTTCGTTTTACGGCCACTTATGAATCTCTCCGACAAAAACTGATTGCATTTTTGGATTCAGCGTGAAAAATACTGTAAGTAGACATCTAAAAATTACACGATATCGCATTGTTGAAATATCAAATATTTGCCTTGTTAATATAGTCTATCCTGTTGTTACTGTTGTTATCTTGTTCTTGTACAGAGTATATCATATTGTTATTTTTCGGCAAGCTTTATCTGTTTTCATCAAGATTGTTCTGCCTCTTTTACTAAAGTTTCACTCGGCTTACTGTATTGCTACTTATCATTATTGTTCCTATAGGCTACTGGTTTTGTTTTTCAAATCTATTGTTTTGTCAACTTGCTCAGATAGTTTGTTATTTATAGTTGTTACTTATAGTTTGTTATTTAAATACTTAGTTGTTATTTTCGTTAGGCCTATTTATCTTTTAAGTGTCTTGTTATTGAAGTCTTGTTTTCCAGTTTTTTTTTCACTACTTTTGTACTGGCCTATGATTTTTGTTTTCTTCTTTCTGTAAGACAATAATATTGCATTTTTCTGTAAAAATGGTGCAACCGTTTATCTATATAAATAAAATTACAGTTTTGTCTGTACATTGCTTAGAATCATGCAGTTTTTGGTTATTTTTACGTTTCATAGCCTAAGAAAGACTAAACGAGTCTTATCTCAATTTCTGTCTGTAGGCCTATGTCTGTTTGTCCATTCTGTGGTTGCGTCTGTAACGCCAAAATGTCATTTTACGCGGCCTACTCCTAGAAAACTAGCGTAGGCCTACCGATCAAGGTTCTAATCATTTGTCTGTATTTACTGGATTGGTGAGAGTGTCTTTGGCTATAAAAACCTGGCCTCGCTTCTTTGAAAACAAAATAACGTGTTATCAAAAACCCAATTTTGTTCGATTTTTGTCAAATTTTCTCCTAATGTTTACTATTACATTTGATGAAATAACGATCAGCTGTTTGGATTAGTTCTCACTTCTAGCTGTCACTGATATGTTGACAGTAAAAGTTGTTTACAAATACCGCAACCATTTCCGATCAAGTTTTGTTAGCACATCCAAACCAAGTGAGATTAAAAACGTTGTGCCTTACAAAAAAGGTTTCCACTCATTGACGGCGCTTCAAGGACAGTTGTGGTAAGTGCAAAGTAAAAATACCCCCGCCGCAGCAAACCTGCAGACTAAGCGAATTTCCATTTGATTTACACTGAAATGTCTACTTAAAAATATAACATTTATTCCTGATTTAAATAGAATTAGTTTAACAAGTACTTAGGTTTGCTGCATCAGGGAGGTAAAACTGTTTTTTTTATGTTAATAGTTAGTAAGAAATAAAAACATTTTTCAAATTTGATCAAAATATGTTCATAAACAAGCATACTACAACAGTTTGCTTACTCTCCATAAGAATAACATGGAAATTTTAAATTTACAATTTTTTGGAATTTTCTCCGTAACCATTAGGCGCATAATAACGCTTCAATATACTAAATTATTTGTTTTTTTAAGCTCTACAAAATGGTTTGGAAAGAAATTGCTAAATTTTATGTTTTTTGGGTCAAAAATGTGAAAAACCTATTTTTACCCCATAAAACCCTCCGTAAACCCCCGTTCCCATGGTCCGATCATGCTGGATCGCGAACTCGTTCGAATAAACGTAGGTTTACACATTTGTACCAAATTTAATCAAAATCGGATCATTTTTGCTCGAGTTATCGTGCTAACGGACATATATATATATATATATATATATATATATAAATATATAAATATATAAACATATAAATATATAAATATATATATATATATATATATGAATTTGAACGGATGGTGTTTTTGGCCTCTAGGGACCTCGAAACTAAAAAAAAATCGGTCCCGCGTCCAGGTCTTACCATGAGTACTACGGTAATAGCTTATTCCCTATATGGGAAATTCGCTAAAATCACAACTGCAGTGGGTGACTGGGTGATCGTGGATGTTGCTGCGATCTTGGAAGATATTTCTGATTTTGCTGTGATCGTAACAGAGGTTTAACTTACAGATTTAGCTAAACTCGCTTTTCCAATGTTTCACTTTTAGTTTTTACTACTTACATTTCGACAACGATATCGGTACTTTTCCTACTTAGGAAGTAAAACTACAAACGTCCAAAACCCCAGATTTGTGCGTTTTTTGTCACATTTCCTCTGAATGTTTGCTAGATATATGTACCAAATATCGTTTAGAGAGAGATTACGTAATCTTTTACATAAGAAACCTTTGTTTGGATAAAGGTGGTTTCTTCAAACTGTCATTAATATTTTAACATTGAAAATTGCTTACAAATAATGCTATTATTGGGAAATAACTTTGATTCTCAAAAACTTGACATTTAAAACCAAGGGAGATTAATAACTTCGGTACTGCACCACATCAAGTGAAAGTTTTTTTTTAGCAAACCATAGTGAGTTTTAAAGCTTTACGTTGTTAACGTTACATGTTACATGTTTTGTGGCCTGTGTATTTATTTATTTATATATTTGCCAACGGATTAACACCTATATAAAACAGTTTGATTAGAAGGACAGTTTGAATTGGTTGTAAGTACTATAGTTCTTTTCTTAAATATAAACGTTGGTTTATGGTACTGCTACTTTTCCTTAGAACCGGTGGTAGCAGTAAGAATCATTTTTATGTAGAAACACATCACTATTTACAACTATAGGCCTAGTTATCGTTAGTGCTGCACCTTATTTCTTATTAAATTTAATTGATGTCCTACTGTATAATTTTTGCGTTTTCTGTCTGGACTCCAAAATGTTAGTTTAGCCTATGCTATGAAATGATAAAACATTATTGAAAGATTTTTTAGCAAACCATCATAATTTTTTAAAGCTTGGCGTTGTTAACGAATAAATTTTTTGTGGACTGTGTATTTATTTACTTATTTATATATTTACCAACGGATTTACACAAATTTTACAGTTTGATTAGGTCTAAAAACGATTATCATTACATTTGATGACACTATCAAAACTTTCAAATACTTAATTATTTTGTTTGTAATTTGCTTTGGTTAAAGCGTAGCAAATCCCCTATTCAATTCTGCTATTGTGTGTGTATGTCTGTTGGTAACGCATTAATGTCCTTATTTCTCAGTGTTTCTTGGAAAAGACAAGATCACCTTTGTTAGGCTATTGAAAATTTCAACCCGAATAAAGTGTGCAGTAGTGAGGTTGGGGTAGTTTTTTTAACTACTCTTAACCAGTGTGAAAAGTAACTTCCAATTACAGGCCTACCTTAGGGCTATTCCTCATAGCTATAAAGCAATTCCTTTTATCATTAGATATAAAATATGGACTAACACGATCGGGTGACATTTAATTGCGAAGCATTCGTTTTGGCTTTGAAACTGTCAGATATTGTACTTGCGAAGGTTTATATGTATTCCTATACAGTAATAGTTTTGCTAGGCCTAGCATATCTGGAAAAATGCACACTAAATATGCAAACCAACTCCTGTTCTGAATAGGTATAAGGTTTCAACTTACTACAAGATTCCCGTACGTAGAACGGGCAAACAGCTAGTAAATAATTAAGGGTACAGTTTCTTAACTGGGCTATGCTAATATCGATTGAAACTATCGATTCGACAAGTAAACTTTCGTGCGATTTTTTCACCATCAGCAAGTTTGGTTGGTTAGGTTAGGTTATGATAGTTTAATTTGATAGCCTAATAAATATATTTAAAAACGTAGAGGATACGCGTCCGGTAACTGGACGTGGATAAGGCGTACGGCAATGACGTCATGGGGTTGCGGGAGCCTGGAACGCCTTTACTACAACAATACCATGACCAGCCATCGGTGATAGTGGTGTAGTGGATAAGGTGCTCGGCTGATATGCAAGAGGTCCGGGTTCGAGTCCCATTGGTGACTAACTTTTTGTCGAAGATTTTGCATTGAAAACCATTTATTCTTAACTGTACATCTTTTATTAGAATTTTTGGCATTTATAATTTTTTAATAGAGAAAGAATTTAACCTTAATTCGATTTTTTCATCATCAGCAAGTTTGGTTGGTTAGGTTAGGTTATGACAGTAATTGCCGGACGTCTAATCCACGTCTGGTTACCGGACGTGTATCCTCTGCCATTTAAAAATATTGATTGTTAATCAATATTTTCAATTCGATAGTTTCAATCGATATTAGCATAGCCCAGTTAAGAAACTGTACCCATAAATAAAGTGGTGGCCGCCAGTTAAATTCTCTTTTTTTTAACACATTACCATTATGGCAACCCTCAACCCTATGCAGCCTAACTTAAGCTGTAGGCCTAGGCTATTATTGAGCTAACACTTATGACAAGCATGCCTAATGTTACTCACCTGCCAATATCCTTGGAAAATGGGTGTACTTTTAATGTTAGGCCTACAACATGGCATCAACACAAAAACCTAGGCCGACATCATTTTGGACCAATTAAACCTACTCTTTTCAATCAAACAACCAAGAGCAGTAACATAACATCCTCGGCCTGGGCATAGGCCTAATTTATTATCCTTCACACACGGTTTCGGTCTAAGTCGGAATGAATCACAAACACAAACTAAGTTAAACTGTTTACATACAAAGTCCTGGTAGCCTTTTCTTAATTCTCTGCTTCCTGTCTTTGCTTTCAATCTTTATCACTCGATCTGATTGATGTCTATATCCTCATCATCTCTTTCTTCCCTTCTGCTTCTGATACTTGATTCTATTCATTCTGACTCATTCACTTACTTCCTTCACTCTCACTACAAACACCAAACACTACAGTAAACACTAAACAGTAGTCTCCAACTCCAGTCTCAAGTCTCAGTCTCACACTCACATAATAGAGATCCTCACTCTCAACTCTCACTGATTGTCTTGTCTGACTGATTCTTTCTTTCTGCTTTCGCTTTCTGCTCTACTTCTAACTTCCGGTTTCTACACCGTCGTGAAGTTAGCGGCTCTTTTCATCGGCGCTTTTTTGGTTTGTAATAGATGTGGGTTGGTTCTCCTGCGGACGCCACAAACGTGTTTTGCAGGGATGTCGGAAACACAATTCAATGACAATACGGTGTGAAATGATGTTTTTATATTTATATAATGTCAATTATACATTGATAAAACGTGTATACAAGTTAAAACTAATTTATTTACGTATTTTAAAAGGCATATTTGAGACCGTAGTGTACATTATACGTAGCTATGGCTTAACATAACGCGATCAATTAAAACTCCGAACATAAAAAGTGCATAATCTTTTTTCCCAAGCCCATCACATCAACTTTGAGGTATTCTAATGGTAATATACAATGTTTAGAATTATCAGTATGAGTATGATTGCGGCAGTCCAGTAACTTACGAAGTTATATGGCAAAATGTATATGGTTGATAGGAATTTGCGTAAGGAAAAGTGCACAATCTTTTTCCTAAGCCCATCACATCAACTTTGAGGTATTCTAGTGCTAATATACAATGTGAAGAATACTCAGTATGAGTATGATTGCGGCAGTCCAGTAAATTACGAAGTTATATGGCAAAATGTATATGGTTGATAGGAAATCGCACCAGGAAAAGTGCACAATCTTTTTCCTAAGCCCATCACATCAACTTTGAGGTATTCTAATGGTAATATACAATGTTTAGAATAATCAGTATATGAGTATGATTGCGGCAGTCCAGTAACTTACGAAGTTATATGGCAAAATGTGTATGGTTGATAGGAATTTGCGTGAGGAAAAGTGCACAATCTTTTTCCTAAGCCCATCACATCAACTTTGAGGTATTCTAATGGTAATATACAATGTGAAGAATACGCAGTATGAGTATGATTGCGGCAGTCCAGTAACTTACGAAGTTATATGGCAAAATAATGTATATGGTTGATAGGAATTTGCGTGAGGAAAAGTGCACAATCTTTTTCCTAAGCCCATCACATCAACTTTGAGGTATTCTAATGCTAATATACAATGTGAAGAATACTCAGTATGAGTATGATTGCGGCAGTCCAGTAAATTACGAAGTTATATGGCAAAATGTATATGGTTGATAGGAAATCGCACCAGGAAAAGTGCACAATCTTTTTCCTAAGCCCATCACATCAACTTTGAGGTATTCTAATGGTAATATACAATGTGTAGAATACTCAGTATGAGTATGATTGCGGCAGTCCAGTAACTTACGAAGTTATATGGCAAAATGTATATGGTTGATTGGAAATCGCACCAGGAAAAGTGCACAATCTTTTTCCTATGCCATATAGATTTTGCTATATAACTTCGTAAGTTACTGGACTGCCGCAATCATACTCATACTGAGTATTCTACACATTGTATATTAGCATTAGAATAACTCAAAGTTGATGTGATGGGCATAGGAAAAAGATTGTGCACTTTTCCTGGTGCGATTTCCTATCAACCATATACATTTTGCCATATAACTTCGTAATTTACTGGACTGCCGTAATCATACTAATACTGAGTATTCTTCACATTGTATATTAGCATTAGAATACCTCAAAGTTGATGTGATGGGCTTAGGAAAAAGATTGTGCACTTTTCCTCACGCAAATTCCTATCAACCATATACATTATTTTGCCATATAACTTCGTAAGTTACTGGACTGCCGCAATCATACTCATACTGCGTATTCTTCACATTGTATATTACCATTAGAATACCTCAAAGTTGATGTGATGGGCTTAGGAAAAAGATTGTGCACTTTTCCTGGTGCGATTTCCTATCAACCATATACATTTTGCCATATAACTTCGTAATTTACTGGACTGCCGCAATCATACTCATACTGAGTATTCTTCACATTGTATATTAGCACTAGAATACCTCAAAGTTGATGTGATGGGCTTAGGAAAAAGATTGTGCACTTTTCCTCACGCAAATTCCTATCAACCATATTAATTTTGCCATATAACTTCGTAAGTTACTGGACTGCCGCAATCATACTCATACTGAGTATTCTTCACATTGTATATTACCATTAGAATACCTCAAAGTTGATGTGATGGGCTTAGGAAAAAGATTGTGCACTTTTCCTCACGCAAATTCCTATCAACCATATACATTTTGCCATATAACTTCGTAAGTTACTGGACTGCCGCAATCATACTCATACTGATTATTCTAAACATTGTATATTACCATTAGAATACCTCAAAGTTGATGTGATGGGCTTAGGAAAAAGATTGTGCACTTTTCCTGACGCAAATTCCTATCAACCATATAGATTTTGCCTTATAGCTTCGTAATTCACTGGACTGCCTCAATTATATTTATACTGAGTATTCTACACATTGTGTATTACCATTAGAATAGCTCAAAGTTGATGTGATGGGCTTGGGAAAAAGGTTGTGCACTTTTCCTGACGCAAATTCCTATCAACCATATAGATTTTGCCTTATAGCTTCGTAATTCACTGGACTGCCTCAATTATATTTATACTGAGTATTCTACACATTGTGTATTACCATTAGAATAGCTCAAAGTTGATGTGATGGGCTTGGGAAAAAGGTTGTGCACTTTTCCTGACGCAAATTCCTATCAACCATATAGATTTTGCCTTATAGCTTCGTAATTCACTGGACTGCCTCAATCATATTTATACTGAGTATTCTACACATTGTATATTACCATTAGAATAGCTCAAAGTTGATGTGATGGGCTTGGGAAAAAAGATTATGCACTTTTTATGTTCGGAGTTTTAATTGATCGCGTTATGTTAAGCCATAGCTACGTATAATGTACACTACGGTCTCAAATATGCCTTTTAAAATACGTAAATAAATTAGTTTTAACTTGTATACACGTTTTAACAATGTATAATTGACATTATATAAATATAAAAACATCATTTCACACCGTATTGTCATTGAATTGTGTTTCCGACATCCCTGCAAAACACATTTGTGGCGTCCGCAGGAGTACCAACCCACATCTATTACAAACCAAAAAAGCGCCGATGAAAAGAGCCGCTAACTTCACGACGGTACTTCTACTACAACTACAGTACTCTATGATGGCTGCCAACCCAACCTATTACATTCGCCTTACAGTGCTACCAACTCCATTAGTTAGTGTTAATTGAATGAACGAAGTGAATTCTCATACTGGTGTGAAATGCATCTGTATGTTGATCGAAATCTCGAGAATGCCTAAAGTTATCAACTAGATGTGTTGCACAAAGATTCTATACCACTTTATCTTGCGACCATTAGTTGTTGAAAAATATTTGTTCCGTAATTATTATAAAATCTTAAAAAAACATTTTTAATTTTGTCCCATAAGATTAACATTATGAGCTACCTTCTTCTTCTTTTTATTTGTTTACATTTTACGACCTACAATTTTGTCGTTTACTTGAGACAAAGAGAACGACTACTCTTTCATCCATAGAGTAACAGTCAAACCGTATTCACATTATAACTCTACAATTTCTAGGATAATAATGTATTTACGAAAATGCTGGCAGGAGTTATCTACTAAAATGTATCGCAATTGATTGAAAAATAAATATTTACATGTTTATTCTACAAGCTACGTTTCTTCAGTAGGCAATGCTATATAATAAGAACGACGCGACGGTAAACGATGGTGAAAGTCTACTAACTTATTGTTTCCTAACTTGCTAAAAGTTAAGTGTTATCTTTGACTAATTAATATTAGATAAGATTTCACTATCTAATAATCAATGGTTTTAGTTATTTTCGTTCTGGTTGTTCTAAATTGGTTGTAAGGCCTCGCGTCGGTGGCTTTATCTATTCAGTCAGTCATTCAAATGTTGCCCCAAAATATTTAGATAAGTTACTGTACTTTCATATTACTGTATAATGAATGATATAACGTAAGTACTAAGACTTTTTTTTATCAAATAAGGTTTTTTTTTCATTTAATATATCTTTTTTTCATCGGTCGTCTGCAGTTCACTCGCTAACTAAGACAGAATCAGTAATGCTGCCTTACGTTAAGTTTAGTCTTAGAACATACTCCTCAAGGTTTAGTGCATTTTGCTATTGATAATAAGACGGCAACCTAAGTAGGTTTTAAAAGTTTGTGAATAAAATCCTATCCATTTAAATTACGTAGGTAAGTAATGGAATCAAACTGCATTTTAGATTCAACTCAAACCTCTTAAGTTAAGGTTAACCTAGAACAAGTAGACTCAGTTCTGATGAAGAGCGGATGAAACTCAGCCAATGGACACAAGAATAGGCAATAGGAAGGAGCTT
Source organism: Macrosteles quadrilineatus (assembly GCF_028750875.1). NCBI lineage: Eukaryota > Metazoa > Arthropoda > Insecta > Hemiptera > Cicadellidae > Macrosteles > Macrosteles quadrilineatus. The sequence goes on from NW_026542598.1 coordinate 22,162,460, forward strand.
TCCCGACTTTGGTCTGAATAAGTGACAAATTTTAGTGAGTTTAATATTGAACTCTCAGTCGACTATATTGTGTCAACTGAGCTTATGGACCCTTCATCAAGTATTGAACACTAAATACTGTAGGTCAATAAGAGGGAACCTACTGCTTCAAAGAGCTAACTTAGCCGAACTTAGCCCACTTATAATAATGATGCTAAGGGCCCATAACAAAAGGACTATGCAGATAACCAAGAAGTGAAGATCAAGACGTACGGTACGAGCAGACATAAAATTGGGCTCACAGGTCTTCATCGATTGTATCAAGGCAGTGGAAGAATGGTGAGACAGACAATCAGAATGCTGAGGTAGATAATCTTAACTTCAAAATATAGCCTAAACAGTATACACTTTTGAAGGAAGGCGGTGAAGCGAGGAAGTGCTGTGTCATGTAACTTAAAGTTGTTTTGTGTTTAAAGTGTGTCTGTTACATTAATTGCCTAGACGGCCGTGTTGCCTAGCCTAGGTATGGCCTGTCAAGTGTTTTGTTAAAAATCTGTGTCTAATGATGTCACAGTACTATGTTTATTTGTTCATACAACAATCTGTGTTTAATGTGTTTTTCACCGTCAAAGAATGTAGGCCTACGGTAGAAAGTTTAAACTATGAAAGGTAGGCCTTAATATAAACCTAACTTAACTTACCTAAATAGACCTAAAAAAGTAATGTATCATATAACTTTCTTTTAGCTACTATATCTGTGTCCTTATAGTAGGCCTACTTAGATTAAGTTACCCATCTTCAGGGGAACAGTTTCGCAGAGAACCTAGCCTACGATAATTTATCAGATGAAATATTTTTGTTTAACTTAATATACCCTATGCGATAACTTATCGTAATCGGTTCACTTTTAGGCGATACAACTTACCGTACCTATTTATCATGTAGGCCAAGGCCTATTTCAATATTGAACAATTTATGCCTAAGATCTTTTTTTTAAGGAGACTCTTTACACTGTGTAGCCTACTTTTTAGTTTATAATAGGCCTAATAACAAAGGTAACATTTCTAAAAATCAACATGAATCTTTTATGTATGATTTGTTAAAGAGATAAATTTTTAAATAGCCTACATAAGTTAGGCTACGGTAAGTTAACTTCGATCTTTTTCATGAGTTTATAAAAAATTAGGCTATTTTTCTTACCTATGTTACCTACTGGGTAAGTTACAGTTCCGCAGAGAACCAACAATAACTTAATTATTTTATCAGATGAAACTTATCGGTTTGATTTTAACTTAACTTAATATCGTAGGCCTAGGCCTATTGAATTTAAGTTCATCATACATTTACCATATGATATAAAAAAAAACGTTTAAAAAATCCCACTTCCCAGAGCCATAGGTACACCTACCGAGGTAACCAAACATTAAAGAAGCATTTTATTGTTTTATCCTTGGTTGTTTTGCTATTAGGTAGGCCTATGCCTATTTGTTTTGTTTCTTTTGGGTACACTTCCATATCTGTTGGCACAAACAACCGAATGAGTAATATCGATCGATATATCGCATTAAACAATCGAATAATTAATATTACTCATTCGGTTGTTTGTGCCAAAGATATGAAACTGTACCCTTTCTTTTTAATAGGCCTAACTTATTATTTATTTTTGGTCAATTGTAAATTAGTCCTAGACAGTAGTTTAGCCTAATTTCTTAAATAGGTATGAACAAAAACCGTACCAACCATAAATCAATTTGATGTTTAGCGACATACATTGGAAAAAAAGAATTTTTTTAAATCGAAAAATTGAATTGGATAAATATTGATATGCATTGTTAAGATGAAATGTATTTAACTTACTCATCCGATAAAATATTTGGCAATTATATAGTATGTCTACATTGAGAAATGATGCAATTTTTAGATGTTTCCTTACAGTATTTTTCACGCTGATTCCAAAAATGCAATCCGTTTTTGTCGGAAAGATGCCTAAGTGGATGTAAAACGAAGGCTAAAATTACGAATCTAAGGTTCATTTCGCGGTTCGGATGGTAATATGGCGTGGTCTGGACGGGTTCGAATGTGGGCTGAGGACTGTGTGAGCAAAGTAAACAGCTGTTTATACTTGACTCAATGCGGAATTAAATCAATTTGTTTTGAAACTAAATAATCAGCTCTTAGTTAGGCATGTGGGGAAGGTAGGATGGGTTTTATGTGAATTTGTGACTGTATTAAGTGTTTTGAAGTTAGGTTCGATTAGGAAGGTAAAGTTTAGGTTATAACGAACCGGCTCATTAATTTATGCTACCTCCAAACTGTCTTTGCACAATTGAAATAGTGGTTTAAACACAATGAAATAACAATATAAAAAATGCTTGCAAATAAAACAAATTGAAATATTTATCTTGTTATTTTTACCTTAAATTCAATTTCCATAGGTAGGCCTACAGTACTTTATTTGTTTCTATATACAGGCTTCTATTCTTCTGGTACCGTAACATGGTCCTACAGGTTAAAATACTTAAATAATAACATTGTTATGCATTTTAAATAGTAACATTGTTTTGCATCTTCCCTTAAGAAGGAGTTCCAGATTACCGGTACTTATAAAGAAAATGATTTTTATAAAATAAAAAAGAATATAAGATGTTTTAACATTAAAACCTAATGAACTATGTATTAAAAATTCAATAAAAATTAAAAAGTGAAAAAATTGTTAGTAAAAGTTTTGAACATGCCCGACCGGGATTTGAACCAGGGACTCTAGCATTGAACTCCGATCACTTAGCCACTACACCACGGCCACTTCTAATCAAGTAAGGTAACGAAAGCCATTACGAATACGAGAATCTAGGTCTCGTAATTGTAAGATAACATTTCCCAAAAATGGTCTTGCTCGGTAGAACTTTTACCAAACGAAATTCGACTGACTACAACAGTTCCAACAGATTTAATCATTTATTGATCTCATAGGCCTATCTATCAATGAAGTGAAAAATTTGAATATTTTAAAGAAAATGTCAAGAGGAGTTCACCAGTTAATTAATAATAAAAAAGTAAGCCATAGATAAGTTAGGCCACACACAATGTTATCGTAGGCTAACTTAAGTGCTTTGTTCCTTTTTTTTAATGGTCCTTTACTTATGCTAAAACAAATGGTTGGCAACCATATGACACAAAAACAACATTGATTGTGAAAGGCCTACAATAAACAACACTCTACAAACTAAACAAATTAAAACTATTTTTTTTACTCATGCGTTAATTTAGTTAAAGTTTTTTCATTTTCTCTGTCAATGGTTACTATCTTTTTTAGGCTTCGATTTTATGAGAATAAAGTGTGGATAACATAAAATGTTAGTTTGTCTCTTAAAACACAAATTTTACCAACTTCATATTCCATATTTGGTCAGATCTGGATGCCAGATACGATCAGATCTGTGATGCCAGATCTGAACTAATTCCATACCTGGTTATATATGGGTGCCAGATCTGGAATGTGGAATATGTCCAGATATGTCATCCCAGATCTGGCCAGATATAGAATCCAGATCTGGGACCAGTCCACTTTCCCGGCTGTGATAATATTCAATAGTTTGATGCCATAAAATGGTGTTAGTAACCCTTATGATAATAATAATATCACAGCCACCTACATCATGTATTAGAGGTGGCTGTGTGATATTATTCATAAGAATTCTGAATTAACCACAGTACTCAAATTGCCATTCGCGATAGACCTAGGGTACTCTTGCATTACTTGCTCTAGCTTTTATAATTAACATTATTAATTCAATTTATGATAGGGCCAGGGACCATCACATAAGGTTTAAAATCTTGTAAATTTTATGTTTTTTTAACTTTTATGGTTGATATAGGGGATAGAGTCTTACTGTTATTCAGTGCTCGATTTGGGGGGAATGCAGTGGAACGGAGTTCCGGTACCTCTCTTTCAGAAAGATAAAAATATTTGCATAAATAGTTACCTACATAAATAGATATTTCATTACATTTCATTTGGCTTCAGTTAAAAAAGGTAGCCTTAAAAAAAACTTGAAATGAATGATGAACGGTTTGCTGAATATAAGAAAGAATGGTATAAATATTAATAATTCTCTCAATTCACCGTAGCAACGTGGTTACAACGAGGTTTTTACCAAAAAGTTTGCCGAAACCTTTAAAATTTGAATTCAGGGGATTTTTTGGGTAATCAAGACTTGATTCCGGCTAATTCCGGGGATTACTACCGGATTTTGCGGGTAAAATGAGCAAGTTGTGTTAGCAACGCTGGTCATCACTGCCACTGTCGCCGCAGAGGCAGGGTTAAGGGGCACCAAAGACTAAAGACAGATTATATATTAAGGTAGCCTATATAGAATTGTCTTCGTTCATTCTCATACGCGACTTCGGAGCGTACTCCTAGTTTAATGTGAACTTATTTTTCATCATACTGCAAGCATAGGTTAAATGAAAAAAAAAAATGATTTCAATACTGTACATGTGACGTGAAACTATTGACTTTAAATTGTACTAGACATACCATCCTATTGTAAATAGGTTTTAATGTATGTTTTCCTGTTGGAAATGTTATATAGTGATGTTCTGATCAGTGCCTAGTTTTTATTGTTTTTAATCCTTTAATTTGTCCATCAACGTTTGTTATAACTGTTTCTATCTCTTGTTAGCAGAGCCTAGTCTACTGTTGTTTATATTTTAATCGTCCATCAACGTTACTATAAACTATATCCTATTTAAAATATAACTTATAATCCTATTTAATGTATATTCTAATGTAAAAATGGTGTTACCGTTGAATGAATAAATAAATATATTATCTCATATTGTGATTTCCATAGCATGTAGCATGAACTATATTATTACTGCGTTTCAGTGTTGGGGAAGCTACTTTTAAAATGTAGCTAGCTACAACTACTGCTACATTTCCAAAAAAGTAGCTTAGCTACAGCTACAGCTACAGTTCCGAAAAAGTAGCTAGCTACAACTACAGCAGGGGTGCCCACAAGGGGGGGCCGTGACGCAGACTGCGTCATTGAAATTCTTGGGGGGGGCTCAAAAAATTCAAATGGGGGGGGGGGGGTAAAGTTAATTGCAACAGTGTTCAACGTGACGACAATCCAAAATACATTACGAAATCGGCAGATAGAAAGTGGATAATTAATAACAATAGTTATATTATTGAATTAAATTAGTTAAAATAGGATTTTAGGATAGTTTAGGATTCGTGTAGAAAGTTATTATTTAAGATTAGCAAGACGTGAGATCTAAGAGAGGGAGCGCACGGGATGGCTCAACTGCTGTGATACATAAAAGATAACGCGTGGTACAGACACGTCCAGCTACACCTTTGTTGACATAAAGCTCGTTAAAATACAATCAAGTAGCAAGTAGCATAGGCTACAATACTTTACACTATTGTGTATATTCGATTACCGTACCTGAGTTAATAGGGAGAGGGCGGAATGAAAAATACGGTTAATCCATTATAGTATAAAAAAAGATGACAAACTAATTAAAACGCTGTAAACAGCCATTAAGTCACGATTTACATTTTTATAAACGAAATTCAATATTGCACAATCATTATTATTGTAAATTTCAAATCATTTATCTTGGTTCAGTTGTACAAACGGCAACGTTTAAAATTGTAGCTAACTCAAACTCAACTAATCACTAGCTAAACATCACATTGCTATAAATAACGTAAATATTAAAGGAGCCTTTAGAAAGTGTTATAAGGTACTGCTCATGATAGACAGATAGGCTACCGATAGGTGCTGTATCACAGCATAGGAATTGATAGATAAGTACAGTAATAAAAAAGTGTAAAATTATATTTAGAGATAATTAAAACACTCTTAAAAAAGAATGTAACGAGAACAATCTTGTTATTCTCTTTCTTTGTTCTTCTGTTCATTAATAGGGTTCTCTTCAATTCATACACAAATTCAACAAGTCGCCATATTTAGGCCTACTCATTGGCCAAACACAGCCTTACTAAAGTTACCATGGTTATCACTCAATCACAGTGTACTAAGCATTATATCGTCATCATTCCCCAGCTGTTGTATTTGAAATCTGTTGTAACATACCGCACAGCAGACAGAAGTGTTAACGGAGCAGACGATTGTTGGCGCAAGCGTTGTTTCCATTTCATTTTCATCAATGGAGCTGTGATGTTTCTAAAGGGAAAGACGCTGACAATTCGTTATGGATATTCTGGCAATAAAACTTCCTTAAATTGAGGTGACTTATAAAACTCTAATTTTATTTATATAGAAAGATAAGTTTTCCAGTCCTGTACAACACTGATTCACGGTCTTTTCCCTGTAATCAAAATTCAAGTACAACTTGATACACACAGAATCTCCGGTTCCCGACCTGGATGATGGCACAGAAAACGATGGCTAGTTATTTAATTTAATTTACAGTTACATATTAGTACTCGTGATAAATCAAACTCGTTATGTAAGCCAAAGCCACACGGTTATTAATCTCACTTGGTTTTGGATTTGCTTACAAACGTGATTGGAAATGGTTAGGGCCTACACAGTATTCTTAAAGAACATTTATGTAAACATATCAGTGACAGCTAGGAAAAGGAATCTTTATCAAAACAGCTGTTCGTAATTTCATATATGACGTGTTCTCCTAACAGATTAGTAGTATTTCATAAATTAATGACGTATGTAGTAAACATGAAGAAAATAAACTAGAAAAATCACACAAAATTGTATTTTTGATCGTCCGTTATTTTATTTCCAAAATAGTGAGGCCATATTTTAATGGCTATAAGGACTCTCTCGCCAATCCTGTGGATACAATTAAACCATTAGAATCATAATCGGTACTCTAGTTTTCTTCAGAGCAGGCCATGAGTAGGCTGCATAACATGCCTTCTGGGCCGTGACAGACGGACATAAATGGAGATAAGACATGTTTCAACTTCTTCAATGTATAAAACATAAATAACCCAAAATATGTATAATTCTGAGCAATGTACAGACAAAACTATAACTTTATTGATATAGATTAACTGGGTTTGAATTTTAAATATCTAAAAAAAATTAAAAACTTCTTTTATAGTTTTACAAATAGTGCTGGGCGGGGGAATAATGTTTCTCATTTGTTGTGTACATCATTTATGGGGGGGGGGCTGTTGCTCAATTGGGGGGGGGTGCGTCATGAGTCTAGGGGGGGATGGGCACCCCTGACTACAGCTACGATGAAATGTAGCTATAGCTACAATTTTAGCTACTTTCCCAAAGACGTTACTTTTTATTCCACGCACATTAGGTAAATGTAAAATTAATTGCAACAACATTTTTATTGAACAAACATTTAAACAAGAAATGTCAGTATTGTATCTAACATTACTTGGAAAACAAATTATTCCTAGATTTTATTTAATTTGTTGGCATTATAAACCTAACATTACAACAACAGCATCAAATAGTTGGGTGTCCCATCATATTTAGTACTTATTTTTAAATATTGCATTATTTTTAAGTATCTTATATGTAAATTTCATTAAGTTTAAAGGACATACAACCAAACTATATTTTAAAAGCTCATTTTATTTCTTTAATTTAGATGTCTTATATCAACAATTAAGACCACTTAAACTGTAAAACGATTATTTAAAAATACTTTTTTGTGTTACAGAGCCTAGCCTATTGAAATTGGAGTTTATTGCCTTTCTTTACTTTTAATGTTGAAAACGACATTGCTATAGCTTTTAACCATAGTGATAAGTTACTTGTTCTATGAATAACACTTTTCAATGTCAAGAAATCGTCCTTTATTGTAATTATGCATAGGGCAAATTGAGCTTCAACCTAGTTGGTACAGAAAACAGTATTCAGCAACTTATCCTGAAATCGGCTTTTAATTTAAAAATGATGAAATTTGTAAAGTAAAAATAACATGTAGGCCTATTTGGCTATGTAACAAGTTGGCTATAGTAGCTTTGTTCTTTTAAGGACTAAACAGATATATTCCTAATAATTGAACTTGGTATTCGTCTTAAACCATAGCATAAGCCTAGGAATAGTCCAATACAAGAGCTGTTAGCAGGAGCAAACTGTGCTATTTTTTTATGTAAGTTTCATGTTACATGGAGATTTTTTCGTTACAATTATCATGTAGTCTAGGCATATCTTAAATCTCATCAGGTAATTTCCTATTTGTTAATTTAGTAAACCTTTGAAAAATCTTTGTAATCTAACCAAGGAAGGGCTTGTGACGATGAACCACAATCAACAGCTGAAGCAAAGGTTGATAGACCAGCTTTCTCATTATTTTAAGGTTTAGAGTTGGTTTCCATTAAAACCCTAGTTAAAACACTATCAATATAACAAAGAAACTACATTGATTAGTAGTTTCCCTGTCAATCACTTGCAAGCATTCAATAGCTTGTCTTGTCACTGGTACCGGTAACGTTTAAACGTCGTCTGCATCTAGCGATTTTATTTTATCTGGCAGTAATCATAGAGTAGTAAATTAAGGAAATGAGAGCTAAAAATGCGGTCGCGATGGGGGGAGGACTCGTAGTAGGACGATGACGTCATTAATTAGTTCAAATTTGCTCCACAAGCGGCGCGCCAGACGGACCCGGGATGAAGATGATGACGTCACCGTTTCTCGCGACTCGCGAGCGGAGAGAGCAGGCGTAATCAAATTCGTCTGCTACTTGATTTGTCAACTGTTGAGTTAGGTTAAGAAGCATTAATTTACTTGCAATAAGGTTTTTTGTAATAATTAGGCCTACAGTTTGATTAATTAAGTTATGTGGATGTTAGAACGTCAGTTTAACTCTTGAGAGTAATTAAGTGAACATAATTTATCGATGTAAATTAATTTAATAAGTTAAGTTAGCTCTTAAACTCAAGTAAGTTAGGCCTTAAAACTATTTTAACTGTGGGTGTGGGACATTTACATTAGTGAAGATATGACACTGTGACAAAACACCCTTAAATTTTAAATGATGTATGCATAACTTAGGGCCTAACGATTTCATTTCAATAACATCCAGTCAGTAACTTTAGTTGGTTACACTTAGAGCTATCCCAATTAATTTTGATAACTACTTGGCTGTAACCAGTAAAATAAAAAAACTAGGTTAACATTAAAAAACAAGCTCGAAGCCTTTGAATTAAGGCTATCTAACTTAGGCCTAGCTTATTCATTTGAGTTGTTAACAAATCAGTCGATAGATAAATCTAAAAACCTTGCCTACTTGGTCAGAATTGATCTGAAACTAAGATGCCAGATATAGTCTGTGGAAATACTGTAAGTTAGCATCTAATGTTCTAATAAAAAGCAAGCCTCGACTTGAAAACTAGGTTTGCTTTTATAGCAGTGAAAACCAGTTGAGTGTAGCAATCATGTTTCATGGTTTTTAATGAAACAATAAATATAAAAAAATGTTTATGGATATAATACAAAATACAAATGTTCCCACAAACTGCACTGCTAGCCTTTACTACTTCCTTCACCACTTCCTACGTCGTGGACCTTCTCCCTTCCTTCCATGACCTTAATGTAACTGCCACAAACGGTTCCCACTCTGCACTGCTAGCCTTCACTACTTCCTTTTCCCCTTCCTACCTCGTGGACCTAATTCCCTCTTCCCTCCCTTCCCATAGCATTTTAGGATTGCCGATACATTAGTCTAACAAGGGCAGCATTAAGGGTCAGTGAAATTCTGGTCAAACCCAAAAGCAGCGCCCCTTTTTTTCCTAGTGCGGGCGGGCGGTGGTTGGGGGGCACCCCTAAACCTCCAGTGCCCCTGGGCATATGCGCAGTCTGCCCGTTTATAAAAGTGGGCCTGAATCTAACTGACACAAAGGGTTCCCACACTCTGCACTACAATAGGTTGGTGTGTTGCTACAGAAAATAAAATGAGTGTCTTTTATTCAAATCTTGAACGCTTAATATGAAATAAACAAATTTGTCAAAACAAAAAAGTAAATCGGTTGGTGGTCTAGGTCTTATCAAGAGATCTGCGGTAACAGCTTATTCCCCATTTGGAAAATTCACTAGAATTAGGTGTAATGGCGGAGGCCGTATTAAATAAAAATAAGTAGTTTTTTAAACGATAAATACTTACCTTATACCATTGTCTATTGGATAATAGTCAAAGCTTATACCTAAATATTGAGAACTCACAGTACCTAAAATGTGCTGTGGTCAGGGAAATTAACAGAATTCCGTCAGGGAATTCTGTTAATACAATCACGTCACTTAAGATATTTTTGTGGGAACCCAGTTCAAATACCTTGGGAATTACTGGTAAAAGACTTAGGTCGGTATGATTTTACCTGTTCAAAGAGGCTTCCCAGGATTTGGGATGACAATTGATTGTACCCTTTTGAAATGAGCTGGTACATATTCCAGTCTTAACATTGTATTAAATAACATGGTAAAAACTTAATTCCTTTTTGTGGAAGCTCTATAAATATTTTGCCAGTTATGAGGTTGTAACCAGGAGCCTTGTCAGAATGAAGATCGTTGACGATGATTGATTTCACCTACGATGATATTTACTTCTGCAATGAGAAGTCAAGTTGTAATGGAGACTACAAATACTCAAATATCTCTTCCTCGTTGTTTACTTCTGCATTTGAATTGAACACATCCTCAAAGTATTGAGCAAAGGCTTCTCTGTGTTACATTTGGCCCAGGCAATTAGACTTTTAAAAAAAAGTTAATTTAAAGCTTAGGTCGTTTCATAACTCACCAGGAAATGCAGGCTCCCCCGGTGAAACAAGACGTCGCGAAATCTGCCAACTTACCAATATGGGAGCCGTGTTCGCGACTGGAATGCTATCCACCCCCTTAGCAAAATATAATGCTATGTAATAGTAATTTTTAATTTGGGTAATTCCGTTTGATATTAGAACAGTTTGACAACGAAACTTGTGTTTCCGTGACTGGAAAACTCTCCCCCCTCCCGATCTCTGATGTCAACATGACGTAGGAACCTGCTTGGGGGGGGGGGGGTAGTTGTCCGGGGGACAGTCTTCCGGTGACCCACTCCCCATAGTGAATAATCTTAGGCTTCGCCATAGGTGATAGAGATCGGGTACTTCTCACTGATGTACTTCTCATACCAGTGATTATTGATACTAGGGTTGCTTTCAGAGAGGTGAAAGCCAGTTGAGCGGAACAAACGTGATTTGATATTTGCATAAGTAACTAAATGTAAAAAAGTCAATAGATGTACTAATGCTGGTTTTATTGTTTAAGATTATAATAATTCAGTTTTGTTTTTACTACATCTTGTTATTCAGATACCTCTTCCAAAAGTACATTATGGTAGTTTTGACCAGGAAAATATTATCAGTTTATTTGGTGCAACACAAATAAACAACTCGATCAATTACCTATAACCTATACTTTACCTTCCTAATCTAACCTTACTTCAAAACACTTAATATAGTCACGAATACTCATAAACCCTGACCTACCTTCCCCACATGCTTAAATTAGATCAGTGTTCAATCTGCGTTTTATTAATAAGTGTAATAACTTACTGCACCGTCGATGTAATTCAACATAATATAACCTGTGATGTATTATCGGATTAAATATCGATTTCGATTCGGTTCAATATATCGCTTATTTAATCCTGATTTCTAACATTGGCTGTTTCTAATCAGCTGGCAACACAAATAGGTTCATGGTTTAAAAATGTTTAAAAGGAAAGTCTAGAAAGTTCAGAAATACCTTATGATTCTCTTGTTTACATTTTTCTTGTAAACAAAAAACTGTCATATGGCTACTTTAGTCCCATAAGCCTAATGTTAAAATTTGGAAATTTTAAGTTCGTTTTAAATTGCACGAGAGCACGCCCCATGGTCGAAAAATCGACCAAAAGTATGTTTTGTGCAATCTTCTCTATTTTCACCCCACACTGTTAAATAAAACATGTGATTGGAATGTCTTCCATTTGTTTTGATTTTCTGTTTATATTTTGTTGTTATTTCGTCATCACCATAGCAACCCATAAAACCCATGTTAATTTTTTAAAATTTCAAATTCATTTTTTGTGCTTATTTTTGTGCCTATTTTAGTTTTTAAAGGGATTCTGCACACCTACAGGAAAATAGCTTTCTAACGGTATGCGTAGATTTTCCGTACGATACACACGAGCTGAGAAAAAAGGTTTTAAAGAAACATGCTTGCCTATTAATATATAGATTTCTAACGGTATGCGTAGATTTTCCGTACGATACACACGAGCTGAGAAAAAAGGTTTTAAAGAAACATGCTTGCCTATTAATATATAGATAGATAGATTAGCATTATCTAATTGAAATTTGTTTGTTTATTAACCATCTCACTATTAGTCTAAGTAATCTTGTTAAGTTTAGCTGAAATGTGTTCTGCCGTTATTGAGTGATGTTGCTTTATTTGTTGCATTGAAGTTGATCCCAAAGAGCTACGCTCGCTTCGCTCAATTATATAACAACCGCTTTAAATGTTAAGATGACCTAAAATGTTTATCAATTGGATTCCTGCTATTTTGCCAGATTCTTCTCAAAATATATCCATAAGCATTAAGCAATCAAACTACGTAAAACAGTTTAGGCTACTTACAGTATCCTCCAAAAGATTAAAAAGGAAATTTTGAATTTTTTTTTTTCTCCGTTACCAATAATTGTACAAACACTTTAATGTACTAAATTATTTTTATATTTTTAAGCTATTCAAAATGGTTTAGAGAAGAATTGGGAATTTTTATGTTTTGAGGGTCAAAAATTAGAAAAACCCCATAACACCCTGTTCCCATAGTCTGATCGTGCTGGTTCGGGAACTCATTCAAGTTTATCCTGCCCTACACCTTCAAGCCAAATTTCATCAAAACCAGACAAAATGACTTGAGTTATCACGTTCACGGACACATATATAGTTGTTATATATATATAACAATTTGAATGAATGGTTTTTTTGGCCTCTAAGGACATCAAAATGAAAAAGTATATCAGTCCCGGGTCTAGGTCTGATCGTGCCACCTACAGTGATAGTTAATTCTCTTAATACATTCGATATGCTTGATAGGGTCACATAAATATATCTTAAGACTAATATTTTCTCACTACTTAAACCAAAAATAGCAATATAGGCCTACCTTGGACAAATTGTAAATATTAATCAATTGAAACAAAAGAGTTGTTGAAATATAGTTTTATTTATAAAACACACATATTTATTTTCCAAAGCTAGCTTTTAAAATTTAGGTGTTAATTTTGTAAAGTAAAAGAATAAAATGTTAAATTAAAAATAACCATTCTTGGTCTTTGTTTCCAAGTGTTGGGTGTTGCTTGGCTCCAGAACCAGGAATATTGTCCCATTTGTTCCTAAAGAAAATTGAAAAACTATAGTACAATATGGCAATGTACATTGTTGTAACAATATTTTTGGTCTGTAGACTGGCATAGATTTAAAACATTGACAAATTGATCGGCTGTTGGCAAAATATTTTTCCTACAGTTACCTAACAATGTGCATGTTCTCTCACTGATTTTAGAAAGCAAAGTGGCCAATTCGCTCATCCTAATTACTTTGTCTCAATCACTCCAGATTTGCAACGTGAAGGCACGAAATAGTGAGCGTGTAACATGCAGACAAGGTCGTATGCGCGCAATATACGTTGGCAGCACTGGCTGTAAATCAGCTGGTCAGCTGTTGTATCATTAAATGTAATATTAAAAGTTCACTTCTGTGTAAAAATATGTCATGTTTCTTTACCATTTATTTGTTTTATGGTAACTGTAGGAAAAATATAATGTACAACTCGAGTGCAAAGTGCAATTGCCTCACTCGAGAAACCATTCCACACTCGCCTACGGCTCGTGAGTAAGTATTTCTCTCGAGTGAGTCAATTGCTCCCTTTTCTCACTAGTTGCACAAATAACTATATTAGAGAGGAAGAAACAGAATAGACACATCTCTTCTGACTGCAACACTTGAAATAATTTTCACTCTGTAAAAAACATTCATCGTCAATTTTTTATGTTCTGGAACTTAAGTGTTATATTTTTCACTATGCCAAGTCATAAACTGTACCTATACAGTAGAACCTCGCTAATTCGAAAACCTATATAATTAGAAATGTTTGTCTGTTCCCCTCACAAAGCCTCTAAAATTAAAAAAAATAATATACCGATAGTACAAAGTAGTTTTAAGCTTAATACAGCCTCTACAATTTGAATTTTGTTGCCATAATTAAAACTGTTACTTCCAAAATTCGAAGTCAACCTCTACAATTCGAACTGCATTACCGTAAGACAAAAAATATCTTTGTTGAAACATGAACTGACAATCCGTCCCCCAAGATGTGTTCATTAGTCTCCATTCTCTCAAACTCCACAATTAAAACTGGGACCTCCACAATTCAAATTTTATTTTTCTGACCTCTATAAATCAAACTCTTTACATTTTAAACTTCCCATAGTTCGAAATATATTTTCTTTCCTCTGAAATTCGAATAAGCTAAGTTCTACTGTACTAATTTACTTACCACTACTAAGACTTACCTTGTATTTGGCTCAGACCTCTTGATTTGGCTTGTCCGAGCCAGTCTTTGATTAACTGCCTCTAACTCAGGGTCTGTCGCTTTAGCCGAAGATGCATGAGTCTAAACATAAAAATAACACAAATTTGTTAGTGATGGGTTGAATTATGATTAAGATCATAAAAAAAATAAATCTAAAAAAGTTGTTGGCATTAACAAATTTAGGTAAACATTTACTTTGATCCTCTATAGTCTATAGGCAGCCTACATATTTTTGAATGTGATGAGTGACTACCTGAAGAAACATTAAGAGGATAGCTTTGCAATAGCCTACAATTTTATTAAAATGGTAAATTAAATCTTCTCTAGCTGGAATAAACATGATTTAATTTTTCCCAAATTAATGTTGGTACATAAAACTATAGGAAAGCCTCGACTGTCAGATGCTTCAGCAAAAATTGATAGCGGCTCTGACCATTGCAGTGATCTCGTATTTGATTGGCTAAGCCAAAAGGGATCCAGCAAGAGACTACCGTTGACTTATCACTATTGACATTAATGCACACATGGATATGATTACAAAATAATATATTAACTGTTCTTACCAAATAAGGTAATCTTGATTTAAAACAAAGATCAGAATTCAACACTCGTTTCTTCTTGAACCGTACTGATCAGATGTTACTTTTGATGCCTTGCATTTTGTTGAGCCACCTTCAAGGAATCTGTAACAAGACAATAATAACTTAGTGTAAGTTAAACATAAGTTATCGATTTTTTTTTTTTGTCGAGGCATATAAATTTTAGGTAAAATGGTGGTCAAGTTCATCGGGTTAACATATATCATTTGTCTCAAAGAGGTGAAAGGTGAGTTAACTTAGTCTTAAAATTGATCAAGATAATGCTTTGACTTAATGTAACCAAACATGCATGTAGGCTAGCCATTTTTAATTCATTAACTAAGACATAGTTGGATGAGCCACTTCAGTAACTTTGTCGTTCTACAGCCAGTTTATACTGACACCCGCAGAGCTTCCTGGATCAAACTCGCTATCGGCTTAGTCATACAATTTATTCATCCTTCATCCATCCCTTGCGATCAAACTGTTTTATGCTAACTTACCGACAAGTGTTCGTGCCCTATATGTTACCTGAAACAATTTAAAAAATGTGTATATACTTTGCGGAGCCTACTCTTAATTTTAGGCCCTGGTAATTTATTTTATAAAAGAACATTTGACGAGCCACTTGCATTTCATAAAATCTGAACCACATCCGTCAGTTAGGCCTACGATTAAAACCTAAGTTGTAACTTAATAGGCCTAAGTAAGTATTTGCCTATCTTCAAGACAGTTTGTATAAAGCACTGTCTTTATTTCCGAAAATACAATACAAAGTTTTAACAATTTCGCTACTGTTAGAATCGGCTCCGCATTACAAGACAGCAAAAAGCAGGCAGCTCCAGCAATACCTTGTTTAGGTGATGAGACCTTCATGAGGCTGAAAGTTCTAAATAGCTTACTGTTGTAATGCCTTCAAATGCCAATTCAAACTATGAACACTATGCCTAACTGATAAATAAGTAGCAAATAACAAGTTAGTGTCAGTAACTTAGTAACAGAAATCTTGCAATAATAATACTGTTGTAAGTAATGCCAATTCAAACTATGAACTATGCCTAACTGATAAATAAGTAGCAAATAACAAGTAAGTGTCAGTAGTAACAGAAATCTTGCAATAATTTTAATAATAAAAATACTCAACTGCAACTCTTGTCTTCTGCTGCACCGATCGATGTATCAACATCAACATCAACAAAACATCAAGCCAAGCCTAAAAAAAAAGTAAAGTTGATGACGTCATAACGGTGTCGGCTGCCTGACTAGAGTGCTGCCCGTGGAACAAATTTGAACTAATTAATGACGTCATCGTCCTACTACGAGTCCTCCCCTCATTGCGACCGCTAAAAATGTGGATAACACTCATTTAATGGCCTCCATGTGGACACAACGTTGTAATAGGGAATGAAACGGCTGCAACCAGCTGTATGAAGCCAATAAAGTAGGCACTAATTGTTTTGAAAATCTCAGTTTGAAAGATGTTGTTTCACGTAAGGTTGAGGTTATGGTAAAAATCACTATCTCAAACAATGTTAATGTAGCGAGAAAAGTAGCTAAAATTCCGCTACAACTACTTAAAAAATGTAGCTAGCTACAGCTAAAGCTACAAAATCACAGACAATGGAAACCCAGACGTATCACTGCGCGATGCGTAGGGCCCCGTCACATCCTGCCTCTAGCGGAGAATCGAGGAAACACGCAGTCTCGCGCTCGCCTCGCCAGTCGCCGGCCCGGCATGGTCGGCGCCTCGGCGGTCGCTGGCTTGCAATTATTAATAGCAGCACTAGCAGTTCAACTCAACTCCAAATTCACGTCTATCATTCCTCCTCCACAACTCGCGCGGTTCACCGATACCGTACTCCCTACGACTACCCGTGCATCCATCTGCCTGCGGACAGCATTTATTTTTCATTGTGTGATTATTTTAATCACATTTGCGACGAAGTTTAGCAATAAATTAAATATGGTGTTCAAAAAAGGTGGGGGACATATTTTACCTAGTGATTCCTTGGGTAAAAATAAAGAGAAAATCAAGAATAATTTTTTCTAAAATTGCTTCGTTACCCAAATATCCGCCATTTTGTATTTTTGACATACACTTTTTTATATTTTAATGTTTTTTACTGATTTTTATGAAACTTGGTATGCATGTTAAGGTAGAAAAGACCCGTGTTAGAAAAAAAGTTCATCTAGATTCAACCTACAATTTCAAAATGATGGCCATTAAAACATTTTAGCTTAAATTAGTCAAAACTGGCTGGTTTTTTGAAAATATTCCAAGTACTTTATAGTTAAAATACTGTAAAATACTGTAGAAAATACTGTTAGTTTATTAAGAAAATTAGATAAAAGTTACTTGGCTTGGTGCTTTCATAACTGCAAACTCAAAATACATCACCCACAGGTAAAAAAGAATCAAGTTATTGGTTAAAAAACTATGTTTGTGTAAAAACATTATTCTCAGTAAGTGGATGATTTGTTTGATTTCTCGATCAGCTGTCTCATTTCTAATGAATTAATAATGTCAAAGATTTGTGTTTTTAAATACATCAATTATTATAGTAAAGTTTTCTAAATATGATAACTTATTCTCAACTAAATTTTTTACTATTCCCAGCATGAAAATAAAGCAGTGAGATCCAATATGAGTAAAGTTTAAAGCACCAATCCTTGATGGAAATGTAGTATACATTAACAGTCACAGCAATTATTATGTAGTACACATTGACTATTTTCAAGTAACAAACATATGTTTCTGTAAATAAAAATTATCTCCCTTGTTATCCTTATGGAGAAATACGAAACTTTAAATGGCCCCAGGGCCTCACACTCTAATTATTCCCCTAAAAAGAAAGTTTCCTGCACAACTTCACGTTACGCTCTTTCCAATGACACCAAAAACTTGTCAATCGGTTCAGTAGTTTCGGAGGAGTAATTGTCACAAAAAACCTGCTTGCGTATTAAATAATTACTGTATAGATAATGAAAATATGGATACAATAAATGTCACATTGACCAATCTAGGAAATAATCTATACTATTATATAAAAATCTAATGGTGTCTGTCAGTATGTGTATTACTAATAGGTGCAAAAACTACTGAACCAACTGGCCTTAAATTTTACAAAAATATAGCTATCATACCAAGAACCATTATAGGACTATTCACATTTCGATACTGACCGAAGGCTTTGCCCCTTTGGCTTTAAAAGTTCTGAGGTGAACATTTTAAAAGTAAATATTGATTGGTCTCCATGGCTGCGATGATAACTCTAACAATGTTTTTTTACATTTGCTTTGACATTTAAATGTAAACAAAAAGAACTGCTAAACTGCATATTTCACAATTTCAGACAGCTGATTCAAAGAAATTAAATATAATATTTTCCATAACTAATGAGGTAGGATTATTTTAATCTAACCTTTTATCATGGATTATTTATTCTAAAACTATGTCAATCATTATAGGAAAAAATATTCTATAACCGTTGCTGTATCAACTCTGGCTCTGCTTTGGATTTTTTAAAGCGTCTAAGTTATGAAAATGAATGAATGAATGAATTATTTCTTTATTCCAACAAAGTATATACAGAATATGTACACAAATATTTAAAGGAAGAAAAAAAAACATAAGTAAATTCAAGAATAAAATAAAATAAAACTTTACATTACATCTATGTTAAAAAAAACGTACATGTTTATAAGGAATAAGCCGACATGGGCAGCGAGCCTGTGCGTCGACTGTAGTTGCGTCCAAAACATAAACATTAATAATCGAATGCAATAAATAAATAAATGACAGAGATATGATGAGGTGAAAATATGATGTTAATGGAGTTACAAGAACAAAAGTTTAAATAAAAATAATTGAACTGTAATAGTGACAGGAATTCTACGGCTTTGAAAGTGTGTCTAGAGGGGAGAAGTGGGCGGCGGATAATAATGTTATTGATATGTTTTATGGAAACAGTATGAAAATTACAATGTATAGATGTTTTGTGTGAATTTGGAGGCTACTTTAAACAAATTCTAACTGCTTAACATGTGTTTGATTAACTTAACATAACTTGCACATCACATTGTTTTTTATATGTACAATATTTAGGTACGGTACATTAAGTTATTGTGTTTTGCTAAACGCATGCTTAAATTAAACTGAAGAATATCATCAATAACTAAATTGTACGTTGATTTTTGTTTTCTAAAATATGTTGTATATGTGTAACTATATTTAATTATACAATAAAAGGTTAAATTACCTGTGTCCGCCAGTCGATCCTTGTGCTGTGTCCTGTTACAGGAGATGCATTTCGGCAGAATAAACTGCCATCATCAGTCCTAATATAAGTCCTTGTTCTTCCCTATTGGGTGTAGACGCACCCAATGGGGAAGAACAAGGAATACAGCAATAAATACAGCAAGGAATTAGCAAAACACAATAACTTAATGTACCGTACCTAAATATTGTACATATAAAAAACAATGTGATGTGCAAGTTATGTTAAGTTAATCAAACACATGTTAAGCAGTTAGAATTTGTTTAAAGTAGCCTCCAAATTCACACAAAACATCTATACATTGTAATTTTCATACTGTTTCCATAAAAACATATCAATAACATTATTATCCGCCGCCCACTTCTCCCCTCTAGACACACTTTCAAAGCCGTAGAATTCCTGTCACTATTACAGTTCAATTATTTTTATTTAAACTTTTGTTCTTGTAACTCCATTAACATCATATTTTCACCTCATCATATCTCTGTCATTTATTTATTTATTGCATTCGATTATTAATGTTTATGTTTTGGACGCAACTACAGTCGACGCGTCTACACCCAATGGGGAAGAACAAGGACTTATATTAGGACTGATGATGGCAGTTTATTCTGCCGAAATGCATCTCCTGTAATAGGACACAGCACAAGGATCGACTGGCGGACACAGGTAATTTAACCTTTTATTGTATGTCTTACCGATCCGGAACAACAACAACATAAAATGAAATATTTAATTATCAAATGGTAGTACAAAATACTCTTATTTTATCTTAACATAGCTTTCAGTTAACATTTACTTAAGTTAACATTTCAGTTAACTTTCAGTTAACATTTACAGTTAACATTCAACAACATTTCGAGTCATTTTCGGACTAAGCAAAGCAAATATAAATTGTCATTCCATACGGCATTTTCACTGCACTATAAATAGGCCTAAATACGATTATCATAAAATTTGACGACACTATCAAACATTTCAAATACTTATTTTGTAAATACTTTGCTTTGGTTGGTTAAAGCGTAGCAAATCCCCTAATTCAATTCTGTGTTTGTGTGTGTGTATGTCTGTTGGTATCGCATTAATGTCCTTATATCTCAGTGTTTCGTGGAAAAGACAAGAGCACCTTTGTTAATGAAAATTTCAACCGGAATAAAGTGTGCATGGTGAGGTTGGGGTAGTATTTTAACTACTTTTAAACAGTGTGGAATGTATTTTAAATTATAGGCCTACCTTGAGGCAATTTTTTATCATTGGATATAAAATATAGACTAACACGATAGGGTGACATTTAATTGCGAAGCATTCGTTTTGTAAACATTGTAAAACCGTCATATATTGTATTTGCGAAGGTTTATATGTATTCCTATAAAGTAATAGCACAGACCACGGAAATCTATTACAGTATTATATTGTCTGTGGTAATAGTTTTGCCAGCATATCTGGAAAATGCACACTAAATATGCAAACCAACTCCTGTTCTGAATTTAAAGGTTGAAAGTTTCAACTTACTAAAAGATCCCCGTACGTAGAACGGGCACACAGCTAGTGCCTGTATAATCTTAAAGAAACTCAACGTTTTTAAATTTTAACATTGGCCTTATAGGTTGCCATTATGGTTATAAAATAACGACGTATATGTAAACAAAACAAAGAATTATAGCATATGTTTAAAATTGGTCAATTGATGGGTCTTACCTTTTGAAATTCCCGAGTTTCCCCCAAAATCCCCCATTTTTAGGATGTACACCAAGTAGTGGTTATGCCCAAAAAGTACTTCATAACATGCCATAAAGGTGTGCCGAGTTTGGTTTTTCTAGTATGGGCCGTTAAAAAATTAACAGGGGGTCTCCAGACTTTTTACTAACCCTGTACATATAGTCAATGGTAGGAACAGAAAGTGACACATTGGAAAAGCGAGTTTAGCATCATCTGTAAACATCTGTTACAATCACCCACTGCAGTGGTGATTTTTTACTTAACACTTTACACAACCGCCATTGAAGCGCCGTCAATGACTGGAAACCTTGTTTCTAAGCTATTGGTGACGATCATTAATAAATTTAAGTTTCCCAGCCGTATACAACACTGATTCAAGGTCTTCTTTCTGGTTACCAAAACTCAAGAACAATTTTATACACAAAAAAACTCTGATTCCTGACCTGGATGATGCCTAGTTATTTAATTTCATTTACATTGCACTTGCGATTAATTAAATCCGTTATGTAAGTAAAACGTTTTTAATCTCACTTGGTTGGGATTTGCTTTCAAAACGTGATCGAAAATGGTTGCGGTATTTGTAAACATCATATTTGTAAACATATCAGTTACAGCTAGAAAAAATAATCTTGTTCTGAACAGCTGTTCGTTATTTCATAGATGATTAATCTTCTATATACATAAAATTAGAGTTTTGTCTGTACATTGCTCAGAATTATATATTTTTAGGTTATTTTTACGTTTTATACATTAAAGAAGCACACAGCTAGTGCCTGTATAATTTTAAAGAAACTCGACGTTTTTTTTTAAATTTTAACATTGGCCTTATAGGTTGCCATGATGGTTATAAAATAACGACGTATATGTAAACAAAACAAAGAATTATAGCATATGTCAAACAAGTCTTATCTCTATTTCTGTCTGTCTGTAACACTCAGGATGGCATTTTACGCAATATTCTCCAGGAAAACGAGAGTACCTATCAAAATCCAAGTCATTTTAATGTGTTCACTGGATTGGCGAGAGTGTCTTTAGCGATTAAAATATGATCGTCCGTAATTTTATTTACAAAGTAGTGAGGCCATATTTTAATGGCTAAAGACACTCTCGCCAATCCAGTGAATACATTAAAATGACGTGGATCTTGATAGGTACTCTCGTTTTCCTGGATAAGATGGCGTAAAATTCCATCTTGAGTATTATAGACAGACAGATAACATTTTTCCGATAACATATATTTTCCACACCTCAAAATTTTGTGAGCCCATTAAACTGTCTAACAACACTTATATCTCGAAAAACGGCTTGAGATATGGCAACACTGTCTAAATTCTGGCACACTACGTGGGTATCAACTTTTGATTATGAACAATATTACAACATAAAATAATTAAAAAATTAAAAAAAAACATTATTTTATATCGGTACAAATAACAGTTACCAAGAAAATTTTCAAAGTCCAGACTTGTTGACACTTTTTCACACCTCAAAATTGCAAATATAATGGAAATTACAAGCATAGATAAAACATGTGTTGGTTAGTCTATGTTACAAGTCACAACTTTTAACCTGTAGTCTTGTAGTGCGGTGTTTATTATAAAACAGGTACCTAACCTGTTCAACTAAATCCTAATTTCTCAGCTGTTTGTAATGGGATCATTTAAAACTTGGTAACGTTTGATAGGGTATTTTAAATGCTAAATAAAAGTATCCATGGCTTTTTTTCATAAAGTCAGCAGGTTTTTTGTAATTAAAGATATAAAGTTTAAAATACCCGTATTTTGAAACAGAAACATATTTTCAATGATTATTTTTTCTTAAATACATTATAACGTATTAAAACTGTATACCAAGTGTCATAAACATATCTTAAATATCTTCAAGAAGAACTGGTAATATTGGAATTAATATAAATTTGAAATAAAAACTTCACCAATAAATTCAGAAATATTGGTGAAGTTTTTATTTCAAATTTATATCTTAAATAGTTTTCGATCCCCCACCCCTACCCTGTTAAAGGGGTTAAAAAATATTGTTGATGTAAAAAAATTGCGAAACCTATGTTAACAATTAAATCAACAAACAGTATATTTCTATCATTTTGGTTTTACAAATAAATACAGATTTGTTTTTATATTTTTGAAATTGGCGCTTTTTCACATACATTAAATCGCATTTTGAAATACCTGTCATTTTGGCTAGGGGTGAGATATCCACCAAGGGTTTGCGTCATTATGTTTCTTTTGATAAATCCTTCAAAATGAGGGGTCACTCAATAGGGGTTGCTATTTGAAAACAATAAGTCACCCCTACCCCCACCTACCCTGTTAGGGGGGTTAACAATATTTTTTATGTAAAAAAACGGAATCTTTGTTACATTCAATGCCACAAACATAATATTTTAATCTATTTCGGTTTAAAAAATACAGATCTATTTCAAGACTTTATTTACACTCTTATATGAATTTGAACGTTTGGTGATTTTTGACTCTAGGGACCTCAAAACGAAAAATAAATCGGTCCCAGGTCCAGGTGTTACGATAAGTACTACGGTAATAGCTTATTCTATGTATGGGAAATTCGATAAAACACAGCAATTTCGAAACAGGATCATATTTTTTTATGATTATTTTTCCTTAAATACATTATGACGTATTAAAACTGTACACCAAGTTTCATAAAGATATCCTAAATAGTTTTCGAGAAATATCTCATTAAAAGCGCGTTCATTCAAATTTAAATAGAATCCCACGGCGCCACTCGAGGAGGAAACGCTTCGCGTCTTCCGCTACAGTGGCGCGGCAATACAGCCGCATCATGAAACAGCGCCTAGCGCAGATCCAGCTGACCGTCTGTATTAAAGTATTATATTGTCTGTGACAAAATCTTAAAAGTAGCGACGCTACAGCTAACGCTACAAAAAAAGTAGCGCGCTACTGTAGCGTCGCTACTTGTAGCGCGCTACTTCCCAACACTGCTGCGTTTAAATTCACTTTGTTCATTTTGTCTTTGATGCTCTATTTTTGTGTTATTTGTGTGTCATATTAATTGCACCTGCAACTGAATCAACTTAAATTATTGAATCTATAGTCGTTATTATTGCATGTAAGCGGCTTTGAAAGAAAAATGTATCATAATATTCTGTATACTTAATCAAACATATTTTGTAAAATGGCGATTGCCGTATCTAAATATATAAAAGGCAAAGCCCTCACTGACTGACTGACTCACTCACTCATCACTAATTCTCCCACTTCCCATTTACCGAGGAGGCTGAAATTCGGTAAGTTTACACCGATTCTTTGGGCATTAAATAGGGAAACTAAGTAGTTTTTATTCTGATAGGGCTTTCGGGCTCCGCCCCAGTGGCTCTGGAGTTTCCCATGTTAACCTAATGATTTTTCATATTTAAAGGAATTTCTTAACAGCTGTTTCAATTAAACAAGTTGGTTCTGTTTTATGATGTTCAATAGCATTAAAGTTACAAGGATTACCAACAGGGTGCAGCACTATTATTTTTTTAAATTTATGACTACAGCCAATTTGCAACCAAAAGGTGAGTGAGCGTAGCGAACGAACTTCAACCTGGAAGCGAGTTAGCGTAGCGAACGAGCTAACCTGAAGGCAAGTGAGCGGAGCGAACGAGCTCCAACCTAAAGGTGAGTGAGCGTAGCGAACGAACTTCAACCAGGACGTGATTGAGCCATGCGAACGAGCTCACTTGTGAAGTTAAACGGGGCAAAGCCCGCGGGTACAGCTAGTGTACGAATAAAAAAACGTTTGTTGCAATTTTTATTTTTTTATAAATTGTTATCTTAATTTCACCAGTATATTGTTGTTGGTTCATATAATTTATTCTTTGTTAAATTATCATTTTCATTTATAAAATTTAATTATTGTTAAATCACATTCCATACTGTCAGGTAATCCACAGAGCTGACACCTCATAAATGAGCATATTAGCCCTTTCGTGCCCAATGATAACTTTTTTACTCATGACATTTGTACTGGAGTCTGGGAAATTTGTCATGAAGTAGGGAATTTTAACTTCCTTCACTATACCCTATGATGTTTTCAAATGTTATTGGCAGCACTGGAATTCCTGATCAACTGTCTGGTTCAACTAAAAGTCTGTTTTGTGCCATGCTCTGTTATGCCTGCTTTCTTCAGAAGCTCAACTTTGGTTATTTTTTTAGGTAAGTTCCTTCATTTTTAGTGAAATAAAAAAAATATGTTTCTTGTTAAATATTTCATACATATTAGTTTAAAATGTAATTTACCACGAGTTATAAATGTTTATAAAAATGTTATGATGTAAAAATCCCATGAGTAAAATTTTACTCATTGGGCAGTTGCGGCTCAGGTCTAATGAATAAAATTTTACTCATTGGGCAGTTGCGGCTCAGTTCTAATGAAGATGTCTTATATTTTGATATTTTCACTTCCAGCAATATAAAAAATATAATATTGTATTAACACCTATATTTTTATAACGTTAACTAAATTTAGTGTATTATATTTATGTTTTAGATCGTGAATATGGATAAACAATACCATACACACTCTGAAATAGAAGAATTGCTGCAAGGGGCAAGGGGGGAATTTGTCTGATTCTGATATCGAGGAATTAGAAGATTTGGAGGGTTAAGAATATTACAAATAATATTCTTTTGATTAAATTAGTAAACAATCTGGACAGTGAACAGTTGTATTTTTACATACTTTTACTTGAACATGTGAAGTAAATATTATAAAATGTATTTTCAAAATCACCCTGTGGACAAAAATGTTCTTTTGCAATTTAAACATTTTGTATTAACATTAGAAAGCATTTGTATTATTATTTGCTATATAATTGTTGGTGTGAATATCACTCTCTATATTTTAATATAACAAATAAAATCTTGATAAAAACACAATTCTTGTCGATTTAATTTGCTTATTTTAAGACCTTCACTGCCCAATGAGTATTATTTTCCTCATGATTTTTTTTTATTAAACCTCAAAAATGTTAAATTTTATTTTCTAATATGTTAGCCACCAAAGAGTGTAGTTATCAACAATAAAAAATATTTTCTTATCTACATCTATGTTTGGGCATCAAAGGGTTAGACATGTTATTTGTAATGTCTAGCCTGGCTGTAAAGATCGATGGACTGTAGCCATGCTATGACAATTATTGTCAATGCATTTTTGTAATGTCCAATGACCAATAATAGAGATCGATGCCAATGACAAATAATCTTCTTAAATCAACCAATGACAAATCTTCTATTTCTTTGTTAACTCTACACCGTTTTTCTTTGTTAATTTAATTTTAATTTCTTGTTAATGAATTTAAACTTATTTTTTTGTTAACTATTAATGTTATCTACTCAAATCGAATGTATTATTGTTATTCATTTGTAACGCTTTTATTGATTTGTTTGTTGTAACTGTTTTGTTTCTTTTCACTTGTTTCGTTGCAACGCTGTCTTTTTGTCATCTTAATTGTTGCCGTTTCTCTTTTTTGTTGTTATCATCAATTGATTCTGATTCTTTGTTTTTCACTCAATATTATTGTATAACTAGCTTTAAGTAAGTCTTGTTTGTATTGCACTAAATATCAAAATGGATCTGTCCGTTGGAATGTAAAATAAAATGAAATAAAATGACAAATAAATTATTCTGAATCTGTTATAACTATTAATTGTCCTCTCCCACTTTCCTTAAGAAAAATCGTACACTGCAAGATGTACAATGCGGTTGTCTGCTTGTAATTTGAGCGGAGCAAGCTTATTTCTCCAATAATTTTGGGAAATGTACCTGATTGATTTTCCCCAATGGGCTCGGGCTCATAAAAGCAGGATGTCTACTTGCAGTACGGTATCAAAGTCATAATGGGATGTCTACCTGCAGTATCTAAAGTCAATGGTTCATCTGGTTCTTGTCAATGGGACATCTATTTACAGTATCCAACGTCAATTCTGCCTATTAACATAATGTTATCTCAAGGCGTTTTTAATTTTTTTCAAAATATTTTTATTTTTAATTGTGTGATTCTCCTATAAAAAACAGAAAAACGTAATTTTCACAAAAATGGCATGAACGATTTTGATTAAAATTTAATATGCCATAGTGCTTATTCAACTCTAAACTTGTTGCCATCCAACTTTCTATTTATAAATTGTAAATATTTGTATTGTTAATATTTTTATTTGTTACTATTGATATTGTTACCACATTGTTATTGTTCACTATTTGTACAACTTTTACTATTTTGTTCCCTGTAATTTCAAGTTGTGAATGTTTTTCATTGTAAAGTGGCTATGCCGTTGGGAAATAAAAATAAAATAAAAAAATAAAATAAACAAAACTATGGATTATGGAACCTCTGATTGCAGTAAAAATTACTGTTCAAAAGTTAATGCAACTTATGTCAGTTCCCACAACAGAACAATTGGATTTTTTAATAGTGCTTGAAGCCACTGTCCTCAATCAAAATGCTCCTACCCTGAACAAAATCAATAGAATGATTAACTATAAGAAAAATGATAGGTACAGCACCATCAGCACCCTTCTGTACAACAAAATCATCAAATACTCACTATTTGTTGATTGCAAAAATGCAGTTAGGATAATCTCTGCATTAATAAGTTTTAATAACATTTGCAAGGTAAGTTTTTTCATCGTGATAAAAAGTATCGTTCAATACTCGTCACGAAAGTCCCATTTTGGGGCTCAATAGCTTTTTACATGCAAGTCGACTAGTAGCGAAATATCAGTGTTGGGTAAACTACTTTTTAAATGTAGCTTGCTACTGCTACAACTACAATTCTCTAAATGTAGCTTGCTTTTGCTACTTCTACATTTTTACAAAATGTAGCTTGCTACAGCTACAACTACAATCAAATTGTAGCAAACTACTTTTTTGCTACATTTCATTTTTAAAAATGAATCATTAAAATAAACGGTATCAGCAAACGCCTACAATGGGGGGGTTGAACTATATTTTTATTTGGAATTATAAGGACCATAACACATTAATTTCAATCAAACCCGGCTTTTTCCTAAAATATCATATTCTTTATTTTTTGGGGGTTTTATGAGAAATAACATACGGTAATAAAAAATAAGACATAACTTTTGATCCGTACTTTTTACGGAAATGGGATCTGTACCATTTGGTTCAATATTTTAAGGACCATAATATAAGTACTAATTTTAATCAAACCGGCCTTTTTTTATAAAATCAATTTTTTTTATGGGGGTTTTATGGGAAAATAAATAAGTTACAATAACTTTGGAACCGTAATTTTTACAGAAATGGTATTTGTGCCATTTTGTTTAGAATTTAAAAGACTATAACATACTAAATTTTTATCAAAATCGTTCTGGCTGTTTTTTAGAAAATCTGATTTTCCCGTTATTTTATGGGAAAATCACCATTAAAAATAAGTTTTAAAAAATATTAAAAAAAACATGCTTGGAGATTTAATGAATTAGTACCAAATTTCACAAAAAATCATCTGTTTAGATATTGTGTTCATATAAAGTGTTAAGTTTGTTATAATTTTTTTTTAATTGATAACATTAAAACAATAAAAAAAAATTACTACCTGCTGTATAAGAGAAAATTTCATAGATTTAAGATTTCATACCCCACAACATGGTTTAAGAAAATGTCTTACAGAGGTGGGAGGAGGGATTTAGGCTTGCATTGTGCAGCCTCAGGAAGGGAGGGAGGGGTTTAAAAAAAATGACAAAAACGTGTTACATAATAATATGTGGATGACCCCTTAGCCGTGATCCTAAACCTCCTATAAAAAAAACAACTCCTCTACCGTACTGGTAACTTAATATTATTACCGTAAATAAATTGGCAAATGTCTCACTTAAATTATGCATAGTTTAAAAATAAAATATATTAAACCAAACTTTACAGACAAACATATTCAGTAGTCCATCAAGAGACATGAGCTGGTTGTTAAAAACACATGTTGAAAATATAACATTAAGAAAACTTGAATGGACTTGAAATCATGAATTAATAAAGCATATACTGTGATTTACTAAGTAGGCCTACTGATAAAGAAAAACATATCGTTGTTGTAAAAAGTAGCATAAAAAAGTAGTGAATGCTACATTTACTGCTACTACAAATATAGCATGCTACTGCCTTTGCTACAGTTTTACAAAAGTAGCAATGCTACATTTACTGCTACAAAAAATGTAGCAAACTACAGTAGCGTTGCTACTTGTAGTTTGCTACTACCCAACACTGCGAAATATACTATTGCCTGGCGAGTGGTGAGGTGTTCTTCAGGGTGGTTGTCTGAGGCAACACTCTATGTACACTACACACTACACAGCTGACTTTCCTCCTCTGTAAAGCACTGCACAGTGTACGGCTCACTTAGTTGACCTCTATAGCTACTGTTGTCAATCATCTGTAGCCTTCAATTAATCTTTCTGCAGGTGTGTCATCAATCATAAATCAAACAAACAATCCTAATCCAATCAAAACCCCCATGAGGCGTGTGGGACGTCTGCATATACCACACATTTATGGAATACGCTCCGTGGTAACGACACGTAGTGAGTTTCCTCTGACCTCACCCTCCGTAGGAAGAGTTCCACAAACAGCCACGCTTCGGATTAAACAGGTTTAATATTATTCAGTTGTGAAAAGCTTGAATTTTTTGCATTCCAAGCTGTCTTTTTGTGAACTATCTTCCAAAAAGTAATTAGGAAAAAACTGATCATCATACGTGCTTAGCATATTTACAAAATCCTCTGGGTGACTGCATCTTAGTTCCCTGTCAATAAATCAACTAAAATGCTATTAAAAACAGAATTTACAACCACACAACTGTCAACAATAAAACACTTAACCATCGTTGACTTTCTGAAGTAAACTAAATCCAAAAGATAGACTTTGAGGCGTGGCTCAGTGAACACTTCAAGCCTTACGACGGGTAGTAAATCTATCCCCAATACAGGTGCGGCCCATGGGAACATGACATAATAAGCCAGTAGTTTATGACAAAAGCTCATATCCAAATCAATGATAACCTGCAGGACATTTCAAAAGTGGTCTGTGGCTATTGACATTCAGGTAAATTCAAACGAAAGCATTGTCTTGTATACTGCGCATCACTCTACCTGATGTCTGCTACAGACTCAAAAATGTGTGTGAATCACACTTGAGGCAGAAGTTTGACAGTGTGAAACAAATTGAAAACTATCAAGCTTGACAAAGTTCTCACTTATACTGATCCCGTCATACAAGTCTCCCGGCAAGGGTAAGAGGTCTGTAGAAGGAGTCTGCTCTTGAAAAGGGCTGTAAAAGAAAACACTGATCTTATCAGTATTTTCCTGCTTATAGCACCCGCCTTAGAGAAGATAAAAAGGTCTGATCATACTACATCGCGACATGAGCTAGCAGCCGATGAAGGCTGTTGCAGGATGATGACATGTTAATTTCGCACAGTATTTTGAGGAAAAAGTGAATGCGACTACCTTTGTAAGATAATCCTACCGTAACAAGATCTCTCAATGCTAAAGTACTCTCCGTTGTCGGAGGCTTTTATTTCCTGGAGTCACTCCACTCTCAAGTGATATACCTACTTTCCTTTAAGAATTGTATTTTAATTAATATTAGCCATAGTTCCAGAACTGTAAAAAATTAGCACAAACACATTTGGAGTAAATCAGTTGCTTTATAAAGACATCTCATATCTCTTTTCACAGCAGAAATGGTTTCTTTTGCCAAAGTAATATTATGCTCATCTTCTAAGTTAACACAAAACTTTAGATTAGAGTGATGACAATAATCACAATACAATAAGCATTGGCAGCTAAATTATGTTTTTTACTAACATAAGTTTGTCTCAAAATGTTATAAATAATGTATATGATAAAATGATGAAAAGGCTGCCTCTATGTCATTAGTACTTAAAAAAGCATATTTAAGTACTGTAGGTATAAGATGTTTAAAATTTAAAACAGTACAACCAGGAATTAGATCTAGATATACAATTTTACTATTAAATAAAGGTTTAACCTCGACAAATATTTTTGTAGACATCTAACATATCTAAGACTAGTGACATTAATTATTAATTGTTTTGATTGTTTTTGGTTTTTGCTAAGTTTAAGGACATAGAATATTTTATTTTTATTTTTTGATATCTAGAATATTGGCTAATTACCATCACAGCTACTCTAATTGGTGTGTAGGTGAAGAATTAAGTAGTGAAGCAATGAACGATAACTCTTTTATTTATAAAGCAAGATTATTTACAAATCCTGTACAAAATTTAAAGACATTCAGAAATTATTTAACAAATATAAAAATGTAGCTTAATATAAACGCAACATAAAATACATTAAGTACATATCAGTCCAAGTAATAAAGATAGAGGAATGTTATGATAAAGGATAGGTGACTAGTAAAATACTTTAAACACAGTGAAAACCTACTATCTGTATTATTATAGCTATAGAAAATGCACAAATTAATCACAAAAATAATATCACAATAAAATAATAAAAAGTAATAGTCAAGACTTTTTGGTAAAGCAGCTCAATTCGTAGTATAAGGCCCCGTCCTAGCTGGATGGCAAAAGCGACGTGACCAACAATCGCTGCTGTCGGCGACAGAATGTGTGTCCACACTGAGGGGCGCGACAACTGCAACAAGGCGACACGGCACAGGCTGAGGCAGCTGTGGTAGATGACGCTTTGTTGCGTCCCCGGTGTAACGCTACCAAATATAAACATGTTTGTATCTTGAAGCGCTTGTAGCACATGTAAGCCGCTCTTGCTGCATAGCTAGGACACTCCCATTACTTACCATGTGTTTGTATCTGTCGGTCACGTCACTCTTGCCTTTCAGCTAGGACGGGGCCTAACGAGTGGGTTTTAAATTGTATAATATAATAAGGGATTGGGTGTGTGAATTGATAAATGATCAGATTAGAAAAAATATTATATATATACGAAATCACAACACTTTTTTACACAAAACTATTCAACTAAAAGCCTCACTATATTGTTCATATTAAAGCACTAGTGAAGTTGAACAGACAAGATTTAAAAAAATTGAAATTGATAAAAAAAAACAAATTTCTGTAAAACCATTTCATCCATATCGTCAATGGTTGGATCAGCTCAAATAAAAAAAATCCCCTTAAACTTCTATGCTACTGTTGCATGTAGGCAAGAACTATAAGAAAATTCGGAAAACGTTTTGTTTAGCCTAATAGCAATTAATAACTTATTCATCGTGTTATTTTTCAACACTTTCACAATTTTGATGATAAAATAGGAACTAGAATTCTGAGCTAACAAGTTACTTACAAGCACTGATAAAGACATATAGGCCTGAGGAGAAATTTCAAATTTAGAAAATTACCATAATTTGTTCATATTTATACACATATTTATTTGATCGCAAAATTAGTAAAAAATATTATATCAACCTATTTTTTTCATTCTAACAATGACAAAACTTGAAAGAACAATTTCTTTGGCTTGGTAGTTTAACACAAGTTGCTGTATCCTTTAAAATACAGTTGTGTATTTTGTTGTTAAGTTGTTTTTTTCTCTCTCTTAAAAACTGGACATTTTTGCAAATGCGCTCAACAGAGCCAATGATTACTGAGTACTATTATTTTCATACTTAATGCCTTTTATACTCCTGTCTGAATCTTAAACAGAATGATTTACTGATCATAGGACATAACATTGTGTCCAAGTCTGAGAGTGTATTGTTGTTAATTGTTGTTGATGTGTTTAATAAGATGATTGATTAAATATATAAAATATACTATTTTATGAGTCTGACACTAGAAGGTAGGAAAAAATATCAGTATGTTATGTGTCCTTTTTTGCACTTCAATAAACCGCTGGACGTTATATTTTTTCAGTTAAAAGCAAGCTTAACTCCATTCCTAAAAAAAAACTTCCGTCTACCAAATGGATTTAAAAAAACAATTACTAGTAAGTTTGTGTTTTGAAATTCTACTAAAATTCAGTGACGATTTTTACATTTCAACTTTAGGTATTTCTGTTCAATTGAGACTTTAAGTAATTTAGAGTATTAGTAATTTGAAAAATCAATCCGTACCAGTCAAAATGAAGACAAAAGGAAATGTAAAATTAATTTTATACTTGAGCAAAAACACATTAAAAAATATTAATCAGGGTGACAAAACGTGAAGCTGCGATTAGTTTGTAAAACCGAAAGAAACAAACGGTTATGGTTTCCCCGAAGCTGTTTTGAATATAGTGCATCTTAATAAAAATAGTAAAAGTCTCATTGTCACCATGGATAGCTACAACTTGTGATTTTGTAAACATTTATGCAAGTATAAGAAAACAGTAAAAGTTTGTTTCTATTTGAAATGTATGTAAACAAACAGAGTAAAATGTAATTAGTTTAAAATGTTGAAGGAGCATAACTGTTTGATTTTAAAAATACAACCATTTTCATTGGGCGGAAAAATTAATTCTTGGAAAAGTAAATATTGCACAAGACATAATTACTGAATTCATCTAATTTGAACCTTTACCTGCCAAAATAAGTTACAACCAATCGCAACAGGCAAGAACAGTTCAGGCAATTTATTTTTTAAAGTTTCAAAGCATTAATACATCTTTCTTAATATACATAATATTCACATTCCACCTTTATTTACCCATTTATGGTTTAACGCCTAGAAACAAAACACATAATGATCTTACATCTCACAATACTCATCTTACTTATCATCAATAATGTACAAAATATAATAAATAATACAAAAACAACAATTTTAAATTATATTCTAGTAACGTGAAACAAATAACAAAAACATTAAACACAAAAATCTTTGGTAACTTTGTAGTGTATGGCTGTTGCTTCAATATTGCCTAAAGTGTTTACGATAAATGAAAACTAAATGAAGTTTCACGATTTTAAGATTTACTGAAACCTGAAACACGATCATTTTTTTCCAAACGAAGATAATAATACTGGACCAAAGTGATGAATTGTGGATACCTACACAGCGTTATACTGCACTACAAATATTTTAAAGTATTCTACAGCTAATGAAAATAATTCAAGCCTCCAATGGCACACTGACTAGCGATAAACTTGATAAAGATAATTTTAATACTAACCACATTCATTCTGACACATTTGCTACCTGCGGCTTTTTAAGAACAGTCGGTTCATCCTTCAGAAAAGTTCCCGACCTGGACCCTACCATGGGCCGAGGCGGAGCTTCAGTCTTGTTGTAACCTGCATTGTTATTGTTCATCCCGGACTTCTTCGAGCTGTTTACTTTTGTTTGTAATTTATTAATATTCCCTTTTGTATTTGGTGAAGCAGCTACTACAGACAAGATTTCCTTTTGCTTCGTATTTGCTCCCTTCACAGGACTCGACGACTTTGCTTGCACTCGATACGTCGCGTTTCTTTTCAACATAGTAGACTTTGTTTCTGCGGTCACACTAGACTTCTCTTTGAGAGACAGAACGCTTCGCCGAACCGATGGCGACGGTGTTGAATTCACCGTTCCTTTATTCAGCGAGACTGGCGAGTCCTTCACATGAGGGGAACTTTGACTACTGCCTTTCTTACTCACAGCGACAGGAGAGTACTTTGGTTTGTCATTTTCGATCTTTACTTGTGGGAACCTTCCTTTAGAATCGCTCGAAGCAACACGATTTGCAGAAGTCCCCACCTTTGAAGACTTAAGCGAGAGAGAGCGAACGTTTTTCTCGATAAAGTCTATTCGTGAGATAGCTTGTGTTTTGACAGCTGGGTCGGCTTTCTTCTTGGAGCCGGCACTAGATGCAGAGTTAGGATCTGCCAGGGAGTCGGTGGACATTGTGAGATTGTCGTCCTTCTTGGTCACATTGCGAGACGGCCGCTGAGGCAAGGAGCGTCTCATGGCTGGTGAAGATGTTCTCGAGGAGTCCGAAGATGAGATGATAGACTTACTTACGTTTCTCCTTGCAGTTGGAGTCAGCGTCGGCTTGTCTGTCTTGTTAGCCGCTAATGCTGGCGATTGTTTCGGCGTTTGCTTTGGTTCGAGGTATCTGGATTTTACCTGCAAGTGGAGAAGTGTATTTTAAATCTGCTTATTGCTGAGTATATTGTTCTACTTTACAACAATTTTATTCTATATTCAAACAAAAGTATTTATGTTTTATACAACTACACTGAGAATGCAAACAGACCTGGTATAAAATGTATCTTTGCAAAAAGCTTAAAATACAAAAACATAAAATCAATCACTCTATAGCAAAAATTGTGCTTGTTTAATTACTTAAATATATATTTCAAATGAATATTCATCTATTGCACCAATTACTTAAAGGTGATTAAATATTTAAAATTCTAGCTAGAAAAACCTTTCAAACCCAAGAAAGTGAGGGCATTAGTTACATCATAATTTTAACACCCCATTTAGTCACATGATCATTGTCAAAACAATCCCAAACTGGAAGGTTGGTAATCTATACATTGGTAGAGCGCGGGACTTTGGTATGTGATGTCCAAGGTTCAAATCCCGCCATATCACCAACGGATTTTATTTAAGTGATAATGCTGCAACCCCTAGGTCTAGCCTGAAGTAATGTGAAAAACAATTCCAGGTTTGTGCCTAGCATCCTAGAAAACAAATCTGTACAGTAGTTTTGGTCCTGCAACACTGCCACTGTTAGAGGTTGATTGATGGATTGTTTTTTTTTTCTTTTAAGGAATTACAGTTAGCAGTTGGCAAAATAAGGGAAAATGCGACTCCAACTTCAACATTTTAAGTCTTAAGTTTGATGGTTGACTCACACATCGTTGAACATGATTGAACTAACAGATTTACTATTTATTTTAAACTACTATTAATTTACTAGATTTTAGATATTTATTTTACAATAATTTTTATTTTATTAACTACAATAACACAATTCTGTCACATACCACAACACAAAAATTTACAAACCTCAGATATTTTATAAGGCCATGTTTTCGGGCGAGGCCCAGTGCTCTCTGATTTCACAGCTGGCTGTGGTGTCTTCG
This sequence comes from Macrosteles quadrilineatus, assembly GCF_028750875.1. Classification (NCBI taxonomy): domain Eukaryota; kingdom Metazoa; phylum Arthropoda; class Insecta; order Hemiptera; family Cicadellidae; genus Macrosteles; species Macrosteles quadrilineatus. The sequence continues at coordinate 22,198,643 of NW_026542598.1, forward strand.
GCTTTACACTGGGTACAGACCGTGATGACTGGGGATTCTTCTTGGTTGCTGTTTCACCAACGGCCGCTGGCTTTAATAGATCAGCTGACTGCTTGCTGTTACTGGAACTCTCGGCTCTCTGGAATAGAAAATAAACATTTGAAGAATCTAGTTCTAAGCAATATGTAAACAAACTATACCTCCAAGCTTACCTTGAAGAAGTGTAGGTAGGCCACATAGAACATACACTGTGCAAACAATATTTCAAACAATATTAGTGTAATATTGTGCAAACAAATATAGTGCAAACAATATTATTAGTGTAGAGCTCTACACTCCCTCTGGTGACGAAATATTGTGTGCACGGTGTATGTTCTGTATGTTCTATGTGGCCTAACAACACTTCTTCAAGGCAAGCGCTGCTATCCTACTGCTTTTCTACATTTCAAAATGCTGGCCTAGAGCTTTTCCTTGAATAAAACCAAACTATACATTAAGAAAGTTTTGTTAATTTGGGCTGTTTTTTTATGGTTTTTATGAGAAAACTAACATTACAAATCAAAATTGTATACAAAAATCATGGTGATTGTGTTACTAGCATAGTTGTTAGCATCTCGGACTTCGGTGTAGGAGGGACGAGTTTGATTCCCAACACATCTACAAAACATATGAGTTTCAAAAATGAGTTATCTCTGGGAAAAAACATAGACGTTAGTGTCCCTCAGGGATCATCTTTAAAAAATGTTTCAACCTTCAAAATGTTCAAAAATCTTTCTAACAAACTAATTAGCCTACATATTTATATAAACAGGTGTTGCTGTAGGAAATACCTTGCTGGGGGTACAGATTCACTTTCATACCTTTGACAATTGTTTGCAGTACAGTGTAAAAACCATTCCCATGTTAAAGTTGTGACCAATTTAGAGGATTAAACCACTGACAGTGTGTGTTAGGCTGGTGTAAATTCCTGATAATGGAGAATTATTGTTTACACTGGCTAAACTATGTTGTAATTGAATAGGAAATTTGCTAAAGCTGGTCCATATGGGATGCCTACTTAATTATCTATGTACCTTATTGAGATGCCGAGCCCGTCGTCTGTCATCTCCAGGCACAATGACGAGACAAGCAGCATCCTGTATCTTGTGCCTCAGTTGTGGCTCCATCAGTGTCCACGCGGGCGTGCGTGATGCTCGGGCTGCTTGCTTCAACAGACTACCCTCCACCGTTGTCTGTAGAACGTGCAGAAACTCTACAAACCCCTAGAAAAAACATTGCGGTTTATTTGATGTCTCACTTATAAAATGTGTTTGATAATTGTTTGGGTTGAATTTGAAGTTCTTTCGTACCTGATCAACACGTTCATATAAAACTAGGTACCTATTTTAGCAATTTTAGCTAAGGTATCCTTTAAGTCTGAAACAAGGCTTTTGTGAATAAACATACTTTGGGCATAATTCTAAACAGGATAATATAACAATATCTAACATTTGATATACATTTACAATGATAATAAATATTGTCTTCTGAGCAATGAGATGTCTACAAGTGTGGGGAGTGTCCTCCTCATTAGTGAATTAGCAAAACTGTCAAACAAGTCTTAAAGGACTGATTGGTTGTTATAACCCCTGTCGAAGTTTTGCGGTAAAATTAAATAGTCAAAACTCAAAACCCATGACTATTTTTTTGTCTAGGGTTTTCTTCAGTTGTGTGACGCAAGCGCCACAGCTTCATGGCGTTATGCGCTAGCATGCCGTTCAACCGGGTTTTTTTCTTGGACCAATCTTTTTCTAAACTCAGCCGGCTCGCCTGTTCTCTCGCCCCTGTCTGCCCGCTGCCGTGATTGGACAAACTTCGAGTCTTCAAACTTCGTACAGAATGAATAATCATCAAGCTAAGTTAACTTATTAGTTTTAAGTAAAATATAAAAATATGTTAGGCTAGAAGTAAATTTCAGGGGGGGAAGCCACTGGCTTCGCAGGTACGCTGGAAAATGTAGTAGATAACTATCAAGTTTGATTCCGCCTAACGGAATCAAACAATCTTTTTAATGTTTCAAAGTCACATGTTCCAAGAGATTAAGTTGCCGGTAAAAGGGATTGCTTAGTTCATCTACCAGCTACAATTCAACCAATTCTTGCTTCAATCAGGTTTTTCTTATATATATTTATATATTAGTTTGGAAGGTGTCAATAAAAATTAGGGTAGGGTGTTAGTTAAATAAGTGTAATCAAAGCTGGCTTGGGCTGTCTTCCTGGTCTGGGTAAAAGGTCCAATTCTCTGGGCCCCATCACACATTTCCCGTAATCCAAAGAAATACTGACAACCAGAATAGCTAAAAACTATATCACAAGATTACCTTCACCACAGTTGGTGTTACGGACAAAATCAAAATCAAGATTTTCCGTAACACTATCAGTTAAGGAAGACAGAATGGATCCTCCAACTAACTTACCTCAGAAAAGAGTTCTAGGTAGGCCTAGTTGAAACCACAAAGAAAGTTCATCACACAATAAACTTACTTGATATTTCGCCCATACAAAGGGCTTCTTCAGAAGAAAGAAGTAGAATGTCAGTTACAAAACAAAACTGTCACTAATTTAATTTGAACTAAGTAAATCAGTCCTACCAACACATCATTTTCTGATCACTGATTTCTGATCATCTTATACTTAAGACTAATTTACTAGTTAGTTGGGTATCCAATTCCTTCTTCCTCAATTTACCTTGTATTCCTAAACCAAGAGATTTTTCTTCCAAATGCCTTTCAACAACTTTAACACAATAAATTAGCTAGTCTTATTATCAAACCAAAACCAAACTAAAACTTGATTTCATTTGTAAACAATTAAAGCACATGACTGTGAATAAATACATGCTGAAAAAAAACACTAATAAAACCATGCTATTAAGGGTTTTTAGTTTTAAACAAAAAATTGACCAAGAATGTCCATTGAAAGGATTAAATTGAAAAAAATGAGACTGGGGACACTATGCTTAGTGTTTCAATTGAACATTACATTAATTTTAAAATCCAAGAGATCATAAACCTGAAGATATCTAAACAAGAGCTTGTGGTTAAGATACATTAAGTCAGCCAACATATGATTATTTTAATTTTCCCCTTATCTGTTTATGTTTCATATTACCCCAAATGTATGTTATTTAAACATGTGAGTTTGTTGTTAAATGTACATGCTCAATGACACAAAAGTTATTATTAATTATACAACTGTTCTTCTGAGTGCAGCCTTAATTATTACCGGGTAAAATAATCAAAAACTTACTTCATTAAGTTTCAGTTCTACTGGTGCCTGCGGAGAATCAACCAGATTCAAAAGCTTGTAGAGGTGGGAGTAACATTTGCACGCTTGATCTGGAGGTAGCTTCTCAGCGGCAGACAGCAGCACTTCCTCTAGTCTGGACATTGTCCACAGCTGTTCTCTACCACATGACATGAACCTGCAAGTGTCATGTGAGTTATGAAGTGTAGTCCTACCTTTTGTTGGGGAAAAATCGTGTCTACCCTCTCCCCAGGATTAACATGGACATAAACAAAGGCAAAAGGGACCCAGGTTGGGACTGTCCCGACATAATGGGGACGAGAGGCAACCCTGAGTGTAGTAGTGTAGTCTTATACAACTACCTGTACTGTAGGTAAGTCTGTGTTTTTATACTGTACCCAAATACTTAATATTGTTCAAGGAATGGCTCTAGACCAGGATTTTAATTGTAGAATGAAGGAAATAGCAGCTAGCTTACCATAGAAGAAGTACGGTAGGCCATAGAATACACATAAGACACAATATTTTCTCCCCTGTGGGACTAATTGATGTATGGAGAAAGAAGGTAAAAAAAATATTCCTAATTTGTATTTATTACCCATTAGCAAAAAGTAGGGATAGACGGGTCCCAAAATTTCGGAAATTTTTCGGGAAAAAAATATTCCCGATTCTTGGGAAGGAATTTCATTTGACTCGGGAATTTTTCGGGACGGGATTTGGTCCGATCGGCGGCGATTTTGCCGCGTCGCAAGTGTCGATTACGCCGCTATTGCGAGCAATATGTCCGCGAACGCAGAAGACAAAGTCATTTGGATGATCGCACCGTGACCGCGAGTCATAACGACGATCGCGCCGTGACCGCGATTCATGGACCGACGATCACGCCGTGACCGCGGAGTCATAAAGACGATAGCGCCGTGACCGCGAGTCATACCGACGATCACCCCGTGACCGCGGAGTCATACAGACGATCACCCCGTGACCGCGGAGTCATACAGACGATAGCGCCGTGACCGCGGAGTCATACCGACGATAGTGCCGTCACCGCGAGTCATACCGACGATCACCCCGTGACCGCGAGTCATACCGACGATCACCCTGTGACTGCGGAGTCATAACGACGATCGCGCCGTGATCGCGGAGTCATACCGACGATCATGCCGTGACCGAGGAGTCATACTGACAATCACGCCATGACTGCGGAGTCATACCGACAATCACGCCATGACCGCGGAGGTATAGGCCTACCGGGATCGCGCTGTGACCGCAAGTCATACCGACGATCACCCCGTGACCGCGGAGTCATACTGACGATCACCCCGTGACCGCCGAGTCATACCGACAATCACGATGTGATCGCGGAGTCATACCGACGATCGTGCCGTGACCGTGAGCTATACCGACGATCATGCCGTGACCGTGAGTCATACAGACGATTACCTCGTGACCTCCGTCATTTTGACGATCGCACCGTGACCGCGAGTCATTTCGACCGCGAGTCACAAGTTTCTAATGGTACCTCTAAATTGTTACCCATTTTTTTGTTTTTATAGATCAGTGCCACAAACAGTAAAAATTGATTTTGTATGCCTTTTTTGGTAACTGCAATACTAAAGACTTTCTTTTTATGCACAGAAAAAAATCCCGTCCCGTCCCGAAAATCAGGAAGGAAATAAAAATCCCGTCCCGTCCCAAACTAAAAATTCAATCCCGTCCATCCCTAGAAAATAGTGGTTATATTTTGGCTTGATCAAATCCGTTTAGAAAACCCAATCTTGAAAATCGAACATTTTTAATAATTCTTCTATCCCCAAGTCTGTTGGGAAATCGTTGGACAACTACTGTATTGACCAAAAATCCTAAACAGTATAAAGCAAATTTTAATAGTTATTTGTAGAATTATTTCTGACCCAATACATTGTCTCCACTCTCAATGACAGTTATATGACTGAAACGATCAGGTATTTCTGGGTAATTTTTTGCACTTGACTCACATGTCACTGGAGAGGATATCGCAGAAGTGCTGAGCTGTGAACTTGACGCAAGCATCGTACAGCTTGTTGGTGAGAGCCAACACCGGCTCTGCCCACCTCACGTTGGGGATCAGCCCTTGCAGCTTACTGCAGCATAGAATGGTCTCCAGCACATTGTCCACAGTCTGAAACAAAGGGTTTGGTGTAATAATTTATGTTAATACAGCTTCAGTTAGTTTTCTCTTTGAAGAAGTGGCAGATCATGTTATTACAGCATCGATGGATCACATTACAAAAAGCTGGGTGGATGTTGTTTTTCCTGATAGTCAAAAGGTCGCCGGTTCGATCCAAAGAAAATTTAATAGCGTTATGGTCTAAAACTTGATCCAACTGTTCCAAATAAAAATGCTGATTCAGTCAATAACAAAGCAACAGAATACCTCACTTCATTCTGTGCTGTTGTTCTTATCAACGATTTTAGAAACTAGGTGGCCTTGCTGTCTTAAAATAATTATCATTATATTTAGGCCTATAATTTCACACACAAATCTGTAAATCTCTTACAAAATGTGAAATCTCAAATCCTAATGGGACTGAATTTAGACATTATGGAAGATAAAGAAATTTCACATAATAGTTTAGCTGTTGTTCTGTTGTAGCCGTGAGTCATGTGTTATTGTATAGGAATGACAAAACTCTGGACATCAACACTGTTCAAAAACACTTATTAAGGTTGACAAGCTTATTTAAGGTTTCACTTTTTTCTCAAGCTACAACACACACCCCAGATCCATATTACTACACTCGACTGTCTTTCAGTGTCAAAAGTTGCAAAAGCATGACAAAATATAGCGTTTAGCATACTGCCACTTACAGTATAAATCAATTAAAATTAGGTGATAAAAAATCAAATTTTGAAATAATTAACAAGAAGTGCGAGAACTAACCATATGAACGATGTGCTGTTTGTAGCACTTGTCAAGCAGTTCCCGGGGCAGGGTCGCAAATCCTTTGGTGGGCCAGACTCTAACAAAGTGTTTGGTGATCCAGCGTAGACTTTTGCGGTAAATCTCATCCAGGCCGTACGCAGCAGCAAGCGGCAAACATTCCAACACACCCACAGTGCACATCGGGCATGGCTGCAAATTATAAGTCAAACTATAACTTCAATGCAGAAGACAGATAGAAAGTGTTTAAGTCAATTAACTAATAGCATTGACTATACACAGTCAATTTATCGTTTAGGCCTAATGGTGAAGAACTATGGAGTGGGTATAATAGACAGGCAAGTCGTGAAAAGTAGGCTGATTTATGAAATGTCGATGCCTTCAGGCTAAGATCTCATTTACATTCACAGACCTTAAATCTAGGAACTCTTTTTTGCCATAAAATATTTAGATAGCCTAGTAGTTTTTACATTCAAGGTCAGTTGTAAACTAAAAAGATTAGGATGACTATAGATAAAAAATAACAACGCAGTTACCTTGTGGAAAAAATGGCAGTATTTAACTTTGAGCGTGTACATAATCACTTCCTTGAGCCCTTCGAGACACAGCATGTCAGCCAGTGTTGCCAGTTCTACAATGTTGATAGAGTCAGGAATGTTGCTGGCACCACTGTATATGTGACACAAGGCAAAGTGGACAGCACTGTAGGAAAACCTGGAAATAAAATTGGATTTGTTTACAAGTAGCTTTTTAACTGTGCTTTGCAACGGAAACCACACCATGGATAAAAAATGTCTTCAAGTCCACTAAACTAAACATGATTACTTTGAATGTCAGGGTTCAGAGCCCTCGGTTGATAAAACAGGAATAACAGAAACCTTTCCAAGCACATGAAGAAAGGTTTTCCAAAATGTCATGGTGATTAATAAGACAGACTAGTAATGCGTTAAGTACATAAACAATCAGGAAACAATTTTTTTCTCAAAAATCCTCCAGCTACTCAGGTTTTCCAATTTGAACGACCCCACGATTCCAGCAAGTATTGGTTGATAATTGAGATTACATGTGTGGCAAAGCAAAACTAACTAAATCTATATTCAAAGGAAGGAATATAAAAAAAAACACTTGAAAATAAATTACCCTTGAAGGGAAATAACGTTTCCCGCACTCTCCACCCAGCCACCGCTCAGAATGGCTGCAAAGTATTGACATCTGGAGCTCAGTATACACTTGTGAGCCTTGATCCGTCTTCCGGAGACTTCCAGAGTCACGTCCGGACTGATCTCTTCCAGGAACATCCGGAGCAGATCCTCTCCTAACCGGGATACAGGACCTCCACATGAGGATGCTGAAGTCTCTTCAGTGCTACCTTCTGTGAATGATAAAGTTAAGTGATGCGAAATGAAAAAAGGAAAAAAGAAAAGAATCACAAAATACAAAACTTTTTTATAAAGCATTAGTTTGAAGTCTTTTAAAATCATTACTCGTGACTGATGAGTCATGACTTTCACCCTACAACTGTGCGGTCGGACATTGCAAGTTTTTGTCTGTAGGCCTAGACGTAACTGTTCGTAAAACGTCTGTATTTATTTTATGTGTCCGTGTTTTGTATTTAAACTCTTGACAACCTTTTTGAAGTGACAGTGTTAAATGTTCTTGTACAAGATCTGATCTTGAGGACTGTAACAGGATCACTCTGGCCAGTACTCAGGTAATTATTTTATACCTTTTATAGATTTTTTGTCTGGCCAGAGGCTTGGTAACATGGTGGTCAGATATGAAGGATTCTACTGTACTGCAAAAAGAACCACTCAAAAGATTCAGTCAAATTACTTTTTGACAGTAAAACATTTGCCAAATGAACAAGCAAACTAAAAGAGAATAAGATTGAAAAACAGCACATTGTATTCAGCATTATTTAGTAATCAGTAATTTAGGAAAAAAAGTAAAGTTGAGTTATCTTTTCAAGCTAAATATAAAAAAATTGTCTAGGTGTTAACAAAGCTTTACATTGTTTAAATTTTTGAAAATAAGTGATATTTTTAAGCTACACCCATTAACAAATCTAAATGGCTAATTGGTCTTCATAACTTCTTCAAAGAGAAATTCATAAATTTAAATCAGTTATGAATGAAAATCATTTCTTACCTAGTGCTGAAGGATCCATGCTGCTTTGCATGCTACTGATCTCTGAAAAGTCAGTACCGGTATCTTGTTCTACAGACTCTGGTGTCAAGTTACGAGTTGATGTGTTCAAGTGAGGGAATAATCGACTCAAGGATCGACTTGTGGCACTTCTTGTCATCATCTTACTTTCTATCCAAGAAGCTTCTGGAATACTTCTAGTCATCCTGTTCGGAATGCTCTTCCCTTCTAAAGGAACCTTGTTCGGTTCTTTATCCATATCCGATAGTTTAACAAAGCTGAAACTGTTTTCTAGTGGGGGTAGTTCGGTTTGGGAAATACTGTGATCCGGTGTCCTAGGAATATCACCGGACTTCTTCTCGCTGATATCATCAAAGTCTCCAGTCTTGTCACTGTCGTCTTTGGACAATTGACTGATGACATCTGTAGTAGGTGTGGTCAGCTCCAAGTCTTCACTGGTAGCATTAGCTACATTTGAAACGTCGCTGATAATAAACGTAGAATTGTTGATCCCAGTGTTGCTAGATTCATTTGAGGCGTTGCTGAAATCATCACTTCTGGTAATGGAAGCTACTTCATCGATCTTGTCAAATGATTCACAGATATCTACTATGTCGGATTTGGAATCCAGAGGGCTCTTGAGTTTGTGAGGTTTGTCCTTCCATTCGCTTTTAGCAATGACTTTTTGTAGTTCGGCACTTGGTTTTATCGACCCATGCCAGGAAGCCATCATACTTCTATTGTTGAAAGATCTCGAGACAGTATCATCAATTGAGGATGGCCCCGACTCATAACCTGTTGAGTTGCTTGTAGAAGCTTTAACTGAAGATACACTGGAAGGTTTGGTTTCGTCATGCTCAACGTTGAACATCACTTCCAGAGATTTATTTACAGAGACACTGTGTGATCTCTTGTGTACTTTTATTGACGTTTCTTCACTCGGAGCTGCAGAGATGTTTACATTGTGAGAATCAAAATTCCAGGAGTGTCTTTGTGAGGTTGGTTGTAACCCTGAGGGTAAAGACTTCCGATGAGGAACAGGAGATGGCTCTGACTCAATACTAGCATGAGTGTTTTGTTTCTTATTTTTCTCTTCTGACTTTCCTTGACTACTAGATCTCCTCGAAACATGCAATTCCTTTTCTAAAGACATCCTTTCTCTTGTAGCATCAGAGGGTTCTGTCATTTCTAGACTCGATTCTGAACTGATTTCTGTCGATCTACTTCTAGCATCGCATTTCGGAAACACACCTGAAAATGTCCTCCTATGATTTCTCTTCTTGAAAACATGGGGAGAGTTTGTTTTGGAATTGCCATCACTTTCTCCGGTTTCACTTATGTCAATAAACATGGAAAATAGTTTCTTGTCTGGAGCAGCAGACTCCTTTTCTACGACTTTGTTATCTACAGCAGGACTGTTGAAGTCAACAAAAAACCCACAAGATGAACTATTTCCACTGAAGCTGCCATTACCTGACACCAGTTCTGCCCCGCATGTTGTTTTATCAATGTCACTCTGTTTGCTTGTGTTGTAATTGGAGCACCTGCTGCTACTGGTACTAGGGGTTTTATTTACTTTGTCATCAAGAGAAATGAAGAACCCCAATGAAGAATTCATTTTAGTAACCTTATCTGCATTCTCTGAATTTAAACTCGATACTGAGTCACTAAGATGCTTCTTTTTCATTCCTGGTGAAGTTTTATCTGAACTCATATCAACGATCCAAGACTCTGATAAAGCAACAGGAGGACTTGCTCTAGGTTTAAGCTCTTTTTCTGTTTCAGTATCTATAACTGATCCTCCAGATACTATGGGTGCTAGTTCTGTCTTCCTCCGGTTCATAAGAGGACTGAAATAAGGTTTTTCAGGTGATGACAGATCTTTCAATGATACACCGCCTGATATTATAGGAGTAGATTCTATCTTGTTTTGGATATGCTCTACACAGTTCTTGTATGGACTTGTCACATTTTCAAACCCATTTGATAGGGAAGTGTCATCCACTTGGTTCACATGGTGAGTCAATGAACCGTTTCCAACTTCAGTTACAATTTCTGGTTCAATTATTTGAGTGTTAATTTCAAACGGCAGTGAGTAATGATTGTAATCTTGTTTAGAACAATTACTGAACACGTTTTCTAAAGGTCCATCGTTATTGAGTGAATCTGGTGAGTGTAATTCATCTTCACATTTTCTAGAATCAAAACAATTTAGTTGAGATGGGAGTGACTTTGGAGTGTGCTTAGTAATATCGACTATGTTCACTGTAGCTTCAGTACCAATGGAGAATGTTGCAGTTTCGCCTGGAGTTATGCAATTTGTGTTTCCTTCACTTACACTTTTCTTAGATTTATCTTTATGTTTTTCACATTCGTTTCTTAGAACTGCAAGCCTTTCATCGTCTAATTCAAGTTCAAAAGTGTTTCGCCGAATAATACTAGCACGCCTTCTTTCAAAATCGCTGTCATAGTTGGATTTCTCTTCTTTTGCTGCATTATTTTCACTTTCCAATTTATTTGTTTCACAATAGTTAATAGTTTTAACGTCATTAGACTGATACTCGTCCACTTCGGAACCTGACCAAGAGGACTTATGATTATAATCTGGGTTTTCATAACCATTTAAGGAAACCGGATTTGATGGAGCGGGCGATATTTCGTTTTCATCCAATAAACTTGCAGCATCGATGAAACAGTTGGTCTTGACTCCTATTAGTTTGCCATCTTTGTTATCTAAGGCAGATAAGTCAGTTAAGGAAGAGTCCATGACAGTACTCTCATCACTACCCAGAAGATTCTCTTGTTCGTTTGTATTGTAATACTGTTCGTTCAAGTTAAATTGGTTGTTTACACTTCCCAAGTTATAATCTAAAGGGCAATCAGATTTCGGAAGCAGATTTACACTAGTTAAGCTTGCTTTAGGTGTTACAGCTTTGTCGCCAAGAGAGACAAGAGCACTTGAATAATCATCAAGTTCCACAGCCCTTTTCCTTGCAAAATTGTCATCCTCTTTGTCAATGGCAGCCGGGAAAGTAGAATCCCAAGTCCCAGCATCAGATGACATGGATGATGACCTCGCAGATTGATCATTATCATGAGGTATGTCTTCACTTGTCGCAATTTCTGTTAAATCACCTCCATAGTTTTCTGAATTGGTATGATCTTTCGGGCTGCTTGCGGTCACATAGCCGGAAGAGGCAGGTTCCAAACACGAGTCGGGACCGATACTTTCCGCCTCCATTGTCTCGTCAATTTCTGCCTTAGCCTTGTTCATTACTGAGATGTCAATGAGGTTGCCATCACAAACATCACCTCTAAATCTGTCTTTCACATTTCTCTCACCAAAACCATCTGATTCTTTAAAGATTCTACTGGTGGTAAAATGCTTTATTTTATCCCTTCCATTCGCTTTGACATTCAACTTGAGCTCCAAACCTTTCGGACTTATGATACCTGAACAATTTTTAGGCAATTTCTGCGAAGTTCTATGCAGTGGGGAATGTAAAGTGAATGGTTTACTCTTCGGGGATTTTGATTCCTTAGAGATAATGGACTTGAAAGACTTAAAAAGCTGATCTTGTTCGGCTAGTTCCTTTTCCAAAATATCACCGGATTCCGGTCCGTAGACCTCATCGACGGTGACTAATGAATAGTACAGAGGCGAGGGCAAATACTTATTATCCGAAACAGCTAGAGAACTCAAACCACTGTCTGAAACACAGCGAGCATGTCCAAACTTGTAGCTAGCATTGGTAGGGGAAGTTTCAGGAGTGACATACACATCAGACTCTGGAGTTATAGCATCAACCTTTAACTTTTTCAATGCCGACAAGTATTCAACAATTGCTATTTCCTTTTCACGTATTGTGTTTTGGGTGTAGATTTCCCTGAAACAATAACAAAACATAAATAATATTATTTTATTATTTTACAAAACATAGCTACTAGGAAAATTAAACTCTTGTTCATATGCTATCGTTAAACAATTTTAAAACTTTAACTTTATGTGCCTTACAATTTTGAACAAATATGTAAGATACAGAAATAGGTAATGATTGTGAATAAAAGTTTTATCTATATATATTTTTAAGGTGTTTGCACAGCTAAATCTGCAGGAAATTAGCCATAGGTTTTTTGGCTGAAATTATCAAACAGCTGACAGAGCAGTATGGTCCCCGGGTGGTTCTTGATATGTAGTATCTTTGCAGTTAAACAGTTGTATTTAACAGGAATCAGTAGCCCCATAAATGTCGCTACAAAAAATGTTAAATCAATGGCGTAATATGTGTATGTTTAAATCAACGATTATGATACACTCAAACCTAGCATAAAGTGGGCTGACTAATGATTTAAATCATGCATTCGTGCACACACAACAACACTAAACAACAATAACAACTAACATCAAGAAGAGGTAATAAATCAACAGAGAAAACTATCCATGCTCTAGTTTGGAAAAAAATATTAGTTTGCTCACAAAGCTGTGAAGGCTAGAGGATTAGGCACACTTGTAGCAGACTATTTACCTACCACGGCTGTAAATTAATCACAAGGCTTACATTCACTACATTTTCAATTTTAACAATTTATAATTTTTGAACTCAGCTTTTTCATTGTTTTGGCAAATAAAGGAGTCGAAAAACATATTACGATTATGATAGTCTCAAAACTGCTTCCTAGGTATCGCCACTCAGCAGAGATAACATGTCAGGTGCTGCTAACCTTCCAAGTGTTTGGTTGGTTTTTTGTTGGGCATCCAAAAACAGTGGGCAGGAAAACACAGTGAATTCATTTGAGCTGTTGCGCAAAATACTGTGGACACCCAACCGATTAAAACAACCTAAAAATAGTCTTAGAGGTATCAAATAAACGGCATGCTACATAACAGGCTATACAAATAAAATCCCAAAGACTACTGGCACAATATACTGAGATACCTGACGAAAGACTCAATGGAAAACTGGTCAACTTTCCCCAAAACAACCACAGACTGTGTTGGACAGTAGTGGGAGCAAAGTTCAGAGAAGAATCTTGGAGCTCTCGACTTCAAAAAACTACTGTGTGTTCTTATACACCCGTAGTCAAATGTGATTTCCAAATCAGTATATAGGGACTCAGAATAAATCCTAAAAATTACTCGAACTAAGTAAAACTTGTCTGAAAACGATTTTGAGTAATTTACTTCCAAAAAAGTACCTAAAACCCTAAATAACTTTTATTAACGATTATTTGAACAAGATATTACAGTAATTATGCTACCTTTTAAAATTTCAAAATAGAACTCCAGTGAGGACAGTTTTTAGAGCATCAACTTGATCTAGGTAGGAATATTTATCAGATAGGCCAATGTGAACAACTCAATAATTTTGAGTAAGCTATTTTTTTTCTATACAGATTAACTTGTCATTTAAAGACTATGACCTTGGTTTCACCATTGTCTATGATCACTATTGAATTCCAACTACCTAACTAAAAAGTCTAAGTAATTAAGAAAAACACTAACAAACTATCTGTATCTAAGAAATGTCACTATTGACTATAGAACCCTGATACCTAAACTCAAAACTAATGCTAATGTTTCATTAGACTTAAACCCCCGAACAACTGAAGTAGCATTCACTAAACGTTCAATTAAAACTACAGGGAGCGGCAAAATGATCTGACGGTTTTCTTTGCCGCCCTGTTGAGCGAGTGAGTGGCGGAGGGTGGTGGGAATAGGGGCGTTCCAAAGCCTACGTGCGGACATTTTTAGTAGCCATGGACCTGGGGACAGCTGAGCACCATGCATTTGTAGTGGAACTTTTTTTAAAAGTGGCAATTCCTGTGTGGCTGTTCAGCTGCAGTTCCGTAGACGTTTCAATGTGGGCCCAAGGGGAAAAGTCCCAACTCGAAACACCATTTTGCTGTGGGTGGGTAACTTCAGAGCTACTAGTTCAGCATTGAAAAAAGTTTAACAGGTCCAAGGTCAGCCTGGACGCCAGGGAACGTCTAGTGAGTGAGAGAAGACAGCTGTGGAAGCTAGTCCTCAGCGACCTGCACGTATTTACGTGCTTATTTAAGCTGCAGCTCTGCACATGTCTGGTCGCTCGGTATAAGAGTATTACGGCACGACCCGCACTTTCATTCATACAAAATGGCAATCTTGCAGCAGTTGAAGCACAGGGGTTACGTAAAGCTCATCTCATTTTCATAACAAGTGATTTATTTACTTACACGTGACAAAATAGTCATTATGAGTGACGAATCGCACTTTCAACCACACCACACAGTCTTCCTCACTCTCTTGATGTTCTCTGGCGTCCGGACTGACCTTGGATGGCCTGTTGGTTTTAGTTTCAATGCTGAACTAGTAGCTTTAAAGCTACCCACCCACAGCAAAATGGTGTTTCGAGTTGGGACTTTTCTTCTTTGACCCACATTGAAATGCTTACTGAACAGCTACACAAGAATTGCTACTTTTAAAAACACTTCCACTACAAATACATGGTGCTCAGTCGTCCACAGCTCCATGGCTACTAAAAATGTCCGCACGTTGGCTTTGTAACGCCCCTATTCCCACCACCCTCCGCCACTCACTCGCTCGACAGGGCAGCTAAGAAAACCGTCAGATCATTTTGCCGCTCCCTGTATTTGTGATTATATTTAAAACTTGTTTTATTAAATTATGGATTATTGGTGCTTCTAAGATGAAGTATAATAGGCCTAATGGTAAAAATAGGAAAATTCAATATAAATTTTGTGGGGCTCAAAGGATTAAGTCTAACAATTTTGTAGAAGTTTATATTGGGCCAGAATAACATTGACTTACTTTTTACAATCGCCTCTGAGCTGAGCTTGGAGTTTCTCGTTCAAGACACCCAACTCAGCTGTAGATCTTTTAGTAGAGGGAAGAAAGGGGGGAAGGGGGGATGTAGAGTTGATTTTTTCTGCCATTAGTCATGACTGGACAATTTATTATCCTTCTTTTTCCTCGAACACTGGAATCCACTGTAAATAAAAAAACATTAGTCCAAGCTATTCTTAGAACACTATATTAATTTTGTCAAGTATTTTAAATGCCCCTAAAATTGTAGAACAGCCTTAAGGATTAATTGACGAGAGTTCTTCACTACGCAAATTATTGTTAACACGATATTGACTAGGTGTATAGGCTACTATTTTGGTCAGCTTACGGTATTTATTTCAAACAGTACTTCACAAGCTAGACTTAACTAAAACATATTGGCTTGCATTCCAACCCTAAGTTATACAGGCTAACTAGGATAATAACAGTCTTTTTAGAGAATTTCCCATATAGCCTAGAGAAAATAAGTTATTGCTATTGGTCTCATGGTAAGAGCTAAAACCAGGACCAATTTACTTTTTTGTTTTGATGTCCCTAGAGGCAGAATACACAATCCGGTCAAATTGAACAGGGTTTTATGGGGTGAGAATTAGGCCATTTTATAGTAAGTTAGGCCATTTTGAAGTGAGGTTGTACGACTAATGGGTTATGGAGAAAAATCGCATGTTATTCTTAAGGAGAGTTAGAAAAGTGTTACCCTAAGTAGGGTAGTCTGCTTTTTTATGGTATAACTTGATATTCTCATCAAATTTGGCAAACTTATGGTGAGTACTTAATTCATCCTATGCAAAAATTATATTTTACTAAGTCCTGAAAACACACCTCATTACCTTTTCTGTCAAACCTAAGTCTCATTTAACCTTAATGTTAGGTTATTTAAATATGGAAGGAATCTGGCATACTTAAGGAAATGTGTAAATAAAAATCCAATCAATATCAATCTAATCAATTTCCGAATAGAAGTTTGCTTCATCTGCAGTAGTGATGTGGGCCGGGAATATTTGTTTGCTAATCAAAGATTCCCAAAATTAGATTATTCCGTATAGGGAAAATTCGCTAATTGGGAATTTATGAAAATTTTAAATGTTTTAAACTTATAAACAGTTAAAAAAAATTAAGCATTTGAATCTAATGACTCCATCCATCTAAGTCTCTGTGATCTAAGCAAGGCGTTCAACGTGGGCTCCCATGACATCCTCCTCGCCAAGCTCGTGAAGTATGGTATGGCATCACTGGAGAGTGGTCCACAAATCACTAGCAAACTAGGCCCTACCTACTTGGAAAACAGGAAACAAATTGTTTCGCTGTATGGAGCTTCCTCCAGCAGCAAGGAAATGCACCATGGTGTGCCCCAAGGTTTGATTCTGGGTCCTGGCCTGTTCGTAATAATAATAAACGATCTGTCCCTTAACAGGCGCTTGCTGCTCTTCTCAGATGACACATCGTTACTGATCAGGCACAGCACCTGAAGGACATACGAACAGAGGCAGCATTTCTAGCCTATTGAATGAAAGCCAATGAATGGTTTGTGCTAAACTGTCTCAAAATCAATTATGACAAGACACAGTCTATCATGTGACCCTCAAATAGGGTATTGTAGACGAGGTGGTCAAACTGTTAAGGTTCTGGGTTGACTTCAAACTAAACTGGGTACTTTCCTGTTAAAGGGAACATTCATTATTATCGATGATTTTTCTCGATATATCGATATTAACAAATTGAAACATATCAGCTGACAACTACGATTAATATTGTTCGGTATCAACAAACAATAATAAAATGAAACTGTTCTAAAAAAAATAACCTAACATAACTAACCAAACTTGCTGTAACATTTAAAAATTCCGTGTTTGTTTACCTTGCCTTTTCTGTTATCAAAAGGAATTTTTAAATAGTACAACAAGTTTGGTTGGTTATGTTGGAACAGTTTCATTTCTTAATCCATATAACAGTCTATTTTAGCCTAAACAAGATCAGTTGTCAATTTGTAATGGACCAGAAAACAAAAATTTTGATATATCGAGAAAAAATAATCGATAATAATGAATGTTCCCTTTAACAGGAAAGTACCCTAAACTGGAATTATCACATGTTGAGAAGGTGTGTGTTAGGCTTAGCAGAATTTATCTGATAAGAAGGCTAAAGCACGAGATCACACGCCCATACCTGCTCATCATGTACCAAGCATTATTCCACCATATCAACTATGGCTTGGTGGTATCAGGTCATAGCCACGTAGTTTAGATTGTGCTGCTGCTGCAGAAGATGACTCTAAGACTGGTAACATCTTCCGGCCCTACTGACCATTGTCAGCCTATATTTGAAGAACTTTGCATCTTATCTACAACCAGTAACTTATATATTCAAAATCTTAGTCTTTATGAGAATCAATTTAACTAACTTCTCAACCAGAAGCAACTATGGGACCCGAGGGCTGGTGACCTTGACCTACCTCGTTGTCGGCTTCATTACACACTTCAGTCATACCTCTCAATAGCGATAAAACTAATCAACACGCAACCAATAAATATATCCGAGCTCTAGACCCAAAGAAAAATAAATCCGCTCTTCGCAGAGCCTACTTAGCAGAGGCCCTTGTATTCAAGAAGAGCCACTCGCCTTCCCCAAAAAGTCACATCCGTCAGTTCAGTTTAATTGTATATCTACCTATCTTAAATAATTTGTTTGTATTGTCTTCTATAATCACGCAACCTATCCAACTTTTGTTGGTAAAGGATGAAGGGATCAAGTATTTCAAGTAGGCTAAGTATTTCATGGACTGGATAAGGTAGGCCTATTCAAGTGCTCTACAGAGCCACACATTAGACGTACCGATAAGTTATTAAGGACTCTAAAATTATTAATGGTACGCCATAGTTAGTGA
This sequence comes from Macrosteles quadrilineatus, assembly GCF_028750875.1. Lineage (NCBI taxonomy): Eukaryota > Metazoa > Arthropoda > Insecta > Hemiptera > Cicadellidae > Macrosteles > Macrosteles quadrilineatus. Next base: position 22,216,699 of record NW_026542598.1, read on the forward strand.
ATCAGAATCAATATTTTATTCCATTAGACATGCACATGCATTAGGATACGTAAATAAAGTTGAATACATGCTGCAAAAACACAATTCAAAGATAAATTACAGTACATAACAAATAAGGCATAAACAAAAAAATCAAATAGATACAAAGGTCATTTAGATGGCACAGTGAAGACTACGGTATACTTACAGAAAAAATAGATACAAGATATAATTTAGTGAAAAAAATAAATACTTAGAACAAGGCAGTGACTAGATTATGATTTCTTTGGTTGAACATTCAAAAAATTCTCCCAGCCCATAAAAAGGGTGTACAGTCAGCCACAGAAGAATTTTATTTTTGAAGGCTTTGTTGTTTAGTAACAGTATTGGGGAGTTTATTTAGGCATTTGAGTCCCAGTACTTCATAATAAGATTTCATTTTTTCAAGTCTAACATAAGGGATGTCAATTTTACCTCTATTCCTAGTATTAACCCTCCGAGTGTCCATAGTTTAGGCCTTAATGTCCGCCTATTTTTGGCGCATTTGCAAGGTTTTATTAAAACGGATCTGAGAAGCTTAAAACAATGTTAATTCTACTGTTCTATATACCATTTTGTTTGGAAAATCACGGGCTTCAATTATATACATAAAACATAAGGAACATTTGTTTCAAAAAAATTTTTTAGATAAAAAAAATTTTGGAAAATTTTCAAAAAAAAAAAGTTCGCGCTCAATGAAATTGTATAAATTATAGGCCTATAAATATTTGAAAATAGCCACTTTGTTCTAAATTTTATGAGGATTACAAATATATAATAATATAAGGAAGTAGATTTTCAAATAAATAAGTTATGGGCAAAAAACAGATTCCAGTACATAGCGTTTAGCTAAGAATGCATAGTCTAACCAAAGCTAGGAATCTGGCTGATAATTTACATCAATATTACTACCTACTTCTTCAGGATCATCAACTAGCCCTTCAAAATCACTTAAATCTTCTTATAATGCACCACGTATATCACTACTTTTGATTTTTAACACTAAAACAATGATAAACGTAATAAAACACATCAGTCATCGGTCCGAGGTTAACCTAGGCCTAGCTGTTTACAAATACGCACGTCAGCTGTCTGCTACAATATTTTCGGAACTAAAATGAATAGCGCTTAGAGACAGACCTCCGGAGAAAGCTCTGAATCTAAAAAAAAGAACGATACCTAACTCGATCCAGTTCAATCCGATTCAGTCAGTCATAGAGCCTTTGCCGTAAACGATGTTCGTGTGTCGAAAAATCGACAAGTGACGCTACACAAAGTGTGTCGTGAGTCGATTTCTCGACAAGTGACGCTCGGAGGGTTAAACTTGTGTACATCACCCACTAAGAGTGTGGGATTTCAGGTTCTTAAAACTAGTCAACAAAATGTTATATAAAATTAACAACGGTCAAAATCATAAAATCTACAAAAATTGGTCTGCAGTGTTCCTTGTGATTGGCATTTGCCATGATCCTGATCACCTTTTTTTGTATTAAAAGAACATCAGTGATGTAAGGGCTGCTGCCCCAAAAGATTATTCCATAATTAAGGGCTGATTGGAAAAGTGCAAAATAGGCAGTTTTTATATAGTCAAAAGGAACAACATCATTGAGTTTTCTGAAAAGAAATGTCAATCTACTTAGTCTAGTACAGAGATGTTCAACATGATATGACCATGACAGGAGTTGATCCACATAAACACCCAAAAACTTAACAACTTTGACCTTATCACATTGTGCTTCAGGAATTTTACGAAGTCCAAAGACAACAGTTTGGGTTTTCTCATTGTTTAACAGAAAGCTATTCGCAGAGAACCATTCTGCTGCTACCTTTACTGAGTTTTTTGCCTCAAGAGATTCTAAATCTCTGCTGTGTGTAAGCAAAGTTGTGTCATCAGCATAAAGGTATGTGTTACATTTGAGACTGGATGGAAGATCATTTATTGAGATTAAGAATAGCAGAGGAGTGTATACCATAATGCAAACAAGTGAGCCTAATGAGGTTACAAGACCCTGTAATAAGTTACCAAGGAAGATTTGAATTTTTCAACTTTCTTGCTAGGCCTATCAGGTATATTTACAAGTCTAATGTAGACCATAGGTTCAATCTAAGTAACATGTGTAAGATAATGATTAAAACTATGTTACATTTTAAGGTAGCTTAGCTCCATTCTATCTCTTATAATAGTGTCATTATGAGTAACTTAGGCTTGCCTCTAAAACACTGTCAAATAGGTACCTACCTACTTACATTGAAATGATCTTAAACCAAACTCGATCATCACAAAGTCATTTTAGCGCTTAAAGACTGTTTGAATAATAAATTAAGTAACTCCTTATCGAAACTTCTCGCAAATAAAATAATAGACAATAATAATCTTCTTTACTTCAGAAGTCCCGAAAATTAATACTCTACACTTGACTTGACAGCCAGCCCTAGACAGTAGTAGTAGTAGAGTAGACAGACACAGTGAGAGTAAAACGAGTTGAAACAAGTAGAAACAGACAGACTGGCATAGTAATCTGTTCGATGAGTCATTGGTTATAGAGCAATGCAACCGTGATGTTTTTTGTTTGTTTATTGGTCAACGGTCAGTGTAATTAACAGAGATAACTATACATAAATATGGATAATCATTACAAACACAACAAATAAGGCAAATCAAGCTTAAGACATGTCATGTTATTAATATTATAATCTACGGAAAGTAAATAAAATAAACGTCTTATAACACTAACGCTTATACTGTTACTCACAAGACGGTAAATATACAAAAAAGATGGTAAGTGGTGATCGATTTCGATTGGACACTCCGATCATCATCAGACCTAATGATTTATTATAATCTTAATTTACACATATTAACAGTATGTGTATGATGTGTATATACAGGTGAATGACATTCCAAATAAGATACTTATCTACAAATCATCTACAGGTACACCCAATCAATAAGGAATAATTAATATTATTGACTCCTTTAGAAATAAAAAACATGCTGACATATAAAACAATTAATTTATTGTTAATACTTTGTGATTTTATAATACAAAACGCGAATAAAATTGATATAGAAAGTCCGAAACGATCGATCGTATTTTAATTCTTATCTACATTCATCTCCATTTAGTGCAGTAAAAATAATAGAAAAATTCCATAAACCTAAAAAAAATAGCACAACCGGGGAATTTGGTACAGATGTTGGGTGTACCTTCCTTTTGAACATACTAAAAGTCCCCTCAAATTGAAGCTGTGCTACGGCCGCCATATTGGAAAATGGCGGCACATTTCTGTATTTTTCGCTATAGTGACTTTATTATTAGAGATACAGGAAAAAACTAAATATACAAAACGTAGTCCATCTAAAAATACACATTTTTTGTATTTAACATCTTTCTCTAAATCCAACGGTTTTTGAGTTATTTGTGATTAAGTATATTTAGTTTTTTCTATTTATCAAAAATAGGTAAAACACATGGAAATTGACCGTTACTTTAAAGGATTATGATAATTTATCCCATTTAGTTAAATAGTGTAATACTATAAAATCTTAAAATTTAAGCTTGGTTTATGAGTAAAATAACTCCGCCACAGCAAACCTGCAGACTAAGCAAATTTCCATTCGATTGGATGTTTTATTAATTGTATTATTTTGAATAAAATTAGATTCAACAGGTACCTAGGTTTGCTGCTACTCGTATGACACCCTTCCATTGCAGGATGGCGTTGTTCATTTATTTCATTTATTTGACGGACAAACCATTTCATACAAGATACAATTTGTGTCACAACTATTGAATTAAATTGATGAGTGATGACTAACAAACATGTATAAATAACAACAAAAGTGCATATAGTAATAACGATAACAATAATAATAATAATAATAATAATAATAACAACAACGAAATAAAAAAAACAATAACAATGATGTAACAATAAATACTAAGATAACAATAAAGAGCAACGAGAACAACAAAACATAAAAAGCATTTAACAAATTAGTGAGAGATTAAATTAATGAGATAGGTCATCTTCTCTAATCAAGTGGAAGCGAGCTGATCAATCTCCTGAAACATGTGGTGTTACAGTTGAAGAAATCAATTTCAGGTGGCAGAGAGTTTCCCATGGCTTGTATGCGGGCGATGGCACTGTGCTGTTCGTAGAGCGTAGCATGATAAGACCTAGCAAACAGCTCCCTCGATCTGGTACCCCCTCCTGGGACGTGGAAGCTAATCCGCTCAAGCAACTCCGGACAGAGTATCTCTCCGTTGACCAGTCTATGTAGGAACATCAGATCGAATACTTTCCTTCTATACACCAGCGTACGAAGATCCAAGACAGCTGCCAAGGCGCACACTGTAACATCTGCGTAGCGGTATCCAAGACGAAGACCCACTGGCGTGTAGAAGAAGTCAATACCATAGATAAAACATACTCCCTTAGTAGATTTCTCATCCTTATGGAACAGCTGAAGACAATTTGATTGTTAGTTCTGTACGGTTTATGTAGAGGTCGTGTTTTGTTTACAATTTGTTTCCCGTTATTACACGGTGAAGCACACGGGAGGGACTAAGGCTAACATATCTTGTAGTGTCAGCGTTCGCCGCTAGGACTGCTAAGTTGAAAAAATTTAAATTAATTTTTAATTTTTTGTTATAAAATAAATTTTTAATTTTTAAAATTAAACTGTCATAACATAACCTAACCAACCAGACTTGCTGATGATATAAAAACTATATAAGATAAAAATCTAATTAATGATTACTTATAATTTTTAATTAATTATAAAATTAATTTTAAAATTTAGTAGTATAAAATTAAACTGTCATAACCTAACCTAACCAACCAAACTTGCTGATATGAAAAATTTGTTGACAAAAAGCTAATGCTGCCAGCGGGTTTCGAACCCCGGACCTCCTGAACAGCAATCCGAAACGCTACCAACTATGCCACAAATGTCGCTGAAATCACATCGTTTCGTTACGGTAATCGTGTCGCCTCAAGAGAAGACAATAACCACTAGAGATATGACGTCATTACACATTTAGCCTTAGTCCCTTCCGTGTGCCCATTCCGTTATTACAGCCATTTAAAACCTCGTTTAACCAAATAATACGATCTAATCATAAACAATAACTTGTCCCCTAGTTATATAACCAAACAGTAAAGCACAAATCATGAAATTAACCCTAAAATACTAGAAACAAAGTTTCGTCGACACTAGCGCCAATGTGTCACGTACATGAACTAGACACGAAAAACGTGCTTCAAAATTTACAATGGGATGAGAAGTCTACTTGTGTTGGTTAGTTTATGTCAATACGTTGCTCGCTATGGTGATAAGATACCACTGCAGACTTTGAAACATTGATATCCATGCTGTTATCCAGGCACCAGTTGTCGATTGAGTGCAAACATTGTTGAAGGGTGGAACAGTCTGCCTGAGATTTTATACACTTGAAAGCCTTGATATCGTCAGCAAACAGCAAGAACTGAGAGTCGATACTATCCACAACATCGTTAACAAATATATTGAAAAGAAATGGACCCAGATGAGAACCCTGGAGGACTCCTGAAACCGCAGGGATAGGGATTGACTTGGCTCATGCAAACTTGACAGCTAAGGTGCGGTCTTTAAGATATGATTCAAACCATCGCAACAGGCTTCCGACTATGCCATAACCTTTTAATTTTGCCAAAAGATGGTCGTGGCTGATGCAGGTTGTCTGTCATACAGAAGAAAAATAGTTTGCGAATAGATTACATGTTTCAGCTGGATCAGACGCATGCTGTCCATTGAATGTATAACTGCATTCCGAGTCTCTATCACGCTTCATTTTGTTTACAAAGGCCCAGAAGATTTTTGGGTTACTAGGCACAGAAGAGCTTATATGGGTAACATAATCAGAGAAGCATTTGTCAGAATTATACACAGCTTTGATGATCGGCCATCGAAATGGGAGTTTATGGTGGTTTTATGAGGTAAACATTCGGTTTTCTCATTTTTGACCACTAAACATAAAAATTTTAATTTTTCTTCAAGCCTGAGAGCAGGGGCCCATTTCATAGTAAGCTACAAGTTACAACTTGTAACTTGATTATTGGACGTTTGTTACCTTATAGCCTTTGTTCTTGTAGAAAGATGTTAAATCCTCCAATATATTTCGCCACAGTGTGTGGCATCATCAGGGAGACGAGAAGATCTATTTACACATTTTATATACACACAGTTTATATACACATCACCGACCGTACGCTTACGTCGCGGCGGCTTCGCGAGCGCGAGCGCGGGCGCGGACGCGCGACGAACACCTGTTGTAGGGGATCACACTAGTACCGTCACCGTCTTTGTTCACTCTTGTAATTTCCATAATATTTGCATTAGGCGATCAGCTGATTTACTAATAATATTAGTTTGTACTTTATTATGAAATAGGCCCCAGAGCTTAAAAAACAAATAATTTAGTATACTGAAGTGTTTTTTACAGTTATTGGTTACGGAGATATTAAAAAAAATTTAAATTTAAAATTCCCATGTTACAACAGTATTTATGGAGAATAAAATTAATAATAATAATAATGGAGAATAAATAAATAAGAAATATTAATATAATACCAAAATACACTTTATTACCCTCCCTGTAACAGCAAACCTAGGCAGTCTTGTTAAACCCAATGTTATTTAAATAGATCTAACTAATTGAAAATCCAATCAGGCAAATGGAAATACACTTAATCTGCAGGTTTGCTGTGGTAGGGGTATTTATGTTTTCCGATGAAGCGAAGCCAATGCACTGGCGAGTTAAATGACCGTATTATTTATTTATTGTAATTCAAGGGAGCGTCTTTCGATACCGTGTTTCATAATCCATGCCTGTCTGTGTTTACATCAATTAATTTGCTTTGCTACTCTATATAGTTAGAGGAGAAATTAATCTTCTTCTCGCTCTGTCTCTGCTCTGCCTGGCTTCAGCTTTCAGCTCAGCCAGACTTGCAGGATTAACCTCATATTGTCCGTGAGTTGTATTTATTGTAGAAATTGCATTGTAAGTTTTCTCAAGATTAAACTTAAAACAATGTCAGTGTGTGAATTTCTGAGGAGTTTCGGATATTCTTTGACAAATCTACTAAGTAAGTAATACTGGAATGATAGGCGGACCGAGCACTAGCCGTGGTGGCGATAGTTCTTCATCAGTGACCACATCTACGATTATGAATACCAAAGAAAAAGAGAAATATATAGAAGAATTCGACTTTCCGTACTGTGATGAAGCTACAAAGTATGAGAAGATTGCAAAAATTGGTCAAGGCACATTTGGGTGAGCACTTTTTATCCTATTTCTAACTGATGGATTACAACCTTATTCTACATTAGGCCTACCTTCTTATGATGCAATGAATGGAAAGATAGGCCTATGCCATTTTTCACGGTAAAAAGGATTTATACAATCATCAACTTAGTAAGTCTAAAGATGTCCAATAGTCTTACAACTGTACATATAGGCTAATCGGTTGAGCTTTGAACTTGCATCATTTTGGCCTTGGCCTAGAGTGCTGTATATTGCTGTATCTTTTGAATAGACCTATGGGAGTCGGATTCTAAGTTTTACATGCTGTTATCCTTATTTGGCCTTTATTTGGCCTATTAATTAAATAATTGTTTTGTAAGTTAGTATTTACTCGTTAACTTTGGCCCTATCTGGGGTATAAGAAATTTGGTGTAATCCTACCCTACAATTTTATCAATTTGGTCTAGGCCTATATTAATTGCTCTCAATTAACATAGGCTTAAGGTTAAAAGCCATAAATAGACTACGTAAAAAAACTTACAAAGTTATCAATAAGGGTGGTCTGAGTAGGCCTAACTTATAGAAAACTAGCAGAGTACCCGTCCTTCGTACGGGGTTGGCATATAAGTATCAAATGCTTATAGCAGTTATGAGTGAGGACATGGTTTAAGAAATTTCGGTTCTTTTTGAAGTTCGTTCGCTACGCTCACTCATTTTTAGGTTGGAGCTCGTTCGCTGCGCTCACTTTCCTTCAGGTTAATTTAATTATTAGGCCTAAGTTTATTTAAATATGGTTTTAGTTGTGTTAGGTTAGCTTCTATCCCGTTTGTTTACATTAAATAACTTACCTACTAACCTATGATGAGTAGGCTAAGTTAACTTAGGCCTAATTTTGCCGTACACAATTTTTTTTTGTGTTGTACTCATAGAGACTTAAGCTTTAAGTTATAGGTCTATTGTGCATTGTAGGATTCACTTGGCTCTTCAAAGATAGGTTTATCAAGGAGCATGTTAGATAAGTAGGTAGCCTAAGCTTACAAACTCGTGTGTAGTTACACGAAAACCCTTCCCAAGCTTTGGCCGTATATACAGTAGGCCTATGTTTATTTTTCGTGTTAAATTTCTGATTGGTGGGTTGGCATCACTGATCTCCTAACATCTGTTGTTTAAACTAAACTGACCAGCTTAGTCATGTAACTTTGTTTTGTTTTGCACAGTTATTAAGTTAATGGAATATATTTTGTGGATTAGAAATGGGTTGTGTTGTTTATTCAAAACTAAATTACGTTTATATTGAATGTTCCGAATCAATAAGTTATTTTTATTTGTATTAGGCCTACATATTATGATTGAAGTTAAAATTAACTTAGGCCTAAGTCTGTTTTGTATTTTGGTAATAAAGAAGTCATGATTTTTTTTTTTTTGCTGTTACGATATTTTATTATTTCACTAGCCTTTTTAACAATTTATTTAAAAAATGTTAAGTATCCTAAATATAATTTACAAGCGTTAACTTAGACCTAAGTTATAACTTACGGATCTATCAATGAATTCCTTAGCTAGCGTTGGACGTATGTACGCCATAACAATTAAGGTCATAAGACTTGTAAAAAATTATAATGATAAAAAAGGTGTCTATGGCCTAATCTATTTTAACCATCAGATAGAATACACATACACACACACACACCAAAGCACATCTGTCAGTGACCAACCACGCGTACAAGCCCCTAGGACAAACCAACTATGGCCATATGTTCAAAATACATATTTTTTAGCACTACCACAAACCGGGAACCCGGTTATCAAGGTATTTGATGGCTAAGGAGAGGTCATTCCAAAGTCGGCAAGCGGTTACAACAAACGCTTGCCGACTTTAAATAACTTATAGGCCTAAGTTTTAAATATAGATCAACCAAAAACTAATTTTAAAAGGTAAGTAGCCTACATTAATTTTAAGCCTACCTTGGCTCATTAACAAAATGTAAGAAACTTAAACTTTAGTACCCAGCCTACAAAAACAATGTTTTTTCCAGGGAGGTTTTCAAAGCCAAAGAGAAGAAGAATCCGAAGAAGGTTGTAGCAATGAAGAAAGTGTTGATGGACAATGAAAAAGAAGGTGTAGGTAGACCCATTCTCTAGATTGTAAAACTTGTTGGTCCCATTTGGAGCTCTTGTTTGTTTTGCAAAAACAAATCGTGAACAATTTCATTCAGCGGGTAAATTTCCATCAAGTTTATGTAAGTTAGCCTAAATATGGTTTGTTATCTTCAAAATGAACGTCTCGTAAACAAGTAAGCCAAAGCCATTTTAAAAATCTAATTTAACCCTTCGAGTGCTATGCAACGATACCGGTTACAAGGAAGGTATTTTAACAAAAAATAGCAAACTGGCCATTGGTGACCTGCCTTCAAAAGGCTTGAGTGTGCAGCTGCATACGTCCCACACCCCTTAGGCCAGCCCTGATAATAGATTTACAAGATTTCTGGAAATAGACATTAAGTGTAGGGTACTTTTTTAGATTTTGCAGTGTAGCCTAATAGCTTGTATTTCTTTGATACTCGTAATTAATTACGGTTTTAAACGTTGCTTGTTTCCTTTCTTTGCATCTAAAATTGTTGCAGGATCTATAACTTAGTTAGGCCTAAATACTATTTTATCACTATTGTAAGATCTGAAAAATTGTACCTACATGAAATGAATAGGCCTACATGAGGTTGCTGTCTGTCACAACCACTGTATGACTAGCAGCAAAATCATTATTAATCTTGATTTTGAATTAATTCAGTACAGTACTGATTAAATACCTCATCTAAAATCTTGTGTTTATTAGGATGTGGTGGATAAGTTTAGTAGAAATTTAAAGAAATTAACACTGTTTAGAAATAATTTCTTTACTTTATGTTTTAGTTCCCGATCACTGCACTCCGAGAAATCAGGATATTGCAGCTTCTAAAACACGAAAATGTAGTAAATTTAATAGAAATTTGTAGAACTAAAGGTAAGTTATAGGGTACAAACAATAGTCAAATATATATTTTAAATATTTACTAAACACAGTTGAACCCTGGGTAACAGAAATAAAGGGGGGGGGGGAGCCGTTTCGTTTAACAATTTTTTTTATTAACCCATTATATTACAGGTTACAGGTTAATTGGAAAGGGTCGTGTGGCCCTAACTTTTGCCTGTAAAAAAAAAATAAAAAAAATTTCATTTAATTTCATATGCTAAAAATAGCCAATGTATTACCATGGTGTGGAGTAAAGATGAAATTAAGATAATTTCTATATAATTATTAAGTGTTTTTTTTTTTTTCAGCTACAAAAAAGTTACAACGGGTTAGAAAATATTTTAACCTAAACAACTGAAGCTACTAAAGCAATTTACAGCCCTGTATTATTTTATAAAACCATTTCGGTAACCCAAATCCAGTTAACAGGAGTTCACAAACTAGTAGAACTAGTAGATCAACCGTAGGACTCGTAGGACAAGAGTTTTAAATTTACCAAAAATTTACTGAAATTTCAAGACTTGTCCATCCCTAGTGTAGGGCCTTATGTTTAGTGTCTCAGACTTTGGTATTCCATGAGGGGCAATTCCCGGCTCATCCACAAAACATTTTATAAATTTGGACTGATTGCATTTAAATTACATTTAAGCAATAAATTTAATTACATCCAAGCCATAAATTTAAATTACACCTTTTTCAAAAACACCATTGGTGTAGACACTAGGAATAGAAAATATTCAATTGTCTCTGAAATTCCGTTTGGATTCATAATATAAAATTTTTAAATTGCGTAGCATTTAAGTAAGAAAAAATTAAATAATATTGTAATTATATTTAAACGTTTCAACAGTTAAGTTTTGTTTGACATATGTGTAGAATTCAATTTGCTACCTACATAAATTACAATTACAGTCTGTTAACACAATATTGCAAACTAAAAAGAAAACTAATAATATTTTTTGTTTCAGCTACACAGTTTAATAGATATCGATCAACGTTTTATCTAGTTTTTGACTTTTGTGAACACGACCTAGCGGGATTACTATCCAATGTGAATGTGAAATTTAGCCTCGGAGAAATCAAAAAAGTAATGCAACAACTACTCAATGGATTATATTACATTCATAGCAATAAAGTAAGTGAGCCATTTTATTTTTCTTATTAAGTCGCAAATAGTGTCAAGGATTGTAATATTTATTAATTAAGTATTGTATTGCTAAGCAAAATAATAATCTGTTATAGTTTAATATCTTACCCCAAATTAACCCTGTGGTGGTTGTGGTGGTGGTGCGTAGGCTACTTACCACTGTCCATACCCTGTTGTACTCACACTTGTGACGCTGGGCCACTTAAAATTGCCACTGTCATTTTTGGTGTCAGGTATAATGTCATATTGAACAGCTGTCCTCAGTCTCACCAGTAACTGCCAATACTTTGCTCAGGAATGGTTCTGGGCACTAAGAGTGGCCTAAGATACCTGAAAGGTCATTTAGGAAGACTCCATAACAAAGGGTTGAAAATATTATGATAGCTAAACTTGATTCTTTATTACTTTTAGTCAGACGATATTATTGGAAGACTGGTTTGAGATTTTCTCCATAAATCAGTAGGGAAAATGGAAACCCTCGAGTCTTAAAGCAGGGTACACACTCAACTGTGAAAATCTGAAAACTGTTATTGACGTAAATTTTGTCACCATGAATAACGTGAATAAGCCGTAAATTTTGGAATCCAACATTAAAAATAGGAATGGGCCGATTCTTATCCTCTAATTACTCAAAACTTTTAGACCTACGATTTGAAGAAAAATCAATTCTTGATTCTTTTTGACTTTCAGTGAAACCATGCAAACTTTGGAGGCGCTTTCTGTGATTGCGGGAACTTTGCTCAGCCCGAATGCCTCGATTTTCAGACTTGGTTCTCAATCACTCAAAGTTTTAGCTGCTGGTATCTTAACTTGGTCAAAAATAGTAATCAAAACTAATCTAGCTGGAATCTGTCGACTGTACACATTAAAAAAGAAACAATGCTGCGCTGCTCCCAACTTTTGGTGCTGTCGCGATTCCGCCTGTACCTGGCCTAAATGTCGACTCGAAAAAAATGCAAAATATGTAAAAAACCGTGAATAAATCATGAATTTCACTCTTATGATGGGGATCCTGCCAAGGTTTGTGGTAAAAAGCTATAGTTTAGTATGCTTTAACACGTTTGATGCGGCACATCAAATGGTAGGCATATCCCCCGTGCAGCGCAGCCCGCAGCGTCGAACAAACCCGATTGCCGTGTTTGGCTTTCAAATTTTGGTCTGACGAATAGCAAATAACTTGCGGTGATGTCCTGCTTTACGAAGAGAGTCAACGTAGTTAGCTAAAACACCCACGATAGCAGCACTGCTTGGAACGTAGCCGGTCCCATTGTGATTGTATTGTCAATTGGAGGGAGAATGACGGGACAACAAGTTGATTTTTAAGCTTGCCTAACTGGAATTTTATGGGGAAACAACCTACACCACAACAAAAAGCAAGTCACACACTACACGCTATAGGCCCGGCCGAGTGCTGGGCTCAGACTGACGCAATAGTTGGCAGGTGAGCACACTACTGATTTAGCAGAAGGCCGCGTGCAGTGCTAGTGCTGTGCTAATAGCAGTAGGCTGCAGCGAACGTGTTAAATGAGTTATGATTATGGGCTAATGCATAATTTAACCATAAATGCTCAAACAGTTTTTAGATAAAATATTCTCACCTGTAAAACAAACAAACCTCCAAAAAATATCCATATTTCGGCTCAAATATTAATTGCAGTAGTTCTACTTATGTGTAAAACTGTATAATGTAAAACTTTGCACTGATCAAAATTCTCAATTGAGAAATACAGAATTTCAACTAATCTAATTTATCCCTTTTCAGATTCTACATAGAGACATGAAAGCAGCTAATGTTTTGATAACCAAAACTGGAATATTAAAACTAGCAGACTTTGGGTTGGCAAGAGCGTTTAGTGCAACCAAAAACGGACAGGCAAACCGGTAAGAGAAGAGGGTAGTCACTAGTCATATCTTTCAATGGGCCTCAGTCAACAGTTTATATAGAATTTTCTGTATTTGGAATTTAACCTGGATAGTTTTTTTTATTTCAAAAAAATGTAGGACTACTTGCCATGTTACGGTTTTCAGAATAACTGTATAAGACTATTAATATTTCATTATAGGCCTAGATAAGAAAACTTTAAAAATACTCCTAAGTATAAACATGCCACATGGTTACTGATGCCGCAGATTTATAAACACACAACTTTGTAGTGCAAGCTTTGTAGACAATAATAATCTGTGGATGAAAGTGTACAGCTACACTTTTACATTTGGCCTACTTACGATTTATTGACAGTGAACTGGATAGTGCATTAATAACAAGTTAAAAATTATCTAGTGACTCATCTACAAAGGTACATTAACTTAAACAGGAATTCACTCAAGCTGTATACTAACATAGCAATTATGATTGCTCATATAGTGTTGTATGTAGTGGATGTTTTTTACGACCTGGCGTAACCGTAGGTATACAAACCGAGTGGTGACGCTGTGGTACCGACCACCAGAGTTACTGCTGGGTGACCGCAACTACGGTCCGCCAGTCGACCTGTGGGGCGCAGGCTGTATTATGGCGGAAATGTGGACAAGGTAATGTAATGTTGAGATGAGGATGTTAACATTTGATAAAAGTTGAGGTTGAGACATTTGGACCTCTTTTTACCTCGTGGAGTATGTTTGCACGTCCACATATGCCTATGGAACCTGTTAAGCTGACAAGAAAATCTGCATTATGTTTTGAAAGTAAGTATTCTAAATTACCATTAACACCCAATAACATTTAGACGAGCTAATACAAATGATTGCCTGGTCGATCTATTGAAAATTAAGTTTTTCTGATTCTTTGAAAGTAGAAACTATACCCAGCTGGCCAAAGAAACAGCTGATCTTATTCAGTAACAAAGCGTCCTAAGACATCAATTCATCTAACTCATTTTTCATTCATATTTGAGCCTCAGTAGTGTCCTTATCTCATAACAGCAATAGTGATACATTTGAGGGTACAGTATTGTCGAAGGAAGTGAAACTGGAATTTTACTTAAGAAGAGCTGAAAAGTGAAGTATGAAATTCGATGCAGCATTAATCTTCTCTGTTCCTGTATTTTTAATTCCTAATTTTTCTGTACCAGTGCTATTAACATGATATAAAATTAAAATGAAGTTGGTATTCGCCATATTTTGATTAGGCTATAGGTCCAAAAAATGAAACCTAACGGTATATCACCAACCATCATCAAAAGTTTCATAGATTTCCTAATACACTTGAGTCCCGCTAATCCGAGCACGGTTAATCCAAACGTCCGCTTAATCCGAACTTGCCAAAGAAATTATTTTTCAATAAATTTGCACTGATATAAAAAATATTAAAAGTAGGCTAAGCGCTGCAGCTACCTCATTGTGTGTCACTCTCCCCTCTCCTCCCCCGCCCCCAGGCTTGTCATCACTGCCCTCCCTGGTCGCCCTGAACATGATCTTGCGTCCCAGCTGCTATGATGTCAACGTCAGTCAGGGTCTCTACAATATTGCCGTCCGTCGCTATCCATTCACCCACGTACTCTTTGACCGCGTTCTCACAACCAGGAATGTTTTGTATCATTGGTAACCGGTTAGCTGGGTTTTTCGGTAGGGTTTTCTTCAAAATCTAATGATGTCCTTAGCTTTTCCAAGATTTTCTTATCGCTCCAGCTTTAAGATTTTCCCAAGATTCAGCAGCCCAATACACAACATCCTTTACGTTTGTTTGTTTAATTTTTTGAACCTAGGGGATTGCATCATCTTCAATTAAGGACTTTAAGAAATGCTTGCGGTACTTTAACTTAAGTGCCTGCCAAACCCCCTGGTCCATTGGCTGCAGTAAAGGCGTAACATTTGGTGGTAAAATGGCAGCCTTTATTTCGCTACATGTAGCCTAAGTTCATCAACGTCTGGGTGGGACGGTGCATTATCTAGCACATGGGGTATGCCATTTTTTATGCTAAACCTTTCAACAGAAGGCATGGAACCATTATTTTTAAACAATTTCCCATCCATCCAGCCTATCTTCTGGTTCCTATAATACACTGGAAATGACTTCATATTGATATGTTTGAAGGCTCAAGGCTTAGCAGCATTGCCTATCATCATGAGAAAAAGCTTATGGTTAACAGCAGCACTGGAACAAGCCATTATAGTTACTTGGTCCTTAGCCATCTTAAACCCAGGAGCACGCCTTTCTTAAATTATCAAATAAAGCAATGTATTCCTGCGCCGCAGCCTGATCTGAAGAAAGTTGTTCATCGGTGATAGCTGCCGAATACCGTGGTGCTTTTTCCACCGGGGGGCAGACATACCGTAGAGTCCCGGTAAGCAGTGCGTGCAGACGTACAATCCGTGCTCATTATCGTCACATTATACTTGTCCGCCCACCCATTCATATCGCTCGCAAGTCCATGCAAAGTTGAGTGTAATTAGCTAATGTGCTTATTTAATTTATATTAGTGATGGTCGGATCCGGATATCGGACTACCGGATCCGCCGGGTCCGAGCTAGAACCGGTACCGGATTAGATCCAAAAAATTCCGGATTTTGGGCTGGATCCGGTTTTGATGGATCCAATTTTTCCCAATTTTTTACTAACACAAAGCTGTCTTTATGTACAAGACTATCTTTGACTGTGTACAAGAAGACTATCTGTGTCTGTATACTAAAATACTAATGTCAATATCACAGTACTGTATATTGCCGACTTCAACAATCTCTATGGGTAGTCAATGTCACAGTACTGTTTATTACGACGCCAATAATCTCTATGGTTAATCAATGTCACAGTACTGTAAATTACGACGTCAATAACCTCTATGGGTAGTCAATGTCACAGTACTGTATATTGCCGACGTCAACAATCTCTATGGGTAGTCAATGTCCCAGTACTGTATATTACGACGTCAATAACCTCTATGGTTAGGCAATGTCACAGTACTGTATATTGCTGACGTCAACAATCTCTATGGTAAGGCAATGTCACAGTACTGTATATTGCCGACGTCAACAATCTCTATGGTAAGGCAATGTCACAGTACTGTATATTGCCGACGTCAACAATCTCTATGGTCAAGCAATGTCACAGTACTGTATATTGCCGACGTCAACAATCTCTATGGTTAGGCAATATCACAGTACTGTATATTGCCAACGTCAACAATCTCTATTGTTAGCCAATGTCACAGTACTGTATATTGCCGACGTCAACAATCTCTATGGTAGTCAATGTCACAGTACTGTATATTGCCGACGTCAACAATCTCTATGGTCAAGCAATGTCACAGTGCTGTATATTGCCAACGTTAACAATCTCTATGGTAGTCAATGTTACAGTACTGTATATTGCCGACGTCAACAATCTCTATGGTAGTCAATGTTACAGTACTGTATATTGCCGACGTCAACAATCTCTATGGTAGTCAATGTCAAAGTACTGTATATTGCCGACGTCAACAATCTCTATGGTTAGGCAATGTCACAGTACTGTATATTGCCGACGTCAACAATGTCTATGGTTAGGCAATGTCACAGTACTCTATATTGCCGACGTCAACAATCTCTATGGTAGGCAATGTCACAGTACTGTATATTGCTGACGTCAACAACCTCTATGGTTAGTCAATGTCACAGTACTGTATATTACGAGGTCAATAATCTCTATGGTTAGATTCGGAATCTCTTTTCTTAAGATTCGGTGGATTCGAGATCCGGATTCGACACATCCCTACCTTCGATCTTGAGTATGCTATATCATGGTTTTTGCGTGCAGCATCCAATAAATTCGTTCCAGGAGGTCCACAGTACTGATAGCCTGGTATGTGAAATTCTACAGGTATAATACCCTGTGTCTGTGTACATACAGGGTGAATAAAAAGACAAGACTCCCCCATCTAATAGTCTTCTTGTACACAGACACAGGATATTTTACCTGTAGAACTTCACATACCCGGCTATCAGTACTGTGGACCTGGAACGAATTTAAGGAAGAGATTATCAAGAGGTGATCCAGGCATAAATAAATTGGATGCTGCATGCACAAACCACGATATAGCGTACTCAAGATCGAACTATAGTAAAATATACACAGATACCCTTTTGGTGGTCGTGCAAACTTAGCACATAGTTTCATTTAAGATTTTGAAAAGTTTTAGTGTGCCCAAAAAATGAGGCATTATGGGCTCAACTGGAGATTAGGTACTCTATATATAAGATATATTAACCTTTAAACATTACCAATTTAATTTTAAACAGCATGATTTAAATTGGCATTTTGTTAATTACGGTTTTTTAACCCGCTCTTATGACAGTGGGTATCTGGATCCGGATCCGAATTTTACAGGATCCGTATCCGGTACCGACATTTTCTTGGATCCGCCCACCACTAATTTTAATTTTTTATTTTCTAGAGTAAATGGACTATTAATACTGTTTTTTGTGTATTGCTTGTTCATATTACAACACTACGGTCAAATACACTGTCAAATTGCTTCCTTCTTGATTATTTTGGCTAATCCGAACAATCAGCTAATCTAAACAGGGTTCGGTTCCAATTAGTTTGGATTAAACGGAATGTACTGTCCTCATACATATCTCCTCTTCTACAGATAGTGCTGCTCAATATTATCATATTGCCTCTAAGTACAGAGATGGTATGAGGAAATATTTGCCTACACAATTGTGTTTATTTGCGACTTCATTGTACAATCTCTGTCAATGGCACAACAATATTGTATTTTTAACTCTCAACTTTGCTCCAAGTCCCTTAATTGAATATATTTTGTGTATGCTGTTAAATCCTCCCATAAAGTTTTTTTTTTATTTATTTTTCAATTAAAGAACACCAACCGTACAAAATAGATTATTCTTGGAATGATTGTGAGAGGTTATCTTGTTCGCCTAAGGGTACGATTCATAGACTTCAGTGCGAGAGGGACAGCTAATGCAAGTATATCCACAGAATTTTTAGGGGTTTGGATTACTTTCCTGCATAAGTATTAAATGTTCTTAAATGCTTAATGCCAACGGTGTTAAACTAATGAAATATATTTTTGTGACGCAGGAGTCCCATAATGCAAGGTAACACTGAGCAACAACAGCTGACCCTGATCTCCCAGCTGTGTGGCTCAATAACTCCCGACGTGTGGCCTGGTGTCGAGGCTCTAGACTTGTACAACAAGATGGAGCTTCCCCGCGGCCAGAAACGCAAGGTAACTTTGTCTCATCAACACTTTACTGAATAACTCCTTGTCAAATCCGTAGTCATTTTACCTGACCATCTCGGTATCCAAATTATTGGTTATACAGAGTATTTTGGTGTACATACTGTGGGGTTATTCCATCTCAAATTATCACAGTACCTAATATTTTTGTCTTAGCCTACTCAATTACCAAAGAAATTCATTATGCTGGTACATCTTATATTCGCTTAGAAGAATACCAATTTTCAACTTAATATTGCCACTGTTTTCAAAATTTGAATGAAAGTTTTCACACAACGCTCAAAATTGACCCTTATGAAAATCATACAACTGCAACAGCACCTCTCGGATTAAATCTATAAAGATAAGAGAGATTTAATCTTTCAGAATTGTCTAAGCTTTTTTTTATGTAAAGGCAGGTCTTTCTAGCTGCCCAATGTGGCAGCGTTTTTCTGCACAAACTCTTCACACAAGGATTAGGTACGAGCATTGTCCTAGTACCCAAATTTTGCAGGTAACTGAAGAATGGCACTAAAACATTCGCATAACATTCATGATTCTGCAACCAAATTCAGCAGCTAGGAAAATTCACCTTTTAGCAGTATGAAAGCAAACAACAGAAAATAACATTCCAATTTTATTTGAATGCAACGTTGACATTTCTTTTTTTTATCTAGTACAAAAGAGCTTTAACTTTCTCTCCAAACTCCAACTATTCAAATTGCTTACAGAAAGATTTTGTTTAACCTAAAACTATAATAAAAAGAAGCGTTACAAAAGGACGTAGAAGCTATGATCACTACAAATCCTGAATATCCCAAGGTCGTGTGGACATCATCTTCGTCTCCTGTGGTCACTGATACATCATCATTATCCTGCGCAACCGTGGCAAAAGTGCTAATCTTAAATCTTTGGAGAAGCAATCTGCAATGGCAATAGTAAAAGCTTGGCTCGATTAATTATTTTATTTTCTATAAAATATTTCATATTTTAGTAAAACTCCAACCAACCGATTTTTTTTAACCCAAAACTGTGGTACAGTCCCAATTAAATTCAAAAAATTGAGGTATACTGTAGTTCGGAAGTTAGTTGAGACGTTAATTAAAATTGCTTTTTTCTTAGTCCCTGTAGGATCTAACAATACAACCAATTATATGATCCAATTTAACAAAATATGTTTACTTAAAAGTTAATTTTGAATACTATCTACTTAATTAAAAGCCAATACAGATGAAGGAGTTTTATTTAATACTATGGGGGCAATATAATCAATTGTTTTTAATATAAAATAGGTAGGCCCATGTTTTATTTAAAATCTTTGATTTTAGTCAGGCTTCTTTACTTAAAGCTCATAAGATACATTTCACAGTAAGCCAAAAAGAAAAGAATGCAAAACCTTGGTATGATAAAAGCATGACCTTATTAAGTAGAATGCAAAACCTTGGTATGATAAAAGCATGACCTTATTAAGTAAAAATTTCATAATTATAAATGAAACATTAACAAATTTAAGTCAAATCTGTTAGTTTTTGCATTTGTAAAACACACCAACACCATCACTTCTGCAATATAATAGAGTAACTTTCTTAAATCCCGGAAGACTGTTGACCGTTATAGTCTCCGTCATGTTCAAATGCTTTATAAATTTAGTTATTTGTTAAAGAACTCAAATCCTGTCACATAAATATTAACATTTCAGGTGAAAGAACGGTTAAAACCCTATGTCAAAGACCCTTACGCCTGCGATCTGCTTGACAAACTGCTAGTGCTAGACCCTGCCAAGCGAGCGGATGCTGACTCTGCGCTCAACCACGACTTCTTTTGGACAGACCCCATGCCTTGCGACCTCAGTAAGATGTTAGCGCAGCACACACAGAGTATGTTTGAGTACCTGGCGCCGCCTCGGCGACCCGGACACATGCGACCTCACCACCACCAACCCGGCGCCGTGCCTTCCACGACGGTCAGCAAACCGGTTTCATCGATGGACAGTGGCTATCAGGACAGAGTATTTTGAGTTATGTCAATTTGTTGTTTCAAATTATTTTCTGTAAATAACGCTTTAAAACTCGTACTTGTTATGGCAATGTAAAGGTATGGAGGTTTTAGTGCGTTTAAGGAGAATTTTATGTGTCACATTTTTTTTTTGCCGGAAATAAATGGATTAAACGTGAAAGTTCTTTTATTCATGGCTAGTTAAATATTTGGTGGAAAGTTTAGTATGTTGCTAAACTGGTTGGTCATTTTAACAATACTTTGTGAAAGTACTGGTATTCAAAATATGAGAAAGTTATAGTTTCTAAATTGCCATAAGGGGGTACAGTTAGATTTATTATGGTTCTCAAAAGACACAGATTTTAAACATAAATTAGTTTATACAAATTAGGCTATTTAATATAAATAGTAGGCCTACTAAAATAAGGATCTAATCTAAGTCTTTTATAATTACAACTACCATAAAGGAAGTAAAGTTAATAATACTCCTAGCGAGATTACTAGAAAAATTTGATTGATTTTATTAAATTGTATTGTTTAATATTGTTTAAAGGGGAAAAAAGCAACTTGGCTTTGGAATAATTATTGGGGAGAAAGGAAGGATAAACAAGTAACTCACTTGTATTTCCTTCCTTTCTCCTTAATAATTATTGTTTAATATTTGTATTTATTTTATTTTAGTTCTTACTAGAAAACCAATAAACAGATTAAAGTATCTATAAGAGTACTATACAGCAATGGTATAAAATTCAGATATAGCTGATGACATATTTTGTAGAAAAATACTTTTTATTATTTTGTAGTAAATGTTATCATTCAAATTTCAAGATGTCCACCTAGCTAACTATTTTAGTTGATTTTTGACACCAGACTTCAAAATATATCTATTTGTAATATGCCACAAGGCCAGAAGTAGGTGTTAATAGTTCGTGCATGATAATTCAAGGCATACCGAGCACGGCATCTCATGCGAGTACTATTAACATCTTCTTGAATGAGTCACATACAATACTTTTGCTACACTACCAGCATCAAATATACAGGATTATGTAAAACACCAAAAAAATAATTAAATTACAGCACTGATATATCAGTCCTTTTTAAAAGAACATTTGAACAGAATCTTCAACTTCAAAAAAATTTACGTTTGTAATTCTTCTAATTAGTGATGGTCAAAACCAGAAATTTCTAATCCCGAATCTTGAATCTCAAAACCGAAACTTTTTTACTTAGCTGGTTACTAAGGTGAAGGTTACAAAAAATATAGGTAATAATAAAATCTTAAGTATGATAGGACTGATAATGTTAAAACCCAATACAACATTATTTTTTATAAACAACCATTAATACTATAACAACATTAATAGCTATATACCTTACAAGTGTAGTAAGAGCGTTTTTACATCACGCAGGGGAATGTTGTGCAACGAGCGGAAGCGAGTCAATTTACCAAAGTGATATAAACACGCTCTTGCGTAACGTGTAACGTACAAGGTTTTACCTGACCCGACAATATACAGGAGGCTACGAACAATATTTTTCATTATCCATTTCACTCATCTTCTAACAGTAGTTTTTTTCAACTTTACATCACTCGAGAAGTAAAGAAGTTGTATATATCTCACTTGGGATAGGGAAGTTGAACGTGGCGGGTTAGGTAAAATAAATTAAACTCCTAACACCAACACAAACATGAATATTAGATTAATTAGTACGTTTACTGGTCAATATTTCTTCGTGTTAAGTAAATATTGATATAAAACTGAATTGTACGTCATTTCAGTTATAGTATGATGCCTTTTGAAGTTCATAATACAATTTACTTGTTTCATTACTGTTAATAATGGCGATATGGTTGCTCTATTGCTGCCAGCTTGAGTGGAAACAGTATTAAAAACAATAATATTGACACAAAAATGTCAGCATTTTCAAAAATAAAACTTCCATAAATCTTCAATTTTGAAACTTTTCAATCTCGAAACTCGGTGATCAAATCTCAAAACCGAAACTTTTCCAAAGTTTTGATGGTTTTGAAATTTGAAATTCAGTTCACTACTTCTAATATTTATTGTGAAAATGCAATGTACTTGTCAAAAACCTGTCTAGTATTTATTGTATAGCTTCATTTAGAGCCTACTATAGAAACTACGTAGGGACAAGCTTCTTACTGTGTAGTGTTGCAAAAAAAATAATAATCATGTTTTTATTTTACTTATTTTATCAAATTTTAGGAGAAGTTAAGGCAAGAATGGTGCCACTTATCAAGCAAAATAGTTAGGTACATTATAAGGCAAGTTTAGACTGGGCATT
Organism: Macrosteles quadrilineatus; assembly: GCF_028750875.1. NCBI lineage: Eukaryota > Metazoa > Arthropoda > Insecta > Hemiptera > Cicadellidae > Macrosteles > Macrosteles quadrilineatus. Next base: position 22,239,628 of record NW_026542598.1, read on the forward strand.
TTGTGATTAGTCCGTATAAGTAACAAAATTTGTCTTCAGTAGTTATAGAATTTTGTAAAAAAGTCAAAAATATTTTTGTTTAGGGTTTTTTAGGCTGTATCAAGTTTTATTTTTACATCAGTAATTTTATTTTTTAAATGTAATATTGCTTTTTTGGATTCACTACTGCAAGTGTAATTAAATTGTCTGTGAATATTCATTTATCCATTTAGTATTTGATGTTTTCTGTAAACAAATGTTATTTTTCATTTAAAAAATGATTTTATTAAAAGTTAGTTGTTCTATACGTAAGTTCCCATTTTGGATTTTTATTATTTGGTTACAATATAAAAACATAGAATAAATAACACTTCAAAATCAAAAGTGACAGTTTACATATAACATTCATGGATCTAAATGTCAATTGAGTAAGTAAATTGTTAAAATGAGTTGATTGGTTTAGCTCATGTATAGTTTTCAAATGTCCTTAATAAGGAAATGTATATTTATAATATGTGGTGGTGCATTAAAGGGTATTTTAAGTTAAGAAAAATTAGCCAAAACAAATAGTATTCATTCTTTTAAAACATCTATATTTCCTCGAGTCAAAACATCTCCAACGAAATGTTTGAAAAAATGTTAACAAGGCATCTCATTATATACCTCAATAGATGATGTAAAAGTTAAAATATGCTATTAAATCTCAGCATATAATCAATATCGACACACTAAAACCTACTGTCATATTTTTACAAACCAATGTTAGTTTTTATATAAAGTTTTGTAAATATTGTCCAGTTAGTGTCTGTAATTTTTCACCTACTTTAGGTTATGTAGTATTTATTTATAGGTTATTATGTTTACCTTAATCGTTGTACATATTGTCTTTGCAGTGGTCACTGTAAAATTAAATATTTTTGTATTTCAAAACTCAAAAGTTATAATCACTACACCTATCCATTCCTTGTTAATCCTTTGTGGTCGAATGGCGAGTATAGGTCGCCGAGCGTCATTTTCCCGACTGCTCGAATGGCAACCTATACTCGGCGAAAAATGAAAAAAATTCCACCTCAAAGGGTTAAAGAAAAATTACATCTTAACTGGGATCAAGCTCAAGATAGTTCAATATCTACAGTACTTTGATTTGCAGATGTCAAATGTTTAAAACAACTACAATGCTATTACTTTCATAAATGTGTAGGATGTAGATTCAAAGTACATCAGAGTTCTTGTCCAGATTAGCCAAAAATGCAGTAAAACTGAGTGCATAGTTAAAGAAATTTGTGTAACTAGTGGGCAAAGTGGTACTTTTCTGCACACAAGAGTAATGTTTACTCACGAACCCTAGCCGAGTGTGGAAAGTTTCTCGAGTGCAGCAAAGGCAGTTTGCACTCGCGTTAAACATTATATTTTTCCTACAGTTACTATAAAGCATACAAATAGTTAGTCTTTCAAACACTCTAAAACATGTTTTTAGGTTAAATCCAAACATTGAACGAAATGGGGAACACTGCATCAGCTGATTGTAGTCATAATATCTTTAAGTTTTACCAACTTATTTTCAAGCGCATACAAGTATTACGTGCCTAATTAAAGCACACCGTTTTGTGTTGTTTGGTTGGAATACTGGTGTGCGGCAAAAGTAAGTAGATGCAGCAATTAGCAACTTTCTGTGCTATAATCAGTGCAAGGAAGGCCACTTTGTCAGGTGACTGTAGGGAATAGTTATTTGTGTAACTAGTGGTGAAAGTGGCACTTTGCTGCACACGAGAGCAATGTTAACGCAATGTTAATGTCGGAATGATCTCGAGTGCAGCAAAGGCCTTTTTCACTCGTGTTACACATTATATTTTTCCTACAGTCACTATAAAGCATATAAATAATTAGTCTTTCAAACACTATACAACACGTTTTTAGGTTCAGCTGGCAACACAAATGGTGCCCTAGAGAAAGTAGTACCCGCGGTCCGTATCACTCCGCTATTCCTCGGCAAGAAATGTGCTCCGCGTTTTGAGAATATAGTTCCGTATGTTTTTTGTAATTTGAAGTGGTTTCCACGCCTAAAAAAATGCTTTAAAGGTATTTTCTTGTTTATTAAGATCGTAGGAATGTTTAAAAAACGTTTAAAAGAAAAATCCAGAAAGTTCAGAAATACCGAAACTATAAACACAAAATGACAGGTTAAATCGTAGTTATAATAGTCAATCAGCTGCTCATAGAATTATTATCTTTAAGTGTTGCCAACCTATTTCCAAGCGTACACGGATTACGTGCATAATAAAACCACGCTGTTTTGTGTTGTTTGGTTGGAATCCTGATGTGCGGCAAAGTATAAACCGTACGGCAAAGTATAAATATGCAGCAATTAGCAGCTTTCTGTACTATAAACAGTACAGGGAAGCCAACTTTGTCGGGTGACTGTAGGAAAATGTATTTTTATGTTTGTAAATTACCATATACTGGATGCTCCCACGATCATGACAAAACTGTGATCACGGCAACATCGTGATCTTTCCTGCTAAAGTATTCTTCAATTTGATGACCTTAAGAAAAGAGAACCAACGGAATCCGGTTACTGAATGGACGTTCGGTCTTAGGCTATTGGTGGTTATTCCAAATTTCCTGGTTCCTGATGGAATTCACAGTAATGGTATCCTGGTTGGCTGGATATGCTGGTTAGTATTTGGGAACCCCTAGTTGGATTTTAATTTTAAAAAAGATGTTTGGAAGTCCGAACTAGAAGGGAATTATCATTTGATTTTTATTTTATTCATGGGATTTTATTCATGGGATCAGCAACAATCTTTTCACCATCCTGTTTGATCAGCTCCAATCAACTATCAATGATTGTTTCCCTCTCAAGAAAATCTTACCAAATTATCAGAGTAAAAAACCTAGACGAAAAAATCGTTGGTTTACAGCAGAGCTTCAAGTCCAGCGTGACTTAGTCCTAACAGCTTTTGATGCCTATAAAACATCTGACTCACAGATTGATAGGGAAACCTATGTGACCCTAAAAAGGACTTATAAAAAATCTCTTGCAACAGCCAAGCTCAATGCCAATGTAATAGAAATCGAATCTGCAACCAACAAATGCAAAGCTGCCTGGTCCATCATCCGTGGTAATATGGAGAAGCCAAACACCAACCCCCTACGATACATATCTCCACAAGACTTCAGTGATTTCTTCGTGTCATCTGTGGAGCAGACAGCGGCACTGGTGACACCTTCGATTGCTGCATCCACTTCACTACTTGAGAATACACCAGCTTCTCCATCATCCTTCAAGTTCAGTGCAGTGTCTTGTGAGGAAGTATATAGTGTTGTGCATAGGGAAATCCTCTTTCAGCACAGATGCATATGGTATGTCCTCTAACCTTCTAAAGCTTATTATAGTGTATATCTTGTTGCCACTCACTGCAAGTATTAACTGCTGCTTGCTCTCTGGCTTTTTCCCCAAAAAACTGAAGTTTTCAAAAGTTGTTCCAATTTATAAAAAGGGTCCGAGGGAGAATCCTAGTAGTTACCGGCCCATTTCGTTAGTTCCTGTGATTGGCAAAGTGTTCGAAACCATAATAAAATCACAATTAATGAAATTTTTTGAATACCATGGCCTAATATCTGATTGGCAATTTGGGTTTCGAACGGGTAGATGTGCCACGGATGCGGTAAGGCGCTTGGTGCAGCATGTGCTAAATTCTTATGAAAACGCCTCTCTTACCCAGGCAACTCTAGTTGACCTGAGTAAAGCGTTTGATTGTGTTCCCCATGGTTTACTTTTGAATAAACTTGAGTACTACGGTATCCGTGGCACAGAACTCAATCTTTTTAAGTCTTACTTATCAGACCGCAGGCAGCAGGTTGATGTTGCGGGTATATTGTCAGATGAGAGTGAGGTTTTTTGCGGAGTGCCCCAGGGCTCGGTGTTAGGCCCTGTTCTTTTCCTTATAATGATTAATGATTTGGATAAATGTATGTCCTGTACTTCTGTGATTTATGCGGATGACTCCACTTTCTTAAATAGTCAAGGTACCTTTAGTGAACTCATGGTGCCGTCCAAACTTTCCCTCAATGAAGCTAAGAACTGGTTCAGTGTCAATGGGTTTTTTATGAATCCTGAAAAGACTCAAACTATTGTTTTTAGGTTAGGTCGCACACCTGAGGAAGAAAAGAATTTTTCGTCAAGTGTAAATTTATTAGGCATAGATTTGGATAGTGATTTAAGCTGGTCAACCCATTTATATAACTTAAGTAAGAAATTGTCAAGAGTTTTATTTTTAATTAGACGTCTAAGAGATTTTGTTCCTCCTTTGTATGTTAGATCTGCGTATTTTGCTTTTTTTCAAAGTCTGTTAAAGTATGGTCTGTTACTGTGGGGTAACTCCACCCACATTCTAATAATTTTAAAGCTTCAAAAAAAGGCTGTAAGACTGTTGACCAATTCAGGGTTGAGGGACCATTGTAAACCTCTTTTTAAAGCAACAGGTGTCCTAACAACTGTAAATTTGTATATATTAGAGTGTGTTATTTTTGTAAAACAAAATTCACATTTCTTTAGCTCAAGAAATAATTTTCACTCATATTACACAAGGGGAAGATCTGCTTTGGATAGGCCCTACACCAGACTAACAACAGTACAGCAAAGTTTTGCTAGTATATCAGTAAAAATAGTAAATTGTTTTGCAAGTGAAATACTTGACATTCCTTGTACTCGGCTAAAACAAAAGTTGATGGTTTGGCTTGCTGACCACCCTTTTTACAGTTTAGATGAATTTTTTGCAGAATACAATTGTAATGGTAAAATTGTTATCTAGTTCTTACTTAGTCCCTAGTCAACTGTTACCTAGTCTTTCAAACACTTGTTTAAGTACCTCACTTTTGTTTCATATATATAGTTCTGTGTTTTTCAAATGATTTTAGCTTTATTTTCTTGTTGTCTTTGTTATATTTAAGTTTAGTGAAGATTCCATGTTATAGACCATGTTACTAGAATCTATGGCCCTTTTTTTGTTAACGAGGTCTATTGTAACATATGTTATTTAATGACCAATAAAGATTTATAAGATTTATAAGATTATGGTATAAAGAATAAGCAGTATTTATGTGCAAGTGGTATATTATGAAGAATAGGAGAAATATAAACTCTTGTAGGAAAAAAATCATCTGTGCCTAACTTGTGCTTGATATAGAGATTGAGGTAGCATAACAAACTTTCCAAAAGCTATGAATCTGCATCTTGAGGAAAATTTCAATCTTCCGAAGGTTTATTTTTCCCTCCAAGTCAAATGAGTTCTATTAGAAAAATCTTGAAAGTTAGAGAGAATATAAAAAATATTCAGTTGGAGAACGAATAAATCAAAATTATATAAAAAACCATTAAAATCTAGATTTATAAGTAGATCAAAACTTTTGATTTAACAGAAGATCCTACTTAGAATATAACCTTTTTTTGGAAAATCAGTCCAAATCCCAAATTTTCGTATGAAGGTTCAAATCCGTTACTCTCACACCAAAGTCCTAGGTGCTAATCGCTAGGCTAGCACACACCCAAAATGTATTTTGTGATAAATACCAGTGAACTAGTTCTATTGTAGGCCTAAATACCTACAAACAGGTAGGTTACAAACAACATGCAGTAATAATTCAAAAAGATTATTATTTTAAGATTTTTGTAATAATTTATAAAAATTTAAATAAGTAAAAAAAAAAAATTAAATAAGTAATTAAATAAGTCTATTGTCAAAAGTTTGTTTTGTCAACAAAGCGTTTGGTGAAATCCATCTCAGTTATGAGACACCCTGTAAATCAACATCTTGAAGCCAAATATAACCACAGTGTCTGGCTAACATCCAAGTACCTCTGATTGCTTATAATCACACAAACAATCAAGAGCTCAGAGTGTTAAGATGCATGTGGTCACCAGATGAAGTTAGAAGATATGTTTCACATAGAGCGACTGTGAGGAATACTCGGTTTCATTGAGAAGTTGGAATTTTACTGATAAAGCTAAAAAGTAAGTATTCACTAAATGTTTAGATTTAGTAGTTCGGCTTGAATTAGAACAAAAGGATAAGGTACCGAACATGCAGTTCTGAATTGTCCTGTGCATATATTTTATAAACAGCTGATTGCAACAATATGTTTCTTGTGGGTATTAATCATCCCTCTACTATTAAAACTGTCTCACATTTATTATTTAAATATTGCAAGTAGACTTGCAGTCCTGTTGTCAACTCTGAAGCCTGTTTTTTGTGGTTTTTGTTGAGTTGGATTGCGCTGTTGTTAACCAAATGTGTCTCCCTGGTTTTAAGGTTTATTTGGGAATGTGTGCTCTATTCTTTGATTATATACCAGATGCAAAGCAGAAACAATTAGAAAAACTTTGCACAACTACCCCCCAAGTTCAATATTTCAACCTATCAAAGCCGGTATAGTAAGAAAATTATCATCAACATTTTATAAACCAATTGTTCTTAAAAAAAAACCGTATTTAAAAAGTGTGATATATAAATTTAGTTATTTAGTTTTGGGTATTGATTTACTTAAACAAAATAAACCGGTTGGCCATTGTAAGGCCTTCATGTTAGGTTAGTGATCTGTCGATTGTATATGCAAAGCTGGCTCTTTTGTTTGTAAACAATCTTCAGCTATAAGCTTTACCTTGAACAGAAGCTTCTCTAGTTCACATTTCTCAGGGCCAAATCTTGTTCATCATTGAGAGTGGTTTTGATGAACACTAATCAGTTATGGTCAAAGGTCCATAAAAGAATATACCGGTCTTTAATGATTTTGTGTGTTGGTAAGTGGCTCAGTTTAAAATTCTAACTTGCAGGTTAAAAAAATATAGTCAATAATCAGTTTTAATTTAAAAAATATATATATATATACAAATATTTTTTTTATGATGTATGCCATTTTTTTATATTCAAACTAAAATTTTGAAGAAAAAAATGGTCCTAGTAGTTTTGTAAATAATAACAAAGTTTGCTTTCATTAGCTGAAATTGGAACATAAGTGATATTATAATAAAGAAAATGTTTTTGAAGATACACGTAACGAATTTATTATTTTTTTCACAGAATGTCATTACATCATAAAATGAGGGATTTCTTGTCAACATTCTAGAAAACTTTTAATATTTTACCCTACCAATATCCATTTAAAAATTCATCAAAAGATTCAAAAGTCTTAGTTAACAACCAGAATTTATATTTATTATAATTTGTTCTTGGATTGATGAAATTTTTTAATATTTTGAATATGAAATCACAAAGATGAAACCATAAAAAGCTAAATAACTCTGCCCCAAAATACTGAAGTAATGTTTAAATTGTGTTCTCTGGCTAGGCTCAATTAAGCTGTTAAAGTCATTATAGTAAATGTAAACCGTTAGTAGCCTTATTTTTGTATCTACACGCATAATTATTTCTGTATTGAGTTGACAAGTTGTTGAAGTAAAAGTCAATAAAAGATTTAACTGTAATGTCAACTATATTCATGACATCTTTTTAAAAACTTAGGATGAATTCAATCCACTGAGTCATAAAAAAACAAAAAGAAGAAACAGTCTGTTTGCAGCATTAAAAAATTTAAATAAAGCTACAACTAATATTTTCTATATATTATTGTTTAATCTCTAAAGCAACGAAAGTTGAGCAATACTTGCTATGATGAACATTCCAATAACTACCATGTTGTATGTTGTCATGACAAAGATAGTAAGTTAACGACTTTACTCTTGTTTTTACAAGTATATTTTGTCAACGGCTCACAAATCCAGAGTGAATGAGTTATAAGAAAAAAGAACCTTAGAGTAATCTAGTAGAGTAAAACAAATGTAATTTAGCAGAATACCATAATATTTTTTGTTATTAGGGGTAAGTATTCTTTTCCAAATAGTTTTTGCCTTTAAAATGTGCATAATCAATTTTATTTTGTAGCATATACACTGTTTTAGGTAGGACTTAGTGTCTATTACCAGAAATCGTGTTTATTGATTTTAAAGTTTATACATTTTTATATTTCTTATTTCACAAGATTTGGCTTGATGAATCAAAACTAGATATCTGTGTAGTGTATACATACAGGGTGTTGAAAATGTCTGGAACCAACATTATATCTGGTGAGTGGTTAAAGAAAAACAAATGATATTTTGTGTACCGATATACTATGGTTTTACCTATCTTTTGGTGCCTTATGAAAATTTTTACCACTTATAGGGAACGTCCTGTGGAGGATGCAGTAATAAGTTTAAATGGAAGCCTATGGTAAATGATACATCATTTTAAAGGCCATTTTTTTCTGAGTAAGGAGCCACAAGTTTCATCTCAAAAGGACCACCCTAGCAAAAATGACGACTGTTTGAAATTTAAATAACCACTTATAGGGAACGTTCTGTGGAGGATGCAGTAAAAAGTTTTCATTGAAGCCTATGGTAAATGATACATCATTTTAAAGGCAATTTTTTTCTGAGTAAGGAGCCACAAGTTTCATCTCAAAAGGACCACCCTAGCGAAAATGGCGACTGTTTGAAATTTAAAAATTCCGTTCCCTATAAGTGTTTTTTTAAATTTCAAACAGTCGCCATTTTTGCTAGGGTGGTCCTTTTGAGATGAAAGTTGTGGCTCCTTACTCAGAAAAAAATGGCCTTTGAAATAATGTATCATTTACCATAGGCTTCCATTAAAACTTTTTACTGCATCCTCCACAGGACGTTCCCTATAAGTGGTAAAAATTTTCATAAGGCACTAAAAGATAGGTAAAACCATAGTATATCCGTACACAAAATATCAGTTGTTTTTCTTTAACCACTCACGAGATATAATGTTGGTTCCAGACATTTTCAACACCCTGTATAATAAGATATTGAATATTCTTATCACTCTATTGCCCATCCACATCTTTTCAACCATATGGATAGTAAATTGCTATAATCAAATTTTTTATGAATGTATATCTTTATCAAATTTATCTTTCTAGCTTCATTTTGATATACAGGGTGTTTATAAAAGAATCATCAGGTTTTAATGGCATGTACACACCCAATTCTTGTCCACATTAATATTAGAAACATGTGCTTAAAGAGCATGTTTCCAAGTTTTATAATCAGCTGTTCAATAATCAGTCTTGGTTTTTTCCTTGGACGAGTTTTATATAGACCCCTCCTACACACCAAAGCATTTTAAGGTGGTATCCGCCAGTTTAAGAACTCTGGTAGTCTATTAAAACGTAAAAGCAGTGGTCACGGAAGAGTTCCCTTAGAAACAGTAGCTAGGGTTAGACAGTGCTTTGAACAAACGCCCCAACAATCCATAAACAGTGCAGGGCGTGAACTTGGCCTTCCCAAATCTACAGTGTGGAAGGTTTTACGAAAATCCTTGTCATTGAAACCATACAGACTGCAACTACTTCATAAGTTAAAACTAGGTGATTTTGATAAACGTAAAGAGCTTTGTGACAACCTAATAGACCGTAATACCATCTTGTATTTAGTGATGAGGATACTTTTCATTTGAATGGAAAATAAACAAACATAATGTGCGTATTCGAGCATCTGAGCCTCCACATGCTTTCGTAGAACACTAGAGGTGTTCTCCGAGGTGTAATGTTTTCTGCGCGGTAACGAAAACCAAAGTTTATGGCCCCCTTTTTTCTTTGAGGGAAAACCCCTTACTGGAGTTGCCTATCTTGACATGTTGGAACACTTGCTTTTTCCTCAATTGGGAGAAGACTCAGAAGGGTTTGTATTCCAGCAGGACGGGACCCCACCTCACTGGCACTGTGAAGTTCGTAACTTCTTAAATGAGAAGCTACCTCAGAGGTGGATTGGCAGATGTAACGATAATGACCTGACCCTTCTCAAATGGGCCCCCTAGATCTCCTGATCTTACGGTGTGTGATTTTTTTCTATGGGGCTATGTAAAAGACAAAGTTCATGTACCGGCAATGCTTCAAAAGCTTCGTGGATGAATTCGCAATGCCGTTGAATCAATCAACCTTGCGATGCTAGCCGTTGTATGGGACAATTTACAGCATAGATTGGAAACTTGCTCCACTGCTAATGGACTAATTGAGCACTTCCAAATTTTTTTCTGTATTTGTTTAACATTAATGTCAATAAAATGTTTTAAAATATGATGATTCTTTTATAAACACCCTGTATTTAAAAAATAATTACATCCCGTACAATCCAACCTATTTTACAATTAATAAGAGCGAAACAAAGTGTCAATTTTCTTTAACATAGACAGTTTAGCTCACCAGTCATGGATGGTCAGTTTTCAACGATCAAGAATGCAAAGTTTCAAATGGGAATTTGCTTATTCTATGGAGTAGTTTTGCTGTACCGCATAGAAGTAAAGAGGAGCACAATTATGTGATAACAGTGCGCTTTCATCTCCGATATATAGTGCCGGAAATGTACTTGTGACAAGCAAGAAAGAGCTTAGGAGAAAGGAATTCCTGTCGCGGGCACAGGGTCTTCCTCTACCATGAGAATGTGTTGTAGCCTACATAAGGGAAAGGATTGGGGGTGGGTGTTGTACTTTGTCCGAGTCACCAGCACTAGAGCTAGACACCACTTAAGTGTGCCATTGAATGTTTCCTTTAAGTATTAGTGGCTGCACCAATGATATTTGAAAACTAGTTTCATTTCAGGTGCATCATGGAGAAAGACAATGTTTATCTCCTACTCAATGATGAAGAAAATCCAACAAAAAACAGAAGAGCTTACGTTTTCAACCGCGGCACATCTGCACTGTTACAGCAAGACATGTTCTACGTTTCAATACTTTTCCTTAGTTTTGTAGTGATTATTGTTTTTATAACAGTTATTCTTGTAATACAGTATTATTACCTTAGTTGACAAAGATAATGGTCAATTTTGTATGTTTGAAATTTATTTTATCCTTGTCTGAAACTTTTGTTTTTATAAAAGAGTAATTCCATAATTAAGTGCATTAGGTATCTATAGACCAAGAATTGAGCATAAAAAGTTTTGTATACGATTTTCCAGGGAGGACAGTTAAGGAAGAAGAAGATAGAGAAGTGTTAAGTAAAATTTGAAAAAAAAAATATGAGTGGTCCGGTCATTGATGTTATTACAATACAAGATGTTGATAACATTTAACAATTTTACTAGGTACCTTACTAATTTCACTTATAGGTTTGAATGAAGACACATACAAGATGATTAGATGTTCTTTAATATTAAATAAACTGATTTTTACAAATTGTTGAAAAGCAACAATGTTAAATCATGCTTATTGCAGATTTTTTCCTTTCTTATAACTGCAACTTTCCCATGATAATGTTAACAGTTATAAGATACAGCTGGTTTAGAATTTTAAATGAATCAGTATGGCTTTGCTTTTGCTATGCACCCTTGCACACTATCTTGGACATTAAACTTGAAAGTTATCCTTCCCTCTCATTCTGCAAGGCAATAGTCTAACTTAATAATTATATATTTTGTTTTTTATTACCCTTACAAGGCATATTTATAGACTGAAAGCCACAAGTTTTTACTGGTAACTATTCTTTTACATCTTGGCACAATAACGGGGTAGGATACTAAACACTTTAGATCTATTGGGTTGCTTACAACAAATTGTGATTTTTCTAAACTGGCTTTGAGTTTTAACTCAAATTGTTGGTTAACTGGAAAGTAACTGTATTAATTGTGAATGTCTTTTAATGGTAAGTTTTAATGTTGTGTCTGTGTTTGTAAATCAAGTTAACACAGTAATATTCATATGTTCCTGCGTTTTTACGTATAAAAGAGGTATACAGTACTTAAGTATTGAAAAAATAATGATTCACATTCAAGAAACTATTTGTAAATAAGCTGCAACTAGTTGGTGTTTTCCTTTTTTATCACAGTCTGTTTTTAAGTGATTGTAAAAATGAGTACACTTGATTTGGTTGTTCCTATATATCTTTTTGTGATCAAAGTAAATAAAATGCAAACATTTCATTTTTATGAGACAAATAATTCAAATAGGGGGATTATTACTATTGATATGTTGTGGATATTAAATTGGTACTTAAGTCATTTTAGATTTGTTTCACAGTTATTGTACTTATTTTAGTATATTATATGATCTTTAAAGTGCATACATTTTTCATCAACTTCAAAAAGTTGAATGTAATTAATTTATTAAATGAAAACCCGTGAATAGATAAAGAAAGTAGGTAAATTTTTATCGACAGTTACTTTCCAGCTAACCGAAAAAGGAAGGTGACCCAATGTAGAAACAAGAATAATATTGTACTTGAAAGCAGAGAGCTATAATATGTAATGGATTGTTGGGTGTCTTATAGATAAGGTACACAGTAAGTATCTATGCGTGATCGAGGTACTTATAAAAATATAAACGTTCCAAACATTAAATTATATGAGTATTAACAAAACTGTGAAAATATTTTTGGTGCAGCGTTATCCGACTGTGCAAGTGTTTTTACCGAAATCAACTCGATGTATCTTCCTTAGGACCTTCATACTCGACCGAGCAGAACTGTAGAAAAATAAAACTCATCAAGATTGCTAGCGGCTTTGCCGTGGAACGATAATGGAAGAGCTCTGTATAAAAATATATCATATTACCTAACAATAAATAAAATTCATATACTAGAACTACAATTTTTCAACAAAGGTCAAGAAGCCAGCCAGCTCTCCCTAATTATATCTATGTGTATAAATATTTGTATTTGATATTTGACATATATGTAATTTACACCACATTTCTATAGCGCTATATATCGATTTATAGAGACGGACCGATTTAGACACCTTGCTAATACAGGGGTTGGTATATAAAGGGAGTAGGTGAGATTCTCATTTAGGGGTTAAACCAGAGAAATAATTTATTGTTTTTTATCAGCAGAAGGGGATTGCAGCTCGTCGGTAACAACGGCTGCGGGAGTCGGGTCGTCTAAAAACAGAGGGTTCTTCACTTCCAGCTCTCCAGTCTGGAATATGAAAATAACAGATGAGAAATATATAGGATACTATAGGACATACAGACTTGTTTTTAAGTCCGGTTCAGTCATTGACAGATATCAAGTAAACATCCCACCTATATGGACCAAATCCAATATTTAACTCAATCAAAATAAACGGTATCATCAATCTGACACATACTTTCTATATGAACAACCATTGTCAACAACCTTATTTAAAATATTTTGCTTATTTTGACCCAAGGAATCACAAAGTAAATTATGTCCCTATATAATAACACCCTGTATAATTAAATTATTAAATAACCCACAGAGTCCAAAGGGTTAAAATCATAACATTTTATTCTCCAATGATTATTGTCGTTCTTATCTCTTTACTTCCATACTTCATTACTTATTACTTTTATTAACAAACCATGTTAGTACTCACAGCAGCCAATCCCGGACACTCGTAAACGGTGTAATCTCCTTCTTCATTCTCCTCTTCACTGTCACCCTCCGACACAGACCCCCTTCGCTCGTTGTTGGCGCGGTTACTGTAAACAATGGGGTGTGTTAGTATAGCTACATTATCTCTCCTATCCTACGCCAAAGTGTGTGTTGTATTGCGAACGTTGTACAAAGACTTTGGCAGAGGCAAGTGAGCCTGAGGTCTTACAATGAGCCAAGTTCAAGACATACTTTTAATAAACTTTTTCGAGCGGAGCTTGCGTGCACAGGGTGACTGACAGGAGCTGGACGTTTTTCAAACGGATAGTATATGCCCTGCAGTTATCGATGCGAGTAGGGAGGGGTGTAATTCATTGCTGTATTTCATTGCCATCTTATTAGCCACGGAGCGTTGGACAGTAAACATTGTATGTTTCTCTATCATGAGTATGTGCGAAATGTCGAGCCTATCAAGGACTCGCAGTAACTTTTTTTAAACTTCCCTTTCATCTTATGACATAATTTCCAGCCAAATTACAATTCTCAAGCTGATTAAAAGTTTGAGAAAAGAGGATCTATAAAAAAAATACCCCCGCCGCAGCAAACCTGCAGACTAAGCGAATTTCAACTCGTCTGATTACATTTTTACTAAAATATTTCCATAAATAAGACATATTATTCTCTATTTAAATAACATTAGATTTAACGAGTGCTTAGGTTTGCTGCTACGGGGAAGGCAAAAAGTGTTTTTTGACCATACGTCAATAGTATAGGATGAAATAAATAAATTTGCCAAATTTTATCAATATATACCCATAAACAAGTAAACTACAACAATTTTCATTTTCTCCATAAGAATAACATGGGAATTTTTAATTACACTATTTTTGAATTTTCTCCGTGACCGTTAGGCATACAACAGCGCTTCAATATACTAAATTATTTCTTTTTTTAAGCTCTACAAAACGGTTTAGAAAGAAATCGCAAAATGTTTTGTTTTTAGGTTCAAAAATGGGAAAAACCCATTTTTACCCCATAAAACCCCCCATAAACCCCCGTTCCCATGGTCCGATTATGCTGGATCCCGAACTCGTTCGAATAAACGTAGGTTTACACGTTTGTACCAAATTTCATCAAAATCGGATCATTTTTGCTCGAGTTATCGCGCTAACGGACACATATATATATATATATATATATATATAAATATATATATAAATATATATATATATATATGAATTTGAACAGATGGTGTTTTTGGCCTCTAGGGACCTCAAAATGAAAAATTAAATCGGTCTCGGGTCCAGGTCTTACCATGAGTACTACGGTAATAGCTTATTCCCTATATGGGAAATTCGCTAAAAAGAAGCCTCTTGGCCAAAAAATAGCTGTTAGAATGTTGTAGATTTTGAAATAGTTTTGTAAGCTCTAAATATGTAAGTGTTGATGTGCTTAGGCACTTTTTTGGTCACAGATGAGTTAGTCTTCAACAAGATTCACACTAACATACTACTATAGACTAACCAACAAAAGTAGACTTCTCGTCCCATTGCACATTTGGAAGCTCGTTTTTCGTGTCTACTTCATGTTGGTGACACTGATCGCTAGTGTCAACAAAATTTTTTTTCTATTATTTTAGGGTTAATTCCATGATTTGTGCTTTACGGTTTGGTTATATAACTAGGAGACGAGTTGTTGTTTATGATTAAAGTTTTATTTGGTTTAACGAGGTTTTAAATAGCTGAAATAACAAGAAACAAATTGTAAACAAAACGCAACTCCTACAGTGCACGGGGCGGAACTAACAATTAATTGTCTTTTGTTGATCCACAAGGATGAGAAATTTACTAAGGGAGTATGTTTTATCTATGACAAATACTCAGGGTTCAATGGCCGTGGAGGGTATGTTCCTAGAAAAGGTTATTTCACGTTCCTATGATATTCTGTGGAAACGCCCAGCGTTTGAGGGTGTGTGAATTTTTTGTTAAGGTGATCTCAAATTTTGTGTCTACACTCATAAACCCTGAACTCTGATGGATTTTACATGAAAGTGGCGGGAAAATCTTTGGTGGCCATGAAATGTTGGGACATATAATGGAAGAATGTAAGTAAATGATTCAAACCTGCATGAATGAAAGTGGACTACATACTGAAATTTCATCTAAGAGTAAAGAATATCTGATAATTGTAGCCAACTATGTTTAGTAAATAGTGTATTTCTTAAATGGCATGAGTTTACAGTAAGTTTAATGTAATAAAAGTTATAATTGATACCACAAAACAAAATTAGTCCGGTTTTCCTCCGCCACCATAATATGGATTAACAATTTTATCTAAACATATTATGTTTAGATATGTTTGCTATTAGATATGTTTTTGTTGTGTAATGCCAGGTAACAAATAGATTCATAACATTTTTCATATTCTTTTTTAAATGTAATTTTTATTATTTTTATATTATTTTATTTATTAGAGTTGAATACAGTTTTCAAGTAGGCTACAGAGGACACGATAAAACTTGAACCGGGTTCCCGGGTTCAAAATAAATGTCATTCATTCTGTTTTCATTTTCTTTTTAGGTAGATCAAATTAGTATTTTACCGTATGATAATAAAATAGTAAACAAACATTTAAAACAACAATATGGAATTGTAGGGTTTATTTTCATTACTATTACCTACTTGGGGTTTGATAAACGAAGCAGAATTAGAACCAAGTCCCATCTTCTATCCTGCTTAACTAACAAAAAACGGTAACCGCGGTATCGGGAATGACCGACAGTCTTGACTCTACATCCATCCGGTTGTAAAAACTCATTCCCCATACCGCAGTTACTGTTTTATATTTGTTTTAAATGTACCGTTTCATTGTCCGTGTTCGTGTGTCTTTATCCTTTATAAGAATCAATGCCCTTCTTATGAAGTGATCAACGTTTTGACATCCTTGGCGCCTGAAGATGACTTTGTAGAAAGTCTAAACTATTTGCGACACTAGCAACATTAGGATTATAACGCAGCGGGTATTTACACCAATTCATATAAATTATTTCATGAGGTTTATACAGAATTACCTTTCCATAGCAATGATCTGTTGTTTCTGGTGCTGATAGTGATACATCTGCGCAGACTGCGCTAGTCTGCGGTCTCCTGTAGGTGTAATCTCCTTGTTGGGACCAGTCACTCCATACGCAGGATACTCAATGTCTGCGGCAGCCTTGGAGTTTGAGTGCAATCTGCAACGGTTCAAATGTTAATTGCTTCATAAAATACAAACATTATTACCAATCAAACACTTCAGCTATGGAGCTAGACATTCTAGCCCTTGTTAAAGTTGTCACCAGTTTTAGAATCAAAATGGATGTAGTTGAATTGGGCAACTACAGTGTGCGGATGTCAATCACTAATGATTACATAACAATTAAAAATCTTCTTCAACTAAAAAAAAAATAATGGGAAATGTAATTGTTGTGCAAAATAGGTCATGAAGGCAAAGCTCCAAGGTTAAATGATATCAGCATAAATAATCAACTATTTTTCAACTAGAACCACTCATCTTAAATGCATTTTAGACAGTTCATTTAGCCTCTATCTCTTGCGCGGTATCATTTTGGCAAGTATTTTTTGTGATGATTATATTCAATAGAGAAAAAACATACTGTTTTCTTAGGTTTTTGTAAGGCCAATTACTCTGTCAACTTTTATAACTTTTTTATTTTAAACTCAAAGCTAGGTTTAGTAGAAGTAAAAAAAAAAAAAACAAAAAAAAAAAAAAAACAATAAACAATGTTTACAATTTGCGAGTAAACATGTTCAAAAGCTATAGTGCAGATAGACTTATAGGTATCAACACCGACTACTTTGAAAAGATCAGTAGCAATAATTAGTTTACATAACACATATGGGTCCCAACTGTATCGGTGACTGTCACAGCATTTCTCGATCACATGCAATCCCTCTGACCTCACCGGGAAATTCAAATGCAATACATTAAACTAAAGCCACATGATTGGGAAGTTTTTTTAAGGGTAGAATTCAGCGTACACTCGGAATAACTAGATGCAAAATGGTGGTGGAACTAAAAGTTTATACAGATATTTCGTAGGAATTTTCCCAAGATAATATTGTGCTCAGTAGAGGGATCAGATGCAAAATACAAATGTTCAAAAATGTTCAACAGGAGTATGTTTAATCGTACTTACTTGTACCAGCCAATAGAAAGTGCTATGACACCAGCCGCTGCCGCGGCCCCACAGCCCGCGATGATAGCTAGGGCAGAATAATTCACTTAATAACTCTTTTCCTCGACTTAATTCAACCGAATTATTAAACTTAAAAGATGGAGAGCAGTGAAAGAAATTGAACATTAACTTAAAATATCAGACACTTGCTATCGCAGAATAAAAGTTAAATACATTTTAAACAATCCCTAGTCTTACACTTTATTTTGGTAACTAGTTTAAAATGTTTATATTGAAAATATACAATATGGATTGAAAAAAGGTTGTGAAACATAAGGATATGACAAAATGTATGAAAAAGGCAGAAAAACATTTAATCAAAATTTGTTTAAGATTGGTGTGAACTTAGTTCATAGTATTCAGTCCTTTTTGTGTCAATCTTTCTACCAGCCATTTAGTACTGTATTAATTGTTTAGACATACCTTTAATTTGTTTCTTTAAGTGTTTTTTCTAAAAATAACTATTTTTTATATTTTGTAAATTTAATAGTTTCTCATGTTTTTTTAGATCATAAATTAATTGTTAAAAGTAAGTATATCACTTTTATATTTTTGAACTCAAACTTTTATATTTTTTATTTTTTTCTGATAAAGCAAACCACTTATTGTAAAGCAAGATCTCTTAACTTCTTGATAAATCTTAATCTTGATGAAGTAAAAAACAGTATTAATTTAGGTACTGTAACTTTTTTAACAAATTCATAAAAAACAAGTAAATACTGAACAAAGAACTCTTCTAGAATTTAAATAGCTGGGTAACCTTTAAAATTTGTGGTATGAAAAACAACTTAAAACATTAAGAACTATATTTCATCTACCAGAGTATTTAATATTTTGAAGAATATCTTTCTATATATTTCAAGATGAATTGGTATACACCTTAAAATTGATTATTTTATTTACTAACTGCATACCTCTTTTTACATGTAACTTTTACAATGAACTGTTTCATTGACCTATAATAAGAACAAGATAAATTCATACAGGATGCAAAGATGGGTGACACTGATAACTTTGACCCAAGGATAAGAAATCTCCAGGAAATATGACACTTACTTGACCACCAAACTTGTAACTATATTACATTCAATTACTGTTGGTGTAGGATTATTTAACAAGGAATCAACTAGACCTATACATTTAACAACAAAATAAGAAATAACTTTTATGCAGATTATAACATTTTCAGGGGATAATTAACTTAATTACTGAATTAATGAAAATGTATCACCCAGTAGGTTATATAAAAAAAACATTTAAAACTTAGGATTTAAGAATTTGTGTTTTATAACCAGTAGATAACACAAAAGATAAATGCCTATAATAAATTTACGTGAAAATCTTTTTAAAGAAGTTACATTGAGATTTAATATAAGCATTTGGTGTCATCCACTTGCTGTTTAAGACTTTTGTCAAACTATAAATCCTTGAAAGACTTTGTCAATCATATGTTGTATCCTTACGGAAAATAAAGATTTATTTATCAATCCATAAACGGCCATTACGGGGTTTTGTTGTTGTTTTTTTTAACGATTTTATCATAAAATTTCATCTACATTCAAAACTTACATTGGCCGTTACTTAGTCATTGGAAGTCTTGAAAGGATCAGATTTTGGGGTAGTGGAGATACTAAATAGGCCTAATTTTTTTTTAAGTTTACATCATAATAATAAAAAAAACTTTAAATAAAACGTCTTTTAAAGTTTAACATTTTTTTACTTTTTTTTGTTATAAAACGATTGTAGGGTAACACAGAGCCACTTATGGGTTATCCAGCCAAAAATGTGACCATGATATACATTTTACTTTAATAATAATTATAAATTCACTTTTAAAAAAATTAGATATTCTTACCAACAAGTACGACATCCTGATCCCCCTTGGCCAAAAACTTCTTAAAAACATATGAAACTTCGTCATCTCTAGGCTCGCTGCTTTCTAAGGTAGCTTCATCCTCCTCCCAGCCGGTAGTTACTTCTTCCGGCTCCGTTGTAGGGTTCTTAGCTTCATCTTCCTCTTGAGTTGGCGGCGCCTCACTTTCTAGCCTTTTAGTTTCTTTTGCAAGCAAGTCTGGATCTAGGAAGTAAAAAGTGGTATTAATAAGTGACAATTATAATACTATATTAAATCACAATCACAATCGTAATTTACTTTGTTGAATACGTTTTGCATTGTCAATATGTTAAGATTGAATTTCCTTCAAAAAAAGTTGTAGAGCAGTTTGGAGAATATTTATGATTAATCCTGCATTGATCAGCAGAAAATATGGATTTTATTTAATAAAACAACTACATGATATTAGGTAGGTACTAACATGTACAACATTGCTAATATTCGACCAAAATGGAGTTTTTAAAGGAATATACTCAACAATAGAATCAATAGGACATTGGGCTTACATTCCAACAGAGGAAAAATAATCAGCATTGAAGCGATATTTTACTACACATTATTATAAAAAAAACTAAATAAATTATTATTGGGCTTTTTCAGGAGAAAATTTTCATAGACAAAAAAATGCTCCAATCCTAAAAGTAATGTATTTTATTTTAGGTAGATAGATGGACCTATACCTTAGCTTGACACCGAACCAATGGAACGGATTCATGATAATAACACATAGGTAACTTTATAATTGATCAGGTATGAATCCAACTTTTCAAGACAAAAGTCCTATAATATACCGGATGTACCCCTGATTATTTTGGCATAACTATTTTAGGTAGCCTTCACAATACATGCTGATAACAAGCGTTCCTTGTTAACGTGACATGATTCACAGGGGTCACAGGTCACTTGTATAGTTGAAGAACATAACTGTTAAACTAGGCAGGTGTTCCCAACTACGATAATTAATCTCCACCTGCTTTAAATCACACATGGGGGACACAGGATGTGGGCAAGTACCTTGTGAGCTTAAAGAATACCAGATAACTATTAACTAGATTTATTCATCTTCTTAAAATCATTTGCTTCAGGGTAATCACAAAAAAACATTGTAAATAAGTACAGTAGCAGACACAAATAGAAGTAAGAACTAATAGTACAGTCTATCCATATACAACGTGGACAAAATTGGCGTCCAAGGAATTTTGTCTGAAATTTATGTTTTTTGGGGCGCTGAATCCGAATCTGAAGTTGTCCAACAAATATTTCTTGAGCGTTCCAAGATATTCGCAAAAAATAGCAAAATTTTAGCACTTTTCAGTTTTTATATTATAAGTCGAAAACTATGAATTCTAGCGAATTTTACCCCAGTACAAAATGGAAGGTGACAAAATTTCCTTCAAAATGCACTATTCACACTTGAAAATCGATTAGAAATAACCTCCGCTAGAGTGCATTGAAAATTGGTTATTTTTCTGATTTTAAAAAAATTCAAGCTTTTGCTCTGATTTTAATTATTATCAGCAAACACCCACACCCTTCCCCTATAACTATCTCAACCCGAACTCCCCCATCAAAACACACCCCCCCCCCACCCAATGTACTATACCATTCTTCCCCTTCATTCCACAGTGTTCTTTCTACTTTTCTTGGACGGAATTAATAATGTTAGAGAGGTAGGTTTCCATGGTTATCATTAACATGACAAGGCAGTTGTTATCATTGACCCAATGACACTACACCCTCTTAACCCTCCATATATAACATTTTGGGTGTCTTTTGGTATTTCAGAATCGGGCATATTATAGAAAGATTTGTAGAGGCTCGATTTCTTTCCTTTCCTCGTGGATCCTTCTTGAAATAATGGTGAAGGATACGGACTTAGCTTGAATTTCAAGGATTCCTTAAGCTCGTTTTCAGACTGCTTTATAATAGTCATTCTTTGGTGTAGTGTCATTGGGTCAATGATAACAACTGTCTTGTCATGTTTATGATAACCATGGAAACCTACCTCTCTAAGATTATTAATTCCGCCCAAGAAAAATAGAAAGAACGCTGTGGAATGAAGGGGAAGAATGATATAGTACATTGGGTGGGGCTAAAAATAATCCCCTATAACTATCTCAACCCGAATTCCCCCATCAAAACACCCCCCGATGGGGGAATTCGGGTTGAGATAGTTATAGGGGAAGGGTGTGGGTGTTTGCTGATAATAATTAAAATCAGAGCAAAAGCTTGAATTTTTTTAAAATCAGAAAAATAACCAATTTTCAATGCACTCTAGCGGAGGTTATTTCTAATCGATTTTCAAGTGTGAATAGTGCATTTTGAAGGAAATTTTGTCACCTTCCATTTTGTACTGGGGTAAAATTCGCTAGAATTCATAGTTTTCGACTTATAATATAAAAACTGAAAAGTGCTAAAATTTTGCTATTTTTTGCGAATATCTTGGAACGCTCAAGAAATATTTGTTGGACAACTTCAGATTCGGATTCAGCGCCCCAAAAAACAAAAATTTCAGACAAAATTCCTTGGACGCCAATTTTGTCCACGTATGGTTGAATTTTACAACGGATTGACTGGACTATAAGAGAAGAAAGTGTTTTCTTGCCACCAATGACATTAAATAATAGAAGGAACTATGGAAAAGAAACAAAAATGTTAGTGGAAATATTCAAGATTCAGAAAGATTTACTTATTACTACAAACGAGAGGGTCACAGAATGAAGAACTTCAAATTCAAATGAACAGAAATCATGCAGAAAATTACAGAAATATAAAAAGACAAATCAAAATACTATATGGAAGGTTCAATATTTAAAAGGAAAAGCTCTACAAGCTCAACACAAACAAGACAAATGTTGAAACCAAAATATAAATAAACATAACGAGGGAAGTATGTTCAGACAATGATAAATCAAAATAACACATGGAAATTTAAAATTGTTATAGCTCTACATGCACAGAGGACAGAGCGAAAAACAGAAAACTTGACCAAAATTAAAATATGTACTGGCTGAGGAGGAAATACAACATGCAGCATGCAGAGTAGAGTTTCCATACCAGGATCATAGAACCTAGGGTTAGAAGGGGGAACTGCAAATAAATCGTTTTGGTAACTGCGGCCGCCATCTTCCGGGAAACGATATGTAAACTCTGGAAGTGGTGCGGGAACCACCTCCGGCTCAGACGCCTCTCTGCGTAGTTGGTATTGCCGCCATTTGCTCAGAACTCGCTGGATACGCTGGATAATAGCTGCCTCTTGATATTCTTCAAGAGAAATTTAAATTTTAAACAAAAATAAACTATAGTAAACATTATACTTGCAATAGACCAGAGTTTGGTCTGTTTCCAAATACCTTAGAAACACTATTCAAGGAATTTAGAAACTTACGATCCAATCCATGTCACATTCATAATAAAACTTATATAAATCACATGGGAATCTCACACAGGAAAATTAAAAGTAAAAAATATTACTGTGTAATGACTTTTTTAAAGTATATTTTTGAGTGTGATTGTACATAGTTAAACTATTTTATTTCAACTATAGGTGTGTGTTTTTAGGAACACAATTATAATAATCAGTGAGGGTTAAAGTTTAATTTTGTGTGAGTTTTATTACAAAATATGTGCTTCCATATAGCTTTGCAAATGAATGACTTTTTTGATTATATTTTTATGTCTTGCTTGAAATAATTAATTTTGATTTTGTTGTTGAAACTTCATTGGATTACAAATCAAGCCTGCTACACAAAATTGCTAGTAACCCAGAAGAACTGGGTGGGTAATTTAATTTTGTTAGACTGCTATGACAGTGCCTCCAAAAACATACTTTACAAAAGAACAACTTTTTAAAATTAGTTTTTTGTGTAACGGTAACCCTAATGTTTGTAACTAAGAAAATCCATTCAAAATTACAGTTACCGCGTACACTAAACTCCAAAACTATAATGGTTTTAAAATTTAAAAGAAAATTGTAAATTTATTTGACAGTTTTCTAGGTTAGAGATTTTAAATGTTTGTTATGTTAATTTTATTTTAATATAGTTTCATTTATTTCATTTATATTTTTGGGGTTGGTTTTTTTTATAGGTACTGTACTAGGCCTATTTCAAAAACACAATTTTTTTACCATATTTAATTTCAACAAATATTTTTTAAATTTTCTTTTAGTTTTTTAATGTTTTAATCTGGGCTGCATATGATAACCCTTGTGACTAATAATAATAATATGCATTTTTTTAATACCATACGCTAGGCCTAGCTTGTATCTGTGAATGTTTCTATCAAATTGTTATTGTAGACAGAACATGAGGTGACAAAATAAAATCAAGGTCAATAAATTAATTCATTTAATATATCTGAGGTCTGAGGAGTTATTGATATTTTTATACGTTAAATAAAAATAAAATATTGTAATTGCTAGTCAATCATACAACTTTTACCGTTTCTACTGAACTAAATTCGGAAGATTTTCATTTGAATTCTCAAAGAGCTCATAGTATCGAAAGCTAGATTATTTCCCATTAGCATAAACCAAATTCAATTGACTCACATACACTAAAAAAGTAACTCTTAGTTCATTGGATTTTTTTTAATAGGGTAGGTAGATAAATTGGAAGATATATATAGTCTCCATAAGAAAAAAAACTGTGTAAATCAATAAATAAATCGTCAAATGGGTCAATACAATTATTTATCATTCTCAACATTGCTGTCTACACTTCAAGTAAAACAAACCAACAAAATCAATCTAATTTACAACTTCATCCTTGACATACAATTCCTTTCCACCCAGTTAATTCACAGTACATCGGGAACTCACGACCTACGGTACACCATTGAATTTAAAAATCACTATCAATTATCTTAGTGATTAATTAATAAACACCTTTAGCTGTAACGAGTTCATGAATGAGTCCATTGAGGAAATAAAGAGAAATACGTGGCTTTCAGTAAGACATACCTGGATAGTCTAGATGTTCAGCTCCGACTAAAGTATGCGGCAAAACGGAAACATAAACCAAAACACAACACAAGACCAAATGCATACTTTCAGGCCTACCTATGTTGACTGGCCTACCCATATGGTACCGTCACACTTCCATTTTGAAAAATCGATACCTTTCCCGGTAAGCTTCAGTTCAACAGTGTCAGTTTTGACTGTTTGTAGTCGATTCGGTGTAGTATCAGTTGCGCCGGCGCATAGTCATGCGTGATAACAACTGTCATTGACGTATCGGTTGAATCGATAGTTGAATCGAACGAACTTCGATGTATCTACACGCACCAATCGATGTGAGGTTATGTTTCATTACATGTAATTTTAATTCATAAAATAGCAACCTAATAAAAATGGAGTGACTGGGCATGAAAACGTGCAATTTATAAATCTAAAAGAATTCTATGGATAGGCTATATAGTGGTTTTATATGAATGATGGTTTGAAAAATTTAATCTTCGCCTCAAAAACCCGGTGTGTCTGGTCAATGTCGTAAATAAATTACTGTGGAAATCTCCTAGGTGAGGTATAAAGCTAAAGAAGCAGTTTCCACACAAAAAATGAATTAAAATCATAAAACCAGATGAAATTAAGGGGGGTGACTAACCAAAATGAACCGTTGACTAAAGCTCATGAGCCAGTTGTGTACATATTTGATTTTAACAAAATCCAACCAAAACCGTAACTTCAATGTCTTTTGTCTTTTTCAATGTCTTCAATGTCCATGGACTTATGCACTTTACTGTAATTTTGTTTAGTAGTAAGTAAAGCTTTGTATACTAATGCCTAATTACTGTTAAATCTGTGGGCTTGTCAATAAATTGTTCTTTTCTCTATACCACAAAATAAGATAGGTTTGCTTCATAGGTCAGTAAATTTGTATAGATCTTATAAAGCGAAAAGCGTTTGTGGCGAAGTTGAGAAGTTTGTTAGGTCTAGTCTTGAAAGACATGTTTTATCCCCAATGCAATAGAATAAATATTTTGCTACATTTGCATAAGCTTCTTTTTAATCTAAAAGGTTTATTTAGAAAAAATTGTGTTACATCACGCACTTAGAACCCAACAATCAAACAGTAATTAATTACATCTACATCTTACAACAATACGAATTTGCTTTACAATGTCGGTTGTTGTTGTATTGAAGTACCGATGCAATTGTTCGGTCGGTGCAAAATATCGATACATCAATGTCGCATTATCGACTACCGTCTCTTATCTATTTGCGTCATAGCGCCAGCTGTTTCAACTTGCTGCTCTAGTGACAATTTGACAAGTGACACAATGGATGTTTCATTCGACCTTGAAACGCCAAAATTGAATAATTATTTTGACACACGACTGAAAACTATTGGGCTAATGCAATTTTTTTTATAAAATTTCTAGAAATATTTGGAGATGGGCCTAAAAGATTATCTTGTTTTTTTTAACAATTTTTGAATTTAAATTGGTATAAACATATTTATCATTTTGCTATTTGACATTTATTAATTTTAGTAAGTGTTGGGTATTGACTAGATCTTGCCATAACACATTCCCGATAAATAATTACGAATTTGGAATACTAGATAGATACTGATAAAGAATCCACCCAAAATGTATTCAATTCAACATTTAATTTGGCATATGCTAGCGTAATTATAGCTTGTGCATTACACGGCTAATTATTCTCTTGGCCTCCAACAGATGGTTATGGAATCTTATACAGTGTGTAAATTAAAACCTGTATTATTGAAACAAATCTGTATTTTTTAAACCGAAATAGATAGAAATATTCTGTTTATGGCATTGATTGTTAACAAAAGATCCACAATTTTTTACATAAAAAGTATTTTTTAACCCCCCTAACAGGGTAGGGGGTGACTTATTTTTTCAAATGGCAACCCCTATTGAGTGACCCCTCATTTCGAAGGGTTTATCAAAAGAAACACAATGACACAAACCCGAGGTGGATATCTTACCCTAGCCAAAATGGCAGGTATTCCAACATTTTATTTATGTGAAAAAGCACCAATTTCACAAATATGGAAACAAATCTGTGATTTTAAACCGAAAAAGATGGAAATATTCTGTTTGTGGCATTAACAAAGGTTCCACAATTTTTTACATCAAACATATTTTAAAACCTCCTTAACAGGGTAGGGGGTAGGGGTGACTTATTTTGTTCAAATAACCACCCCTATTGAGTGACGCCTCATTTTGGAGGATTTTACAAGACATAAGCAATGGTGCAAACACGAAGTCGATATGTCACCCCTAGCCAAATTGGCAGGTATTTAAAAATTTGATTGGGTGAAAAAGCATCCATTTCACCAATTCAAAATTTTAAATACCTGTTATTAACCATTCTTTGTTAACAATCAATACCACAAACAGCATATTTCAATCTATTTCGGTTACAAAAATTCAGATTAATACACAATTCGGTAACACACAAATTAATACTCCCACCGAAGCAAACCTGCAGACTAAGTGAATTTCCATTTGCCCGATTTGATTCTCACTTAAATCTATTTAAATAACGTTAGGTTTAACAAGTACCTAGGTTTGCTGCTACAGGGAGGGTAGTAGTGTTTTTAATAAAATATTAATAGCTTAGTACAAAATAAATAAATGTGCCAATTTTGATCAACATATATCCATAATCACGCAAACTACAAACAGTTAACTTATTCTCCCTAAGAATAACATGGGAATTTAAAATTTAAAACTTTTTGGATTTTCTTGTCAATCAATAACTACACAAAAACCCTTCAAGTACACTATTATTTGTTTTTAAGCTCTTAAAAATGATTTAGTGAGAAATAAAAAAAAATTATGTTTTGATGGTAAAAATAAGAAAAAAACAATTCTTACCACATAAAACCCCCTTTTCATAGTCCAATCATGCTGGTTCGCAAACTCTGTCAAATGAATGTAGGTTTACACGTTTGTACCAAATTTAATCTAAATCGGATGGTTTTTGCTCGAGTTATCATGCTAACGGACTCATATAGTGTTTATACAGTAGTGGGTAGAAAAACTTTGACACTGAGGTGGATAGATGGAATCAAGTTACTGGAGTTTGAAATTGTGAACAGACGATCCATCATGTAGTTTAATCACTGAGTAAACCACAGTCAACCATTGCCCTTAACCTCCCAGTCTTCATTTTGTTTTCAATAGTTTTTGTATTTGTACTTTTTCTTCGCCTTTTGGAATTTCGTTACGGTTTTCGTAAGGGAATGGTTTAAGCCTGGTCTTATTACTCTCTAGACCTTTTGTTAGACAGCTTCTGATTTGATTGCCCAATGCCGAGTAGTTTCTTGATCAACCAACTTCTGGGTGCTCAGGATCAAACCAGTAAACTTCAGATTTGAAAGCTAGATTATAACCACTTGCCTTTCAATACCTAAATGGCTTACCACCTTGGAATGTGAAGACAATATATTTTTATTTATAAAAATAATTAAACTATTCAAGTACATTTACTGACTTCTTTCTAAATTAAATCATGCCTGAAGGATAACAAAGTTTTCACTCCAGTCTAATTTGATAATTAGACTAATATTTATCACTATACTTTTAACAGAAATAACTATATTACAAAAAATAAAATATCAAAACAAAATTATTGATTACATAATATAAAGTACCTATTAATAAAAAATCTTTAATCTTAATAAAATAATATTAATGACTTTGATGAACAGATGACAAATGCAAGAGTTTTAAATCACTGGTGTACACTAGGCCTACTTGGTCAATTGAGGAAGAGTTGGGAAAGAAAGTTTATTTATGAGGTAACCAAGGTCTTGGAGTAACTGATAGTGAAGCAAGAGAATGTTGTTAGGGAAAGTGTTTTTCCCAATTAGCATACACCTTATCTTTTTTGTTAGGGAAGATGTGTTTCATACAATTTATGCTCTACAAACTATTTTATTTCATTAATCAAGTTATTAGCGAATTTCCCTATAGGGAAGTAGCTATTACCGTAGGTCTCATGGTAAGACCTAGGCCCGGGACCGATTTACTTTTTCATTTTGATGTCCCCAGAGGCCAAAAACACCATTCGTTCAAATTTTTATATATCTATACTAGCTGACCCGACGAACTTCGTATCGCCAAAGTTATAGGTTTCCCCTAAGACAGACCGATGGAAAGAAAGTACCGTTAAGTTTAATTTTCAAGATGATCTCGTTCGCATCGCTCAATCACGTCCTGGTTGAAGTTCGTTCGCTACGCTCACTCACCTTTGGGTTGGAGCTCGTTCGCTACGCTCACTCACCTTTAGGTTGGAGCTCGTTCGCTGCGCTCACTTGCCTTCAGGTTAGCTCGTTCGCTACGCTAACTCGCCTCCAGGTTGAAGTTCGTTCGCTACGCTCACTCACCTTTTGGTTGCAAATTAGCTGTTGTCATAAATGTAAAAGAAATAATAGTGCTGCACCCTGTTGGTAATCCTTGTAACTTTAATGCTATTGAACATCATAGAACAGAACCAACTTGTTTAATTGAAACAGCTGTTAAGATTCATTAATTCCATTTCTCATAAGGTTAACATGGGAAACTCCAGAGCCACTGGGGCGGAGCCCTTTTAAGAATTTCGAAACGGGAAATAGTTTACTTTCTATTCGCATACCTTCAGAATTTACACACCAAATTTCATAACGATCGGTGAAGTCGTTCCGGAGGAGTTTGCAGACAAACACTGTGACACGAGAATTTTATATATTAGATATAGAGTTTTATATATATATATATATGTGTGTGTGTGTCCATCCACACGATAACTTGAGTAATTTTTGTCCGATTTTGATAAAATTTGGTTTGAAGGTGTAAGGGATAAACTTGAATGAGTTCGCGAACCAGCATGATCGGACTATGGGAACGGGGGTTTATGGGGGGTTTTATGGGGTAAAAATAGGTTTTCCCCATTTTTGACCCTAAAAACACAAAATTTCACAATTTCTCTCTAAACCATTTTGTAGAGCTTAAAAAAACAAATAATTTAGTATATTGAAGCGTTATTATGCGCCTAATTGTTACGGATAAAATTCAGAAAAATTGTAATTTTAAAATTCCCATGTTATTCTTATGGAGAATAAGTCAACTGTTGTAGTTTGCTTGTTTATGAACATATTTTGATAAAATTTGGAAAATACATTAATTTCTTACTAAACTACAGTACCTTTTAACATTTTACATAAAAAAAAAACTTTTTTACCCTCCCTGTTGCAGCAAACCTAAGTACTCGTTAAACTAATTCTGTTTAAATAGGGAACAAATGTGATATTTTTAAGGAAACATTTTAGTGTAAATCCACAGGCAAATGGAAATTCGGTAAGTCTGCAGGTTTGCTGCGACGGGGTATTATTTATTAAGTTTTGTGATGTGTCTGATGATGCATAGCTGCAAAAAGCCTCATGAAATTTAAAAAAATATTTAAATTGGTGATGATTTTATTTTAAATTTCAAATGATTTATTGATTGATACCACAATGGTTTTAAATGTTGACATTTAATACTTGTTTGTTGTACATTTTTGCTTGAGTGTTTACAAATATTTAGTTAAGTTTTATTAAATTTGTGTATATCTTTTTCATTATTTTTTAAAATGCTTATTTCCCATAAATACATTTCAACTTTTCAAAAAATGAAAGCAATCCTATTGACATAATGCAAGAAATATAATTTTATGATTGAAAATCATAAGTTAGAGCTATTTTAAAAAATTCCGTCGATGCAGGATATAACGTCTCAAAATTTCCAAAAGATTGAATGGAAAAAGCTCAAACAAAACAACTGTCACATTATTTTAGCCTCTCCTTATACTCTTTGGATGGTTAGAAATTGTTGTACGTTGTAGGCCTTCCTATCTTAGATGACATAATATCAAAGTTTTTTTATATTTTAGATTTTATTCTGATCTCTCTGAGAAGGTAACATTACTGAATGTTTTAACATTTTTATATGACCACTAAATTTTTTTTCATAATTTGGTTGCTTTATATTTGTTTTGAAATATTTAACTGTCCTGATACTTTTTCCCCACCCTGTATACCGTCTTAATTTTAGATGTCTTTATTTCACGTGTGTAAAAATATTCATCACTGAAAGTGTTAACAAAACAAAAGTTATTGGTTTAATTTAAAATGTAACAGCACTAACATTTTCCAATAAACGTGTTTCAACTCGTACGTTTGTGCCCGGTGCTTGTTGTGGCTTCACTACAAGCATATATTGCTTGGCAGTAAATATCAGCATGTAATGTAGCATGCTGTATGGTATTGAGTCTTGCTAAATCAATCATCGTACATTCTCGTAACGTTTTAAACAAGTGAATATTGAAACTTATGTTTAATCTGTTGAAGTAATTCCTAAGCTCCTTAGTCTCTTTTTTAATAGCCAAAATAAGTACCAAACTGTCTGTGCAAAAACGTAATGTGTAAATACAGTAAATTTAAATTTACTTTTTAGCATAAAAAAATAGACTATAGGTGAAACACTTAAGGCATGGTAGAAATGTAAATAGATCAAGTACCATTAGTGATGTGACAAATCTCATAACTTTTGAAATTAAACATTTTGGTTTTGAAACTGCTGACATATTTGTATCATTGTCATTATTTTTGTTTACAACACTGTTAGGCTGGCAGAAATGGAGCAAAGAGATAACCACTAACACTGATTGAGATTAGTAAGTTATATTCGGAACTGAGTACATTAGTGATAATTAATAATATTTTACTTCTCTAACTTGTGGGACATTTTAGAATTAGTATAAAACTAATTTCATAATAGCAAATTAATTTGCAGTTGTTTACTTATTCTGTTGCTCCCCTTCACGTTGGTGTCTCCCATGGTTCAGCTATTACTCCCGTCAGGTATGTCCATGCCTTTTCATCTTTTGTTCCTGATCTCGATCTCCAGCACTCCTGTGGTGTCACTCCGCTAACCTTAGCCACTATGCTGAAATATATTTACTACTTACTTAACTACTTCCACGATCCAACCTTAATTCAATTCTTGCAGGTCCTTCGTAACTAAATTCTATCCATTACAAAAATTCCCGTCAGACCCTTAACCTATATCAGAGCAACTATGTCAGAGTCAAAAGTTTCTTCATTTACACCCATAGCTCCCAGAGAAAACCCACAACCTGACAGTTTTTAAAAACAGTTCCATGAAAAATGATGAGATTTGGTAGGTAGGGCACATAAAAAAATCGCCACTATAATGTTTTTGCTTATTTTATTGAATTTGGTAGTCACCAACATAAATGAAATAAATCAACAAATTGACTATAAAAATAAATCACAAAGTGTATGACCAGAATGTAAACATAAAAACACTGCTGTGAGATCGTCTTACGGCAAGCTAACAAAATATCTACATAAAAAGATAAGGAGATTACAGCTAAAGCTTAAGGGACTAAAATAGGAACTGTACAAATCAATCGAAGGATATGAGATTAGTAGAGGTAGTGTTGTTTTCTGTGAGCATTTGTTGCAATGAGTTGTACCAGATTAAGGCATCTTCTTCACTGATCGCTTTGAATTTGTACATATTGCCTGAAAAAGCAAAATTCAGTCACAATTAGCAAAAAACTTTTTATCTAAGAAACGTAAAGGGTTATACTCAGTTTTCTGAAATAAATTAACAATACATAACCATATTACAGGCCATTCTAGGAGATTTGCATGAGAAATAATAAATAGCCAGAAAATAGTAATTGCTGTAAATACTTTGTCGCGAGTTAAAGTGTATGTTCTGGATCACTTTTATGTGGTTTTTAATAGTTATGTTCTTTAAAAACAAAAAACAAAATAAAAAATTAAATATTTACAGGTTGTATTTGGTTTAACTTTTGGATAACCAAACACACAAGAAACAGAACACAAATATTATAACTAATACACAAAAAATGTAATCCAATTTTAAAACATTTTAAACTAAGTAAGGTTTGAGTTGGGAAGTTGGTCTTTAGGTCCATTGTTCAGGATTCAAAACCTTCCTTGGTAGAAATTGGTGACAGTAAAATATTCTATGTGGTATAGTATAAATGTTAGTGTTTCATGAGCCAGATTCGACTTTTCCCCTTACAGGTAAGCTTCTCTCCTAACAAAAAATTTAAAGATTGATCATTGTGCCTATATGCCTACATCCTTTTCCTGGCATTTCTTCATCTAACATGACTTTTGAGTATATAGATATATATAGATATAGTATACTTACTTCTGTGAGGGTCCCGGATGAGGAACACGTCGGAGTGGACCGGATTGTGGCCCAGAGTCACCAGACACCCGGTCAGTGGAGTCATCTTGCAAGGGTCTCGCTTGAAGTCAGTTCTTTCACATCTGTGACCAACCAGGAATGTCGATTAGTATAATATTACAATAGTTTGAGTGTAAAGGAGGAAGCACAAACATTAGATACTATACTCCACTCCATGTTTACCAAGCAGTACAGGTCTTATAGACAGCTGTACTACTACCAATAGGGCCTTTGCACACTAGGCCACCGTGGAAGCACCACTTTGGAAGCCTGTTTGGTGGCAAGCCACTTCATCAGCCATTGATTTTATTGATTGTGATGGAAGTGGAAGAAGCTTGTGGGTTCCCTTGTTATTTTTATTTGTAGAATGATAGGTAAAAATTATAAATTTGATGTATTTGACCATCACTACAATTCTTTTACACAGGTCCTTACCCTTTGAAAGTCTTTGGCAAGTAGAAGACAAGAGCAGTCGCCCATAGCTGAACCCAGTACCTCTGCCATGGGGACACAGTAGGCTTACGCCCTTCCTTCATCAGAGTCTTACGTCTCAGGCAACCCTGCACAATTCTTAAGTTAGGTTATGTTTGCTGCATAAACAATATTTATCTAAAGAAGAATACAAGAAGAATATTTATCAAAGTTATAAAATTTATACATTGTTAAAGAAAGAGATATATTCCAAAAAGTTCTAAAAATGTTTTTGTGGATTAATTGCAATAAATTATGTTCCTTACTATTGGGAAACATTACCTTACATTAGCCTTATCTAAAAAAAAAATTAAAATATTCAATTTCAAATTATTGTTAAAGATATAGTTTTTTAACAATAATTTTGCTCAAAAATTAAAAATGATACGACAAAAAAGTGGAAAAGCGTGTAATCAGCATTCAAAAGTCCCATAGAACTAGTTCTATTTTTATCCTACAGAAAAAATCAATAACTGTACCTGAAGTGTGACACACTCCTGAGTATCGTCGGGTAGACTAGGCATGAGATGTACAGAATGACTGAGTAGACCTAATCCTCCCCCACCCCCCTCTTCTATCACAGAGTCGTCCAGCAAGTTGCGTGGGCTTGAGTGACAAGGCTTGGCAAAAACACTACAACAGACAACAGAGTGTTAGCACTGACTAGACATGAGATGTACAGAATGACTGTATAAATATAATCCTCCCCCACCCCCTCCTCTATCACAGAATCGTCCAGCAAGTTGCGTGGGCTTGAGTGACAAGGCTTGGCAAAAACACTACAACAGACAACAGAGTGTTAGCACTGACTAGACATGAGATGTACAGAATGACTGTATAAATATAATCCTCCCCCACCCCCCTCCTCTATCACAGAATCGTCCAGCAAGTTGCGTGGGCTTGAGTGACAAGGCTTGGCAAAAACACTACAACAGACAACAGAGTGTTAGCACTGACTAGGCATGAGATGTACAGAATGACTGTATAGACCTAATCCTCCCCCACCCCCCTCCTCTATCACAGAGTCGTCCAGCAAGTTGCGTGGGCTTGAGTGACAAGGCTTGGCAAAAACACTACAACAGACAACAGAGTGTAGCACTGACTAGGCATGAGATGTACAGAGTGACTGTATAGACCTAATCCTCCCCCACCCCCTCCTCTATCACAGAGTTTTCCACCAAGTTGCGTGGGCTTGAGTGACAAGGCTTGGCAAAAACACTACAACAGACAACACAGTGTAGCACTGACTAGGCATGAGGTGTACAGAGTGACTGTATAGACCTAATCCTCCCCCACCCCCTCCTCTATCACAGAGTTTTCCACCAAGTTGCGTGGGCTTGAGTGACAAGGCTTGGCAAAAACACTACAACAGACAACAGAGTGTAGCACTGACTAGGCATGAGATGTACAGAGTGACTGTATAGACCTAATCCTCCCCCACCCCCTCCTCTATCACAGAGTTTTCCACCAAGTTGCGTGGGCTTGAGTGACAAGGCTTGGCAAAAACACTACAACAGACAACAGAGTGGTAGCACTGACTAGGCATGAGGTGTACAGAATGACTGTATAGACCTAATCCTCCCCCACCCCCCTCCTCTATCACAGAGTCGTCCAGCAAGTTGCGTGGGCTTGAGTGACAAGGCTTGGCAAAAACACTACAACAGACAACACAGTGTTAGCACTGACTAGGCATGAGATGTACAGAGTGCCTGAATAGACCTAATCCTCCCCCACCCCCTCCTCTATCACAGAGACGTCCAGCAAGTTGCGTGGGCTTGAGTGACAAGGCTTGGCAAAAACACCACAACAGACAACACAGTGTTAGCATTAGCACTGACTAGGCATGAGATGTACAGAGTGACCGTGTAGACCTAATCCTCCCCCACCCCCCTCCTCTATCACAGAATTGTCCAGCAAGTTGCGTGGGCTTGAGTGACAAGGCTTGGCAAAAACACTACAACAGACAACACAGTGTTAGCACTGACTAGGCATGAGATGCACAAAATGACTGAGTGGACCTAATCCTCCCCCACCCCCTCCTC
Source organism: Macrosteles quadrilineatus (assembly GCF_028750875.1). Classification (NCBI taxonomy): domain Eukaryota; kingdom Metazoa; phylum Arthropoda; class Insecta; order Hemiptera; family Cicadellidae; genus Macrosteles; species Macrosteles quadrilineatus. The sequence goes on from NW_026542598.1 coordinate 22,274,891, forward strand.
TATCACAGAGACGTCCAGCAAGTTGCGTGGGCTTGAGTGACAAGGCTTGGCAAAAACACTACAACAGACAACACAGTGTTAGCACTGACTAGGCATGAGATGCACAAAATGACTGAGTGGACCTAATCCTCCCCCACCCCCTCCACTATCACAGAGTCGTCCAGCAAGTTGAGTGGGCTTGAGTGACAAGGCTTGGCAAAAACACTACAACAGACAACAGATTTTAAGTGTGAGTACTGACAAGGCATGAGATGTACAGAATGACAAAGTAGACCACTACAACAGTACATCATAACTTATTGATTTAAAATAATAATAGTGGTGTGCATGTAGCTGACTAACTACTAACAAAATGTTTCAAGCAAATATTATACAGGTAGTTTTTTTGTTAAAAATGTAGTCCTGATTTACCTGATTTCACAAAATAAAAATTCTACTTCTTGTACTTCGGTCCAAAGCAATATAACAACCTACAATCTGGCCTCAAAGCATATGCTTTGTATTATTTTATTTTGAAAATCAAATAATTTAACTAAGGTCTGTTGTTGTTGTTTATTAATTTGTTCTGGATAATATTACGTAACAACTGAGAATTGCTGGATCAATAAAGACGTTTTTATCTATTTATTTACAACAAATAGTAAACTGGCTGATTGAGAAAAAAATCCTTGTGGTCAGAACACTAGAGGGTGTTGCACATTAATGGACATTATGTACACTGTTGCAACCATTGTAAATCCTTTTAAAATTTTAGCTCAGAATTTCCATGCATAAAAAATAAAAATACTTTTCTACAAATACAGTACACAAAAAAATGTAAGAATCAATTTAACTACAAAAATATAAACAAAAACTGTCATTTTCCACTAATTTGTTTAAAGATAAAATGAGTTTGATGATAATTGAATATACGCATCCTACATTAAAAACTGTTCATTCCAAGTTTGAGAGGTCAGGAGAAATATACTTAAAATTGTAAACTATAGTAGTAAAATGGGAAAATACAAATTGTTTTGAAACACTGGGATCATCAGCTGTTTGGAAACTCATTTAATAGACAAAGAGCTTCAGCGGTCATAGTGAAACTAAGAATATCTTCTCTTCTGCGGTCATGGCGAAATGAGGATCGTCTTCTAAAGTCACAGCCAAATCGAGAACATCTTCCGAGGTCACGGCCAAATTGTGAAAGTCATCTATGTTCACGGTGAAATTAATAGAATCATATAGGCCTAAGGTCACAGAAAAATCATGAACCTCTTCCGTGGTTACATCAAAACCGTGAACATAGGAGCAATGTCCTCAATTTTCAATTGTGCATCTTCACAGGTGCTTTCTGCGATCACAAAAATATATAAGAGCTTGCCTTGAAAATCAAGCTGCTTGTACACCTCAAACTTAAATTATCCAACTAGAGCTCGGCTGAAAAATAATTACCTACCCAAACCGATACCTGAGGCCAAATGTTGACCCGATTTGACCCAAAAATATCAGGGATCCATAGCTCTTGATGTGAAACACAACTAAGTTCTTGCAAATAGTGAACAGTGACTCGGTAATATTTGAAAAGTAGTTAATTTAGCGGCGTTAAATCCCTTTAAAAAAAGTTAGGTTGCAATGAGAACCAAGAGAGAAATTAAAACACAGTTTTTATAAACACTTTTATTGCAAATATAACTTGTTCCTGTTTTAAATGCAAAGCAGCGATTGTTACAAAAATGGCTTAAACAAATCCAAAACTTTACATGCTTAAAATTGGTTTTGTATCATAGCAAAATTAATAAAAATACTTGTTATAAAATTTAAAAATGAAATCATATTTTTAACAAAAGGCTACACAATTGTTCTTGTGAAATACTTTCCATCGACATGCACAAATATTCAATGACAATTAAAATAAATCAACTTAAACACAAAAGATCAACAAACAAATATGGCATTCATCGATGAAATAGGTGGCAAACGTTCTCATATGCTGCATGCAACTTTTTTAGTGCCCCATTGCAAACCTAACTTACCCATTGGCAGCAGATGCTGGAAATACTGGCTTATGAAAATTTCTTGGAAGACTTGTACTACGAAATCTAAAACCCTCAATAGTATTAGAGGAGGGTGTATAAATGGGTGTATTTGTTTAAGAAGTAGGCTACAATCAAAGGATATTTCTCACTGACAATAACTAACACTATTCTTCCGTTATGTCCAATAATCCAGTAACCAAACGCATTTTACCTTGCATGAAATGGGGTAGTAGGTTTCTTTTTTTTATGTTGTTTGTAATAGTACCGAGTTGCTAAATCCAAATTTTCGACCTCGGCGACCTTCCGGATCACCTCCAAAAAGCTTAAAAATCGACAGAATTACGCACTATTTTTACGTTTGTCCGATTTTGACCCTGAAGCATCACTTTTTCATCAAGAACAACCATAATCTTTTTTAAAGTATATTAAATTACCTATCATATAAGACCAAAATGGTTATTACAGGCCTAATAGTTTTCAAGATATGACTCCGCAAACAACGGCTAAAATTACCAAATTTTGCATTTTTTTTAAGTTTGGCTAACGTTAACCCTAAAGCATAACTTTATCGTTATTTTTCATTAAAACAACCATAATTACTTTGAAACTGCATTAAATTACTCACAATTTAAGACCAAAACGGTAATTATAGGCCTAACACATTGAGAGATATGCCTCTTCAAGGTTCATAAAATCTTCCATAAATGTTTGTATTTTAAGATTCAAGTTGTTCAATTTGATCAAATTTTATAAAAGAACCATAATAAGAATATAAACAAATTTATTTCATTTCAACAACATATTATACGTTTTTTATGGAAGAAATCTATTGTAATTAAAATGTTTATACAGTACTATCAAGAGAAATTGATATAAAGAATGAAGATGCAACAGTGAAAAAAGGTTTCAACTTTGCTGTCGTTCTGCCATGCAATATATTACTTCTTTTATGCCAGGATTTACTGGCATTCCTCAGGACCTCCTGTCCTGTCTGTGCTGTATGAATTGAGCAGTAGTGGGGGGAAGGACCAACTTGTTCAAACTACAGCACTGACACTAGAAGGACATGGGTATAGGTATCCTTACATGAACCTGATAAGGAACTCTTACACTGGATCTGCCTGCCTGCATGCCTATGAATGTTCACAATTTCTTGATAAGGAATAAGATTAAACAACCTTTAGGTATGCTTTACCTTTAAGCATTAAATCAAGAGGACAAATTGTAACAAATTTCGAGAATTCAATTGAAATTAAGACCAATAATATGATTTTTTGGGTGAAAAAAGTTTTCTCAATTTGAAATTTCAAAGTCCTATAACTTTTGAACGCTTCAACCCATCAGTATGGGATTAACTGCAGGATGTATATGATTCAAATATCTACAATATCTGACAAAAAAAAAAACTATATGTCATCATGAGTCATATCATGGTTGTTTGTAGGTAATAGCACAGAAAACGTACTACTATAACCAGTACGTTTTCTATGGTAATAGTGACCTCAGGTGTCCATAGTCCCCTTGGCACTGTGGGTGGTCTTTAGCTCTTTCCTATGTTAAAACTTAATTCTTGCGTAAACCATAGGTTTTTATTGGTATTTTTTAGTTTCTTACCTTGCTCCAACTAGTACTCTTTTGATATATGAGGTTTTAAAAAGTCAATCGTGAATAATTTGAAAAATATTAACAAATAATGTATGGTTTGCACAACAAAACTCGCTTAAATTCTTGTAAATCTGACTTTGTTTTTGAATTATGAAGCAAACTATTGACTTTTTATAGTCTAAATTGGTTCTATACCATTAAGTATATAGTCCTTCAGTAATAAAGCATTTTCAAGCGTTAAAAATATATGAACTGCAAGGAAATAAACAAATAAAGTAAAATGTTAGCAAAAATAATTTGAGTATTTTGTTTACGTGATGTTTTGCACTCATTAAATATGATTTTTTTGTTTAAGTCAGAATTGTATTCCATTTATATACTCTTTGTGTAATTTATAATACCACTAGCAGAGTACCCGTCCTTCGTACGGGGTTGGAATAGTATAAAATGCTTATTGCAGTTACTCAAGCTTTGCGTTTGCAATAAAGGAAGACAGAGTTTGATAAAATTTGCTTTTTAAAATTTACAGTATTCTATAGTATTACACATCTACCATAGCCATATTGTTCTACCACTTCACCTAAACAATAGAGAAAAATATCACAAATTATTCATGAAATGAAAAATTGTAAACAATCCTACTTTGACAGTTCTCATTGCGAATCACAGTTTTTTGTTGCTGCTTAGTTCAAATTAGCTGTTTTCATAAATGCAAAAAAAATAATGCTGCACCCTGTTGGTAAATCTTATAACTTTTTAATGATTTTCCATATCATAGAACCAACTTTTTTAGTTGAAACAGCTGACTAAGTTCTTTAATTCCCTTTAAATATGAATACTCATAAGGTTAACATGGGGAATTACAGAGCCACTGGGGCGGAGCCCGAAAGGATTTTTGAGATAAGAATATGCCTATATGTTAATCGGGAATGTAAGCTATCATCATGCCAAATTTCAGCCCAATCCGTTCAGTGGTTTATGCGTGATTGAACTTCAAACAAACAAACAAACAAACAAACACACAAACTTTCACATTTATAATATTAGTAAGATTATCCTATTCAAAATTATTAAATTTAAGCTTTTTTACCATTTTAAAGTTGAAATCAGAAAATCTGTTACGCAAAATCTGTTACGTAATGTTTTTCACCTATTAAATGAGCTTTATTTGTATACCTTTTAGTTGTATTCATTTTATACACTTTTTATGCAATTAAAAAAAAACCATAATTGTATTCAAAATTATAATATTTAAGCCAATTTTAAGCATTTCAAAGTTTAAGACACAAAATGTGTTAGGCCTAATTAATCAATTTACGTAATGTTTTTGACCCCTTAAATGGGGTTTATTTGGAAAAAATATGATTGTAATCCTTTTATACTTTCTTTATGCTATTACAGAAGCCATATCTGTATTCAAAATCATAGTATTTAAGCCATTATTAGGTATTTCTATGTTGTAAACAGTTAATTTAAAATCAAAACTACGTAAAATGAATGAATACCGTTCGTCACAGGCCTGTCCGAGAACCAATTATTGTAACAATGTACGTGTGTGTTTATGTAGATAGATACAATAGATTTATTTCAATTTATAATAAATTAATTTTAAATTACTATTTTAAATTAATTTAAAAATAAATTGTTATAACACAATCTGTACTTGAAATGAAATAAATTTGTTTATTTATTGTTATGGTTCTTTTATAAAACTTGACCAGATTGAATAAATTGAAAGTTGAATCTTAAAAAACAAACATTTATGGAAGATTTTATAAACCTTGAAGAGGCATATCTCTCAATGTGTTAGGCCTATAATCACCATTTTGGTCTTAAATTGTGAGTAATTTAATGCAGTTTCAAAGTAATTATGGTTGTTTTAATGAAAAATAACGATAAAGTTTTGCTTAAGGGTTAACGTTAGCCAAACTTAAAAAAAAAATTCAAAATTTGGTAATTTTAGCCGTTGTTTGCGGAGTCATATCTTGAAAACTATTAGGCCTGTAATAACCATTTTGGTCTTATATGATAGGTAATATAATATACTTTAAAAATGATTATGGTTGTTCTTGATGAAAAAGTGATGCTTCAGGGTCAAAATCGGACAAACGTAAAAATTGTGCGTAATTCTGCCGATTTTTAAGCTTTTTGGAGGTGATCCGGAAGGTCGCCGAGGTCGAAAATTTGGATTTAGCAACTCGGTACTATTACAAACAACATAAAAAAAAGAAACCTACTACCCCATTTCATGCAAGGTAGACCCTGATTTGTATAACAAGGTTACTGGGTTACAAGGTTTGTTATATCCACAAGGGCATTCCTCATCATGACCAAATTTAAAACAAACTTGGGTTGTTTGTTTTCACTCTAACAAAAAAATCCAAATTTACAACAGATATAATTTAAATGAAACAAAGTGAAGCTTTTACTTATAGTTGTTGATTTTGGCTTAACATAATTATGTTGGAAGCAATAGAAATCAGATGTTGTAAGGAATTTACAGTAAGTTAAAACGTAAGAAACATATACCGTACAACATAAGTTATGAATTTTATATGCCATTTTTTCTGAGGATCAAACAACTCTTGGACGAATATATACAGGGTGTTTTTTTAAAAACTTGCATCTTTATTTATGTAAGAACCGCAATAGATAGAAATATGCAGTTTGCGGGAATCATCTATTGACGTAGGGGGCCCAAATGCTTTGAATTCAACGTTACATTCACATTCCCCACCTTCCCCCCCCCCTGCCCCCAACTTAATTTTTTTTAATAGCAATGTACCCCTTGTGACATATCAAATGAAAGAGCATGAAAAAAGAAAATGTTTGATGAAAAAAAATTGAAAATCGGTTCATAAATTTGCGAGATATTTCCCCCCCCCCCTCCCCGGAACTTAATTTTTTTTAATAGCAAGGTACCCCTTGTGACATATCAAATAAAAGAGCATGACAAAAGAAAATGTTTGGTAAAATTTATTTTTCATTTTATATGTTACAAGGGCGGGTACCTTGCTATTAAAAAACAAGTTATGGGTAGGGGAAAAGGGGGGGATTATCTCACAAATTCATGAGCCGATTTTAATTTTTTTTTCACCAAACATTTTCTTTTTTCATGCTCTTTCATTTGATATGTCACAAGGGGTACCTTGCTATTAAAAAAAAATTAAGTTCCGGGGGGGGGGGGGAGGGGGGGAATATCTCACACATTTATGAACCGATTTTCAATTTTTTTCATCAAACATTTTCTTTCTTTATGCTCTTTTATTTGATATGTCACAAGGGGTACCTTGCTGTTTAAAAAAATTAAGTTGGGGGCAGGGGGGGAATGTGAATGTAACGTTGAATTCAAAAAAATTGTGCCCCCTACGTCAATAGACATTACCGCCACATTACAGGAGTTCATTATTAGGAGTTCATTACCGCCAACTGCATATTTCTATCTATTGCGGTTTTTACATAAATAAAGTTGCAAGTTTTTAAAAAAACACCCTGTATATTAATAAGAGGGGCTAGGTAACATCAAATTCAAAACTTAATGTTACTTCTGTACTTTATAAGTGGACCTAAAGCTTGAACTGATCTCAGAACCAGTTGGTCAACGTGGTATAAAATGGTTAAACCATACATAGGTGATTGATGGTATCTCCTTACCTAATTAGTAACTATATTTATGTCAACAATTACTAAAGAGGTGTAACACACTGAAGAGTGTAGGATACAGTAGGCCTAAGTGAAACAAAAAGCAAGCTACAGTATCACTAAAATAATCTTTTAAAAACGCTAATAACATCGGATTTAAAAGTTACAATACAAGTTGAATCAATAGATTTGTTTTTGTTTAATTTCGTTTTACTGGAGTTTGAAAAGTAACTCTTATACGCTCATTTTGTTAACAGAGGTTTTTTTCTGTGAAATTGTTTCAAAATGTAGATTTTTCCTTCAAGTTTTTTGGAAATTCTTTAAAAAGAATTTTTAAAACCCCAGATTTGTTAAACTAAACACTAAAACTAATCCGAGAAGAAAAAAAAATACTTCAAGAAATTTGTGACTACACCAGAGTCCTGATGATCTAAACTAATGAGGACATTTTGGATTACTGACCAAATTGTTCAGATTAACCAGGAGTTCAGTAAAATTGCCTTTAAAAAATGTATTTTTATGGCTTTAAACAGCTATTCACTGTTCCCACGATCATGAAAACTCAAACACTCTCATGTTCTCTTGAACATGACAACACTGTGATTGTCTCTTGTTAACAAATAACATTTCTGCGACACAATGATTGTCTTGTGCGATCGCGACAAAGCCTGTAATGTACTATCATATCCTGCAATCATGTTCTTAAGGAATGGCGGTAAAGAATGAACCCTTTAAAATATACTATTACTAATTATTATAATTTTACCAGTTCTATACAAAATTCGCGTATGATTCAGGGTCTTTTTTCTGGTTGTCAAAATTCACGCACGAATCTTGGTTTCCCGATTGGCTGGACAAATACGGCTGGAAGAACACAAAGCCACAGAAAACGTACTACTATAACCCAGAATGCCAACCGCATGGTAAAAAGCATTAAGCAGTTTGAGAGAGCTTTGCCTGTCAATCCGTAGGCAGCGCCACCAGCATTGCCATGCAATAGCATAGCAACGCTGGTGGCGCTGCCTACGGATTGACAGGCAAAGTTCTCTCAAAACACTTAATGCTTTTTACCATGCGGTTGGCATTCTGGGTTATAGTAGTACGTTTTCTGTGACAAAGCTTATTTTTACCTATAGAGTAACCTTCTTCCCCCAACAGAAAAAATGGATTAGCGGGTTTTGGACTAGCGAGGTACAGATTGGCAGGACTCTGGTTAGGTCAAGGTTTGACTGTATACATTAATTGTGTTAAATAGTTAAGAGACATGGAATCAGCAAGTTCTTAGAAGATGGAATGGTTTAACCAGTTTATTGAGCAAACTGAATAAGCTGACTACCAGGAATTGCCACAGATTTCTCAACAACAAATTTGTTGCACTACTAACTTGTAAACTATGTGTGTTGCGAATGTGACTGTTGATAGTCTGACACTCTTGGCAATTCAATGCAATAAATGAATTCACAACCTGTCTTTCGAACGCCCAGTATTCGAGGAATACATAAAAAGATCAATCAAGATAAAAAGCTTCAGAAGTTTACTTTTCTTAACTCTGGCTAAACTTAGTTATATTTTACAAAATCTAAAACTTTTGGTAATCTGACATTCCCCAGATCCCATACGTGTCATACTATCGAGAGTAAACGATGTGCACAAAATGTGAATTATAAATTGTGTGACTTTTATAATGTATCTATCTTGGACTGATAAGCTAGCTTCAGGTAAGCTAGCTGAGTTTTATAGTCAATGGTTTTATTAATTTAAAAACCCCTAAATGTTAAAAATAACAAGTGTACTCACTTGGTCCCAAGACTACGGCTCTTGCGGTGACCGGGGACAAACTTGATGACGGGTTGCAGTCGCAGCGAAGGTTTGGCAGGGGACAGGTTGAGACTCGCTACGGTTGCCAACTCACTGACTGACTCTCGCGAACTTGACGAGCTCGGGGCTGGCGACGGTGGTTCTAGTCTCAGTGACAGCCTGCGCAAATTATTTAAAGAATTTAGCCAATCACAATCTATGCTTAGCCTCAAATATACTCTATGAGGCAGTGAAATTCAGCAACTTAACATATAGAAGACTTAACTTTACCAAAATAGTCGAGAGATAATATTGAAGGGATTATTGCAGACATTTTCTATCGTCACGATTAGTAAATAACAAGTTTTTATGTCGTTCCACGATATGGAGTTCGACCCAAGAAACAACAAATCTTGAAGGATGAAAATTTGTAAAAATACACAACATACGAGTGTCACATGTAATAAACTTTTCTTTCGTAGGCTTAAGTCATCACAATATTCTTTGTCATCTGATTCATGGTCTTGGTTGCTCTCAACAGAAAGCCAAGACTGTACTACAACATGTTTCATATTTTCACTAAGATAGCATTCACTTGAACCCTCCACCGACAGTCTGTTCCCGCTCTTGTACCGGCAATGTTGTATACTTGTGATAGGCCTATCAAACTAAAAGTATTTATTTATATGTTGTGTGTAAATGTTGTTTGTCGTGTAATGAGAACGAAGCTATTCAAGCAGAATTATTGTATATTCCTGAAATGAAGTGAATGACAATGGCAGCTCGCCGAAACATTTAACACATTGACGAAGGATACTTTTGGAACTGATAAAAGGTAATGTAAAACCAAATATTTGATATATAACAGTTCCAGGGCTGCAACAATAACAGGTAGCTGGTACAGGTAGCTTAGTAGCCTAATCATCTGCAAATAATAGTTCAATGATCAGCAACAGCTGAGTTTAGTTTCAACCCATGAAAAAGCTACTTTGTCATTTTGAATCTTTGAACATTTTTAGGATTGAACAAGGTACTTCAGTTGGTGCTTTGTAGGTTACTTTTTAGGGTTATTTGGGGTCGAAGGAGTTACCCACACATGAGACTTATAAAAACATAAGCCTCATCATACATTTGTTGAAACAGACAGATACAACAATCACGATTGTATGTCTCACACTTTTATATCACTCATTGCTACAAATTGTACTTATCACCAGCGTTTCACAATAAAAAAACACAGACAAAAATGTGTGTAAAAAACTCACTTGTAATTGTCATCTTCAACAAACTTTTGCAGTTCATCGATATATCGCACAGAATGCAAATATCTCTGGATATGTGGTAAAGGCAAGAGGTGAGGGTACTGAGACTGTTGTAGGTTTGAGACAATCCGTAAAATATTGTTCATCTTCAGCTTTCTTTGTTCAGGCTCGAGACCTCCCATGTGAGGGTGGGCCATATCTATGTAGACTAGATCCGTTAAAAAAACTCCTGAAATAAAAAAAAAGTTAAACATCAGTTAAACAAGGTAGATGTTTTAAAACAGTTAAATATGAGATGTGGCTGGAAACAAACAATCCTAATTTAAGGTGGAAAACATCGAGGAAGAGTTTAAATACAAGGTGTAGTTTCACTGTATGGCATAAGGCTCAAGTCAAAAATGTCATGCTTGACTCACCTCAAATACCCCTCAACATTCCAAAATGGTATAACAACCATAATCTAGTATGATTTATTTTAACGAGCAACAGTCAATGGATCCTTATTTACAACTACTACAGTGAGTACAGATGAAGAAGTGGCACTGATCTACAAAAACCAAAAAATGGGTAAAAATTTACGGGTTTAGAAACTTGTGACTTGCAGTTTTCGAAATAACTCGCGGTCTTGGCCCGATCGACGAAATGACTTTGCCTTCTATGTTCGCGGAACTATCGTGAACATCTCTCGCGAGAGCGGCAAAATCGCCAACGATCGGATCAAATCCCGTCCCGAAAAATTCCCGAATCTAACGTAATCCCGTCCCGAAAATCTGGAATATTTTTTTCCCGAAAATTTCCTGAAATTTTGGGACTTGTCCATCTTAAGATTGGATTTATAAAAGATTATAAATGTCTTCGTAGAATAAAATATTACTGTCTAAGTTTTGAATCTAAGCTAGCTCATATTGGAAGTATTGAATCCTAAAACATCAATGAAGGCTTTATTTCACTTGGACATGTTTTTAAGAAGAGTTTATGGTTAGACAAGGCCTGGAAGAAAGCCAAAGAAGAATCATATTCAGGACCTCCTTCCATTTTAAAATGGACAAAACCTTCCAGCCACATCTTGTCTTTACCTGATTTTATCAAAACTGAAACCGCTACGAATACACAATTTCCACTTTACCTAAATATGGAATACACGGCAGTTTCAAATTTTCCATGTGTTCTCGTAGATTCCTCCAGTTGTCAGTGTCAGAGAATACTTCAGCCAACTTATCAAAAGTACTCTTGTCCTTTTTTGATACAAGGTTCCATGTTTTTGTTAATCTGAAAGCACAATGCATAAATAAATGTATCTATCTAACAAGGAATTATATTACGCATGTCTTTTAATAATTTTTTAGTAACAGCATTTAATTTAACACAACAATGAGAGCATTTCTTGTTTTATGCATTCACAGATCATTAACAACACATGTTTAATACAACTTTTGAAGCTGATTTACCAGGACCATTTCTTAAGATGGACAAAGACAGTATTTCTATGGAATGAAATACATTACATTGTGATCCTGTAGTATTTTTGTAGTAGTATGTATGTTTGGGAAGCATTAGAAAAAAAATCATTCTTTTTAGGCTATGCTTTATCTTAATAAATTAAAGATTAATAATAAAAGGTGAGTGAAAGTCGATTTTAAAGCAGAATCGAGACGAGCCTAAATGCTGAAGTGATCAAATGCAAATATCTGAAACTGGGACACAAATCCTGTGATACTTTCATGTTCACAGAACACGTCTTTAACATATTTGTGATTAAAAAGTTCACCCTGGTCAGCCATCTACAACAAGTTAACATTTTCAAATTAATAAGTGAATTGTAAAATTTTTCTTACCTATAAACAGAAACACTTTGGAGAGCAGATACAACAGCAAACAGGGAATGAAAATTGTTCAGTTCATAGAGCCTTTTGCCAATTTTTATGAAGTGAGATAGTATTTCTGCTCTATGCTTTGGAGAAGTTCCACTCAACACTTCTTGGACTGTCCAAAAACTGACCTGCAATCATTAAACAAAATTTAAAAATAATAAACTGTGCGATAACCTTGAACCTTTTAAAAAAAATAAATTGGTTGAGTCGGTAAAACCATATACAAAAAGAATTAAATAGGTATAGACTGTCAGCCGTGCTGTGTTTACCATAGGTTCTGGCGCACTCCGCTGGGAGCGCCGTGTAGTTACTTAGAGCGTAGGCCGTAACTACATGGCACTCCCAGCGGTGTGCACCAGAACCTATGGTTACCGCAGCACAGCTGACAGTCTATATTTAATTATTTTTGTCTATGGTAAAACTCAGTCAAGATTCCCATTTGCTTTGGACAAAAACAATAACTATTTATGAATGACGCAAACATAGCACAGGCATTTAATTGTTCATTTAATCCGGTCCAAAAGGGTAAATGGTCTGAGTGAGTACTGAATCTTGCTTTCAATTAAGAATTTTACACTAAAAATATTTACTGTAGCTTTATATGGATCCATATCCTACTGCCCATAATATAAGAACTTTTATCAAACAGGAACCGCTTTGTGATGTACATGACGATCATCCATAATCCTTTATGACCCTCGGTTCATTTCATTGTGATTCATTAAGTGCAAAATTGTGTTTAGTAGTGTTCAGATTTTGTTTACATATACGGTAGACTACACTTAATTGAGTTAAAGTTATGAATTTTATATTTCAAGATCCAAAATACATTCAATTTCAAAATTTCACAAACCAATAACTCTTGAATAGACTGTAATTTTTTACTAGGTAGCCTAAATCATATTAACCTAAACCATTACACAATCCAATATTTTTGGTGGTTTCAACCAAGGCCACACTAAAAAAACAGGCCGTAATACTCGTCAAGCATGATGTCAGGATAGAAGACGGCAATGACGTAATGTTTGCCGTTTGTGATCAGCTGCTTGTTTTGGTACTTTCCTGTTAAAGGGAACATTCATTATTATTATCGATGATTTTTTTCTCGATATATCGATGTTTTTGTTTTCCGATCCATTACAAATTGACAACAACTAACTGATCTTGTTTAGGCTAAAATAGTCTGTTATATGGATTAAGAAATGAAACTGTTCTAAGCTAACCTAACATAACCAACTAAACTTGCTGTACCATTTAAAAAATTTCGTTTGGGTTTGAATATAAAAGGCAAGTTATAAACACGGCACTTTTGAATGTTACAGCAAGTTTGGTTAGTTATGTTAGATTATTTTTTCTAGAACAGTTTCATTTCATTAGTGTTTGTTGATACTGAACAATATTTTTCGTAGTTGTCAGCTGATATGTTTCAATTTGTTAATATTGACATATCGAAAAAAAATCATCGATAATAATGAATGTTCCCTTTAACAGGAAAGTACCCTTGTTTTAATCTTTCCTTGGAAAATAAATAACTACCTACGTCATTGCCGTCTTCTATCGTGACGTCATGCTTGACGAGCATTAAGTTACGGCCTGTTTATTTTAGTGTGGCCTTGTTTCAACAAAGTAAAATGCATTCAATTTTGATTCGAGATTCATACAAAATTTAAATAGTATGAAATTTCTCAGTTAAGATTTTAAACATTTGAGCAGTGACTATTAGATACAAGGGTAGCCATACCTGTAGTTAATTCTTAATATAAATAGAACCAAATTGAATGAGCCACTAACAGAATTAAGCTCTTGTCAAAATTATGTTTTCTCTCTTCGTTGTTGATACTTTGATAATTAATGTGGTATAAAGATACTGTAGTTTTGTGGTAAGGTGTTCTTTTAGTATGGCTTGGTGAAAAAGTCGGTGCATAGGGCAGAAATAATAATTGATATCAGCACACTTGCGGCTCAATTCAACAACATTTATTTCCATTATTCTTCCTTTAACACAAGGGGAAGGATAAGTCTAATTCTCTATAGTCAAACATTTGAGTGAGCCTATCTATTCAAAGCAAGCTCACATGGTTAAATCGTTTGGTAAACGCCACGACGTTGGGTGCAACGAGTAGTTTGTTCTTTTTGTTCCATGCACAAGACACCAGCTCGTCTGGAGTGATCTGAACAAAGACTTGAAGGTCGAGGAGAGTGAGTTGAGATGCAAAATCCTCCGCAGATACTCGTAACGCCTGCAAAAGAACAGATCTAGCTTTATATCGGTGTGGCGGATAAAAATCTCAATCTAATTACAGTTCTAAAGGATTTTTTTTTTCTTTAACCTATTAAGCCACAACGATTTTTCATAGATATACAGTAGAACTCCAGCTATTCAAACTTTAAACTAGGCCTATCCAAATCTCTTACAGAAAGATTTTTTTTAAATCTAAAAAAAGTCATAAGAAAAGATGTTAAAGGAAGCAGAAGTTGTGATCACGGAAAAATCGTCCATGGTGTTGTAGACATGATCATCGTCTCTGGCAATCGTCATCATCCCCTGGCTGCGATTGGGGTGAAAGTGTGGATTTTCCAATTGCAAAATCTTTGTAGACACGATCTGCGATTGGGATAGCAAAAGATTGGTTCAATTAGGCCTGTTTTCTATAAAATACCCTAAATTTTTGTAAAAATCCAACTATCAAAATGTTTGACTATCTGCTAATTGGTAGGTAGCAATTGGTCTGAATGACTCTGACTACTGAATGGTTCAACACCCAATTTGTACCAAGTAAAATGCTGTACTGAGGAAAACCCCTAGTATTAAGTTCTAATCTTGACTACCAGACACATGAAAGTGAAAGTGTGTTGGTATTACTTATGAATATGATGGCACATAAATATGCATGTGGGATACGCACAACGACCACGACGGACACAGCTCAACTGAATTTTTTTTAGTCAACTCAACTATTTATTGAACATGATTTTGAATTAAAAGTCTGAACATTTTAAAAATCAACTATGGAAGTGTATTCAAATCAATATGACTAATTTATTTAATGCAATTTATTAATTACTGAAATTCAATGAATTCATGCATGTTGTATTTTATCAAAAAGTGTCAAGTGTATGCCAATATATAATGTACGCTGAAATAATATAAGGTCCAAAAGTTCTAAATTTAAAAAATGGACTTACATGATTTTTGTGAACTGAAACCAGAAATAACCGTGGTGGTATATTTTGCTGAGTAAAAATCATTTTACCAGAAGGTGAATCAGATTGTCATTTTGCCCAGAACAAACAATAAACCTAACGAATAAATAGCTGTGGTATTACTAATATCGTTGTTTTGTCATGACAAATCTTTCTGATAGCACTCAGATAAAGCTTTGCTCAATTTTATCATACATTTGGTCAAAGTTGTCATTCTGTACAAATTAGATTTATAGTTCCTAGAAATCTATTAGAGGAAGTTTAATGATGTGTTGATAAGTAAAAAATTAAGACTTTGGAGTTGTTTAAAGGAGCGAAAATTCCAATACTTAAGTCTTAACATGATTTGTGTAAAGACTTCTAGGAACCAATAACTAATTGATTTTTTAAACCTTGAACACATAAATTTGCAAAGAAGAAACAAACTGAATTTCTATTGAAGATATTTATTTTAAACTAGCTGGCCCGACAGGTCATCCTGTCCTAATGTGGTTTTATGTCAAATGCTCGTTCATTTTCAAATCAAATCAAATCTTTTTATTGTCTTTCAGCTCTACAAAAGCAATTGACATTGTCAAATGGCATCTTGTCATTGAAGCATTAAACATAGTCATGGAATAAATAACAGGAACCTTGATCTTAAATAAATTATTTAAAAACTTATATCTAAAACTTCCAAGGACTTATCTACAGAGTAAAAACATTTTAATTTTAACCATGAATCAAGGACCGTTTTGAATTTTTTTATTGGAATCGTTATTGCAGAAGGGGGAAATTTATTAAAAAATTGTATACTAAGATATTTGTAGCTATTGTGTGTAAGTGTAAGTCTTGTAAGTAGTAAGTTGAGATGATGGCTATTTCTTGTGTAATGTTTATGTATGTCAGATCGGATGCTATACTGGTCTATATTCTCTTTTACGTATAATAAGCAATTTAAAATGTATAAAGATGGGTTAGGATATTTAGGGCCTTAAAATCTGCTTTGCAATCTTCCCTGGGCATTGTTCCTCTAATGCACCTGACTGCTTTCCTTTGCCATTTGAAAACGGTTTTGGCTCCTACAGAGTTACCCCATAAGAGAACACCATATTGTAGGTGAGAATGGAAAAATGCGTAATAACAATTTAGAATAATTTGTTCACTTACATTGTTCTTTAATTTGTTAAATAAAAATACAGTTTTAGCCAATTTACTACATAAAAAGTTTGTATGCTCAATCCAATTCAGCTTCTGGTCAATATGGATTCCTAGCAATTTTACTGATTTATTGTCAATTTGCTTCAAGATGAGCTCGTTCGCATCACTCAATCACATCCTGGTTGAAGTTTATTCGCTACGTTCACTCACCTTTTGGTTAAAAATTAACACATGTTATTGTATCTTACAGTTTAATGAAAACATTTTCCTCCAATGCTAATGTAAAGGCATTTTTTTTTTTTTAATCAAATTACTAAATTACAGTTGGACGGATTATAAATTTCCCCCTTATAAACCTTCCCCTGGCACTAAGGAACACACCAAAAAAAGAATCATCCAATCTGGTGCACTCTTTCTTGAGTTATGGAATACCGTCAAAAAAGGGATTCATTTTTATTACCAATTTATTACACATTTTTGGAGATAATTATCTTTTGACAATACACAGCTAGACAATCAGTTTTCCAAACAAAGCTCCTGTTATTGAATTTTCCCAATCTCCCAACCACACAGTAGACAATCGACAATAAATACCAGAGACTAACTGGTAATTAATTTAGGTACTAAGATTTGTGGACAATTTTTTTTTTTTTCGCTCGTATCTACGCCAGTGGCATTTTTGAAAAGAAGTCAAATACTTTTTAGGGAAAGCGGTCCGAACCCATTTAAGTTTTGTGACTACTGTTCATACCTAGGCCTACTGAGCTTTGTGAACAACTTCTCATTGTTTCCAAACAAAACTTCTGTTGTTTCCCCACCCTCAGACACCACACAGTGACTAAACTGTTCAACCGTGTCACACAAGGCATGTAGGCAGTCAGGTTACCAGCCTCAGATAATGGATTCCAAGCTACCTGATGCAACCTGCCTGAGGTAGCCTACCTGCCGACTGGCCTCATGCTAAAGCGCCTTTAGCAACAATACTCACCTCCAAGACAAGTTGGTCCATAGACCGCAGAGACACCTGGGCTGGTAAACTCTGTGATTTGCTGTTAGATTGCGACTGGACTCCTGTGGCACTGGAAAAAGTCAAGTTCTTGTGTTATAGGGAGATCACCAGTAATGAGAAAGTTTACAAATAATGCCAATGGACCTACTTTTGGGAGCATGTGGTTCTACAGTAGCCTCGATAGACCGATCTATGGTTAACATCCGTGTTAGGCAACTACACAACAGTCTGCTTCAACTGAACAGAGGACCTCAGACTTTGGCCATTACGCAGTTAAGAGAAGAAATCACCTTAGCGGCCTTGTACAGTAGATGGTCTCGCCAGCTGAGCTTACTGTCTAACATGACACAAAGTACTTGGCGGCACAAACAGTTTGGACCGACGTCCCCCACCTTCAATGGCACAATGGTGTAAAACCGCTTTTTGGTCAGAATCACAATCTTGGTTTTGCTTACAGTGAGCGAAAGACTGTGATCTGCCAACCATACTTTGATTGTAAACATGATTCGGTACAGTTTCAGCTCGGCCGGCTCAGTGCTACAAGCAGCTAACAATGCTGAATGTCATATTGCCACGGCATCAAACTTCTCATGATATTCGACAGTGTAACTGGAATTTAAAACCTTGTTCGGTAGCTATTAATAATTAGTAGGAATACACAGGATGTCCAAAAAGTCCCGAGTAGGTTAAATATTTTTCTAATATTTCAAATAGAACTACAAAACTTTGCACAAAAAAATCTATTTTATCACATATTCAGTGATCCGCTCCTTCCTCAGGGGAACGGGCCACTAGGAGTCAGATGAAAATCTTAGTTTTGTAGCTCTATTTTCAATATTTCAAAAAATATTTAACCGACCCATGACTTTTTGTTTTTGGACACTCTGTACAGTTTGGCCAAAAATTCTGTGCACGCGGACAAGTTGCTACTAGCCGAACTAAAACATATGGGTGACAGTCATTGGCAGAGCTGGGAGTAGGGGTGAGTCAGTTACACTGAGTGACAAAGAAGACACAAATGTTTTCACAAAAGTACCCCCGCCAACACCTCACCAAGACCCGACCAGTTTTGGGCACGTGTACAGAAACTTTGGCCGAACTTTATTGTGGAATAGACTTTGTAGTTAAATTATAGCCTATGTTACAAATCTAACTTGAAGTGAAATATTTACCCGAGATTGTCATAACAAGGCAACGCTGTACTGATTGATTCCGCAGTTGAAGTGCGAGAGATCTTCTTTGGAGAGATCTTATTCGGAGTATTTTTAGGAAGTGTCACAGGCTCAATGTCACAATCTCTTGTCTTTTTTTCATGTTTCTCCTGAAAAAATAGGCCTAACCTGTATTGTTGTTCACCAAGAACATACTAGAAATGCATACGTCATTAACTTTAAAAACAAAAAAAAACTACTAAAAGAACACAAAACCAATGGATTATAATTTACAAGTATTTTGGGGCTAACTCACATGATTCAACACATTCAAATCTGGGTTAATAGTCCAGTCAAGGAATGAGGTGTAGAGTGCGTGAGCAGTTAACTAAGCGATTCCTTCAGAAACTTGTTCAGGGGGCTTAGGGTGTTAACATACCAAAAGTCCTGACTCCTAGGTGGTGAGCCAGGGGGTGGAGGGGGGGAAAAGGGGAGGAAAAAGGTACGCATTTTGGGTTTTTTGATTATATCTCGAAAACTATCAACTTTTTGTATACTATAGTAAATTATAAAATTGAAGAAGATTAAATTTTCTACAAGAAAAGTATATAATGTGTTTATTTTGGTTCAACAGATTACGAGTTATAACTTATTTAATTGATATCTTATTAAAATACTCCTTCCATAAGAAATACATGTAAATTAGTATGCGAAATGGGGCGAATCCTATCCGCCCAAAGGAAATATAAATGATATTCTGGAAATCTTGACAAAATTTCCAGTAATTTGACACTTTAATCATTAAAATTGATCCAAAATTAAGGCGAGGGCGAGGTAACAAAATGTCGACTTTTGGTGTTTTTTTATTGGAAATATAAAAAAAAACCTTAAATCATCCCATTTTTAAACGCTCACCCTCGCTTTAATTTTTGACAAAATTTCATGATTTAAGTGTTAAATTACTGGAAATTTGGTCAAGATTTCCAGAATATCAGTTATATTTCCTTTGGGCGGATAGGATTCGCCCCATTTCGCATACTAATTTACATGTATTTCTTATGGAAGGAGTATTTTAAAAAGATATCAATTAAATAAGTTATAACTCGTAATCTGTTGAACCAAAATAAACACATTATATACTTTTCTTGTAGAAAATTTAATCTTCTTCAATTTTATAATTTACTATAGTATACAAAAAGTTGATAGTTTTCGAGATATAATCAAAAAACCCAAAATACGTACCTTTTTCCCCCCCTTTTCCCCCCCTCCACCCCCTGGCTCACCACCTAGGAGTCAGGACTTTTGGTATGTTAACACCCTAAGCCCCCTGAACAAGTTTCTGAAGGAATCGCTTAGTTACCTGCTCACGCACTCTACACCTACTTTTGGATCATTCATTGACTGGACTATAAACAACAGAACCCATCTGATACATACAGAAGATTGGCTACAACTGGAAGACAATGACTAAAAACAAAATTTTCCAAGGATCTCCAAACTCAATTTTAATTAATCAAGAGTACAATCATGACCACAATAAATATTAGTATGCTTAGTAAAACTGCATGGTAAAACTTTCCAATAATATTAACAAAAAAAGTATTTACATTTTTATATCAAAACTCTTTGCAAAGGTTGACTGATCATGCCTATTACCAATTAGGTTGAAACGATGTTACCTAATTTCATTAGCTGTGATTACAGCAGACTCCCAATTGTCTACAGGTGGATTAATCACGCTGCAGATTCAACACTATTGTAAAAAATCAAAATATACCTTATGTATTACCATTGTAAGTTGAATGTAGGTTATTCAGCAGATCACAAAATGTTTAGAGTTGGAAGGCCCACGTTACAGTTAGATTATAACTTATTATAGCCTTTGTTTACTTCACTGACCACTGAATCAGTCACTGTTTACTGCCAATAAGTAGCTACTAAGTTACATTTAGTATGTGTTTTAATTGTTGCCATTAAGTTTACTAATTTGTTTTATAAAATAGACATGTTCGAAACAAAGTTAAAATACATGAACACTGTATTTAAAATGTTTTTACTACACACTGTTTTTACGAACTGCCCATGCAAGGATTTCGTCCAGAAAACTAATCAAATGGGGTTCATGACTTATAACTATACTGTAATGAGTTTTTACCGGACACCAGCTGAATAATTTTGGCAATGAGTGGTTATAAACAAAAACATAACCTCTCTTAGAGGTTATGAGTACAGTAGAGCCACTGATATCCAGCCTTGATTTTAACGGTCTCCTCTTTATCTGACCCCTTCTAGGAAGCCAATAATAAATAGTTTTCTCACAGCTTGCAGACGTGTAGATGCAAGCACTAGTCTTTGTGACTTGAGAGTTCTTACTATTTATCTGTTTGTAAATAAATTTTACTGTGTCACTCAGTTGAGCTAGTTGGCCTAACCTCTGAACAGTTGGTTGATTGTTTTCAAAGTGGGGTTAGTACAGTCATAGACAAATAGAATAAATATAGACTGTCAAAGGAAGGTTCCGGCGCCCACCACTAGGGTTTGCCGTGTAGTTACGGCGCACACCGCTGCAGGCGGGGAGCGCAGGAGCCGTATGCGACCAGCAGATGCTGCAGCAGTGTGCGCCGTAACTACACGGCAAACCTAGCGGTGGACGCCAAAACTTCTGCTAACCGCAGCACAGCTGACGGTCTATATTTATTCTATTAATCTATGGTATAGTACATTTAAATTGTTGTATTTTACAAAATGGATTAGATAGTTGATTAGAATTGTATGTACCGTACCAATCAAGTTCTAATGATCTACAAGGTAAATGTATTGCAATTTTTACCTTTATTGTGATGTAAAAGGTTATGGTTACCAGTAATAATATTTGTATGTTCATTACTTAACAACTTTAACCTACAAATTTATTTTTTTTATTTTTACAATGAATGAATGAATGAATGAATGAATTATTTCTTTATTCCAACAAAGTATATACAGAATATGTACTCAAATATTTAAAGGAGGAAAAAACATAAGTGAATTTAAGAATAAAATAAAATTAACCTTTACATTACATCTATGTTTAAAAAAGCGTACATGTTTATATGGAATAAGCCGACATGGGCAGCGAGCCTGTGCGTCGACTGTAGTTGCGTCAAAACATAAACATTAATAATCAAATGCAATAAATAAATAAATGACAGAAGATGTTTAAATGACAAACATGTTTATTATCCTAAAAATAATCGCAGAACATACTTGAACGATACTTTTAACTGCATATATTGATTACATAAATTATGATTAGGTATGAAATTGTCACTTTCATAGTAGGTTGGTTTATCTGGCCAGGGGGCTTTGTTCCGTGGTGGCCGGATATGAGGGGTTCTACTGTAGCGATTGTGGTGGGAATATATACTAAGGATTTGTACAGTTTTTTTTTTTATTGTTAAGGTAGTATGGCATAAAATACAATTGTACCACTCGTCCAAAATGTGTTTACCAGACTTGTATGGTAATCCCACATTCGCATTCGTCTCACAAAGGAACAACCACACTCATCCAGTGAACACCTAAGTTACTTTCAGGACTAGTAACGTATAATATTGGGCCTACATAAACCTTTTTTAGATTAACTATCTACATTCAAAGTCAATATTTAGTTTTTCGCGGGCATATTAGGTTAGGTTAGCATTCAATCCACAACCACTCCATATCATGGAATGAAGAGGCTACTGTATAGTGGTTCACCTCTATGAGCCGAAGAGTAGAGAGACTGTCGCAGGAGATGTCCCTTGACATCTCTGAATATTTCATTTTTGCCATGAGAGCACATAAGGAATTATTCCTAGAACAAAAGATAAATACAATACTATTACAAACAAGTTAATGCCTACAAGAAGTAAAACCAAAATAATTATTTTACATTGGGAAATCACTTTATATAACAGACTGCCTGGACTTTTTCCTTTACAAAGTCGGTTGGGTCTATATTTTTTCTATAAAATCTATTTTTTTGCAATTAATTAAGTTACACTAAGCCTATGTTTAATTAATCTATCTAGAATGTGTCACCAATAAATGGGGAGTAAATTTGGTAATAAATAATAATAATATTACCTTCTTCCGTTCCAAATGATTGTAGTTATTTACGACGCGTTTCGTCAGCACAGTGACATCATCAGGTATCCGCTATCGCTTCGTCTTGAATATATTAACATAAAACAGTCATTGCACAATACACAAACACACATTTAATACATTTAAAGACCGGTCGTTGTTGTCGTCGCGGTGGCCACAACTCACGTACGCACTGTTGACTGTTTTATGTTAATATATTCAAGACGAAGCGATAGCGGATACCTGATGATGTCACTGTGCTGACGAAACGCGTCGTAAATAACTACAATCATTTGGAACGGAAGAAGGTAATATTATTATTATTTATTAATAACTAACGTTCCAGTAGTAGGAAATGAATTCTAAATTTGGTAAGCCTAACTTAATTATCCTTGCTCCAGTGCTACAACTGAAAGAAAATTTAATCCAAATTAATTAATAGGTAAGAAACTTCATAGCCTAGGAAAAATATTAAGTGGATTTGGACTGAGCGTTTTCTATATTAATTTAGTTAAGGTTATCAATTATGTTAAGGTTAAGCAAGGGGTTTTTTTATGTTGTGGTGTTTATGTACCCCAGTGGCACTTTGCAACGTTTTGGTAATTATTTAGTACTAGTGTACCTGTTGCTCGAATTCGAGCAATTGTGAAGCATTACAGGCGTTATTTTAAAACGAATAACAGTCATAATTTCCGATGACTTTATAAGAGTCGACTCAAAGATTATGGAAATACTCAAGATGTACACAGCAGTTAGATATAATCAAAATATTTTGTGAATATCTTATCTTTTTTCAAAAGCTGACCTTGTTTTTTTCGTGTTTTCTACAAATTTTCCCCATTCATAGCCGCATTAGGTTGTCTATAATAACGAATATAAATGAAAAAAAAAACTAACATTTCTATTTCTTCTACTGTACTTGGTTGTGTTCTATGACTTTCCTGTTTCCATTGTTTGCAAATCGGCTCTTTCAATTATTGCTCAAGAAATGTAGCACAGTGTTAATTCAGTTTTATTTTTAGTATACCAAATTGCCCAGTATTTCTCACTTTTTTCCATTCTAATTTTAAAAATTACACCAACCAAGTATCGTCTACTACAGATGCAATACGCCAAAGAATATTGTCTACGTGCAATCTCCAAGAGGTGGTAAAAAAGCCAGAAACCAACCCATACAATAGATATAAGTTAACTCCATAAGAAATAATTTTAAGGGTTACTGTGATATTAGGATTTTCCACTAATTTGGTAATAGAACATTATATTGCAAAACATGGCACGATTCAGAAGAAAATCGATTTTAAAATCAGAAAAAACCATTGCAAATACTTAATTTTGACAAATTTAGTAAATCACAATTTAAATATTAACAGCTGTTTCATTCAAAAGTAGTGTAAATGTATGCATATGGTCGTAATGTAAACACATCTGAAGAGGGGACTTTAAAGGCCTCTGGGGCAGAGGGGACTTTAAAGGCCTCTGAGGGAATTTACCTTGTTTCTCTTTTGATGGCTCATCTACAGACTAAGACCTCTCTTTAGAGTCGTCTGCTGCATGATGTAAAAGTACTTAAGTTTGACAGTCCCACATTTAAAAGCGATTTTAAGTGGTTTTTTTTAATTTTTCTAATTTTAACTAATGTTAAAAGTGTTTATTTAAAGTCCACTAAATATTTTGAACAAACAATTTTGTAATAATATTTGTGTTTGATTGATTGTAGTACTGTATATTTGAGTCAAGCTTCATTGAGGTTATGGACAAAATCAAACTCGAAATTTGTGGAGTCTGTAGAAATTGTGTAAAAGACAATCACTCTGCAATTTATTGTGACGGGTTTTGTAGAAGCTGGTATCACTCTAAATGTGTTAATTTGACGGATATTGAATACAGTAAAATTGGTGACCTGGATTCGAAGGTTAAGTGGTTCTGTGGCTCTTGCTATACTAGGGTAGACCAGGTGCTTACAAAGATTGGTAATCCTGAAGAGTTTCTCAACCTAAACTCAATAGTAAGTAAGCTTGTCACCTTAGTTAATGGAGTTGCAAACGACAACCTACAACTTAATAAACGCGTTGACGATGTTTGTTGTCAAGTGAGGTTAGGTCTGAATCTGAATCCTAGGTCTGTCGACACTTCAAAAATTGACAGTGTTAGCGCTGTAATTGAGACTGATGAAACTGTAATACATCTTCCTTCAGAAGACCATTCTACTTTAATTGACCATTCTAACAGTTCAGTGAACCTTGTGACTCCTGCTGTTGGTGATCTGAATATAGGCCTAGACAAGCATTTTCCACCATTGCCGACAAAGACAAAGGTCAGTGCTCGGGCTTCTCCTTCTACTGATAACTGGCAGACACATGTATCCCGAAGGAACAGACGCAAGTCCCATAGGCTTGTACCAATTATAGGCACCAAGTCTGTGGATGTAGGTTCTGTCGCTAAAACTAAGGTTAAAGCCGTTGAAAAAAAGACGTGGATCTTCCTATCTCGTATAGCCAATGATGTAACCAAGGAAGATATTGATAATTACATCTCTGATGATGGAATTTCAGGTGAGTCTATTCTTCTAAAGTCGAAGTTTGATAGGCCTTATCGATCTTTTAAAATAGGTGTCCAACCTGCGGATGCAAATAGACTTTTACAGGCTGACTACTGGCCTAAGGGTTCATTGGTCAAGGAGTTTGAACAAAAATTTGTCCCGAGACTCAAGCCTCAATTCGTACAATCACGCACTTTTTTAGGGAAGATGCAGCCCCGTCAAACTCAATCCTAGGTTATGGGCCTGAAATCTTGCCTAGTACGGGAAAATCTGCTAGTAGCCTGCTTGTGTGTGCTATAAATGTGCAATCTATACGTAATAAAATTGCTGAACTTGAAATACTTTGCTGTCAACTGGACATTGATGTGCTTTGTGTGTCTGAACATTGGTTGTTAGAGGCAGAAACTGCATACTACTCTAGAATCAATAGCCTTGACCTTGTATCTTGTTTTTGTCGAAAAACCCCTTGGGGGGGGGTGTGTCAATTTACATTAATACTAAATGGAACTACTCTTTGTTAGACTTAAGTGAGTACTGTGAAGAACTGCATGCAGAATTTACAGGTATAATCATCTCTAACTTGAATCTCATTGTTGTCACCATGTATCACTCGCCTAGTGGTAGTTTTGAACGCTTTTTTTATCTACTTGACATGTGTCTAGTTTATTTAACTTCCCTGGGGTTAGATATTATAATCGGCACTGACCACAATGTGAATATACTCAACCATCCAAGTGAGGCCAGTGATTTCAGGAACATTCTCCGCAGCCATGATATATTCTTCAGTGTCAATGAACCAACCCGTGGTCTATCTCCTTTAGACACTGTTCTTACCAATCTTGATAGCTGGAGATACATGGCCCATGTAAGTGTAGATCAGATATCTGACCACAAACATGTTTTTTTTAAACTAGATCTACCTGAAGGTGTATCCAAACATGGTCTGCAGGAACCTGACTACTTAAATAATCCTGTCAAAACTGTAACTTACAGACAATTTAATGAAAGTAACTACTGTTACTTTCAATGTGTATTGACTGATCTGGCAGTAAAGTGGCTCTCTGAAATAGAATCATTTAATGCTGAACAATCCTTTGACTATTTCTTTGATAAGTTCAGAAAAGTTTTTGACTATTGTTTTCCCTTAAGAAATAAAACCTACAGGACTGTGCCTCCAGCCAATGCAAATGCTGGGTGCAGTGTAAACAACTGGTACACACCTGAACTCTCTGCCTTTAAGAACTTTATCCTAGGTATCAGTGACTTATGCAAGAGTAACCCACAATTGCTGCCCTACCTCCGTGATCTCAGGAAGCATTATCGTTTGAAGGTAAGGGAGGCGAAGCAATTTGCTACTGCTACTGCCATTGCTACATCTCCAAATGCATGCAAGGCTGCCTGGAACTACATCAATAGGCATAAAACCCCCACTACTGTTCCTGCTAAAGACTTTTGCACTGCTGATGAGTTTAATTCATATTTTCTTGATTCTGTTGATGAATTAATCCTCTCTTGTAAACCTGATCCATCTGTTCCTTATGATTGCCTTAATTCTGTTCCATTTGTTCCCACTAATTTTTCATGGACACCTGTTACTGTTGATAAGCTGCTTAGAGTAGTCAGTAGCTTTAAATCCTCTAAGAGTCAAGATTTTTATAACATGTCTGTTGAGCTTTTAAAAAGATGTATCTATGTAGTTGCGCCAATCATTGTAGATATTGTAAATAAATCTCTGAGAGAAGGAGTCTTTCCTGAGGCTCTGAAGATTAGTAGGACTGTACCTGTGTACAAAAAGGGACCAAAGGACAGTACTGTAAGTTACAGACCAATATCTATCATCCCCATCTTTGGTAAGGTGCTTGAAGCAGTCATGTTAGAGCAGCTGTACAGCTACTTTGAGAGGCATCGCCTTATTGTGCCCGCTCAATTTGGCTTCCAAAAAGGAAAGTCCACCGTTCAGGCTGTGGACTGTCTTGTTCAAGAAATCTTAAATGGTCTAGAGATTAGAAATTCTACTTCCGTTATAATGTGTGACCTATCCCGCGCTTTTGACTGTGTGTCACATAGTCTCCTGTTGTCAAAGCTCGAAAGGTACGGGGTACGAGGCGATGCTCTCTCACTGATTAAATCTTATCTTGAAGGGAGGTCTCAAGTTGTGACTTGGAATGGTAACTCTTCCAGTCCTCTGATGGTGAACAATGGAGTCCCGCAAGGGTCTATTATGGGTCCCTTCCTTTTTGTAATCTCAATCAATGACTTGTATCACAGTGTTGCAGGCAATGTCCTGCTATATGCAGATGATACAACTCTCTTTTCTAGTCACTCAGATTTTTCTGTATCTAAAGTTGCTGTGCAGGAATTATTAGATGTAGCTTCTATCTGGTTTCGCAACAATAAATTATGCCTGAACCAAGCCAAAACTCAAAACATCACTTTCAGTCTTTCTAGGGAACTGAGGAAAGAAAACACTGTAAAGCTGCTGGGCTTCACCCTTGACCCTCAGCTTGATTGGAATGATCATATTGAAATCCTGTGTGGTAAGCTAAGTCGTGTAATCCATTTGCTCAGACGGTTGAAGGCTGACATGCCATTTGAATTTGTTCGACTTGCGTACTTAGCTTTTTTCCATGCTCATATTCTGTATGGCACTAGGCTCTGGGGTCACTCCCCTGGAGTGCAAAAAGTCCTCAAACTACAGAAGAAAGCTGTCAGGGTCTTGTGTGGAGTCCATCAGCTTGAGCATTGTAAACCTCTGTTTGTTCAGCATGGTATAATGCCTGTACACAATGTATTTATTTACCAATGCCTGTTAGAGATTAAGAACAATGAATCAGCTTTTCCATTGGTTAATAATGTTTATCATTATAGCACTAGGAACAATGAAAATATTTTTAGAGATAGAGTTAGACTAGATTTAACTCTCAACTGCTTTCCTGTTGCAGGAATAAGGTTCTACAATGCCTTACCCATAACTGTAAGACAACTCTTACCGAACAAGTTTGCGACCACACTAAAAGCTTGGATGCTTGCCAATCCTTTCTATTCCATAAAAGAGTTTTGGAATGCACAGCTTGTTACTATTGGGTTGAACCCACAGTAGTCCAGTAGAGGTATTACAAAAATGTAAATTTATTTATTTTTCTCTGCCTTGCATGGCTTGCAGCATGTAGTTTTCATTTTTTTTTTTATTTTTAGTTGCATGCATTGCTTTGTATGTTTATATTGATTGAGATCCTGCATGTTTTTTTTTCAGCTTTTAATTTAATTTTGTTAGTCAAGAATGCTAGAAGAAGCTTGGCATGTTATTTATTATTTATTGTATTGTTGACGTAGCCTATTGTCCTGTATGCACTGAATGGCCTAATAAATCATTTGAATCATTTGAATCATTTGGACCCCTACCAAGTTTCTACGCCCAGCCTTTCTCTGTAATTAGCTGTGACAAAACCCCGTTTTTCCTCCATAAGAATAACATGGGATGGGAATTTAAAGGCCACTGGGGCAGAGCCCCAAAGGAATTTACCACATTTCTCTTTTGATGGCTCATCTACAGACCAAGACCTTTCTTTAGAGACCCCTACCGAGTTTCTACACCCAGCCGTTCTCTCAAATTAGCTGTCACAAAGAAAAACAGTTTCAAATTAATATATAGATAGGGTGCCTCCAAACAAATATTTAATTTTGATGTCTAACTTTATAGTTGTTTACCTCCTGAATCCAAATATAGGCCTACCGGTACCATTATTTGCAAGCATTTTTGAAATAGTAATTTTAAGTGTTTTTCTCAGGAATTTAATTTTACAAAAACAGTCTGCAGGTGACATAAACTAAGTTAACAACTTGATTCATTATAACCTAAACTTTACCTTCCTAATCTAACCTAATTTTAAAACACTTAATGCAGTCACGAATTCACATAAAGGTCGACCTACCATCCTGACATGCCTAAATAAGAACTACATGTAATTAGTCCACTAGTCCATCTATATCTCCATAATGTGACGAAATTACTTTTATAGAAAACATTATTGACTACAGAATCACTTGAAATGTTTTAGTTATGTTTAATCAACGAAGTTATTCTTCTCATCAACCATGTTACTCTCTTCACTTAACCTTAACTTGTGACGGGAGTTTCTTATCGTGTGGTTGAAAAGAGTCAGCCGCAGGCTTAGTTAACCCACAGTTCATTCCAATTGTAATGTTATACATCCTACCTTGTTTATTGTAATGTTGTATAGTTTGATGGTGATATCTTGAGAAATATTCATCAGCGGTGAAAAATAATGGTATATTTGGATCCAGGAGGTAAAAAACTATAAAGTAAGATATCAAAATTAAAATTTTGTTTGGAGGCATCTATACTAAATAAATACCTACCAACATTTTTTGTAAGGGAGCGGTCTAAACATCCGGTCTTGTTACTATCTAATATCAACCTCTTAATAGCATAATTTAATCGATAGCTAAAGTTAGTGACAAATGGCTTCTGGGTCTGGTAAGATAAGGATTTTGCTTTTGGGGAGTGTTGCAGGACGTCCAATTATATAACTTAAGCCAGTGCCACGACATAAAAGTCATTAGGCCTACCGGTATACAATAACAGGTTAAATTACCTGTGTCCGCCAGTCGATCCTTGTGCTGTGTCCTATTACAGGATATGCATTTCGGCAGAATAAATTGCCATCATCAGTCCTAATATAAGATCTTGATCTTCCCCGTAGGGTGCGTCTTGAAGTTTTGGAACACGTACACGAACTTATCACTTATATACATTACGAATAAAAGACAAATACACTGTAGGCCTACTTTTATTTTATTTACTACGGACATGTAGACGCGCGTCGGTCGTGTGTCGAGTCTCGACTCAACACACCGAAGACACATGGTTGTTTCACAGCTTTAACGAAGGAAAAGAAAGGGTCTTTCTTAGACATCTTAACATTCCTACGAAACAGATACCGGTACTTAACTTATTTAGCAAAATGATACGATAAATTTTCCCCTTTTATGCCAGTTCCCAATGATTTTTTGAGACATCTCCATGAAGATTCAATTGTCTGGGTATGAGCAGAACTTACTTAATTGGATCCACGAAATTTCTACTATGGTTGACTGAGAAATGGTTATAGGTCTTAACCGAGATTTAATGTAGGCTACTAATCCAAAATATGATTTCCATAGGTCTGTTACCATGGTTGTGCCAGGTTTCACATAGTAATCCTTGATCTTGCATCCATTTGAAACAATTTTCAGGATTACCTACATCATATAGGCCCTACTCTAAGTTAAATTTCCGATTATTCGTGGTGAAGTTCTTTAAAAATGACTTTACTTAAGTTATACAAAAACTATTTTAAAAATAAACAAAAATGTAAATTTTAAAACAAAAACAATGCAATAATCGACGTATAAGTTAGAATACCGCAATCGAAATAGTGAGTAGGCCTAGGCCTAAGTTAATCATAATATCGATGAATCGATATCGGCTGCACTTTAACTTGACGTCCTACACTCATTCGAATGAAAATATCGATCGATATATCGATTGCTTCATTCGATATATCGTTTGGTTAGTTAGGTAAGGTTAACCTAACCTAACTAACCAAACGATATATTTAATGAAACAATCAAATGAAAATATCGAATCGAAAAAACAATCGAATGAGTGTAGGACGTCAAGTAAAGTGCAGCCTCGATATCGAATAATCGATCAATATTTTCATTCGAATGAGTGTAGGACGTAAAGTAGAGTGCTGCCTTTAGGGCCTAGGCACGAATACTAGAAAAGACCCGGTATGGATCATTAACATCAAAAATGACGTTTTTGGCCCGAATGTAAACAAATCCATATGTTAATGTAGTATAGGGGGTTTGTTTACTTTCGGGCCAAAAACGCTATTTGTTTATGTTTATGATCCATACCGGGGCTTTTCTAGTATTTGTGGGCTTAGACCTATGAAGTTTATCAGAGTGTATATTGGGCCAAACAGATAGTCTAATGTGTGGTAATGACAGTTTATATAGCGTGTAAAATAGTAGGCCAAAACACCATAACTGAGCTAGGTAATTGTTAAATGGATAATAACAAAGAGCATTACAAAGATAAAGACTTACCTGTGGGTAGTTGAAAACGTTATTTAAATGTTACAGGTCGTATCGCCAAACACGCAGCTTAACTTACATACAAATCTGATCTCTAACTGGACCCATAATCTTACTTACTTATTAAGGCTAATTAATTAATTAAATGAAAGTATGTAGTCACGTGACCAAAGTACTTGCGGGTATGAAAACTAAAATAGGCCTATATATCTCGATAAAAGGAAGTCTTCGACAACCATAACAGTTAACAGTTTATTTTACACAGAGACAAGACGTCAAGACGACAAGACGAAATCGAAAATTCTTCCTCCTGCCTAGGTATACAAATTAATAAAACACCATCTGTTGATCTGTTCTGTTCTGAATATTTTTCCGCTTTAGTGCATACTTACTGTTTTTTTTTTTCAATTTTCTATTTCAAATTGTTTTTGATGTCTTTGTCCCAACAAAAAGACCAAAAAATACAACACGACTATACAAACGCGTTGATTAAGTACACTTAACGCGAATACATAATAAAATAACATAAATTAACTTATTGTCTGATCAATAAACAGAAGCTTATGCTCTTTTTATAAATCATCTTAATTCAAACTTGTATTGAAATAATTTTTTATTACTGTATTTACATTTTAGAATGCCTATTGTCTTACATTATGTGAAACAAATTTACATTTTGTATACATTTCGTATTATTAATATTAGATGAAAAGAAAAAAGGCAACCCATACCTTTAATTATAAAAATTATAAGATTGCCGTCATTGCCGATAATTTAGAATAATGACGATGACGATTGTCGATGGATGGGTACAAGCATAGATTAAACATACTCCTCAAGGAGTATGTTTAATCTATGGTACAAGTACAAACAGGACCGCATCTAGTGGTTTAGGGGGGGGGGTTTCAGGAGGGGGTTGTTTGGAACCATTTGTAAGCCCCGGGAGGTTCAAGTTGTGTTTATTTATTTATTTATTCATTTAACGGTTACAACCAATACAGTTAAATACATTGTTGTGCATGCTTAACAGTAACAAATAAACTGATCAAGAGTGAATACATGGACGGCTGTTCAATTATGTTATACTCTAAATAAATAAAAAGTGACAAAGATTGAGTGCAATAGAGTACCTAACAATAAATAAATATTCTCAGAATAAATAACAACTAACAATGAAAAATTAATAACAGTGAGTAACAATTAATAAATAACAACAGTGAGTAACAAATAATAAATAACAACCCTTGTGTTGTTGTTACAGCTGTTTTGTTTAAATGTACAGAAATAGATTTTTAATTTATATTGTTTTGGTTTAGTTCTATATGTTTTATTTTCAATCTTTTAATGTTTATAAATTTAAATGAATGATTTTCGAATTAATTAGCTGGTGTCACCCTGATGCCTGCCATGTTATCTTTGGGACGTCTGGCACTAATAACAACACTACTTGCGGACGTTGGAAATTCTACCAGGCCACGGTCTGGAGTTAAAAGTAGCCGTGGCAGTGCTGCGGTTAATTTGTTCTTGCGTCCACCCATGGACGGATTTTCCTTCCACTATGGCGTCCACCGCTAGGCTAGGTAGCCGCACACCGCTGCAGCGTCTGCTGGTAGCATATGATGAGGAGCCGACTTCCGACAGTGCCGACGACCAAGGCCACACTAAAAAAAACTTTTTAGTTTTTTTAGTGTGGCCTTGTGACGCCGGACGGCAGTAAATCACACACTGAGCACGCTCTAACGGCACATCATGGAACCTTCCTTTGACAGTCTTTATTTTATTTCAATATGATTTTACTAAACCAAAGTTTAGTATTTTTTTTTACCAGTACAATGTACAGTAACAGTAAAGCCAATAGGAGTCACAATAGGCTGTTTAGAGTTCACTCTCGTACTCCAGCCGGTACGATGTCATAGCTTATAATGTCATAGCTTATAATTGCGAATTTGTTGCATAGCTTATAATCTTGAAAATGTGGCATAGCTTATAATGGAAAATTTAAATTGTTCCATAGCTTATAATCGTAGAAATGTGGCATAGCTTATAACGGTTTTCTTAAAATGTGGCATAACTTATAATGGCATAGCTCAAATGTGCTGCAGCTTATAAAATCTCGTTTGTTCTATAGCTTATAATTTTAAAAACGTGGCATAGCTTATAACGCGCGGGAATTACGTCATAGCGGATGGGACAGCTGATCTATCCTGAGTAGACAAAAAAATTATCGTGCAATGGTCCTCAAATTATCGTATGGACTAGCAGCCGCTACTCGGCAATAAGAAGTCGCGTTAAGTGCAGCCAACGTAGCAAAACCAAAAGTATTTCAAGTTTTTTTTACTCCTGGACGACATATGTTATAGATGTATATATTAAATGGTTTTTTGTTGAATAATGGAATAATTTTTTGTATCTGCTGTTTTACTTTAATTATGTAAGCTGAAATATATTATCATAAGTTTAATATTGCTCGTGTTGCTTATTTATGCTATGGATGATAACTATTGTATAGGTAATATTTATTTTTTAATATTGTGTAATACCGGTGTAAAAATACTTTTTCATAGATAAAACCGTAGACTATGCAACATAAGTAGACTTCTCGTCCCATTGTTGATTTTGAAGCTTGTTTTTCGTTTCTATTTCATGTACGTCGACACTGATCGCTAGTGTAAACGAAATCTTGTTTCTATTATATTAGGGTAATTTTATGATTTTTGTGCTTTACTGTTTGGTTATATAACTAGGAGACCAGATATTTTTATGATAAGATAGTTTTATTTGGTTAAATTAGGTTTTAAATAACTGAAATAACAATTAAGAAACATATTGTAAAAGAAATACAACCTCTACAGTTGGCATAGAATAGCAATAAAATTGGCTTCAGCTTTTCAACAAGAATAACAAATCTTCTAAGGGACTTGATGTTTGATCTACGATCAAAACATATTTAGTAGATTTGTCATACTTATGGAACAGCTTAAGCCCAAATTTTAGTTTTATTTCTGTACGGTGCAATGTAGATTATAGAGGTCATGTTTTGTTTACAATTTGTTTCACTGTTTACGCCTTCATTTAGCCAAATAAAACGATCTTGTCATGTAGCGGTCAGTGTCACAGGACAAGCACTACAAAATAGTGCAACCCCCATTCCTGTAAACATTAGAAGTTAATGCAACTTTTCTGTTAAAAAGTAACCCAAGCATGATTTTTTATTGCAAGAAAAATTAAAATATTCTTCCCAAAGATCGGAAACATACGTTTGACAATAGTTTTGTCCATTGATGTAATTTCTAATATCAAAAATGGTATATCCAAGTATTTATAAACAGTACTAAAATTCTAAAATCCATACTGAACTCTACGTCATTAGCAAAACTTGACACAAGAAGGCACTTAGTTACCAAAATAGTCATAATGTAATGTAATAAGGAATAAGTAATAATTTCATTTAAGATTTTATTTGTATTGATCAAGTGATTCAGTACTAAGTAAAAGTGTAAAGAAAAAAACAGATTTCTAACAACATATTTAATATAAAAATATTCAAATATATTTTTACTCGTAAATACTCTCAAATACCTCTCGACTGACTGGTTCTTTACAAATTGGTTGCCCCTGGGTTGGAAGAACTAAGTGAACAAAAATATTACAACAGAGCGTTGGCAGTGGAAGCTTGATGTTAAATAAAAATTTAGTGGGCCCTGTGGAATAAAATTACCCCCAGAAGTCCTTAGGGGACGTTCTTGGTAGTGTTTAGTTCTTCCAAGGCTGAAAACAATCTTAAGACTACACTGACTCTACCTTGCACACTACCACACTAAACTTAGTGTTGCACCCAAGGTGTATCTTTTGTAGTGGATTCTTATTGGTTATAATTACGACTCTTTGAAAGAACTATATTTATGCTAGGATTGAAATACGAAAGGTTAATGATAATCAGTAAATAAATCACAATTCCATATATTTAAAAATAACTTCAGTGGAGAATATAATTATATTATAACGATGACACAAGGTGATGTGTTATGAAATGTATGGCCTTTTTACCCTAATATAATTGCCATTAATGTTATCACTACTATACAGGGTGTTTTTTTTTTTTAACCTGCATCTTTATTAATGTAAAAACCGCAAGATAGAAATATGCAGTTGGCGGGAATCATCTATTGACGTAGGGGGCCCAATTATTTTGAATTCAACGTTACATTCACATTCCCCCCCCCTTTCCCCCCAACTTAATTTTTTTAAATAGCAAGGTACCCCTTGTGACATATCAAATAAAAGAGCATGAAAAAAGAAAATGTTTGACGAAAAAAATTGAAAATCGGTTAAAAATTTGCGAGATATTCCCCCCCTCCCCTCCCCCGGAACTTAATTTTTTTTTAAAGCAAGGTACCCTTTGTGACATATCAAATGAAAAAGCATGAAAAAAGAAAATTTTTTGTGAAACAAAATTAAAATCGGCTCATGAATTTGTGAGATAATCCCCCCCCTTTTCCCCTACCCATAACTTGTTTTTAATAGCAAGGTCCCGCCCTTGTGACATATCAAATGAAAAATAAATTTCACCAAACATTTTCTTTTTTCATGCTCTTTCATTTGATATGTCACAAGGGGTACCTTGCTATTAAAAAAAATTAAGTTCCGGGGAAGAGGGGGGGAAAATATCTCGCAAATTTATGAACCGATTTTAAATTTTTTTTCATCAAACATTTTCTTTTTTTATGCTCTTTCATTTGATATGTCACAATGGGTACCTTGCTATTTAAAAAAATTAAGTTGGGGGCAGGGGGGAAAGGGGGGGAATGTGAATGTAACGTTGAATTCAAAATAATTGGGCCCCCTACGTCAATAGATGATTCCCGCAAACTGCATATTTCTATCTATTACGGTTTTTACATAAATAAAGATGCAAGTTTAAAAAAAAACACCCTGTATAACGAACCTCTCGGTAGAGGAATGAAGTGATTGGCGCGGTTACAATATAGCCGCGACAGTGACATTAAGGTTTGAAATTTTAATGTTTGAGACGATCCAACACTCACAAAATCCAAAGACAAATGCTAGTTTTTTTTTTTTGGCTAGTGAAATCACATTGAAAAATTCCCTGACTTTTCCCTGACGATTCCATGATTTTTTTAAACTTTCCCTGATCGAAAAATTCAAAATTACAATTTTAATTCTAACTAAATCTTCAAAAGGACTAATCTTTATCTGAAGAATATCTTATGTTTGTTGACATGCAAAAAATACATAAAATCTATAGATACAGGCTTGTAGCTTATATTCAAACTTTGCAGCTTGCTTTAATAAAATTAAACAGAGTTTGATAAGATGATACACAGTTTACAACAAAATTTAATTTGTACAAAAACACAAAATTTACTTGTACAAACATATTTTTTAGTTTACCGCGACACGGCATACGTACTCTCACCAGATCGACCTTTACAAACAATTATTTTAAACATTTTACAATTTTCCCTGACTTATGACAAAATTTCCTGACTTTTCCAGATATTTAATATTTCCTGACATTTCCAGGTCACTATAGCCACCCTGAAAGACTATAAAATTGAAGTGTAGATCTCGTTGTCCAATTTGTTACACAGTATAACTGTACGTAACTCAAGGCAATGGTATGAAAGATTATTTATTATTTATAGCTAAAGAGTGTTATGGCGGATACGTCTATATTGG
This sequence comes from Macrosteles quadrilineatus, assembly GCF_028750875.1. Taxonomy (NCBI): domain Eukaryota; kingdom Metazoa; phylum Arthropoda; class Insecta; order Hemiptera; family Cicadellidae; genus Macrosteles; species Macrosteles quadrilineatus. The sequence goes on from NW_026542598.1 coordinate 22,312,044, forward strand.
AATACACTCCCACTAACTACAATCGCAAGCCAGAATCCAACCTGCAGCCCTTCCAAGTGTATTAAATTTTCCAAGTAATTGGCAAAAATAAAAAAAAACTATTGGCAATTATACTCTTGTAACTTTTTGTTTGGAATAATACTGTGTTATGGGAACAATGTGTTTGCAATGACGATTATAATACAAACATTTTAATCAAATTACGTTAATTTTATCACAAATAATTGAACATTTATTTATTTTTTAGAATAATGATAATATCACTGACTATGTATCAATACCAATTAATTAGATCAAAATGGATACAAAATGTACTTATCAGTATCTGAATCTGAAAACATGTGCTCAAAGAACAGGAGGCCAAAACATAACATAAAATGTAACGGCTTGTACGACCCACTAAGAGTAATTATAACACTAATACAATAAATAATATATAGTTACTTACAACTGGACGTCAGACATAAAACACTTAAGGAATCAGAGAGAATAGGATGAGTTTTTTTCCAAAATGCGGACAAATTGAATTTTGGTTGAACTAAGACGTGAAATTTCGGGAGCGGTATGTATAAGTTGGTGAGGATGAAATGAGTTTTTCCTAACTTAATTTAATTCCAAACAAATTATATCCCTGGCAATTATATCCATGCGGCTGTGGCTTTAGGGTTTGTTGAAAATTAAATTTTTGCCAACTAACACTGCAAACTACGGATTGATTTGCATGACTCAACTTAACAACTCACCCCACGCATAGGAAGGTTGGAGACACACTGGTCACTGAGACAGACCCTTGGCTAGAAGCTTTCCCCACCATTCGGTACAAAAGAAAGAAATTTAAATTTTGCTTGTCGCTTGTTTTGGGCGACACACCAAGCCTTAGTTGCAAACCAAACTTGAGCATAAATGGGGCCTAAGGTAAATATCAGGGCTATCCCTAGGGTTGGCAGCGCCCGGAGCAAACGTGGTTGTGGCGCCCCCTCCCCTCCAGTAATAATAGTCGCATTCACATATTTTAATCAATTTTATGTATAGATAATGAGATAAAAGTTATAAATGAACATAATATTTGTATTAGCAAGCCTATTCTTTAAATATAATAATCTTAAAAATTTGGTTGTCCGGATGCAGATTAACTCCTAGGGAGGAATTTGGAAATCCATTATGTCTTACTGGGATAATTATGAAGTACTTTTATTTAAGGACTGGTCTTGGTTGTGTTACTTACTTTTTTTAAAGTAGAAAATCAATATGATTAGGCTCAATAATGGAGTGTATTTTAATGTTTCATCAAGAATAATAGGCGAACAGCATTAAACATTTTGGTTTATAAAATATTTTTTAGATAAGGGTAGGGACCTTAATAAAACACAACAATGAATCATAATAGGTAGTCTATAAATTGGAGAAAGTTTTACTGTTTAAAAAATACTTCTTACAACACAATTGAAATAAATAAAGATTATAAGGCGAAGTTAAGAGCTGAGCAACCCTTCTGCATTCTTCTGTCATGATATCCTGAAACAAATAAACAATAACTCAAAATTGTTATCAGAACTAAATAGAGAAAGGGGTGTCTTGTTAGCTTGGTGGTTAATTTGTCCTGGACTTTGCTGCAAGAGAAATTGAGATTGACTTAAAGGATCCTTGCACAAGGTGAGAGGATTCAACATAATTTTTCCATGGATATTGCACACACTTGCCCAGCACAGCACAAACCTGCTAACAGCAGGCTACTACTAAAATTAAAGTAAAGTAAAGTACTGTAGAACCAAATCAGATTACGCTCTTGTGTCCACCATAGCATTATAGAACATCATAGAGCACTAAACGGTTTTCATAGTCTTTTATCAATTAAGTATTAAATGTATCCATTCAAATACATACAAATTATAACCCAGTGAATGATTGAAATACATGTCATGATGAAACCATACAGCGGTAGCCCAAGTACGGCTTCATAAAATCATATGCTAGTTGGTCTGACCATACTGGGCAGGAGTAGAGTGGCCAGCTGTGCTGCGGTTAGCGTATATTCCGGCGCCGACCACCAGGGGTAATGTGTAGTTACGGCGCACGCCGCTGCAGCATCAAGTGCTAGCGACCGTTTCCATAACAACTTGGTAGTTGGGAGTAGTGTTGCCAACTTTGGAGGAATCCCCCGGAATTGGAGTTTACTGACTTATTTAGGCTAATATTAAGCAGTAAATTAATTTAAATGCCATCTTTTATTGTATTTTTTTTAAACATATATTTGTTATACTTTTGTAGTTTCATTACAATGATTCAAAGTTTTTCTTTATTAATCCATAATTTTAGGAAGTGGTTTATTGGAAGGTTTTGTTTTATATTTGCAAGGTCAAAATAAAATTTAACCAGGATGTCTAGTAGTCAGGGAAAACGTCAGGTATTAGTATTGAATTTCAAAATGGTCTTGAAAAGTTTGGATTTAGTCTTTATTTTGATATCAAAGTCGGTAAATTGCATGATTTTACTTCAATCGTGCTAGACAACGATCACGTTTCCGTGACGGCGCAAGACGATAAATGATGAGTCTACACGACCGCGGGAGATGTTCTTACACCGCGACTGTGCTAGACGACGTTTTCGTGACCACGGACCACGGGAAAAATGATCACGTCTTTTCTGCGATCGCGCAAGACGATTGTATGTACGGCCGCTGAAGATGTTCACAATTTTGCCGCAATTGTGGATGACGATGACGTTTCGTGACCACGGCATTCAATGATGATGTCTACACAGCCGCGGAAGATGTTCATGATTTTGACGCGATTGCAGAAGACGACAATAGCGAATAATAATCATTTCGTTTGCAAGAGTGGTAGTGCTGGTAACAGCTGGCGAGTTGTCGACAACGACGACGATACCGATAACTGATATCGAACGGCAAAAACGCTCTAGCGCAGATTGCAAAACCTTTCTTTGACAGTCTATATTTACTCTATTGTCTATGACTATAGTATTACACATCTACCATAGCCATAATGTTCTACCACTTCACCCTAAGAAAAGAAAATACCCCCGCCGCAGCAAACCTGCAGACTAAGCAAATTTCCATTTGACTGATTAGATTTACACTGAAATGTCTACTTAAAAATATAACATTTATTCCCTATTTAAATAGAATTAGTTTAACAAGTACTTAGGTTTGCTGTATCAGGGAGGGTAAAACTGTTTTTTTTTTTGTAAAATGTTAATAGTTAGTAAGAAATAAAAACATTTTCCAAATTTGATCAAAATATGTTCATAAACAAGCAAACTACAACAGTTTACTTATTCTCCATAAGAATAACATTGGAATTTAAAATTTACAATTTTTTTGAATTTTCTCAGTAACCATTAGGCGTATAATAACGCTTGAATATACAAAATTATTAGTTTTTTTAAGCTCTACAAAATGATTTGGAAAGAAATTGCTAAATTTTATGTTTTTTGGATCAAAAATGGGAAAAACCTATTTTTACCCCATAAAACCCCCCGTAAACCCCCGTTCCCATGGTCCGATCATGCTGGATCGCGAACTCGTTCGAATAAACGTAGGTTTACACGTTTGTACCAAATTTCATCAAAATCGGATCATTTTTGCTCGAGTTATCGTGCTAACGGACACATATATATATATATATAAATATATAAATATATATATATATATATATGAATTTAAACGGATGGTGTTTTTGGCCTCTAGGGACCTCAAAACGAAAAAAAAATCGGTCCCGCGTCCAGGTCTTACCATGAGTACTACGGTAATAGCTTATTCCCTATATGGGAAATTCGCTAAAAATTAATTATTAAAGATTCACAAAATATCACAAATTATTCGTGAAATTAAAAACAAACATAACTGTAAACAGACAGTTCTCATTGTGTATCACAGTTTTTTGTTGCTGCTTAGTTCAAATTAGCTGTTTTCATAAATGAAAAAAAAATAATAGTGCTGCATCCTGTTGGTAAATCTTATAAACTCTTAATGCCTTTGCATATCATAGAACCAACCTTTTTAGTTGAAACAGCTGACTAAATTCTTTAATTTCATTTAAATATGAGTACTCATAAGGTTAACATGGGAAACTCTAGAGCCACTAAGGCGGAGCCCAAAAGGATTTTTTAGATAAAAATATGCCTATACCTATGTTAATCGTGAATGTGAGCTATCATCATGCCAAATTTGAGCCCAATCCATCCAGTAATTAACACGTGATTGAACTTCAAACACACAAACGAACAAACAAACACACAAACTTTCACATTTATAACATTAGTAAGATAGTAGCCCTTCTCATTTCACATGATCTGACAAGCACGGTGTCTCATCAAACTAGTATGATCGTTTTTGTTCAAGCTCCTACATATGAGCAATCGATGTATCTAAGGTTTAATGGGTGTTGGGGAAAAATAACTAATTTAATTCTGTGCTGGTATTAACATTTTTTTACCACAAAAAGATGTGAAACTACTTTATTGTTACCAGTTGTGTGGGGGCAATAAACTATAAACAAATAACTTGATCTTTCCACATATTTAGACTGGTGTAGTTGTACAGCGTAAGTCTCCGGTTCCGAAGATAACGGATTCACATCCTGGAAATCACCATGACAATTTGATAGATGGCCACCCTGGGCGTTGCTTCTCATGAACGTTGGTGCGGCCATCTTTAAATGCCCTTACCCACCTACGTAGGTACAATTCCGCCACTCATAATTTTCTCCCCATACACTTCACTAATCTGTCAATGAATTTAAATGGCTTTCACACCTTTAGCACTTAAAAATCTAATTAGGTACCGGTACAGCGCAAACTTCACAGGCGACGGCAGTCTCAATTGGCGGCACCGTTTTGAATGCTCTAAACCGGATGTAAACACAGCCGATTTGTGCCGAATTTCCAGCGCAGGCTTGCCAATACATCCACATACACAGCACAAATGTCCAAAATGCCAATCGCAGCACTGAAACGGAGAAATTTAAAAACAGTACTTACTTAAATAACATGCCTTGTATTATTCTGTCACCATAGGTAACTCTGAAACTTGAACAGTGCTGTAAGTTGATTAAAGTGTATTTTTTTCCAAATATAAAAACTTAACCGCCACAGCACATCATAAGTTAACACGATGACTGCTGAAAACAACGTACAGGCGCTCCCAGTGGCGGGCGAAGCCCCGGCACGCAACCGAATCAGCGAACGCAATTGGCATTCAAATATTTCAGTCTGACGAATCACAAAAGAGCAGTGGTGACTGTGCTGCGTTACCCCGAGAGTGGATGTAGTTCACTGAAACACCCAAAGGTAGCAGCACTGCACGGATCCGTATCCAGTGTCTTTGTAATGTGGGTTGAAGAGAAAAAATCCCCGAAACCGGGACAAAAGCATTGCCAGACAGGATTTTACGGGAAATTTTAGTACCAACCTACACCAAAGTAAAGCTCGCATTCTAAGCTGGCAGGCTGGCAACGATTATAACGTCTATTTCTGTTGGTCTGGTGCCGACCTTCGTCGGCGCGCGCCACATTGAAGTGCTAGCGACGCCGACTAGAGTCGGCGTTAGCAGTCAACGTGTTAATGTTAAACAAGGACTGAAAATGCTTTTTAATCATATTGATAACTTAGCCAAACTTACTTATCTTTATTGCTTTCGATTCTTTTCCAAGAAAATTTCTCTTCTTCTTATTTGGCCCCAAATAAGCAGACAACTTCATCAATATTGTTTACATATGAAGTACTCTCATACATTAACACCAAACATTTGCAATTCTCCAAGCTTTACAAGAAAATTTACCTGGAACAAAAATAGGCAGTGTACATCATTCATGCCTACTTCTTGTTAAAAGTAAAAACAGAATATAGAACTATAGCTCAAGGTAGGGCATATTTTCTTTGTACAAATATTTGGATTGGTAGATAAAAACTTAAAAACTCGAAGGCCACTGGTTCTCTCGGACCCAAGTGTCATTACCCAGGTGGAACTAATAAAGTGTGTTTTTTATTAAAACATTAATAGCTTAGTATAAAATAAAGCTTTCAAGTTTGATTTATAAAAATAAATATAGCCTATATATATATATACTTTAAAATATAAATCAAGCTTTTTGTTGGTCGCAAAACATAAACAAATAAAAAGTAGAAGAAGGTAGCTTCTAATGTTATTCTTATGGGACAAATTTAAAAATGTATTTTGAGGGTTTTATAATTACTACTGAACGGAATTGTCTAAATTTTATGGTGTCTTTCCATTGTTGTCATAATTAAGATTCGTGCAATTTTTTAACACTATAGGTACAACGGTTAGCTTGAGTTTTTTAAGCGAACACTTACACACACGTACACACAGTTAAGCGGACAACTAATCCACGACTCCACTATACACAACACGATACATAGATAACATATTATTTTTTTTTTAATTTCTTTATAAAGGTCTAGAGAATAATTGATAAATTTTGTGTTTTAAGGGTAAAAAATGAGAAAACCCCATTTTTTGGCCTAGGCCCCTTCTCTGCATAGAACTCATTAAAACCCGGTCCCATGGCCCGATCATGCTAGTTCGCGAACTCATTCAGATTTATCCCGCCTTACACCTTCAAACCGAATTTTCATTTGATTTTAGGTTATGAAAGAAACATAATACAAGGATATTTGCCTTTGCCAATTACAATCAATTGTAAGTATAGTGGGCTAATATGAAAAAAGTTGACCCATAGGCCTACTTGCCTAATTTGTAATTTTATTCATGTACTCAGGTATGTGTCACAATTTCATTTTCTTAGGTAGCCTACATGTTTTTTTGCCATAAGTTAACTGCATGGTTTGCTGCCTGGTTTACTGTGTGAAATTAACCTAACTTAAGTTTTGTGACGTTGCCTATTGTAAGTTATTTTATAGACTACTAAATTTCCATTCATACTTGGCTTAAAATACCTAATATGTATCGTCGCCATTTCATTGAATAGTATTAACAGTATTGATGGTAGAATAAGTTAAAGGGTACAGTTTCTTAACTGGGCTACGCTAATTTTATTGAAACTATCGATTCGATTAGTAAACCTACATGCGATTTTTTCACCATCAGCAAGTTTGGTTGGTTAAGTTAGGTTATGATAATTTAATTTTATAATAAACTTAGATAGGTATATTTTAAAATATCTATTATTAATCAATATTTTTAATTCAATACTGTAGTTTAATAAAATATATTAACTTAAGTTAGCGTAGCCCAGTTAAGAAACTGTAGGAATACCCAAGTTAAATCTCTTGGCTCAGTATTATCACGCTTACCATTTCTAAGGTTACACAAATGATACAAACTTGATAGCCTACTTATATCGAATATAGGCCTACTCGAATACTTAATACTCATTCAAATGAGTGTAGGACGTAAACTTAAGGGCTGCACTTTACTTTATGTCCTACACTCATTCGAATGAAAATATCGATCGATATGTCGATTATTAGATAAGTTATATCATTTGGTTAGTTAGGTAAGGTTAACCTAACCTAACTAACCAAACGATATATCGAATGAAACAATCTAATAATCAATATTTTCATTCGAATGAGTGTAGGACGTAAAATAAAGTGCAGCCGTTGAATACATTCACTGATATTTTTATTAAGTTAATTGTTTAGGCCTGTCACAGGAAATCTGTAACTTGAGTCACAGCTACCTTAAGCTTAAGTAGAGGCTAGGCAACTGTACCTACTAACTTAACCTAATAACACTCAAGCAAATAATAGCCTACTGCGTTTTTGTTACTTTGAATAACAAGGCCTAGGAACAGGATTGGATTAAAACACAACTTACTGGATTTCAACACCTCAATAGTTTTGGAATTTTTTGATGCTTACAATTTATTAATAATTATTGTTCCTCTTCTTTATCTTCTGTCAACACCAGCCGGACTATTGACAAGATTCATTAATTTTCAATGCCGTTATCCTTCACTTCATTTTCATATCTTTTAACTTCTCTCTATAAATATTTCTTGCATTTTCATTGTCATATAGCATGTAATTGTTGCCATTTCTCGTATAAAAATCGTTTAAAAACATTTAAATAAATAAATGTTTAGGTTATAAATTACCAGGGTTTCTAATCCACTTCAGTAATTTTCCCCACCACTTTACCTAAAAATACCCACTATTACCCACTCAGCTTGAATAAGAGTAATATGTGGTGTAATGACGTAAAATATATAATTGAAATATATATCAAACTATTTTACCCAAAATAAATGGACATGATGTATTTTTGTAAAAAAAAATTTTAACCCAATTAAATATTTTTTTTATCTAGCTTGTCTGATATGTGGTTTGAGTAAATTATGATTCACTTTCCATAGAACTTTACATAACTATAAGTAAAACCATTGACTATATATACCTACAGACGTATATTTAGTCAATGATACAACTTAAGGGTTTAGTTGCAGAGTTAATTTTGTTACAAGTCAATGTTAGCAACGTTGTGTTAGGCAAATAAAATGAAACCATGGACTATTTAACATCAAATAAACTAAAAAGATGGCACCGCACTTAAAGTTATTTAACTAAAAAATAAACTTTTTTTAGGCTGATGGTAAACACGAATGCGTTACGTTGGTAATTTAATAACATTGTCTATTGAAAATATAAATTATATAGGCCTAGAACTTATGGTAAGCTTAGGCCTACTTGAACTTATACTTGAAGGTAAAATTGAAAACAATGGTTGGCAATGTTTGGTTAATTTTATCAATGTTTTACATATTTAGGTAGTTTTTAGCAGCTTGAATTCGAATCCCATATTGGCTGCACTGTACTGGAACGAGTGAACTTTAATCGAAGATCAGTGAATCAGAATATGACGTCACTGGTATCGAATGGATACGATACTAATGGTATCGATACTTTAGTTCCGATACTAATGGTATCGATACTTTAGTTCCGATACTGAGCCGGTATCGTTACTTTTTTGCGATACGGTATCGATACCAAATATCGGAAAGACAGTGGTGTCGCAACAAGGAATTATCGAAGAAGTGGAAGAAGAAAAAAGGCTTTGCTGAAGGCAAAAAAAGTTGCCAATGTTTTTAAGGTTTGATTCTAAACATGAAGCCTGCTAAAGCAGAAACTTCCCAATGCACTAAAAACGAAAAATACCATGAAGCGAGCATGAAATACCCTATTTTACCCACTAAAATAGAATACCCGCAAAAATACCCACCATAGCTTAAAATACCCACAAAGTGGGTAATTACCCACCAATTCGAAACCCTGTAAATTACGATATCGCAGTTGGGCAGTTGTCAGTACGGTCCAATTACAATAAATTATCGTATCCTACCATAAAATATCGTATATATGGTAGACCTGACTGAAGCGAGCAGCTGATGCCATTCCCACAATGCAACATTCTCTTCAATTATAAGCTATGCCCCAAAATCAGGATTATAAGGTATGACTCAAAATCAGGATTATAAGCTATAGAACAGAATCGGAATTATAAGCTGCGCCACTATTTGACCATTATAAGTTGTGAAACTGAAAATGTGTCATACCTTATAACGTTTTAGAGAAATTGTGGCATAGCTTATAATTTTTCGTGAAAGTGTGGCATAGCTTATAACTGATTATAAGCTATGCCACATTTTCAACATTATAAGCTATGGAACAAATTCACGATTATAAGCTATGACATTATAAGCTATGACACCCCACGCTCCAGCCAGACTACTCCCCTAAGTTACCGGTCCACTCATGGGTCCACTCCTTGTCTTGCTGGATACGTACGTGCCATGCACATGCCTTCTGTGGCTCATGTGGACGGGCAAATCCAATGTAAAAGAGGGCTTCTACCTCTTAGAAAATGTCTTGTTTCGCGTTTCAAATTCTGTTATATTTAATTACTGCTGTTGTTCATTATAGAACATTGTGTATTGTATAGTCAATAGGCCTACTTGTGTAGTGTAGTGGCGGGTGGTGGCTGGCTACCAAGAGGTTCAAGAGGCAAGTTTTTTACACATTTTCTTAAGGGCACGCCTTCCACCATGGGCACGGCAGGGCAGAATTTATGGTGGGGTGGGAGGGCACGGGAGACGGAGAGGAGAACCAGCAACAACCAGTCATCCCGTTCTCTACAAGCATTGACTATATAACACTAGTGTTATATAGTGTTATATAGTCAATGCTACAAGTCCCCTTCTTCCCCTTCCCATTATAATTTTTCTGCAAGTAGCACTAGCCTAGTGGAAAATGGAGATGAGTTGATAGGTTAGTACCGTACTTTTGTCAGTAAATCGAATTAATGTCTATAATGTGATTTTTAGTTTACTTCCCTCAACTAAATTTAGATTAAGCAATTAGGATTAGCAAATGTTTCTTTCTAAACGACGACTTTCTTAACCTCATTTTGATAGTTTTGTGACTTCCAAGTTCATAAACCAGAGAACGAGAGAACCTTGATTGGTGACTTGTTCCTTTACATTAGACCTGGTTCAACATTTCACGTAGCTTAGAAATAACTAATTTAAAGTAGGCTAGATTTATATACTATTATTTATCGTCTTGTTAACTTACTGTACTACCGTTATATCTTTGTTAGGGTTCTATGTTAAGTTTGACTAATTTAGTCGTCAAAGGTAAGAGTAATTTTTTAATTGATGCCATTGGGCTTAGCCTAGGCCTTGTTTTTGGCTTTCAGGCCTAAAATGTATATCTGCTGATTTATAAAATTTAGCCTAAGTAAATTTAACTTAAGATCGCCTTTTAACTTATTGATAACTTAGGGCCTATGGAATCTTGCTTAGTTTAGTGATGGGAGAATCGAATACAGAATCGAATAGTATTCGAATACAGCCCGAGTATTCGTAGATTCGAATACTTCAGATTCGTACGAATACTGATAAGTAAGTTAAAATTTAAATTGGATATTTAAATTTATAATTGATGTATGATCTATTTTTAAGTACTATTGTAACAATGCCTATTACAAAATGTTATGTTTAATGGCTGCAATAAATCTTATTGAATCTTATTGTGAATACTCTTGACCTCAGATTTTGCAGGATTTCTTGCATCTAGAAAGCGAATTCGGGGGATTCAAAAATGTATTCAACACTTTTTCAACTACTGACTTCCCTTTTGAATATCTTACGAATCCGTAGCATTTGTAAGAGTATTTAATGTTTTTACTGCAGCATTTGTTTTCATCTATTCGTTATAATTTTACCATTAGCTATATAATTTACATAAGATTATTATTAATCGTTAACATTTAGAATATATTGGATATTTAAAATATTAGGTTACTAAACTGGTAGAGGGCAATTGAATAGAATTTATTATAACTTCAACCGATTTATATAGTTACATGGCAAAATAACATGCATATCTGATGTAAATTATCCATACAAATGAATAAGACATATTATTTAAGATATTAATTAGTTAATATAATAGAAAATAATACATTAATAAGACTGTAACTGACCATGAAATAATTATAAGTCAAAATAAATGTACCTTTTAAAAATCATATAGTTTAAAATTACATAGAATAAATTATATTGATGAATTAATTACTGTAAAACGAAATAACAGTGGCCAAAAGAACGGGAAAAAAGAATTACACACTCATTTTCCATGCTTTGCATACTCAAAGGTGTTTGAATACAAGTATTCGTAAAAGTATTCGAATACAGGGGAGGCTACGAATTCACGGTATTCGATTCTTGAAAGTATTCGATTCTCCCATCACTAGCTTAGTTTAATAGGCCTAGGGTTTTGGTAAGCTAATGAAAAATCAGAGAAAACGTGACCTTAGTGGAGAGTGGTTAAAAGATTAGGCCCTAGGCCTAGCCTAATTTTAAAGGTTTTTCTTCTTAAAATGTTAACGTAACTTAAATGAGGTGCAGTGGAGTAACAACCCATTTACTCCACTGCTACTAGAATTTCAAATGGTTGACTTTGATCAGGCATATAAAATAATAGACAAAGTAACAAAGCTAAGATAGGCCTAAGGGGTACCATGCTTACATATCTGTTGGCACAAACAACCGAATGAGTAGTATCGATTATTCGATTGTTTCATTTGATATAACTTAATGTTTGGTTAGTTAGGTTAGGTTAACCTTACCTAACTAACCAAACGATATATCGATCGATATTTTCATTCGGTTGTTTGTGCCAACAGTTAACTTTTGGAAGTGTACCTGTGCCAACAGATATGGAAGTGTACCCGGCCTAAGTTACTGGGCCTAAAAACATACTGGGTTTAAAACATTTGATTTAAACTTTGGTATATTTCCTAAGTTTTACTTAACTTAAGCCTACTTTATATGTAGGCTAAACCAACTTTGGTACTTTGGTAGGCCTATGAACTTATATGGAGGCCACTTATTTTAAAGGGGTTTCTTACACCAAAGTTTCAAAAATCTAGGAAATTGGAAAGAACAAACTTTAAGTTAATTGCCTTACTGTACAAATATGACACAATTGCAATTTATTTATTTGCCAACGGATTTACACCAATTTTACAGTTTGATTGAGTTGTAAATTGCTCATTATGACTAGATAATCCATAATAATTTGCGGCCTTTGAGTTCTGCCTCCCAGAAGGCAGCGATGTGGCGGGGATTGAGTTGAATTTGTCGCCGCCGTTTGCTGCCACATGTAGGCTACTCCACCAAGTAGGTAAACAGCGTATGTTACGTCGGGTTATCATAAATATGTTTGTGTAGGACTTTCTTCGTTTCGTTATGAATCGAACAAGACTGCATGAGTCATCACTCAAGACATTATTTCAGATACGGGCGGTGACAGGTGATGCGCACGCTCTGGTCAAGGATCTGACCTTGGCCTACTTGGAGGGGATTTGGCGGGTGAAAATATGACTCATCTGGTACTAGTTTGATTCATAAAAAAAACAAGGAAAGTCCTACAAACATATTTAAATGATAACCCATTCTAACATAACCGCTGCAACGCGCTGTAAGAGGGTGGCCTCCGGATAATACCAAAGTACGGTACCGAATTTTCTTTTCTAATTTTTAATTTTTGTTGTTTTTGTAAACGTTATAACACGCTGTAAGTTACTACCTGTAGTAGGCCTAGAGGCCTAATTATGTTAAACCCCTATTTGTGGGTAAGTTTAAGTGGACTACAGCTTCCATAAATAATTAGCTTTAAAACCCTAAGTTAAGTTAGTATTGGGCAAGTGGGTAAATAGTACACACTTACACATTTGTAATTTTGAAAATAACTTTTCTTCAATAATTCTTGCGCTAACTTAAAGTCCCTAAAAACTCAAAATGTAAAACAATCTATTTTAATATCTAAACAAACTAAGAATCAAATTATGTATTTGTCAAGATGGATATGCCTGTACGTACACCATATCTTTGTCTAAAAAAGTCTCTGTTTTCTTTGGATGTTGTTATCTTAATATATTAAATCCAATATTTTAAAGTCCTTTAAATGCGTTACTAAACGACCATCCGATCGTGATGAAACTTTAGGGAAGTAAATTAGTAGCCTAGGTATTAGGCCTAGATACAAAATGAACAGTTTTATTAGCCACATTGAGTTTAATATTTTATGATTTTAGGGTTCTATTTCCAAGTTTTTAAAGCCAATATTGACAGTTGACACAAAAATCTTTGGTTTGGGTTTTGGATTTCAAAAAGTCTCAATTATGATAACATTCTCCCTGGTTTTAGTATAGTATACATTGCATTGTATAGTAAATGGGCCCTGGGTGCAGGTCTACGCTAACTCAAAGATTATTCCCTATTTGGGAAATTACTAAAAGTAAATAAACTTTCACAATGTTTCAAAAATGATGTGCAAAATAATTTGTGTAATGTTCTGTTTGCCTTATTAGTTGGCCCAGATGGTAATGCAAATAATGGAAAGTATTTTGGTTAGTATTTTGTTTTATGGTTAGGCCTACAATAAAAGTTTAGTCTTGTTCTTGTTCATGTTGTCAATGCTAGTGGCGTTTATAACATGCAGTTAAGTAAGAGTAGGCTACCGGTTCTTATTTGTCAATTAAAGAGATATTTTTATGGAGAATGATTTAAAAAAAACATTGCAAATCACAACTGTATTGGACAATGTGGACTAGCAGTGGCAGGAAATCGGTAGCCTATATAGGATGGACTAAAATATCAACATTTTAGATGGCTGGAAAGGATTACTATTACGGCCTTGACTAACACACAGCTGAATTTTAGAAATTTTACTGTATTTTTAAATTTTTTTCTGTTTTCTACGCCAATGGCCATAATGAAAAACACATTTTTACCGTTTTGAAAGGAAACAATCCGTTTCTATCTAACGTCTACCTTCATTTTGTTAGAGAATCATTAATTTTAAATCATGCAAACTTTGCAGACGTCTTCGGTGATCGCAGTATTAGTGTAAGAATGTTGCATGCAAACTTGACACATCACTCCTGAAAAAAAAACAGGGTTAACAATATCACAAATATAAAGCTTAAAATCACATTTATCTCTGTTCTAAGTGTTGGACAGGTGACTCATAGCATAGACAAAATGAATTAAATATAGACCGTCAGCTTTGCTGCGGTTACCATAGGTTCTGGCGTACATCGCTGGGAGCGTCATGTAGTTACGGCCTACGCGTTACGTAACTACACGGCGCTCCCAGCGGTGTGCGCCAGAACCTATGGTAACCATAGTAACCAATGCACGGCTGACAGTCTATATTTTATTCTTTTTGTCTATGCTCACAGGGGAAAAACATTTTCAATGTTTAAACTCCTCACACAACCCACTTAGGGTCACAAATTCTAGTTTACTAAACTTTGATGTAAAACATTTAATCACCATAATAAGTATCTCAATGGTTCCAGATGTCTTCACCTCACAACATGGACTTGGCAACACCATCCAGCTCGATGTCGGAACAATCGGCATCGGAGGGAGAGAAGACTGATACAACCAAACTTAGCCCAACAGAATGTCTGGAGAGTGAAACTCAAGTGCCTGGGACCTCGAGTGAGGAGGAGGTAGTGGTGGAAGTGAAGGCGACGGCAAGTCCATCTAAGAACAGTGAGGGGGAAGTGGAAGAAGAGGGTGGGGAGGAGGACAGTGAAGAAGAAGTGGATGATGATTGGCTATGGAGTGGAACTGGAGTGAGTGATGATGACGTTTCTGAACAGGCAACGTTTGTTGTGTCCTCACAGAATCCCCCTTCAAATAGAGTAGGTGAAATCGAGGAGCTAAGAGCGGGCCTTGCTGTAAGTACCTTAGTTGATTTTGTAGCTGTGAAAACTGTTTAGAATTAATTCCAATGTTTTACCTACCGGTACGTATCCATATAAAGTAATCCAGAAATAAAATAGACCTAATTAATTGTTTGCTTGACCACTTTTTAAATCAGTAGGCCTATTTTTTTCTTCCTAGATTCCTAAATTAATTCTGAGTTATAAAATGATTTTAAAATTTGTTTATCTCTTTTGTTGTTTCCTCCGCAACCGTTTTTGTTTTGCGAAACACACAAATCTTTGTGTATTTTTGTTACACATACATACATATTGTTGGCACTAATTTATTATTAGTGGGCAATAATACAGTACCTATTTAGGGGGTGTAGTAAATGCAAGTTTTAAGCATTCTGTTGAAAACTCAGGTGTAAACAGTTTTAAACAAATGTTTCAGACTTCTTTCGAAAAATGAACAAAATTTCTGTTGTAAACACTGAAACTGCCTAAAAAGTGTAAGCATTTCAGCACTTACCTACTGTATGAATGTTTTGTGTTGTGGCAAGCAATGTCATTAAACTAGCAAATTTTTTGTTAAACCCATTATATTTTTTGTCGCGATAAATAGCCCACAGAGGCTTAAGTATTTTAGGATTAGAAACAATTTTCTTTCATAAGTTAGGCTACCCTTAGCTAAATAAACACTACCGGTAGCCTTAATTGTCAAATTTTTATTAGGCCTAAGTGAATTAATTTTTTTAAAAGGTTTACAAGAAAATTTTTTCCCTCACTCTACAGAGGTAGAGTAGTGGCAATTAATCTGTTGAAATATATTCAATCATAAAACAATCAGTTCAACAAACTAATTTTTTGCTTAAATTTAAATTTTTCACTAGCTGTAATTTTGTGTCCAGCTGTAAAATTTCATTGGACTTTTTTACAATTTGCAAACAAACATTTAATTTCATCAAGCTTAGCAAAATCAATAG
The DNA here is from genome assembly GCF_028750875.1 of Macrosteles quadrilineatus. NCBI lineage: Eukaryota > Metazoa > Arthropoda > Insecta > Hemiptera > Cicadellidae > Macrosteles > Macrosteles quadrilineatus. The sequence continues at coordinate 22,328,253 of NW_026542598.1, forward strand.
GTAGCCTAATAGGCCTCTGAATATGTGGTTTGACCTAGAAATAATTAGAACACAGATGAAACCATTGTTGTTCGATAGTGAAAAGTATTGTGAATAACATATCAAAAGTCTCCAAAAATATCTTTGGTGGAACACCACCATTTTTCCAAAATGGCGGCCAAATCCAGTAGTTTTTTGCTTTTTATTGAAATTCTGACTTTCCAGTCAATATTGGTGAAAAGTCGTCAATACATTTAATGTTCCTCTTGAAATTACCTTTAAAATGATACCAAATACATGTACCTACAACAAAGATAAACCCCGTAGAAATAATAAAATGTTTCAAAGAAAAATATTTTTTATAAATTATTAATGTAATAGTCCAAGCAAAATAAAATTAACGTACACAGGAATCGTATAAAAATTTGCAAGTAAACATTTTATGGTTTTTTTTTATTGTTGTGGTGTGCAGAGTGACATACCAAAAGTTGCAAAAATCAGTCCACGGGAAACCCCTAAATTAAGGAAAAAATTGCGGCTTTTCCCAATATTGGACAAATTTTGCAACAAAAGATACCACATGTTTTTTTGCACATTTTTCGAGATATTGACTTGGAACCACGACCGATATTTATTGGATAGTCCGTACTTAATTTCAATAGGGGACGCTTTTTGGGCAGTCATCTTGGATCAGCTATATTGGATCTGCCATATTGGATATAAATATTTTTTAATGTAATTATAGTGTTGTGACACATCATTATGAACTAGATTTCCACGCTGATTTCAATGCTGAAATCCGTTTTTAATTAAGTTTTTTCGTTGCTTAAGATATATTAAAACGAAAACTCTCCCCTATACATCAGTTATGGACGTATCGTAAGTTATTTTGAAAATGTGTTTGGATTATTTTTCTCCAGGTATTATTATTGCTTGCAGTTCGTTCTGGCCTTAAAATATTCAGTGATAAAAGATCTTTCATTTTAGTTAGCTTTAATTTTGTTTTATTTATGGTTAAAACAGACTAGTTATAGACGAGGTACAAACCCCAACACAAAATTAAATTAAACTTTTTTATCAGTTTTTGTTAAAAGATTTATATCTCGGGTTGTTATTATGTTAACAAGTTCATTCTGGTATCAAAGTACTCAGTAAATGTTTGGCTTTAATTTTATTGATTATTAAATGACACATGACAAATTTAAAACGAATCATGTAGGCCTACCTTCAATGAACTATTGAATGAATTATTGTTATTTTGAAATTTGTCTTTAGTTAAAGACATTTATCCCCAATTCTAAATAACTCCCAATAAGGAATCCACAGCTAAAATAAAAGTCAATACTTGAACGAATAGCTATGACGAGTTTTTCCCGTTTTCACTTTGCACAACACTACAAAATAAAACCATAAAACGTTTTGTTGAAATTTTTTAAAGGCCATATCCTATATTTATCTAAATATAATTTCCAAGTTACACAGTTACAGTTATTTATAAGTACAGTTATTTATAAGTAAGTTAGTCATATGTACCATCAGTCAAACACCACTCCCAATCTGTTGGATCTGCTGGTGAACTATTTCCACGCCATACTTGAACCTGATAGTACAAAATTAGACTGTGGTAGTTTTCAATGTGTTTTTAAATTGTCAAAGTACGAAACGTCCATAAGAAATGTATGAGGGAGAGTTTTAGTTTTGATATATCTTAAAATCGTAAAACGCTATTTAAAAAACTGATTTCAGCATTGAAATCAGCGTGGAAATCTAGTTCATAATGATGTGTCACAACACTATAATTACATTAAAAAATATTTATATCCAATATGGCAGATCCAATATGGCTGATCCAAGATGGCGGCCCAAAAAGCGTCCCCTATTGAAATTAAGTACGGACTATCCAATAAATATCGGTCGTGGTTCCAAGTCAATATCTCGAAAAATGTGCAAAAAAACATGTGGTATCTTTTGTTGAAAAATTTGTCCAATATTGGGAAAAGCCGCCATTTTTCCTTAATTTAGGGGTTTCCCGTGGACTGATTTTTTGCAACTTTTGGTATGTTACTCTGCACACCACAACAATAAAAATAAAACCATAACATGTTTACTTGCAAATGTTTATACAATCCCTGTGTACGTTATTTTTAGTTTGCTTGGACTAATACATTAATTTATAAAAAATATTTTTATTTGAAATATTTTATTATTTCTACGGGGTTTATGTTTTGTTGTAGGTACATGTATTTGGTATCATTTTAAAGGTAATTTCAGGAGGAACATTAAATGTATTGACGACTTTTCACCAATATTGACTGGAAAGTCAGAATTTCAATAAAAAGCAAAAAACTACTGGATTTGGCCGCCATTTTGGAAAAATGGTGGCGTTCCACCAAAGATATTTTTGGAGACTTTTGATATGTTATTCACAATCCTTTTCACTAACGAACAACAATGGTTTCATATGTGTTCTAATTATTTCTAGGTTTTGCTATTTATTTTCTTATTTTAAGGGGCCTATAACTTTATAATCTTAAGTAGTGTCTATAGGGTTTTACTTATTTTTATTTGCCCCATTTAACAGTTTCAGACAAAATTGATGTAGGCCTACAATTAATTACAAATCATTAGTGTATATGTGCTGTGAGTGTATTTTTTAGCCCCTGGACTGTTGTTTCAATGATAGGCCTATGTAAAATACCCTATTATGATCTTTGTTAAGATCGTAAATGAGGATGAATAACCAATATTTTGAATTTCAGCGTAAAAGAAAACTTGAACACCTAGCAGAAGCTCCAAATGGATTACCATGTAAAAAATTATTTCCAGAAGACAAGACTGCTGTATCTAGGTAAGTAAAATCTATTAGGCCTAGCTAACATAATATTTGCCAACCAAAAATCTCAGCAAACCTGATCACACTGTTGCTTGATATTTTACAAATGGTTACAACTGTGTTTGTTTATATTAATGTAGGCTGGTTCACTTTCAAAGTTAATAATAAAATAAATAGCTTGGTTTACATAGATAAATCTCAACTGTCACTTACAGTAGTAATGTTTTCAATAATCTACTAACCACTGGACTATAATACAGGTAGATATATAACAGTATTATATAGATATATTATCTTACTTTTTAGGTCTTTACGCCTTTCTAAAAATGTTCAGTACCCTAGCCTAGATGTCGCCAACTAGTACTTTTGAGAGAAACTCAAAGTTTTTTTTTTACCAAAAGAAGTGCCTCCAGCAGAGTTTAAAGTAGGCCTACATTAGTTTTTCCCATAGTATTTTGTGTAACAAAAAAATGTTTATAAAGTTTTTATATTCAATTTATAGCGGACCCTTCAAGCACAAGAGGTGAATTGAACACACTACATCTAGCACTGCCTTAAGACAAAATGTGGAGGATTATGTAACAATAATAATTTCTATTGTGCAAAGAAATTGTTAAAGCCTTTATATTAAACATTTGTTCTTGGTATGTTACAGTGTAAAAAAGAAACCAAATGAAAACCCTTCAGGAGAAAAAACAAGACATCAACGAAGTGTAATTCCATCCAAAGATAATCCACCAGTAGAAATAACCGATTGGCTTAATAAATTCAAGGTGAGTTCACCCATCGTGTAATATTCTTGGATATTTGTAATGCCATACTATCTGTATCATGGTTTTTTCTTTACCCGTTCTTCGGAGTGATGATACAGAACTGAATAGTGGATGGATAAGAATATGTATAGGCCTATACAGTAGACTTCCTCTCGTCCGGAAACCTTTTAACCGGACATTGGTTTAACCATGCTACACTAGGCAGAAGTGATATCTCTGGACAATTTTTATCAGCAAATTTTCATGAAGACAAGATTCGCAGGAATTAGGCGGCATGGAAACGATTTTTCTCGTGGAAAAGGTTTAGACCCGTGATCAAGCGTCTAGTTACAATGTTCTCCCAAATTTAAGTAAGGGTTGACTGACCACAGAGGCAGCAAGGGACAGACTGTCTACATCAGTCTGTCCCTTTCTAATTGTGCGGTCGGCCTGTTTTTAACCCTCCAACTGGCACTGGACAAACTCTATAGTATCAAGGCACTTTTGGCGATTTTGCAGTCATATTTTCAAAAATCAAATAAACTAAACCAACAGAGCATTATTTTAATTTTACAGGGTGTCTACTGATCAGAAAAATCACAGAATTCATGGAAAAGTCATTGACTTTGCTAGAAAAAAGTATCACTGAAAAGTATCAAAATTTCAGAGTCACAAAAATCACAAAAAATAGGGCCTAGCTAAATTCTTATGTTTTGCACCTTGCTGCAGACAATAATAAAAATTCACTGATTCATAATGCAGAATCAGTGAGAGCGAATATACTTTGGGAGCAGGCAACCAACTCAAATCGTCACGGCACAAAATATTGTCTCCCTGACTATGTTCAAGTCACTGGAAATTACTGTCTTATCCAAAGGTTGTACATTTTCGTAGTTTAAGCCCCCCCCATCAAAGTCAATAAATTTAGTTTGATCAACTGGTGGACACACTGTTTTAGTGTTTACACATTGTTTAGTTCTGTTAACATTAATAAAATACCACTTTTCCTGTACTACTTGAGGCAAACTTGATATATTTTGTTTGTTTATAGACGTGGTCTAATGCGGAGAGGCTTCTAGCCATTGATGGTCTCATTGAACTATGTGAACCAACGCAAGTCAGGCATATGATGCAGCTCATCGAGCCTCAGTTCCAAAGGGATTTCATCTCACTCCTTCCTAAAGAGGTAAGAACAAATCAGGTACAAGTCGTAAGATTAAAACATGTTTGGAATGGAAGTTGATTTTGTTGAGTTAGCGAAATCTTACCATAATCATGTATGGGATTGGAGAATAATAATGTTAGGCTCGTCACACACTGCGTGCGGTCTGGTTAATTCTGATCCGGTGTTTTCACTGATGACGTTTCCATGACTGCGGGTGATGACAATGACATTTCTGTGACCGCGGGAGACGATGATGAAGTTTCCGTGATCGTGGGTGAAGGCAATGACGTTTCCATGACCGCGGGTGATGTTGATGACATTTCTGTGACCGCAGGAGACGACGATGATGTTTCCGTGACCGCGGGAGATGACGTTCCCATGACCGCGGGAGACAACGATGACGTTTCCGTGACCGCGGGTGACGACGATGACGTTTCTATGACCGGGATATAACCTCACGATATAATCTCGAGTCTGGCAAGCTGTGTAAGCGCTAAAAAATCATTTCGGGAGTTAGCGCGCAAAAAACGTTGGAAATTTTAGTATGGAAAAGTAGGAACTTAACTACCGGGATTTATTTTTACTCATGAATTACTTATGAATTTTTTCTGGTTGGCCAGGTTGTTACCCTGACACAAGAGAGATTGGTCTGCGCATGCGCAAGCTCTCCGGCGCCGGAAGCTTGTCGGTAACCTATCGCTTCTTATCCGAAATAATTTTACCGGACCGCACCTGACGCACCGGACCGGATTCAGTGTGGAGACTTTCATTTGAATTAATGGTTTTCGAATTTACCTGATCCGATATTACCGGACCGGACGCAGTCTGTGACAAGCCTTATTGTTAATTGTTTTAGATAGCAAAATTCCACTATTGAGTTTTTTTAATGTTAGTAAAATTACAGTGCCGTGAATACATTTCTTTTCACATTGAACTATTAAAGTTCTGCTTCCCACAGAAAAATTTAATCGCTATTGAATTGGAAATTAAAATTAATTAATGGGAAATTTTTAGCTCTTATACAACTTTTGGATTAAACACCATGATGGCAAAGAAACGTAAAGTTTCTTTCATCATTTCTTAACTAACCCTTGGACAACCACCGCTCAGGTAAACCACCCCTTCCTGGGTAAAACTGTAGGGCATATTTTACCTGAATTTTGAAACTGGTTAATATAATCTTTAGAACGAATCCAGAGACTTCCGTTCCCATCGTTATAATGTAATACTATGCAATTGTGTCTGTAGAGGTATTGTTTTTTACTATGAAACACAACAGAATTTCATTTGGAAAAATATAAATTAGAAAAAAATCATTGAATTTGCTAAGTTAATTTTAGAATGTAACTGTAGGCTATGTAATAAATCCAGCAAGTAAGTTTCAGTTTATAAGTACAGGTATGTAGGTAAGTACTTTTCATACCTATTTTCACTCAAGAAGAATAAAAGTTATCACAAAACATTGCAATGAAGTATTGGCATATGCGGCTAAGTTTTTCACTAACTTAATATCAATAGTATTCTCATTTTAATGTAAGTTGGTTAGGCCTACATCTTGAAGACATGAAAGTCAGTGATTACCGTATTCTTTTTTATGAGTGTAGGCTATTATATTTTTTGTAACTATCCACAGCTGGCTCTATACGTGTTGTCGTTCCTGGAGCCGCGTGATCTGCTGAGAGCAGCACAGACTTGTACCAGCTGGAGATTCCTCTCTGAGGACAACCTGCTGTGGAGAGTCAAGTGCAGAGAGGCCGGTGTAGCCATGGACAGTCAGACAAGCAAGAGAATGCGCCACCGTCAACCCAACGCTAACAACCCTGCATCACCTTGGAAGGTACGGTTAGGGCTCCGGTTTGTTACGACTTTCTGTAACTTATTTTCTACAGTACAGTCGAACCTCTATAAGATGAATTTCAAGGAGTGGGTGGAAATTCGTACTATCGAGGTATTCTTAATAAAGAGGTTCATTTTATCGAGGTTTAATACCGCCGTTATTAGTCTTATAGAGGTTTCTCCTCTGCACAGGCACGTGCCAAACAATGAATAAGGAAGGAAGAGGAATGGGTGGGGTTTCATGTTGAGACAAGCTTCTGTTTGTTTTTAAAACTCGTCTTATCGAGTAATTTGTTTTACCGAGGTTCAACTGCAGCTGGTTTCACAATATTAAAACATTTAGGTACCGGTACTTAGAAAAAAAAGGGAACAGATAGCCGCTTGTTTACCTTAGGAAAAGTCTAGGTAGGCCTAGGCCATGGTACCCATATAGAAGATACAGAACACTATATATTTTTCCTGGAGGACTATGTCAAATGTAGAAATAGATAGAAATCCAAGTATGAGTGGTACCATGTACACGTTTCTCTACAACTCTCTTTTTCTCGAATTGAATAAAGTTCCTAAGGGGATAAAAAATGTGTTTTCTATGTCCTCTATGTGTGCCCTGACCTAGCTGTACTTTTTTTAAGGTAAGCTACGGGTTTTCCTAAAATTCACAATTCTGGTGTAAAGCCTGTCCTGAAACAAAATTTACTTAAAGTACTAAATTGCTTTGATTATACCGGCAATTACGGCAATTTGATTACAGTAGAGTCCCGCAAACTCAGCACTCGATAACCCGGCAGTCTGGATAACTCGGCCATCACCTGGCTCAGAAATTTAGTGATTTTTTGAGTCCGAGTTAAACATGAACTCAAGCCAGCTCAAGTCAAATCATTTCCAGCTCGTACAAATGATTTGTTTTACTATATCTGATGACTTAATACTAACTTGTAATATAAAAGGACATATAAACAAACATATAAATTAAAGGAGTAGTTAATAAGATTAAAAATTGTATTGTTCTTGTTTTTAACCCTAGTTCCCAATAACCCGGCATTTCACAAACTCGGCACCCTTACAGTCCACATTACGCCGAGTTTGCGGGACTCTACTGTACTGGCAATGTAATTACTATGCGGTGTATTGCATTGCTATGCTGCAATTGACTTTGGTGTTTTTGAATTTCATGGGACGTTGGTTGCAAATATCTTTATGGAGGTCTAGTGTTTTTATCTCTGGGAAAACCAGAATCAAGTTGTTCACTCAAAGTACTTGGAAATTAATGGTTAATTGGGATTTGTAGCAGTAGTTTATGCAACAATATACATTTCAGGCTGCCTTCATGAGACATCATCGGATAGAGATGAACTGGAGGGTAAAGCCGATTAGACCACCTAAGATCCTGAAAGGTCACGATGATCACGTCATTACATGTCTTCAGTTCTCCGGCAATAGGATTGTCTCAGGATCCGATGATAATACGCTTAAAGTTTGGTCTGCAACAACGGGTAAGGTAAGGACAGATTTATTTAGGAATTTCTTAAATCACAATTCCTCCTTATTAAACTCCAAACAAGTGCCAATATTGAACTCACCCAATTTTTCAGTACCGTAATGTTAATGTAGAGAAAACACCCCACTTGCCTCCTTATCTTGCCAAGGTAGTTGTAGAAATCGTAACTTTCAACAACAATGAGTCAAAAGATAGTTGATTTTTAAATCTGACACTCAATTGTGGTTTACTTGTCTAAAAAGGCCTAAGCCAGTTCTTAGGGTTTGTTCCATTTCTGTAGGCATGTCACTAAAAGAGAAAAATAAATTAAAAATCCTGTGTGTAATCATTTAGGGCAATTTCGGTATGCCAATGGGTTAATATTTCACCACCACAGAGGACTCAAAATGAAGTAGGCGAAAACTTAAGTCATTTGTGTATTGCTTATTCCTATCTATTAACATGTAGATTGTAACAGCTGATTGGTTGCAGTGTTTGCGGACACTGGTGGGACACACCGGTGGAGTATGGTCTTCTCAGATGTCTGGAAGCATCATCATCAGCGGCAGCACCGACAGAACGCTCAAGGTGTGGAACGCTGAGACTGGAGTGTGCCTTCACACGCTTTACGGCCACACGTCCACTGTACGCTGTATGCATCTGCATGGCAAAAAGTGAGTATGTTGGTTATAAGAGGCCTGACTTAGTACTTAGGCCTACTTAATTACTTTTTGGAGTGGTTCAAGAGACGCTACATTGAGGGTGTGGCACATAGAGAGTGGGGAGTGTCTACATGTACTGGTAGGCCACCTAGCATCCGTACGATGTGTGCAGTACGACGGTAGACTGGTAGTGTCTGATCAGTAACAGTGTGACTATGGTTTACAGAGAGGTGAGTGGTTCAAGAGACGCTACACTGAGGGTGTGGCACATAGAGAGTGGGGAGTGTCTACATGTACTGGTAGGCCACCTAGCATCCGTACGATGTGTGCAGTACGACGGTAGACTGGTAGTGTCTGATCAGTAACAGTGTGACTATGGTTTACAGAGAGGTGAGTGGTTCAAGAGACGCTACACTGAGGGTGTGGCACATAGAGAGTGGGGAGTGTCTACATGTACTGGTAGGCCACCTAGCAGCTGTACAATGTGTACAGTACGACGGCAGACTGGTAGTGTCAGAGCAGTAACAGTGTAACTATGGTTTACAGAGTCGTGAGTGGTTCAAGAGACGCTACACTGAGGGTGTGGCACATAGAGAGTGGGGAGTGTCTACATGTACTGGTAGGCCACCTAGCAGCTGTACGATGTGTGCAGTACGACGGTAGACTGGTAGTGTCTGGTGCGTACGACTACATGGTCAAAGTGTGGAACCCGGAGAGAGAAGAATGCCTGCATACGCTACAAGGGCACACCAACAGGGTGTATTCTCTCCAGGTAACGTAGTGCTCATACTTACAAATATAATATTGATTACTGGTCACGTAGGGGTGTTCGTGTCCCCAAAGCTTTATGGGTCTAGGAGAGATTGTCGTGACTGGAGAAGAAATTCATTATTTTACTGTTACTGCCCATGACATTCACAAATTTGTTGTGATAGTGAAATAAGGCCAACAAATGCTGTGATTTAGGAACTAGATCACAATTTTGGTGTAACAGTGGGGACGATCATGATTTTGCTATTACTGCAGAAAATGTTCTCTTTTTTGGAATAACTTTGATAAACATTGCTTTTTGGCATAAAACAATCACGGTTTCACTGCTAACCGTTAAAGCCCTTCACGATTTTGCTGTGTCCAAGGCAGATGTTCTCGATTTCACCATGACTGTAGAAGATGTTCTTGTTTTCTCTGTAACTGCAGGAGACGTTGAAAACTTCCTGTAGAAAATGTTCACGATTATCGCCGTGACCGTGGAATAGGTTCACGATTTCATTCTGACCGTAGAAGAGTTCACAATTTTACCGTGAAATGAGGAGATGATGTACAATATTATGTATAAACCGGTTGTAGCTGTTAATGATAGTATTCAAGAATCAAATACAGAATACAGAATCAATACTCTGCAAAGCAACCGGTTTGGACCCTGACCGCTTTGGTTTACAGACCTGAGGGTTAAAACCTGACACAAAGTAATAGAGTCAGGCTCACAGACCAACCATGCTTGTTCTAAGGGTCATATTAATTTGTTTAGTTTTAAAGTACCTGTAATTCTAAGTGATATTTTTTTCTGTTAAGCTACCACTTTTCCCAATCTAGGTTACACTAGGATCTTGAACAGTCATCATAAACGCAAACATTAATGAATGGACACAACGATATTGAACAACTGTCAACTATTTAACCTAATGATAATTAAGGTAGCTGGTATAACGTGATAGTGATTGATGTCTTCCAAATGTTTTCAACCTTTTGTAAAATTGTTGTTAGCTTAAATGTTGTGTCCAGGTGTTTGTGTTTGCGTTTATAAATACTCTTTTCAACCCTAGGGATAAAGAGGATCATTCCATTCTAAAAACCTGTTGTGGCTTGACAAGAAAATCCTGGAATTCTTAACAGTAGTTCTGCTACAGGATTTTCAATTTTTTATTTGTATTATAAAGATTCTATCTGGCTCTTCTAGCTAATAACATCCAAGAAACCAAGCAACAAATAAAATCACTTCAGGAAATAGCCCAGAGCATAGGTCTAAAAATTTCTTTTGAGAAAACTGAAATAATGTTAACAAAACCACCATTGGCTAACAAAATCAAAACTGGAGAACATTGCATCAAAATTGTAGAAAATTACAAATACTTAGGTGAAGTTATAACATAACATACAATCTTAAAGAAAATCCATCATGGCAAAATAGAATTAATAAATTGATCAGAATGCAACATATTACTAAAAACACATACAACAAAAAATGTCTATCAATATTAACAAAATTGAAACACTACAAAGCAGTCATACTTCCACAAAAAACATATGCAAGTGAAACTATATTTAAAACAACCAACACTGTAGCAATAGATAAAATACTGAAAATAGAAAGAAGAATCATCAGAACGTGTATAAACAAAAAATATCAAAAAGATGGAGTTTGGAGACTGGCCTCAAATAAAACTGTAGCCTATATAAGGAGATAGAGCCATTGACAAGTATAATTAAAAAGAAAAGAATTTCATTCATAGGACATCTTTTAAGGATACCGGAAAATAGAATAAGCAAGAAAATAATTAACAAGTTGTGGAATAGCAAGAGTGCCTTTTAGTGGGGGAGCTACAGTAAAAAAACCATAAGAAAACTGCAAATTGTGATAAGAGTATGCCCTTTGGTGGGAATGTAGTTTAAGGTTAGGCAATGCAAATAAGATGGGGAGGCACCAACCAAAGTTGCTATAATCCAAAATGGCGGGATTTTTCAAAATGGCTGCCTGTATTTTGGGTTTCTATATATTTTCTTTTGATATACATCATGCAAAATGGTGTTTCTGACCAATGTTTTAGTTTTTAGGTATAAGGTAAGTAAACAAGTTAAATAATAATGTAATAAACGTAAATTTATTTACAGAAAATTTATATCACCAAATAAAAAAACACGCTATATTTTATAAGTTGCAGAATATTTCTACCAACACCATTTTTAGCTAATTTGCCTATAGGGAAGTAGCTATTACCGTAGGTAGCATGGTAAGACCTAGGCCCGGGACCTATTTACTTTGTCATTTTAATGTCACCAGAGGCAAAAAACACCATTCGTTCAATTTGTTATATATGTACCTACATATTTGTGTGTGTGTGTCCGTGAACGCGATAACTTGAGTAATTTTTGCCCGATTTTGATGAAATTTGGTTTAAAGGTGTAAGGCGGAATAAAGAAAGAGTTCGCGAATCAACATGATCGGACCATAGGAACGGTATTTTGTTTTATGGGGTAAAAATTGGGTTTTCTAATTGTTGAACCTCAAAACATAAAATTTTCCAATATATATCTCTATACCTCTATACCTCTCTATAAATCTAATATAGTATAGACCTTATTAAAGAGCTTAAAAACAAATGATTTAGTATATCAAAGTGTTTTTGTAGGGCTATTGGTAACAGAAAAAAATAAAAAATTGTAAATTTAAAATGTTCATGTTATTTTTATGGAGAATATTTTAAAATGTTGTAGTTTGCTTGTTTATAGATATATATAAATAAAAATGGTAAATTTATTTATCTTATACCAAGCTATTAATATTTGACTGAAAAGTAACTTTATTAGTTTCCTTGTAGCAGCAATCCTAGGTACTCGTTAAAACTAATGTTGTTTAAATAGATTTAATTGAAAATCAATTCAGACAAATAGAAATTCGCTTAATCTGCAGGTTTGCTGCGGCGGGGGTATTATTGTTCACATTCATTGTATTTGCACGATAATGTGCAAGATAAACGAGCAGTTCTGCAGCTGCACTTGTTTTTACAGAATTTGCAAACACATTTTATGAGTTCTTTGCAGGAAGAGTGACAAGGAGAGACAAGGAAGAGTGGTTTCGGAAGAAGAAAGAAAACAACGGTCGGAAAGAAAGAAGAAGTATTGGGCGGACAAGAAGAAGAGACAGAATTTAAAAAGAACCTAACCATTATATTGACTTAAGTGGTCCAATGCTGGCCATAAAATAATAATAATAAAGACTCTATAGGCCTAGGTGCTTTGATTGGTGTAATTGTTGACATAGTTTGACGGAGTGCACGTGGTGAGTGGCTCGCTGGACACCAGTATCAGAGTGTGGGAGGTGGAGACGGGAGCTTGTAAGCACACTCTGATGGGTCACCAGTCGCTGACGTCGGGTATGGAGCTGCGGAACAACATTCTGGTGTCGGGCAACGCAGACTCCACTGTCAAGGTGTGGGACATCCTCACTGGGCAGTGTCTGCAGACTTTGTCAGGTAAAAATAGACTTGCTGATAATCTAAACAAAATATAAAAATTTGTAGGATGAAGTGTTTCAGAAATATATTAACATGGATTTGTAACAATAAAACAATTTCCTTCTAATTATTTAATGATGTAAGATTGAAAATTTACTAAAAAATATGTTGTGAACAAAGATTCTGGACGATAGATTACACACAAATCAGATCCAAGAAGTTGTTTTTTGATTAAAAAAAATAAAACTGGCACAATGATGATAGAGTTATTTTTCTGAATAGGCTGATTACAACCTTATCCCACAGCGATCTGAGTGCCTAATGAATTTTATTATTTAAAAAACGAATATCTGTGCTAAAAATAGTTTAACAAATAGTGTTTTCATTTTTTATACTTTGAGTCATTCACTTTTAGTTGAAGGTATACTCCATTCACAATATTTAGGCGGTTTTATGGGAAGAAATCTATTGCCTCCATGTCTTTTCTATTTATGTGCCCAGCCCTGCAAGGTCTGCGTATGAGATCCCTTGGCCTATCGGCTGGAGATCAAAGGGAAGAAAAGGTTAACATAGTCAAAAGGATCTCATGGTTCACCAAGGACCTGGGATTTGACGGAGAATGAGTACCTGTGTGAATGAGGGTGTACAATTAGCTGTTCCAGTTGCGATGCAATTCCATGGTAACTTAAGCCTGGCCCTCTGTAAAAAAACCTTCATGTCTTTATCCTACCATTAAAACATAGCTCAACAGCTGAGATTTGTTAAAACGTCTAACAGCTGCAACATATGTAAAGTAAAAAAAAAAGTGATATGGGAACTTCCCCTCTAACTGCCTAAACATTGTGAGCGGACTATAGTTGATAAGTTAATAACTGTAGCATTCTTTCTCTGTTGAACATATTATTTTTAAGTTATCATGATCAATTAAAAATCAGCAAAATTGATTGAAGAAATTGTTTTGGAAGTCTACATCATTTATATGACACATTGTACTTTTAAGCTTTTGGTGCATTTTGACACACCGGCAGCATATTGGTCAAATTATAGCATACCCGGTATCTGAATTATTTTTAAGGACTAAAAGGAAAGTTTTGTCATTTTTAAATTTCCATTTCCGTATTTTAGGGCCGATGAAACACCAGTCAGCTGTTACTTGTCTCCAGTTCAACAATCGTTTTGTGATCACGTCTTCAGATGATGGGACTGTCAAACTGTGGGATGTGCGAACAGGTAAAATTATGAAATATACTAAATTGTTTATGGTCTTTTCAACAATAAGACACAACATTGTAGCTGTTGTAAGTTGCTAAGCTAAATATTGAGTCCTTCAGTCCATGAATAAGTTCTTGTTCCTGAACAGGTAAAACTTTTTTCTTCTCAGTTATTCAATTCAGCTTGTGCTCTTACAGCTCATGTAAAACATAAGTGCAGTTAACACTTATATTCTAAGACATTTTCATCTCTGTTTACCTATTTTTTAAGAGGTTGGTGGCCTCTTTTACCTTACATTTGCCCGTCCACATGGGCCACAGAGGCCTGTGTATTGAACATACAGCAAAGCAAGAGGTGAGCCAGTACATTAAAGGGCAAATTCAACTAAAAAAAGACGTGACTGGTAGCCGGATCCAAAGCCATGACATCACTGCTAGGCCGGAAGTCCTTAATGCTACCAACTGAGCCACTGACTCACCTAAACTAAATATTTTCATGGACAACAGTTTACCAACTGAATCTAAACCAATAAAGTTGTTTTTTTGATTGAATACAGATGACAGAAAACTGAAACCGGCTGTGGAAGATAAACAAAAAGGTCAGATTACACAGACAATAATAAATACCCTCGCCGCAGCAAACCTAGAGTCTTAAGTGAATTTCCACTTGCCTGATTTACTAGATTTCCTTTAATATGCAACACTTATTTCCTACCCAAATACATTTGATTTTAGGTTTGCTGCTACAGGGAAGTAATAAAGTTTGTATTTTAGTGAAATGCTTAGTATAAAGTAAATACATTTTCCAAATTTGATCACAATAAATTGATAAACTAGCAAACCACAACAGTTTACTTATTCTTCATAAGAATAATATGGGGATTTTAAATGTAGTTTCTTGGGATTTTCTCTGGCACCATTACACATACATTCCAATGTACTAAATTATTTGTTTCTTAAGCTCTACAAAATGGCTTAGAAAGATATTGCAAAACTTAATATTTTGAGTGTCAAAAATGGATACAACTGTTTATCCCCTAAAAACCTCCATAAAAACCTGTTCCCATTGTCTGATCATGCTGGTTCGCGAACTCATTCAAATAAACAAGGATTTGTACAAAATTTCATCAAAATCAAATAATTTTTACTCATTATTGTGCTAACGGACACATATATAAATGTAGGCCTATATATGAATTGAACAGAGGGTGTTTTTGGCCTCTGGGGACCTCAAAATGAAAAGGTAAATATTGGTCCTAGGGCTAGGCCTTAGCATGCCTCAGTGATAACTTAGTTATGGGAAATACACTAAAACAACTATGTTATTGGGAAATATAAGATAAAGTGATTCTCGTTCACTCAGCCAGGTTGTGATTTGTACTATAACCAGGCCTGTGATGAACAGTATTTATTTAATTGTACAGTCAAGGGAGTCGGCTGGAGAACACTGAGCCATAACAATGAGTAAATTTAGTTTCATCCAAGTGAGAGGCATATTTAGCATGTACTGCATTCTAGTCATGGACACAGTTTTTAAAGAACCTAATAGATAGCACATTAAACAAAACTACTAGCAGGCCCTAAGTATTGCCAAATGGAGGAAAAAGTAAGGGCAAAAAACCTGGTCACACCATAAAAAAATACCGCAAAAAAGGCGTCAAGCACAATTTTGGGGTTAGGTTTCTTCTTCAATGCTTAACTACATTAATTATTATCAATATTCTGTTCCATTTCACTAAATCTAACCCAAACCCTACACTACACGTCAGCTTTGAAAACAAATTGAACTGGATTGAAGTATAAAACTGGCACAATGAGCGGCGATCACTTTGCAAGACTGAGCTCACACTGAAGCAAGGTTGTTGGCATGGGAGGAGCGGAGGTCGACATTTCCCAACTGAAGCTAAACCAATAAATCCAATCTGGATCGTTCCAGTGGTGCCGGTACCTCAGGGCAGGAATTCTTGCCCCGCACACTTAACGTGTTAATATAACTGTACTCAATAATATGAGCAAAAAAAAATAATATGCACAGTGCTCAATATTTCACTCAGGTATTCATAAATTACACAGATAAAACTTTCTCAGTAAAGGTTCATACTTATGATTAACAAATTTGTCTGAGAGGTTGGAAAAAATAACAAATAAAAATCATATTCCATCCATAATACCCTGACTTAAGTGGTTCACAAAATGTTTTTGTCCTTGTGAAGTGGCGCACCAGGAAAAATATTGAGAACAACTAGTTTAGACATACCACACAGAAATATGTCACGAATAGCATAGATAACCAAGGATTATGTAATCAAAATTCTACCGTTCCAATCTTGAACATTTTCTCTTTAGTTGATGCTTTTGGGCATTCTATTAGACCTGTACAAACCATCACATATTGTACAATTCCCCCAGTTGTCATTATGATTGTTTGCAGGTGAGTTTATCCGCAACCTAGTGGCGCTCGGCAGTGGTGGCAGCGGAGGTGTCGTATGGCGTATCCGAGCCAACGAGACTAAACTCGTCTGTGCCGTCGGCAGCAGGAACGGCACCGAGGAGACCAAACTGTTAGTTTTAGATTTTGATGTAGAGGTGAAATGAAACAAAGCCAAATTACCTCAGAAAGGAGAGTGCCAGTATTTATCATACCTCAAACTTTGCAAGTCGGAACCTGTTGTTGCGTTTGTGTTCAGCGACTTACGAGTTTCTGTAACACTATGTGGTAGTACTTTTGTAGTGTTGTGATATTTATTTTATATAAACGCTGTAAAAAGTATATGGTTTTTGCAGATTAGCGTAAATTATACACTTGTACTCAATATTTTTATGGAATCTTGTCTTTTCAATCTACCCTGGGATGTATGGTTTTCAGTATGTATGCTATAAGCTTAGGTTAAACCTTATGTCTTTTGAAGATATCATGCTCTATCTTTCATCCAACTCATATCTTATATCAGAGGTTCCTAAATTTTAGTGATTCTAGTGGCTTCTTGAATAAGACTTTTAATGCTATGAATGTTTCTTCTAACTAGACAGGACTGTTTATGCAGGGTGTTCAAAAAAATTGGGGACATAATTTTGGTAGTGATACCTTGGGTCATAATAAAGAGAAAATCACGAATACAACTTTTTCCAAAATCGCTTTGTTAACCAGATATCCGCCATTTTGTATTATAATTATTATACAATAATTACACAACTAAAATACAATAATTACAAACTATTCGCTTTTTCTAAGGTAGTTGTCCAAAATCACTATTTACTTCTTAAATTTTGTATATGCTCACTTGAGTTTTTGGGCCTTTGATATAATATGTGAGTTGGAATCCTGATGAAATATTCTTAAGTCTATGCTTATTTAATATGCCAAGGCTTTTTTTGTTACAAACTCTACTTATATTTTTCCACCTGACACGATTTTGGTGTTGTTTACATGCTCAATATAAATTTATTTATGCCAGAACTCCAAAATAATGGTCAGAACTTATAATGGTCTAAGATGAAGTAACAGTTAATAATATTTTGTACCTTGCCATGTTGTATGAATCCTATTCTGTTTAGTTGTAGCTCACTATAAAAACATAAATAGTTTACAATAACCGGCTAGTGTTGTAAAACTATTACTTGATTGCAAAAAAATGTTTTAGTTAGTTTTTAATTAAGGCTCAAAACTTTGTCTATAGCTTGAAAACGGTTTCCGTTTAAGATCACTATTTATTTTTTCTTTACACCCTTTGTTGATGATAGTTTATTCTAAAACATTATATTTTCCAAAAATTATCTGTCAGTTTATAGCTTGCAAAGTACACTGACAGCTTAAACGGGATTGAAGAGTAAGGGTGTGAAAATCACAATTTGAACATGTTTGTTTATGATATTAGACTTAAAATCGAGTTTTCCTATTATTAAAAGGGTCCAGAATTTGGCCTGGTTTATATTTTGCTTAACCATGGATGAATTAAATTAAGTAGCACTGCTTTGACAGCTATTCTATGGTTTTAAGTTGTTATCTTAAACTTGGAATTGATTTCTACAGTTGTTTCTTCAATCCAGTGATAACTCTCGTAAACAGATAAAACAAATTTTCTGTGAAATTAAATACCTCCTTTTATAACCTATTTAGCGCCACTTGTTCTTCAAATCTACCATTCATTTTAAATTAAATATTTTCACCATGTGTATTATAGTTTGATCTTTAAAATCACTTGATAAACTAAAATAGGGGTTTAAAGGGTGAGATCAAGAAACACTTCATTCCTGCTGGTCAGCTATTAATTTTATTTAGGAAAACTAGTAATTAATATTGTTAACTTTATTATATTCATTGTTGTCATTGCTAAGCAACCACAGTTCAACAATCCATATAATATTGACGTTTGCTTTCTTATGTTTGTTTGTGGTTAACTGTCTTTAGAAGGTGAAGAGCCTATGTTTATATAACTTAATTTGTTTTGTTAGTGAATTTTACCTATAGGGAGGAAGTTATTACCGTAGGTGGTAAATAACCTTACTTCGGGCATTGATGCAAAAGATATAAATTTACTGATTTATTTGCATAAAATGCTTAAACATTTGAAACTTGTCCTATAAACAGCCTCCATAATTACTGAACAGTAAATATATCTCTATTATAATGTTTAAAAGTCTTATGTAATACTGTATCTCTGAAAATAATCAATACACTTCTTTAGCTGTGTTAAAAAAAAAGTAATTGATTACAAAATTATGTACTAAGCTTGAAGTTGTGTTGGTATTTTCTACTCAATACACAAATTACTCGTAGCAGTTAAAACTATTATTTCAAACTGCATAGGCTAAATAAATGTATTCTTGTTCGCTCTAGGTTTTGTTTACAACTGGTCTAAGACTATATTTTGAAGGTGATATAAAGCAGTAGATTCTTTTGTGTAATAGTATATTGATTTTTTCATAAAATGAAATCTGGTATACTGAACTTATATAGCGTTTATTTTGTTTTGAAGCTGTATGTATATATTTGTTGTAAAGTTTTGTATTATCGATACCTATTTAATTGTTTCGCTGTACTTGTTTTATTTAAGTATTGTAACATACTGTAGGTGCAATAACCAATTGTTATTTCTTCATTGTGTTTAGTTATATCACTCACTATTTAAATTTTGCTTCCGTTAGCCTAATATTAGAGACGGTTCATTTTTGTGTAGCTTTCTCTTTATTTAGTTATAGTCGAATTGTTTCATTATTATGCTTGATGTTGATAAATCGAGATTTTAAGTGAAAGAAAATGTAATTTAGCACAAGCGTGTAGATATTTTACATTATAGTTCCTTAAACACACTGATAATCCATTGTATCGTACGAATATCTAAATTATTTATATAACGATGATTATTGTGTATTTTTATACAAAGGATCGTAGTCGTAATGCAGGGAGCATAGTTGATACCTGACTGTTAAATATGCCTCAATCATTGGTTCTGGTCATTCTATAAATCTGTAACCGCATTATGTTGCTCAGATTTGTGTTGCGTGATTTGGACTGATCTTTGGAGAGGAAATATTGCTCAATTATCCTTTTGTAAAGTTATGTGATGTAAAAGTTTGTGTAGTAAAATGTTGTTTTCATCCCCAGTAATTTGTTATTTTTGTCCTTTATCTGAAATAAGTTAACTCATTTGGTATTGAGAGTTCAAATTGAAGTGCATTGGAGCTTCCGGGTTATTAAATAACCACTATTTATATTTTGAGTTTTCAGTGGGATTAACAAAATTGTATGAAAGGGAATGGTCTAACCCTTTATCTTGTTGCAAAATAAGTATAACAATGGCCTTTTTTTTGTGAATTTTCCTATAGGGAAGTAGCTATTACCGTAGGTGGCATGGTAAGCTCTGGGCCTGGGCATCAGTTTTTAATAAATCGTTCTTACAATAACTGCAATTTGAATGAAGTTGATAACAAGAAACAATTATGTCAGTTCAAAAGGAAAAATCAAAAGGGCCAATCATATCTTAAAATTGTCTTAATCTTTTTCATAACATTTAAACAGTTAACTAAATTTGTATAGGGATTATTAGCAAATTTCCTATATAGGGAATATTAAAAGAATCTTCCATTTAGGAAATATGATATAACCATGACTGATTTACTTTTCAATTGGATGAGGTCCCGAAGAGGGCCTTTTTCGTTAAGAGGGCCGAAACTGGTCTTAAATAAATTTCTGTCTGAGTTGTCTGTATCTATGATGCCTAAATTGCCTATTTATGTAGCCTCCTTTAAAGATTCAAATTTTTTCCTGTCTAATAATCCTAATAATTTCTAATAAAAAGTCATCTATATATTAACCCTTTTGATGCTAGAATTATTTTTGTAACTTACCAAAAAATGATAGAACTATTTACTTATTTCGTCTGAAAAGTGCTAGGCTTGCTTGTGGGCAAGGTCTAGTGTGTGAGAAAAAAATCAGTAAAAATAAAATGTTTCATCTTAAAACTGCTTTGGAACGAATTATTGGGCCTCGATAGTATGACGACCTGCCCGATTCGATAACGACAGGAAAAACCTGGTTGTTTGCCGATGATGTTTGCCACCATGTACGAGGAGGTGATACTCAATCCTTGTGAATCAATGCTCAAGAAGGGCTGAGTAGTTGGTGTAACAAGAATAAACTATTACTGAATAACTGAATAGAAGTAAGACAAAGCCTCTTCAGATACACAATTAGGAAAAACCTGATTGTTGCCCATTACTGCGCTCAGGAGGGTCAACCATTAACATTGATAATTCTGTAAAACATCAGTGATGACCTGAGATGGCACCAACATATCGTTAATATATCTGCAAGACTCACGGCAGTTTGCTATATGGTTCGAAGGCTCCAGCCACTCCTGGAAAAAGAAGTGCTAATGAAGATATGGCTGTTTTCACAGCATCATGAAATATGGGATCCTACTATGGGGAAACAGCCCAGCTACCCAACGAGTACTTCTCCTACAAATCATAAGATCTATTTTCTCGGAACCATTTCTTGCACACTGTAAGCCATTGTTTGGAGAGACCAAGGTTCTCACCATGACAGCACTTTTCATCCTGGAGTCAGCACTGAGCGTTAATAAGAATCCACAACTCTTCCTAAAAAATACAGCATTCCACAATTACAACGCAAGGCAATGTTAAAATGTCCACCTTACCCAGGTAAACTCCACTTTAGTAGCAAATGGTCCTAAATTTATCTGTTCCAAGATTTATAACAAGATCCCAAATGAAATCAAAAATATTAAAGAAATAGAAAAATTCAAGATTTTACTCAAGGATTACTTATTGAAGAGGCCATACTACTCACTGACAGAGTACTTTGAGGATGAATGAAAAGGCCAATATTTTTGACGACCACGGCGCAGGGACGCTTCCAGTGGGAAATCTACAAGTATCAAGTAATGAACGAAATGGTAAACACTGCACCAGTTGATCGTAGTCGTAGCATAGATAAAACATACTCCCTTAGTTGCCAACTTATTTTCAAGCATACACGTACTACGTGCATAATAAAAGAACACTGTTTTGTGTTGTTTGGTTGGAATACTGATGGAGTACGGCAAAATTAGAGTGCAGCGAAAAAGTGATTGCGGCAAAAGTAAGTTAATGCATTAATTAGCTACTTGGCGTGCAATAATCATAATCAGTGCAAGAGGAAGCCCACTTTGTCAAATAACTGTAGGAAAAAGTCATTAGTATTATAATACTGTACTAAGACTATTAGACAGGAACTAGTGGTCCAGTGGTCGAAAACTCAACCAATAGTTATTTGTGTAACTAGTGGTGAAAGTGGCACTTAGCTGCACACGAGAGCAATGTTTACGCACGAGCCGCAGGCGAGTGTGGAATGATCTCGAGTGCAGCAAAGGCCTTTTTCACTCGTGTTACACATTATATTTTTCCTACAGTCACTATAAAGCATATAAATAATTAGTCTTTCAAACACTATGCAACACGTTTTTAGGTTCAGCTGGCAACACAAATGGTGCCCTAGAGAAAGTAGTACCCGCGGTCCATATCACTCCGCTATTTTTCCTCGGTAAGAAATGTGCTCCGTGTTTTGAGAATATAGTTCCATATGTTTTTGTAATTTGAAGTGGTTTCCACGCCTAAAAAAATGCTTAAAAGGTATTTTCTTGTTTATTAAGATCGTAGGAAGGTTTTAAAAACGTTTAAAAGAAAAGTCCAGAAAGTTCAGAAATACCGAAACTATAAACACGAAATGACAGGTTAAATCGTAGTTATAATAGTCAATCAGCTGCTCGTAGTATAATTATCTTTTAAGTGTTGCCAACCTATTTCCAAGCGTACACGGATTACGTGCATAATGGAACCACGCTGTTTTGTGTTGTTTCGTTGGAATCCTGATGTGCGGCAAAGTATAAACCGTACGGCAAAGTATAAACCGTACGGCAAAGTATAAATATGCAGCAATTAGCAGCTTTCTGTACTATAAACAGTACAAGGAAGCCAATTTTGTCAGGTGACTGTAGGAAAAAATATGTAATGTACAGGCTTCTCTATTTTCACCCCACGCTGTAAATATGATGTGATTGGAATTTCTTCCATTTGTTTAGATTTTCTATTTATATTTCGTTTTTATTTTGTCACCAGCATGGCAACCCATAACGCCCATGGGACAGGTGGCGTCCTGTAATTCAGCTACTAGGAGGTCATGAATTGTGGATATTTATAGTGATGCACTGTGGATGCGATGCTCCCTGGGGCCTATTTCATAATAAAGTACAAACTAATATTATTAGTAAATCAGCTGATCGCCTAATGCAAATCTAATGGAAATTACAAGTTACAAGTTGTAACTTGTAGTTTATTATGAAATAGGCCCCTGGTGTGGATTAACGTCCGCACTAGTGATTACTACGACTATCCTCAGTACTATCCTAGTAATTAGACCAATTCGTTAATTACGAGGAAAAAATGTGGTTCGGATTCCACAATAAACTGTAGGTCCCTTAGTTGCCATTAGCTGTATGGGCTATTAATTAACAGCTGTGTCTAAGGAACATGTCGGCCTTAGTCACTAACAAGACTACAAGATCGCGCCACTCATCCTACACTCATCCTTCACTCATATTTGGGTTAAAATACGCACATACTGGCGTCCCCATCTTAAATAATTGATAATTGATCATGTTATTTTTTTTTTTTCAAATTTGTTGTGCTTATTTTTTAGCCTATTTTAATTTATAAAGGGATTCTGCACATCTGCAGGAAAATATTTTTTTAACAGTGTGCGTGGATTTTCCAACCCTGCGATGCACACAAACTGAAAAACCTATAGTAACCTAAAAACGTTTTGTTTAGTGTTTGAAAGACAGATTATTTATATGCTTTATAGTAACTGTAGAAAACATAAAATGCGCGATCGCAAAGTGCAACTTCGCACAATAGTTACACAAGCTAGACCTACAAAAATGCCGTCGTAAATATCTGGAAATGATTCTTTTCTACAAAAAAAAATTACTGTCATTGAAGAACTACGTTGTGTACACTTTTGTGTTCATACTAAGAGTCTTTATGGAGGCTAGCGACCATCTTGGATAATTTCAAACAGCCGCTGAAGAGTTATATACCGTCCAAAAATATTTTTTTAAACACCGATGTGATTATAATTTAAATATCTAGCATACTGTGGGATTAGAAATGTTCTTTGTAGTTTTCAATTGCTCTCCAAGGGAGTCCATGGAAGCTGTCATCCATCTTGGATTATCACACCATAAGAGCAATGTTAATTTCGTTTATTTCAAACAACCGCTGAAAAAAAAGAGTTATTTACCGTCCAAAAATATATTTTCAAACACCGGAGTGATTATAATTTAAATATCTAGTATACTGTGAGATTATAAATTTACTTTGTAGTTATTTAATTATTTTATGAGTTAAAACGTCTAGGCTACAAGGACTCTTTAGTCTTATTAAGTTTTTGGAGTTGTGGGCACGTAACGGATTTTGACCAACCTTTCAGCCAAAACCACGTTCCGCAATTAAAACCCCCGTTGTGTGCACTTTTTGTCACACTTTCCTCTATGAACTCATCTGTTAGACCAGACCCCTTTCTGCAAACTGTCATTGATACAATTATGTTTACGTTTATAAGTTGTTTACAATATTCATTACAATAATGCATTTTTTCGATTTCGTTTCTGTTTCTGTTCGTTTTTTAAGTCAAGTGAGATAAACAACATTTTGACCTATGCAAAAGATTACGTTGTCGGTAAGTACTTTAGTTAGTAAATTATAAGTTAAATGAAATTATTAGCTATCGTCCATGATGTGCGAGCGAACGGGAAACAGGAAAATGAACTGTGCTAGAGTTTTAACAATAACCAGGGAAAATCCGTAAATTGTACACGCGTTTTGTATAGGACCGTGATAACTACATTATTTAATACACACCACCAGTAAGCCTACAAATGCATCCAATTTTTAGTAGGCATAGCGTTTTGTTGGTTTTATTTTCACGTCGTCGTCGTCGTCGTCGTGGCAAGTAAAAAAGCGCGAGTGGTTGGGTTGTGGGTGATCGCGGATATGTCTACGATGACCAAAGATTTTTGAGATGCAGTAACAGAGACGTGAATGAATGTGTATTTTTCCAAGAACTTGTCGTAGTACCATTAATCGCGTTTTACTGACACATCAGCAGTCTTATGGTAGGTGTATGCAAGATAAGATACAAGGATTAGAGCTAGGGAGAAACCCCCTGTCAAAAATTCCCACTCCCCAGAGCCATACTCCTACCACAATATTTACAACTTCGTGATCGTGGGTATAAAAACTGTTTAAGTTTATACTACATTATATTGCTTTCATAGGATAGCTGATTTTTATTTTAAGACATATTTTGAACTAATAATCCTAATAATAACAATGCATACGAAAATTTTTGTCTGCTTTTCTTTGACTTGTAAGGCCTTTGGTACTGTAAATCACGATTTGCTCATCAATAAACTTGAATCTATTCGAGTTAGGGGGCTGGCACAGGAGTGGTTCTCCTCATACCTTCGATAAGAGAGCAATTCGTTGAGGTCAGAGGAGTTGACGGCTCTGGGTTTGCTCCACCCTGTCTCCTCCCGGGACATCGTCACTTGTGTGGTTACCCAGGGATCTGTCCTAGGACCTGTACTGTTTTCCATTTACATCAATGAGCTGCCTTCAAGTGCTGAGGCTGGAGAGATCTGTCTTTTTGCGGATGACACGATTGCCACGTCTAAGCCTTGTCTGGCTCAACTACCGAGGAATTGGAATTAAAATCGTTTATTGAAGCAAACGACATAAAGCAGTGGTTTGACTCCAATTTATTAAATCTCAACCCCAACAAAACTGAATCGCTCCGTTTTTCCATCCAAGGCAATCCACTCACAACTATTATTTTAGACAACGGGGGAATTGAGTCGTCAGAAGGTGTTAGGTTCCTTGGTTTAATATTAGGCAAACCCCTTCGTTTTTATGACCATGTCGACAGTGTGTGCATGAGGGTTGGTTCCGGCATCTTTCTGTTAAAACAACTGTCCAATTTTTCTGATAAGAATGTCCTTATGACAACCTATTATGGAGTCATCTTCCCTCATCTGGTATATACAGTGCCGGCATGGAGAAATGAGAATAAAAGAACCCGACTTCTATTTTGACATCAAAAGAGAGCAATTCGAACTATTTTCAAAATCAGCTCACGAACTTCTCACGAACGAAGAATATGTCTATATGTTATTCGGGAATGTGAGCTATCATCATACCAAATTTCAACACAATCCGACCAGTAGTTAATGCGTGATTGAACTTCAAACAAACAAACAAACAAATAAACACACAAACTTTCACATTTATAATATTAGTATGATTGTTAAACATCGTTTAGTTTAAAAGTTATTTCATAATATGACATTGCATTTTTCAAGACAAATTGCATTATTAGTGTAATTTCTGGCTTAGCTAATGCATTTATGTAAATCTGGTCAAATAAATGACTTATGACTTCAATATATATTTGTGTCAGAGTTCTGAATATGACGAAATACGTTAGCTCGAAAGGGTATTTTGTTTATAGTCTGATGATTAGATACGATCAAGAAAATATCATTCATCTGCACCATATAAATTATGCACGGTCAACAAATATCATAAGCTGTGTGCCGTCATCGTGCACAGCTTTCCATTTCTATTTCAGTTCTATACATAGGCACTACCGCATACCTACACACTTGAAGCATGCTAGTTAATTTTAAATTCAAATACCAAATAGTTATACCAGTATGTTGTGCCATGTTGAAATGTATACCTAACAAATGAAACATGTAATACATTTTTTTGAGTTTTCTTCTCAGAACATAATTACTGTAGTGGTTCAAGGCGAAATATGTGCTGGAAATACATTTTTTCTTTGAATAAATACTATGATCGTAGGGTTGAAAAGGTTGGGAAACGTTAACAGAAATGACAATGTATAGGAAGATGAGTAAGATGCATTTAGTCAATTTCGACTTTCAGAAGACCGGTAAAAAATAATAGTGTTGCACCCTGTTGGTTAACCTTATAACTTTTTAATGCCATCATAGAATCAAACTATTTAGTTAGAACAGCTTACAAAATTATTCAATTCCTTTTAAATATGAATACTCATAAGGTTAACATGAAAAACTCCAGAGCCACTGGGGCGGAGCCCAATAGGATTTTCAAGTTAAGAATAGGTCTATGTCAATCGGGAATGTGATCCACCATCATGCCAAATTTTAGCCCAATCCGACCAGTAGTTAATGCGTGATCGAACTTCAAACCAACAAACAAACCAACTTTTACATTTATAATATGAAGTATGATAGTATGATTTATATGTGTCCGTTAGTACAATAACTCGATCAAATCAATCACTTAGTCTGCAGGTTTGCTGTGGCGAGGGTATTGTGTTTTCCGCATCCATTGGAATATTTTACGTTTTAGGGGCTGATCCTGACCCTGGTCTCGTTACTATCTAACGTATTCTTAGATGATGCCATTCGGTGTAAAGCTGGGTTTTCCTAGCAGCGGAGTCGGCCGGCGGAGAGCGGACAACGGAGAGCGGACAGCGGAGAACGGAGTCCGCTCTCCGTTGTCCGCTGTCCGCTGGCGGAATTGCGATTGTAGAATTGTTGTTCATTCGTGTTCTGAAAGTGGTGTGGTGTGGTCGATATGGACATGGATAGACTCGCTATTTTATTACATCTTGAAGAGGAGGATGAGGAAGAAATGGAAGAGGAGGAAGTGTTGCTACTGAATTTGACAAAGGGCCGAAAATGTGAAAGTGAGATTTATAAAACGCGTGAAGATGAGGGTGTGTTCAACATTCTGGTTAACAACCATTTGATTGATGACGAACTGCGGTTTAAGCAATACTTTCGTTTGACTAAACAAGAGTTCTTTGATTTGTACGAAGAAATCCAGGATGTAGAAGAACTGAAATCGCATGTTTATAACAGAGTCGCAACGCCAATTTCAGTGAATATGAAACTGGCACTAACACTAAGGTATGTGTTGTATAAACTAAAAAATAAGCTTTTTAAACTGTTTATGAATGTATTCATCGCTGCAAATCTCACTTCAACGCTTTTCACATCGTAAAAATTGCAGAATTACTGTTTTATTGTAAAATTATCGGATTTAAAATGCATATCGTATCTATGATGGAATAAAAAACATATTTGGTCACACAACATTTGTTTACAAGATGATTTTTCACATTAAGGGGATACGCCACTATCTGTAGGCCATATTTTAAATTTTTTTTACATTTTCCAAAAGTTGCATTTTTAGATAGGTCATTTAAATGTGAACATTTAGCTAAAATTGTTTGCCAATCTGACAACTCCTTCTAGTATAAAAAAAATAAAATATAAAACGCCGCAACCAGCAATTTAACAAAATTTTGAACTATTTTTTTTGTTCCTGATATGTACACTTTTAATTGTGTATCATAATTATGTATTATGAAGGTATAAAGTAGGGTACATTTATGTAAAACAAAATAAGTACTTTGCTATTTTTATATATAATATAAAATAATAAATTAGTGTAGTTATGGGAATTTTTCTCCTGCCAACCACCTGTTACATCACCTGCGATTATCTCAATACCGTGTTTTTTAGGTTATTATTGTACAAAAGTTTGAATAACTCCGTTAGTACTATACTTATAGTATTCAAATTTTCACCAGACTTTCTTTATATAGTAATAAAGGATTGTGTGTATAGTAAGCCCTATAGCATTACATTTACTAAAAATATTTATGTTTACGCAAAAATTTTAAATATTTTTTTCAGCTTTTTTATATTTTGAATAAAAGGTGTCCTAAAAATTTGGTTTTTTTAGTTACCATAACGATTATACACAGAATTACTCATTATTTCATCCTGAATCAGGAAATAAATAGAATATGTCATTCTGATCAGTAGTTGAAAAGTTATTCTCAATAACTAATTCTTAAAAATTTTGGTGAAAAAAACTAAAAACGCATATAAATTTAGTAAATAAGTTATAAATTCAATATTTTTGTACCTAAATCTTCTAACTAAGTCTAGTATAAACAAAATATACTAACTAGGTTGACAAAAATAAAATAATAAAAAAAAAGTTGGAGATAGTGGCGTATCCCCTTAAAACTGCAAGAAACTTTGTCTTTATAGTTGTAAACTAGCTGATCTGAATTGTACACGGTTTTAACTGACTACTGAATTCCCGTACGTAGGACGGGCTAACACCTCGTATTAATAATTACCAAACTTCTTAAGTGGCCAAAAAATAAAAACAATTATTCTTAACACGAACACGTTTATGTAGAACTAGCTGTGTGCCCGTTCTACGCACGGGGATCTTATCATAGTCAGTTAAAACCTTCTTATTTAAAGCACAAAGCACGGCAGTTGGTTTGCATACTTTCAGATATGCTGACAAAACTATTCCTTCGCAAATACAGTATCTGACAGTTTCAAGCCAAAACTAATGCTTCGCAATTAAATGTCACCCGGATCTTGTTGGTCCATATGTTAAATCCAATGATTAAACTAAATAAACGGTATCAGCATTCTGACACATACTTTCTCCCATAAGTTTGTCAACAAACTTTATCATGTGTAAGTGGTCAGAGTAAATATACGGAAATGGGATTTGTACAATTTTGTTCAGAATTTAAAGGACAATAACATAATGGTTAAAGGTATTTAAGATACTACCTCAACCTCATAATTTAACACTTTATTCGGGTTGACATTTTCATTATCAAGGTGCTCTTGTCCTTTCCGTGAAACACTGAGAAATAAGGACATTAATGCGTTACCAACAGGCATACACACAAAAATACAGAACTTAATTAGGGAATTTGCTACGCTTTAAGCATAAAAAAGTACATATAAAATTAGTATTTGAAATCTTTGTTAATGTCATAAAATTTTATCATAACAATTTATATTTGCTTGGACCGGAGATGACCCGAAATTCTGTCGAAATGCTATCTGAATCGGTTTGCTATATGATATGAAGTACAGTAGGCCTACTATAGATGATTTAGATTGGTGATTTATAATAAAAATTACCAAAATAGGCCACGAACTATTGATACATAAACAACGTTCAAAGCGTTTGAACAATTCATGATGGTTTGCTGAATAAATGTTTTACTAAAATGCGTTATCGTTTTCTTAGCATAAACTAACATTTTGGAATCCAGACAGAAAAAGCAAAAATTATACAGTAAAGACATCAATAAATTGAATAGGCCTACGCCTGTAATAAATAAGGTGCAACAGCAATGATAACTAATTTGTAAATTACTGTGATGTGTTGGTACGTAAAAATGATTCTTGCTGCTACCAATGGTTAAAAGGAAAAGAACCAGTACCGTACCAAAAACCAACGTTTACAGTTAAGAACTGTAGTACATCCGACCAATAGCCTTATATGCGTTAATCAAGGTTATTGATCTCTTGGTTTTGGATTTTCTCGTAAAAAGTTATCGGCAATCAAAGTTATTTCCCATTAATTGCTTTATTTGTACACAACTCTTAATGTAAACTTATCGGTGTCAGTTTGAAAAAAAAAACAACCTTATAGAACAAAACTTTCTGTTATTTAATAGATTACGTATTCTCTAAACAATGATTGCTGGTATATCTATTAACATTATAAGGAAATGTGACAAAAATCACACAACGTTGGGTTTTTGGACGTTTGTAATTTTATTTCTTAAGTACCTAGGTAGGCCGTGTATTCTATGGAAAAGTACCGGTATCATTGATCGTTGTCGAAAAGGTTGTTATAAATAATTGGGTAAGCGTACGTACCTAAGAGATGGGCTATGGGTCTATTGGCTGTATGGTCCAGCGATTGCATCACACGGTGAGTAGGAACTATTGACTATATAGTCAATGGTAGGAACAGAAAGTGACACATTGGAAAATCATCGAGTTTAGCATCATCCGTAAACCTCTGTTACAATCACCCTCTGCAGTTGTGATTTTTTACTTTACACTTTACACAACCACCATTGAAGAGCCGTCAATGAGTGGAACCTTGTTTCTAAGCTATTGGTGACGATCATTAGTAAATTTAAGTTTCCCAGCCGTATACAACACTGATTCAATGTCTTCTTTCTGGTTATCAAAACTCCAGAACAATTTTCTACACAAAGAATCTCTGGTACCAGACCTGGATGATGCCTAGTTATTTAATTTACGATTACACTATATTATTCCACTTGCGATTAATTAAATCCTTTATGTAAGAAAAACGTTTTTAATCTCACTTTGATGGGATTTGCCTTCAAAACGTGATCGGAAATGGTTGCGGTGTTTGTAAACAACATTTGTAAACATTTCAGTGACAGCTAGAAAAAAATAATCTTGATCCGAACAGCTGTTCATTATTTCATAGATGATTATGTGATAAAAATTGGACGAAAACTTGACAAAAATCACACAAAACTGCATTTTTGAACGTCCGTAATTTTAACTACAAAGTAGTGAGGCCATATTTTAATGGCTAAAGACACTCTCGCCAATCCAGTGAATACATTAAAATGACTTGGGTCTTGATAGGTACTCTCGTTTTCCTGGAGAAGATTGCGTAAAATGCCATCTTGAGTGTTGCAGAAAGACAGAAAGACAGACAGACAGACAGACAGACAGACAGACAGAAATTTAGATAAGACTTGTTTCGGCTTCTTTAATGTATAAAACGTAAAAATAACCTAAAAATTTATGATTCTGAGCAATGTACAGACAAAACTCTAATTTTATTTATATAGATAGTGCTATAAAAAAATTGGTGGTTAAAAATAAAGCATATGATAAACATAGTGTTAACTACTACGTTTAATAAAATAAGAGACAAAATCAAGACAAAGTTTGAAGACAACTTAAGTATTAAGACAAGTTTGAAGACAAAACATTTAAACATAGTGTTAACTCCTACGTGTAATAAAATAAGATACAAAACCAAGACAAAGTTTTAAGACAAGTTAAGTATTAAGACAAGTTTGAAGACAAAACATTTAAACATAGTGTTAACTCCTACGTTTGAGAAAAAAAAAGATACAAAACCAAGTAAATCAGTAATAAATAAAAATGTAACCGGGATGGTTTTTTGGTTTAATTGTTTTTTTGCAACCAACTACTATCAAAAACAAAATCGTTCACTGGCAATGGCCGTTCAGTGTATGTGTGCCTGTTAGACTGTAGGCCTACTGATGTTGATGGCACCGAACTGTCGTAATTAAAAGTAGAAAATCCTCCCTGTTGTAGTCCTTCTAACTCAGTAATAATGTTAAACACTTTTATTTTTGCTTGCCGTTTTAAATCTTTACTAAAATTCCTAGTAGTGGCGGCCATGGTTTTGAAAAACAAATCCATTTCGTCCTCTTCTCTCTTCTCCAAAAGGAGTTCAACTTTCCTGCGGTGCTCTTCTCTGGCAGACTGTCTTGAATTTAAGATCCCTAGGATGCTTGAATCTTGCATTACTTTTTTCCTTTTGTTTTGTTTTGGCTTTTCTGTTTTTGTTTCATCCCCACGATTCCCTGTATTTGAACTCGTCTCACATTCCGAAATATCTCCTTGCACATTCGACGCTGTTAAATCTAAGAGATCGTCAACATAATCTAATTGATCACCAAATGATTCTTCAGAGACCGATGATTCAATATTTGTTAAACTACATCTTTCCTCTGGCACCACATCTAAAAAACGCAGTCTTTCCCAGTATCCCGCTTTCCTTTTTGTTGCTGCAGACCCTGTTGTTTGATTTCTCTCTTCCTTCTTTTGTTTTCTAAAATAATCCCTCATATTCTTCCATCTGGCTTTACACTCAGTCCCTGCAACACACCCAAACTATGTAATAATGTAACACTAAATTGGTTTTATGTATCCCCTATGAATAATAATCAATTTAAATACGCCATTATTTTTGTTAATAGCACAATACCTATATTGTTATGATGGCAAAGGTTTTGTAAAAAAACTCTTCACCTCAGTCCTAACTTATGTAATTTCTGAACCCTTCAAGTTAAGCAATGATTCTAGGTCAACAATTATTTTTTTTTTTAATTTAGTGCAGTATGTAATGATATATAGATAGTATTATACATTATTATTTCTAATAAAAACTTTTAATTTCAGATTTCTGGCCACTGGAGAATCTTTCCGATCTTTAGGATTTTCTTATAGGATATCCCCTTCAGAAATAACAAAAATTGTTCCAAAAGTTCTAAAGGCTTTAAAAGAAAAACTGTTGGTAAAATATTTGCCACCACCAAGTGAAATTGATTGGAAGAAAAAATCAGTTGAGTTTTTGGAGCGTTGGGATTTTCTAAACTTAGTTGGCGCTTTAGACGGCAAACACGTCAGAATAGTTGCTCCAAATAACACTGGAAGTTTATTTTTTAACTATAAAAAATACTTTTCAGTTGTACTATTTGCTTTAGTTGACGCAAGTGATTTTCCCCTTGCCAGAATACCTACCCAATTCCAACATTTTACTTCCACATGTCGTTTTGGGCGATGAAGCTTTTAAATTAGATAAACACATGATGAAGTGCTATCCTAAACGGCAAGCTGTGGAAGATCTAGAAAAAAGAGCTCTAAACTATCACTTTTGCAAAGTTAGGAGAGTGTCAGAGAACGCATTCGGCATCATGTGCGTGATATTTAGAATCTTTTTCACTCCCATAAATGTTAAACCAGAAACAGTGGATAACATTATTATCGTGTGTTGCTGCCTGCACAACCTAATTAGAGATAGGTTTTTGAAAGAGAACCCTAACCACAGATTGATTGATGAAACTATACATGATTTTCCAGTTGAAAATATGATTCCATTGGCCGGTACAGGAGGTTACACAAGATTGGAAGGCTTTAAAGTCAGAGAAAGGTTTGCAGAGTATTTTAATGGTAAATCAGCAAGAAGAAAATAAATTCCTCGTGTACCATTTTAAGAAAAACTGGGAACTGTATATGCCTACATAATCTTAAGAATATTTTTTCTTATCAGTACAGTATATGTAAATATTGTAAAATACTTGTAAATAATTTAGTTTTCTTTGAGTGTAAAATAACAACTATAAAGTTCACAGCAATATACTTAAAATAAAATGCCATTCACTTAAATTACATATTTCTTTTGTTTGAAATTTGTGATTCTATTCAGGGTAGTTTCATTAATTTTCCCTAACCAAAATTAACCTGTAATATCTTCGAACGTAGGCTTGAAAGTTAGGATTATTAATAACACTAGGTTGCATTGTGTAGATATAAAGTCAATGCTTGCAGTTAAAATAACCCTGCATA
Source organism: Macrosteles quadrilineatus (assembly GCF_028750875.1). Classification (NCBI taxonomy): domain Eukaryota; kingdom Metazoa; phylum Arthropoda; class Insecta; order Hemiptera; family Cicadellidae; genus Macrosteles; species Macrosteles quadrilineatus. The sequence continues at coordinate 22,362,226 of NW_026542598.1, forward strand.
GTTATGTTGTAAACTAGGCATATTGACATTATGTAAAGAGTTACCATTTCGTCCATTCTATAACTAGGTACATATAGAGAAGAGAGTCCAAACTGAAATTTAAATATCTTGTGCACATAACGTTAACAGCGTAGGCCTGCAACCATAGTTCTTGCCGAAGACTAGTGATTAATATGATACTGTATTTATTTAGATGTTCAATGAGAAGAACGTTTCCTATCAACATACTACAATAAACATTAAAACATACCTACTGTCTAGTCTCGTCTACAGTTAATAACTGTATTATTGTGAGTGCTGTTCACCCCCTGTGCCCTATGTAATATGTGGAAATATATAACTACAGAGCTATTAAAAAGTTAGATACTGTTGTTAGAAAATAAATACAAATAATGCACTTACCAGTTTTGTTCATTGTCTTCCATATAAACTCTTTCTTCACAACATTCTTATAATCCTTCTCCATTATATTCCATATTATAGGATGACCCTGAACCAACTCAATGAGTTGTTCGTCGTCAGAGGCAGTAAACCGACTCATGGTAGACACTTCGTGCTGTACTGTAAAAATGTTACAATTTGCTAAATTTATCTTTTCACGTAAAACTAAAATAGGTACAACTTTCAATAGATAGAACTTTCAATAATATATCGAAGATAACAACATCAGATGAAACGAAGGAAGTATTTCAAATGATATCAGATTAATTGTTAAATAAATATCCCAATCCTTCCTATATACAGAGTGAGGCAGACCACCCGTAAGCATACTATTACGGGATTACGTTATCCCCTAGAAATTCTAATTTATTTAAAAACCTAGAATTGAAATTATTCCTCTCTAAATCACATACGAAGAATCTATTTAAAATACTTTGAGCATATTCCATGCACAGGGTGTTCCAGAACTGAAGGTCACGGGCTCAAATCTAGAAATTTCCTGTTATCAACCCATATCTTTTTTATTTTAGAAAGCTTTGCTTAGACCCACATTTTTATGAAAACAGAACTCAATTATCTCATTCCGTTTCAAAATGGCGGTCATTTTTGTGAATTTTTCGTATATACACGTAATGTCCTAAATTTTCAAAAGCCTACATCCAAAAAAAATATAAAAATGTATTATTTGGTAATGCAATTAACATGCATTGTGTAATTTTTTACTATAAGTAAGATTTACTTACTTTTGCCTGGATGTGTCAAATGTTTACATATGCTGTACATGTTTCGAGCTACTTACAGCCAGGCCACACTAAAAAAACAGACCGTAATGCTCGTCAAGCATGACGTCAAGATAGAAGACGGCAATGACGTAGGTATTTATTTATTTATTTTCCAAGGAAAGATTAAAACAAGCAGATGATCACAATTGGCAAACATTACGTCATTACCGTCTTCTACCCCATAAACCCTTGTTCCCACAATCCGATCATACTAGTTCACGAACTCGTTCCAATAGGTTTTCACGTTTATACCAAATTTCGTCAAAATCGGAACATTTTTGCTCGAGTTATCGTGATAACGGACACACATACATGTATATGAATAAATAAATAAATATATATATACATAATATGTTCTGTTTTTATCAAAATGTGGGTCTAAGCAAGCAAGAGCTTTCTAAAAATGTACAACAAGATGTGGGTTGACATAAAGAAATTTCCATATTCGAACCTGTGACCTTCAGTTCTGGAACACCCTGTGCTTGGATCATGCTCTGAATGTTTTTAATGGATTCTTTGTATGGGGTTTAGGGGGGAATAATTTAATTTCACTCTACTAGGTGAAAACTCACCCTATGTATAAAACATACTTTGGAATAAGAAAGGAACTCAGTCACAAAAAATATGAAATTGAGTTAAGCCTCCGAAACAGTTCCTATAACATAGCTGCACAAAGCCATAATGTAAAAACAAAGTCCTAATAATAGAGATATGGACCAATTCAATTTAGTATTTTAAAGAGAAAGGACCTCAGTCCCTTTCTGGTTTTACACAGTTGTTTTGTGTTTTTCCAAAGGCTAGAGGTTTAGTGGACTAAAGCCCCTCCTCATTCCAAGGATCCAAATTATTTTAAAAACGTTTGTTTTATTAGAATAGATACCAAGAAACTCCTTTAAAATCACTGTAATGCCAGCCATTGAGCATATTATATACAACATATACATTTACATCCAATGGTCAAACTGTTGAACTAAACAAATTGTATTTTAGTAAACTTTGCTTAGCAGTGAAGCTACAATTATAAAATACAGTAGGTAGGCCAGTATAATTTTAAACTAAAAAACACACTCCTAATTACCTGTTATTGATGATTTGCAGTAAACAGTTAACTGCTAAAGCAATGATAATCGAGAGCTATCTTCCTGCTGTCTTCAAATTGTTAAATAGCTGCACTTACGTGATACGTAAACAACACGTTGCGACAAACTACAACAATGAGTGACGAGCCACGGCCTGGCCACAGCCACAACAATCACTCGCGCCGCGTAAGAACATCCGGTGCATACACAGAGAAGTAAAAATATCTTACTTCTCTGTGGTGCATATATTAAAATATTATTATTATGATATTTAATCATTATAAAATATTTTGTTATTATATAATATTATATTATTATATAATAATTTATTATTATATAGTATTTTATCATTATATACTATTTTATTATTATATTGTTCGTTGTTCCACGGGTATGATGTTTTTGGTTTGCACCATATTTCTGAACATTTTAATTAGCTAACAAAACTAACTAACACGAATTTTTGTTTATATCTTGAAAACAATGAATAACAGTTGGACCCATTTTGCGTAGATAATTTCACAAAAAATAAAAATACTCACACAACAGCAAACCTGCAGAATAAGCGAATATCCATTTCGGTGATTTGACTTTCAGTAAAATATGTCTTTAAAATATCAAAATTAGGCATATTTCCTTTTTCAATCAAATTAAGTTTAATGAGTGATTAGGTTTGCCACTACGGGTACTTAAAGTAATAACGTGTGTTTCATAGTAAAATATTCATTAATGCAATTTTTTTAAATATATTTTTAAACAATGAAACTACAACAGTTTATTTCTTTTCCATTACAAATTTCATCGCTTTTTAAACTTGTAGTTTTTTTAAACTTTTCTTTGTAAAGATTCACGACAAAAATATGATAAAAGAAGTTTGACAAGAAATTTTAAATGCTCAATAAAAGTATTCCAGACAATCTTTTATGAAATTCCTCAATTTTTTAAAAATTTAAATATTAGAAAAAATTAAATTACCACCATTCTGAAATGTTTTGTGAGACAATAACAATGTTTTTTTTCAATATGGGTCTCTTGTACTCTAACATACTTTAAGTTACATACATACAAAGTTTTATAAATATCAGTATCTATGATAAATCCAAAAATAAAAATAAATCTGTATCTGAAAAAAACACGAAATTTTGGATATCTGATTAACGAAGTGATTTTAGAACAAATGTTTTCTTCATTTTATATTTATTTTGGCTCGATGAACCATTTGCTGGAGCTTAGCTGTTTACTTACGGAAAACCCTACACATAAATATACAGGGTGTCCCGTAAGTAAACGGCCAAACTCCGGGAAATGGTTCTATGGGTCAAAATAAAGAGAAAATCAAGAATAACATTTTTCCAAAATCGCCCTGACTAGCTTTTGCCTTATTCTATCCCATTGTACACCTAAAAATCGTAATATTTCAACTATTTATTATTCTATCTTTTTTAACTTGGTATCGTTTGATAGGAATTAAAAAGACTAAATAAAGGTGTTCTTGACATTTCTTCATAAAATAAGCCGTTTTTTAAATAATTTAAGCTTAAACCATTTTAATGGCCGCCATTTAAAAATGTTTAAGTTGAATCGAGATGATTTTTTTTACCAACATTGGTCTTTTTAACCTTCACCTACATATCAAAAATAAAAATGTTTATGTAAAAAATACACAATGGCGGATATCTGGATAACAAAGCGATTTTAGGAAAAATGTTATTGTTGATTTTCTCTTTATTTTGACCCACAGAACCATTTCCCGGAGTTTGGCTGTTTACTTACGGGACACCCTGTATAACAATTTGAACAAACAGTTTTTTTTTTTTTTATTATATTGGTCGCGGGTATAAGTTTTACTGTGCCACGGTAAACCTGTAGCTACTTCCTAAATAGGGAAATTTCCTGTAAGATCAATGAAAATTATTATTTAACATATAGATCAAGTTTCGTAAAGATGGGTTGAATATTGTCAAAGATACAAATATTGTTTTAAAAAAACTGCGGATACCTGGGTATATATTCATTTTCTGCCATATTTTATGAACATATTTCTTTATTTTGGTATGAGGAATCGTATCCCTTTGATTTGAATCGTTTTTCTCAGACCCCCTGTGTCAGATTGTACACGTGTTTTGGTCTCTGGAGTCTTCAAAAAAGACAAAAGTAAATCGGGCACGTGTTTAGGTTTTACTATGTGACCTACGGCAATAGCATATTTCCTATATTGGAAATTCTCTGATTAAAATATTTGGATGAATGTCATTGACCAAAGACCACTACTGCTCTCCTCAACTCGAGCAAAGTGTGGTCGATAGGTACTTTGATAAATTAATGTACAGAGACCCGGCCAGTCCGCCAGCGGTCAGCGGACTTCTCTGCTCTTGGAGCAGAGGAACGCGGAAGAGCGATTTTCGGCCTCTAGAAAAATATTACCATTCAATTAAAAACTAATTCGGCTCTCCGTGTTCCACTCTCCGCGTCCCGCGACTAGACAACCGAACGCGGAGAAGCGAGTTCCGCTCGGCCCGTGGTGGTCCGCTCCGCTGCTAGGAAAACAGTAACATTAAATTGCCGAAGACCAGCTGAGTCCGCTCTCCGTTGTCCGCTCTCCGCCGGCCGACTCCGCTGCTAGGAAAACCCAGCTTAAGGTACAAACACATTTCGTGCTCACGGTCACAAATCTGTCTAACTGGCATACCCATTGCAGCCGGTGGTCAAAATATTTGTAGATTGAATTATTGTCGATTTCAATCCACGGTTTTCGGCAAACGTTTGCATTTGGTGTGATTATAAATACACCCTACTTTACTCCGTGGATTCTGAAACCCTACTTATGCATACAATTTCAGGATGGTTGCACTTTACACTTGCTCGAATTATTACCAACACGACAACTCGGGTGTTGTGTGTATACATTCTTGAACTAACAACTATATGGAACATTTTTATTGCGTTTGATCCGCTCTCGTTACTGTCTATTAGAGGTTTTTTAAATTTACTTCTTTAGATTTTTGTGCAAGTGCAAAATTCCTCATATGATTTACTAATCACTAATAACTAATTTACTGATCAACATTGACTTTATGTGTGTAGATACCACCAACCATCAGAGTTTTACCAGTTTCAAACATATTTAGGTCTATAATACCACGAACTGGAGGAGTTATAGGCTACCATAGCCCCCTGTAGAAGACTATGGTTATACCTTTCCCCCACGTAATATTTTAATTTTTGTTAGCGTTGAATTTTTCTCTAACAATACCTCATTACATATATAATTTCAAATTATAATCTTCGATCCTTAGATTCAATGTTCTGTTTAACAAACACACTTTAACGATGAAAAATCGATGCTGTATGAACAATGTATTGCTGATGGAGAGACGATCTCTTAATCATGCATAGGAAAGGCAGTAGATTTTGAGTTAAGGGTTCGCTCATTAAATATAATAACCCGCCTTTTGCTAGTTCTTTGAATTGAATTCAGTTTATAATATTAGTTCATAGTTTTATTTATATCCTAATAAATTCTTATACAAATTTGTGCTCCAAGTTCATCAATAACTTTCCAATAGGACGTTGAAAATAGAGAAAGTTGCTTTTTATCGCGTTTTAGTACAAGGCTAAACCAATGACGTCGACAAAATGTTTTGAATTAAATTAACCAAATTCCCAGTTTGAAATATATGATTGGTTTTCTGTTGTCGGTCGGACTTGACCCAAATTAAAGTTAACAAAAGTATGCTACATATATTCGAGGGGTTCTGCCGAAGCGTTATCGACACCTAGAAGAAGCATCGGTCAATTTACATTTAGCCTTGAACACTTTGTAATGAATAAGATAGCTAGATATAAACCTACTATCTGTAGTACTGAGTTTTCATGAATTTTAAAAATTACTATAATACTTTTAAATTTAATAATAAATCAACGACAAACAATTGTTAAAATACAAAAAGTGCAGTTTCAATCCCTAAGACTTCTTAAAATTTTCGTCAACCATTTCGACGAAACCCCAAAAATACTACGTGTATGAAAACACGGTTTCCCAAATCGGGCGTGTTCATTACTGATTTTCTCAGTACGGTGGCGCTGCGGTGGTCCGAGAGGGTACTACGGTGGGAGGTATTGATCTGCAAACCGGGAGACGGGCGCGGCTGGCTGGTCAGAGTTCACCATGGACCGCCTGGAAAGGGAGTAATGCAGGTAACATACTCTGCATGTATCTCTAGATAAGTCGTCCACGGGACCGAGGAGAAGTCGTGTGTAGTGAGCAGTGAGGTGCGAGAAGTGACGAGTGTTCCGGAGTCTGAGGAGGTGGAAGTGTTGTGGGATACAAGGAGAAGGTAAGGGGAACGAGTCAGATATGTACTAAGTGTACGTAGTACAAAGATATTATGTGCATTGTGGGGTTCATGACGTCAGGGTTTTGTAGCCACCACCCTGTCCACCCTGATGAATTTTCTCTCGCGATTTTAAGCGAAGTCCTTCTCATCTCTTAGTTGTGTGTCTAGGGTAAAAATATAACTTAACAATTATAGTAACAAGAACCAAGCAAATGTTCGAACACACAGTTCCTAAAAAGAATTAGGCAAAATCATCGAGCAACCAGATTGCAAGTCTCATAAAACCCTTGATATCATCTCATACAAACTAATTCATCTTGTTAGGTTGATTTTTTATCTTATAGAACCCATAATTAACCATTAAATAAAATATTTACTGATACAACATTGACTAAAATACAGTTTATAAGCCACAAAAACCGATATTATCCATTGTTAACTACTCTGAAACAGACCTCATTTTTAAGCATTCTAATTGAAAAAAAACCAAAATTTCCATACGGAAATCTTTTAATCGCAACAACAATCTTACATTATGACAAATCCCAAGGCGTGCTTAAACGACGTACGCCCTTAAGGTGGGTGTTTGTGTACGATAAGGCGGTAAATAGGTCACGATGTAGATCAATGAGTGCAGCAAGTCAGGAACCGCGAGAGATGTAGCTGCAATGCCCGCAGCACACCCTGTATCTATATTGCGTCCAGCGCCGTGCTACATAGAGTATACAATAGTTTAAATTATTATATGTTACTAACTGTCATGTAACTATTACAACCGCGAGAGATGTAGCTGCAATGCCCGCAGCACACCCTGTATCTATATTGCGTCCAGCGCCGTGCTACACAGAGTATACAATAGTTTAAATTATTATATGTTACTAACTGTCATGTAACTACTACAACCGCGAGAGATGTAGCTGCAATGCCCGCAGCACACCCTGTATCTATATTGCGTCCAGCGCCGTGCTACACAGAGTATACAATAGTTTAAATGATTATATGTTACTAACTGTCATGTAACTACTGCAACCGCGAGAGATGTAGCTGCAATGCCCGCAGCACACCCTGTATCTATATTGCGTCCAGCGCCGTGCTACACAGAGTATACAATAGTTTAAATTATTATATGTTACTAACTGTCATGTAACTACTACAACCGCGAGAGATGTAGCTGCAATGCCCGCAGCACACCCTGTATCTATATTGCGTCCAGCGCCGTGCTACACAGAGTATACAATAGTTTAAATTATTATATGTTACTAACTGTCATGCAACTACTACAACCGCGAGAGATGTAGCTGCAATGCCCGCAGCACACCCTGTATCTATATTGCGTCCAGCGCCGTGCTACATAGAGAGTATACAATAGTTTAAATCATTATGTTACTAATAATGACACTATTAGTTTTGGCCATGTATTTACTGAATTACTAATTTTGTTTATTTATTTGTTACTTAACTACTAAAATCATTCAAAATCGGTTATAACATACGAATTTTTATTTTATTTCTTACTGGATAGAGACGATCAAAAAATTATATCAATGAGTCGTACTACTTTGTTGCATAGAGAACATAATGGGTCTGTGGGAATCGATCAAGAAGATAGTACAATAAATCTATATTATTTCCATCCACGAAGAAAACATATGCAGACAAAGTATATTGTTGTACTTGTTGTACAACCAGAGTTGTTCTGGTACGCTGGGTGCACGCCGCCGTAAAGTGGAGTGGAGCAACCTAAAAACTTAAAACATCGACTCAATTTTCATGTTTTGGCAGCTGTCGAGCCTTTCCAAGTGTCGAACTACGTCAAACATAAAACCAAAATTTCGATACCTTCATTTTCGTTTTTTGAAAAAATATACTTTTTATCGAATTAACTATTACAATAAACCTATTAACTATTACAATAAATGATGTATCAATGTTAGTTAAATGTAGAAAATGTTTTGCATTCTAAATTTTGGGGAATAAATAAGCCTAAACAATAATCAAACGAGTATTTAAACTTTAACAGCTGATTATCTGTCCCTCTCTACGACTCTACGAATCAGCTGATTATTGTAACCAGTAACGACATGAAATACTATTCCATTGTTGTAGTTAATGTAATAGAGTTTCGTTATTTGACGTGTAATTTTTTACCGAAGTATATTAGTGTTTATCTGCATTCAGTTCACTTTAAAACAGTGGCTTAAAGGTTGGTAAGGCAAAACAAGTATTGTTATTAATATTTTTTCATATTTCATGACTATTTCCTGTTAATCGTTCGACTAACCGTCATCATACCGTAATATATTGTATAATATGTTTAAGAATTAGTTTGTACATTTAGATGAAACGTCTAAGTAGATATTATTAAATTTACAATTCACCCACACAGATTCAACACAAAATTTTTTCGGGTCAAAAGATAAATTGTTTTATACACACAAACCACCAGATCAACCAGGTTAGATGAAGATAGTTATTTAATTATTTTTTTAAATACAGTTCATAGCCCAAATATATGTTTGGCCATAGCTGTGTTAAATAAGAGCTCGCGTCGAAAAACATTCTCTATGTGATGAAATATAATAGCACTGGCGACACCTACTGTCTAATATTTATATATTTCTCTTTATGAACTAATAGTTAAGTAAATTCCCATGGAACATAATAGCGTGACTACATGTAAATGAATACGAAACAGGCAAATACACATGTTAGTCGTGTCCCACTTGTGGAATATGGAATGGGTAATACACCACGTCGCATGTGTGTGTATGTGTGTGTGACCGGAAATGCTGAACAATCTACAATAGTTTTTTATTTATTTTCATGGGATCAGCTAAGAGGTTTTTTCACACAAAGGAGACAAGAGGAGCAATATTCTGTGGTTACAAATCTCACCTAATACACGGTCGCCAAGCCCTCTAAGGGTCCCAAAAATATTCCTTAGTTGCGCCAAGCCCAAGCCAGGTATGGATGACTTGCCTGCAGATGGAATAACCTTGTTTAGGTGTCATCCTAACCTTACCTAACCAAACTTAACCTAACCTAAACCTAACTTGACCTTACCTAACCAATTATACAGTCTACGAGGACTTGCGACCCCGTTAATGAACTTATCGCTCTTTGGAGAAGTTGGCGCAATTCAGGAATATCCGGACTACCTGACTCAGGTCAGTTGGCGCAATTAGTGCCTGTCCCTGATACACAGGTGGTCACGGGCTTAATCCTGAGAAAATCAGAAATTAAAAACTGATTTAAATATAAAATATCTACTTATAAACAAAAGCGGATGGGTAATAGTAATGGGTACCTAAATATAATAGTTCTATGGTTTGAATTTAAACATGACCAACATTGTTGTTGTTAATTTTCACTAAATATTAGAAGGTGCAAGGGGAAGAATTAAAATGTACAATTACTCGTACATTGTTTCAGTAGAAGTAAATAACTGATATAAATTGTCTATGTTGGTTAAGCTCGTGTGCTTTGTCTCACCCACAGACACACAAATTGTTTTTGAAAAAAAAATATAAAAGATCTCTGTTTGAAGTTCATTGTTGGTGATGGTGAGTTAATGTTTTTCAAAGGTTTATTGCGGACATTTTCCATCACGAATGTAAAAAACAATACACAACGTTTCGGGATCTGGAATCTGATCCCGTCCTCAGGTGAAAAAAACTTAACTAACACATTACAACTAACAATACACAAACGCCCAACCTAAGTTGGAATACACTACAGAAAGTAGCAGTCAAAAAATATGCACTGTTAAGCAGTCAAGTCATGATATAACATGCAAATAATAACCAAACACAAAACACTATAATCTATAAAGGTGTAACTTAAAAAGCTCACACAATGGAACACTAATAGCACCGTTCGCAACGACTCCACCAATTAGACTGAAGCAACATGGCCGACCAATCGGAAACACGGAGACAACAGTAATGGCTTCCGGTCCTTGGAAAATTAAAACCAACAAAATGGCGGAGCGATGTACGATGCCGCAAGAAGGGAGTTAATTCTGTTTATTCCTATCACGAGTTTTACTACGAGTTAACATAACGTGCGAATTTTGAGGAGAACTCGTTATTTCCCTATTTATTGAACAATTAAGTTCCCTATCCTTTAGTTCCTTGTTCAAAATGGGTAGCCAAAGTGGCCTGATTTCAACCGATGACTGACTGATTGGTTGGTCTGCTAATTTAATGTATGAGGCTTCAATGAGTTTACGTTTGAAAAAATGAGATTCCCTATGGACAATTTTTGCCTCTTCAAAATTCATACGATGATTTTCGGACCAGCAATGATGAGCGATCTTAGATTTTTCCACTAAACCTTTTTTGGTGTTTTCCCTGTGTTCTTTGATTCGAACGTTCAACGGTCTTTTTGTCTCGCCATAGTAAGGCCTGGAACAATCATTGCAATTTATTCTGTAAACACAGTTTTTAGTATCCTGAGTGTCATTTTTGGGTTTTGTTTTGACGAGACTCTGCCTAAGTGTGTTCTGTGTCCTAAACGCTGTTTGCACATTAAATTTCCTAGCAACCCTTCTGATTTTTTCCGACAGCCCTGACACATACGGGATTGACATGTGGACGAGCTTTTCCTTGTGATTTTGTAAAGGTTCACGCGTAGCCCTATCTTTCTTGCATTTGTTTATAATGGATCGAGGGTATCCGTTACTAGCCAAATCCTGTTCTACTTTCTTTATTTCATCCTTTAACTCATCCTGATTGGAGCAAATGCTCTTAGCCCTGTCAAACAGAGAGTAAGCAACCCCCTCCTTGACAGAAATTTGGTGGTTTGATTGAAAGTTTAAATACTGTCCTGTGTGTGTCTTCTTTCTATAAACAGATGTCCTAAGACTGTTCAAATGCTTTTCTACGCACACATCCAAAAAGGGGAGTTTGTTTTGTGATTCCACCTCCATGGTTAGTTTTATGGAAGATGAAACGCTATTAAGGTGCTCTAAAAACTCATTCAATTTATCATCTCCATGAGGGAAAACCACGAAAGTGTCATCGACATATCTCCACCATATCTTCGGTTTGAGTCGAGCTGAAGCCAAAGCTTTTTGCTCAAACTCCTCCATAAAGATGTTGGCAAAGATAGGTGACAATGGTGACCCCATGGCCATACCCTCATCTTGACGGTATAATTTACCCTCTAATTGAAAATAGTTACACTGAGTACACAACTCCAAAAGTTCCATTATGACGTTAACAGGGAGTTTAGTTCTGTTTGCTAAAGTATCGTCGTTTGTGAGACGAGTCTCAATTATTTTTAGGGTTTCCGAAACAGGGACATTCGTAAACAGACTTTCAACATCGAAGCTGACCAGCTTGTCAGTATCAGCCAGTACGATAGATTTAGACTTTTCTACAAAATCTTTAGAGTTTTTGATAAACGAATCAGTGTTACCTACTAAAGGCTTTAAAATGTCCAGAAGGACTTTAGACAATTCCCTACAAGCAGAATCACGGGAGCTAACTATTGGTCTCAGTGGAACGTTAGGTTTATGGATCTTAGGTAACCCGTACATGTGTGGAATTTTGGAATGGTGTGGTGTTAACCGAGTCCTTTGTTTGTCGCTAAAAAACTTTTTGTGTTTTCTTAGAGTACTAGCGATTTTACGCTCGAAAGTTTCTGTGGGGTCTTTTTTCAATTGGGTGTATTTGCCAGATTGCAAAGTTTCTAACATTTTTTCTTCGTATGTCACAGTATCCAGAACTACCGTGGCATTCCCTTTATCCGCGGGCAAAATCTTTACAGTACCGTCTTTCCCAAGGACTGATACTGCTTTGGTTTCCTCTTTACTAAGATTAGGTTTAGGAGTGGGAATTTTCTTTAGTAAAATACTAGCTTCACAACGGAACTGATCCCCCTGAGACTCAGGTAACTGAGAAACAGCAGACTCAATCCCTGTCACAAAATCCAGCGTTTTAATTGATTTAGGCACAACGGAAAAATTTAGCCCTCTGCTTAAAACAGAAATCTCAACGGGGTTTAGAGCTTTAGAAGACAGATTCACAACTTGGTTTTTTGCATCATCAAACTGTGGAATTTGAGTATTTCTATCAATGTTATCGGGGGGTCTGAGATGTTGTAGTTTAGCCTTTTGCCTAGCCTTCACATTTTCCGATTCTTTGTTGAACCTATTTTGGATGCTTTGAAAAATGTTTTGAAAATCAGAACCTATTATTAGTGCCAATTCAGCTTTTTTGTTCTCAATAGAACCTTTAAGAAGTCTTTTTTCTACACGGTGGTGTTCAATTCTTTCATTGATCAATGATTTAGAAGCTATAGACATTATTTTGCTGGCTTTGAAACTTTTGTAAGGAGGCTTTAGGTAAAAACCCTTAGGTATCAAATTATCACGTTTGCATTTCACAAGAAAGGTCAAATGGTTTGTGTGATTACCTTGTTGTGTATTGTTTTTTACATTCGTGATGGAAAATGTCCGCAATAAACCTTTGAAAAACATAAAAGATCTACTAATATAAAAACGTATGCTATAGTTATTGATAAAATACCTAAGTCTTAAGTCTATAAGATCCATGGACATTAAGTTTCTTAAGACTATCCACATTGGACGTTAAGACAAAACTCATTTCCGATTAGGAATTAATTTGTTCCCATATTTTTTGTAACATTCCTAAAAGGTTGCAAGGTAAAATTACAATTTAAGCAGAAGTAAGTACCAAATAAAAATCATCTAATCGTTGTTTAAGCCCTTGGCTGTCGTGACCTGGATGTAAGGCTCAGGTAATTGGGAATTTGCAATTCCATGCGTGCTGCATTGCGCCCCCCCTCTTACGACAACTCCCCCCCCCCCACTTCAGGTACACAAAACACATTTATGATACCAAAGTTCAACTCCAGATCGTCATTCTAGTTCGCGTGTTATGGATTTGGGTTGTTAAGATTAATTGCCAGATTTTATGTTGTATGTTAGGTGTATTATGTCGACGTTAGTAAAAATTCATTCATATTTTGAGATTTCATGTGTTTAAGTTATACTTCTGGTTTTATAACAATATTTGCATAGTAGGCTACCTTTTTAACAATTTTCTCCGGATAGATGTTTTTGTGGTCGAAAATTGTTGCATGTTAAGACAAATCGCGAGATTTTATGTTTTGTATGCGATGTCGGCGTTAGAAGAAATTCATTTATAATCGGAGAATATAGTGTAGTTTTTCTTGTCTTACTCCTAATTAATAATTGTTTACATAGTCCTATTACAAATTTTTGAAAATAAAATGTGATTGTCAATTGTGTGTTCACCTTATACAATAGAGTTCGTATTTATTAGACAAAATAAGGTATACGCATTATGTATCTCTTGGACATCTGGCACAACACTACAAAATGCGTTGTTTTTGCGAGTATAACTTTACTAATATTTTTTGAGTGTGAGAACAATCCAAAATGTTACCTTTTCGCTAGGCGCTATCTAACACTAGTGGTTAGAAAAAGTAATTGATTAATGAAAACATATTTAAAGTAGGTAAGTCAAAAACAGTTAATTTTCACAATTTAATTTGCCAATTCAAAAGATAAACTAAGTTACTAACCATTATAAAATAACTGCAAGTAAATAATAATTTTTATTGGAAATAAATGTAAGTAAATCATATTCGTATTAATTCCAAAACGAGTTCATACTCCATGCGATATTTTCCCGTTAGAAACCCGACGAACAAAAACCGAAATTGTAGTTTTGTACACTGAGTTCAGTAGTTAGTCCTTGGTTCCCAAAAATAATCAGCTGGTGTCAAGGTCATCAGCTGTTATTGTTTGACGTTTGTATCAACGCTGTAAATCTGCATACGTGTGTGACAATGCTAAAACACCACGATTGTGTAGATAGTATGATACAATGGTTGCTATAGATGTTGCATTGGTGGTGTTTCGATTTCATTAATTGTTTCAACCAAACTTAAAAATAAACAGTCGAGTATCATGCAAATTGAAAAAATAAAAAACACTAAAAAATCCATCCTAGAATACAAGAGGAGCAATTGATCGACATTGATGCATTTACACACTCCCACCTTGCACTGCAAACCAAAGCAAGATTGAGATTTAATTATAGTATCAGAGGTCTACATGTATTATTTAAAGTTATACAATACTTTACTTTGAAATGGCGATCATGCGAATTTAGGTATTTTAAGCCGAGTATGGTTGGATATGAGTGTAGGATGAGTGTTGCGATCTTGTGGTCTTTAGTGACTAAGGCCGACATATACCAGACACAGTTGTTAATTAATAGCCCATACAGCCAATGGCAACTAAGTTACCTACAGTTACTGCAAACAAAATGATCTGGCCCTCAACCATACAAAAACTGTTCGAATTAATTTCAGCCGTAAAACAGAGCAAATAGCTGACCTAACAGATGTGAAAACTGTACAAAATTTCAAATTATTAGGAATTACACTAGATACTGGCCTTACCTGGAACAATCACATCGATGATCTTTGTAAGAAACTCAGCACTGGTGTATACGTGGTGAGAAGAATTAGATGGATTGGTGACTTATTATCAGCAAAAACAGCGTACCATGCTTTAATGGAGTCGCATATACAATATGGCCTTGTTGTCTGGGGCGGGACTACTGAAAACAACCTTAACAGAGTATTGAAGCTGCAGTAAAAAACCATACGTATACTTGCCAACCTTCAACCCTCAGGCAGCTGCAGGGAAGCTTTCAGATCGCTTGGTATTTTAACTGTTGTAAATCTTTACATCAAAGCAGTAGTCCTTCTGGTGAGTGAGTCTGATCTGCCAAAAAGTGCAAATTTTCACGCTTACAACACCAGGCGAGGAAACGACTTCATTCTGCCAGTACATCATACCACGCAGTACGCCAGAAAACCATCATACACTGGCCGCAAAGTCCACAATAGCCTACCACCATCACTGAAGTCACTTGAATCCGATCTGAACCATTAACTTGCAATAAATTTTTCATGATATTGTTAAGAAAAAAAAAAAAAGAAAAACTCTTTTAGCCTAGTTTTAAGTTCTATTATTGTATTTTTATTGACGCCATTGTATTATTCTTAATGAAACTACAAAATAAAGAATGATTTGATTTCATTTGATTTTTAGTAGAATCCGAACCACATTAGCATTGTAATTACGAATTGGTCTAATTATCATGATAGTACTGCGGATAGTCGTAGTACTCACTAGTGCGGGGTCGCATCCACAGTGCATCCCTAGAAATGTCCACAATTCGTGACCTAGTAGCTGATTACAGAACGAAGCCACCGTTTAAGTTCAATTCAATTCAATTCAATTATTTAAGATGGGGACGCCACTATGTGCGTATTTTAACCCAAATATGATTGAAGGATGAGTGTAGGATGAGTGGCGCGATCTTGTAGTCTTGTTAGTGACTAAGGCCGACATGTTTCTTAGACACAGCTGTTAATTAATAGCCCATACAGCTAATGGCAACTAAGGGACCTACAGTTTATAGTGGAATCCGAACCACATTTTTTCCTTGTAATTTACGAATTGGTCTAATTATCAGGATAGTACTGCGGATAGTCGTAGTACTCACTAGTGCGGACGTTAATCCACACCAGGGAGCATCGCATCCACAGTGCATCCCTATAAATATCCACAATTCGTGACCTCCTAGTAGTTGGATTGCAGGACGACGTTCACCTTATTGGGTTATTATACTAATGGATCATGATTATTTCAAAGTATTTTTATATTGGCAACGCTTTGGGTGTGTTTCTTACACGTATTTACACCGACTATGCTTATGACTGCTAAATAGAACAACATTTTAAACCTACAGTTTTGTATTTCAACACTATAACAAAAGAGAAAGGACTAAAAATCCTCAACAAAGAGTTTGGGATGTAGTTACTTTAGCTGTATAATTAAGTACACTTGTTATGGGTACAATGCAGTAATAAGTTACCGTACATGGAACACAAATATTCAGATTTTACAATAAGGTTTGAAGCTCCCTCACAGTATCAAAATCAATTGATTGATTGACTGGCTGAGCTGAGTGGTTATAGTGCTCGCCTCAATCAGATGATGCCGGATCGATCCAGGAAAAATCAGTAGCTTTTTGACGGTTTGAAACTAAACCCAGCTGTCCCTGATCATTGGTTTTTAAAATGGCTAATAAAACAGCTGATCTTAATCAGTTACAAAGCTAAACCTAGCTAAACAGATTACCTCTCTTCATTCTACACTCATCGTTTACTCATATTTTGGTTAAAATACGCAAATATAGTAACAGTATCACAGCCTAATCCCTTTTCTTGTTACAATCCTACGAGTAATAGGGTTGCTTATACTGCTAATCCACTTCCAATTGTTTACGTATTCGAATTTTAAGTGACAAAAGCAGCCAACGTAAGCCGCAGGTCGTCG
Source organism: Macrosteles quadrilineatus (assembly GCF_028750875.1). Lineage (NCBI taxonomy): Eukaryota > Metazoa > Arthropoda > Insecta > Hemiptera > Cicadellidae > Macrosteles > Macrosteles quadrilineatus. The sequence continues at coordinate 22,379,276 of NW_026542598.1, forward strand.
CTAGAAATGGAGGGCTGCTGAGTAAACGAAGTATGACTGTAAGAAAAAACGAACAAATTGTTTTTAATTTCCAACAGATAGAATCTACAGGAATTAGCATGTTAATAGACCGGGAGATGAGGGTGCAAACAAGCTTCGGGCGCCTCGTGCTGGAATCTATATGACGGAAATTAACATTTGCGAACGTTTTATTTTGTCACAGTTAACTTCCAAACCAAGGCGGATTGTTTACAATTATCCTACCATTTAAAAATGGAATTACTTAGTTTTCATTTTCTTTATTTGTTAGTTATATTCTACAGGGTGTTACGTAAACTCTTTGCCAACCTTTTATGGTATTATTTTAGGGTTGATCAATATAAATATCTCATTTAAATCGTCAACTGTTTACTCACAGAGCCGTACTTTTGTATTTTTTTAACAGGACATTTTTATTCATAACTATGGCACTTAAAACTTTAAAAATTTGCATGAATAAAACGTTAATCTTAAAAACAAAGTATAATTTTATTGGAAATAATAATACAAACGTAATGACACCTCAAATTTGAAAATCTAATAAAACATAATAGAAATATGAAATTTTTTGTGGTGAGCCTCTATTAAGTGTAGGTCAATTAATATACTTGTACGCTGGCTATATAATTTGCAAAAAATTGACAATAAACGAACCAATATGATCGTTTCATGATAAAATGCGAATTGGTTTTCTCATTGAAACATGGAAGGTTTTTGAAGGAGACTATGATGACATATGGTTGCATAGTATTGATTTTTTGCTTTAAGTATGAATAGAAGGGTGAATGTTAGTTGTAAGAAATTTGTTTATGGCCACAGTTTTTTTTTCACATTAAAAAAATTAATCACCAATAATAATGCAATAACAATGTACCATATATAATACCAATACAATCAATCACTTTTTACTCAACAATATTTAATGATAATATTATTTTTTCACACGATACTCACATTCAGAGTTGAAGCATTATTTCCAGCCAGACATGGAGTGCAGTTACAAATCTAGCTGAGAGCTGTTTGCACATGCCTCTTAACATGCTCGGCGTACAAAAGCCCCTTTCCGATTGTTTTCGAGCCCCCCCCCCCTCCTTCCACATCAACCCCCCCAATCGGTGATTTTCCTTGCGTTTCACTCAAGAGAAACTGATTGACATCTGGTGGAGTTTTCTTACATGGCAGAGTAATCGTATTTTACATATGTGTACAAGTATTTTTAAAAGACCAATTAGATAAATTTATGATTTTTCTCACAAGTTCTCGATTTTAAATTTAGCAGTGGTCGTATGTCTAGTGGAATATCGCATAATGTCTTTAAAATTATCTTTGAAGAAGTTTGTAAATTATGTAACAAAGCAACAACGCAAATGAGGATAAAAAATTTTACGTTTAAACCTAACCTAACCGTTTATGAGATTTTATTTGTTTACAATCAGATGTGTTTAAGTTTAAACGCTTGTCTAACAATGTTTAATTGGTTGATAAACGATTCCTATACATAATTTAGTTAGATAATCTTAAGAATTTCAACACAGAGATTAAATTAGTAACTCGAAAGGGACTAATAACATACAGGTTAACCAAGATTAATGAATGCTTCTAGCTTATCTGTAAGAAACAAAAAGAGTTACATCCTTAGTAAATACAAACCGGGTTAAAAATACTTGTTTTTAGAGAAAATGTGCTTTCTATGTTAAACATTAACATTTTTCACTCCCTCAACTAGTTGAAGGGAGTCAATATAGCTTTATATTTGAAGTGGATTCTTGAGTGTTCACTGGTTCGATGTCTGTTTCAGATGTGAAATGTGGAGTTATCATTGGACGGCTCGTCCCCGACTCGAACACACTTAATGTGGAGACGCACAGGTCAGTACTACTCATTAATACTGACAGCATAATACTCATTAATACGAGTACTAATATTCGTACATTTACCGGGTGTCTCAAAATGAATAGCAGGGTTTTAACGCGTTATAACTTTTATATTATTAAACTTACCGATATAAAATACTCATAAAATTAAAAAACAACTCAAAAAGTGTATACCTTCCAAAGACACGATATTTAACAAATCGATCCAGTAGAACTGTAGATTTAATTTTACAAAGTTAAAAAGTAATCTCCAACTTTTTTCATCACTAGAAATTCGGGGGTTGCTTTTCGTTTTTGCAAATAACTTTTAAATGGTGAGGAAATCGACCAAAGTGGAAGGTAATATTCCGAAAGAGAATACAATTTCCTACAGTAGGCTACAATGTAATATTATGCATTTCTTGAAAATCTATATAAATAAAATTAGAGTTTTGTCTGTACATTGCTTAGAATCATGCAGTTTTGGTTATTTTTACGTTTTATAGCCTAAGAAAGCCGAAACGAGTCTTATCTCAATTTCTGTCTGTATGTCTGTTTGTCTGTTTGTCTGTTTGTCCATTCTGTGACTCCGTCTGTAACACCAAAAATGTCATTTTACGCGGCCTTCTCCTAGAAAACTAGATTACCGATCAAGGTTCTAATCATTTTTCTGTATTTACGGGATTGGTGAGAGTGTCTTCGGCCATAAAACATAGCCTCGCTTCTTTGAAACCAAATAACGAACCATAAAAAACCCAATTTCTTTAGATTTTTGTCAAATTTTCTCCTAATGTTAGCGAATTTCCCTATAGGGAAGTAGCTATTACCGTAGGTCTCATGGTAAGACCTAGGCCCGGGACCGATTTACTTTTTCATTTTGATGTCCCCAGAGGCCAAAAACACCATTCGTTCAAATTTTTATATATCTATGTATATATATATTTTTTGTTTTTCCCATTTTTGACCAAAAAAAAAAATAAAATTTTGCAAAATCTTTTCAAACCATTTTGTAGAGCTTAAAAAAACAAATAATTTAGTATATTGTAGTGTTACTATGCGCCTAATGGTTATGGAGAAAATTCCAAAAAAATGTAAATTTTAAATTCCCATGTTATTCTTATGGAGAATGAGTAAACTGTTGTAGTTTGCTTGTTTATGAACATATTTTGATCAAATTTGGAAAATGTTTTTATTTCTTACTAACTATTAACATTTTACAAAAAAAAGTTTTACCCTCCCTGATGCAGCAAACCTAAGTACCTGTTAAAATAATTCTATTTAAATAGGAAATAAATGTTAAATTTTTAAGTAGACATTTTAGTGTAAATCCAATCAGACATATGGAAATTCGCTTAGTCTGCAGGTTTGCTGCGGCGGGGGTATTTACTATTACATTTTATGAAATAACGATCAGCTGTTTGGATTAGTTCTCACTTCTAGCTGTCACTGATATCTTTACATTAAAAGTTGTTTACAAATACCGCAACCATTTTCGATCAAGTTTTGTTGGCACATCCAAACCAATTGAGATTAAAAACGTTGTGCCTTACTTAACCGGTTTAATTAATCGCAAGTGCAACGATTGTTCTTGAGTTTTGATAACCGGGAAAAATGCCGTGAATCAGTGTTGTATTAGTGCTAGGAAACTTACCTACATTTTTTTAATCATCGTCACCAATACTGTAGCTTACAAAAAGGTTTTCACTTATTGACGACGTTTCAAGGACAGTTGTGTAAAGTGCAAAGTAAAACATCACAAATGCAATGGGTGATCGTGGATGTTGCTGAAATCTTGGAAGATATATCTGATTTCGCTGTGATCGTAACAGAAGTTTAACTTACAGATGTAGCTAAACTCGCTTTTCCAATGTGGTGTTCACTTTTGGTTTCTACTTACATTTCGACAACGATAACGGTACTTTTCCTATCTAGGAAGTAAAACTAAAAACGTCCAAAACCCCAGATTTGTGCGTTTTTGTAACATTTCCTCCGAATGTTTGCTAGATATATGTACCGATTATCGTTTAGAGATTACCGGTACGTAATCTTTTGAATAAGAAACCTTTGTTTGGATAAAGGTGGTTTCTTCAAACTGTCATTAATATGTTAACATTAAAAGTTGCTTACAAATAATGCTATTAATGGGAAATAACTTTGATTTTCGAAAACTTAAAAAGAAAATTAAAACCAAGGGAGATAACGTTACATGTTACATGTTTTGTGGTCTGTGTATTTATTTATTTATATATTTGTCAACGGATTAACTCCTATAATACAATTTGATTAGAAGGACAGTTTGAATTGGTCGTAAGTACTATAGTTATTTTCTTAAATGTAAACGTTGGTTTTTGGTACTGCTACTTTTCCTTAGAACCGGTGGTAGCAGTAAGAATCATTTTTACGTACAAGCACATTACTATTTACAACTAGCCATTTGATGACACTATAAAAACTTTCAAATAATTGTTTTGTTTGCAGTGTTAAAGCGTAGGAAATCCCCTAATTCAATTCTGTATTTGTGTGTGTATGCTGTCTGTTGATAACGCATTAATGTCCTTCCTCCTTATTTCTCAGTGTTTCGTGGAAAAGACAATATGTTTTAAGCATTAACATTAAGCACCTTTGTTCAACCCGAATAAAGTGTGCAGTAGTATTTGAGGTAGTTGAGGTAGTATTTTAACTACTTTTAACCAGTGTGAAAAGTAACTTTCAATTACAGGCCTACCTTAGTGCTATGCCTCATAGATCTAAAAAGCAATTCCTTTTATCATTAGATATAAAATATGGACTAACACGATCGGGTGACATAAAATTGTGAAGCATTCGTTTTGGCTTTGATACTGTCAGATATTGTATTTTCGAAGGTTTATATGTATTCCTATACAGTAATAGTTTTGCCAGCATATTAGGAAATATTCATATGCAAACCAACTCCTGTTCTGAAAATAAGAAGGTTTCAACTTACTACAAGATTCCCGTACGTAACGGGCAAACAGCTAGTAGGTACTCAATAAAACACAAAATAAAACACAGCCTAAATTTGCCAGAAAATAACAAAATAATAATCCCCGTTTTTATGTTTAGTTTTGTGTATTGTCTACCCTACATTAAAAATGGAAATTTTCACATATTTTTATTTTTAGACAATTGTCGGCTACCTTTAATGAATATTTTCAAGAAATACTCCTTAAACCTCATTGGTCCGTTACCCGTGTTGTTATGAAAAACTCTGCTGTAATGTAAGTAATAATAGTAAACAATGCTGTTATGAGAAACTTTTCAATTCTAAGAACTGAACTGAAACGGCTACTTTAAGAAACGGTCGTAGGTAAAACCTACGAAATCATATATGATTTGGATACAGAAACTACACATCATAATATCAGTTTTAACGTTTATATTTGTTTAGTAGCAGAAAACTAGGTAGGCCTATTTTCAATCCAACTAGGCGCTATACCGTACATTGTTTTATGTTTGTCTTGACCCAAATAACAAAAGACAATTTCTGCACAAAGTTAATCCAAAACGTCCTCATTCTGTAGTTTCTATAAGCATACCTTTTGATATAAAATATCCTAAATATTTTGAAACCTTAATTTGTTCCAGAATTGTGTTTTTTGGACTGTTGGCATTAAAAATGTATTTTTGACTCCGAAAACAATTTTCCACTCTTCATGTCACATAATTTTCGGAAAACCAAGAGCAATATTTTACAATACATTATCAACCAATTAAGTAATACAATATTTATATTGCACAATGCACAATTCTCTCTGAATTCATCACAGTCATACCCTTTTCATGTTTGGGAAATAAACTAAAAATTGATTCGTCTGTGGTTGTAGCATGCATGCATAGGGAAATAACAACTATTGATAAGGAGAATCAAGATTTATAATTCTAAGTATTAATCTCGCGCGGCTTTGTAGATGTAATCTTATACTTGGCCTTCAAGTGTTGCACACTATAGATTCAATTGTTATGGATTGATTTTACGATTAAATTGACGATGAAAAAACAGTGGTTCCATATAAAAACAAATTATGTTTTAGTAACAACTTACTCCGTATTGAATAAGTGTACAGTTTAGTCTATAAATTCCACCGGTGTCGACAAGGGAAAATTTGTGTTGAATTCAAAACATACTTTAAGTGCACTTTCCATTCTGTTTAAAAACATGAACCTTTTTTGAATATTTTTTTAATGACTGGAAACGGATCATTGCGTTTTGTTGACTATTTTTTTTTTAGGTAAATTATACAGAGTTCTCTTTTCCTATTTGTTATAATATCACACGACAAACCTTAGTTTACAATAGTTAATTTTAAAGCCAATGAAATGTAGGCTATTATTTTGTAAAATTTTTTTTACCGAATTCCCCAATAGGGAAGTGGCTTATAGGGCCCGGTAAGACCCAGACCCGGGACCAATTTATTTTTTATTTTTGATGTCCCCAGAGACAAAAAAACCATTCGTATAAATGTTTATTTATACATTTATCCCTGAACGCGATAACTCGAGTAATTTTGGTCAATTTGTATGAAATATGGCTTGAAGGTATAGGGCTTGGTATAAACTTGAATGCGTTCACGAACTAGCACTCTTGGTTTTCCAACGGTTCACCCGGAGACCAATTTTAATTATGTAGTCAGTTTTCAGTTACGCCGTTGACATTTTTTTTAGATTATAATTCCGCCAATCAACCTATTTTGACGTTTGAAATCCCCACGATAACGCATTTGAACCAGATTACACCGACAAGCAGAGCTCTTATCTCCTTATCACACACTTTTATACAGAATGTGGATAAAGTACTTGAACGTCTGTGTTCCGGATTAGCATTATCTTACTCGAACCTTAACCTACTTTAATCCCGTTGTTTATGATTGCAGTTCCCTCAACCCGATCGGGCTCTTTATAGCTTTATGTTATATTATATAAAAGTAAGAGTTAACACTGATATTATACTATAAAATAATTCAATACAAGCGTCTATGTCCGTTTCTCAACGGGAAGAAGATGCGGAAGAGAATAATGAGGCTCTTTTGAATTTGTGGATAAAATATTTAACATCCATCTAACATGTAAAGTGGCCCTGGTGCGTATTTAAAAATACTGTTACTATATGATTCAATTTGAATAGGTAAACCTACATGTGTAGACCTACCTTCTTTAAACCCCTACTTTTCTGTATATTTTTATTCAAGCTCGTTTGCTTATATCTCGTAGCAAAAATATCACAGAAACTTACAAGCAAACTTCTACAGATCTTTTGCTACTTTTAATTAAACATAACCCTCTTACTCCCCTAAATAACTAAAAAACTGTCACAATGTAAATAAACACCAACAAAAAAATGTCTACAGCTGCTTTATTTACTACTGTATCGACCAATTAACCTAAGCGTTGGAGGAAATTATTGGTAAACGCTGGACCAGCTGATCGTAGTCGTAGTATCTTTAGGTTTGCCAACCTATTTCCAAGCGTGTTGTTTGGTTGGAATACTGGTGTGTGGCAAAACAAGAGTGCGGAAAATTAAAAAGAGTGCGCCAAATCAGTGCAAGGAAGCCCACTTCGTCAGGTGACTGTAGGAAAATGTAATTTTTCTGTAGCCCGAGTTGAAATTGTACGTTGAACCTGCGAGCAAAAAGTAACATAACTTCAATATGATTACGGCAAAATATGAAGTCTATGTTATAGTTATATCATCGATCTGTCCTGATGTTATAACCAACGATAAATTGAACAATTGAAAATTAAATTAATTTACAAAAAGAGAGAAGCAAACTTACTTTTATGTTTTATCGTGGGAGGCGAAGTCTACTTGCAACAAATATATCAACTAACATTGTTATATTGAGAGTTAGTTCAGCTGAACAGTAGTGAAGTAGCTGTCACTGTTAACACGGTTTGCCAGTCAAGAGCTGGAAATTAATTCAATCATTTATCCGATTTCCCAGAATGATGATTCCGAAACACATACAGTTTCTGATCTAATATCAGCTCGATATCAAGAGACATAGATTAGTAAACAATCGATAGTGGATCTTTTACAATACACTCTTGTGTTCCGTAGATAAGTGCCTACAAATTGTCATGGTTAAAATTATGGCTACCCGTTGGACCGTAAAAATCTAAATACATACTGTAAACAATTTGACACATTAAAATAAAATAAACTTGCTGAAAATTCCGAATTCGATTAGCTAACTTTAAAACTGTATTGAACAGATTAGTTCTCTTTCTGACGTTCCTGATGAGATTAGTAAGGCTTGTTTCACATATACCCGCTGTTGGGTGCCGGAGCCGGAGTGCCGGTGTCGGCAGTCGGCGTAATGTGAGGCCCATGCCGGTGCCGGCTAGAAGTCGGGTTAACGGAATGCCGGGTAGATGTACAACGAGCCTAAAACAAAATACCCCCGCCGCAACAAACCTGCTGACTAAGCTAATTTCCATAGTCCTGATTGGATCCACACTAACATAATTATATCCTTGGAAAATATCACATTTAAAAAGCATCAGTTTAACGAGTACTTTGTTGCAACAGGGAGGGTAAAACGTATTTTTTACTGTTAACAGTTTAGTATTAAATAAATTCCTTTTCCAAATTTGATCCATTAACAAGCAAACTACAACAGTTTACTTATTCCCCGTAAGAATGACATGGGAATTTTAAATTTACAATTTTTGGAATTATTTCCGTAACTATTAGGTGCATAACAACGCTTCAAGATACTAAATCATTGGATTTGTTTAAGCTCTACAAAAGGGTTTGAAATGAAATTGTGAAATGTTGTGTTATTTATTAGGGTAAAAAAATGGGAAAAACCAAGTTTTACCCCATACAACCCTCCATAAAAACCCGTTCCCATAGTCCGATCATGCTGGTTCGCAAACTCGTTTGAGTAAACATAGGTTTACACGTTTGTAACGAATTTCATCAAAATCGAATCATTTTTGCTCGAGTTATCGCCCTAACGGACACTCAAATATGTGGATTTGAATAGAGGGTGTTTTTGGCATCTGGGGACCTCAAAACGAAAAATTAAATCGGTCCTGGGTCTAGGTCTTACCATGAGACCTACGGTAATACAGTAGCTACTTCCCTATAGGGAATTCGCTAAAAATCACTCTAGTGGCATAACAATAAATCATACAATTAATATATTATATGGTGACGTCTCTAAAATCCAAATATCAATGCTCTTTTGACGTTTCTAATTCGTATATCGCCTAAACTAATATTATATGTCAGCTGAGAACTCAACTATATTCCAAACCAAATATTAGTGTTCTGTCTGGGGCGTTGTTGATGCGTTTATTTTCATGAGAATGATAGTGTAGGAAAACGTCACTAAGCTAAAAAAATAATATTAAAGATGATCCAAATATAATTGCTCTTTTATACATCTGATGCGTATATTTTAAAAGGAACGTCGAATATATAAAAGACAATAGCACAAAACTATTTACCCCAGAGTCACAAAAAGTTTAACTAATATCAAGGGATAACAAAAAACGCATCCAAGGAGTATTGGAACCCAAATATGAATTGTGATAGCAAAGAAATTACAAATAAAAACCCAACATCGACATCTGAGTCTATCCATTTTATTTTTGTTACAATTTTTGTCACACTGCAACTGATATAAATAATACAACTGCTGAACCCCAGACTCGTACCGCAATATCAATTATATGATTACATACATCACATTAATGCTGTCGCAGGGGAGGGGGCTGCCACCCTGATCAGCTATCCCCCGCACTCCTTTGTACAAGCACCCCTCAAAACAAAAGCCCTCGTCGACCTCTCTTTAGCATATTACAACAGAGGTTTTTGTTTACCAACGCCTCATCATCACACTACAGTCAACACTCGACACGTGGGTTATGTTACACCGATTATCCGGGCGAGGTGTAAATAGTAAAATTGTAACGTTTTAAATGAATTTTGCTGTATATGTTTGTAAATAAAAATTACAGTTTGGACGATAGTGTAGAGCTATAAAATTGTTTGTTATTTTTGTGTATCATTAAAGACGAAACGATCTAGCATTGAGGAGCCATACTGCGAACATAGAGTTTTTCCAACGTATTACACGTTAATTAATGAGCAAATAACATTGTTTAGGTAATAGTGTCGGGGAACCGAGCAATGGCTCGGTGTAGTCTATTTCGATTTTAAAAACAATATAGAGGAAACAAAAAAACTGCGTGCACTGTTGCTAGACTTTAGGTATTATGACCAATCAATTGACTTAAAATCTATCCTAAAATAACAGAGAAACAACACAAGTGCATAGATTTTATTTGCAATGCAACATTCAAAGTCAATGGTTTTCCTCAGTCAATTTCCTCTCTTGACAGTTATGAATGACATTCCTGTTGTCATGTAGCCTTGAAGCAACTTTCTCCTTGCCGTACCACTGCACATTGGTGTCTTAGCGGGCTCTGAACCTGCGAGGACAATACTTTTGATTGCGTGGTTCCTTTCGTTGTTGCTTCTTGTACCTACTTATTTGGCCTATCCATACGCTAGGTGTTTCAATCAATTGGACTTCTATAGTTGGAAAATACTTTGTTGGGTTCAATCTCCTTGGATAGAGTTCATAGCGTAAAACAGTTACCACCTGTATAAGCTAATAGATTAAAATATAAAATTGTTTTTGTTATTTATTTGTACTCTAGCATAATGTGTTGAAGGATATCTTGACCTAATGACATAACATTACAATTGACTCAGAATCAATGCTAGGTCATGTTTGACTGACTGCATTTAATACAATACATTTAGTACGACGAATTAACATGTCCAACTGAGACGAAAGCTACAACTGAGATTTATTTACTCGATGATAAAATTGGCCGAGACTGACTAGTCTATCATAAAATATACCCTCTGGAACAGTAATCATCTTTCTCTTGCATATATTGGAAAATATTCTTGAAATAATATAGATCAAAATGCATTGCATTTACACGTTCAATGACAAGGTTAGAAAATATAATTTTGTATCTCAATCTCACATTTTAGTAAGACATTTCCTTATACAGTAGATGATAGCTTAAGAAAACTGTTGCCGATGTAAAATATGCATAAAACTATTCAAACCTTTTAACCGTTACGGATTTTGACACCGTAGCGGACACGGTACACATTGTTTTCCGGATAAAAAAGTAAATTCTGACCTCTCATTCACGCACGTGCGCTCATGTGAAGACTGTGACACGGGAATTGCACGGTAAAATACCACAGCTGGAGATAAAATGCGCTGAACCAAGAAACTGTGAAATAATTCTACGGAATGAAGACGGTTTCACCTTAATTATCTGGGAATACCTTTATCTTTTATCGTTGATCTAAGTATACGTCACATTCCCACGTTACAGTTTTAGTGTTGCATTTTTTTTTGTGAATTGTGCATCTATACACATCTGTATAGATAATCTGCAGTCAATTGTTTCTCAATCAGATCATATTTCATAATTAGACTATTCAGTATCAGCAAATCAACGCTATCATACTTTAGAGTGACAACGTTTCTTATAATTTTTGTAATTTTTGTAATATTCGAGTTGGCAATGTTTACGCTATAGGGGTATTGCGTTACGTTTTATGACAAATCTTACCTCAATCAGTTGTTTGAAATAGTAAAAAATTGAAATATAATGACGATATAAGACCATGACCGGGGTACTCAATTTATTCTTCTCAGACCTAATAATTCAAAGCCAAATGTACAAGGCCTGAAATAAACTAGTTGTGTTTTTATTTGTGTTTCTTAGGGGTTTTTTAAAGAACGGTCCAAACCCTGGTCATTTTTATTTGCTAAAAACATATCTATAGCTAATGGAAAGGTTAACTGGGCAAGACCTCAACTACTATGGTTATTTTTCGTTTTTAGTTGTATTCTTGCCTTAAGTGACTCAAGGGAAAATTTCCAGTTATAAGGCTAAATAGCAAAACAAGATCTATAGTTTTCTATTAGACTACAAAATTAACAGCGTGAAAGAGAATAATGCTGTACCGTAAATTGAAGGTTGTGTTCTTTAATTTAAGTTTACTTATTTACCACTGTATAAGCTATTTTAAATAGTGAGTATGATCTACATGTATGTTTTTTTTATTCAATTATTCCATTAAATATTAGTTCAGGTGTGATCAAATTCTTTTAAGTGCTTATTAATGGATATTTATATTATAGTTTTAATTATACCTACACAGCTCGTGAAGCTAAGTGATGGGTTTTTTTCCTGTATTGAGTAAATGAATCAACTTCAGTTATCCGACAGTTAACTGCTCCGTTGCCGAATCAACGAGAGTCTGAGTATTTCTGTAACGAGACGCTCTCGTGGATCACGGCCACAAATTGTTGGGGAAGCTCCCCCACCCACCAGTGGCAGCAGACCTGCGCACTCCCCACCCCCTGGCTCCGACCAATTGAATAACATGATTGACAGAACGATAAACTCCCCGCGAGTAACACAGATAACCGCCGTTTGGATCAAACTCTCAATTACTTAAAACACTCGATAATTTGTACGTTTTCCGTAAACGAATTCCGTATAATTCAATGCCACGAGGGTTCTGGATTCATATTCCGAATGGACCCGAGTTGACTAGGTTTGCAAGTGTGGATTTTGTGGTGACACCTTTATGTGTCTTTGTTAAGTAGTAATAATGAATATTTGTCAATCGAAAAAAATTAAGGTTTTTATTTTGCAATGTCTCATCATGGTACTGAATTAGGATCGATTTTGAATTACAGATCTGAAAAGTTATTACCAAATGGACATGTAGATATATGCTACATGAGTAAAGTAATTGTTAAGTATTATTGTTTTGAAACATGAGTATCAACACTGCATCACTGAAGGGAAGCTTCCTTTGAATCGTCCAGGTATAAATTCACCCCGAGAAATATTAACAGACTTACCTATAACTTCCTGAACAGTATGTTTTAGTATTACGAGTGTCCGCTAGATCAACGTATAGATTATTTTTGTGTATTTTTTTCTTTCTCCCCATATACAAAGTTTGTCGTTGCTCTCGTTTTGCGAAAACTTTTGAGTCTAAGTTTTGAGTGGATACATCAGTTTCGGTACCCCGTGAACCCAAATCAGTGGGTTTCGAATAGTAATAGAGATCGAAGGTTTCGAAGTGATGTCTGTGCTGTGGGTGAGTACAGAGCTACAGACTACACCTTTGGTCCGATGTTGAAGAAATTTTGTATCTGGGTATGGTTAGGCGCTTTTTTTTTAATTTTTATGTAAAACTGTGGTTTTATATAAGACCAATAAACTAAGCGGAAAATCACTCACCAAAATTGTTTCAAAATCTAAGATAAATTAGAATTCTTGTAGCAAGCAGATGTGCTTTAAATCGTATGAAAAAGATAATGGTCGTTTTATTAACTAACTTATATTACTTTCGGAAAGCAAATTTAAAATGCATTTTGGGAAATACCAGAAACAATTTCGTCTCAGTCTTGACTAAAAGAAAATGTTTTATGTAAGGCGCCGTGTTCGGTGGCTGACGGTTCGTGCCACATACATACTGCATGGCCCCGCTGGCCTTACACTTTGAATATTTTAGCGTTCTCCCAGCGCGAGTGCCATCTCGGGGTTCTTCTACGTCATCAAATTACCGGAGGAATACCGACATTGTCATTGTGCACTGAAGATAAATTATGCAGTGATGTTCTCGAACGGTGTATAGGTAGTACCGTCTTTATTTACATTGTGTTTTAACGCTATTTGGATTTTTGACTTTTTTCGCTTTTCGATGTTAATGCTAATTTATAAAAACGAGTATACAAATTTAGTTCTAGTACAAATCTACTTCTACCCAAAGAAATTACTGATTCAAAACGGTGCAGTATAAATTTAAATATCCATTGACATTATTTTCATTTTATAAACTCATTTTGAACAAAGAAGGGTTCAACAGTTTCTAATCCCACCACTCTACTAGATGCAATTCAAATTACACCTTTGCCTAAGTGAACATTTCAGAGGGGCGACCTAGTTTTACATCTATTCCAGACTAGAAATTTAAATTCTACGTAATCAGGTGGTGTTAGTGACTGAGCGATGGTGCCGATAAATGGGTCAGCAATGCTATTGGTGACCGTTATATAGACACAATATCGCTGTACAGTACTGAACATTGTTTAACTATCAGCACTGAATATTATAAATATATATCTTTGGTATGGTAGTTTAAAAGATATTTTTCGTCAGTCTGGAACAATTTTACTCATCACTTCGTGCTAGGCCTAGAGGGTCACATTTTCCCTAAAGGTTTTGGTAATCGGATGGATTTGAACCCGATACCCGTCGTAGTGTTGATAGTAGAAGGGTACAGGCGTCTATGGGACTGGGCCACGTTGGATCGATGTTATTCCCTCCCTACAACCTCACGTTCTGATCCCTTATCTTACTATGTAATTAGGCAATTGGTAAATAGTTAGATTTGAACCCGATGCCCGTCGTAGTGTTGGTAGTAGAAGGGTACAGGCATGTATGGGACTGGGCCACGTTGGATCGATGTTACTCCCCTCCCTACAACCTCATGTTCAGATCTCTTATCTTACTATGTAATTAGGCAATTGTTAAATAGTTAGATTTGAACCCGATGCCCGTCGTAGTGTTGGTAGTAGAAGGGTACAGGCGTGCCTGGGACTGGGCCACGTTGGATCGATGTTACTCCCCTCCCTACAACCTCATGTTCAGATCTCTTATCTTACTATGTAATTAGGCAATTGGTAAATAGTTAGATTTGAACCCGATGCCCGTCGTAGTGTTGGTAGTAGAAGGGTACAGGCGTGCCTGGGACTGGGCCACGTTGGATCGATGTTACTCCCTCCCTACAACCTCATGTTCAGATATCTTATCTTACTATGTAATTAGGCAATTGGTAAATAGTTAGATTTGAACCCGATGCCCGTCAAAGTGTTGATAGTAGAAGGGTACAGGCGTGCCTGGGACTGGGCCACGTTGGATCGATGTTACTCCCTCCCTACAACCTCACGTTCTGATCGCTTCTCTTACTATTCTTATATTACTATTCTCTTACTATCTTACGCTTCAATTAGGTAATTGGAATACTACTTTTGCAACTGGAGGATGATTTTGTTAATGAACTTTATCAAAAACTTGTAATATTTAGTAATGATCGTGGATATACTTGGTCAAAATTAGCGAAGCAATATTAATTGATATTTTATAATATACTCTCTAATGTAGAAATAACAAAAAAATCTTTATAAATTAAATTTACATGGAAAGAACTTTTGCGGTGATATTATATAAACTAGGTACTTTTATACTGTATATCAGTGGCAGTAGCCATAGATTATTGTGGAATTGATACTGCTTTGTTACTGACAGATACTTAAACCGCTCCGTTCAAGAACAAATAAAGCAGTTGCTAAACCAGTGGCAGGCTGTAGGTAGGGTGAATTTTATCCCCCTGGAATTTTACCCCCTGGGCAAAGCTGACGTCACTATGACGTAGTAACCTGAGTGGCCAAAAGTTTGTTCGCGGCCGGAATTTTACCCCCGCGGATTTGGAAGTCTAATGAAAATAGCCAGAGCGTGATTAATTAGATTAGCGATAAAAACCGGAATTTTACCCCCTGTCCATATAACTAGCGTTTAGACAACTGAAGATGTACGGGCCGGAATTTTACCCCCGGATTTTTACCCCCCGGAATTTTACCCCCGGATTTTTACCCCCCGGAATTTTACCCCATGGCCGATTTTAGAAATTGAATGATTGATTTTCTTATTTCTATTTTTAATTAATTGTAAACATTTCATTATTTAGTAGCCTATTTTTATTTATTTATTTTGTAATCTCAACTATGTAAACAGAATTCGCTGTTTAATTTTGATGTTCGGGATTTGCGTTTGGGGCCAACTGTTGGTTAATAATAAGTATGTAAAATAAACTGAGTAGCTAAATTAAATGATAATTGGGTGAGCATTTCTTCGTAAAGAAACAATAAGGCCTATTTTGTTATTGTTACAATACAAACGAAAAACATTGTTTTACCACGGTTGTATGATAAATCGTTAAAGAAATCTTCGAATCAATTATCATTCTGATGTTTGTTTATACGTCATATTAATCAACAGTTGGATTCAAAGATCAAATCCTGATACTCGAATCTCAAATTTAAAATCAAAAACCTGTTTGATTAGTTGATGTTACAAATAAATTAAGATAGGCTACTTAATAATAAAATGTTTACTATTAAATTAAAACAGAATGAAGATAATTATTAATTCTCGCTATTTTTATATCTGGCCAGGGGGTAAAATTCCGGGGGTAAAAATCCGGGCCGTACACTCTAGGTTCTTTTAATTTGATGTGTTCTGATTAAGTTCACAACCGTGAAAATATATGTTTAATTCCGCGTTTAATCCATCGAGCTGATGTCGCGAAACTCAAAAGTTCGCGGCCGGAATTTTACCCCCTGGTTTTTGACGTCACGTTTGCCCAGGTGGTAAAATTCCAGGGGGATAAAAATCCGCTACCCCTGTAGGTATTGTTGTTGCTAGTTAATCTGTGTCGGTAGTCCTCTGGGACATAATACCTAGGAATTAAATTTAAATTAAATTAAAACCCGAGCGCAGACCGATAAATTAAACGGTGACCTCAGAACTTTTATTAATAAATTCAGTATTATAATTAATAAATTATAATTAATAAAATCGTATAAAAATATACGATTATCTAAATTTGGATTTATTGCTAGCCTATGATGAACTTGGCCATTAACAATAATAACTTAAGGTCCTCCAAGGTTTCGTTTAGTCTTACTACTTGAGATTATCATAGCCTAGGCATTATTATAGTTTCTGATTCTACAAAAGGTTTTGAAATGTCTCGAACTGTCAGTGTTACCAGTAAACATTAACATTGTATTTATTTTATTCAAGTTTACTTTACCATCGTGACAACACGATGTGTACATTCTTCGAGGTTTTTTTCACCTCCAAAGTAAGAACTGGCAAATATACAAGTGAGTGAGTATCTGGATTGCTCACTGTTAGACCAGGTCTCTCTTCTTCTACTCTTCTCATACGCATAAGATCTCTCATTAATTGTCTCCTCCTACTGCTTTTCAATATTTATTCTTTGAACTCAGGGCATTTTCTGTTTTCACAACAAAAATAATTAACTGTTTACATTGGTCTATTTCCTCCTGAATATTACAAACGTCAATATTTACTCACAAAAAAGCTGCTGAGTTTCTTTTTATTGACAGCTGTTTTTTTTTTATTTGTTTGATATAATTCTTATGTGGGAAAATCCACCTTTGAGAGTGTCTTGCGCCCTCGAGGTTAAGAATTTTTAAATTCTAAAACCTTATTGCAAAACTACAAATTGAGACAAATTTGTTGACACCTCAAAGGTTGAAATTGGTCCACAAAAAACGGCTTCACGTATTATAAATATAGATCCTATATTGTAAGCAACATTTACAGTTTGTGTTGCCACATTACAGGAAGGTATTTGTGTACCCTATCTTGTAAGCAATGTTTACAGTTTGTGCTATCATAATACAGGAAGGTTTGTGTATCCTATCTTGTAAGCAATGTTTACAGTTTGTGTTGCCATTACAGGAATGTATTTGTGTATCCTATCTCGTAAGCAACGTTTACAGTTTGTGTTGACATATTACAGGAATATATTTGTGTATCCTATCTTGTAAGCAACGTTTACAGTTAGTGTTACCATATTACAGAAATGTATTTGTGTATCCCATCTTGTAAGCAACGTTTACAGTTTGTGTTGCCATATTACAGGAAGGTATTTGTGTATCCTATCTTTTAAGCAACGTTTACAGTTAATGTGTTACCATATTACAGGAATGTATTTGTGTATCATATCTTGTAAGCATTGTTTACAGTTTGTGTTGCCATATTACAGGAAGGTATTTTTTGTGTATCTTATCTTGTAAGAAACGTTTACAGTTTATGTGTTACCATATTACAGGAATGTATTTGTGTATCCTATCTTGTAAGCAATGTTTACAGTTTGTGTTTCCCCTGTTACAGGAAGGACGATCGGCACCACGGCGAAGACAGGCAACGCAAGGAGGCTCAACACTCAAGTTTCTCCACACAAACACTTTTATACAATTAGACCAAATGTGATATTTTCATTATTTGTTAATTTTGACGTGTAAATATTTTAGTGTTTAGTGTAACTAGCGATTGACATTACAAGTTCGTGATCCACGACAGACACTATAACAAATAATCAAATTATACAAAATATTATTCTAAATAAGGAAGTGCCCAAGCAAGACATCGTTAGCTCATAACTCCATTCATTTTTCTCCAAGGTAAGTGTTAAGTTTGTAATTAATTGTTGTAGAAATATAAATGAGTCAAACATTGTTTTGATACAATTGCATAATCATGAAAAGTACTGTTTGACTCTGACCAAAAGCTTCTGTGGTTTCGTCAAATAGATTGACTAATTCACCTTTAGACAAAAAGTACTAAAGAAATGGCCAGACTGCCTTTTTAGTTTTGGCCTACATCATGAGTCAAACTAAAATACACCTCTTCTCTCTCCATTTCAATCAGCTATTGTTTAAACAATTATTTGTATTCACACTGTTTTAGTACTGACACATTTCTTAGTTCAAAATATTGTTTATGCTTTAGTGTTAACATTTGTGTTACGTATTTTGAATTTTATTATGAACCTTCAGTGCCGAAAAACACTACAAAATAACCATTTTTATAACAAATAATATAGGTCCTATATTATAAATATTTTCAGTAAATTTGCTTTCTCTAAACTTGGATAGTGCTTAAACAAAGGAAAAGTCGTCTCAGTTAGTTAAAAAAAAACATTCAAAGAATTAATCGATGAATTGACTCGTTTAACAAAGGAATAAGGAAAATTTATGAGTCAAACCCCGTTGAGAAATAAATAGAATATTCATCAAATACACCAGAGTTTGGTCACAATAAATAAATTCTCTAGTTTGTGGATTAGTGTTTGTTAGATAACAATCAGAATGCAAGTGCGGGTGATGGTGAGAACACGTTTGGTTGATAACTAGATATCGAAGGTCATTACAACAATGGTCACGTGGCCACGTCTCGAGACTACTTTCTTCTATCGGTTACTGAACTACCGAATACTCATCCGATGGTCGATAGTATTATCGATATGTTACGAATATCGTTATAACTGAGAACGTTTCTGAGACCTATGTTTGACATTTAATTTATATATTTCCATTCAATTCATGTAGTTTGACAGCGTATTTTAGATTGTTAAATTATGCTTGCGGTGATGTTTATTAAGACAATTAATTATTGAACACTTAAATTACCTATATGACATTTTTGATACTGCATAAGATTACTGAGCGTAAAAAGTTGAAAAAAGGCATTTTAAATAATAAATATTGTATTCCCTGTTTAACTTAGTGTGTGGCAATTAATTAGGCATTACCTATGCCATTTTTAAGCTCATTAAATGTTAAATGTTCATTATCCAGCAAATAAACATAAGAAATAATTAAATACAGTAGTACTTTTAGGCATAGACAATTTTTTTTCCGGTCTTATTTGTTTGGCCATTGACTATTTTTTGTGGAAGTTTAATTATTATGATTGTGTTAATTCTAAATGAACTAAACTCTCACATTAATTGATTAATCCACCTTAAACCAAAAAAATTACCAGAAAACACTTTATACTTCTAGTGTAGTAAGACCAGTGCAAGTATACATATATTACACCCAAACATTTGCGAAACAATTGAACAAATCATTTGTCCATTACATATAGATAGTGTACCCTTGTTGATAAACCATTTTAACAACTTCAGGCGTTCCATTTCGTCTCAAAAATTCAATGCAATAACTTAATATAATTATTATACCTGCGCCATTGAAATAGGACCTTACAAAAGCTAATTATACTACAAAGTCATTTTATCATCAATTCAAACAATCGTACAAAATTAATAACTTTAGTGCTTAATCAATCAAGTGTCAAAAAGAACACTTGAGTATCGAGCCATCGAGTAGTCGACTACTTATATCGATAAGTCAAACCGGATTCGCTGCTACCGCTAAACGCTCTTCTTCTCCTTCTCTGTTCTGTGCCAGTTTGTTATTAGGTCTTGCTTCGAAGACACCGCGAATGAATAACTTTCGCGGTAAAAGTGTGTCGAACGTTTCTCGCCGGTTACAATGGTGAAGTTTACGTGAGTGTTGAGTTGAAGTGGCTTGAAGAAGAAGAAGTGTCGCGTTTGATTGTGAGTATTCGTTCAATTACGTAACTTAACCTTCTTTTCTTTGTAGAATCGTAGAATGTTTTGATTCCGACCGGTCGCGTCGGTGCGTGTGCTCTGGGCGCGACTCACTTGACCAGATACAGTTTGAATAGCGATAATATTGAAGTATATTTTATTAAGTGATGATCAGAGAAATATATAACTTGTATCGGTTTAATCAAACACAAACATGAATGTTTTGTAATTTAGTTGAGTTTTTAGTAGGCTATATACAATAAGGCAAGTTATTGGAGTTTACAATTACATAACATTTCATTTTAGGTCTCTAATGACAAAACAAATATTTTTGAGATTTGTTTTCACGTGCCTATTATTCTGAATTGACAAGGCATTAAAGATACTAATGATTACAGGCGGTAAATATTCTGAAACTATTTTCTAGTTGAATTGTAAAGCTCTGTTAGGTCTTTTAAATTGGGAGTCACTATATTGTTGAACCGGGTTGACAAATTAAATAGACATAATGCCAACTTAGGATATAGATATTTACATAAAACTTGAAACGAAGGTATATACACTTGTATTCTTAACGTATGTAAAGTTTGGTCAGGATTAAAAAATATTTACTAATTTTATTAACATAAAAACTGCCGTGAAAATACATTTTTATTTTGTTGGTTCGGGTAAATCGTAGAAAATATGAACTTAGAATTAAGCTATGTACATGAAACGTGGAATGAAGGATTCATTAGGTATTCGGTATTAGGTATTCTAAACGTATGTAAGGTATGGTGACGATAAAAATTACCTAACTTACCTTATTAGCAAAATACCGCTTCCAACAAAATAAAATTAGCTTTTTACTTAGCTTTTTTAGTTAGCTTAAATACAGTGATTTGCAAGTCCTAAGCGCGTAATAACGGTGTAATTTAAAAGTATATTTTTGTACTTTTATTTCCAAGTCGTATTAGGCTTACCCGTAAGTATGTTTTGTAGCTAGCAAAATCTTGAACTTCTTTTACAATGATTATTTTACAATGGTGATCTTCTACAGTTTAGAGAATTTTGTGCAGTTATTAAAGATGAGAAAGTTTGTTTTACGTGTTTGAAGTAGAGGTAGTAGGACAATATTGCATTTAGCTTTTTAGTTATTTTCTAAACGTATGTAAGGTATGGTGACGATAAAAATTACCTAACTTACCTTATTAGCAAAATACCGCTTCCAACAAAATAAAAATAGCTTTTTACTTAGCTTTTTTAGTTAGCTTAAATACAGTGATTTGCAAGTCCTAAGCGCGTAATAACGGTGTAATTTAAAAGTATATTTTTGTACTTTTATTTCCAAGTCGTATTAGGCTTACCCGTAAGTATGTTTTATAGCTAGCAAAATCTTGAACTTCTTTTACAATGATTATTTTACAATGGTGATCTTCTACAGTTTAGAGAATTTTGTGCAGTTATTAAAGATGAGAAAGTTTGTTTTACGTGTTTGAGGTAGAGGTAGTAGGACAATATTGCATTTACTGAATTTACTACTGTAATTGTTTATGGATTCTTGTGCTCTTTGTTCAAAATTAAACATCCTATAGTGATATTTGATATGCTTGTGGGTCGGGTCATTCTAAAGGCTTCAGCAACTGTTGTTCCTATATCCTGTAGAAGCAGTGAAGTGGAGAATTGTTGGACAAAAAATATACCGGCGGATAAAACCGTCTATACGACAACGATTATATAGGTCTTCTTGCAAATTATTTTTTTTTTCAGTTTATGGCTGATTTATGGCATAGCTGTTGTTCTTCTTCTGTTTAGAACACAATTAAGACTATGTCGTACTGCTGGCCAAATGATCAAAATGTATATTACATTCCAATTCTTTTGGTATGCGGAATGCTGACCTAGTTTAAGTTGCTCCCGTCTTCAACGAACAAACTTATTCCAAATATAATAACCGAAGTTTTAGCCAAATATACATAAACATAAGATTGATCCTAACCTACTTCAAGCACTTTAAGCACTTGAGGTCGCCGGATCGATCCTGAGAAGAGTCTTCATCTTTTTATCGTCCGAAACTAAACCCTGCTTTCCTTGATAAGTTTACCTATTGAGAACATTATAAATTTCAGCTGATTTTAATCACTAAAAAGCTACACTATATAGATATAATAATCTATACAGGGTGTTCATTTGAAAACTTTCCATATCTGTTGTGTGCAAAGGTAAGGCTTTTAACATTTGTTTGTTCTCATTTCCCCCTAATTTGGACATGCCAAATCCATTATTTTCAATTTTAAAAAATGCCCCAAAAGGGCCCAATTCGGGGGGTAGGGGTGCTTTTTGAGAAATTTTCAAATGTAAACATGGGTTGTGTGATACATCAATTTAAAGGTCTAATCACCCCAATCATTTTGGTGCAAAAAAAGTTTAATTATCTTTAACCGTATTTACAGAGTGGGTCAAAACGTTTTAAAAAAGGACTTAGAAGTTAAGTACCGTATTACCCGAACTACTGAACGGAACAGCGCCAAATTTCTTTCCAAGCTTATTCTTGAGCTACTCTTTAAGATAACTTGTAGTAAGGGCATTTTCCAAGTTATTTTCTAATTTTTAAAAAATCCCAAATTTTAAGAATAAAAGAAAGCTGAAAACTCAAAATTCTTAAATAGCAAGGTATAACAAATTTCATACCACGTGAAAGGTCCTTTTTAAACATTTTACGTATTTAAGTTTTCTTTCTATCTCTTACCGTTTAAAAATTGCAGTAGAAAAACACAATTTTCTATGGTAAAATTGTAACTAGTTTTCTAATAAAACACATTGCATTTTGTTCAACGATGTAGTAGAATTCATAACAAATTGATCGACTACTTTTACGTGTGTCAGAATTCATCTTGGACCCCTCATCCTGTTCTTTTCTCATTGGTAACTGAGCCAGTTTCAGAAAACTTCCTAACTAAATCATTTACAGCCATATGACTCAAGGTTATACCTGGATATCTATTGTTAAACACTTTGCAGTTATCCTGGAACACTTTTGTTATGACCAATAAGTAAAATAAAGTCTATTTTTTTAAGTTTACACCATATTTGATTAGGTACGACAGGAAATGGTACTTTTGAAATTAATACTACCATTGACTAGTCAATGGTACTACAGAAAGCGGCCCACGCTTGGGTTTTTCTCATCAGCTATAAAACTTGTTTTTCACAAAGTAAAACGTAATGACTTGTTTGCCTATCTGCCTAAAAATAATTATGAATTGTTTCCTTCAGTTATTGCACCGTTTAATGTGTCTATTGACGAATTTTGGCTGTTTTATTAGAAAACTAGTTACAATTTTATCATAGAAAATTATGTTTTTCTACTGCAATTTTTAAACGGTAAGAGATAGAAAGAAAACTTAAATACGTAAAATGTTTAAAAAGGACCTTTCACGTGGTATGAAATTTGTTATACCTTGCTATTTAAGAATTTTGAGTTTTCAGCTTTCTTTTATTCTTAAAATTTGGGATTTTTTTAAAATTAGAAAATAACTTGGAAAATGCCCTTACTACAAGTTATCTTAAAGAGTAGCTCAAGAATAAGCTTGGAAAGAAATTTGGCGCTGTTCCGTTCAGTAGTTAGGGTAATACGGTACTTCACTTCAAAGTCCTTTTTTAAAACGTTTTGACCCACCCTGTAAATACAGTTAAAGATAATTAAACTTTTTTGCACCAAAATGATCGGGGTGATTAGACCTTTAAATTGATGTATCACACAACCCATGTTTACATTTGAAAATTTCTCAAAAAGCACCAATACCCCCCAAATTGGGCCCTCTTGGGGCATTTTTCAAAATTGAAAATAATTTTATTGGATTTGGCATGTCCAAATTAGGGGTAAATAAGAACAAACAAGTGTTAAAAGCCTTACCTTTGCACACAACAGATATGGAAAGTTTTCAAATGAACACCCTGTATATTATATTATTAAAGTGATACATTCAAAGTTTACTCACGTATGTCAACGGTTAAGGTCATTTACCATTACCAAATAAAGACATGGGCATAAGACACATCAAAATGAAGCTTAGAGTGTGAAGATTTGCCTAAAATTATGTACAAATAAGGGCTCTGCTCCACAGGCAGATTTCCAAAGGGCTGCGTCTGACATTCTTCCAAAGTTTAAATTAATTAATTTATTTAATGAACAGCTACAATGATAATGATAACCCTAGTTACCGACACGGCGTTTCCCTTTGCAGCAATCCTACAGCAAATGACCAGGTTATATGGCATAACACTGTCGAAATTCCGCTTAAAGCTCCCTCTTTTTTAAGATACATTTATTAGACCCACCTCGTACATGTGTAAGTGAAGGCCATGACAATGATAGCAATTATTACAAAGTAGATCCTATGTCTAGAGGATAAGACGGATTAAATAAGACAATCTTACTGACGCGTATGATTTTTTAAGAAGAAACTCTACAAAGGCACCGATCTTGCAAGATACAATATAGATAAGCTGTATTAAAGGATATACATTTACAGGCCAAGATAAACGTTGTTATCGACGGATGTGACATGTACCATAATGCTGGTTTCTATTTTTACCTACAGATTTTTTTCTGTCGGAAATGTTTCAACTTTATTTTTTTGAATTGCTTTAAAACACAAGATAATTGACGTATAATCATGAACACAATAACAAACCAAAACTAACCAACCAGTAACTAATCAGTAAACAATAACAGTAATCAGTGTATAATCAGTAAAACATGAAGGAAAACAGCTGTTTCAAATCATAGCTGATCTCCATCAAATGGCGGTTCTTGGCTTTTCCAAAACAAAAGTTCAAACTTATTTTTTTATCATTATCAAAAGTCCCCAGTTGGTGTTACTCTGGTGTTCTTTTCTTTGGACTAAACTATTTTTTAGCCAACCTTATCGTTATTATTAAATTGTGTACTGCTATCAAAATTTACAAATATTTCGTTCTCTAAAATACGTCGTAAATGAACAAATCATAGACGATTTCAAACCTAAATACACAAAATGTTGAAGTGTTATCTCCAAGGTTATTCTTGTAAAGAGATAAAGTTTGAGTAAATCAAAACGAAATATAGTTTTTTCGCTGCAAATAAACATTTTGAAATATATAAGATTATAGGTTTCAATTTATATTTAAGTCATAGGTACATCAACTATTTACTCAATCAGTTTTTAGCATTTCTCTGTTCAAGAACGCTTTGAAACTTAACGAGTGATTAAGTGGAATTGACTCCGATAAAAGAATCTTCTCCTATGTGTGGAATCTTGAGTAAATAAAATGGTTTCAGCGAATTTCCCATAAAGGGATTAAGCTATTACCGCAGGTCTCATGGTAAGACCTCGACCCGGGACCGATTTACTTTTTCGTTTTGAGGTCCCAAGATGCCAAAACACCCCCCTATGTGTGTGTCCGTTAGCGCGATAACTCGAGCAAAACTGATCCGATTTTGATGAAATTTGGTACAAACGTGTAAACCTACGTTTATTCAAATGAGTTCGCGAACTAGCATGATCGGACTATTGGAACGGGGTTTTTTGAGGGGGGAGGTTATGGGGTAAAAATTGGTTTTTCCCATTTTTTACAAAAAAAATTCACAATTTTTTTTCAAACTATTTTGTAGAGCTTAAAAAAAGAAATAATTTTGTATATTGAAGCGTTGTTGTATGCATAACGTTTATGGAGATAATAAAAAAAATAAAATCAAAATTCCCATGTTATTCTTATGGAGAATAAATTAATAGACTGTTTTTTCGCAATTTTGTTTATTTCATACTAAGCTATCAACGTTTCAATAAAAAAACACACCTCAATACCTTACCTGTCGCAGCAAACCCAGGTACTCATTAAAATAAATGTTATCTAAGTAGGAAATAAACCTGAGTTTTCAGGGATTATTTTAGTAGAAACCAGTCAGGCACATGGAGATTCGCGTAGTCTGCAGGTTTGTGCGGCGGGGGTATTTTATTAATTTATTTGTTTTTAGAAGGAAAACTCTAATTCGTTTAAATGTTACGCCGGAAGACCACGTGATTAGTTTAAAAAATAACAAAATGACTATGTTACTTTTACGGTCGGGACGAACCGGATTATGCAATTAGAAAACTCAAGAACTGAAAGCTATAAATTTATCAATTTATTTAAATGATACATTTATCGAAACCATTTAATGGTTGATGTCATTTCGTTGACGATTTTCGGGTGGTTTACGAAGCGAAGCCATTAGTGAATCATAACGACTAGACTGCTGACGATCTTCCAAATATACAGATAAAGGAAATGGCTCAAGCTTTATGGCGTCTCTTTAGAGAGAGGATGGTTTATTAAAACGTCAAATAACGATTAAAATATTGACCTACCTAAAATAATAACAATATCGATTCAAGACTTCGACCAATTAAAACCCTACTCGGCCAGTGACGTTGTACTGGTGTGTGTTTATGTAGAAATCATTTAAGCTTACTTCCTACTAATATGAACGTGAAAGTTTTGTAAGTCGTGCAAGGGTATAACTTTAAGTGCCCTGATGTTGGCAAAAGATTTTACTGTACTCTTAATTTGCATATATTTTTTGTTACATTGCAATGCTAGTGGCTGTGTTTTTCTACACAGCTACTTAAACTAAACTGAAGAGAATATTGTACGAAGCTGTAAGCAGTTGACTTTTGTTTCTAAAACAATTGGTGAATGTGATATAGTAATATTATTTTTGTAAGATTAATGGTTAGAATGTAAATGTACCTTGAAGTATGGGAATAACAGTGACACATAGTAAAGTTCAGCGTTTTGTATACTTCGTTCATGTACATTGATGAAATTTGTGCACTAATAAAAAATATGGTAGTATTTCACGAAAAGTAGTAAAAGTTTTGTATTCTTTTTTTCTTACTATGACATTTTGGAACCATATTTTTTCTCTTTCGCGTGGCTAATCATGGGCTTAGGGGCTAGTAAATCATAAGTTATTCATACGGTAGTGGACGTATGACACAAAATAACTTGTTTACCTTTCAACTTTGAATAATTGATAAGGCTAGTGTTTAAAACATTGTTTTACATCAGTATTCCGACCACGACGGTGGCTTAGTTGAGCTACATAGAAACTAACTATTTGGATGGATACGAAGGACTGAAAAAGGAACTAAGATAGATTTGTCTGAAATAAATATTCGTGTAAATGGATATCTAATGTATATTTTTTTTATTAATCGTATTCAGTTTTGATAAGATTATTAAATAATAACCAGGAGTGATTAAGACAAAGTCGGGTAGTTACGATACCTAAACTAAATAATTTAGTTTACAAAAAATCGATTATAAGTCCCTTCATAAACTCAGACTACCATATTTTCGTTGTGTAATATTATTTGTATTGTAAGTATCAAGGCTAAATATGATCCATAGACTTTGGAATCATGTCTGTCGTCTGTATAATTAGATTTGGATGATATTTGTCCTTTAGCAAAATCTGAAACATTTTTAATGTATAAGTATCCGGCTACTTTCTAGTTTGTTGATGTAGAGTATACGTATACCGTACTCACTTTTGCAGTCTGTTTTTACTCTTGGTAGCAATACCAGTGGACTAGCAATCTTGTATAAATAAATTGTGTTATATAAAAAAGTTTAATATTGGTGATGTAACAAGATTAATGAATAGTATGTCAAAACACACTCTACATACATTAGGTAACATAACCTTTTGGTCCATTGACGCCAAGATGAACAGGTTGTTGTAGCATCCTTCCTTATTTAGAGAAACATTTTTGGAGATTACTTTTGAGACAGGAGTTGATGTTATGTTTACGGACCTATTGTGGCCAATTCATTTTCAAATAGAACGTAGATTATTCAGTCACTCATTATGAAGTGTGCTGTAAAAATCAATTTTCTTGAGTATTTTATACGATGATAGTCGATGTTACGTCAAAGGTTTCTTTACAACAAGTCTTTTTAGCACGGGACATATTTTTAAAGTCGGCGAATTTGACAGTAACCAGTTATTGGCAGCAGCACAATCGAAGTGGCTCAGTATTCCACTACGTCTATGTTTATTCATACTAAATAAAACTTTAAAATGTGAATTTCTACCCTTAAAATAGTCGAGCGAAACTAATATATACACACAGTTATGTATGTGGCATTAAATTATGTACCAGAAAAATAATGGGTATATGTAATAACGATTACAATCTAAGACATTTTGGATTTTGGATTCTAGGAATCCATCGTTATCAGTGAGTTTGCGCGTGTGAAAATAGACTATAAAAGTGAGTGTAATGATAAAGCACTTTCTGTTACGCGCAGTAGGCAACGTTAGTCATCTATTACGTCAACTTTAAAGTGTTTAGTATGCGAGTTAGTGGTACACTTTGTTTGTACGGTGTGTAGTTCCGGTGTGTAACAACCTTGACGATCTTTTCAGACTCATCGCAGCAAGATCTTCTACGAAAGGAGTGTTACAGTATTGTATGTTTTACTAAAAAGGAACTTAATAGGTAGACTATTCGTATTCCTGTTCTAATATTCGTGATTGAACATTAATTAATTTGTAGTCCAATGTCAGGTGGCATCTGTCCCAGAATTTACACCAGTTGATATAGAAATTTTACAAAAAAAAATTTGCAAATATGTTTTACCGGTAACTGATGGGTTTTACCAATTGTATTATCTCTGAAAGAAACCAATCTAAACACATTATGGCGTGAATATTTCATGCAATTGATTTTTAGAAGGGGTTGTAATGGAACTTTTTGTTTTCTTAGTAAACCATAAACTAAACAATGTCAATGGTACTTTGTGCTTTTTATTTTTGATACACTCATGATTTATCACCTACTACTTTGTGGAGCCAATTAAATTAAATTACAGGACATCAAATAATAATAGTGACCCGTTTTGGTCTGTAAAATGGTTATGAAAAATTTAACAATTCAAATTTGATTCATACTACTTATTTCATCTTGACAGCAAGACAGTTTTGTTTACAACTGTTCAAATTTCCAAGCCGAGCATTGAAACTGATTTGTTAAGATCTAATTTTTGAAAATAAATCGAGGATGCATTTTCTTTTCGAACCCTATTATATTTTCAAAATTATAAAAAACTATGTATGTAATATTGTTGAGTGTGCCTAAGTCAGTGCATTTGGTATTAAAAATAACATTCAGAAGCTGAATTTTATGAAACAGTGTACGAATACGACTCACCATTGTCGAATCAGGTTTCAATAAGCAATTTCTAAACTCTGGCCTAGTAAAAAAGCAATGTAGTGAAACAATAAAACGCATAAAGTTATCTTTGTCTTGAATTGGAATAACCAATTGGCCCACTTGACTAAGCTCTCAACTCCAGGTTCCATATCCGTGTCTATAAAATTCAGCTTATTCTGAACAAAAGAAAAGGATTTGCCATGTTTGTTTTTTAACGGTGTGTGAAAACAATTCCTTTGTATAAGATGCTTTAGTTGTGAATGCATCCACGTTTTATTAAATCCTCATTTAAATGCCACTCTGAGTGGTTATAGTGCTCACCTTATAATCAAAAGGTCGCCGGTTCGATTCTGAAAGGGGAGTGTGTGGTGGTTCGAAGCAGGACCCAGTCCATGACCAGTGTGCTTTTAATAAATGGCCCTGGGCTAATGAAACAGCTGAACTTAGTCAGTAAGCTACCTAAGGAATCTCACTCCAGTCTATACTAATCCTAGACTTATTTGTGTTAAAATACGCACCTAGGTGGTGTCCCCATCTCAACTGCTAATATAATGAAAACCATAGCTTTTCAGGAAACACGGATTTTAACGAAACACAAAGTGAAGTTGGTTTTAATGAGATCCCTAATTAGTTTCATTTTATCTTACTGTAAAATAGTTGGACTTTTCATATTGCTGGTGTTTTTAACTACACTGCGTTTCGGGAAGTAAATAAGGAAACTCCTCCCGTTATCAAGCGATTCTAATCCTCATTAAGAACAAAAATCCCCGTTCACAAAATTTAGGGGGTTTTAGTGACAGAAATCTATTCCCTCCACTTGGCTCTACCTTTAAAACAATAGGTTAACAGCTGATATAAGCAAATATTTTTCAACAAGTCAATCAGCTGCAACATACATTAAGCAAAGATTGGCGGGGAACTTCCCCTAAGACCGCCTAAATTTTGTGAACAAAGTGATTTTTTATCTCATTTTAGCAAACTGTTAAGATACCAAAATCAGCTGTAAAATTTTGAAATGTTGGGTGAATCATAGACTGTTTAGACATTTGGCATATCACATCTTGATTTTCTGGAATCACTGGAGTTTAGAAAAATAAACTTACTGTGTATGCTTAATTATATTTTGGAAAAAATTAACAATACATCTAACCCTTTCCAATCTTGGTCAGTGTTTACATGTTTTACGTTCATGAGTTTGTCGATAATATTAATAACAACTTTAAATGAAATGGTGACTACTGTATTGCCTTTTTATTATTGCTGTGTAAAGAAATTCTAAAAAGGGTTTCACTTAAATCCTCGCTTAAATGTAAGTGGTTTTACAAATAATTGTCATTGAATTTCGGATAGTGCAGTTACGTCCTATCTAAGATGGCCTATATTAGCCAATTTTTTACGTTTTTCTTTCAGTTTCAGTTTACATTAGTAAAAAATTGGCATACAAATCGGTAATCAACTCAATCAATTAACTCAACTCAACTATGTTAATATTATTCTTAAGCCGGATTTAATTGAACATGGGAATATTATGACTATCACCAGCCAAAGCTATTATACAACGTTGCATAAGGATATTGTTTAAACCGTGATGGCGTTCTTGACCTTGACGAGAGCGCTGCAGTTTTTAGTTACGTAAGTCCTTGGAATTCGTTCCTTATCCTAGGTTAGGCCTGTTGTCCACAGAACACTAAATACGAATTCTTATTTAGTGATCTGTGCTGTTGTCGTATTTTTTTAACACTGCATGAAAATGGAATTTCTTATAAGGTGGAGGTATATTTTTTTATCTTTTCCTGGGTTTTATTCTATGCTCTGTGACCCCTATAATAGCGCAGCGCGTTCTGAAACATGCACTGGTCTAGGAGCGCACAGGTGTAAAAGCAGCACCGTTGCTAGGAAACCGTTACTTTTTTTCTGCGCGTAAGATTAATACACCAATAAAATACTGCGGTAATTTAGTCACGAGCGGCTTCTGATTGGTTGATTATTTATCATCGGCGAAATGGCGGTTTGTTAAAAAGTATCTATAATAATTCTCACGAAGGGTTTTGTCGTTGAGGTCATGCAAATGCGGAATTAAAGAAATTGTTGCATTTATAGAGTTGAATTAACTTAGTAGAATATGTTACATTTATATACTGTACCAGTACCGACAATAATTAACAACATAATCGCAGGTTGAAGGGTAGGGTCTATCTGAAACATTCGGCGTGGTAAAGATTTAAGTTTTTTTAAAAACTAAATAGTTTTGTTTGAATTTTAATCTTCGGTAGATGAAAACGTCGTTGAATGTGTAAAGTAATGGCGATTTTTTTTCTGACGCAAAACAAATCTATCTTTGGCTCCATGCTTAATTCAACCGTATTTTCATCAAGTATTCAATTCGCCAGTCAGCGACGACGTGGTCATCTCTACATTATAGATGATCAAATAATAGCAAAACTCAGATAAAATGACATTGGATGAGCAAAGCTTGTTTTAGGCATGAAATTAAACTATTCTATCCTAACCTAACCTAACCAAACTTGCTGATTATTATTAGTTTTTTGTACTGTAACAGATGTTGAGGACGTAAAATATGATTCTTTACGATAGGTTACCTTTTCAGTTTGGTAAGATATTATGAACTGTCTGTATAAAAAATTAACGGTATTTTACATTATGATACATTAATGATTTAATGATAGTCTGGCTGGATTTAATTAAGTTCTTGTATTAAGGGAACACAGTACTCCCTATCCCGCCCATGTTAAAATGACAGTTTTTAGGTACACATAACTTTTACAATTGTACTAAGTTTAATACATTATTACCAACAATAATATGAAGCAAAATAAGGTTTTGAGCAAAATTAAATTGTTAGTATGATTTTAAAAAATTTATAAAATATTTTGTAATTTTTTAACATAAAATATTTTTTTTATTTCAAAGGTTTTTGGTTGTCACGGAAACTGATTCGTATTATTGTTCCTTATCATATGAGGAACACAGACACCAATTTTTATTGAAATTGGATTATAATTGAGGAAGAAAAGTGTACCTGACTAAAAACCACTTGACTTTCGGAAAACGACAAAAGTACCCCCTGTCACGGGTAGTAGTAGGACCCTTGGGCATGCTAAAGTAAGAGTGTATAAAAGTCGCTGTATAGCTTAAAATATTTTTTTCTTCCATAATATTTGGTATGTACGTGTTCAGGAAAGTGTGTTCAACAAAACTAAATAGTAAAAAATGTTTAAAAAAATTTAATATTTGACGGCGAACCCTCTGCGTCTTGATTAGTAGTAGGACCTTGGACATGCTAAATTGGGCTGCAATAGTTAAAAAAATAGCTGAAAATTTTAAAAATAACTTTTTTCTTCCTTAATTTTTATTATATCTACGTGTTCAGAAAAGTCTGTTCTACAAAACTAAATAATAAAAAAAATTAAAAAAAAAATATATTTGAGTACTGTGTTACCTTAACTAAACTTCAACATTAGGGAATGGAATGTCTACCATATTAGGTCACTAGGCCTGTTATTAGTCAGAGCTATAAATGTTATAAAATTAACTCGACAGCATGCATTTTTATGAATCACCATAAAGGACATTCCATAGAGTTCTAAGCAAACTCAAAGATATGCTTATAAATCTGGCCTAGCACATTCAAATAATGATAACCCTTAGACTAGCTGTACTTCAGTTGAGTCTTACTAACCAGTGTTCCTAATTTGATAAGAAAACATTAGGACACTTTAGTCCACCATTACTAGAGATTGCCTGACTTCTGAATTGGCTTGTTTGTGTTGGTTTCTCTGTGTCTTCCAAGTTACCAAAACCATTATGTTAAAAACATATTGATTTAGAAATATATTTCTTGAAATTAATTTCAAAGTACATAAAATTATATTGAGCCACAAACAAAATTTTTGCATAAATTTTACTTGAGAGAATCAAATTTTATTTTGGCTTAAAGAGCAACCTTTTGTAGCATATTTGTATTTTATATAATTTTCAGAATGTTATTATGGTTAATTGGCAGCAGTGACTGTTCCGTTATGATTTCTTTCAATAAATTACCCTTGGGGTCATATTTCATATTCCAACCAATCACAAAATCTAAGTGCCCCTGTCAACCACCAGCTTTAAGATGTAACATTCAGTTGAATTGTTTTATGATTTCAACCAATGGTATACCTAATTTAGTAATTGAATACTTCATTATTTTCTGGCCCATACTGTGTTGTGTTCCTCTTATGTTAAATGTTAAGTGTAACCACTACAATTTTGTAAAGAATTTAAATATGTCTTGTAAATTACCATAGTAAATCTTTTTACAGCTGGATAGATTGTAAAATACCTTAAAAGTTAAGCCTATATTTAGTTTTGTTCATGTTAATTTCTGTTGGCTTGACACAAACATTGTTGCCGATAAAAATAAATTGAGCTGAAATTTATTATTTTCCAAAATTTTTATAAGCTAACACTTTTATAAACCGTTGACCTGTTTTTTAATTTCTCAAAGTAAACTGTTAAGAAGAACCTTAAGTAACTCATAGGTATTTTTTCAATTGAATCGTTTATTGCAGAAACCCCATAACCAACATTTTTCCCCACATGAAAAAATTAAATTAAATTAAATTAAATTAATTAAATTAAATGTTTGGTGATTTCTTCACCAAACATTTAATATACAAAAAAGTCACATTAATTTAGAAAAAAATTTGGTTATGTGGTCGCAATAAACGGTTCATTCTTCTAAGTATACACATTTATTTTTAACCACAAAACTAGTTCTCATAACAGCTCTATATTGGTGGTTACCTCATGTCAAATTCACATAACTGTGTAGACCTACTCTGATTAGCTTTGTTTATTTCCTTTATCTACTGCACTTGACAGAAGATAAGTTTATAAACAAACAATAGTTGAATCATTACTATTACATGATTAACTAATATCCTAATAGTTGTTTGTGGAATGAATTTCCAATTTAATTTACAATCCATCAATTTACACATTTCCTTAATTTAAAGCTGGTTAGATTCGACACTAGATTTAAAACCTTGAAAACCAAACCACATTATTTCGTGGTCTAATAAATAGACAAGAATACTATAGCTGGAGCTGGGTGCATGGTGCAGTTGTTACTTTAGAAAGTAATGGAACTAAAGTTGTATAGTTTGTGTAATTTGTATTTACATATTATGCAAAATTTATTTTAGAATCAAATCTTGGTTATGACAGTTTAAAGTTGTTAGTTTTAATTATTTACAGCACTGTATAGGTAATGCTGTTGTACAAAGTAGTGTCTATAGGTTGTTTTAAAACTGTAACTCATCTTACAACAGCTTATTTTTATATATGGTTTTTGGATAAAGCATATCTGTTATAATTCATTGGCTGTAACAAAAATTTGTTATAATTCATCTTATAGGGAGGAAGTTTAAATTATGTATCAGATAGTCAATAAATCCCCTTCAGTGTTATCTAAGTACTAACTAACGCCTGAACTTTAGAACTTTGGTGTTGACAATGATTGGAAATATCAAAGAGAGGAAAACTTTCACAATCTCTATTAACCTCACAGCGTGAAGTATCATTGGTTGTTTGACGCTAAGCGGTAACAATGAAGGCTTTCCATTGTTGTAAAGTAGGAAATGTTTTAAATATAAGTAGAAAATGTTTTAAAAATATATCTTAATTTTGGTTTATTAACAATGTTTAGAATATGTCTAAGTATTGATAAAGCATTACTCTCATAAAATTAAACTTTCTGCGTCTGTTCTTTGTTACCATGGAGACCAATCAATATTTACTTATTTTACTCTCACCTCAGACCTTTGAAAGCCTGCGGGGCAGAGTCCTAGGTTAATATCGAAGCTGGAATAGTTCTATATGTATTTACCCTCAGAGATGTAGCTTTATGTTTGTCCAATTTGAGCCCAGTGGGTTCAGCAGTTTGAGTTTAACTCATACAAACACACACACACACACACACACACACAGACAAACAGACAGACACCACCTCTTCTTTATAATAGTATAGATTTCACCAAAATAAGTTTGGTACTAAAGGCCAATTGATAATTTTGTTTCTTCTTTTTCAGGTAGCGTTAAGTTGACAAGAATCTCTCTCACCATGGCGTTTTGCGGAATCGGCAAACATAGTTTTGAGGTAAATTGAGATCATGGTTCTTAGAGGAAAATTATAATAAATACCTGGTGCATGGGGATCACGGGAAGTTGCTTGAACAATTATTAACTAACTATATACCATAAGTAAGTATCAAAAAGCTTTACTTTACAGTGTAAAAAACTGTGGATGAATGTTACTGGGTAGCAATTAATCAATAATTAGTTTAAGTAAAACATATAACACCCCAAACTAACACCCCTAAACCTTGCCTCGTAGATAAAAGTAATTATTAAAATATTTATTCAAGCATTCAATAGCAACCAACAAATTACATGTGATTATTGTTATTATTACTTACTGCCACAAATACTAGAAAAATACCGGTATGGATCATAAAATAACGTTTTTGACCCGACATTAAACACAACCCCTATACTAATAGCATCAATTAACATGTGGTTTTGTTTACTTTCGGGCCAAAATGATCCATGTCTTTTCTAGTATTCGTGCTTACTACATATTATAGGAATCTAAAAGAAAGTAGGAAAATATTTACTTATCTGCTTGTCATATACATACACGTACCTATAAGTCTATTAAGTCCAATCAAGGAATCATTTTCAAATACTTACTTACTTACTGCCGCGGCTCTTGGTGCCCAAGGAGGTACTTTGCCTCGCCAACACACTGCCTCCAGACTGCACGATCCACTGCTTCATCCTCCCTTCTTCCCATTCTTCTCAGGTCTCTTCTAACTTGATCTCTCCACCTCAACTTGGGCCTTCCTTTTCAAATAATGTAGAAACTTGGGCCTTCATTTTCAAATAATGTTGAAAAAAACATACCACTTTGAGTTAAACCTTTTTAACCAATAAAAACTTTAATGTAAAATTAGTGTCATAATTCTCTAAAATCTTAATACGGGACTAATCCCCCCCCCCTGCGAATGATCATTCAGATACAGATTTAATAGCTAGATAATTAACTTTAAGAGTAAACATTTCAAAGGCACAAGGTTGGTTATGTGAATGCACAAATATATCAAAACATTTTTTAAAAAGAGCTATGATTGATTATGTTGAGAGGAAAAGCTCTCAATGTCTGGTTGAAAAGCATTAAAAAAATAATATATTTTTTCCAATTGTCTAATAATCATAAAAAAGCTAATGCAGTGCTAAGGGTTGGTATAAATATTTTAAAAGCAAGTTATCTGAGGAAAATTCACGTTCCAAAATACTCGTTCTGAAGCCGAAACAAATTCTCAATTGTCGAATCTTGGTTGTCGGAAAATGAGCGTATTGTTGTACTGAGAAGAGTACTATTCGACGTTTCCAACACCTTACAACCATTCGTATTTGAGACAAGCTACAATTCAAAATCAGTACGATTCTCTAAAAATATAGCTTTGTCTTAAGGATAAATAGCTGCAAGTATTTTTCCCAGTCGTATGACACCATCATTACCTGAACACCAAGATACGATAATCTACTTTGACCTTGGTGGCCTAGTTTTCCAGTTGTGTTTTCAACGAATATTCCTCAGATAACAAAATTTGTCGCATGCTTCACATTTGGCAATCTGGTGGTGGTGCTTAGGTGGGGGGTGGAGAACGGACAATCTTTCCGGGGTTGAGAAACCTATGAAATATTCTGGTGGACCCGATCGCCTAGTGGAAGTAGTCGAGCCGCGCGGACGCAGCAGAGTTGGCATTTTGGATGGCGAGGAGCTGACCTCCGCCTGGCCTCACACTCAGACCCTCAGTGATGCGACGCAGACGACGGAAGACGACGAAGCAACTCTACGGGAACTGCTTATGAGGTATTGTCTTGGCGAGAACAGCGTTTGTTTTTGTTCAGATCAAAGGAGAAAGAGTTTAGACTACAGTTGACTCTAGGATAGTTATGTGAGCGGGAGGGTGTCGGATTACCAGAAATAATGCAAAATTTAAACTTCCACCCTGGTTATCTGAAGGTTGTGGATAATCCCGAGAAAAGTTCAAACCTTTTAAATTGTTAAAACTTAAAACTTGACCGAGCTATCTTTGATCTTGATTTTGATAAATGATCCTGGCTGATGATCCAGCTGATCTCGGTTGGAAACATTCATTCAACACTCATCATTTACTCATATTCACCTCACTCTAGTGTGTCGTAGTTGTGAAAATCAAATTAATTCAAGAAAAGAAAACCAATGACAACTTATATACACTCATTGACTATTGTACGTTCAAGTTGACAAGGTTATTTTGGTTCCATTAATGGTTTTTCTTTCGTAGGCCTGGTTATTATTCAGTACAGTTTTGTTTTACGTATGCTAAAAAAGTCAGGTACTTTTTTTATAAACCAAACATGCGCAGTAATGTGATTATTTTATTTAACAACCACTTCTATTCACTGTAAGGTTGGGAGAAGACACCGCGGCAGGAAAGAGGAGACTCCTTTCACAGCCTGAATATAAGTCCAGTCCTGTATTGAATGGGTATCAACCGATGCCTCATTCATCGGAGCAACCGATTACCGAGATTGTTGGACTATCAAGTGTCGGATTACTGAGTGTGTCAAATTATCGAGAGTCAACTGTAGTTGTTAAAAGGTTAGATGTTTACAGTTAAATGTTTCTTGAAACTTATATTAGTGTTAGGAAATACGAGGGTTGTTCAGAAAACAAGGAAAGCTCAGACGCCGATTTACATGTGGTGGTCGTGTACTTCCTAGTTCACATGTTCACCTACTCAATGACTGTCCAAGTATCATAGTGGTAGTTTAAAAAGTGTGCTGCAATTGAAAATCCCTCAAGTTATAAGGTGCAGATAGTACGGTTTTTGTTGGCTACACTTAAAACCCCTAGAAATTTATCCTCAAGGTTGTAAAGGGTACGGAAACAACGTAGTAAATGTAGGTTCTGGAAAAGGTGCACTGGTTTTAAAATGGCCAAACTAAGGTTTGCGTCCAAAATTTAAATTTTTTTGCATGATAAAAAAAACACCCTCCTGAACTCACACATCAAATGCACACATGTTCGCCTTCAATCATTCAAACGGAAGATTTCCCCTCAACCACCCACCCCACAGTCCATACCTGGCTCCGATTGACTTTATTTTGTTTTGAAGACTTGGTTAGGAGCACAGCGATTTGATTAAGACGAGGACCTCCAATAATTGTGTGTCACTGGGTGGCTGAGCTCGTAAGTTGCAGAATCGACAACATAGGAATTTCAAAACTCGTCCACTGCTTTTATAAATGCCTCGATTTGTTTGGCCGCTATGTAGAATTTCAATCTATAAAATAAAATAGTTTTCTTGGACCAACTTTTTATTTTATTCAAAAACGTTCCTTACTTT
Source organism: Macrosteles quadrilineatus (assembly GCF_028750875.1). Taxonomy (NCBI): domain Eukaryota; kingdom Metazoa; phylum Arthropoda; class Insecta; order Hemiptera; family Cicadellidae; genus Macrosteles; species Macrosteles quadrilineatus. The sequence goes on from NW_026542598.1 coordinate 22,418,130, forward strand.
CTGAACAGTTCACGTATTACCCTACCCAGATTATTTAACATTTACATCTGTACCTATGTTGTTTCTTTTGGATGGGGTCATAAATCATTTTGCAGACAATAAGAAATCTTTACGACAGACATTACTCAGCTTTTCTCTTCTGAGAAGTAAACTAAATTGATTTTGTGTTTTAGCTTATTTATTTTAGTTCTCGGTTATTTATTAAAGGTACCGTGTAGTCTTCTAGTTAACATTTATAATTATTATTATTAAGTTTCCTCATAACTGTTATTATTTGGTAGGTACCATGGTTTTTCCTTTTTAATGGTCCATAACTACAACCATTAATGCATCTCAATGACTTATTTTTTAAATATGAAAACTTTATTAATAAACGTGAATAAGTGTGGTATCTACTGGGTTTTGTTTTGTATTTCCCTGTATTGTTTTAATTTATTTTATTACATTTAATTGTATATTCTTCTATCAGTTTACTTTATTTTCTTGTATTATTTTGTTGTATACCGGTAGTCTTATATTGTTTAATTGTATTCTGAATATTTGTGGTGACCTAAAATTACAAATGAAGATCCTTTTAAGTTGGAATTCTATATGTGCCCTTATATAACCAACTGTACAGCTTGTTTTAAAATAAAGCCTTTTCAGTAATTTGGGTATTTTTGGGGCCTTAATTGGGTATTTTTCTAGATATTGTTTAGTTTGATGTTTTGAATATAAAATTAGTTGGATATAAATTAAGACCAAACTAAAATGACCGTTTGGAGTAAACGTTATATAGATTTTGTAGGTCAAACAGCTAGTATCAAAAACTAAGAGAGAAATAAACACCGACTACAGTGGGCCTTTGATTGCGAAGTTCTCTTATAGTATCCAAGGCAATAGTAAGCTTGTTCTACAGAGTGTTTGTTTAAAACCAATCGAATTTACAAGAGCAAACCTGTAGAAGTAAAAAAAATACCCCCCGCTGCAGCAAACCTGCAGACTAAGCGAATTTCCATTAGCCTGATAGGATTTACAGTAAAATGTCCCCTTAAAAATATCATATTTATTCCCTATTTAAATAGAATTAGTTTAACAAGTACTTAGGTTTGCTGCAACAGGGAGGGTAAAAAGGTGTTTTTTTTATGTTAGTTTAGTAAGAAATGAATGTATTTTCCAAATTCAATCAAAATATGTTCATAAACAAGCAAACTACAACAGTTGACTTATTCTCCATAAGAATAACATGGGGATTTTAAATTTACAGTTTTTTGGAATTTTCTCCGTAACCATTAGGCGCACAATAACGCTTCAATATACAAAATTATTTGTTTTCTTACGCTCTACAAAATGGTTTGAAAAGAAATTGTAAAATTATGTGTTTTTAGGGTCAAAAATGAGAAAAACCTATTTTTACCCCATAAAACCCCCCATAAACCCCCGTTCCCATAGTCCGATCATGCTGGTTCGCGAACTCGTTTGAATAAATGTAGGTTTACACGTTTGTACCAAATTTCATCAAAATCGGATCATTTTTGCTCGAGTTATCGTGCTAACGGACACATATATATATATATAAATATATATATATATATATATGAATTTGAACGGATGGTGATTTTGGCCTCTAGGGACCTCAAAACGAAAAAATAAATCGGTCCCGGGTCCAGGTCTTACCATGAGTACTACGGTAATAGCTTATTCCCTATATGGGAAATTCGCTAATATTCCCTATATGGGAAATTCGCTAAAAAAAAAAAAACCATAAGTTATAGTTCAACATTAAGCTTTATTTTTCTACTTAGTCTAATGTCTGATTTGCATAACTGCTTTGCTAAATATGCTATATGGGTTCATGAGTGATTAATTAGTTAATGGCAAACATGGTTTTCAACTATGTAGCTCGGTTGGAGACTCAGTACCTAAAGCATTAATACAATTTATGGGCTCCAATATCAGCTGTTCAGGCTATTTCCATTGTTATAAAGCAGAAGATAAATGCACTAAAAATCTAAAGTCTAAAATTTGTTGCATATATCAACTATTTTAGCTACATCAGCACAAAATTGCAAATACACTTTTGGCTGATTTTGTTTACTTTATGTTCATATATTTTTTTACCTGTTTATTTTAAGTGCTAAAAAAGCTGATAAACACAAAAACATAACAGTACAATAATGTTTTATTCATAACAACTGCTTTTTAGCGAATTACCCTATAGGGAAGTAGCTATTACCGTAGGTCTCATGGTAAGACCTAGGCCCGGGACCGATTTACTTTTTCATTTTGGTTTCCCCAGAGGCCAAAAACACCATTCGATCAAATTTATATATATATATTTTTTTTGATAGTTCTGTTCTCTTTTTAGGGCTACTTTTTCAATTAATAAGCGAAATAACAAAAACCAGAGTACGGTAACCTGAAATTCATTTTTATTTAAACTGATGCGTATTATGAATAACCTTAAACATAAATGTTAATTTAATAGATTAATTGAAAACCAATCCAGGCAAATGGAAATTCGCTAAGTCGGCAGGTTTGCTGCAGCATATTTTACCAAATCAGAAGAAAAATTTTAAGTCAGAAAATGTTCAGCTGATCCCCTTGACTCCAGCTGATCCCCCCCCCCCCCCCAAGGATAAAAAGAACTACTTAAGCCCCTCAATGCATGTGTAGAAAACAGCGGTATTTTCTGCAATGTGACTAAAACTATTTATAGCTACAGGCAGTGCTCGATTTGTAAAAAATTAGGTGCCGAAACTGTATCCTATTTAATGTGATTAGTACCTATTTACGTACCAATTTCTACCAATATTTTTATCTTTCCGAAAGAGAGGTACCAGAACTCCGTTCTGCCGCGTTCCCCTACAAATCGAGCACTGGCTACAGGTACTTACTTCAGGTACAGGTACGTTTGAAAATAAACAACCTGTACAGTCAGAACAAGGTTTAGCCAATGTATAGTAGCTTGTAAAAGACAGGGTTTCATTATAGTTACAATTATTATATTCAAGTACAAGGAATTTTTACAAATAATTTAAAACAACTTTCAAAAGCCTCACAAGGTCTGCAGCTAACTGTAGATAACAATGCCCCCAAAAATGCATCAGCAGCATTCCACTTTTTGATTTATCAAGAGCTACATGAACTGTACCGTAGGAAATGAATATAAAGTAATAATAAATAAAAAATTAGTAAAGGCGATGCTCGGGTGCAGTCTACAGAGACAGGTGAGCATCATGAGCATGAATCTGTCGGCCAAGCTGGATGAGCTGCAACAACGGGGCGACCGTCAGCTGGAGACGACCGTCGCCCTGTGCGAGATACGCAGCCAGCTGCAGGAGCTCACAAAGTCTGTCGAGTCGTGCCAGTCCGAGGTGAGCGAGGTGAAGCGGGACATGGTGGCGATCAAGAACGAACTCGACACCGTGCAGCAAGTCAAAGAGGAAATAGAAGAGCTGCGGGAGTACGTGGACCGACTGGAGGAACAGACGCATCGGCGGAAACTGCGGCTGCTGGAACAGGTGCCAACCTAACCTAGATGTCTGCATGCAACAGGCGGAATGAGCCTTGCACTCTTTGTTTTCAATGTTAGTTTGTGTCAGAATGTGCCAGATTTAAGCCTCTCATACACGATCGGATTTGATCATACAGTGAGTAACAATAGTGTTGTCGGTTCAGGTGCTGAGAAATACTTTTTTTAAGGTTCGAAAGAAAATGGAGCGTGCTGTCCTTAATCATTGGGATTTCAATAAATCGTGTATGGGTGGCTTAAGACTGAAGCCTCCGTTTAATCACTGTTTGTTTCCGTTTTTGTTTTCGATGCACCTTACTTTACCTCTGGAAATAGTGGGGGTCACAAAAATTGTGAGTGAAAGCAATAAATCAAATTTAGTTCTCAAATTTTGTATTTTAGAATAGTTTTTATCCGTTTGTTATTGTTCTGTTTTCTGATTTTGCTTTGTGTAGAATCAGGTAAAAAGATATTGCCAACAAATTAGGACTAAAAAAAAACAAATCTATTTTTAGTTTAGTAGACTTTATTTTCAGTTAGTTATAATTACGTAACCCTAGGAATTCTGGAAAATGATTAACCTAAAAGTGTAATAAATATGTAATTTAGAAAGTTTTAATTTAAATAACCGAGCATAACCAAACATATCTAAACATTTTGCATGAATAATTTTACTGTTATTTGTGTTTTCACTGATTACTGGTAAAATTCCACATGAAAATCCAGACCAATCAAAATGTGTATCTCAATTAAATCTATTCTTATTTTAGTTAGGACTTTCTCAATCTAAAAACATGTAGGCACATTTTATCACTACTTTTCTGATAGTTAAATAACCTACTAACAAATCATATTTATTAACCATTTATTGTAGTATCAGAGAATGTCAGATCTAAACAAGTTTCTAAAAACATTTATTTTACCAGAAAAACAAAGTTACCAGAAAAAAACCGTAATTCAAATAAAAAACTAAATAATTAGTGAAAGCAACTGTTACAGCTTGCAAGAGAGGTTTTGCGTAGTTTATATACAAGGTACATACTAACAACCAATTGTCTATCTATGGCAGCTACAGCATTATGGACAAAAGGCAAAAGGAGTGGTAACTATGGTTCATTGTTGCTGGTTTGCTATGTACGATGCATATTATTGGCTTTGTGCCATTAGTGCTCTATAATATATGATAGGCTTAGATATACATAAACGTGACAAATTAAATGCTTGATTAAAAATAATTTTTGCATCCCGAAACAATGCAATCTAAAATTTTGAATGAGCGCTTAACCGGAATTGCATTCTTAGATTGTAGTCGGAGAGAAAGATTTTTTGGGATTGCATCAAGGAAGCACAGAAAGGTTAGACTGTGAGGTTCACTTTTGTAGGGTTCTAGTTATGATGGTAGATTAAGTAATTGTAGTTTTATATACGTTGAACCATAATTTGGATATGTTCAATAATATTTACAAAATATTCTGATTTTATATTTGTTCGATGTGAAAGAGTGAGAAAATAGTTATTTACCTTAACCAGACCAATAGCTATTATTACTATTATTATTTTATCCTTTTGATTTTTTTTTAATAAAACAATTTATTATGTATTAAAAAATATAATAAACAAATTATAGCATTGATAATAATACCAAATTAGTTTTACAATTTAATATTTATGTATCCTATTAAGTAAGAATAAACTCCATGACAGGATGGCAAATGTTAAAATTTGTTCTATCGTTATTGGTTATTGGTTTTAAGTTTAACAAACCACACTTATGTATGTTTTCGTTTTATAAATTTGACTTAATGAGGCATTTTATTATTACTATACAATGGATCTTCCTATATACAGTGGACATTTCTATACTGTAGAATATACAGTAACCCATTTATTATTGGTATTAACATTTTGAATACAAAAATTCTCACCATACCAACTGTGTTCTTTCATAACTAAACTGTTAATATTATTATTTAATAAACATCAAATGTTTTCTTTTAAAACCAAAGATAACAAATAATGTACTCTCAATCACTTTAATACCTATAGAATATGTATGTAAATAAATGGTATCAGCAATCTAACACATACTTTTTCCCATTAGCTTTATCATGGGGGTGGGAGTATGATATTTAATAGTAAAAAACCACAAAAGTTTAGTTAGAGTTATAAGGACCATACTATTTTAATCAAAACAAGCTTTTTCAAGAATCCGATTTTTTGTTTTTTTATGGGAAAATAACATCAGTTACAATCACTTTTGAACCGTAATTTGTACAGAAAAGTCAATGGTATAACATACTAAACTGTTATCAAAATCGTTCATGCCATTTTTGAGAAAATTCAATTTTTTCATTATTTTATGGGTTTTTATAGGACAATCCCCATTAAAAACCAAAATTTTAAAAAAATATGAAAAAACGCCCAAAGACACTATGAGTTAGTACCTACATACCAAATTTAATCAAAATCAAACTGCATGTGTCATCTTTAGCTTTGTACACATCCACAGACACATACACAAGCACACTCACACACAGACATCACTTCGAAAACCACTTTTTTGGGTTCAGAGGGTCCCAAAACGAATATATCTACTCAAAACTCAAACTCAAAAATGTTGGCGAGAACAATAAGTACCTTCTCCATGTGGTATATGGGCAGAAAGAAAAATGAGATTACGGTAGGGTAACTACTATTCATAGTGTATAATTTACTGTTTGTCAACTATAATGGTCTTTTATAATTTGCTTTTACGTGTGTTAATCAGTTGTGTAGTGACGTGGGAACGTGTGTGAATGGCGTTCCCACTCTGCTTTTTCCAAAGAACCTATATATTGGTAAGCGACCTGTTCTGTGAAATGATGACCTGTTCTGTGAAATGATGAGCGTTCCAACACTGGAAAATTTACGACTACACCACTGGTGTTAATCATAATTTTATGAAAGCAATCATAATTGAACATAAATCTATCAAATCAAAATTGTTAATATACTCACACTATATTTGTAAAGTGTATATTTTAACTGTATATTTTAACAGATAAAAATATGTTGCAGTGTTAAATCTTTTCAGGAATATTCTAGCTGCCACTTGGATGGATTGGAGTTTTTGTTTAGTCGCATGTGCATGTAAACATTAGTTGTAAATTTGACTCTCAATGTTGTTTTACAGATTTATCTAAGAAAGCTTTAACCTTTTCCGTATGGAAACAGTTAGGGTATTTTCATTCATTAGTTTTGCCAAGTGAAATGAATCTGCATGATTGTTCTATCATTTGAATGAAAAATGTATATTGTATTAGAAATTTAAAATAATATAGGGTTGATTTTTGGAATAGTTGGCTAGGTTGTTGTATACAGATTGTCTGATTGATTTAATTTTGAATGCTGATCTACTTGCTTAAGATAGTTGGTGTGGTTTAATATTTAAAAAGCAATAGAATAGAACTTTATAGTGAACAATAAACATTTATTTTCAGTGTTCCAGCACAGCCGGGAAAACAGGTGACATTGTCGAGATGTACCTTAAACTTTATAAAGTATGTTTTGTTATCTAATTTTTTTAAATATTCAAGGAGATTGCAGGTTTTATTTAGATTTGCACTAAACATTGTAACGTCTTAAGAAAAGTCTCTTTTAAAAAAGCTCATATTGAAAGTGTAATTGTTCCTGAGTTCATCAATCTTGAATAGAGCTGTTGAACTCTGTCTTGTAAAAAAAAACGTTGTATGTAAAGATGAGGAATCCTTTTTATGACTACAACTAGCCTTATGATGATTTTTAAACCTACGAATACTTATCTAACATTGTAGTAAAAGTTAGTTATATTTTTCATGCAAAATTTATATTATTACGTATACTCTTCATTTCATTCAGAATTATAATAATTTTTCAGGTAAAACATTAAACTGTATAAAAGAACAATTCATGTTTCCGATACACAGGAAATATTAACACAAGAGTGTTTACGATTGTTGTTTGGAAGGGGCAAAAATTCCCCTTGAACTGTGTCGTAACCCTGAGACTTGCGTTTCAGTGATAAAAAAAAATACTAAGAATGATTGTTTGTTACGATTGTGGTTTTAAAGAAACAAAAATTAAATTTGAACAATTGTTGATCCCCAAATCTTGTGTTTCAGGGTCTGACGTTCTTCCTGTGTTATACGATCCTCGCCGCTATGCTGGGAATGTTGCAGTTCGGCTACAACACAGGCGTCATTAATGCTCCTGAATTTGTAAGTTGTTCTTATAGCTTACTACCTAATCTGTATTTTAAAATTATAATTCAAGTATTCTCGAAATAATTTAAAGCAAAGTCACTGATTAGGATATTTTATTAGGAATAGAATATAGACTAGCTTACCAGAGAAAATCAGATTCCAGAGTTATTAGACACTAAAAATTTGTCAAACACTGATATTAAGCAGTTGAAGAGAAAAGATTTTCTAATTCATATTCAGAAAGTTTTATCAAATGAAATAGTAACAAATTTAACCCTTTGGGTCCCAAAGATAGGTATAAGGGTCTCTTGCAACCACATGCCACATGAACAAACTATGTCACGTTATTCAGCATGTCAAAAGAACAAAAAAATGCAATATAACCTTTTTTTCAATCTCATTCCGTTTTCGGTCTGTCTTTATGTAGTTTTTACAAAAAACTTTCATAACTCCTTATAACTGCTTGTGCTGTAGCATTGAAATTCTGTAAAAATGTTAATCTTATTGACCACAATTTTTTTGCAAAATATGAAAAAAAACTCTTGAACCGTAAAAAATTGCTGCTTTATAAAATATCTTTGACCAAATTCTATAAAAACCGTTAATTTCACAAAAAAATATTTGCAGGTAATGTAAAATCTAGTAAAATATTATGCAGATTACAATGATATCTTTTAAGCTTAGTTAGGACAAAGATTAACTGAGGAATCAATTTTTTTCTTGCCATACTGGTACCTACAGTTTACTCCATTTAAACAATGTTAAATTGTTAAAACTACTTTTTAACATTGTTTAAATAATGGAGAAAACTGAAGATATGGCAAGGCAAAAATTAATTTCTCCATTATTCATTGTCCAAAATAAGCTTATAAGGTATCGTTATAATCTGCATGAAATTTACTAGATGTTACTAGATGTCCCGTCAATATTTTGTAAAATTAAGGGTTTTCATGGAATTTTGTATAAAATATTTTTAAAAGCCACTATTTTTAAGCTGTTTGAAGAGTTTTTATTCATATTTTGCACAAACATAGTGCTCAATAAGGTAAACATTTTTACAGAATTTCGACGCTGTAGCTCAAACAGTTAAGGAGTTATAAATATTTTTGTAAAAATCACAAACAGACAGATAGACCGAAAACGCAATGAGATAGGATGATACATGTTAGGCCTATATTAAATTTTTTGTTTCTTTTGACATGCTGAATTGTGTGAAAAAGTTTGTTTATGGTTGCAAGACGCCCTGTATATCTACCATCAAGAGCAGCATCACCAAACCTCCACTTACAACTCTTTATGCCCAACTCAATAAAACCGTCTTAAATGTAACATGTACTGCTTGAAGAATTCAATCATAGTTACTTCCATTTGGTTTTGGGGTTTACCATTTTTGTTAGTACTGTGGATTTAATCCAAATTCAGTAAAACTATCTACTTGCAAACTATTACTTGTGTTACAACAATGAACGAGTAAGCTTATAATGTAAAAACTGCCCTTAAAAAAGAAAAAATGTTCTGAAATTAGCACAATCAAACGTGACATGAAATCTAAAAAGCAGAGCAGAGATCTAATGTTAGAATAACATGATGAATCAGTTTACAATAGGTAAACAATTTTAATTGTGTAGAGTGGATAATACGATAATACTCAACCCAAAATCGAAAGAGGTTTGACTATTTATATTATTAAATTTGTAAAAGATAAAGAATACTTTATAGAAGTATAAGAGACTAGTGAAGTATGATCTGAATGATAAAGATGTCACTGATGATACAAAAGTTGATTGTAATTGATTTAGTCATCCGAGTGCTGTCACCCAACATGTGTGCAGCTGTTTTGAAGCTATAAACACATTGCTCTCCCTTGAGCCAGTTTCTGATTAAGAGGTGGATTATGTATGCGTTCTGAACAACACAGTTAAAGTATTGCTTACACTAACTGAACTATTGTTGATCAACCACAATTTGTTCCATGTTTTCATACATTTCATTTGCATATTGATGAAATCAGTTAGTTTCTATGGCTTATTTTCTTAAAATAAGTCCTCAAAAATGTAAAAAAAAAACAGCTAAATTGGCCACTCATAGATTTTTCTACATACTGAAATCCTTATTTATTCTTTTAACGAATTTCCCATACAGGGATTAAGCCATTATCGTAGGTCTCATGATGAGGCTTCATGGTGAGGGATGGCTTTACTTTGTCGTTTTGATGTTTTGAGACTAAGAACATATGTTCAAATTCATTTTGTATGTCCATTAATACTTTTCGGTATTTTAAGCCAAGTATGGATGGAGATTAGTGTAGGATAAGTGGTGCGCTCTTGTAGTCTTGGTAGGCTGACATGTTTCTTAGATACGGCTGTCAATTAATAGCCCATACAAGGCAAACTAAGGGACCTAAGCCTTATAGTGGAATCCAAACCACACTTTTGCCTTGTAATTAATGAATTGGTCTAATTATCAGGATATAGTACTGTGGATAGTAGTAGTACTCACTAGTGCGGACGTTAATCCACACCAGGGAATATCGCATCCATAGTGCATGCCTATAAATATCCACAATTCGTTACCAAGATTAGCATGATAAATTGAGTAAAAATAATTTGATTTTGGTGAAATTAGGTACAAATGTGTAAACCTACGTTAATTCAAACAAGTTTACGAACCACTATGTTTGGACTAAGAGAAGAGGGTGTAATGGGGTAAAATTTGGGTATTCCCATTTCTACCAGCAAAACATATATTTTTTTCTAAACTATTTTACAAAGCTTAGAAATCAAATAATTAAGTACATAAAACACATTAAGTACATTAAGTAATTAAAGCGTTATTGTACATCTAACAGCTACAAAGAATTTTTCTATTTATGTTAGCTTCCCATGTTATTCTTAGAGAGAAAAAGTAAACTGTTGTAGTTTGCTTGTTTATGGATATATTTTACAAAAATATAAAATTTTAAATTTTTTTTATAAAATTTGCAAATTAAGTCATTTGAATCCATGCTATTAACCTTTCAATAAAACCCACACTATTACGTTCCCTGCCGCAGAAAACCTAAGTACTCATAATACTTAAGGTTATTTCAATACAGAATAAATCGGACAATTTTAAGGAAATTATTTGAGTGAAACCCCAATTATGAAATTGGAAATTTGCTTAGTTTGTAATTTGGTGCGGGTTATTTACTGTGATGGTAGTTTATGTATATCAGACATAAAATATGCAAACTACATCTCGTTTGACCTATTTTTCTTTGTATTTGTATTAACATAGAAGTAAGTATGGCCTTCATAAAACCAAATACCTCAGGGGAATGACAGTTTATTTACTTTAATACTTTACAATGAAATGGCGACCATACAAAGTAGGTATTTTAAGCCAAGTATGAATGGAGATGAGTGTAGGATGAGTGGCGCGATCTTGTAGTCTTGTTTTTTTACACACACTAAAGCAGCTCAACTTTTAAAAAGACCTTTTGTTAGTTATTTTGTCAAATTGATCTTCGATAACTATAGCTATAAAAATCAAAGTTTGTGTGTCAGATATAATATTTATTGATTTGCATATACCCATTTTATTCATATTATTTTGGTAACTATATTACTTTGCTAAAAAAATGTTATCAAGAAATAAAAGCGTTGAATAGTTCATGTACCTGTACAAAGAAATGTGTTGATAATTTTACTGGATGATGGATGTATGATAAAGTTAAGGCTGGATTTATGATTGCCAGAAGTTCAAATAGTATCAATCAGTTAAAATTTTATTTTTATTGTGTTGCTTTAGAGAGATTTTAAGTACAAACATTATGCATTATATTACTTGAAGAATTTCTTGCCGTTCTATCACGTCTATGTTCTAAAACATAACCCTAAGTCTAACAATAAGGTTGATTTTCCAACTTAGCGACCACCAATTTTTTTAGGATTTTAAAGTAAGTATCGATTTATAAAAGTATTTCTGACAACCAATTTGTATGTTCCAGAATATAGAGAACTTTATGAAAGATGTGTACAAAGATCGCTACGGTGAGGATCTGCAGGAAGAGTCGGTCAAGTTGTTATACTCGTTGGCAGTGTCGATATTTGCAATCGGAGGAATGTTGGGTGGATTCAGTGGCGGAGTCATTGCAAATAAGTTTGGAAGGTTAGTGGAATTTGTTTGTGAAATGTTGCCCAGTTTCCCTGTCATCTGGGCCATCGTGGACTGGTTCATTTATATAATGCCACGTTTTTACTTAGTGGAATAACTTAGTCTGCTACACACGCTCAATTGGGGTTGTCAGTTAGAATTGTCCATTTCCAAGTTATGCCATAAGTTAAAATGTAACGCTTCTTCTTATACCTATCGTTTGAACAAACTTTTGTATAAATATGGCCAGTCAGGCTTGCTCACATAAAATTGAACATTGTAGCAGGCTTTAGAGTAATTAATCTTAACTCGACAACAGTGACATTGATTTTAAAACACTAGAGATGATACTGAGAGTTTTTTTTAAGTTATAAAATCATGGCAAAAGTTGTATAATACAGTTTAGATTAATGAGATAAATATACATTGGACACTTTAGTGAGACTATGAAAAGTACTGTACGAGAAAACCACTAGAGGTGACTCATGGAACTAAACTCCAGGAAACTTGAATGCATGAGGTAAATGAACCTTGTACGCAATACTCAGTAGCGACTCAAGATACGTTCACAGAATAATATTTTGACTGAAAGTAATAGGGCACAGTAGGCGTATTTAGTCTGAGCGTGCGGCCGTGCTAGCGCCCAGGGTGTAGGGGGGAGTGTGTATTGCTCATTTCCAAAAATATACGGCCCACACGGCTCTGGGGTTGTTCAGCTGTCTTCATGAGGCGGGGTGGAGGGGGTGGGTGAAATGTACACAGGACGGCTAGTAGAGACAGAACCGCACGCCCAGTCTGCTTGCGCTTACTGTAGTGTGGGGGGATTTTGGAAAGTAAAATTAGGTCGAGTCTGTTCCAAGGAAGATAAGTGTGAGGCCTGGTGACTTTCACGACTGCTGACTGGCAAAAACACATATATTTTTACTAAAATACCTAGTTAAACCTAGAGGAAAACTGTGAATTCACCTCTAATTTTGTCCTTAGTTACCTACTGTAGATGAAATTCTTGGATGTCCAACTTGCCATAAAGTTGTGGTGTGAAGCAAAAAACCGTGGCTCCTCTCTTCGGTAAATTCTCGTGGAGGTCTAGTCAATTAGATTGTAGAACAAGGTCTTTTAGAGTTTTGTGTTTTACGAATTATTTTAGCACAGTGTGATGGTCAACAATGCGCAAAGTAAAACTATGTAAAGGAGATACTTGAATTTTAACCAATCAACTAAAGGATGTAGTGCTAATAATTAAAACAGGCCAACAATTAAATATAAATTGACTATCAATTAATTGTCAAATAGTATACAGGGTGAATCAGACCACACGTGCACATACTATTGACGGGATATACAGTCGCTTGTGTAACTCACTGACTCGTTGATCAGGTATACAATCGTTTACCCACTTCTAGAATAGCTAGGGATCTGAAATTTTTTGTGGAGGTCCGTCTCAGTACCAAACTACCAGGAAAATCTAAGGAGTTTTCCGAAAATTGCACTCCTTCACCTTCAAAAAGCGTCCTACTTCCAAAAATTGGAAATTTGGTTTTTTGTAATGTTTTTAAATTATTTTTCAGAGATATATTTGTGTTTTTAATGCTCCCAACAACGAAAAAAAGTACCTAAAGTGACATTTTAAATTGTAACCAGCTAAAAATAAATTTTAATGGCAGATTTTCAATAAAAAACGTTGGTTTTTAACCCTTGTTGGGCCAAACCGTTGTGCACGGGTGGTCTGATCCCCCCTGTATAACCAGTTTATTATGTTATGGTTTTGGTTTTTTTTTCAAATTGTATGGCAAAAGTAATAAAATATTTCAGTTAATATACAAATGATTCTTTTAAAACACAGCTATTATTGTTAGCGAAAATTACATAGATTGTCCTCTTTTACGCATGACAACTTGATTTGTTAACAAAACAATTAATAGGAGTGTTGACAAATTTGTTGAAACACAATTTACTGTGCAATCCAGCAAGCGATTTGGTTAATTATTGATAATGAACATAAGTTTATCCTTACAGAAAGGGTGGCCTGTTGCTGAACAACATTCTAGGAATTTGTGGAGCGTGTATGATGGGATTCACGAAGATAATGCATTCGTATGAATTGCTTTTTCTTGGTCGTTTTGTTATCGGAGTCAATTGTGGTGAGTAGAGTACCGGTACCGGTAGATTATTTAATATAATGGAATTTTTTTGTGTTAAATCTGTATTTCCAGCTGATATGTAGACTATAATTAGTTGCACAGTAATCCATAACACATGTAAACCATGTTATGACATTTAGGCTAGACAAGCCCTGAGTGAAAAGGAATGGTCAAAATATAACAAATATTACAGTTTAATGTAAATTTTACTTATACGGAAGACTCTTTATCATTCAAAATTGTTGGGTCAAAAGCATATAAATTTGAATTATCAAGAGTTTTGAATTGTCATGAGGTTTGATTTATCGAGTGAAAAATAAACCATTTGAATTACAGTGAGTTCATTTTTTAAATACTGTATTATGTGAATGTGAGCTAGGTACCGGTACAGAACGTTGCAATTAAAAAGCTTATTTTAGTCACTTTACAACAAACAATAGCAATTATAATTTGGTTAGTTACAAAAAATCTGTTATTTTTATTTGCTTTTTGATATTGATTATTGTGTCATCAATGCTGTTATTTAAGACAAACTACTGTGCTAAAACGATGTATAGTTTCCTGTTACGACAGGAAGAAATTTCCCCCTTCGATTTATAGAGTGTTTTGCCGACAAAACTTTGAATTACTGTGAGTTCCAAATTGGAATTTGAAATACCGAGCGTATCAAAATGCATGGTGAAACTAAAATATCAAAAGATTCTCTATAGACTGAGCTTTAATTTTGAATTATCGAAAGTTTCGACTTATCGAGTGTTTGAATTACCAAGAGTAGACTTCACTAATGTGCTGTATAGCTTGAATGACTAAGTTTTAAATTAAAAAGGTGGGTCCAAATAAAAAGGCAGGTGTAACCTATCAAGTGTTTCTTAGAATAACTACAGAGAAGTAAAATACAGAGGAAATATGCTTTTGGACCACCGTAGGCTGGAATGGTGGCTTTTAGCTCTGGAATGGTGTGCGGAAATAGTACCGAGTACCGAGCAAGGAAGAGCCTGAACGGCTATTGTTTACAACAGCAGTTGTAGCTCACAGGCTCTTCCTACAGCATGGGCACTGTAGTACAGGATGATGAGGGGGAAAGGAGAGCGGAAGGGGACGAGACGACCAATCGAATTTGAACTAGACAGAAGCGACTGGTGCTAGACTTGACTTAAGTGTACCAATGAATGTTTAATCTGTATCTTACTTCTCTGTGAAATAACTTAAGACCAATAACTTGTGTTGTTGTGCATAATTTACACAGTAACTGAATTTAAAGTTTAATAATAACAATGTGCCATCAATCGCAATGTCCATTGTCAATTTTGCATCCACCTCTTTTTCCTGTCAATGCCTGCATTATTGTCTCTAACACATTGCAGCTTGCACGCTTGTACTTGTGCAGGTTTAAACACGTCGTTAGTGCCGATGTACATTTCCGAGATTGCGCCGCTGAATCTCCGAGGGGGGCTAGGAACTGTCAATCAGCTGGCCGTCACAACGGGACTTCTCATCTCACAAATCCTCGGAATCGAACAGATCCTCGGCACGGATGACGGGTGGCCTGTGCTATTAGGTAAAATATTTTCAAACGGTGCTTTTATGTAAAGGATTTATGCAAGGATTTATGCAGAAAACTACTAGGTAAAACCTAGTAGTTTTCTGTATGATTTTTGTCAATTATTTACGAGTTACACTATATGGTTGTCTACTTATTTGGTATTCAATTAAAACTCCTAACCCTTTAGATTAGACTTTTGTAGTAAAGAATCCAGCTCCCATGCTAATTCAATAGATGTTTCTGGTATTTAAAAACAGTTAAATATTTGTCAATCACATTGTTATTAGTTACATATTTACAAATAAAAGGAAAGCCATACCTTTGTTCATGGAGAGTAAAGTAGTAGAAATCCTTTTCATCTGTTAAAGCTGTAACCATTTATGGAATGAAAAGAAACATATTGTTAACCCTTTGAGTGCCAATGTCCGGGGAACCGGACGTTCTTAAAACGAGCCAAAAGTGCCGACGTCCGGCCGACCGGACGTTTTTAGAACGAGCCAAAAGTGCCAACGTCCGGCTGACCGGACGTTTCGTAATGATTGAACAGTTGTCATAACAACCGAATGGATACTCGGATTCTTTTAACCCATATATTAACATTGAGTCGAAAGTTACTAGATGCGATACATCGATTTTCGTTGGTCGAAATATCGAAAATTCGATTTTTACGAAATTTTAACCTAAAAATCGCCAGATCGCGCTCGGCATTTTTAGCGCGACCTTCGGGAAAAATCATCGGCATTTTTTGAGCGTTACTTTTATTTCTCGCCTGGCACTCTAAGGGTTAAATTAATCCACCGACTGAGTGTTGATGTAGAATTGACATACAACGACTGTTTTACAAGCCAAAGATTAAGTATACTCTACTAGATTTTATGTCACATAAGATATTGAATTTTTACAGCAGCACACACTCTATGATCAGTTTATTTAACTATGTTCAATTAATTAACATATCAAATTGAATACAGCTGGTTCATATAGAGTGGATGTATATCCTATCTAAAAACCAATGGTTATACGTTTGGTTAAAAGTCAATGGTTGTAATTAATTATTTTTTTAGTTATATGCGTTTCAATAAGGTAATGTAGTCGAATTTGAATAACAGGAGACTTAAAGAGTTGACAAATGTTAAGGAGTAAATTTATGATAAAAATAATAAATTATCTACTGTAAAACTAATTCATAGTTTCATGCTGCATGAATGTGATCAGATTCAATTTGATTACGGTAGCAATTTTTTACAAGTTAAGCAATGTGTCCTGCTACTTACAACTAATTTTTTTATATGTTTGTTACAAGTTAAGCAATCTGCCCTGCTATTCTACAACAGATTTTTTGTTTGTTTGTTATAGGTTTAGCAATCTGCCCTGCTACTTTACAACTGATTTTTTGTTTGTTACAGACTTAGCAATCTCTTCTGCTATTTTACAACTGATTTTGTTTTGTTTTTGTTTGTTATAGGTTTAGCAATCTGCCCTGCTATTTTACAACTGATTCTGTTACCAGTGTGTCCAGAATCACCCCGTTACCTCTTAATACAAAAACAATGGGAAGAAGAAGCAAGGAGAGGTAACATATGTTTTTCTTTAAATAATACGAGCTGTTGGCCCGTCCTACGTACGGGATTGAGAAGTCAACAAAAACTGAAATTATATTAATATTTCCATTTATAATCCAAGCAAAGTTCAAGCAGTTAACCATTTCCTGAAAACAAAAAGCTGCCAAGATGAACTGAAACATGTACACATTTTCCTATTCTTTCCTCAAAAAGTCGAACAGAAAAATAATTTGCATAGTTTTTCCTTTGAATACTGGGGGGTAGAGCCTCGTTTTGTATAAATCAGTCGTTATAGAATCTTGAATCTTACTTATTTTCTATATTCAATGCCAACATCACAGAATAATAAACTAACCTGTTAGTTTGAAAGACAACTTTTATATTCAACCAGCTGTTAGTTAAAACAAATTATATTGCACTAAAACAAACTTAAAATTTTAAAGATTGCTCTAAAAAATAAATTAGAATATCTATCATTAATCCATGAATATTTAAATAGTCTGTCATCCTCTTACCCATAAAATGGACGTACAATGAGCATAGCATTACACATAGTATGGATAAGTCAACCCTAAGCATGTAATTATTATCCAAATGCTGAATTAGTGACACAAAAGCTGAATGTTTACAGCTGTTATGTTAAGCAAATTATTTTATGCCAAAAGCTAGTTTAGAAACTTAGCGTCGGCTTCTAGACTTTTTAAAAATTAAAACTTAATTTTAAAAAAACTGGGACCCTAAACAAAAATTATGGCTTCGACATTCCCTAGTTCACAAAATTATCTTTCTTTCAACACAAAAATGATGAAAATCCGTCGAGTGGTTGATTCAGAATCGTGAAATAAAAAAAAACACTGTTTCGTTTTAATATTATAGATTTGTTTAATTAAAATCACTATATGTGACTTAAATAAATGTTGCAAAATCTTCTATTTTAATTATTCCCTAACCATTTTTATGAATGCTCATAGCACGTTGAACATTTAAACAAAGAAACAGAATCCTGGCGTAGACAAATCGATAGCATTTAAAATTTTTACAATGATATTACCTAATATGAATTCACCTAAGTAAAGAGTTTGAGTTATTTCATCATACATGAAAAGTTCCTGACAGACATAACACTAGCACTAGACATTTCATTTCTCTAGGGGGCTCCTTCAGAAGATTATAGTAGAATCACATAAAAACGTTGAGTAGCCTAAATCAAAGAAACTTGCTTGCTTAATTATTTTGACCAAAAGAGACCAAAAAAGAGATGTCGCGGGGACTGCAAGTAACGCTGACGGGTGTTGCCGCAGTTGCAGGAGACGATTACCCATGTCGCGGAGACTTAAAGTTATGCTCACGGCTGTTGCCGCAGTCACGGGAGACGATTACTGAAGTCGCGGAAACTGCAAGTTACGCTCACAGGTGTTTTCGCGGAAGACGATTACCGATGTCGTGGAGACTGTAGGTTATGCTCCTCTCAATATCCGACCATGGCCGGATATGAGGGTTTCTACTGTAGTTTCTTTCTTTAGGGGTACTTTATCAAACTGTTTTTGCTTCAGTTCAGCCGATACTGTATGATTTACTCTTCGATGATATTTTAAAATCACCTGCAATGGCCAAATTATTAAAACTCTGCTGATCGTGGCTATTTGTGTAGCGTTAAGAAGACTAAGAGCGTCGAACAACGTGGAAGAAGACATCGAAGAGATGCGAGCAGAGCAGCGAGCGCAACAGTCGGAGTCCACCATCTCCATGATGGAGTTGATCTGTTCTCCGACACTGCGATCTCCGCTGATCATTAGCATCGTGATGCAGCTCAGTCAACAACTTTCTGGCATCAATGCTGTGAGTATCAACTGAATGACAAAACATCAAACCCAAGCTGAAAGAGGTTGTCTATTTTTCTAATTGTTCAGGATACAGAAATTAACTCGGTAATCATCGACATTATTCTTCTTGTTCCTTCTGTCTTTTTTTTTTACTTCCTGTTCATTCTTTCATTTATTCAACAGATGAATTTTTACATCTCAGGGGCTCTTTTTCCCCAATCTGGGTTTTCAGATTTTCTGGTGCTGCTTATTTGTCATTTTTAGATCCGATTTTTCCTTTTCCTGCAGCACCTTCTTTACTTTCTCGAGCCCCTACCAGAAGCCGCCTCTGGTGAATGTTGGGGATGGAGTAGCCTTTGGAAAGCTATTGGCTGAAATACCAGAGGCAACGGCATTCTGACACCACTAGCAGGGCCGGATTTACCATTTTGGCCCCCCTAGGCCCAAATAATTTTCCGCCCCCTAGTCTGGTCACAGTTACTTTCCTTCAAACCTTTATTAAAAACTATATAATGCCTATAGGCCTATGGTAATTGCTTGAGTACCACTCAAATTGAATTTTATCATTGCAAGTTTTTTGAAGAATTTACTTGTTTAGATTTAACAAAATGTTGTCTTAAAAAAAAGTACTTTAAGCAATTTTATAGTTTTAGTAAATATTCACGTTTGTGTAACTGAGACTGAAACAAAACAACTCAATCCACAGAGCATTCCTGCAAAAACAAAACATGGCCATTGATTCCAATTTCAGGCCCCTACTTGAGTTATGTTAAATCTATAATGGTGGACGGTGGTACTGCATCTAGATTATATTTGCAAAGCAAAACAAAGCAATATGCCGGCCATCCACACCGATCTGTCATATAAAACCTACCGTATTGGCCTAAAATCATGTTTAATCTGTTTTTTTTAAACCTTCTTAAAACCAGGTTACAAAAGTAATACACTCCACTAACACCAAAAGTTTCATCTTAGACATGTCACAAAAGGATTGGCAAGTACAAAATGTAAAACAATTAAGAGTTTAACTTGGTAAAATGTTTCAAATAATTAGTCTATACTCGCAATATTAATCTTTTATTTTCAAACAATTTTTACATGTAAAAGTTATTATTTACTAAAATACTTTCTATACACATAGTTTTTTTTTTTGTTCCAGGTGTTCTATTATTCTACAAATTTGTTTATAAGTTCGGGTCTGACTGAGGAGACGTCAAAGTTCATGACCATAGGTATAGGTGCGATAATGGTGGCGATGACTTTAGTGATAATGCCTTTAATGGATCGAATGGGAAGACGAACTCTGCATCTGTACGGACTCGGAGGCATGTTCATAACCTCCATCTTCATAACAATCTCCTTCTTGATAAAGGTGGGTCCGATAAGGTGTATTATACTTTAGTTACCGGTATCTTAGCAAAAATTGGGTCTGAAAGCAAATATCACTCAAGTTGTAATATAAAAGTGGATGGGATAGCAAATATCAATCATTTAGTTCTAGTTGTTATTCTTTTATATAATAAAGGTGAGTATGGATATTAAGTAGTTTAAATACCGGTACCTGTTCAACTACAATATCAGTAATACAATACGGTTGTGGTACATTCTTGTAATCCATAGTCCGATAATGGAAGTATTTTATTCACATTACAGTTAATCCCAGTAATCAAGATGAGACAATCCAATTTTGAAATGGAACAAATATCACTATTTGTAAGGGTTTGAAAGAAAATCTTACTCTTTAAGTTGTTCAGTTATATTGATACAGTGTGGGTTTGTAAGCAAAAAATCTCTAGTTGATCGATAAATGTGAGTTTGATAGAAAATGTCACTATCTAGTTTAAAGAGAATGGTGGGTCTGATAGTAAATATCCTTTGGGTTGAGCAATAAAGTTGTATCTGATATCCACAATTGTATGATTAAGGTGGGATAGCAAATATAACTCATGTGACAAAGGTGAACATGATGACAAATATCACTGTAGCTGTGTAGTAAAAGTGGAAATTATAGCAAATATCAGTTCCTTAAGGTTTACACTAGCGGTACACTTATCACCAATAATTTTCATTATTTTCAAGCCATAAAGAAATTAATTTTAAGTGAGATATAATTGTTACTTTACTACTGATGTCATCTTACCACTGTAAAAGAAATTATTAACAAGGCATTTTACAAGTTAGGTGACCTTACTCTACAAATAAAGCTAGTAAAAGTCTGCTAGTCTTTAACAAAAATTAAAAACGGCTTGAACTCACAGTTTAAAGAAACAAAAAATGCCCTTGCATGTGAACGAAGACATCCCATCTATATGGATCAGCTGTTGCAGTTTTTTACTAAAAACGAATGTAGTTGTGTGAGCCAGTCACAGATTGCTCTAGTGTCTAAAACTCTATATTTTTTGTTACTGACATAGTTGCTGGGTCTTAACAGTTGCTATAGCTCATAATAAGTTATTCCATCAGTTTGACTTGGTAAAAACCATCGTGTAATCGGCAGAAATCAGTAATTTATATCAGCGCAATCTGTAGGTGGCTCACATCAAGTAAGACAAATTTGAATAAAAAGCTGGCGACAACTTTAACATGGGATGGAATGTCTAGTTGTTGTATTAATAGTCAAAGATGTGAACCAAGCTGTTAAAGATTTTTTGCAGCTTCGATAAACAGGAAAGTTTCTAACCAATTTTTTGTCATTTATATAGTAATATTAGTATTAGTATTAGTAGAATATTAGTACTTCACATGCATCTTTTTAGGAACCGATTGACCATTATTTTGCTCTCAAACCTACCCCGCAAAATCCCTAATAATCAGTTAAAGCTTAAAGAATCACATATCACAGAGCTTGAGAGCTCGGCTCCGTGAATCACCGCTTGCACAGTTGATTTCCGGAGTGTAGCTCCGTTTGTCACCGATATGTTTTTATAAATTTATAAAGTAAGAGTATTTATTGATTTCAGGCATCTATACGTTGAGCTACATACCAAAGGATAAAATCTTTATTTTATATGAGCAATCATGGCTTTAACCATAAATGCAGGATACAAAGCCACATATTAAAAAAATTATTTTTGCCTTAGTTGATAATAATATAGATGTTAGAATTATAGTTAGGTTATGTAAGTTTATTTTTATTTGCTGGTTTATAATTCTATAATTGCTTATCCAAGAAAGTTTTAATATTTCAAGATTTTTTCTCATTGTGTGAAAAACATTTTCAATTACTCATGTATACTTTGGTTTAACATGAAATGTGTATAGCCTGTTAAAAAAACTTAATGTTGTCTTCAAGTAAACATTTCCTAATGATCAGTGCATTTTTAATCAACACAGAACTTAATTTATTACGCTCTTAGTATAATTTTTAGATGCACACCTATTTAAAAAAAGGATTTATTTAAAAAACTCTCTTATTTTAACAACTTTTTAACATATTATTTTAAAATAGTTTTAAAAAGCAAACTTAGTTTTTTTTTCAACAATTTAGTTCTAGGCTCTAAAAAGACCATTGTGTGTTTTTCCACAAAAAAAGAAGTAGAAAAGAAACATAATAAATGTAATTTAAATTTTGTCTGTTTCATTTATACATCCAATGTACAAAACTTTGGATAAGCAATCAAATTCTTTTCAGTTGCTTCTTACCCTTTTTATTTTGCAACCCATAAGTCTTTCTAACACTGCAGGACGATGTATAGCCATGTTTCATTTTACTTTTCTTTCCGAAGGGTGTTTATCGCTGGCTATGCAAGTCCGAAGTCAGCTGTTGGATAGACGAGCACGGTTCTACTGTCTGATAGGAGTTTTTTGGTTATGTTCAGGAGATGATCGACTGGATGTCCTACCTGTCTGTTGTCTCGACGCTCAGTTTCGTGGTGTTCTTCGCCCTCGGTCCCGGCTCCATTCCGTGGATGATCACTGCCGAGTTGTTCTCCCAAGGTCCTCGACCCGCGGCAATGTCTATAGCAGTTCTTGTCAATTGGATGGCAAACTTCATTGTTGGAATCGGTTTCCCAACGATGAAGGTGAGTATTCAATATTGTGCGATTTTGTGTCAACACTTGGAATAGCAGGTTGTTTCATTTTCTATCTTTTAAGAATTGGATGAGAACGTTGAATATCATTATCTACTCTTTGTCTGTAAAAACAAAGATTTAGTAAAGGCTTACTCCTTTGCTAGGTGAGGGTGAGTTCTTTATCAGTTGCTCCTTAAATCAGGCAGTTTTGCTAATGTTGTGTGTCTGATGCTTACTGTTTGTGTGTTCCCTAGAGACTTGCTTGAAAACAGTTAAGATTTCACGTGTTTATAAAGAGAGGAACATCTAAGAAAACATTATAAAAAAACACTGTTAAATCACTGAATAATGGTATTCAAGGGATTAAGGATCAAAGCCATCACAGCACACAATCATCATAGCTGTGTTGACCAGTCATTTTTATGTCACTGTTTGAAGATCACTTTTATCTTTAAACTAGCAACCGGGTCCGTTATGGTTAAACACAACAGTTCTAGAAAAATAGTGGTAATATATATGCTTCCATCTACCAATGCAAATTGTAAACTACAAAATGTAAACAAAGAAAAAACAAGGAAATAACAATACAAAAATCAGCTGTTACATTATTAACACATGTTCTATATGATCAGATGATGCATACCATGGATGAAGCTTTCCATTGACTTAATTAATAAAGTTTATCTAGTAGAACTGTAGATTTAGTATAAAGTTTAACAAAAATATCTCTTATTCAGTATTCTCTCACCACTATAAATTTGAAGGTTACTTAGCTTTTTTGCAAATAACTTTTAAATGGTAAGGAAATTGACTTAAGTGGAAGGTGGTGTTCTGAAAGAGAATACAATTTTCTACAATTTGGTTCTAGGATCTCTTGAAAACATTCATTAAAGGCAAGCAAAAGTGGCCTCCAAATGAAAATGTGAAAGACCCTGTTTCCAATGTACTATGTAAATCATGTTTTTTTTTCACCATAAATCTGAACTTCATAATTATTTGTAAAACTACAGGGAGTGAGCTTTCCAATGACCAAAAAAATCATAAGAGTAGATGATTTTATAATCACTGTGCTGTTTACAACTGCATAAAGCTCCTTTCAAACTTCTTTGTTTCCGATTGAAAACAGTATAATTATACGACATCATGTCTATGTTTCTTTCTCATTACAGCGAGATAAATGTGTTTAAAAGTCACAATAATCATAAACAGTGTCCAATGGACAGGTCTGATTATAAACAATAAACATTGCAACAGCTGATCGTTTTGCACTGGCTGGTGGGATGCCGTTAGATTAAAAACGATGCAGTATGAAAGCTTGCATTTAAATACATGGACCACTGACACACAGCCACGGTCTGACAACCGTCCGGTTCTGTGGCAGCGGACGGCTGTAAGACAGCACGGTTTTCTGTCGTCACTGTAACCGTATAGTTGGAAAGCTCTCGTGCTCTTCTTTACACTATAAAAATGTATTGACCGTCCGGCAAAAACCGGATAGCGTGAAAGGAGTGTTAAAGTTGAACTTGTTTGTTTACATCCACCAGCTGTAGGGTGACCTAAAACATTAACATTTAATATTTGACTAGTTTTCTTATTGTATTTGCATCAAGAGTGTGTATGAAATTCCTACAAACATTCAACAAACTAAACTATACATAGAGTTTGTTTCATTAGACATTGTGACATTGACAATTTTTTGTCAATGAGCTATGACAACCAATACACTATCTACAAAAATACACTATCTAATGTTTTGCAATCAATAATAATCTGTTACAGGCAAAAATTGAAATTTTTACATACACCTATAAATCTGTCAGTGACACAGTTACAAAAAGTATTACTGTCCGACCCTCTCGCTTTCCTGTCCTATGTTGTGTACACATTGTCACACATATGTGTTACCCTGATTTGTACTCTGTGTTTCAGAATTCACTGGAAAATTATACGTTCCTGCCATTTAGCGTGTTCCTTGCGATCTTCTGGATCTTCACTTACAAGAAAGTTCCAGAGACCAAAAATAAAACGTTCGAAGAAATCCTTGCACTGTTTCGACACAACAATGGAAGGTAAGTAGACCACTGAACAGGGATTAAGGGTTAATCATTTTGGAGCTATTTTGTAAGTATTTAAAAATATATTTTGACTGTTGCAAGGTAGCGGGTACTTATCGTGCATGTTTACAAATTAGATAACACATGCCCAACTCATAAACTCTGTTGCTAGTTAAAACAGGGTATTACTTGGTCATCATCATTTAAAATTTCAAACCCTAATTTTATTTTATTTTGTTGTTATTGAATACGATTTAAAGATTTACAGTAAAATTTGACTAGAGTGAATCTAAAAATAATTTTCCAAGATGGAAACTGCTTTTTCAATAAATTTGTCAGGTTATGCTGTAAACAAATTGTATTTTGTGAAAATCTCTAGTAATATTTTAAAACATATTCACCAGCCTTATTATTTTGACATTTACAAATTTGGAGTTGTATAGTTCATGCTTTGTTAGATACAATGAAATAAATCAAAATTACTTTTCAATATTGGTAAAAATACAATGTTTTGCCGTATTTTTAGTTAGGTACCTATATTAATAAAAAATAAAGTAAATAAGTAATTAAATTTATCCCTAAATAAGTTTTATGTGTTTTTCAATTTAACTTGTTCAACATGTTTATCAACATCAAAATATTTAGATTTACCAACTATTTTTAGACTTATGCGTTATTTTAATGACAAATTTGTTTTAAATCAGAAATAATGTTATAACAATGTATAAATCCATTTTTCAAACATTTTGGCCAACTTTCTTGCTAGAAGTAAACTAAAATTATTTCTTAAGAAACTAACCTACACATGTACCACAGTTGGATCATATTATGATTGAGACCGCCACAGAATGATCATATTGCAGACTAGTTTCATAATATGCATTACTCCTGCTGTACGCTTACCAGTAGTGTAGACTCATGCAGCTTTGTATTAACTAGGGGCAGTCTTCGTGACAGTAGACTATATGGGTAAGTTTCTGCGCCCATGATGCATGCTTGTTTGCATGGAAAAAGTTAATAATCTCCTTACCTACCTAAGAACGGTCCTTAGGTTGAATAAAATAGTAAAACTTGCAATTATTTTTTTATTTTGGCTACAAAATGACACTGGAAATAAATTTGGACATTTAGCTGTCTTTTTACAACGTGTAATTAAACAGTATTTAATAATCCAAGATTTATTTTAAATTTTTTAAACAGATGTTTCAATAAGCATTTAAGTATTTCACTACAGCAGTATTAATGGTGTGGTAATATCATAACTTTAATTATTTGTTGAATCTTCTCTGAGAGAAATTACTGTATTGACACTTTTATGAACCATTGTTTCTACATTCCTATAGGGAATTCATTTCAGGGGGCAATTTGATTATAATATTTATGTTTGTAAAACCTAACTAATAAAGTAAATATAATTACTAAAATATTTTGTAAAATTATTTTTCTCTAAAATTATTAAAACTGTTGGTTGATTTCAATGTCAATATACTACAAACATTTTGGTTAAGTACTTTTATACTGTTCTGAGAATGTTATTTCAAATGTGTAACTTCAAAAAACTGTTAAATACCTTAAATATTTCAGTTTTGTTTTTGTAAAATGTTTCTAAATAATTGCACACAATACTAAACCCTCACTTTCTCCAAGTAGATAATAGCATAGACTAACCAACACAAGTAGACTTCTCATCCCATTGTAAATTTTGAAGCTCGTTTTTCATGTCTAGTTCATGTACGCCACACTGGGCGCTAGTGTCGACGAAATTTTGTTTCTATTATTTTAGGGTTAATTTCTTGATTTGTGCTTTACTGTTTGGTTATATAACTAGGGGACAAGTTATTGTTTATGATTAGATCGTATTATTTGGTTAAACGAGGTTTTAAATGGCTGTAATAACGGGAAACAAATTGTAAACAAAACACGACATCTGCAGAAAACCGTACAGAACTAACAATAAAATTGTCTTCAGCTGTTCCATAAGGATGAGAAATCTACTAAGGGAGTATGTTTTATCTATGATAATAGTCTACAAACACAGCCAGCTTATCAGCACTGCTAATTGCTTGAAAAGTATGATACACTATTTGGAATGGGAAGTTGATGTTTGAGTACAAACAATTTGACAGTTTAGATTTTCTTTGCATGGTACTGTTTTATTTATTATTTGGAAAATTTGTTTTAATAAAGTTTAAAGAATGCAAAAAATGAGTATATTAAAATCCCGTTGAACAATTCTTTCTTATTTGTTTCCTATCACAGTTAACAGTCGTTGTTGTAATGTAATTTAAATATTTAAAATATCCCAGTTATTGTTAAATTCCATAAATGCTTGCTTTATATTTGTGGGTCTATATTGTACATTGTATTTATATTCTAATAGGGGTTTATTTTTATTCCGATTTAATAATGTTTTACAAAGTGTCATTGTCAGTTGTAAATTTATTTGGTCTTGGTATTATTTTTTTTATGAGTATTACACCATTTACTATCACATATTACAATATTGGTGTAAATGATACTGTGTGTAGTTAATTTTCACCAAAACCTTTACTGGTAGTTTTCTTTTCAAATAATAAATACCAATTTGATAGTAGGGTTATAACGTTATTTGTTTTGTATATTTATAAACCCGACACACTATGTCCAAGTATACATTTTATTCAACATTTAAAAATATTATTTTTACTGTTTTGGAAATTTGTCGTAAATAATGCATTTAGCATCAGTGTGAATCAATTTTAATTTTTCCCTCATAGTCCCTAACTGACACTTTGTGAATTTTTATCATAATTATCTAGTCTATTTTGAAACGTTAAGTTACGTAAACACATTTTTTGGTAGGTGTGAGCATACAGCTAAGGCTGACCTAACCTAACGTAATGTAACGTATGCATGGGAGACGTTGCCGTTGCGTTATGACAGACTCCAGGCCAGCGTCTGATTCAGTCAGTGTTGTTGTATTTCAGTGTTGACCCAAAGACGCCCGATGAGAAACCGAAGCTCAAGCTAAGTCACTTGTCACGAGTTAACTCGTTCTCGCAACAAGTTCTTAAAACGTAACCTAACCGCCGCTTCCAGCACTAGAGCTTGTTTTAGGTTGTTGACTTTACATATTTGGTTACCACAACTGCAAAGTGATTGATATTGGTTGTTTATTGTTGTATACGATTTTTATTGATTAAATGATAAAAAATGTTCTTTAAAGTAGGGTTTTAATAACACTCTACGTTGTAACGTCAAGTATTATTTCTAAAGTTTATTTTTATTTGTTTTGTTAGTTTTTAAATCAAAGTGTTTTAATATAAACTTTTTTGTATTTCTAATCTCAAAACCTTAACATGCACGAGTATTTAAAATGTAGGTTATATTTATTTATTTTGTTATGTTTTTTCTCGCTAAAGTAATGAAATTGACTTTGCACACACTTTGATTTGATAGAATCAAGTCCTAGATTTAAAAAATAACCAGGAACTTAATATTTTTAGATTTCAGATTTTAAATAGGCATTTTGCAAAACAGAATGTTTTATTGATAGTAAATTTTTGCCATTACTGGCTGCAAGGTTAATACAAAAATAATCTAAAAAGGTAATTACAGTACAAAAAGTTGGCCCACTTTATTTCAAATATCAATTAAAGCTCTAGAAATAATGAAAGAAAAAATAAGTTAGAATTGCTTGATTTGTCTCACAGTTGGTAAATAAAAAACTCTTTGCCCTGAAATAATATAAAAAATAATATTGAATGACTTCCCCCACTCTTGGAAAGCTAAACTAACATAGATTACAATATTCAATATAGTTTAACATTCATATCTTATAAAGCTTGTCGATAAAAAGTTTCTAGAATTTTAAAAAGGACATTTTATTACTAAATACCGTAACCATTTATGTATTATTTTTATTCATAAAACCATTTATGAACTATGTTTTACATTACTTAATAAAAAGTTAATTGCTGTGATTTTAAAGATAATAAGTTTGAAATTTTGTATATAATGTTTGACACTGGAGTAACCAAATGTGTAAACTTACAGAGGTATTATATTTTTTTTATAACTATATTATAAATATAAAGTATTGCTATTTTAAATATATTTTTAATCCGATATATGTTTTAATTGAGTTATATTTTTTATAGTTCTTATATTTTTTATTTCTCTTTGTTTTAGGGGTTCTGGGAGAAAATATGTAGAGTAAGAAATATTTATTTCAGACTCTAATTGCAGTTTTGAAATGGAAAGAAGTTTTATGAAAATATCTTAAATTATTGTTAAGCAATATACAATTAATTAAAACTATAAGACACCGTTGACACAAAAATATTTTTTTTCAAATGCTTTAATTAATATTATTTCAAAACCAAGTAAAGTAATTGACGGGTAATAACAAATGTATAATTGCTAAGATTTATTAGAAACATGTATTTGAAGTAATCTTTATATTTACAACTAAATTAAACATTGTATGAAAAAAATTATTTTCATGTTAAATATTACTTCTGAAATACTCCTGTATATATGATGATAAGACTTGATTATTTCTTAATTAATTGTCGTTTATTAGCATTTCTTTATTTTAGTTGCCCAGTACAAAATAATCTTTTATATTCCACCAATAAATTCACACAAGCTTCATAATTAATTAATAAGATTTAGAGTTAAATGATAAATATCAATGTGTTTTATAACATAATAACATATATTATTATGTTATTTTACAAAATATTTTTAATTGATAACTTATAAAATTTTCAAAATTAAATTTTTTATTTTAAAATTGCAAATGATAAAATCTTTAATGATCTTTTGTCAATAACTAGTGATAATTATTTTTAGTTATAAGTATATTTTTTGCGAATTTTAATTATTTATTTTATTTTTAGTTAATATTACGAATTGTTAAGTTAAAACCTGTAAATATATTTTTTTGTTTTATTTTGAGTTTATTTATTTTTCCTTTACTACTCACCTATTTTCTATAATCCATTTACTTTCCCAAGTCTCTTTTTTTTTATTCGTTTTTATATTGTTTAGTATCCAATACTACAAATAGACTTAAAAACCTTTTACTAGAGGAACTAAACTGTCCTGATTTAATTCAGTTGTTATTTCAAACCCCAAGCTTAAGGGGTAGTAAATAAATTACATATTTATATCACAAATTATATTCAAAGTTAGTCTTTTGCATATATTTGCTACTTCTATTCAATTGGCAATATGGATTAAATTAATAGTATCCTCATTGTT
The DNA here is from genome assembly GCF_028750875.1 of Macrosteles quadrilineatus. Classification (NCBI taxonomy): domain Eukaryota; kingdom Metazoa; phylum Arthropoda; class Insecta; order Hemiptera; family Cicadellidae; genus Macrosteles; species Macrosteles quadrilineatus. Next base: position 22,448,360 of record NW_026542598.1, read on the forward strand.
ATAATGTCAAATAATTAAATATCTAGAGGGTTAAATAGTAAGACATACAATAGCAACTACTACGGATTGTGTGAACTGAGTAATAAAAATCTTTTTAAATGGTATTTTATATTTAGAAGATTTGATTAAGGTTTATGGAGAAATAATTTGTTGTAGATGATTTCAAAAAAAAAAAAATTTCTAACCATGAACTTGGAAGCTGTTTTTATATTAAAATAATTTCACTCACTTTGTCTTTGGTGAATCCTAATTTGTACTCAAAACACATTAAAATTATAATACATATTTTTATATGAAATTTTTAGGATATAATATCATTCAAAGAATCTTAAAAATCAAGTGTTTTCTACTGTATAGATCTGCTGTGAAACAGATTTTTCATTGACTTTGCTTTCTAATTCATACTAGGAAAAATGTTGCTAAATCTTGTTCAACAAAAACAAGTACAAATTAAACTAAATTTTTTTATTGTCAGCGCGAACTAAGGATTAAATATGCTGGCATATCTGCACAAATACAATATTATGGATAGAATAACATTCAATATCCTGTAATAAAGGACCAAATATATCATGACAAACTCAATGAATGAGGAATCGTAGGCTACTTCAGTCATCTGAAATAAAAACCCCTAATTAAATATATTTTTTTCTGTTTACAGATCTAAGTTCCATTATCTTTATTGGTCTTTGTTTTCTTTTGTTGCAAAACATTGTGTAGCAATGTGTATGCTGATAAAAGATTACCGTAAAAAGATTCTAATGATAAATAACTGATCCAAACCAGGTATGCTGAATCTTTTCCAGGAGCATGATAAACTGTGTGAATACGTTAGAGCAACGAATGCCCTCATCTGAGCAGGCCTCGCTCATGGTAGCGGAGGAAAGACCGCTCCCGGACCAATGTAAGCCTTTACGATATTACTGTAAAGATATTGCCAAACGTGTTCGCGCCTGCCACACCTTTGGCAATAGCTGTATTGACCCTTAATGCAACAGTCCGTCGAGATTTTAGAATAAATTTGACTGGGATTATTAAAGTGGGCGAAAGCAAAAAATCAAAAATCATGTAAGCATCTGGATTAAAATTTGTTTTTGGTTATTGAAATATCAGTGATATTTGGCATGTTGTTTTATTTTTTAACTCTTTCCAAACCAAATGTTTGTCCAAATTTCATATCAAAGCAGGAATAGCTATTTGAGTATTAAGAGCGCAAAGTACGTTCATTGCTGCTTGAGGAGACCGGCAAAGATTGTTTGGGCTTGTAATACTGTACACACAAGATTTTTCCTACCTCCATAATTAACTTATCATAACACACAGATTAACTTTTTAGTCGTCTATAAAATGTAATTTGGGTGTTTTGATTTTTTAGGATGTTAGTGTGTTATAGAAACGCGGGAAGTAAACCAAGCGGGAATGACTAAAGCGGTAATGAGCTATTTAGCATACCGTACTGTTGTGTGGCAATGTGGTAATTTCCATCATGAAGTGGTAGGAAAAAGAGCATTACTTTTTAGCCATTCTACACAAGCACCAAATATTGGGAAGATGAGTTAAAATTTATCACAACAAATTATTTAATATCGCACAGCTGTGTGGAAATAGATGAAAATATTTTGCAAGTTTTGTCGATTAACAAGTATTATCAAAACACATGGGAGTTTCAAATAATGGCAGCTAAACACTCTTAGTAACTCTAAAAAAATGTTAATAATAACGCTCATTTAGTAGTGATTTAATAGTTGTTCTCTACCCAATAATAGTTCTTACTTCATGTGATTGGAAACTATTTTCCTTGTTTCCTTTAAATCTAGACTATTGAAAGTCGTAATAGAGTATTATTAGAGAATTGATCTTGGGTAGTTTTTAAAAGGAATATATTTTGATGTACAAAAATAATTCAGTTATTACAAACAATTGCTCAAATTTGCTTAAGAGTTATATTTGTTCAGTTTACAGTTAAACTAGTCAATAGAAATTCAGTTTACTTCTTTTTATAATAGAGTTTTTAGGAATATTATGGAATTTCTTCCAGAAACGGAAGGTATGATCTCAAAATAATTTAATTTAAAAAAACTTCTAAATGATTACGGATACTCTAAATAATTACTAATAATTACAATAACAGCTACTAATAATAATTACAATAAAATCTTTTGAACAGCTAAATTAATTATACTGTGTTTTCCTGGACTTAGCAAACGACCCTATTCTAGTTAAACATCATCATAGGACAATTTTTATGGACAGTATAAATAATACCGTAAAATCAATCGTTTTGTTGGAATTTTTAGAACATACGAAGAGACAAGTGTATAAACACCAGAAATGGTGTTTTATTTATTTTACCTTTGTGATTGAGAGAATGAACATTTGACTTCTTAGCAGAATCTAACACTGATTTACTATTATTTAAGAGATTATTTCAAAAACTCTCGATCACGGTAAAAAAACAAGTTTTCACAAAGTTTCTGTATTTGAAATATAACCCTTAAGATATTCTTTGGAGAGAAAACATCTTAAACATAACAACAATTGTTTACACACAAACCCAGTAAAATCTGGAAAATTACCGATTAAAATCACACAAGTAGAGAAAAGTACAGAAGTCAAAACAAGAAACAAAATGTACCAAATAAAACCCACAACTGGTACTGTAAGAATAGAGGGTAGACAAACACAACGGACAATGGGGACACGGCTGCACCAAATGGTGGCTTAACCAAGCCAGTCAAGGAAAAAATTGAAGTCGTTGACTTTTGGTAAAATAGGAAAATTTATGTATACTAATTGTTTAGTGTGATGGAATATTTGGAAATGTGTACATTTCAAAATACATGAGATATTTTTGTTTGGGCATTTTTTGTGATAAAAACATCAAATTGAAGAAAACATCCTAGATCACTGAAGCCTTGATTTTGCTTTTTTTACTATTCAAGGTTTTATGTGCCACATTTGGTTTTTTGGGAAGACTTTATTAATTCTCTCCAGGAGTAGGAATACTTCTCGTTCAACAACCTTATCAGTCGTAACACACTGTAAATTTCACCAAATTTTAAATTTAAAAAATTAATAATTTATTGAAAATGATTTTTAATCAGACGGACTGTTGCCATGATTAGTAGTGATGGTGTTTCAGCGCGTGCTGAAGACGGAGACATTTCTTCAGCAGTTATCTGATTAGGTTTAGAGTTTATTGATGTGTAAAGTGTGAAATTAACTCTCACTTTTTTCTCTATAACACTTCTACTTGTTGGCAAACTTTATTTTCTGATCCAAAAAAATACTTTCAGTTTTAAAACTGCACCGGTACTTAATAAAATAATAATAACTCAGTTTCCGAATTTTCCGATACAAACATGTTTTATTCCAAGTCTTGTTTGATATGATAATTTGAATGGCAAAAAATGTTTTATTTTAATATAATTGGTATGTAAGTAACGTAATTAGAGCTAGTTTTGAAACCATTACTTCAATAAAACAATCCAATTATTTGCAACTGCAATTAGGCATGATCGAACTAAATCACATTTATTTTTAATGAATATGTGTAGTTTTTGGAAATGTTTTGGAATTCTAATTCCATTACTTGTGATTACTGTAAATCGGATCTACATCCAAAAGAGAACAAAAAAATCAATTGTTATACATCATTACAACAAAATGCCCAGTCGCAAAACTACAAATATTTTAAATTTTGGTTTTTATTTTTAACTAAAAGTTCTTGTACTGTAACTAAAATAACTGATGTGATCTTTAATATAGCTTAACCATCAGTGACATAATTTTGTGTAATTCATTGGATTATGCTTAACTTTGCATTTTTATGTACAACACTCAATATAGAAAAAAATAAAATTGTTTACAAAATCAAAAGGGATATTTAGGTAACCTGTGCATGAAGTTTTTAAACAAAATTTTTTTAACCCGAGTGCATTTTTCTGCACAGATTGTGAGATTACACATGCAGCTATTTTTGTAGTTATGGTATCATAGGCAAATGCTTGTATATCGCTTGACAGCTGGTTAAGAAACGCTTTTGTGAAATGCACGATAATAGATAAATATCGCATTGTTATTCAGTTGATTATTTGTTAAGATTCTAATCCAAGAAACTGTTGGTAAACTGATTTTACTGTGACAGTGTCGAATACGTTTGAGAGATGGTCACTGATAGGCAGTTCTGGTAAATACAATCCGAGGAGACATTCCGCTTATGCGTCTCTACCCTCAGGTATTCCTATGTCAACGTAAAGCACTCCGTCACTGTTCAAAGTATAGAGGCACTACAACTGTAGAGGCACTATGACACTATTCAAAATATAGAGGCACTACACCACGGACCAAAACTATAGAAGCACTTTTCATTGTAAATCTGTAGAAGAACTTGGACATTGAACTACTTAAGAGCACTGCCACACTGATCAGACTATGCAATCAATACAATACCTACTGATTGTGTGGTAGAGGCACTGCTATACTGATAACACTATATGAGCTTTACAACTTTTTTCAAGCTATAGAAGCACTCTAACATTGTTTTAAATGTAGAAGTAATACAAACTGTTTGAACATCACACTACAACACTATTTAGACAACTCGAGAACTAAACTCATAAAAAATTAGAAGCACTCTAAGAAAGATTAAACTGTAGAAGCAATATAAACTTTTTAAAGTGTAGACACCCTAAAGCCCCGTTCACACGGGGCGAGTTTACAAGCTACACGCTAGCGTCTAAGAAGCTGGCGAGTGCACTTATAATCGTTCATACGATGCCTTTTCCACTCGCTCAGTAGTTGACTTCTGACCAGGTTTCAATTGTGAAATCTTGCTGGTTGTGTTGGTGTTTGCGTACATTTAAAATTAAATGGTCTATGGGAAACGTATTGGTGTTCCTAAACGTGTAGGTACCAAAATTACCCAGCCTTGTGGAACATCAAACACAAAGACTATGCCAATAAACCGTTGAGGGATACGTTTTTTAAACAGCTGAGGATTGGAGAAAAATAATAGAACATGGATGAAAAACGCCTGAAATCCAAAATAAAGTAATATTTTTGATGCACCATAATCTGTACATCTTCCTACCCACTGTATTACCCACACTTTCCTCCTTTTCTGTTTCTCATCTCGCCGTCCAATTAATTAATTTAAATTACTTTTGCTACAACTACAACTCCCGCTAGAACCAAACTCCTCCGACATATTCAAATAATATAAACAAACACAAGCATAAGCAACTGTGTTCACACTGGGCTACATACATGCTAGATCGTTCAAAAGCTAGCGAGTAAGCGTGTAGAGTAGCCACAGAGTCAACTTTTTCCAGAGCTGTTTTAGAAGCAGCTTCTGAGCGAGTACTTCTTTCACACTAAGCTATTTTACGAGCTGCGTTTAAAAAAGCTGGCGTGTAGCTTGTAAACTCGCCCCGTGTGAACGGGGCTTAAGACACTGTTCAGGCAACAGGGGAATTATGACGTTTAAACTATAGAATCACTCTAAGAAAGATTAAACTGAAGAAGCAATATAAACTTTTTAAACTGTTGACACCCTAAGACACTCAGGCAACAGGATAAGTATGATACTGATCAAACTTTAGAATTATTGTGAACACTGTTCATACTGTTTTTAAATTACATACTTTTGGCAAGGTATTATTCAATGGTGCTATTTAATGGGCTTCATATACTTTTTTTGTCTAGCGATATCCAGGGCTCATCAACTACAATAATAACACACATACACACAATCCTACTGTAAAATCACGTCCAATGTTTCACAGAACATGAAAATCTTCCCGCTTCCTCAAGATTGGAAAACTTATTTTTTCCCTAGCTGCTAGTGAAACGCCTAACATCAACTATCGGATCAGTTGAACTTGGAGGTAACGAAGAGATAATCAGCCAGGGATGTGAAAGGCTTGTCTACAATAAACACTACACCAAGGCCCACCCCAACTTTCTTAAAGTTCAACTGACCCAGCAGTCATAGTCAAGAGTTCATCCCGCTTGCGGGACAAAAAAAAGTTCCCCAACCTTTAAGTTTGATGCAGGACGTTTTATGTGTTCCACTAAACTTTGGACTTGATTTTCCACAGTGATTGTGTGTAATATGTACATCTGTGTTCACTGAAGCTAACAAGTCCTGGATATTGCCAGACAAAAATAAAGGAAGGTGAAGCCTTTTTTTTGGTTGTGTCTGCGCCAGTGGCATTTTAATAATTGAGTCAATTTAAACAATTGAACCCTTTTAGGGGATTGCGGTCATCACTGATCACAGTACGTAATCAATACAATACACTGTTTTTTTATACTATATACTTTACTTTACTTTTCGATGAAATGGCGACCATACAAAGTAGGTATTTTAAGGTATTTTATTATAGGCACTATAGTACTGATATAATTAATTATATAAGTACTACGAGATTGATCAAACTATATAAGCACTATGACACAGATCAAACTGTAGAAGAGCTATAATACAGTTCAGATTATACAAGCGATACAACAAACACTGACTAAACTATAGAAGAACTACAACACTGATCAAAATGTAACAGAACTAATTCTGATCAAATTATATAAGCGCTACAACACTGATCAAAATATAGAAGCACTATGACACAGATAAAACTGTAGAAGAACTACAATACTGTTCAGATTATACAAGCGATACAACACTGACCAAACTATAGAAAGAAGAAATACAACACTGATCAAAATGTAAAAGAACTAATTCTGGTCAAATTATATAAGTGCTCGACACTGATCAAAATTTGAGAACTACTATAATACTGTTTAAATTTTAGAAGCATTCTGACACTGATCAACTATAAAAGTACTAAAGACACCAATCAAACTTTACAAGCACTAAGAATACAACACAGTTAAAATATAGAATCACTATGACACTGATGAGCCAAACGAGATTGATAAAAATAAATATAGAAGCACTTGCTTTCACACGATATAGTGGGTGCACCCACACTTTGTACAACAAAATTTAATTAAAATTAAAATATAAATTCACTTAACACAACTCTACAAAATATGCTTCAGTAAAAGAGAGCGTTTGAGCATATATTTTGGATACGTTTTACTCACATTTTATATTACAATTAGTTATTAAATATTTTTCTCAGCTTTATATTTACTACACCCACTTTGCCTCATGGTCTTCAATTCAATAACCTGTATTAATAACAAAAATTCTTTATAGATTTTAGCCTGTTATAAAGTAGAATTGTCTGCTACTTACACTATTTTATATAATAATTATGGCAAATAAACTAGATGCAGAGGTTTTCCTCTGTTGATTAATTTCATATCAACTTATTACACTGTTCATTTTCAATGGTGATCAATCTTGGTTTATATGGTACTGTATATACAAATCTAAATAAAGATAATACCTCGGCTTTTGTTTACTTCAATTCAATGTATAACATACTTTCAAATGAATATTTATTTCAATTATCCAAATTAAATATAGATTATTGGCAATTAAATGTTTTAAATACATTAATTTACCACCCTAACAAAAATAATAATGGTTACCTCCTCTATCTTTGTCGAGTGCATAAGTAATTTTCTTCTTACTTACTCAAACCTTCTATGAATATCATTGTATGTGAACACCAGCTTTAAAATGAGTAGTTTTGCTTGTCCGATCATCTTTTGAAAAGATAGCTGATGGCAAGGCTCTATTTTATCTCTGGCTTTCACAGTGTGTATTGTTCCTGTGAGGTTCTATTGATGTTAGTCTGTAGATGATTGATTGTAGGGTTGAGTCTAGCAGGTGTCAGCAAGTTCCGGGTGAGGACATGTTTTCAGTGTTGGTCTTGTTGTTGCAGCTGCTTCCGATCGTTGCTGTCGAGATCTGGCACAGCCGATTCGTCCCCCTCCCCCCCTCCCACCACCGCGATTCCCGAACAGCGGCGTCTGACACCGGGAAAATCTTAACGGCGATATGTGCGCGACCGCGCCTAAACTCGGCCTACTCGGCTTTATACACAAGAGCGGTAAAGCGTGGGTTCTGTATCTCCGTCGCCACTAAACCTCCCATGTGTACGTTAGGTGCGCTAGGTCCTTATCTGTAAATTGCTCACTCCGCGACGATAGTGTGTGATCCAGATACTATATAGAGAATATTTTAATATAAGTGTTATCGAGGCACGGTGTATATATGGACACTACCTGGTTGCAGCACGGAGGGGGAGGGGGAGTGTTGTGTTCGAGCTCGATGGCGGTTCCCTCACGAGTCGCCCAGTGAACCGACACCCCCAGTGCCGCCGCCTCGTCTCACCTACTGAACTCCCACCTCACTCGTGATGGCTGCTTGTACCTGTAGGTTATGTCTTGCTGGCAAAGGCAAGCGTGCAACATGTGTTTTTCTACAGTTATACAATTGAATGCATTTATATGATGGCATTGAGTAAGACTTACTCAGCTACATAATCTTGTCTAAGTTTGATTTTTGAAATGAAATACAAACAATCCATTTACACAATTTTTATAAGTTAAACCTGTAACCAAATTATTCGTGATATAAATATTGAGCTTTCAAATTTGTCAAACATTCAGCTAATAACCAAACAGGTAAATATTACATCACACATTTCTAATTTTGGATACTTTTGGATTTAAAAACTCACAAACAAAAATTAAAATGTTCACCATGAATTAAATTTGTAATTAATCATGTACGATTATATTTGAAATTTCATACCTCCAATAATGGGTTTCTTGACGAGACTCGGCCTGCATCTTGACTCTCATGGTTGAAGGACAACTTGTAGGGAATGGGGAAGATGTTAAATCTCCTCCACCCTAAGAAAAATAAACCGTACAGCATAGATTGCACAAAGAGTAAGGGATTATTCAATAACAAACACAGGGCTACTCTTCCTAGCTATTTGGTAACTGTCACAGACTACAGAACTTTTTTTAAAGATTCAACCAGAAAAAAAGAGATAAAATTATAATTTGTCAAATATAAAAATGTTTATTTCTTTCATAGACCTTTCATCATTTACATGTATTTTTGACTGGGGAGAATAATTGGACTTATCAGAAGTCAAGTTTTTGGTATAACTTTTTCATAAGAATCTTACCATTAATGAAATATTCTAGGGATAATTAAACATGGCAAAGAACACTTTAATGGTTGTTTGGTTTGACAAAAAATGTTATCGCAACTATTAAAATAAAGTAATGTTTGACAACACTGCCTATGACGATTTGTTAAAAAATAAACCCAATTAAGGAAAGACATGCTTAGCAATGTTACCAAATTCGAAGAGAACAAATTTTAAAAAATAATTAAAAGGTAATGTATTGTAGTTTTAAAAAACCTATACACTCATAAAAATGTTACAAACCTATGAAATTTAATATGAGAAATTTTCAATTTGATGTAGATGTAACAGAAGCATGATGTTTTTAGAAAGTGTCAATCAGGCCTGTTTAAACCTGAAATGTGACGTAAATTGTTGTTGAAACAGTTGAAAAAATAAAACCTCTTATTTTTTTAATGAATAGGACCTATTAATCTGAATTCTCTATAAACATAGCGGCCAGGTTCAAGCAGCCATTTTCCAAAATTTTATGTTTACTCGCTACGTTTTTGTAGTTATTAATTTTATCTGTGTTATACTCACGCAATACTTACCCCTCCCGTATCACTGTTAAAGTTGATAAAGCAATAAACAAATACAAAATAGAATACAATAACAGTGATAGGGTGGTTCTTTTCTCATCTCAATCCTGTATGCAAAGTAAAAAAGTATTCATTGCTGTTCTGCCCTAAGAACTGTACTGAATTCATACTCTACTAAACAATAAAAAATTTCACTACAATTTGCCAAAATAATGTGTTTATTTTTAAAGATATGTTTGCATGTTAACTGCACCCATTCAAAAATCACTTATCTTCATGCAAATGCAACTATTACTGTAAAATGTTTGTGACAACTTACAAACTAGGGAATAAAATTTTGTTTATTGAGTTCTCTAAAAAACAATCAATATTTTTCATTGGTTTGAAATAAGGAGCCAGTAAAAAGGATATAATTTTTGTAATTCTTGGGGATGAAAATAAAAAATAAGCTTTTTATCAAAGTTATAGAACAAAATATTTAAATATAAAACAACAAAAAATAGTACAGAGCTCACTTTTGTATTACTGTATGATACATTGATTTACTGACAATTGAATTAATATTCAGTAAATTACTGTAATCTATGGAGAATATAATCATACTGTTTTGTTTTGTATACAGGATTGTGTTGATAAATCTTTCTCTTGCAGTGATGGTGAATCGAGCACTTAAATTGTAGGACTTTATTTGTTGGGTTTAGTTACCAAAGATTAAAAATTAAGTGTTATGTCACTTGGTAAAGTTTTGTACAGAGATAATTAATTTATTAGTATGAAGTGGAGGCAAATCCAACTTATTAAACCAAATGATGTATCGAACGAAACTTAAATATTTTTTTTTATTCAACACTCTTGACATTTTTTTAATAATATATTTTAATACAAATAGTAGTTAGGGTCTACTGTAATCAGTTATGAAATAGAAATTAAGACTATAGCAAAAGTGTATACATACTAACAACGTGAATAATACAACATAATTTTATGAGAAAATGCAATCTTATCTCCTAATGGTATTAGAAATTCTTAAGATTGATTTTGAGTTTGAAAACCCATCAATAGCTTGAATATATGATAGGTAACAGGAAATTTTAAGAAATTAGTCAATACTTTAAAATAATATTTCAAGTTATAGTTTGTATTTAACTGTTATCTTATAAAAAATAAAACGTAAAACTAAATAAAGTTTAAGCGCCGTAAAAAAGGCTTTCTGTATTTGCCTTCATTTCAGTACCAAACATTTGTTTTATCCCTCCTTCAACAATAAATACTTATATTATTTTACATCCCAAATTTGATTTTGTGTTCCAAAACATAATTGTATTGAAATTATAAATTTTTCTCAAAATACTTTAAATCTTTCATCACTTGAAAAGTTTATAAAACCTAGTTAAGCGTATTATTTAAATAGTATGTACATCATAAGTGAATATACCTCACAAACAACCGGTTGCCTGTGGTGGTGTTTTAAATAAAAAATACAATATCTTTGAATATTGATAGAGCTTCAGTTTCAACAAGTCAATGGTTATAACTATCCCTATGCAATATATTATAGCTATGCAAATAATAAGGTTACAAAGTTAAAATGAAAAAAAATTACAATCCAGAATGATATGATTAAAGATTAAATATTGGCCAGCTGTAAGTAATATTCACAGGCAAAAATAGCATAATGATATTTATACTCATACACAGTTTGAATGAAACTAGTGGTCGTACAGTGGTCGAAAACTCAACCAAAAATATGTAATGTACAGGCTTCTCTATTTTCACCCCACGTTGTAAATAAAATACGTGATAGTAATATCTTCCATTTATTTTGATTTTCTTTTTATATTATTTTGTCATTTCGTCACCAGTATAGCAACCCATAAGGCTGGTTAGTTTTTAAAAAAATTCAAATTCACTTTTTGTGCTTATTTTTGAGCCTACTTTAATTTATAAAGAGATTTTGCACATCTACAGGAAAATATCTTTCTAACAGTATGCGTAGAATTTCCCTGCGAAGCACACGAGCTGAGAAAAAAGGTTTTAAAGAAACACGCTAGCCTATTAATATATATATTTATGGATTAATACAAAATAAATATGAACATCAAAAAATACACTTTATAGAAGTTGCTGAGTGAGCAATTACTAGCAAGCCATGAACGAAGGGATTTTCACAGAAAATTGTTGACCAAAGAAGACTAAAATAAAAGCAAGGTGACAAAGAAAATCTTAAAAAAATTAGTCACACTATTGAAAAGCTGATTCAAGTTCTTTTTCATCATTATCCGGAAATCAGCCTTTTTAGTTCTCTAAATCGTCCGCAAATTCATCATTTTCGGGTAACTTTAAATAGGGAACATATGGTATTTATGGTATTATGGTATTTTCGGGGGGGGAGAAAAAACATATGGTAAATTTTTCGGTTCGCTACCTCAAAGTTTTATGAGTTTATAATGAAAATGCTGCTAATCACACGCTATTTTAAGTTAAATTGTAAACAACAGAAATTTAAACATTGAAGCAACTGACTTTAAATAACCTCAAATTATGTGTAATGATTAGAAGGTTATTTCCACAGTATGATGAAAATAGTTGTTCATCACACAGAGTGTCTTCTTATCATTTTGTAAAACACGATTGCGTACCAAAAAGAGCCACTTTCGCTCCTAGTAATGAGAACTACTATTTCTTTAAGAAACCTTCCATAAAATTTATTAAATAACCATAAAAACATACTTTTAAAATAATTTTTATAAAGCTCATATACATTCATAGTGTGCACTAATATAATAAAAACAAGTATAGTTAATTGTAGAATATTCAATTTTGAAAACCTTGGATAGTTATACTATTTCTGTAAGTTTTTATACTAATTTTAGATTCAATCCACCACAGGTTGTTGATTGTGGATATATGGACAAAAACTGCCTTAGTTTTAAGATTATTGTTGGTCAATACATTAGGCCAGAGCGGTCAAAACAACGCAAACATTTTAATTGATTGAAATAGAAATTTATTTTTCAAATCATGTACATAAGTATATAAAATCGTAACTGCTGTATTGCTAACTCTATACATTGTTAATCTGTATATTATATTATATAGAATTTTTCTAAGACCACTTATTTACTTAATAAAATTCCAAATTTTCACGTCACTGAGATGTTCCATGGTTTAAACTTGATTTTAAAAATTGGATATGCGTTTTTCTTGAAATAGTATTGATATTGTAATTAGGTACATTTGCCAATTTATATTCACTTTACCTTTATGAATAATAATGGATTTTATATTATTTAAATATCAAACTTGTAATAAGTAATATTTAAACTAACTTTTAGTATCATAAGTTTAAAGATTTCTAATGAAAGAAAAACATCTTATAATTTTACATTATCTAAACATTTTGCAATATTTTAAATACAATATCAATATTGTTTATACTTGATCCTATCCTCATGATTTGTTTGGCTCTCTTTTGTATGTTGTAACTTTTCACATTATAGCCCATGTAAGGATTATTTTTCATGGAATGTTCCATTATTGATATTTTGTAGTATACTATACATCTTGTTTTAGTATCACTCGTCCCTGCACATACGTTACGTCGCGTAGTTTCCGAGTTTACGAGACTCAAGACGTAAGGCTACTGGCGTAAAGTGGCCCCAGTGTTATTCTAAATGTAAATATTGTTATTAATATTTCTTTTGGACACAATTCATACTCTATTGTGTTTAAGTTATATTTTTAAACTGTATTGTATGTAAGCGAGTAATTTAGTGGTACAACTATAATAATATACCTAATCTAGACATATTAGATCCTGGTACCGATATTTAAAAATAATTTATATTCTTTACGACAGAGTTGTATTGAAGTATTTAAAAATTTGCCGAAGCGTTTTAGGTTAATGCTATGACGATTAAAATTTACATCTCTACAACTTTTTGCTACATTATTTTGTACGTATTTCGGTTTCTCATATTATATACATATATAATTTTATTTATAGTTCATTCCTTTTAGAAGGGATGACTAATACTACTTTGAGCAATGGTTAATTATAGAAATCTTGGCTGAAAATCAGTCATGACTGTAAAAAGTATTTAAAAAATGCAATAAAAATTATTCTATCTCTTTATTAAGTGTTGGTGTTTTATTTGGTTCAAAGCCTACATTCCTGATACAGTTTGATACAATTTTACTGGGGTATTGTCAGACTGAGTGTGATTGATTTTAATAAAGCACCAAATCAAGTCTTTACAAAGGGGTGGGGGAATCGGGTCTGTTTCTAATGGTAATTAGAGATCATCTGTTAGTTTGTCTACTTAGCCTTTCTTTTTTCCACGTGTTGAAGAACATTTCCAAAAGGACACCTTTTTAACATACTGATTCCTTCACACCATTACTCACTATACTCTGTTCACAAAATTTAGGCGGTTTGGGGGAAAGAAATCCATCCCCTCCACTTGAACCTTTAAAATAATAGCTCAACAGCTGAGGTTTGCCAATACGTCAATAAGCTGCGACACATTTTTCCAAAAAGGTTGTGTGGGAACTTCCCGTCAAACCGCCTACATTTTTGTGAACGGACTGTGGTACATACAGTATAATGTATGTATGGTAAAACTAAAAGACATTAGTGTACTCCCTTTTTTAAAGGTTGTTAATTTTACTAACTTTTAACTGTCAGTATAAAATAAATAATACAATGTCATTGACCTACTACTTGTCTACTAACCAAAAAGTGAAGGGCACCTGAAAATAAGAGAGAAACGTTTGGTTTGCATAAACTCGTCCAATCATTACCAGACATGTTTGTAAATTAAGGTCTGTATCAAGCTCCCATCGTAGCCATGCAAGCTAGTTCAAATCGGAGACCAGAGTTGAGTTCCTTACTTCAACCTTGACTATTGAGCCAATTTCCACTCCATAAGGACAATTGGTCTTTTCATAGTACAGTATATGGAAACGTGGTGGAGTGAGGAAAACTGACACCACTGCCAGGTATGAATTGCCAGATGTTAGATTTCTTGGGTCGTTAACTTTATTACACACATGGATGGTTGAAATCACTGAAGGGTTAACCACAGAGAAGAAAGATACAGAGGATACAAACTTATGGAACAACCGTGTGCTTTCAGCTATGGTATGGTGGGGCGGAAATGTACTTGTTCAGGAAGAGCCTGAGTGACGATGGCCACATAACATTTATGCACGGCAGTTGTAAAGAACAGGGTCTACCTACAGCACGCTGTAGTAGAAGCGGAAAAAGTACGGAAGTGACGACAAATAAAATGTTGTTCTACACACCAGCGACTGGTGCTAGACACGACTTAAGTGTACCAGTGAATGTAATCCTCTGTATCTTACTTCTCTGTGGATTAACCAATGAGACCCTGCACATAATGGTTCTAACCTCAACATTAATATTAAACTAACAGATAAGCACATCTACTGACGAATGGTTTAAAATCACTTTAAAAGTGACAATTTGTTGATTTTAGATCGGAAGAGTGCTGCACAGCTTATTCTTTGGTTGTGGTCATTTTAAGTATTCTTAAACGTTGCACATGAGCAAATTTTTATGACAGATACCATTTATTGCCTACCTTGAGTCATTTTGAACAAATCATCAAAATTATGAGGGGACATGTACTCAAGTGACGTAGCCTATGTCTTAGTGTGATTTTCGTCCATAAAAGGCTCATTCTACATAAAAGATTCAGTCTTGTCAACTGATCAATTGATTGAGAATTCAGGGAATATCCTTATTTTTAACCAACACAACATCATCATTTCAAATCAATGAGTTGGCTCCATTCTGGCACAGCAAGTGGCACGTACTACATGACAAGTTGTCATCATCGATGTATAATACTCTACTGGATAGAGCGCTGTGTGGTGGAAAAACGGTCCGTGCCCACCAATCGAATTGGTGGGATACCGAGGTGGACCGTATGAACCTCTGTCATTTACACAAACATACTTTCACTCAACCTGCCCTGCTTCACTTATTTGCCAACGTAAAAATATCAAATTTTTATTTTTATTTTCTGGAAACGACAGTGCTTCTTACAGAATAGTTTGTTTTAACCTAAACATATTTTTTATAATTTATTTAGGCAAATAAAAACTGATGATTGTTTTTTAAAACAACTAAAGACATGAAAAAGGTAGTAAGCGAGGAACTTTATTTTTTGGTCAGGAAAAAAATTCCTGCGGCAAAGTTTTAGATTAAAGTATGAATTTTATTTTTATTTGAAGCTTTTTTTGATACGGAGTTTGCTTGTATCATTTTTAAGCGATTAAAAGTAGACATAAAATCGCTTGGCACGACATTGGTGCTAGGAGTTTGGCTGGCTTGGCATCAGTTTATGGGATTTAGATACTGAGTTTCTGGCATTTAATTATCATTATACACATTAAATATGTCATTACATTACGAAGGATGGGTAACTAAATTTACAAGCGTACGTTTCTGAATTTTATTGCTTACCGTAGTCTATTAGTTAAAAAAAAAAATCGTTGAATGAAAGAATACATTTTGGATTCACAGTAGTATTTAATATTAATCTGAGAAAATATTTTGTAATTATTTACTTTAGTGAGTACAGTAGAGTCCCGTTAGTCCGAAATGGTTGGGGCCGGGCCCATTTCGGATTACCGAATATTTCGGATTAAACGTTTTTTTGTTTTTTTTTATTTTTGAAATTTTTTTTTGTCTTGGGACGCAGGCACGAGCCCGGGATTGTTTTTCACATTACTTAAGGCTAGACCTAGTGGCTGCAGCATTATCACTTACAGTAATAAAATCCATTTGTGATTTGGCGGACGAATATGAAAATTGTTACAGTAATAATAAAAACTAGGTGAACCCCGTCGAAATCGACGGTTACCTACTTTCAAGGCTTACGTTAATTCATCTCTGCTCAAATCGTATTTTCTCTTTGTACCATATTTTATAGCCAAGATTAGCCAAGTGTTATTTTCAATAATGTTACCAACCCAGTGCGCCAAAGTCCGTAATATAAGCAGGTGCAAAAAATTTGTCAAGCTGGGTACCATTTTAGGCAAGGTTTCTATGTTTGGATTTTATTAGACACGATAAGAGCAGATATTTCAACAAAAATGTTTGATATGTGTAGAATAATATGATAAAATGTAGGCAAAAGTGGAGAAAAAGTTAGACACCAACCCGTACAATAGATATAAGATTTCAATAAGAATTAATTTAAGAATTGCTGTGATAAAAGGAACTATTTTCGTATAAAACCACTAATTTCGTAATGGAACGTTATATTGCAAAACATGACATGATAAAGAGGAAAATCAATTTTAAAATCAGAAAATAACATTGCAAATACTTACTTGGTACAATCTATATCTATACTATTATATAAAAATCTAATGGTGTCTGTCTGTATGTGTGTTACTAATAGGTTTAAAAACTACTGAACCAACTGGGCTTAAATTTTACAAAAATATAGTTACCATACCAAGGACCATTATAGGACTATTCACATTTTGATACTGACCGTAGGCTTTGCCCCTATGGCTTTAAAAGTTCTGAAGTGAACATTTTAAAAGTAAATATTGATTTGTCTACATGGCTGCAATGAGAACACTAACAATGTTTGTTTACATTTGCTTTGACATTTAAATGTAAACAAGAAGATCTGCTAAACTGCATAAATTTCACAATTTCAGACAGCTGATACAAAGAAATTAAATATAATATTTTCCATAAGGTAGGTTTATTTAAATCTAACCTTTTATCATAGATTATTCATTCTAAAGCTATGTCAATGATTATAGAAAAATACCCCCGCCGCAGCAAACCTGCCGACTAAGCGAATTTCCATTTGTCTGAATTGATTTTCAGTTAAATATATTTTAATAACATTAGGTTTAACGAGTACCTAGGTTTGCTGCTACAAGGAAACTAATAAAGTGTGTTTTTGAGTAAAATATTGATGGCTTAGTACAAAATAAATAAATTTGCCAAGTTTGATCAAAATATATCCATAAACAAGCAAACTACAACATTTGACAATATTCTCCATAAGAATAACACGTGAATTTTAAATTTAAAATTTTTTTAATTTTCTCCGTTACTAATAATCGAACAAAAATACTTTTATATACTAAATTATTTGTTTTTTTAAGCTCTTTAAAAAGGTCTAAAGAGAAATCGGGAAATTTTGTGTTTTGAGGGTCAAAAGTGAGAAAAACCAATTTTTACCCCATAAAACCCCCCGTAAAGCCCCGTTCCCATGGTCCGATCGTGCTGGTTCGCGAACTCATTCAAGTTTATCCCGCTTTACACCTTTAAACCAAATTTCATCAAAATCGGACAAAAATTACTCAAGTTATCGCGTTCACGGACGTATATATATATCTAATATATAAAATTCTCGTGTCACAGTGTTTGTCTGCAAACTCCTCCGGAACGACTTCACCGATCGTTATGAAATTTGGTGTGTAAATTCTGTAGGTATGCGAATCGGACGTAAACTATTTCCCGTTTCGAAATTCTTAAAAGGGCTCCGCCCCAGTGGCTCTGGAGTTTCCCATGTTAACCTTATGAGAAATGGAATTAATGAATCTTAACAGCTGTTTCAATTAAACAAGTTGGTTCTGTTCTATGATGTTCAATAGCATTAAAGTTACAAGGATTACCAACAGGGTGCAGCACTATTATTTCTTTTACATTTATGACAACAGCTAATTTGCAACCAAAAGGTGAGTGAGCGTAGCGAACGAACTTCAACCTGGAGGCGAGTGAGCGTAGCGAACGAGCTAACCTGAAGGCAAGTGAGCGCAGCGAACGAGCTCCAACCTAAAGGTGAGTGAGCGTAGCGAACGAGCTCCAACCCAAAGGTGAGTGAGCGTAGCGAACGAACTTCAACCAGGACGTGATTGAGCGATGCGAACGAGATCATCTTGAAAATTAAACGTAACGGTACTTTCTTTCCATCGGTCTGTCTTAGGGTAAACCTATAACTTAGGCGATACGAAGTTCGCCGGGTCAGCTAGTTCCCAATAAATATGTGTTGTTTGAAATACAATTTAAAAATGAACAGCTGTTTTATTAAAATGTATTATTCACATGGCCAAAATGTAAACAACTCTGTGGATGGATCTTTAAAGGCTTCTGGGGCAGAGCCCTAAGGGATTTTGCTTAGTTTTTCTTTTGATAACTCATCTACAGACCAAGACCTTTCTTTGGACACCTCAACCAAGTTTCTACGCCCATCCGTTCTCTCAAATTAGTAGGGACAAAGTTTCCAATTAAATATTTAAATTCCCCCATGTTAATCTTATGGGAGAAAATCCAACTTTGATGGCCTGTGGTGCAAAGCCCGAGGATTTTTATTACAGGAATTGGTGAAAGGGGGCGTCTACACAAAAAATACTTTATTTTGACACGTCGTTTGTAAAAATCCGTCCATTATTAACGGAGGAGTAGTGTTTTGTAGAAATCGCCTTCACGTATTATATAAGGATGGTGAAATATTTACTAAAATACTCTACAAAAAAATCTATCTCGCCCGGCCGCTACAGAATACGTTGACAAGGTACAGTTAACTGTGTTAAAAGTTTAATAATAAAAACTTTTAAAAAAACTCAAAAAATTTCAAAAAAAAAACTCGGTGAAGGGCTATTGGTTCTTATGGGAGCTTTCACACGGTGCGGCGCCCCTACGCTGTCTCAATTTAGGCAAACTACCTGACCAAGAAGGTGCAACAGTTATTAAGAAATTATATATCGTTGTATCAGAAAATAATATATTCAAAGTGATCACAAAACATATATTTTTATGTTCATCCCATGAAAATCGGCCAACTTAAAGTATTAAAACAAACTTTTTCCTTTAATAACTAGAGGAGAATATTATATTACTAATTTATACGTAATGAAACATATTTTTTACTTCTAGAATACAATATTTTTAGATATGATGAATTAATTATATTTTAAATTAGCCTATTCATTTTATTTGAACTTTTAAGTAGAGTATTCACTGAGGCGTGGTTAATGAGATTTACTCGGAGGGTTGGTAAGTTGGGTTCGTATGTCGTAATAGACATACGAAAATAAGAAAAGAATCTTTCTTCATCGTTGCGTAAGGAATAAATAAACCCCTGTTAAATAACACCCTGAATGCCCCAAACTCGTGCCGATTATTAAGTATTGGGTGAACCCAAAATGGCTATTATTTCTTCTTCTTTTTCTTTGCCTCCATACTAGGTACATGGCTAAAACCTTCTTTTGCCGTGGTGTTAACATCAAAACTGTGTAACTCGGTTTTATTATTGGTAGTGTCACAACTGAACAGAAAATAATAAATATTCAGGAGTGCCGTACGGCACGCGCCGGACGAAACCGTACTAGTGTGAAGACACACACTTGTCCGGCGCAACGCCGCGCCACAGGCACCGCATCGTGTGAAAGAGGCGTTACATGTTGCTAAGTCTCTCAATAATAATTGGGGCTCACAGTAGCAAATGATGACATGCTTCTGTGATAAAATAATTATTGTAATATTTTGTTCTGACCAATGTTCAAATAGGTTATAAATAAATCTAACTCTTTCATAACATCACTAAATTTCTTCTGAGATTTACTTGTGATGCATAGTCTGTAAAGTGTGAGCAAGTAATTAGATTAATTATATCTGTTTACAAACCTCCTTAAGTTCGTTATAATAAATTTTACTTGTAATATTTCCAAAAAACTAACACAGCAATATGCAGCTAGAGCGGGCGCGACACTCGCCACTAGGGTGACTCATGCCTTTATCCCCACTCCTCGCGGACAGAGCGAGGCAGCAGCAGACCGCAGCCCTACTTCAACCTCAGCGCGCAATCGAGGGAGTTATTATACATCGATGGTTGTCATATCAACAGACTGTTTTTCAGCTTCTCAGATCAAGGAATCACCAAATGGTGGATTTAAATTATTGGTTTTGAAGGCTAGGATTCAAACACTGAATACATCGGAATGTCGATTTATTTGTACACAATTTACTTCATTGTGAAAAGTCTCATAAATCGTTGACAATAACTTAAATATAAAACAATAATTTACCATTCATCAGAGAATCTATCTGCACAATTAAATCACTTCATGTTTATTAAATAAATATTTTGTCTTTAAAATTGTATATATTAAAAAGTTAAAATGTCTCTTTTAGTGTTATAAAATTGTAGGTATTTTTTTTTATCCATTAAAACATATTATTACCCCACTAAAAATAACACAAGATTCCTTCTACACAAATGTTTATCACATCAATTTAAAAATATATTTTCATTTAAAATGGTTATATTAAAAGGCAAATAACTTCTTGATAAGCATTGTACGTGTAAATTACCTGAAAGTACAAAAATATGTCAAATAACACTTGTTTTAAATATATGTACACTTATACTGTTTACTTACAAGACGGTAAATACATATGAAAGATGGTAAGTGGACACTCCAATCGAAATCGATCACCACTTCCCATATTTTATGTATTACCGTCTTGTAAGTAAACAGTATGAGTGTAAATATATTTATTACAGGTGTTATTTCATGTATTTTTCTACTTTAAAGGTATTAAAAAATTACTTTTTTGAAGTTATAAAACAGTACCTACGTTCTTTGAATAAAACTCCTTAAAACATATTACTTCACTAAAATTAACACTTTCGCTAAATAGAATACATACAAATAATCAAGCTGCACAAACATACCGGTACCATGGATTAAACATACTTAGGTTTCTCATCGTTAAGGACAGTTTTAATGTTGGTTAAGTACAAAACATGAGGGGGAATGTTGTTTTGGATTTGTTTCTTGTTATTTTGGCGTTTTCAGAGAATTTCCCATATAGGGAATAAGCTAATACCATAGGTCTCATGGTCAGACCTGGACCAGGTCCCAGACCACCTGACCGGCTTCTATAGCTCCAAAATGAAAGCAAATAGAAACCTAATTGCAACTGGAACCCCCTATTTTGACCCCAAGTAATCCAGCTTAATAATTTTCAAACCCAAAAAAGCACCCCAAAGAGCAGATTTTTGGGGGTGGGGGTGGTTTTTGGAAAATTTTCCAATGTAAAGGGGTCCCGTCATATTACACCTCATTTTATAGGTCCTAGAGTCCTGAGTATTTTAGTAGAAAAAGTTACGGTTACGGGGGGAAAAAATTCTAATTAAAATTTTCTATGTTATTGTTATTCTTATGGAGAAAATGAAAATGGTTCTAGTATACTTCGTTTATGGATATAATGTTGATAAAATTCAACAAATTTATTTATTTCATCCTATGCTATTGACGTATGGTCAAAAAACACTTTTTATCTTCCCCGTAGCAGCAAACCTAAGCACTCGTTATATCTAATGTTATTTAAATTGGGAATAAATATGTCTTATTTATAGAAATATTTTAGTAAAAATGTAATCAGAGAAGTTGAAATTCGCTTAGTCTGCAGGCTTGTTGCGGCAGGGGTAGGCTATTAAAACTAGTTTAAAACCAAATAAAATTGTGTAATTATGAACAATAGCTTGTCCAGGGTTTTATAACCAAACAACAGTAGAACAACAGTAGAGCACTAATCATAAAATTTACTCCAAAAAAAGAGAGAGAAAATGTTGTTGAAATTAGCGTTTAACACCACCAACGTGAACCGCACTTAAAAAACAAGCTACAGGTTATACAATGGGATGAGAAGACTAGGCCTATTTTCTGTTAGTTAGTCTATGATATAATGACTTCAGGTTTTAAAAGTTATACAAGATATTTTCATTAAAACAGTAGGTACTTTGAACTAAATCTTTTAAACCTTATTACTTTACTAAAATCAACAGAAAAATTTACCATTTAACAAAATATCCATCTGCATGTTTATACTTTACCTATTTTAAATAAATATATATTTAATCAAACTTTAGATAAAATATTAAAAAATTAAAATGTTTGAGTTAAAAAAAGTATGTAGGCGTAGTAGCCTATTTGAATAAAATTTGTTAAAACTCATTACTTCACTATTAACGCATGCATTATTAAATTATCTTTTATCATTCCGAATCACATTCCGTTGACCCCCTCTGCCCCCACTCTTAGGTCCACTTTTCCCCGAGTGTTTCCCCGCAGGAATGGAGGTCTCTCTGGTTCTCTCTCCCGAGTATCGAGGGGCGTTTTTCCGATCACTTGCAGCAGGTAGCAGAGGAGCGGGTCTGTTCTGGAGTGTACCTATGCTATTAGCACTACCGTTATTTATATTACTGTTCAAATTCGGCACACCACCTCCGGGTTGGTTTCCAATTGGGTTTGATAAGTTCAAATTAGGTTCACTCATGTTAAGCTGTTCGTTGAAAACTAAACAGAACTCCCCTATTTTATCAATATCACCGTTTTTGCCCGAGTATAAGGTAAGTGCGTTACGCCACACTCCTGCGTAGGCTTTGCTCAGTCTAATGATGTCCCCGGGTGCAATAACAGCTCCTGGTTCGTCCCACAGGGACAGATTAATACAAGCCGTAGCATCTGCAACTTTCAAAGTCCTTACTTCTCTGTTCTCCTTCAGTAGCACAGGCTGACCCACATCCAGAACGATAAACGTGACAGAAAAGTTCTTCAATCCCGGACGGATGTCCTTGATATGGATTGAATCCAACGTACCTCCCACGGAGTTCATCCTCATCAATAGGCTGATTTTGTTACAGTCTAAAAACCTGGAAAACAGTTTTACATGTTTATTTATACGCAGAATGTCATTGCCGGTACATAATAAAATGACAGGACATTTATCAATCGCTATAAGGCCCCTATTACACGAGGTAGCCTGGCGACGTCGCCAGCGGCAGTAGCTGGCGACGCACTGGCCACCAAACCTATAACCAGTTGAGTAGCCAGAATTTTACCGCCGTGGCGCCGTTGTTGTGAGTGCTTGTCTTGCACTTGTACTTGTTATGAGCGGTGTTTACAGTGAATAATGAGTGATTATAAGTATCTTCTCTTCTCCTTCTGTTACTTCTGAAGAAAAGGAGGCAAAGGAAGAGAAAAATGTACGTTCATCCAATGCTTAGTGCAAGAGAATCAAAAGGGTTATATTACACCCTTTTTGATGAGCTCTGTGCGGACAATAAAAAATGTTTCAATTATTTTCGTATGTCACAATCCAGTTTCTTCGAGTCATAAAGGATGATATAGACATTTTATCAACTGAAGTGAACAATTCACACACTCACAACACAACAGAACGCAACACAACAGTGTGCAAGTACCCCCGTGATATGAACTAACCGAGTGGCGACGTGATACTGGCGACCTAGTGTAATAAGCTCCATATACTACAATGCAGCGTCGCCAATATGGGTAGCCAGTGGCTACCGCAGTGGCGACGGGGCTCGGTAGCCAGTCGGTCGCCAAAGTGTGGCTGCGTCGCTGGCTACCCTCGTGTAATAACATCCATAAGAATCAATGCCCCATGACAAGCTGAGTAGCCAGTTTGGTCGCTGGCGACGTCGCCAGGCTACCTCGTGTAATAGGGGCCTTACACTTCAAACATAATATTTAATAATTAATAAAAAAAAGACACTGCGACCAACTAAGAGCAGCTTAATAGGGGGGAGGATTGTCATATGCTTAACCCTCCGAGTGTTATTTGTCGATGCATCGACACATAACACACTTTGTGTAGTGTTTTATGTTGATGCATCGACTCACAAACACTGTTTACGGCGAAGGCTCTATGACTGACAAAATCGGATTGAACTGGATCGAGTTAGGTATCGTTTTATTTGACAGATTCA
Source organism: Macrosteles quadrilineatus (assembly GCF_028750875.1). NCBI lineage: Eukaryota > Metazoa > Arthropoda > Insecta > Hemiptera > Cicadellidae > Macrosteles > Macrosteles quadrilineatus. Next base: position 22,472,825 of record NW_026542598.1, read on the forward strand.
GAGCTTTCTCCGGAGGTCTGTCTCTAAGCGCTTTTCATTTTAGTTCCGAAAATATTGTAGCAGACAGCTGACGTGCGTATTTGTAAACAGCTTGGTTAACCTCGGACCGATGACTGATGTGTTTTATTACAGTGTTAAAAATCAAAAGTAGTGATATACGTGGTGCATTATAAGAAGATTTAAGTGATTTTGAAGGGCTGGTTGATGATCCTGAAGAAGTAGGTAGTGATATTGATGTAAATTATCAGCCAGATTCTTAGCTATGGTTAGGCTATGCATTCTTAGCTAAACGCTATGTTCTGAAATCTGTTTTTTGCCCATAACTTATTTATTTGCAAATCTACTTCCTTATATTATTATATTTGTAATCCTCATAAAATTTAGAACAAAGTGGCTATTTTCAAATATTTATAGGCCTAGGCTATAATTTATACAATTTCATTGTGCGCAAACTTATTTTTTTTTAACTAAAAAATTTTTTTTAAACAAATTTTCCTTATTTTTTATGTTTAATATTGAAGCCCATGATTTTCCAAACAAAATGGTATATAGAACAGTATAATTAACATTGTTTTCAAGCTTCTCAGATCCGTTTTAATAAAACCTTGCAAATGAGCAAAAAATAGGCAGACATTAAGGCCAAAACAAGGGACACTCGGAGGGTTAATTATAACTTAAAACTGCTTTCTAAATCATTTCTACCATTTTTTACCATAAAAAGGTTATTTATAGGCCTACTAGGGCCTATTGCAATCTGAGTGACTCAACGAGACTGAAGCTTGATATTAATTATTTACGGTAGGCTAAGTTAATTCTACGGCCACTTAGGGATCTCTCCGACAAAAACTGATAGAATTTTAGGATTCAGCGTGAAAAAAACTTTAAGTAGGCTAGACATAACTTAGGTATAAAAATTACATTTTCCCCATTGTAGATAAGTTATATGGAACAATTACCCATCTTGGGTACAGTTTCTTAACTGGGCTATGCTAATATCGATTGAAACTATCGATTCGATTAGTAAACCTTCGTGCGATTTTTTCACCATCAGCAAGTTTGGTTGGTTAGGTTAGGTTATGATAGTTCAATTTGATAATAAATATATTTAAAAATATCGATTATTAATCAATATTTTCAATTCGATAGTTTCTGTCGATATTAGCATAGCCCAGTTAAGAAACTGTACCCCCCATCTTAGTAGTAGGGCCTAAGACAACTAGGCCTAGGCCTAATTCAGTTGTATCTAGGCGTACTGACTCTGTGACTGGCTTAGGCCTAATCAAGTAATCAAGTAATTTATTGGTCATTAAATAATCATTGATTACAATAGACCTCGTCAGAGACACACGTATAAAACAATAGCGATACATTATCACAGTCACATTATAGCATACAAAATAGAAAGGCTATCATATCACAAACGCTACAATAAATAAATAGCTGTACAGTTAAATAGATAGAAAAAAAACATGCATAGAGTTATAAGATTAATACTGAATAAATATAATGACAGTCAGAATAAATATAATGACTAGAATATCATGTTGGCACTTTCTACAAAAAACTCATTCAAGTCATAACAGGGATGGTCCATAAGCCATTCCAACAACTTGTGTTTGATTTGTTTGCTTGATAGGCCTAGCCAGGTGTTAGGAAGGGCGTTTACAATTTTAATAGATACACTGCAGAAACTCCTCTGAACAGTTGCTAATCTAGTATAGGGCCTATCAAGTGCCATCCTGCCTCTTGTCTGATGAGTATGAAAAACACCTCTTTGTGGAAACAGATTTGGGTTGCTCGTTACAAACATTACATATTCAAGTATGTACAGATTTACAACTGTAAGGATTTGTTTTGACCTAAAAAGAGGTTTACAATGTGCGTGCTGCCTAGAGTTAGTTAAAAGCCTAATTGCCTTCTTCTGAATCTTTAATACACTATTAATATGAGTTGAATTTCCCCACAGCAATATTCCATACAGCAAATGGCTTTGAAAAAATGCAAAATAGGCACATCTTACATACTGCGGTGGTACAAAATCTCTTAGCCTCCCAATCAGAAACAATACTCTGGACAACTTACGACTGACACTTTTTATGTGATTCTCCCAAGTTAAACCATAATCTAGATCTATTCCTAAAAGGTTGACACTTACAGACATTGGTTTCTCATTGTCGGGAATTGCACCTAGCCTAAAAACAATTGACTGTGTTTTGTCTGAGTTCATGTTAAACCCATTTACATTAAACCAGTGCTTTGCGTCATTCAAAACTAATGAAGATAATTGAGTGAGTTCCTTTAAACTACAATGACTACGGTAGTTATGAAAGTTGAATCATCAGCATACATCAGGGATCTACAGCTCAAGTTATCGTCCAGATCATTTATCATTATTAGGAAGAGCACAGGTCCCAGGACCGAGCCCTGAGGAATTCCAGAGGTGACATTCCTCACAGAGTACTTCATCCCTCCAATCTCAACAAACTGTCTGCGCTCTGACATATATGACCTGAAAAATTCCAGCTCTGCGCCACGAATACCGTAGTAGTCAAGCTTGTTAAAGCGTAAGGAGTGTGGAACACAATCAAATGCCTTACTCAAGTAAACTAAGGTCGCCTGAGTAAGGGCTCCTCCTTCAAATGAGTTTAAGACAGACTGTACTAGACACCTAACGGCATCCGTGGCGCATCTGCCGGCTCTAAACCCAAATTGCCAATTTGAAAGTAACCCAAACGATTCTAAATAATTCATTAATTGCACTTTGACAACTGACTCAAGCACTTTTCCCACAACAGAAACCAGAGATATAGGGCGGTAACTACCAGGACTATCCCTCGGGCCCTTCTTATAAACGGGGACAACTTTTGATAGCTTTAAATTTGGAGGAAAGATGCCAGAAAGCAGACAGTAGTTGATACAATCAGTGAGTGGTAACAAGATATGTGCTAATATTATCTTAAGTAGGTGAGATGACATACCATAAGCATCGACACTCGTAGAAGGTTGTTGTAGTGAGTGGGTGTAGTTGCAGGTTGCAGTTGAATAGGTTATGTTTGATTGTAATCAAGTTACCTAAACTTAGGTAACTTACCTAAATTAGCCATATAGAAATTTACAAATACCCTAACTTAGGCTACAAACAGCTATCTTACTATGAGACGGATGTAATAAAACCAGACTCACCGTAACTTTGATCCATAGACCCAAAATATTCTACGCGTTATTGAAAATAGGCCTACCAGAGATTAATATTTCAAGATTCGTCTTCACTTCATTGCAAATTCCTATAGGCCTACAATCCTTCATAGTCTCAAAACACCACACTAGAAGAAGATAATTTTATTTATAGTGTAGTAAATGCGTTTTAAACACAAGATGTTTCATACAAGAACTAGGCTAGTTCTCCACGTCAAGTATAGGCTCGAAAATGTTGAGTTCGAAATCATAATTTTGATCAAATAGGTTATAACCTCAAACTAGAGTAGAAACGAAGTCTTCTACGCTTCTTCTCTTCTTCTTCTACACTTTTGTCGTTTGACGTTCTTCCTTCTACTTCTACTGCTAGTCTGGCTAGGCTAGCAGTATTCCTAGTCCACTGTCCACTCCACATTTCATTTTTAACTCCAATCCACTACTCTTCACCTACGGAACGGATCGGGTCCATCGGCTCTACCGAGTGAGAGCTAACAAAAACTACTAGTCAAACGTCAAAAGTCAAACTATACTACGTCTACGACACTGTTCCTGTTGTAGTGAGTGGGTGTAGTTGCTGGTTGCAGTTGAATAGTTGAATAGGTTATGTTTGATTGTAAATAATTAACTATTTATTTAAGTGTTCCTCAACAGCTAATATAATTGTCGTTTTCTTTGTATGACTTGATTTCTTGTAGCAACTAAATAGGTTAACTAATTACAGGACTTTATTGAGTACTTCCATCAGAGCGTGACATTTATAACCCTGCCAAAAATATGTCCAAGATTAACCAAGACATCTTGACAGAGGAGGAAATCGAAGAAGAATTGTTAAACAATGATTTGATAAGTATGTGATCACAGTTTAACCCTCCAAGTGTCCATAGTTTAGGCCTTAATGTCCACCTATTTTTGGCGCATTTGCAAGGTTTTATTAAAGCTGAGAAGCTTAAAACAATGTTAATTCTAATGTTCTATATACCATTTTGTTTGGAAAATCATGGGCTTCAATATTATATATAAAACATAAGGAACATTTTTTCAAAAAAAAAATTTTTAGGTAAAAAAAATATAATTTCGAAAATTTTCAAAAAAAAAAATAAGTTCGCGCTCAATGAAAGTGTATAAATTATAGGCCTATAAATATTTGAAAATAGCCACTTTGTTCTAAATTTTATGAGGATTACAAATATATAATAATATAAGGAAGTATATTTGCAAATGAATAAGTTATGGGCAAAAAACTGATTTCAGTACATAGCGTTTAGCTAAGAATGCATAGCCTAACCATAGCTAGGAATCTGGCTGATAATTTACATCAATATCACTACCTACTTCTTCAGGATCATCAACCAGCACTTCAAAACCACTTAAATCTTCTTATAATGCACCACGTATATCACTACTTTTGATTTTTAACACTAAAACAATGATAAACGTAATAAAACACATCAGTCATCGGTCCGGGGGAACCTAGCTGTTTACAAATACACGCACGTCAGCTGTCTGCTACAATATTTTCGGAACTAAAATGAATAGCGCTTAGAGACAGACCTCTGGAGAAAGCTTAGAATATTACGGAAAGAACGATACCTAACTCGATCCAGTTCAATCCGATTCAGTCAGTCATAGAGCCTTCGCCGTAAACGATGTCTGCCTTGTCGAAAAATCGACAAGTAACACTACACAAAGTGTGCTGCTTGTCGAATTTTCGTCAAGTAACACTGGGAGGGTTAAGGCTGCACTTTACTTTAGGTCCTACACTCATTCGAATGAAACAATAGATTAATCGATATATCGATCGAATATTTTCATGAGTGTAGGACGTAAAGTAAAGTACAGCCCAGTTTAATTGTTTATCCATTTGATTTGATTATCTTTGTAAACTAATGTAGGTAGCATATCAACAGAGTAGATTTATAACCTTTCGCTTTCATACTATGAAATGAAATGCTTTATTGTCGTTAAAACTATACAAAGTTCATGACAATAGTCAAAAGAAAAAGAAAAACAAAACAATCAAGATGGCAACTAAAATAACTGAAACTAAGGGCGGGTTTCTGAGTCAGGGATTTATAAGCCCAGAACTAGGCTAGTCATGGATTAAAATTAGTCCAGTACTAAAATGAGCTTTAGTCTAAGACTAGCGCTAATACCTGAATCAGAAACCCGCCCTTAAACTCTAAACCAAAGTACTCTTCATGTTTACACAGGCAAGCCTGGGTTAGAGTAGTTTTAGCGAATTTCCCTATAGGGAAGTAGCTATTACCGTAGGTGGCACGGTAAGACCTAGACCCGGGACCGATTTACTTTTTCATTTTGATGTCCCCAGAGGCCAAAAACACCATTCGTTCAAATTTTTATATATAGACTTATATAAATATATATACGTCCGAGAACGCGATAACTTAAGTAAGTGTAAAACGGGATAAACTTGAATGAGTTCGCGAACCAGCACGATCGGACCATGGGAACGGGGCTTTACGGGGGGTTTTATGGGGTAAAAATTGGTTTTTCTCACTTTTGACCCTCAAAACACAAAATTTCCCGATTTCTCTTTAGACCTTTTTAAAGAGCTTAAAAAAACAAATAATTTAGTATATAAAAGTATTTTTGTTCGATTATAAGTAACGGAGAAAATTTAAAAAATTGTAAATTTAAAATTCCCATGTTATTCTTATGGAGAATATTGTCAAATGTTGTAGTTTGCTTGTTTATAGATATATTGTGATCAAACTTGGCAAATTGATTTATTTTGTACTAAGCTATCAATATTTTACTCAAAAACACACTTTATTAGTTTCCTTGTAGCAGCAAACCTAGGTACTCGTTAAACCTAATGTTATTAAAATATATTTTAAAAACTGAAAATCAATTCAGACAAATGGAAATTCGCTTAGTCGGCAGGTTTGCTGCGGCGGGGGTATATTTAAAACATGTTTAAATTTTGAAACACACAGGTTTTTGATGGATGCAGGCAAGAAATTGTACATTTTAACACCTTGGTACTCAAAACTATTTTGAGTGGCTGTATACTTATGCCTTAGTGTAGACATTATTATCTTTAGATCTTTACTAGTACAATAGTTGTAAACATCAGATATCTTTTCAAAGTGAGGAATGTTTTCTTTTACATACACAAAACTTGCCAAAACATACAAGGATGGAAATGAGAGAATGTTAAGACCCACGAAAAGGGGCTTACAATGTGTTCTTCTATTCACACTACAAATTAACCTCACCGCTTTCTTTTGTTAAGTAAAAAGCAACCTGTTAGCATAAAAACTGTTGGCCCACAGTGAGGTACCATAGGACAAATAGCTATGAATGTGGCCATAACCATACTGAATGGTTACCGATAAAGCCAATGATTGGAGGAACTTACAACAGTAGCCTACCTAGCTAAGAATTAGACCCCTATTTATTTCATTCAACCCCTGGGTACAGTTTCTTAACTGGGCTACGCTAATATTGATTGAAACTATCGATTCGATTAGTAAATAAACCTTCATGCAAATTTTTCACCATCAGCAAGTTTGGTTGGTTAGGTTATGATAGTTTAATTTTATCCTACTTATATATATATATATATATATATATATATATATATATATATATATAATATTATAAATGAGAAAGTTTGGATGTATGGATGGATGTATGTTTGTGACAAGTGCACGCGAAAAATACTGGTCGGATTGGGCTGAAATTTGGCATGATGATAGCTCACATTCCCGATTAACCTATAGGCTTATTCTTATTTCGAAAATCCTTTCGGGCTCCGCCTCAGTGGCTCTGGAGTTTCCCATGTTAACCTTATGAGAAATGGAATTATTGAATCTTATCAGCTGTTTCAATTAAACAAGTTGGTTCTGTTCTTTGATGTTCAATAGCATTAAAGTTACAAGGATTACCAACAGGGTGCAGCACTATTATTTCTTTTACATTTATGACAACAGCTAATTTGCAACCAAAAGGTGAGTGAGCGTAGCGAACAAACTTCAACCTGGAGGCGAGTTAGCGTTGCGAACGAGCATACCTGAAGGCAAGTGAGCGCAGCGAACGAGCTCGAACCTAATGGTGAGTGAGCGTAGCGAACGAGCTCCAACCTAAAGGTGAGTGAGCGTAGCGAACAAACTTCAACCAGGACGTGATTGAGCCATGCAAACGAGATAATCTTGAAAATTAAGAAGTTAAACGGGCCAAAGCCCGCGGGTTACAGCTAGTAATAGATATTTTTAAATATAGATTATTAATCAATATTTTCAATTCGATAGTTTTAATCAATATTAGCATAGCCCAGTTAAGAAACTGTACCCTCTTGCAGTTCAAATAGTGTGTTTTTTTTATCCACTAAGTTACATGTTTTACCATGTTGGCATTTTCAAGTGGTACGGTACACAGACACATTGAAACATTATAATATCCGAATTGGACTTGTCAAGTAGTAGAAATTTACATTTAATTTAAACATAAAATTGTATAGGTATCTATTTAACACGCATGAACAAAACATTTTCATGTAGGCCTAGGCCTACAACACTTATTGTAACCCGATCACGGCACTGACATAGACAGAACTCATTGGCGAGCGCCTGTTGGAATGCCTGCCGCACTCAAAGTGTTAAATAAATATCAAACAATTCAACTACAGTAGAACAAAAGTAAGATTTGTACTTTATGTGGTATTCCCATTTTAAAGAACAAATTAATTATGTTGGTTTACCATAACTGGGTTGTAACCATAATTATGTTGGTTTACCATGGTACTGGAAAAAGTTATTTTTTTAGGGCATTTTTGGATACATCGTGGTAGACCTTTTCTTGTATGTGAAAGCTACTTGATTCTTACCTCTAATTCTCACTTTCATTTCATCGTTACACACTAGACATTTGGAAGTCTGCGGAACCAAACCTTTCCAATCCATTTGAAACAGGTTTCGGCATTTATTAAAACATGTTGACAAATTTTGCGATACCGGTAGTTCATTTTACAATAAGCTACCTACTTAACTTTGTCAAAAATACTTCAATATAAACAATTGACAACAAAGTAAACAATAAATAAAATGACAAAGTAAAATCAATAAAATAATGGATTGAACAATCTAAATTAAATAATTGATATTCTGATAGTTTTATCGAAAATTTCAATCGAATGAAAGTGGGGCGTAAACTTAAGTGAAGCCTTAGCCTAACCGTCTCCTGGTCGAGCATACAGTGTTTCATTACGACTGGATTATGAAAAATGAAGAAGGAATACATATTTTGTTTGGTTATTTTCTTCAGTGAGTGGCTTAGCTTGAGTTTTCCCCATGTAACTTAACTTATACACATGTCCCATTATGGTAGCGGTCAACTTATTGGCAGACTCAACCAGACTAGCCATATGCATGTTTAATCTAGCTCATGACCAAACTTCTATGATAACAAATACAGTACAAATTGACACTGTTCACTGTAGGCCGGGTTTCATGCGAATTCGTTACTGTATGAAGTCCTTTGAAGGTACGTAGGTTAGATTAGGTAAGTTAAGGTTATTATGAACCGAGTTGTTGATTTATGTTACCTCCAGACCGTTTTTGCGCTGTTGAAATAGTGCTTTAATGACATACTACTACTCATACACTTGTAAGTCATACTCTTTTTTTAATCTTATCTATTTAGCTTAATTCCTTGGCATTAAACTTGTTTAAACTGAGTTACAATTTCCTCAATTCCTTTAAATTCAAGAATAAATGTTTTAAGTTAATTTGAATCTACAGATTCTGGTGGAGTTGAGAATCAATCATCCTTACAACAAATGAACCTTGAAGAAAAGAAAAACTTGTTACGCTGCATTAAACAGTCCAAAGACGTTTTTCATCCAGAGGTTAGTCCAACTGACAATTTTATGTCAACTTGCCATAAATAATCTAATTCCTTCTTATTGTGTTTTGAAGTTACTATAATTTTGTTAATTTCAAGATTTAAAGTTAGATTTCTTGATAGGGGCCTATTTAAAATATTTTGACTAGAGACTATCTAAGGTTGAATATTATTTTTGTAAATTTTCCGTCAAAGCTAACTTAGTAAATTTCTTTTTTGTAAAAATATTCTATCTAGGCTTACTAGTAAATTTGTTACTACAGTATACCTAGTATTTCCCAGCATCTAGTAGTTTGAATACTTGTTTGCCAAACAAATTATTGGATAGTATAATAGATTTTACAAATGACAGTAGCCCAGTTTTGACTTCTTATTTTTATTTATTGTACTTTTTTTGTTTTTATTGAGTAAAATTAATTGTATTGAGACCCAAATCAGTACAAATGGTCAGTTCACCTTATCTGACTGGTTTAAAGGAACCACTTCATCATCAAGTAATGTCAATAGGTAATTGTTTTACTACCAATAACTTGACTTGATTTTTTAGGCTGGTTCGTCTTCAAGGTCAATGAAAAAACCCATAATAATAGATACAACACCCTCTGAGTTTCCACCTTTACCCACCATTGCGAGAACTAACAGACTGAAATTGCCAAAAAGAGAGTCCAAAAACGAATCTAGTGAAAGTAAGGATACCTGTATCAACTTGATAGACGATGATCCATTTCCAATATTTGGCGAACCAACAAAATTTAGTCTACCTTATTGTGTCAGTGACAATGCTCCACCACTTCCAATGCCAGATCGAGCGTTCGGACGTGAGAAATGTCCATATTACAGATTTAGGGGCGAGCCCAGAGAAGACACGTTAAGAAGGATGCTTCACGATCATGACTCGTGGAAAAACAGATACATTGCGGAGACAAGGAAACTGGAGTCTCAAGCTCTAGTTGAGAACATAGCTTCTGATGAAAAAGAAGGAAAAAATGAAGAAAACGGTGAAGATGGTGAAACTGATCCTTACATATTTACAGAAAGTACCAAGGTAAAAAAATTTGTATTATTTTTAAATATTTTAAATAACGTTTGAGTTGACATATTTGACCAGCCTGGTTGAGTTCTACATCCCCACATAACTTTAAGAATAGATTTTTTCCCCACCAATAGGTGTACAATAGGTTTGAAACATAGTCTAATTATGAAGACTGCAGCAGGTATCCAACTACAGTTAATTTCACTTAAAATAAACTACAGTAAAATAAAGCGCTTAGAATTTTAGATCATACGTGACTTTTTTTATTTTTTTAAATAGTTTTAAAATAAACAACATTTTATACGCCCTTGGTAAACCTTTATTGTTGTTAGACCTACAGTAAGGGCAAGAAGAAAGAGACAAAGATGATGTCGGACAGTGCACCTCCACAGAACAGCCGTACCCCTCAGCGGAGGACGAGCAGAGACTCCGACTGTGAGGAGATAACACCCATCTTGAAAACAGAGGATACCAAGGTAAGCATAGTCAACAGACGCTTGTCAATCTTGTTCGTTCAAGACTTTGTGAGTAGCGGAATATTGTTAATGAAAGACTAGCAAAAATATCACTCAAAGTTTCAAAAGTATAACTTTGGTCAGCGGGTCTTTATTCAGGGATTTATTGTGCTTCCGCTTATTTTAGCATAATTTTTTTGTGATATAAAATGCCAAAGACTAAAGATTAATTTAACATTAGGTTCATAAGATTTTATAGCAGTGTTTTAAAATTCATCCAAACGACTGCTCTATTTGAACGATTGAATTTCGTATTGTATTTGTTTAAAAATACAATATATTACACGGGCAGGTTCATCCAAATAGAAATACTACATTAGTAGGCCTACTCCTGTTAGGCAAATCTGGAACTAAGTTTGTCTGGAACAGGCAAAATCATAAGTTTTAATAGATTAGAAATCAACAATTTTGTAAAGCTCACATTCCTTCATTTAAAAAGTGCAACTTTGCATACTGGCTGCAAAACTGGGTTATGGCTCCAAAAGTCGGCAGCATTCCTTTTTCCTTTTTCTAATTGGCCATCTTGAATTTTCTGTCCATGACGGGAATGATAATGGTTGAAGCATATTTTATCAAGCATTGTTTATTAAGGTAAAAAGTTACAAAATACAGTATCTCATTTTAAAGCTATTGCTATCCTCTTTTAAATTTTAATTGTTATTATTTTGTCAAACTATCCTACATTATTATTTTGTCCGAGCTCCGCGCTGATCAGCAAAATATGCGTTCACGTTGAAGCATATTTATCCTGTAGCTTAATTTACCGAGCAGAAAATGTTATGTGATTCTTAAATATATTTTCCGCGTGAAGTGCTTTTTGAATTTTTGAAACTCTTGTTTTAGAGGTTGAAATAAATCTTAGTTAAGTTTAAGTCAATATATTTATGTAATTTGACAAAATAATAAAAATTATAAATAAAAAGTAGATAGCAAATCACATTTGCGTTTTCAATAGCTTTAAAACGAGATATTTTGCCACTATTCATCTTGATAAACAATGACGTATATGCAATGCTTCAACCATTAACTTCAACCATTTACCATGCTTCAACCATTTAAGGTCTGCCGACTCTTAAACAGTTTTTTACTCAAAAATTAAATAAATTATTTTTTCAGTTGGGCGAGTGGATGACAGCAGCCAAACCAAGGAACAAACGGAACAGAAAACAGGACACCAACAGAACTAGACTTCAGGGTCAACCAGACATTGAGATAGAGTTTGAGAACAGATCGTTGTGGGGGGGCCGTGCAGGGCCTCAATCCCCTGCCCCTACCAGGAGATCTTACCCTCCACCCGGTGTATCCAAGGTAAACGTAGTTATATCTTTGACTAGAAATAGAATCAGACATTTTGTTTCCATAAAGTAGTTGCCAGTCATAAAATAAAACTAGGTATTGAGTTGAGCCACTGACAATGTATGCTGATGTTAATTATTACTGGTGTTTGTTAAGTAAACAAACTTTTAAATTAAACAAAACTGAAACGGACAGCTCATTGTTATCTAAAGTCTATACCATATTTTATGTCACATGGACTACCAGAGGAACCAAAAATATGGGTGTAAACTGAAATTTGCAACCCAAATTTATTCAATCACAAATCAAGATACCACCCCTAGTTGCTCTGTAGTACATCAACACAGTATCTAACTCCAATACTGCACAACAGTGACCATGTTTTATTTGACTTTCTTTTTGTTAGGAAATATTTCCTGAATAGCATTAATTTTAACTTAAATGCTTTTAAGTTATTGTTTTTTTTAGGTCCAAGAAGAAGAAAAAAATGTACAATGTCCTATATGTCAGCAGAACTTCACAAGGTCAACAATCGAGGTTTGTACATAGCCTACTTTGTATGTGTACTGCTCGTTGTTTGGGTGATCTATGCTGTTGCTTAGTGTCATAGATAAAACATACTACCTTAGTAGATCCTTTATGGAACAGCTAAAGCATATATTATTGGTAGTTATGTACGTCGTACTATAGAGGTTGTGTTTTGTTTACAATTTGTTTCTTGTTATTGCAGTAATGTAAACCTTCATTAAGCCAAATAAAACGATCTAATCATAAACAATAACTGGTATCCTAGTTATACTAGGGTTGCTTTCAGAGAGGTGAAAGCCAGTTGAGCGGAACAAACGTGATTTGATATTTGTATAATTAACTAAATGTAAAAAATTAAATAGATGTACTAATGCTGGTTTTATTGATTAAAATTATAACTAGTGTCCCTGTTGCTCGAATTTGAGCAATTACTAAGTATTACAGGCGTTATTTTAAAACGAATAGCAGTCATAATTTCTGATGACTTTAAAAGATTCGACTGGACTCAAAGATTATGTACATAACAGATCGATATAACCCACATTTCTTGAAAATATCTTATCATTTTTTTACAAGCCAATCTTGTTTTTTGTGTTTTCTACAAATTGCCTTAGTCATAGCCAAGTCAAGTCAAGTCAAATAAATCTTTATTCAGACATACAACAATCTGTACAGGAGTGCGTCTTAACCTTAAACTATAACTAATACTAAAACCATTTTCCTGATCCATTTTACTTTTTTATTTATTTTATTTATTTTTTTTTTTTACATATTTACATGTTTACTTACATATTTGAACATAGTGCAGTAAATTCTTCAAAATTATAAAACTCTCCGCTAATTAGAAAATTCTTAAGCTTTTTTTGAACTTATTTCTGTTTTCCTCATTTCTGAAGCTACAAGGGAGAATGAATAAATTTAACCCCAATATAATCAGGGCTTTCTTTAAATTTTTGTTATGCTTTTTAATTATAACATTTTGTTTGTGTTGTCCATAATAACGATTATAAATTCTAAAAAAAAAAAACATTATTTCTATTTATTTTCCTTGGTGGTGTTCTATGACTTTCCTATATTTCCATAGTTTGCAAATCGGCTCTTTCAATGATTACCAAGAAATAAATCCAACCTAAAGGTGAGTGAGCGTAGCGAACGAACTTCAACCAGGACGTGATTGAGCCATGCGAACGAGATCATCTTGAAAATTAAGAAGTTAAACGGGGCAAAGCCCGCGGGTTACAGCTAGTAGTAAATATTTCCTTTCAACAAAGTCAGTAAATGTTTGTAGCAAACTGTTAAATTAGAAAACTTGTTGACTGTTTATAATTAACTTATGTTCTTCTCACTTTTAATTTCTGACAACAGCTGGAGTTTCATAACAATTTTTGTTTCCCATGTTAATCTTATGGAGAAATACGAAAATTTAAAGGGCCCCAGCGCCTCACTCTCTAATGATTTCCCTAAAAAGAAAGTTTCCTGCACAACTTCACGTTACGCTCTTTCCAATGACACCAAAAACATATCAATCGGTTCAGTAGTTTAGGAGGAGTAATTGTCACAAAAAACCTGCTTGCGTATTAAATAAGTACTAGGCGAACCCCGTCGAAATCGACGGTTACTTTCAAGGCTCAAGCTGTAGCTAATTCATCTAACTGCGATAAATTGAGTAAAATTATACATATTTAGATCATTTAGCATTGTTTAAAGAGTAATAAGTGTAAAAATAATAATGATATTACAGTAGAGTCTCACAAACTCGGCACTCAATAACCCGGCAGTCTGGATAACTCGGCCATTACCTGGCTCAGAAAATTTGTGATTTTTTGAGTCCGAGTTAATCATGCACTCAAGCCAGCTCAAGTCAAATTATTCACAACTGGTACTAAGGATTTGTTGTACTATATCTGATGACTTAATACTGACTTGTAATATAAATATAAATAAAAAAGGTGGTTAAAAAGCTTAAAAACTTTATTGTTTTTATTTTTAACCCTAGTTCCCGATAACCCGGCATTTCACAAACTCGGCACCCTTCCAGTCCACATTACGCCGAGTTTGCGGGACTCTACTGTAATTGCGTTTAGTTATCAAATATGGTTGATCATTCAATGAATAAAATATTTCCCATGCTGTACGTAATCGTCGTTATTATTAGTTTGTTAACTGGTATCTCTTCTTCAGGAAGAACCTTTAAAAAGTATCGAAATTGTATTTGTGGATATTTTGTAGTTTATCTCTTTACCTGCTCTGGTTTTAAAAAATGCTAATTTTTTTAGTTTTGATATCTATATGATCCGCGATTCTACCAGTGTAAAGCAGATTAATCTACTATGATTTTATTTGAGAAAAAATATCTGTTTATTTGTTGTCTACACTAGCAATCGGTGTCGATGTACATGAACTAGACACAAAAAGATTACAATGGAATGAGAAGTCTACTTGTGTTGCTTAGTCTATGTTAGTGTACTATAAAACTGCCATTAAAATATTCATGAAAAAAACAAACACAGTAGTGTGTGATAAACAATTAATCAATGCAGCAATGTCATGAGTTTAGATCCTGGTACCTGCCTCTACATTTTATCAGCACAGTTTAAACCCTACTGCATTGTACACTTTACTGGAGACATTTCACATGAACGGGAATGTAAGGTTAAAGGTTGCCAACTGTTAAAAATATTATCATACTCGTTATTTAAACTCTAACACTGAACCTGAGATTTTTTTGTTATAAAATGTACTATTTTACAGAATCACGCGGCCACTTGCGAGGGGTTTTCAAGCTCTCCTATGGATGTTGAAGAGGGGTTATAAAAGATAATAAGTGTATAAATCTTGCAGAGATGTAAGTACTATTTATAAGCTATCCTAGTCGATAGCTGCTATAAGCTATAAATCTATAGCTGCGGACAAGCCTACTGAGGCTCTTGTAGCTTTGTATGACATGTATTTTGTTTATTATGTTTTTGTTGCATTAAATAAATAAATAAATAGTGACATACATCCAATACGAAAAATGTCAACACAAAAGCAAAACTGTGTTAGGCTAGTTGTCATCCCGGATGACACTCAGTTAAGGGACTACCTCTTAAAATAAAATAAAACCTACAATTTATTATTGGTTTTTGTTTGTATTAACATTAGTGGCAGTTTTAGAGCTCGATCACTCAGAGCCAGTTTACAAGCGACTAGCCATTTTTTTCCCTTGTTGCCATTTTAAGCTCGTAAAAACTATACAAATTACTCATAGTTTCTTCAGCAAAAGCGAATAGTAGGATGATAGTGTCACAGGAATCGGTCAGTAGCATTAGTTTTATATCATACCCACTGACAAGCCTGATTGTTTACCTGCCCTAAGTAATCAAGCATTTATGATTATTTGGGAAACAGTAGCCAATATTCAGCTTTTTATTTTCACCCTTGCCTCTTTAAATTATACATCCAGACTGTTTTATTTCAGGTAAGAGAAAGATGGAGGCCTAAAGAAAATTACCGTTGGCATTGTTATGTTTGAAGAAAAACATGATGATAATTATTTTGACTTGTAATTGTCGTTGTTCATATATATATACTTTATGTTGTTCATATATTAAGCAGTCTAGTATTTTTTGTTAAACTTATTTAACTAGTAATAAAACCAATTGAGTTTTGCACCATTTGTTTCTTTTAACCTGTCATTTATTTACTTACAGTAAACACCATTTTACAAAATTACATTGAGTTTGCAAAGAGCCAAGGTGAACCATATCCATAAAGATGAACATTAAATAATAATGAAGTAAGAATGAAACAATAGATAAATAAACCCAATTGTTTGGAAATACCTAATAAATAATATAGTATGGATACAAAAAGACTAAAAGAGAACAAAATGTCACAGGTGCAATAAACTAGGCTATGAATAAGCCTATTTGAATCCTGGACTTCTCTTTTTCTAAAAATATTTAAATCTGTTATTATAGCACCTGATATGACATTAAAACTACTACAGTAGGTACCTTCATTTTTAGAGTCAAATAATTGGGTAGTGCTGTGTGCCATTAAGTAATTTGTTCAGTATAAAGATTAGCATTATACAAGGCAGACTTGGTCAACATTAAAATAAGTACTGTAGAACATTTAAAATAACCAACACAACTAAACCAAACTCTCTTAAATTTCACTCCTGCATATTTACCACAAACACAAATCGACAAATCCAGGAAAAAACATGTAGGCCTACCAGATCTCTGCTCCTCGAATAGTTTTCCATGTAATCAGAGTTAAAGAGTAACAAAACATAAAAAATAAGAATTTTTTTTACTGTTGACATTGATTTCTTTTATAGATATTTATTTGGCGCTTCCACTTTGTAGGTGAAGACTGCAGGACTTTGGTAAAATTACATTCCTTTGTCAAAAGATTGTCTATGTGATCTTCAACTTCCTGTCTTATTTTGAGTTGATCAAACATCGGGAAGGACTCGACTTTGCTGTGCTTCATTCTGTTCACCGCCCTTGTATAACATCGCCAGGGCTGTGCCTCCACCACTATAATGTTCGTTGTGTCACTGACAGACGTAATGAAATGTTTCAAACCATCATCACCATGATTCAGGTGAATCCACATTGTTACTGAAAAACAGAAAACGACGTCGAAATGATGTCTTTCTTGATGTTCTAAGTAGTCTCTGTATATAGTTTTGAAATTTTCCTCCATAACACTAGCACATTTGAAAGTCAGAAAGTTACTATGGTTGTTCTCATTTGCTCGTAGTATAAGAATTTCATCCATGTCAACACCCAATATATGACATTCTGACTTTTCACCAACTGATTTGGTTATGTACGTGTGCAACGCTTGAGTTAGTTCCTGAAACCAAAGAAATTTTTTTATTAAAATAGACATTCATCATACCGGTAGTAGATAACAATAGTGTTACAAAATATCAATACTAGCCTACATTAAAAGGATTGAGGGATAAGTAGGGCCTATGGGTCGATAGAGAAGCTTACAGTAGATTCCCTCTTATCCGGACACCTTTTAACCGGACATCGATTTAACCGGATTACAATCGGCAGAAATGACATCTCTTTAATAGGACAATTTTTATCAGCACATTGGTTTTTAACCGGACTAGATCGGCAGGAAGTGGGCAGTACTGAAACAACTGTTTTCGTGGGAAAGATTTGAGACCAGTGATCACGTGACAATGCTCTCCTAAATTTATTTCAAATATCACAGTAAACGGTCCGTTTTAACAAGTTTTTGGGGACGTCGGTTTAACCGGAATAACCGTTATCCGGATTGGCCTCGGTCCCGAAGAGTCCGGATAAGTGGGAGTCTACTGTATTGTGATTCTGAGTTTTGTAGATTACTCTAACTATTCCGTTTCTAAGTTACAAACTTTGCAATCACGCTGAATTTGGATAAGTTTCCCCTTTTGCCTCCCTAGAAAGGAGATGGTTACTTTGTTAACCCTAGCAGTGGCCAACCGTCGCCTGGTGACGGTATGACGTTGATGCTTAGAATGGCCAATGTCGTCTGGTGACGGTATGGGCCGAAATTTTTTTAACGGTAAAAAAACACTTACAATCAACTCAGATGAGAATAATATATATACCATTCGAAAGATCACATTCTGAACTTTCATTTGATTACATAAACAAACCCTGTAGCAGGTATATAACAATGTCACGACGATTAGAAATCAAATGAAATTTTGGCGCGGTACGACTTTTGCAGCCGACACTTGGGAACTGGCAAAACACGTCTTGTTTGGCATTACCCTGCTCGGGTAATTTTCGTCTTGGGATTTTCTGGGTGGTACCACTGGATAGCCATTGATTTTATCTTCATTGTGGTAGTGATATTTATAACTAAATATTGATTGCACAATCGGTACGATTTTATGAAAACAGCTGTTTTCAAAATTTCTAACAAATGGCCAACAGTCGTCTGGTGACAGTATGGAAAATACGAATTATATACAGTGAAAGTTATTATTACTAGTCATATAGTATATCATTTTGAAGAGGAAGAAATTTAGATTCAGAGAGTGGCAGCCCTGCACTCAGGGTTATTTCTGTATGCTCGCATGTAGACGACAAGTGAGTCATTAGTGACTGCTTGCTACAGTCTGTCAGCTGTCTTGTATTGCCATTGTTTGTTTGTGTTGTTGCCGGTAATAGTTTTATCCGCGATTTATTACTAAATATGTTATTAGTTCGTAGTGTTAGTGTTAGTGAAGTGTTGTGTGTGTGTATAACAGTAATCTTCATGCATAAATATTACTGAATTGTGTGAAATAGTGTTCATAAAAGGTTGTATTTTGTTAGCATCATGTCCTAAAATGACGATTCTGACATTCAGAGATTGTTGTACCTATATAATGATATACCCAAGGTGTTATACATTTTTATAAAGGTAAATGAATACACTACAACATGTTTATAATGGTTTGGGGGTAAAAAATTTTGTAAAAAAGTTATAGCCTATACTAAATAGGCCTACTACTGTATTTTGTTAGCATCATGTTCAAAAATGACGATTCTGACATTCAGAGGTGCTATATATGCTATATAATGATTTACCCAAGGTGTTATACATTTTTATAAAGGTAAATGAATACACTACAACATGTTTATATGGGTTTGGGTGTAAAAAATTTGGTAAAAAAATTATATAGGCTACTAAATAGGTACTGTACACTCCATTTTCTCGAAATGCGCAAAAAAATCAAAACGTTTTCAAATTGATACATAATCATAGGTGAAAATAACTTTTTACCATCATACTTATGACTTTTTTGGATTCCTTACTTCATTAGCTTTACAAATATGTAGGCTACATATCATCAGCCTACATAATGTTTCACAACACAAGCAAACACTGTAGGCTATAGTTTACACTTATTTGCGGTTTTGCGGTTATTGTATTATTATGTCCCTATTACGTACCTACAAAAAAAATATTTCTAACATGTTATACATTTTTATGTAGGTAATTGAATACACTACAAGATTATTATGTTGGTTTGAAGTAAACAAATTTGGTACAAAAGTTGTATACTAAGTACTGTGAATTTTTTTCTCGAGAAATCGCTAAAATATAAAAACATTATTTTATATACGTATGTTTATAGGTAACAAATTATTTTTACCATAAACTTTATGACTTTTTTGGATTCCTTACTTCATTAGCTTTACAAATATGTAGGCTACATATCATCAGCCTACATAATGTTTCACAACACAAGCAAACACTGTAGGCTATAGTTTACACTTATTTGCGGTTTTGCGGTTATTGTATTATTATGTCCCTATTACGTACCTACAAAAAAAAAATATTTCTAACATGTTATACATTTTTATGTAGGTATTTGAATACACTACAAGATTATTATGTTGGTTTGAAGTAAACAAATTTGGTACAAAAGTTGTATACTAAGTACTGTGAATTTTTTTCTCGAGAAATCGCTAAAATATAAAAACATTATTTTATATACGTATGTTTATAGGTAACATATTATTTTTACCATAAACTTTATGACTTTTTTGGATTCCTTACTTCATTAGCTTTACAAATATGTAGGCTACATATCATCAGCCTACATAATGTTTCACAACACAAGCAAACACTGTAGGCTATAGTTTACACTTATTTGCGGTTTTGCGGTTATTGTATTATTATGTCCCTATTACGTACCTACAAAAAAAAAATATTTCTAACATGTTATACATTTTTATGTAGGTATTTGAATACACTACAAGATTATTATGTTGGTTTGAAGTAAACAAATTTGGTACAAAAGTTGTATACTAAGTACTGTGAATTTTTTTCTCGAGAAATCGCTAAAATATAAAAACATTATTTTATATACGTATGTTTATAGGTAAAAAATTATTTTTACCATAAACTTTATGACTTTTTTTGATTC
The DNA here is from genome assembly GCF_028750875.1 of Macrosteles quadrilineatus. NCBI lineage: Eukaryota > Metazoa > Arthropoda > Insecta > Hemiptera > Cicadellidae > Macrosteles > Macrosteles quadrilineatus. Next base: position 22,493,175 of record NW_026542598.1, read on the forward strand.
CTTACTTCATTAGCTTTACAAACATGTATATATCATTATTAGTATACACATATATTATAGAACTTTTTACAACATAAACTAACACTGCACGGCTTTCAATTTTTTCGATTCTCCGTTTGTCATTATATTTCGCCCCAAAAACTTATAAAAAAAAATATTTTCCTAACATGTTATATATTTCTATGTAGGGAATTAGATTGTCTACAAAATGTATATAATGAATTTCCCATAAAAAAATCCGTAGAAAAAAAATGCAGAGGCCGCTTTTGAAATTTCAAAAAAAAATTCAATTTTTTTTTATTTTTTTCACTTTACCGATAAAATACACTGTCTAAATCATTATGATATTACTATTTCTAGATTCTCCTGTTCTTTCCGAACAAAATGAATATGAGGTTGGCTAGGTTTACTTGTACAGTTGAATTTTTACGAATTTTCAAAAAATGGTCTGCAAAATCGCCAAAATGGGTTGGCCATTCCCCACTTCTAACATTGGCCACTGCTAGGGTTAAAAGGTGAATTCTGTAACATTTCTACTCCAAACAATTTGAAGAATAGTATGTCTGTAGCTGACATTCCCACACCTATAAACCCCCTGAACCAATAATTTGCTGATAATTATCAAGCTGTTGGGAAAAAATAAGAGCTAGGCCTTGGACCTAATGCATAGCCTATATTTATTTATTTACGGTTAGGGCCTACACCATTTTTACAGGGTTGACATGCTCTGCCTTTTCTCATATTTTTTTTGTTATTTTGCGTAAGTTACATTAAAATGTTAGTACAGTAAAGCTTCTAGGCTACGTACCCCAGTATTGCATCCAATGTCCATACAAACTATTCTGGAACTAGGCCTTTCTGTAGTACAACCTAAAAACTGAACGAAATTAGGCAATAATCTGATCCTCTCATCAGCAGGATTAAAACTGTAGTAATTTATAAAATTTCCAAATCTAGCAGTTCCTGGGTCAAATGTGTCATCACTCTTCTTACTGGTGTTATTATTTTCCATTTTGAATAACACCAAAAGTAAACAGAGTTCAATCTCAAATACTAACCACCTTGTAGTAACACAGGTAATGCTATAGGCCTAACCTCAAAAGTAGCAATTAATAATAACCTAAAAATTAATTAAGTTTAAAATAACTATTAATTAATTATTAAAAGCTGCCAATGTGGATGAACTGAAACTAATGTCATATTGAGGTTGCAAAGTTTAAAATTCTATATAATTGTTTGTAAACATAATAGTTACAATCGTGGCGAAACGGCACACGGAGGATTTCTCAGGTGCCGTTTCGCCGTTTGACGTCACTAACTGCTGACGTCACTTTGAGGGAACACCAATACCGCAACCCGCAACACTGAGCTAAAATTATAACTGGAGGTAGCATTGCCATGGCAGAAGTCTGTCAAAAGCGAGTCGCTGATTTTGTTAGGTTGGTATAGCAGTAAGTTTTCTTACCATAGCAATAACATGGCTTCTTATAACTAGGTTGTATAGCAGTGAGTTTTTTTGTCATAGCAATAACATGGCTTCTTATGGACACCCGCCTCACGCAAACATGGCGGCTGCCGACACGCATCTTTGACATTCAGTGCTACCTCCAGTTAGAATTATAGCTCAGTGACCCGCAACGATACGGTTATGAGCCATCGGCCTCGGCCTCGGTGGTACAGTGTATAGCCAATGAATACACAAACTATATATATAGTTTGTGTATTCATTGGTATAGCGTTGCAGGCTGATTATCCGTATGTTCCAGGTTCGAATCCCGCCGGCGGCACTAGCTTTTTATCAACATTTTTTCATATCAGCAAGTTTGGTTGGTTTGGTTAGGTTATGGCAGTTTAATTTTATAATTAAAAAATTATAAAATTGAATTTTAGGCAATTATAATTTTATTTTGTGAACAAAACTATTTTTTAGATTAGTAAACCTTTATTCGATTTTTCCATTATCAGCACGTTTGGTTAGGTTATGACAGTTTAATTTAATAACAGAAAATTATAAAATTGTCTGTTTCTTCAGACGCAGCAGTTAGTGACGTCAAACGGCACCTGAGAAATCTTCCGTGTGCCCCACCGCAATCGTGGTGTAAGAAAAGTGCACAGTTTGACTCTGTCTGTCTGTCGCTGTCTGTCTTTGTCTTGTAGCATAGATAAAACATACTCCCTTTAGTCTATGCTTGTAGTCTGTGGTCTGTGTATGTTCGTTCCTTGTTCCTTTCCTCCTGTTCCTGTTGTTTTGTTTTGACACTAGTACTATAGTAGACTAGACTTGGCTTTGGTTTGGCCCCGACCTCCAAACCAGCGTGGCTTATCGCGCTTGTGTTTATGACCAGAAGCTTCGGAAGTACAATAAACCAAATTGCAAGTAATAGACATTTCAATCATTAATTTATTGATTGATAAAACAGAACTAAAGCAAAATAATACGAAAAGTATGTACTTTTCTCTGGTCTGTAGTTAGAAAATGTTATAGATTATTGGGGAGAACAGATTCAGTAATAGATTTTCAGTATTTAATTACCAACTATGTAATTTTCTTGACGTATGAATGAAATGAAATGTCTTTATTTGCTTTTAACATGACAAACATGCATTGTAATCGTCAATGTCACTTATCATACAAAGCAAACCATGCAAAAATGTACAAAACCATGCGTTTTACTCTACAAAGTTCTACTCACACAATAGGCACACCTTTTTTAATCGAAATCCTCAAGTCTGGCTGGACATTTATTAATTAGCCAAATTTAAAAAAAAAACTTGAATTTTTTACCTTTCGAGTCTTTTATTGTCTTACATCTTACATCTTACATCATATTGTCTTTATGGTAATTTATAAAAAAATATTTCTCCCTTGACATAAGGGCTGTTTTTTGGAAATTTCTCCTCCACGCTATATAGCTATATAGCTAATCGACGACTCCTTTGAATGTGGCCTGTTCGCCGATGCCATGAAAACGTAAATTGTCATTGTCAAGTCACTTCACATAAAGATTCTCACACCTCTGCGGCAACTACAGACCTATAAAGCCAAAACATGATCGGTATCCAAGGTCTGAAAAAATAATCACTAAGACCATTGGAATTACAATTATTTCAGAGAAACAATAAAATGGGTTCACAAAAAACAAAACACTTCGGATGCAATGGCCTGTCTTTATTTTTAATGTATAATTTCATTGGATGCAGATGAACACGTAATGGGCATTTGCTTTGATCTGGAGCAAGTAGTTTTTTTCTTCAGTTTGTTACCAGGACATTACAGGATATCCAGTGGATTTTGTACATGTCCCGGGATGTAATGGGACATTCTGGGATATCCTATGGCATTCGTACATATCCCGGGACTTTACAGGATATCCTGAGGTTAACTTACAAATCCCGGGACATTACGGTATATTGTAGGATATCCTGTGGATTTCGTACTCGTCCCGGGATTTTGCGGGATATCCTGAGGCTAGCGACCATATCCCGAGACATTCTCAGGACATATGGGACTACTATGGGATGTCCCTGGGATAAAGTGTGCTGTCTGGGAAAGCCTTTTGGTATGTTGGATCACACACGTTACTTTCTTGATAAGCTTTCTTGTCTTAAAGTGCGGGGACTTGCATTACAATTAGTTCATTAATTACGGGTCGGAAACAGTTTATGGTGATTCATTCCAAGGCTTCACTAGTTTTTCTAGTATGGGACCTTGTTCAGACTTTGGAGATTTGTAAATGTTTTTATACGGTATTTCGCCTTTCACTTGTTATGTTTGTCCTCGTCTTGTCGCAATAGCATTACAAATTTGTCAAGTTTAAGCCCAATTGTAGGAGACCACTTCCTTTAAGGCTTCTAGGAAAATCATCAGACGATTCTGCAATTATTGCTGGGAACAATATTGTCACTAATATTTAACCGAATCTATATATCAATAAACCCCTTTTTTAAGATGGTACCTTTACAGCAGAGTACCGTATTGTTTATTTTGAAACGATATTCGTTTAGTGTACTCAGAATAGTGATTTTTGTACTATTTTATTTAATACAATGTTAAAACTTGAATATATACCAGATCATTTCAAAAGAGCATAATTAATTGATAGTCATTCCGAAACCTGGGAAGCCTTTTGACCAGGTAAGTTCATACCAACCTACAAGTCTTTTTACCAGTAATGTCTAAGTTATTTGAAAAACACTTTTCTGAAAAGGATACAAGACCTAATTAATTGGTGAAGATGGACCTATGGTAACCGCAGCACAGCTGACGGTCTAGATCACAGAGCATAGAATAAATATTCATTCCATGCTTTGTGGTCTAGATTTAATTATTTTTGTCTAAGGTAGCATCAAAAAGCTGTGATACACAATAAGAACTGTCAAAGTAGGATTTTTTAAAAAAATGATTATGTTTTTAATTTAATACATAATTCATGATCTTGTGTGAACGTTTGATAATTTACTTTTTTATATTGTTTAGGTGCAGTTGTAGAACAGAATGGCTATGGTATATGTGTAGCCTGCACTGTAGCTATACTGCTATACTACCTATACTGTATTTGTATTTTTGTAATCGATAGTCAAAGGTAATACTATAGCATACCGTAAATATAAAGAACCAAATTCTCTCAAGCCTTATCCTCCCCCATTGCAAACGCAAAGCTAGAGTATAACTGCAATAAGGTTATAGGCAATTAGGTATAGTTATACGCCAACCCCGAACGAAGAACGGGTACTCTGCTAGTTTCATATATGGATGTATAAGTATTCCAACCCTATTAATTACGGCTGGGTCTGATTACCAATGAGGCTATACCAAGATCGATCGTTTATATAATTTTTCCTACAGTTACCTAACAATGTACATGTTCTCTCACTGATTTGAGAAAGCAAAGTGGCCAATTTGCTCATCAGTGAGACAATGTTATCATTGTCAATGTACTCATGTTATCCTGACAATGTTATCATTGTCTCACTCTAATTACTTTGTCTCACTCCAGATTTGCAACGTGAAGGCACGAAATAGTGAGCGCGTAACATGCAGGCAACGACGTATGCGCGCGAAATACGTTGGTAGCACTGACTTTAAATCAGCTGGTCAGCTGTTGTACTGTTGTATTTGTCACTTTGACTTTACATCGAATGTTTTATTAAAAGTTCACTTCTGTGTAAAAATAGGTTATGTTTCTTCACGAATTTATATGTTTTATGGTAACTGTAGGAAAAGTATAATGTGCAACTTGAGTTCAAAGTACAATTGCCTCACTCGAGAAACCATTCCTCACTCGCCTACGGCTCGTGAGTAAGGATTTCTCTCGGGTGAGTCAATTGCTCACTTTTCTCACTAGTTGCACAAATAACTATTTCCACTAATTTTTATTGAAACAAGTATAAATATAGACATATTTACATATGTATATGGATTGTAGATTGTATCATTTATTAAATCTATAGTATGGTCTAATAAGACAATGTTCTTCTTTTCACTCAGGTTCTTTCTAGAACGTAAAAAAATAAAAGGAGAGGAAGAAGGGATTCTAATCAAAATTCCTTGCTAATGATGATGGCAGTGACTAGCGAGTGACAGATTGACAGATTGTGAATGTGAATGTGAATCAACTGATCTTGTTTCATAGAATATAAATTTAAACTACTTTTCACTAAAGAAATTGTTTTTGACTTAGTGTTTTCTGTTTACAAACGTGCTGACTTAACAGTTTATTTTTATGCATAATGGTGAATTACATAGGCTTTTAAACAAACGTCAGTTTACTTTAAAGTATTTTAAGATCAGTTCAGTTTTTTCACATTTTATCAACTATTCTGTGTTTCTTCTTGAATACTTGTGAGTATATTTTTAAATGTCTTTATTCCACTTCGATTTGCGGGTGTCTATAAAAATCCTTTTGCCTGTCACACGGATATAGGCTACATTTAAGGAGGCAAGGACTAACTCACTAACTTAGGCATTAGGCCTAGTTTCTAGAGGGAGAGAGGGGGAGGGAGAGAGAGAGAGAGAGAGATGTTTTATTTGCAATCTTCAAGATTGAAATAGTGTCAAAAATACAAAGTGTATATACAAATGATTAAATAGACTTTCTTCTTGCTTTAACTATAAAATGTTTGGTTTATAATTCAGTCGCTCCGCCAGTTGGTGAATTAATTAATCGTGTAGAATGGACGACCTAGCAGCCACTCCTTCAGTTTTGTCTTAAATATTTTAGGTTTTGAAGTTTTGACTAAATCTGGTAGTAGGTTGAAGAACTTCGCTCCGTTGTACGATGGCTTAATTTCAAACCGCTTGCTGTGGTGGAAAGGAAGGTTTAAATCTCCTGCGCGCCGAGTGTTGTACTGGTGGGTATCCAAGCAGGCGAGTGAAACAACCTCCAAGATGTAGATGTTCACCACCGTGAGAACGTTCCACTGTTTGAAAGGCTCTCGGCAGCTCTCCCTCCAGCCTAGGCCAGCCATGACTCTTAATGCTCTCTTTTGCAGGACCAGCACACGTTGGATGATGTGAAGAGAGGCACTTCCCCAAAGCTGAATGCCATACCTGAGATGACTTTCAAATAGAGAATGATACGATGTATTAACAAGGGCTTCTGTCGTACTAATGCACTTGATCCGTCTTAGAGCAAAGGTTGCGCTACTCAATCTCATGCATAGTTTGTCAATGTGATCAACCTATGAGAGCCTGCTGTCAATAACCAAACCAAGATGCTTTGATGATTCAGTGACCTGAAGATCTGGACAGCCAGAAATCTCATCTCTCTTTGTTCCCATGTTTACCTGCTTAGGTTTTTCTAACTTGGCCTTGTTCAGCTATCAATCCCAAATCTTTTACCAAGAGTCCTTTTCACTAGCCTATGGATGATTCTTCAGAGTCCATTAACTTATCATTTGTTGCAAGACCAAAGTTTAGTTTAGATGATTATTATGTTAACCCAAATTAGATGTAGGGCCTAATTTGAATTTACTAAACTAGATTGAAAAGATTTTATGGTACAGCTTGTAGGCTATTTCTAAACTTCCTGCACTTTTCTTTTAAGGTGTGGAAACCACCACAAATTACATGGAAGTAACTTACTTAGGCCTACTTTCCAAGGCGCTGGGCACATTGCTCATCAAGGAACGTAAGGAGTGCAGTGATACGGATCTAAGTTACTTTCGTACAAGCCATAACCCTAACTTAAGCCTACTAGGTGTCCGGTTGGGCGATACGTCAACATCAAACATGGTTAATCATCGGGAGAAAAGGGTAATTAGCCGGGAGGTCATATGAAACAAAGATTGAACACTGATCGGGTACAGTTTCCTTACTGGGCTACGCAAATATCGATTAAAATATAAATTTGATTAGTAAACCTTCATTAGGTTTTTTTAAATTAGCCTAAGTTTAACTTAGACCTATATATCAATTGTAAAATGAAATTTTTATAACTTAACCTATGACTAACCAAACTTGCTGATAATGAAAAAATCGAATGAAGGTTTACTAAGTTAATCTAATCGATATTTTCAATCAATATTAGTGTAGCCCAGTTAAGAAACTGTACCCCACTGATCTTATATTTAACTTAGGCATGTGGGAAGGGCAGGTCGGGGTTTATGGGGATTTGTGGTTGTATTAAGTTTTTTTATGTTAGGTTAGAATAGGAAGGTAAAGTGTAGGTTATAGACGTACGTGCTGTTTCTTGATGTTACACTCATGTAACTTACCTTTTGGAATACCGTAATTGGTTAAACGACAATACATTTAAAAAAATGTTTACTTTCAACATAGTTACCTACACAAAAAATACAATATGCTTTGTCAATACAATAATTAAAAACCAGCTAGACTTAGGCTGTAGGCTAATTAAATTCATTTAACACACTTATCCTTTCATCATGTAGTAACACAAAAAAGTAAATTATGTCTTACAAAGTGCTACCGTCGTGTGTTTTGAGTCAAACAATACTGTCAAACCTCTTGAAAATCCGAATTTACTAAGATCATGTCCCCAGGTAGCCAACCCACCAGCTCTCTACTCAGTTATCAGTTATTTGACAGTACTATTGGCTAGTCAAATTTGAGCAGTGTTTAAATAATCGACTAGTAAGTTTACTTATTCTGTGAATACTTAACACAATACTTTTTATTTTCTCAGGTGCTGTGTCCAACCAAAGATGTCAGCGCCTAAAGATCGCCACAACTATGATAGAGATAGCAGCAGTGATACAGAAGATTACCATGATTCCGAGGATCGACGACGTCGTGTGTTCAAGAATAGGCTTAGGTAAGTCTTTTTGATGGCATTATTACAATAATCACAAGAAGTGCTGTTCAGGGCTGACGGACTATTACCTTACGTGGTAGTTTTGGAGGGCTTATTGTGCAAACAAATCATGATTATAAAAAAAAACCAAATGTATCAGGACCTAGAATCTGATCACGTCCTGAAATAAGAAAGTAAAACATAGGCTAACAAGATTACTCGGCTAGGCCTATTTACAAACCCGGCTAAAGCTGGAAAATCACATTGAATGACCGCAGAAAAACTGTTTAATAGTAGTCAGAACAACATGCAAAAAACAAAATGAAACTTGAAAGAACACTTAAAAGATTAGTAGAACAGAGATGGGTAGAACAAAATTGGAAAGTCTTCACAAGATGATAGCTAAAGCAAGACTGAGCTCTCAAGTCAGACCGATTAATGGTGGAAGCGATGGTGACGGGAAACGGAAATGGTGTCCACCTGAAACATGAAACAAACAATATCTAGAAGTGAGGTACAAAGGCGTTTCTGTCTAGTCTTTGATCAAATGTTTTTATCCTTTGTATTGTGAAGGTAATTTATGGCTTGTTTTAAACGATGTCTTTGTTTACATTTACTTTGATTCCTATGTAACCATCATGGCAACCCATAAAGCCTAATGTAAGAAAAATTAATTTAAGTTTGATTTAAGTTGTAAGTTATAGGCATTATTAATTTTGATTAATTTATTTATAAATACCGTCTCGTTGTTTGTCGAAATAATCTTGGTAATTTCAGCTTCAAGATATATTTTGCCATTTTTGCTTTGATGAGATTGTAAATTTACCTAATTTGAAATACATAGGCCTATTTTGAAGGAAAATATATTTATGAAAAAACATTTTCTTCTGAAAATTGATATCATATTCATAAAACACCCAGGGGGTCAGTGGGTTAAGGGTCAGTGGAGCCCTGGGCAAACCCAAAAGCAGCGCTGCATTTTTTCCTAGTGCGGGCGAGCGGTGGATGGGGGGCACCCGGTGGGGGCCCCAAACCTCCAGCGCCCCTGGGCATATGCCCAGTCTGCCCGTTTATAAAAGTGGGCCTGAAAACACCATACATTTTCAAAGCTTTCAGAATAAAATGAACTATGAATTAAGCTCTGGATGTAAAAACCTAGCTTTACAATGATATCACAACCAATGGCATGGATAGGCCTAAGCATAAAAACCACCTTTGAAGCTAAAAATGTCCTAAACTAAATTACTGGCATTAGAATATTTGAACCCAGTTAGAGAAATTATAATGTTTCAGTTACGGATCGTCGTCCAAGCCAAAGCCTTGTCTAGTACAGCGTCAGTCTAGCGGATCCGACCAGCGGCCTATGTTGGAGAGGTCACATTCTGCGTGTACACCAAAACAATCGCTCAACTCTGCACCTAGAAACAGGTAGGCCCGTGTTCTAACTTGTGTGTTCATTTGAGCAATAATGGTTGGATGGATGCACTAAATATATGCATTATTTGGAATCAATGATGATAAATGACTATGTTGTGGTTTCAAAGTAAGTAATTTAGAAATCACTTTCATGAAACAAGTCTACATAGGCTTAAAGTCTGTGAGAGTATGTTTAGTTGTTATCAGTGACTTCCTTTATGTTTGTAGAATCAATGGTAAATACATATAATGTGTTGTGCTGTAACAAAAAAATATTTTTCCTACAGTCACCCTACAAAGTTGGCTTCCTTGTACTGTTTATAGTACAAAAAGCTGATAATTGCTGCGTATTTATACTTTTGACTTACGGTTTATACTTTGGCGCACATCAGGATTCCAACAAAACAACACAAAACAGCGTGGTTCTATTATGCACGTAATCCGTGTACGCTTGGAAATAGGTTGGCAACACTTAAAGATAATAATACTATGAGCAGCTGATTGACTATTATAAATACGATTTAACCTGTCATTTTGTGTTTATAGTTTCGGTATTTCTGAACTTTCTGTACTTTTCTTTTAAACGTTTTTAAAACATTCCTACTATCTTAATAAACAAGAAAATACCTTTAAAGCATTTTTTTAAGGCGCGGAAACCACCTCAAATTACAAAAACATACGGAACTATATTCTCAAGTCGAGGAGCACATTTCTTGTCGAGGAAAAATAGCGGAGTGATACGGACCGGGTACTACTTTTTCTAGGGCACCTATTTGTGTTGCCAGCTGAACCTAAAAACGTGTTGTATAGTGTTTGAAAGACTAATTATTTAGGCTATATGCTTTATAGTGACTGTAGGAAAAATATGTGTAACACGAGTGCAAAAGGCCTTTGCTGCACTTGAGATCATTCCGCGTAAACATTGCTCTCGTGTGCAGCAAAGTGCCACTTTGCCCACTAGTTACACAAATAACTATTGTGTTAACAGGTCATTACATTGACAATTTTTGAAACTCAATGAGTGAATTAAAACAATTAGCAAGGGGCTATTGAAATACGACCAAGAGACAGAGAGCATTGATATACTTAGTTATTTATGGTTTGATTCAGTGCTGTGTTGACTGAACAATCTATCATTAAGTAAGACTTTCATAAATGAGAGACATTGGTATGTAACTACAGACTCTCAATTATCCATGAGTGGATACAGAAACTGCAAAGTAATCACGATTGAAAAAAAAAATTGCAAGTTAAATGTATGTTTTACAGCAGCGACTAAGCAGAGGTGTAGTGGTGTGGGAACGTGTGAGAACAGCGTTCCCACTCTGCTTGTAGATGTTCTACAGAAATATTTCCGCAAGATAAAATTGTATATAACTTGTTACCCTTGTTATGTAGCATTTCCTGCAGAAACTTATTCAGGATAAGTGTAAGAAAGGACCCTAACTTTGCCTGTGAAAATAAGTAATTTTTCTAAATTATTTTTTTGGGCAGGCCCTCGCCGTCTTTCTGCTACAATGTCACACTGTTGCCCGTAGTTCTGCTTTGGGGATTCAAAGTTGGTTATTTCCTTGGAAATTTAGTTTAGGGTAGGTAGCATTATTCATGAACACTCAGCCACTCATAAGGTATAAACTACTGTGTAGTAATTTACAGTCCAGTCCAGTGAATCATCTGCTATTTCTTACCGTTCAGGTCACGTAACCAACACCTGGGGCCGGCCAAGAACCAACAGAATGGCCCGGCCGGGTCCTCGTCTACGAGTAGTGATGAAAGAGTCACCCTGGTGGTGGATAACACAAGGTTTATACTGGACCCTGCGCTGTTTACCGCTCATCCCAACACAATGCTGGGCAGGTACTGTAACCTACTACATAGAGATCTCCAATACAAAGGAAGTTTAAAAAAACATATATTTGTACAGAACACAAAAATGGAGGTGAATAAGATGTTTCAGTTCAGACAATACGTCTTCAAATTAGGTTAATTAAACCTTTTTCTTTCTATAACATAGTTCACAGTTTTAGTTCACATTTTAAAACATTAAAGTAGTCTTGTCTGAAACTGAAAGTCTTGAGTATTGCAGTTACCCAAAAAAGACATACAAAATCAGTTTTTACCATTTGTGGCACTGATCTATTAAAAGACCAAAAAATGGGTAACAATTTACAGGTACCTATAGAATAGTGATGGTCGGATCCGGATATCGGACTACCGGATCCGCCGGATCATCCAAGCTAGAACCGGCACCGGATCGGATCCAAAAAATTCCGGATTTTGGGCTGGATCCGGTTTTGATGGATCTGATTTTTTCAACTTTTTTCCCAATTTTTTCCTAACACAAAGCTGTCTGTATCACTGTACAACCCCGATTTTTTTACCAACACTAAGCTGTCTGTATCACTGTACAACACCAATTTTTTTACTAACACAAAGCTGTCTGTATCACTCTACAACCCCGAATGTTTTTACTAGCACAAAGCTGTCTGTATCACTGTACAAGACCGATTTTTTTACTAACACAAAGCTGTCTGTATCACTGTACAACACCGATTTTTTACTAACACAAAAAGCTGTCTGTATCACTGTACAACCCCGATTTTTTACTTAGACAAAAAGCTCTCTGTATCACTTTGCAACCCCGAGTTTTTACCAACACAAAGCTGCTGTATCACTGTACAACACCGATTTGATTACTAAACACAAAGCTGTCTGTATCAATGTACAACACCGATTTTTTTACTAATGCAAAGCTGTCTGTATCACTGTACAACCCCGATTTTTTACTAACACAAAAAGCTCTCTGTATCACTCTACAACCCCGAATGTTTTTACTAGCACAAAGCTGTCTGTATCACTGTACAACCCTGATTTGTTTACTAGCACCAAGCTTTCTGTATCACTGTACAACACCGATTTGATTACTAAACACAAAGCTGTCTGTATCAATGTACAACACCGATTTTTTTACTAATGCAAAGCTGTCTGTATCACTGTACAACCCCGATTTTTTACTAACACAAAAAGCTGTCTAGGTATCACTCTACAACCCCGAATGTTTTTACTAGCACAAAGCTGTCTGTATCACTGTACAACCCTGATTTGTTTACTAGCACCAAGCTTTCTGTATCAATGTACAACACCGATTTTTTTACTAATGCAAAGCTGTCTGTATCACTGTACAACCCCGATTTTTTACTAACACAAAAAGCTGTCTGTATCACTCTACAACCCCGAATGTTTTTACTAACACAAAGCTGTCTGTATCACTCTACAACACCGATTTTTTACTAACACAAAAAGCTGTATGTATCACTCTACAACCCCGATTTTTTACCAACACAAATCTGTCTGTATCACTGTACAACCCCGATTTTTTCCTGATTTTTTTACTAACACAAAGCTGTCTGTACCATGTACAAGTTCTTCCCCGAGTGTTTGTCTCTTGATGCAAACAACTTATATGGCAAGGTCATTTCTCGATGTTTGTATCTAGATGCAAATAACTTGTATGGCAAGGCCATGTCTCAGCGTTTGTCTCTTAATGCAAATAACATATATGGCAAGGCCATGTCTCAGCGTTTGTCTCTTAATGCAAATAACTTATATGGCAAGGCCATGTCTCAGTGTTTGTCTTTTGATGCAAATAACTTATATGGCAAGGCCATGACTCAGTGTTTGTCTTTTGATGCAAATAACTTATATGGCAAGGCCATGACTCAGTATTTGTCTCTTGATGCAAATAACTTATATGGCAAGGTTATGACTCAGTATTTGTCTCTTGATGCAAATAACTTATATGGCAAGGTTATGACTCAGTGTTTGTCTTTTGATGCAAATAACTTATATGGCAAGGCCATGTCTCAGTGTTTGTCTCTTAATTCAAATAACTTATATGGCAAGGTCATGTCTTAGTGTTTGTCTCTTGGTGCAAATAACTTATATGGCAAGGCCATGTTTCAGTGTTTGTCTCTTGATACAAATAAATAACATATATGGCAATGGCATGTATCTTTCCAAACTGAATCCGACCCGATTTTTCGGATATCTTCACACCTTTAGTTTTTAGTTTTGTACCTGGATGATAAGCTAACGGCCTATAATTTTGTCTAAAAAAATATCCCGTTAGTATTTTAATCCCACCCGATGCTTCGTGATAAAAAATAATAAAAGTATGATTTAAATTGTCGTTCTGTTAATTACGTTTTTTTTTACCCGCCCTTATGACAGTGTGTATCTGGATCCGGATCCGAATTTTTCAAGATCCGGATCCGGTACCGACATTTTCTTGGATCCGCCCATCACTACTATAGAATCTTGTGACTCGCGGTCGAGATGACTGGCGGTCACGGTGCAATCGTCAAAATGACCGCGGTCACTGGGTGATCGTCGGTATGACTCGTGGTCACAGGGTGATCGTCGGTATGACTCACAATCACGGCATGATTGTCGGTATGACTCCGCGGTCATGGGGTGATCGTCGGTATAACTCCGCGGTCACGGCGTCATCGTCGGTATGACTCCGCGGTCACGGGGTGAACGTCGGTATGACTCGCGGTCACGGCATGATCGTCGGTATGACTCGCGATCACGGCGCGATCGTCGTCATGACTCCGCGGTCACGGCGCAATCGTCAAAATGACTTCGTCTCCTGCGTTCACGGACCGCTATCGCTCGCAATAGCAGCGTCATCGGCACTTGCGAAGCGGCAAAATCGCCGACGATCAGACCAAATCCCGTTCCGAAAAAGTCCCAAATCAAATGTAATCCTGTCCCGATAATTGGGAATATTTTTTCCCCGAAAAATTCCCAAAATTGCGGGACCCGTCCATCCCTAGTAAATTGAAAATTGAACATTTTGCATTTAGCGTGGATAATATTTAATATCTAAAAAAAAAAACTTAAGGAGCAAGCTAGTGTAGTGTTAGAGCATGGGACTTTGTTTCTTGAGGTCTCAGTTTCAAACCCCAACAATTATTACAAATGGTTTTGGTCTTTAGAAATGATAAAGCCACAAATTCTAGGCCTCGCCTGAAATAGTGTAAAAACAATCCCAAGCTATAAAAAAAAACTTCTGAAGTTAAACTTAATTTTTTCTATTCCTAACTTTCTGCCTTTTATTTTTTTACTCAGGTAAACTAACAATTCATACTTACCATAAAAAGATACATTCAATTTAACACTTAAGTGCTAATTCATTGTAATAATAGTTGTTTTAGAGGAAAAAGCTCTGTCTTAAAAATAAATATAACAAGGAAGAAGTAACAGGAACACTACTCATTCTCTATAAAAAAAAGTTCTATGCAGATAATAGCACAAAAAAAAGGGAAACAAAAATATTTAGTAGAGCACCAAATATAACATCAGGAAAAAGCAGTACAAATTTTGTGCTCTGGTTACTGAACACGATCCTTAACACATGGTTCATGTTACAGAATGTTCAGTTCAGGCATGGAGTTTGTCCACCCTAACGAGAGGCAGGAGTATGAAGTTGCGGAGGGTATATCGGCCTCAGTGTTCCGAGCCATCTTGGAATTTTACAAAGGCAATGTGATCCGATGTCCGCCCACAGTCAGCGTACAAGAGCTGCGTGAAGCTTGCGACTACCTGCTCGTCCCCTTCGACGCAAACACAGTCAGATGTCAGAATTTAAGTGAGTTTCGTTCATCTGTAAACAGCTCTTTTTGGAAATTTTTGGTTGAACTTTTTCATTGTGTCTGTTTACGCTTGTGGTTGTAACTTTTTTGTAGGGAACGGTCCAAAGGCTGGTCTTGTTACTATGAAAACATTGATATTTTGTTAGAATACACCAATGAAGATGTTGTTAGAATAGTCCAATGACAAATGCCATCTGGGTATGGTAATGATGTTGCTTGAAATTGAACCAGCAGCCTTCAGATTTGAAGGCAAGCACCATAACCACAATTTTCTTTCAAGCAAATTTTTAAGTAAGAAATTGGATGAAATTGGATTAAGAATCGTCTTATATTGTTGTGTATCTACATTATGTTGTGTTTGTTACTGTTAGCGAATTTCCCATATAGGGAATAAGCTATTACCGTAGTACTCATGGTAAGACCTGGACCCGGGAGCGATTTTTCTTTTTTCGTTTTGAGGTCCCTAGAGGCCAAAAATGGGGTAAAAATGGGTTTTTCCTATTTTTGACCCAAAAAACATAAAATTTTGAAATTTCTTTCCAAACTATTTTGTAGAGCTTAAAAAAAAACAAATAATTTAGCATATTGAAGCGTTATAATGCGCCTAATGGTTACGGAGAAAATTCCAAAAAATTGTTAATTTAAAATTCCCATGTTATTCTTATGGAGAATAAGTAAACCGTTGTAGTGTGCTTGTTTATTAACATATTTTGCCCAAATTTGAAAATGTTTTTATTTCTTACTAACTATTAACATTTTACATAAAAAAACACTTTTACCCTCCCTGTTGCAGCAAACCTAAGTATGTGTTAAACTGATTCTATTTAAATAGGGAATAAATGTGATATTTTTAAGGAGACATTTTAGTCTAAATCCAATCAGGCAAATGGAAATTCGCTTAGTCTGCAGGTTTGCTGGGGGCGATGTCTACTTGTACCGGCGTCTAGTTGTACCTGCTGCATTTTGGTGACAGGCGTCTAGTTGTACCCCGTCCAAAGCTGTAGAGACAACTTGACGATGGTGCGGACGTCTAGTTGTCTCTACGTCTAGTTGTCTCTACGTCTAGTTGTACCTCTTAAAAATCTACAGGTACAACTAGTCGGGAACGTCACCGTCTACTTGTACCTCATACGTCTGCGTCTACTTGTACCTACGACTACTTGTACCTACGACTACTTGTACCTACGACTACTTGTACCTACGACTACTTGTACCTACGACTAGTTGTACCTACGCCCACTTGTACCTACGTCTAGTTGTACCTGCGGCTAGTTGTATCTCCCCTTCAACTTGTCACCGGTTTAAGAGATTTATTTTATTTCTTTAAAAATCATACAATCTTACAACAATTTATTATAAACAACTTGCTACAAAAGCCAGGAAAATTTGGCTTGTCTGCAGCTCATTGAGAAACAGTTTGTTATTAGTCTTTCTTTGCTTTTGTTGACGTTATTTTTAATAAATAATTTATATCACTCCAGAGGTTTAACTCTACTACTAAAGGCAGCAAACATGTTTGTGAATAAATATTGGTTTACTAAGGTAGCTTTGGTCTTGTGTTTGATGATAATGATAATAAAAAGGCTTCCCTGATTGAAAGATTGGAAATCGTCTTCGTCAAAAATGAAAAGGCAAATAAAGGTGTGTTGAGATAAGCTTAGTTCTTGGTCAAAACCGCTAAATTAGCATCCCTACGAAGTTATTATTTCTACGTTTATGCTCCTTTTGGAAAGGTTTAACAAAATTAGTGTAAAGTAAAAGCATCCCATTGACCAAACGTATCGCTAGATTTGTTTCTGATCAACATAAAAACTACTATTAGCCTAGTGTAAGATTATGTGGTGGTATTCCTCCTAAAGGTGCGATTGATTTTAAATATTCTATCAAAAAGGGGTCTATTCAACGGCTGATTCCTAACTATTTTGCGACTGGTTAGGTTTCCATTACCCAGTTAAAAAACAATTAATTACTTTTCATCAGAATCTTCGACATGCATATTTTTGGTTGGTTTTAAGAAACGGAAACTACCTCTAGGTTTTACTGTTATATATGGATGCTTCCTTTAAAACCGTACATGCTGGGCTATATTATTTGAACCTTTTTTGGAGTACCTGGTTAAAATCTCCTCTAAAAAATTATGTGTTTCCGCCCATTGGAACTTGTCATAGTACTTATACTACTTGATGATTAATGAACAAATATATTGCCTGTCCTGAACGAACCTATTTCATCTTTATTCCCAGGTTGATTTCCAAGAGTGGCCGTTGAGGTTTATCCCTTTATACAATAATTGATTAAACACCACAATAAATTAATCTAAAATTAAAATTGGTAAAATAAAATATAAAAAAATTGAATAAATCTTGAACATATGTTTTGAAATTAAAACAAAGCAAAAGTTTTCCATTAAATCCTGAATCATTTATTTTTTAATTATAATTATCAATACATTTTCAAAGGAGAAACAAACGTCCGATTATTTCTAGGCAGCCACAACAGATGCCACAATCGTTCTACGATTTCCCAGTCTCTCACCACAATTTTGACGCAAAGAATCGGCTTACGTAATTAATATATAGATAGAATAGATAGAGTGTAGATGTAACAGTCGCTCATACATTACTAGACAAATTTTACTTAAGCCAAATTCAAGTCTGGAAATGTATGAAGCAGCCTTTTGGTCTTTTCAGTTGTATTCCTATATGCTGTTCTTACCATGTACATTCTTAGCGGCCACTATTTACATCAACGTTATTAGTAATGTACAATATTTACAGTTTCTTAATTACAATTAATTATTTATCGCTCAGTTCTGTTAGGGTTGAAGGTTTAACTAACCTGTTTTACATGGCTAAATGTAGTAACCATCCAACGCGGAATACAACGTCGCAATCCCTTGTTAAATATCTTTAACTGTAAAAGTTATAGTAACATATAAATACTATTTTTAACATACACAAATCTGGGTTTCAATCAATGTTGCTTCAGATAATAACGTTGAGCTACCATTAAACATTATTAGTTTTAGGAGACACTTTATTTTGGCTACGTTATGATTTCTGGTCGCTATCTTATGCTGGACCAAAGGATCGAAAGAATACGCAAACAATACCGGTATCATTACAATAGAGACATAGCTCCGTGTTTAAAGCGATATTATACCTCCACAAACTTGGGTAGTAACTATATTTAACTATATATAAGTTTGTTAAGACCAAAAGAACTGACTAATGTAAATAGTTTTAATTTAGAAACTGTACTATTGTAGATTACTAATAACGTTAATTGTAATAGTAGCCGCTAAGTATTTACATAATCAGAACTGTAAATATGAATAAAACCGTCAAGGCCGAAAGACCGCTTATACATTTCCATACGTGACAATTCTGTCTAGTTTATGAGCGGCTGTTACATCCAACAATCACATAAGACCAAGTTACATATACATTTATTTATCTAGATAGTAATTTAAAAGCGGTATATTTTTATTACTACTTAATATAGTTAGTAAGTTTTATTTGATCAGTGAGAACTGATTAGTTGCTTTAGTCAAATAGTCAACACCTAGCCGTGGTTCTTGGTGGTGTACGCAAACTTCGCTTGTCAAATTCCACTGACACAAAGGCCAGGCCTTGTAGTCCAGGAGCTGAGGGGGCTTGAGCATGCATAAAGGAGTACGCAATGTTATTGCTGATTATTGTAATATGGACTGTGGTGATCAAAATTACGTATGTCACCTATTTAAGAAACTGACATCCCCCATGTCAAGAAATTCCAGCTTCAACAGTAACCTCAAAATAAATTTCTCAAAAGTAAGCTAGAGGGTGCATTCGTTGGCACAGAAGTAAGATATGAACTGACGCGACGTGACGAAGGAAAAATCAAACTTACACTGTAACGGATATACCTCCCTTTGAATATGTCTTCCCAAAAAAGTTTTCTTTTCAAATAAAATCATATTACACTGATGAAATCACGGAAGTGTTTAACTACAAAAGATCCACCAATACGATTTTAATACTATTTAAAGGTTCTTCCAAAGGAAGAGATACCAGATAACATACTAATAATAACTCCGATGACGTATGGTAAGGGGAATATTTTATTCATTGAATGATCAACCGAATTTGGCGACTAACGCAATTAATATCAATATTGTTTTTACACTTATTATTCTTTAAACAATGCTAAATGCTCAAAATATGTAGCCTATATTTCATCCAATTTATCGCAGTTAGGTGAATTAACGTAATCCTTGAAAGTAACCGTCGATTTCGACGGGTTTCACCTAGTTACTATTAAATAGTATTAGTTAATATATCGATGTTCACATGACCGGATGTGTCATCAGCTCTATCCCTAGTCCGTCGGTCATTACCCCTCGAGGCACCGGCCGATGGACCAGGGAACAGCTATGATTTACACTATCACCCTCTACTACGACATTTTTTTTAGGTAAACATTCCAACGCTCATGATGACATCGAACACTCATGCATATTTGTATATAGGCCTAGCCAGTCCAAAACCTGAATACACTGTAGGTATGAATCAGACTGCTTATATCATAAACAACTAAATATTAAGGCTAGTTTCCTAACCAGAGAACACACAAGAATGGCACTTTACAAGACTTTTTATACCAAGCCTTCATAAACTAAGAGTATTTCATAAGTTACGTTGCCTGTGTAGATTTAGACTTAAAATCAGTATAAAATCAGTAATGGATTGAAAATCTAAGTGTTATTTACGTTTTGTTTGCACTATAATGTAGTGTACCTGTTTCTCGAAATCGACTAATTTTTAAGCTATGTGTATTACCAGGAATTATTTCAAAACTAATAAATAAATAACGTCTTTGTTGGGCAGCGTACATCAGATTATAGATCTGTTTTACATTAAAACTTTTGTCATTCAAGGAGTTTAAAATACTCAACTAAAAGCTTATGTTATTAATAAAAAAATCACACTGTTCATAACAGTTTGATATAATCAACATTTTTTTGAAAATGTTTAATACTGTGAGTGAAAGAGTTTTTTTTAGCAACTACCACAGTACTACGTAAAATCAAAACAATATTTAGGTTGATTGGAGGTCAATCACTTTCTCGCAACTACGCGATAGAGGGCTGACCCAACACCCCAATAACTGGAATGGATTGTTGTGAAAGGAAACTCTAAGAATTTGCAAATGAAGTCCATTCTGAGTAACGTGTGGGGATTAACGGGACATTCTGTACGCTGTTTACAAAATATTTCCTTTGCCTTTCCAAGTACTGAATCTATATGGGTTTGCTTATATTAAACAATAAGTCAAATACGTTGTAGCAGATGTCTTTGGCTGCATTTTACAACAGGTATTTCGTTCACCTTTCTCAGAAATAGCTGTTCATGGCGTGTTCCTGAATCAACAATAAGGTATATTGTGTTATTGTCCTAATAAACACGAGAGACATTCGCCTATCTTTATGGTCGTATTATATAAATAACATTGAACTGATTAATTTAACAAATGATCATTGTTAATTTATTGCAACACTTAGGATATTTATGTACTGTACATTTATGTTTTATGTTTTACATTAATTTATGTTTGTTTTGTACTGTATTTATGTTTTAGTATATATACTGTTTGAATATTTATTTATTCAATCAATGTCCTGACTAATCAATACACAACCTAAACGATATTAAATAGAGATTTGATCATATTGTCATAGCATCTCTTTATAAGAAATCTGTCCGGAGTATGTGCAATTTTGGTTTATTAAACTTATTGGTAAATTGGTGTAAGATTGTTTTAGGTTTATTCGTAATCCGGACGCATACGAAGTTGAAGCTTTTGCTTTGGTATTAACAGTCAAGTAAAATAAATAAATAATTAAAATAAATAAATAATTAAATAATCTTATAAATTTAAGAAAATGGGTTATTTGTTTGGCTCTGCTACCCGACCATTTTTATTATTGAGGTCTCAAATTAAAGGTATGCACGCACAGATTTGCCATCAAGCATCGGCGTATATTTTTCTATTATCTCACTCGGCTTATACGTAAACGAAATTGCTCCCCATGTTTTTCTTATGGGAGTTAAATTTGGTTTTCATGATTTTTCTTCGTTAGGCTAAACAAATCATGTTAACAATTTAATTTTTGAGTTGTTCTAATTCTTATAACGTAGTTTTCTAAAGTTATCTGTTGTGGCTGCCTAGAAATAATCGGACGTTTGTTTCTCCTTTGAAAATGTATTGATAATTATAGTAGTGGTAGTTAGTTATGTTACAAGACTATGACAAATTGCCAATTATTGAGTCAACTTGGTCCCCACGCACAGGCTTCGCATATGTGGGCCCTGTCGATTTTCAGAAATTACGTTCATTCTGTATCTATTATTCTTTTGTTATGAATTGCTTTTGATTTTATTTATTTGATTTAATTTTACTATGGTATTTTTCCGGACAAACTCCATTAAACATATAGCACGGGTCGAGGTTAATTTAACAACTTAAAACTAATTCATTCAACAATAGTTTACCTGAAAACTATTTTACTAATATTTGTTTAAAGTTTTACAGAATACACTTACACATGATGCTATTGTATGTTTTTATTTATACATAATATAGGTACTTACAACAAAACTTGTGAATTTTTGTGTTTATTTATACATTTATTGTATGGCAACAACGTAAACTTAAAGATAGGAGCGAGTGTATGCAATTCCAAGATAGAGTTTAGTATTCACCGATCCTACGATAGTTTAAGAGTATATTTCGTACCTAGGGCCGAAAATGACTTTTTTTCAGCTCGGGATCATTTTTAAGTTCGAGACGAAGATGAAATCGGTCCGTGGTACGATTGCTGTTTTTCACCAAACTATACAAAACTGAGAAAATATATCAATAATGTAGGCAAGCATGTTTCTTTACAACCTTTTTATCAGCTCGTGAACATCACAGAGAAAATATCCGCATATCGGTGGAAATGTATTTTCCTGTCGATCTACAGAATGCCTTTATAAATTAAAATAGGCTAAAAAGACATAAAAAAAAGAATTACAAATGTTTAAAACTAACATGGGTTTAACGGGTTGCTATGCTGGTGACGAAATAACAACTAATTATGAAAATAAAATCAAAACAAATGGAACATATTCCAATCACATTTATTATTTACAGTGTATGTTAATACCCCCGCCGCAGCAAACCTGCAGACTTAGCGAATTTCCATTTGCCTGATTGGATTTAAACTAAAATGTCTCCTTAAAAATATCACATTTATTCCCTATTTAAACAGAATTAGTTTAATGAGTAGGTTTGCTGCAACAGGGAGGGTAAACAAGTTTTTTTATGTAAAATGTTAAAAGGTACTGTGGTTTAGTAAGAAGTTAATGTATTTTCCAAATTTGATTAAAATATTTTCATAAACAAGCAAACTACAACAGTTGACTTCTGCTCCATAAGAATAACATGGGAATTTTAAAATTACAATTTTTTTGAATTTTCTCCGTAACAATTAGGCGCATAATAACGCTTCAATATACTAAATTATTTGTTTTTTTAAGCTCTACAAAATGGTTTGAAAAGAAATTTAGAAATTTGGTGTTTTTAGAGTCAAAAATGGGAAAAACCTATTTTTCACCCTATAAAACCCCCCATAAACCCCCGTTCCCATAGTCCGATTATGCTGGTTCGCGAACTCATTCAAGTTTATCCCGCCTTACACCTTCAAACCAAATTTCATCAAAATCGGAAAAAAATTACTCAAGTTATCGTGCGGATGGACACACACATATATATATATATCTATATATAGATATATAAAAATTTGAACGAACGGTGTTTTTGGCCTCTGGGGACATCAAAATGAAAAAGTAAATCGGTCCCGGGCTTAGGTCTTACCATGAGACCTACGGTAATAGCTACTTCCCTATAGGGAAATTCGCTAAAAGGAGAAGTATGTGTAGTACATTGCATAGTTTTTGTCGAGTTTTCAACCGCTGGACCTCAACTTCATTGTACACTTCATTGTTCATTGATCACTGGGAAATCCATTGTAAACTATAAGATATGCACACTAAACAATGCAAATACTTTAAGGTTATCAATGTATATTTAATGATATATATATAAATGTTTTAATTAAATAAGCGATTTTCGGTACTAGGGCTGGAAAATTTTAATCACAACTATAGCTGCCATTTCGACCCTGGACAGCAATGCGTAGCTTTCAGCCTCCAATTAACGTCTGTAAAACTACTAAAACATCGTATTGCGGTGAAAAATATTTGCCAATCATACTCAATCGACTGCAGTTCCTGATTTAATTAAGGGTATTATTAAAAAGTACTCGTGCAGTAATCAATTAAACAGGGTAACGAATTGAAGGATGGATACAACTAGACTATAAGGACGCAAAATACGCGTAGGTACAACTAGACGTAGGGACTACTAGACGGAGGGACCACTAGTCGTAGAGACTACTAGTCGTAGAGACTACTAGTCGTAGGGACAACTGGTCGCATCCGTACAAGCTAGGTGATACTACTTGTCGGTGGGATACACGTCTAGTTGTACCTACGTCTACTTGTACCTACGTCTAGTTGTACCTCCTAAAAATCTGCAGTTACAACTAGTCGGGTGAGCCACCGTCTACTTGTACCTACGTCTAGTTGTACCTACGACTAGTTGTCCCTAGGCCTCGAGGTACAAGTAGACGGAGGGACAACGAGACGGAGGGACAACGAGACGCGGTCCCGTTTGCTGCGGCGGGGGTATTTTGTTATTTTTATTTAAATTAAATATTTTAGTGAATGAGATTGAGTTTGAAGTAAAATTGACTGTTCAGCTATCAACTGTATCAACGTCTTGTGATGCATATAAACTGGCATACCTGGCCTTTTTCAATAGTAATAGTCAATTGACAGAAGGTATTTATTCAAATTTGTTGTACAAATAAATATTTTTTTGAAAGCTATCTGCCAGGTTTACTTTGGCCAGGTAATCTATATTACATACAGAAGTTATAGGAAACACACAATGTCTTGTCCCCTTGGGTTTAAGTGTACAGATAAAATATTACCTTTTTTTGTGTTTTCTGTGTGTGCCATGGCCTAACTGCACTTTTTCTGTGGTAAGCTAGCTATCTCTTTAATTCTAAATATCACTATCCTGTCCTAATAGCTTATAAATAATTACTTTGTTTTGTCAGGAGGCCTGCTCCATGAACTGTCCAATGAGGGAGCCCGCTGTCAGTTCGAGGTGTTTTTAGAAGAGTTGATCCTACCCCTGATGGTCAACTCGGCTCAGCGGGGCGACCGAGAGTGCCACGTGGTTGTGTTGTTGGACGATGACTCCGTGGACTGGGACGAGGAATACCCACCACAGATGGGCGAGGAGTACTCTCAAAGTGAGAAATTAATCCTTCTGTCAGATAACGTTGACTAGGCCTTCTCCTTGGAGAATCAAACTGAGAAGTTATGATTAACTAATATTCACTCACTACCTAGTACCTTTTGCTACTTTATTTACATTTAAAGTTACTTTTTCGTGTTGGTGAGTGTACCATTAAAATACTAACTTTGGAAAAATTACCTTTTTGAAATCTTATAATTAGTTCCCTTTAGCGAATTTCCCTATAGGGAAGTAGCTATTGCCGTAGGTGGCACGGTAAGACCTGGAGAACACGTCAAGGGTGAGTGAGACATTCTAATTTTGTGTATATTCATATTGTATACAGTTTTTGTATTCTGTGCCGGAGTAAACTGTTTCCCATTCACATACGCATGCTATCCTAACCAATCTTTTCAAACTTCAATCTTATTTTCTTTTTATCTTTTTTTCTTTTTCAATCTTTTTATCTTTGAATTCAGTGATACATCTTTAAGGTATTTAATTGAAACATTTATTTTTCAGCGGTCAACAGCACGGCCATGTACAGGTTTTTCAAGTACATTGAGAATAGAGATGTAGCTAAGCAGGTGATGAAAGAAAGAGGGCTGAAGAAGATAAGACTTGGCATCGAAGGCTATCCGACGTACAAGGAGAAGATCAAGAAGAGAGCGGGAGGAAGAGCGGATGTTATATACAACTATGTTCAGCGACCCTTCATACACATGTCCTGGGAGAAGGAGGAAGCAAAGAGTAGACATGTGGACTTTCAGGTGAGGAATATCAAGTTATTTTACAAACTAAATTTAACCTTGAAAGTAATGCATTCGTAATAAAGCCGACAGGAATCTCCTTGTGGTCTTTGCAGTGTCTGTGAACAATACAATTATAGTTTTAGATGACTGTATAAATAATTACTACAAATCTAAATTGTATGAAGAAAAAATTTAAGATAAATATTTTGAAGAATTTCTGCGCTAGATATGGGGATGATTCTTCCATGCCTATTCTTGCGAATTCTTGATGAGTTGCAACCGAAACAGGGTGGCTAGTGACCTGGAAAACCTGGAAATGTCAGGGAATATTAAATATCTGGAAAAGTCAGGAAACTTTGTCATAAGTCAGGGAAAATTGTAAAAGGTTTAAAATAATTTTAATAATGGTTAGGAAAGGTCGATCTAGTGAGAGTACGTGTGCCGTGTGAAAACTAAGAAATATGTCTGTACAAATAAATTTTGTGTTTTTGTACAAATTAAATTTTTTTATAAACTGCGTAGGCTATCATCTTATCAAAATCAGTTTATAGTTTTACTAAGGTAACTTGCAACGTTTTAATATAAGTTAGCCTGTATCTATAGATTTTATGAATGTTTTTCATATAAACAAACATAAGATATTGGCCTTCTTCAGAAAAAGATTAGTCCTTTTGAAGAATTAGTTAGTATTAAAATTGTAAGTTTGAATTTGTGGATCAGGGAAAGTTGAAAAAATCATGGAATTGTCAGGGAATTTTTCAATGAGATTTCACTAGCCACCCTGCAAAAGCTTCGCTTGAGCTTAATTTCTTATTTGGATTACCCGACCTTTTAGGCCAGGAACGTCTAGGTTTAAAAATTAAGACGCTTGCACATCTCTGATTTATAGTGCAGTAAACCCTCATTAATTTGGACTAATTGGAAATCCTAGTCCCTCAGATTGATCCTAGTTCAAATTAATGCTTAATACGAAGGAAGTCAGCACTATTACAGGACCGGTTGTTTTACATTACATTACCTTTTACAGATAAGAAGCTTGACAGCAGATTCTTTTGTGTTACAGTGCGTTAAGTCCAAGTCGGTCACCAACTTAGCCGAAGCAACGGCCGATCCTGTGCTAGAGTTGGATGCCGGGGGTAATCCCGTGGTGGCCCCCGTGGTGCAGGAGGTGGTGGGGATAGCAGCCGAGGTAGTGGAGGAGGGAGCAGTAGGCGGCGTCCCTCCCCCCGCACCCCCCGCTAACAGTCTCCCATTACAACAGTAACACACCCTAGTCCAGCCTTGAAAAAGACAACAATAATGTACCTTGAGTCTTGAAGCAAAGTGATTCGGTTTTCAATTTTTTTTTTCTTTTTGGGTGTTGATCACAATATTCTAAAGTATGATTGAGTTGTGTAATTCAAAAAACTTAGTTAATGAAAACTTTTTTTTTTGTATGGCTTCATGCAAGATAGCACTTAGAAAGTAATGTGATTCATTAGCTTTTTGGGGCGTTATGATAGTATTTTCCATGGAACCGATTTTTGGTAAATGTATACCATAATTGTTAATAATGTTTTGATCATGTTTTGCCTTTAATTTCAGGTTATACTTCTACAGTCAAATATTGATAGATTGCGGTTTTTAAATTATTTATTTGCCGATCCTATTTATTACTTTCAGAATGTAGAGAAGGAAACATTATTTTCTATTTAGAGCGCTATTGATAGTTAAATTAATGCTTGAAAGGAAACTATCGGCTAATTAAGAACACAGATTTGTACGTTAGAGAATAAACATAAAACTGACTGAATGAGCTGGCTTCATTGATTGGTGAATATTGTGGGCCAGTTAAGCCATACATGCTTATATACTTTTGAAACGTTCTAGGTTCAATTTTATGTAAGATTTTGTTCTGCTCAACCATTCCTTGCTTATTACACTTCAGTAACACCCCAACAAAAACAAGAATCATGTAAGCTATTTTTTACACAAATTGTAATACTGAATAATTTGTACAAGACTCAAGGTTACAGCCTAAATGCAAATCTTCGGTGCACATTTTAATTAGTATGTTTGATGTGAAATTATTATTTCATACATCTGTTCCTTAATTTCCCTGTTTCACCAGTAAAAATAAGAAAATTACTCCTTTTCTCTTTGTGTGTATGTTTTTTTTTATATAATTAAATTCTGTACCTTATTTTTTTTTTCATAGTGAATAAACCATGACAGAGCACTCAAAATAATAAATGAATTAAGTAGCTTCATTTATTGCAAAGGAAAAACTTTTTTATATGCCATGTCATGAACATATCATAATCTAGTAAAAGAGTATTTTATTTGAACTATGACCACGTTTTGTTTTGCTGTGTGAGTGTTTTGACTTTGTATGATATTAGAAAATTAAGGTATAAGCAAAAGAGTTCAAAGCGTATAAGTTGTAAATTGGAATTAGTTACTACAGTAGAACCTTGATAGTTTGACACTTTGTGGACTAAGGGCGTGTCAAACTATTGGGTGTATTTAGACATTTACTCACACAGGGAGTATTTAAAACATGAGATAAATCAAGCAAATTTAATGAAAAGTATAAAGCTTGACAAAAGTAAGCAAACCAATCATTATCAACTCGCATCTCTACTCTATATATTCTTTGTCTTCTTACTGTTTAAAATAGTTTACTGTTGTTAAAATAGTTATGTTGTATAGCCTTTCACCTTGGATTACAAGAAAAAATGTAAATTAATGAGATAGTTAATGTATTGAGTTTTTGCGTGCACAAAAACAATAAGGCTCTAGTTTTTTACCTCGGCAAACCCGTCATGTCACGTTATCACTGTCCGTGTCGAACTATCCAGGTTCTACTGTACCTTTAAATTTATTGTAACAAGTTAAACAAATTTGTGAACACTGCCAGCTTAGTATATCCTATATTGCCTCAGTTAGAAGTGTTAATATTTAAGATTGTTGATTTTTTAGATATTTAATTTAGTGTTTTGTCTTGCTGTGTTTTTGTTTATAAAAGTTTGCTCATCTGTAATTAACTTTGTAAAGCAAATTAATTTGTAATTCCTACTCATTAACTAGCTTGTAACTCGACTACAACTCAAATCTATTCTAATTGCTGTATTTTTAACTATCAACGATTTTTTATTCTCGTTTAAGTGTTGAAGACTAAACTCGTGACAGTATTTAAAATATTTAAATCTTAACTCGCCCCTGGATTTCTTTTTTTAACTTGATACTCATTGATGTGCATTACATTTTACAAGCTCACAACTTTTCATTTATGCTTTGTGCATGAACTATGTTTTTATTTTTCGATATGCAATACTGTATTTGTAGACCCGTTAGTTTCCATTGAGATCATTGCAGGGGTTATTAAAAGTAATATGTACATGTCAAGAGAAAACTCAAAACAGTTTAGAGTTGAAAATATGAGACTGAATCGCCTTTGTAGGAAAGGCTACTTAAATCTTGCATTTTATCGTAATGTACATTATTGTAAGCAATCTCTTTGTTTTGTTTTGTATTTAACTGTGCCTAGGAAGTGTTTTATAATCTCTTTATATATGTGTACATTTTGATTAAAGTTGCAGAAAATAAATTTGTAGTTCGTTCTCCTCTGGTATATAATTTAGATTTATGCTTTGAAATTTTAATTAGTTGGTTACTAATGTGAATGTAGATTTGTGGGGATTTATTGTGTTTTTTCTCTTGAATGTGATTCTGCGATTACGGGAGAGTTCCATAATGTTCAAGAGTGAAGACCACAACAAGTCTATCCATAAATCATAATGTCCCATCTCTAAACAGAAATTTGAGAAGAATGCCATGACATTTAACACTAAATTAAGAAGTCTCATAACTCATAAATTCAGCACTACAGTCCTTATCAAAAACATAAATTAAATAATGTGCAATATTAAAATCATGAAAGTCGTCCTAAACTACAATTTTAAACAAATTTTATAATTTACAAAGAACAGTCTAGGCTGACACAAAGATAACTTGTTAAGTGAACAAGCACTCTTCATCAGAATGGTTAACTTTCAGTCTATAGATGAGGTTTGGTTGGTTGGTATAGTTTATAGAATAGTTTAATTTTATAATTTATATATGTATTCATGTTCATAGACTGGGCTAACTGTTAAAAATATCAGAACTGCAATTAAAAAAGTAGTAGTGAATTAACGGAAAAGAACCAACCCAATTATCAATAGATCTTGTAGATTGGGAGATTCTTATGGGCAGTCTATTTTAATTGTTATTTGTATCATTATCAGTTTTTTCATCACTGTACTCAAAAGAGTGGTGGAAAATAAGACTTTCTGTGGTGTATGGGTGAGGATTGATAGAATCCAATGTTTTTTTTTTTCAAAACATCAATGTTTTTCCATCCTATATGCCATGTATAACAACTAGCTAGTATCAAGGTAAAATTAGCCAAGGGAGAAAGCACACAAAAAACTTCAAATGAAAAACATTGATTATTAATGGTCTTGCCTTAAAATAAAAAACATTTATGGCTCCTTGACGTTATCGGAACATTGACGGTTGACCTAGTTGTCTTCGTCAGAGATCCATTTGTTTTTTATGGATGGACTTACAACACAGGTAGATACAAACCAGTTTCACTGCATTATCTATCACACATCTAAAAAGGTGTTGTTGATTCCAAAGAGACCTTTAAGACAGATGGTTTTTACCCACTAGAGCAGCCGAGCCCAAATCTGCTTCTGTGCAGATATGAGAACATTTTTTGGTTCTTTTCCGTTAATTCACTACCACTACTTTTTTATTGCAATTCTGACATTTTTATAACAGTTAGCCTAGTCTATGAATATATCAATTATGAAATGAAACTATTCTAAACTAACATATAACCAACCAAGCTTGCTGATTATGAAAACATTCTGGTAGTGAATAAACGGAATTGCATTAAAAAAGTAGTAGTAGTTAATTAACGGAAAAAGACCCATTTGGTTTATATCCAATGGACCCATTGAGTCCAATGGTACAATTTAATAATGACATACCGGTAGGGTACTTGATTGTAAGAAACACCTAGCCTAATTGACAGCAGACTCAACTCAATCCAGCAAGTAAATCAGTTACTTTTATCTAGTAGTTGCTGGTATGTGTTTGTTTACCCATCTGCTCAATTTTTTTTCAAATTTATTTCTATTAAAACCCCTTAAAATAGCCTACATGATTTGTATGATGAGGAAAAGCCTCAAGGGTGATAGGGGAATTTGTTTTAGATTGCGTTCAGATAGCGATTGAGTGTAATTTTAGCTTGATTGAGAAATGGATTCATTTTCAATCTATTCTCTGAAGAAGTAACACGAATCAGGACAACATATCAGAACTATACACTGTGTTGTGTGACTTATTTTTTGAGTCTAGCTGGACTGCAATTTTCTTAGGTAATCCACAGAGAAGTAAGGTAAATACATATGGAAACATCCAATAGTACACTACACATAAGTGGTGTAGGGTAAAGTCTAAACAATCCCCACCCGTAGGGCAAGACCCTGTGCGATATACAAATTTCCGCACAGTGCTCGCCGCTCAGACTCAAAGCAAGCTGAAAGCATACGGTCCTCTCATAATCAAGTTTCCTCTGTACCTTACTTGTCCATGGGTAAGTCAACTGAACTATATTTCTTTCCTAAATTGATCAATGGCTACTGTAGTTCGGCCGCTTGGAAAACGACCTGCGCGCTAATGCTAATTAATGCTAAAGGAGGTCGCTTTCTAAGGGGCCGAACTATACTTAATTTGCAGGCTATATTGAATGTTTATTTTTTGAAATTGTGAAATCGTCTTCCTGCACTATCTATAGGAAGAGGGAAACTAGATATCACCTATCAGAACTTACTGACGCAATTGTATAAAACATTGATAGTCAAATCTGATGTTGAGCTATCTGTTGTAGCCCAATCACCTACCTACTGTATTATTATTGTAAACCATTCTTGGCAAAATCAACATCTTTATGTGAAAGGAAAATTTTCAAAATTTTTTTTAGTGTAATAATTGTGTGTTTCTGTTATGATAAAAAAATGTTAGGCCTAATTGTGTGTTTCTGCACCATTGACACGTTTTATGTTTTTGTACAGACCGGTCCAAACATTGGTCTTTTACTACCTAATCTTTGACCTTTTGATAAAATCATTGATTGCCCCCGTGCCCAATAACAAATGGCATCTAGGACCCGGTTCTAGCACAGGTAGTTCAAGAGCTTTTTGTTCTTTTTTGCATTTGTCCCAAATTGTACAGTACATGGCTGGGAATTTTACATCACTATCTATTACTGACTCGTACTATCGACTAAGGAAAAGAGAATAAGGATTTTTGTCATGTGCAAGGAATATATGTTAACATTCCTATTCTGTGTTACCTAAATAATTTGACCTAACAACAGAATAATATTTGACCACAACGAATTAGAATACATTTGACGGAAAAAACCATACCTAGTTTATTTTTACCCCCAAATTTACAAGAAAGGGTTATGCACCAAAAATTAAAATATTTCAGTAAGTTTATTAAAAGTAGTATAAAAATGTACTGTAGTCACAATAGAGTCTTAATCATTACGAAACATGTTCTTGAAATCTGAAACAGTCTGACACAATTTTCCACTTGTCACCTTCATTTGTGATTGCGAATGTTTGGTAAAACATTTTTCTATTTTCTTTCCCCTGGTATTTAACATTTCCTGCAGTCTGTATGACATAGGCCATCTTGTTCCCAACAGCGCCATCTATTACAAACGTCAATCAGGTTGGTAGCATTTGATAAAGCATTAGTACAAATACAATTAAAAACCATAGTACAAAGTGCGTAGAAAAACACAAATATCATCAGTAACGTTTTTTTTTTAATTACAGATAAGTTAGACAACCACTTTTCTTAGTCTGATTTCATGAGATTCATCTCCCAACTAAACTGTCTTGTTGTAAATTTGGAACATATTACCCGCAAAGTTGTTACATGCAGAGTTAATGATTCTATCAACGGTGGCATGAGCACTGAAAGAAATTTTGTTGTGTTTTAATTTAAAGCTAAACGAGCTGTTGGCCCGTCCTACGTACGCGAATTGAGTAGTCAACTAAAACTGAAGGTATATCAATTCCATTTCTAATCCAAGGAAAGTTTAAGTGGTTAAACATCTTATATATTAAAACGTGACAGGGTTTTTTTATTTCACAACCCTGAATCAACCACTTGACGGATTCTCATGATTTTTGTATTGAAAGAAAGATAATTTTGAGAACTAGGGAATGTCGAAGCCATAATTTTAGTTTAGGGTTTCCCGCAATTCCCCCATTGCTCTATTGAGCTTTCATTTGATTTTTTTATACATCCCAAGTAGCTAGTATTTTAAAATAAAAATCTTTTCCCATAAAATTATGGCTTCGACATTCCCTAGTTCTGAAAATTATCTTTCTTTCAATACAAAGATCATGAGAATCCGTCAAGTGGTTGATTCAGAATTGTGAAATAAAAAAACCCTGTCACGTTTTAATGTATAAGATGATAAAATTAACAATTTTTAACAAATCTTCTGCCGGATACATTTGTTTGTCCATGGATGTAAAATATGTTGTAGCCTAACATTAGTGTGCAGTAATATAGAGATCCATGGTTCTAACAAAAAAAAATCGGTCTCCATTCAGTTTATAGAGCTGGAGGAGGGGAAATAAACTTTTAATCAAATTAACGTAAGAGACTAATATTACTTATGATATTATACCGTACCTGGAATTCTTTGAACATCTTTGCTGGTCAAATTATGTATGCTAATTGGCAAACTGGCTAAAAACTTTTGAATTTCATCTGCTCCATTTCTTCCATTTCCATTCCATACTAGAGAGGCATTGTCCATATAGTACTTTGACATAAGCTGCAACAATTTATTAAGTAAGATTATGATAAAAGCAAGCAAATGTTAAGTTTTTCACTTCCTAATGTTCTTACTGTCTGTTGGAAGAGTTAAAACCATTCGTTTATTAAATTAATATTTAAATACCCCCGCCGCAGCAAACCAGCAGACTAAGCGAATTTCCATTCGCCTGATTGGATACTAAAATGTCTACTTAAAAATATAAAATTTATTTCCTATTTAAATAGAATTAGTTTTACAAGTACTTAGGTTTGCTGCATCAGGGAGGGTTAAACAGTTTTTTTTTGTAAAATGTTAATAGTTAGTAAGAAATAAAAACATTTTCCAAATTTGATCAAAATATGTTCATAAACAAGCAAACTACAACAGTTTACTTGTTCTCCATAAGAATAACATAAGAATTTTGAATTTACATTTTTTTTAATTTTCTCCGTAACCATTAGGCGCATAATAATGCTTCAATATATTAAATTATTTGTTTTTTTAAGCTCTACAAAATGGTTTGGAAAGAAATTGCTAAATTTTATGTTTTTTGGGTCAAAAATGGGAAAAACCTGTTTTTACCCCATAAAACCCCCCGTAAACCCCCGTTCCCAAAGTCCGATTCGCGAACTCGTTTGAATAAATGTAGGTTTACACATTTATACCAAATTTAATTAAAATCGGTTAATTATCATGTTAACGGTCACATATATATATATGAATTTGAACGGATGGCGTTTTTGGCCTCTAGGGACCTCAAAACAAAAATAAAAATCGGTCCCGCGTCCAGGAGTAGGCTACTGCGGTAATAGCTTATTCCCTATATGGGAAATTCGCTAATAAAAAATTATTAATTAGGCCTAACTAGCCTATTGTTAAAAAAATTTATATTAATAATTATAGCCTTACAAAATGGGTGGAAAACAAGTGTGTGGCGGGAAAGAAAACTTTTCATCTCATGAGTACCAAACAAAAATCTGCTCAAAATTAATTTCTTGCCTTTAAAGGTACCGGTAGCAGTCTTTAGATTTCATTGATCTATTTGTGAAGTCTAAAGTTACTTTCTCAGAGAATAATCCATGTTGTCAACTGAGCATACCTCTTTGCCTTTGACTAGAAAAGTGAGGTTTTGTTTAAAACAAATTGTTTCTAAAGAAACCTAACTTTGTGTATTACTTACATGTCTTTTCCGATCCATACTTTCATAGTAGAGCTTAGTGAATTCATCTGCAGTTCGAAACCCTAAATCATTCTGAAAATAAAAAAAAACTATTTAAAAACGAATCAACAGCCAGAAAAATAATTAGCATGCTAATATTTTCATTGACTAAAAATATTACAGGAAGGTTATTAAAAAA
This sequence comes from Macrosteles quadrilineatus, assembly GCF_028750875.1. Taxonomy (NCBI): domain Eukaryota; kingdom Metazoa; phylum Arthropoda; class Insecta; order Hemiptera; family Cicadellidae; genus Macrosteles; species Macrosteles quadrilineatus. Next base: position 22,527,882 of record NW_026542598.1, read on the forward strand.
AACATCAATTAACTTATTGGCGCTGGCTATGGCAAGTACTGTACATTCCTCATGAGAACAAATAGGTTACCAACAGCTAGTGCGAATATATTGAAAACTAGCAGAGTACCCGTCCTTAACGTATTAGTAGGCCTAGCCTAAACCTTTAAATTTAAGGTTTAATAATAAATAACAAAAAATAGTTCTGTTCATAAAATAAAATTATAAATGACAAATTCTAACAAAAGATGTACAGTTAAGAAGTAATCGCATTCTAAGCAAAATCTTCGACAAAAAGTTATTGTCACCGGAGGGATTCGATCTAGATAAGTACCGTACCTCATTGGGTTTGAGTTGGAAACTTATCTTTCTACACACTAATAGCTCATACGATAAATTTAAATAGGCATTTTACTTTTTAACCTTTAAGTTAAAACTTACCTTACCCCAATACCAAAAATCTATTAAGTTAGAAAAAAAATATGCGGACGACTTGCGCTGAATTGAATAACGAATAGACAACAGAACTATCGAATAACGAATAGTTTTCTAATTCGAGTGTCCCATCCACTATCCAGATCCACTACATTCTCTATTTAAATGTTAATGTTAAATCATGAATAACTTAAAGCACCACCACAACTTAAGAATAAGTTAACTTCTTAAGATTCTGAACACCCCATGCTGCTTCTCTGTGATGGAAAAGGAAATTACCGTACACATTATTTACGGCTTATTAAACTAGACATATAGAGTTGTAAGCCAGATGGAGAAATGTCTATAATAATCATATTGATTACTACTAAAGTATGAGACAAATTAATTAGGCTACCCTAAATAGAAAGTACTTAGGCTTAAGATTTCAACTAACCTCATCCATCTTGTATTATCGTCCAATCTTCTTTACATAAATATGGTGCAATAAAACTTCAGTTTTTAAAAGCTCAACTTTAATCTTCTTAATGCAGATATGACACATTAATCTTAAGGAATACAAAATAATTATGAATTAAAACTAGGGATAACCAATCCCTATCCTAAAAATAAGCGTTTTGCTACTGTCTGCTATGCTATACTGAATGAATACTTGTTTACACTTTCATTTTGATTCTGTTTGACATGACTGTACTGCTGAATGCTGATGTTGTGTTGTGTTCAGTGTTGCCACCGCGTTGTTGCGATTTTACCCTAAAGGCGGGCTAAAATTACCCTAAATTACCCTAAATCTACTTTGAGTTACCCTAAAAATCACCCTAAATGTTAATATTTGCGTTTAATGCTATAAAACATTGTTAAAATCATATAAATCTTATATAAGGTGGTTAATTATACAAAATGAAGTTCCAATACCAATCAATTTACGTAAAATTATACTCGATTCTAAAACACCACCCGAAAGAAGAACAAAATGTTGATATTGATCAGCTCTATCGACTATCGTCTAGCGAAAAATATCGAATCAAGAACTATCGTATTTTTTTTTACTGTATCGACCCATTACTACTGTTTTTGAACAATCATATCTTTAAAATACAGTACGGTACCACCAAAGCTTTAATCTATACATAGTACACATTTCTTGACACAATTTGTAAAATAATCCAGTTTAATTCAATTCAATCACATAATTAAATATCAAACCCAGTAACGAATAATATTTCATATTTTATTAGGCCTATAACGTGTTATAGAATCGAATACATTCTAAAACAGATAATTCCCAACTATTGATAAGATCGATTAGGATAACTTATTATGAAAAATTCATCATAGCAATCGATTTAAACCGGTTGAATCGAATATGATGGCTTGGCCATAGTATTTAATGAACGTTTTTTGCCAAATTTTGAAGTTTTTTTCATTTTTTTAGTAAAATTTCCATTGTTATGCTAACTTTTAGTTTTACCCTAAAATTACCCTAAATCTACCATTACCCTAAACTTTACCCTAAGACCAGTAAATTACCCTAAAAAAGGGTAATTACCCTAAAAGTGGCAACACTGGTTGTGTTGTATGATGAGAATTGATCAAATGTGACCAACATTTAAAAACAAATACTAAAATAATTATTAAAACCTGTCCAGTGTTGTCCTATTCTGTAAGCTCTAAACAATGTAATATATCGCATGTCAATGTTAATGGTTTTACTTTTATTATTTTGAATAAAATTTTTTTTTACACCAACAATACATAAATGTGGATATTTGAAACATTTTGTTATACAAGTTCTAAAAGATGCATTATGTTGGCTATTCTGTTGGAATCTGGATTCCAAAAATGTATCGCTGAAGCCGAGATCTCGCGAAGTGGTCACGTGACGTGAACTTCTACAGTTATTTTTTCAGGCATGATGGCGCCAAATGACACTATCTCATATTATTTAGGTAATATGCTGTGTATGTGCATTGAAAATAAGTTTTGATCATGTGATATACTAGTTGAAATATCCAAGAATCGTTCTATAAAAGTGGGTTTTTATGTGTAAATAGGAATAGTGCTTATGTCGAAGTGGGAATTTGGAATGAGGACATGTTGGTTAGGCTGATGACAGAGACATGGCATCTCGTATTTTAGTGTGCGTCAGTTAGTGAATTGTGCCTTAATGTGGGTCGTTTTAGTGGGTTTACTTAGTTGCTGTACTATTTAGTATGTTTATTTACCATATTTGTAGTATTTAAGGCGATAAATTTAAGTGAAAATAGTAGTTTTAATCCTACTCGGTTGTTGGTAAAAGTCTTATCGATAGTGCTGCCATCTGTGTTGTCAATGTTAATAGGCCTAAATGCAGCCGTGGGTTAGCTTTTATTTACCATTTTCTAAGCTTTAAATGTTTAATACGGACGCTTTTTGCATTCATTATCGTAGTAAATATATTCTTACACACAAATAATACAACAGCAACATTAAATTATAGTTATAAACTGCAGTAACTGTTTTCATAATTCCAATGTTTACATCACAAATGGCCTATTTGAGAGACATTCTTAATGACAAAACACAACTTGAAATTTGTAAGTTTTGTGACTTTTAGGATGTTATACGAACAATTTAGCTACATATTAGGGTTTAAAAGCAAAGTTTTTTATGTTACTCAGTGTTTAATCCCTATATTTTGTGATCAAATATGGGGCTGTCATAGCCTAGACCAAAGCCTTTTTATGAATTCAATTGCTGATTACTAAATAATTTGTGATACCCCTGGTAAAATTGCATATCCATTCCCATCACCACACATCAGTGCTCATAAAAGATCATAAATATTTTAAATAACTTTGAAATTTGACCTGATATCCTTTAAATTAGCACAGCAAACCTATTCCCTTTAGGTTGAATTGGCTTGGCCAAAGTAGCCTTACTGCTTTGATTGAAATTTGTTTGTTGAAACTTGTAATTTTAAAAGTCAATTGATAATGTGACTCTAGGCCCATCTTACTAACCTACTTATGACATAATTTTAAATATAGGTTTTTATAATAGGTTTAGCTTCAATAAAAATTTAAGCCTATCTTAAGTGAAGTTTGACTTTATCTTATCTTGAGTCTGTTATTAACTAGGGGTTGGTTTTGTGGGGGCTTATAGAGTAGGGTAAGTAGGAACTTAATATTATTACTTAGGCTAAACTTAAATCATGTTACTGATCTAGGTTTAAGTTAATAAATACCGGTATAAGTTACTGACCCCTTTAAGTTTAGGTAGCCAAACAAAACTTTTATTTTCAATTGCAAATCAACATGCCAGGTCATAATAAGTTAATTAGCCTAAGTCTATTTCAGTTAATGATTAAACTTAGCCTATCGTTGTCCTAAGAACATTAACAGGGTAGGGAGTCTAATTTATAATGTTAAAAGTACGGTAGGCCTAACTAGGCCTACATAGTCAGCGTAGTCTAGGCCTATGTTTTTATTTACTCTAAGTTAACTCAATTCAATATCTTTCAGATATGTACATTCGTGGGCCTTCTCGCAAGTAAAAGTTCCAACCCCAGCTATGTAGTAAGTATTTAAAGTTATCCTTTTGTCAATAGCAATAGACTTAGCCTAATGTAAAGCCTTAATTAAGTTATAAGTTAATCCAGCTTGGCATAGGTGTGGGTACATGCATTTGATCAAGTAGACCTTTGTTGTAACTTCTGTGTTTGTGCAATGAAATGTTTATAAACTAGGTAGGCCTAAGTGTAATGTTCTTAGTCAGGTGCGGTATGTTTACCAATGAGGAATTTTATCGTCAAGTCCTTAGACTATAGTATTATTTTTTGTTTCGACTTAAAGTGATCACTAGTTTGGCCAATTGTCAATTAACTTATTATCAGTTATTAAGTTGGAGATGCCAGATAGGTGCATATTTTAACCCTTGAAATATGACTGAAGGATGCTCGTGTATAATGTGAGATGATATGTGTAGCTTTGTTACTGACTAAGATCACCTGTTTCATTACCAAGATCATTTGTTGTTGGGCCACGTATCCAGCACCTTCTCCTTTTATGAAACTTAACCACTTTGAATCTCTTGATTGCATGGTTTGCAGTAACTTTTAAATATATGTTTTTATATTTACCGGTACATGCTAAGTTTGTTCTTGATAACTTAAGACTGTTTTAAGGCTTACCCTGACATAATTTACATAACACGTGTCTGTGTGCAGTCTTGCAAACTGGCTTCAGCTAGGAACTTACAGTATTTAGTTTTATTTTAGCATGTAAGTTAGATGATCTTGAATGTGATGTTTGATTTGTTGTTACAGGCTGCAAAGCTGCAGAAGACGGGGGTTCTTTTAAAGCTTAAAAATCATAATGTCACATCGATCCAAACGTCAGGTCAATCGCAGTGATGATTGTCCAGGTAATGTTCACCACTTAATACTTTTAGTATGAACTTAAACATGTAGGTAAACCAGAGTGAGAGCTAGGTTAGAGATTTGGGATCTGTTTAGGCCCTGAGTTATTTTTTCAGATTATGCGTCTGTTATTTCTCAAATCAACTTTGTTTGCAGAGGATTTGTATTTAATTTGTTTGAACTTTTAATTTGGTTCTAGTATTTAGATGCTGATATAGGCCAACCTTTGTGCTTCGTTTAAGGCAAAGAGGGATGAATGTAGGAAATGTGGAGATAAACCATCTAGATAAAACATAGGCCTAGTCCCTTAGTAGATTTCCCATCCTTATGGAACAGCTGAAGCCAATTTTATTGTTAGTTCTGTCCGGTTTTATGTAGGTAGATGTCGTGTTTTGTTTAAATTTGTTTCTTGTTATTTCAGTAATTTAAAACCTCGTTTAACCAAATAAAACTATCTAATCATAACCAATAACTTGTCCACTAGCTATATATAACCAAACAGTGAGAAACAAATAATAAGAAAATAACCCTAAAATAATATAAACAAATTGTAAACAAAACACAACATCCTCAAAAAACCGGACAGAACTAACAATAAAATTGGCTTCAGCTGTTCTATAATAATGGGAAATCTACTAAGGGACTATGTTTTGTCTATGGATAAACATAACTGTTCAAAATAAAAATGAATACCTATACTTTAACTTTAGGGGTTAAGATAGTAGGCCCTACTTAAGATATTTAGGGTCAGTTTGTTCCAATTATTCAAACATTAATGAGGCCTTTTAAACTTTTCTCGTGATCAAACTGGCAGCGTTCAAGTATATTTGACTAAGTTTAAGCATTTAAATTTAGACAAGCAAAGTTAAGGTCGGTATAAGGCAAGAAAATCTCACATTAGCTCTAATGAATTGAGTGTAATACATGAACAAGAGTACAATCAAAATTGTACTCTTGTTCATGTATTTTTATATCTTATAGCCTATTTTCATTGAGTAAGTGATAGGCCTAAAGAAGTTTTAAGCATGGGGTTAAGTGAGTCATCAGAAATAAAGACTGTTATTCGTTTTAAAATAACTCCTGTAATTCTTAGCAATTGCTCGAATTCGAGCAGCAGGTACATTAGTACTTATTTAATACGCAAACAGGTTTTTTGTGACAATTACTCCTCCGAAACTGCTGAACCGATTGACATGTTTTTGGTGTCATTGGAAAGAGGGTAACAAGAAGTTGTGCAGGAAACTTTCTTTTTAGAAAAATAATTCGAGAGTAAGGCCCTGGGGCCCTTTAAAGTTTCGTATTTCTCTATAAGATTAACATGGGAAACAAACATTGTTATGAAACTCCAGCTGTTGTCAGAAATGCTGTTCTGCTATTTAATTTAATTTGTTTACAAGGAGAATCGTTTCATGGTGCCATGTGGTCAATGAATTATACTTTTGAATATATTTTAAATGCTATACACTATATAAAATGATAGTACTGTAATTCATTAAGTGATCTTCATTTAAATACCGGTAATCAATAAGCACGATTAAGCCTTTGCATATATGTTTCCTGGTAAGTGTGTTGTAACTGTTTCTTATAGTAGATTATAGTATCTTAAAAGGTACCTATTTTTCTTTTTTGCATTCTCACCCCGTAGCGAAGCACGGGCAGAGCAACTAGTCTTCATAAAAAACATGTTTTCCTTCATTGTAGCAGCAAACCTAGTATTCGTTAAATCTAATTTTAGTTTTAAATAGGAAATACATCTGACAATTTTAGGAAATATTTTAGCCTTGTAGATCGGCCGCTTAGAAAGGGACCTCCTCTTAGATGCACGATGAATCCTCGCGCAGGTCGCTATCTGTCCGGCCGACCTATAGTAATCCAATAATGAGACACCAGGATATTTTTGATTTCTGCTCGTTAACCAAATGTGTCAATTGGTTGTGCAATATGCTTTTGCTATGTTTCTTTCTAAATAAAATTACTTGTTAGTATGTAATAGAAGTTTGCCCAAAAGTGAAAAAAATAAAAATACTAGACTGTAGTAAAATAAGTGACTGTAGAATATTCTAATTTTTTTTTGTATTAAGTTTTTTATTTATCTTACTCTTTCCTATTTAGGTAAGGCTTATAGCTGCACAAATAGGCTAACAACCTAGGCCCTTGTGCTTTATGCTTATATTGTTAACCTCAAACTGATTTATTTGTTGATCAGTGCCTACCAAGAGGCGCAAGGGGCGTCCGCCGGCGGTGGAGGAGGAGGAGGCGTCCTCCATGGACCCTGGCTGGACTCCTAAGCCCAACAACGACCTCAAGATATCCAGCATCTACAACCGCAGTGCCACCGAGGCTCCAGCCGAGGTAACCTAACCAAACCTGCACAACGATATTGTTAAAAAACCGAAGTAAAATGCTGATTAAAAATTGCATTTTGACCAAAAGTAGTAAAGTTTGTGTGGAAGTAAAGTAAAACCTTGATTAGGCCTAACGTAAATGAAGAGGATGAGGCTTTTTGAGATAGTAACCTAAGACTGTCAATAGTTACAATTTTATGGCTATTTTGATTCAATGAGATCTACACCAGTTGTTTTTATTATTGACAGCTGTATAAAACAAATCTATTTATTTTCTTAAATAATTAAATGTACTGTTTTCTCAATTTTATCTCTTTAAAAAATTTAACATATGTGTTGTCCACTACCTTACATTCCTTTGGCCAAGCTATGCCACTGCACATAGTTCCCGTTGTCTAGCTAGTTTTCCAATTGGTTTGATTTTTAATAATGATGGGTCGGTACCACTTTTTCAATGTCGGTTCCAGTACCGGTTCCTAACCAAAATCGTTTCTCAATTCCATCAGTACCTCATTTTAAATTAGGCTAGGCCTACTTAATTGTTTAGTTTTAAAAACAAATATCCCCATCTCAATTTTTAAAACTGATTATTTTTCATTAGTGTAGCTAGGTTATATTGAGGAATTAAGAAAATAAAACTTAGGCCTAGCTATTTGTAAAAAAAAAACACTGACAACCAAACACATTCAAACCAAAACAATACATACCAAGAAGTGTTTAATGTTTAAATGATTCACTTAATACCTTAATACCATCTCTTCGTTTTTGACCAGGTTTACTGGATTAACTGCGTCAGTTTTCTTAATTTTATATCAAATAGCAAAATAAAATGTTCTTGTCATATTTCAAAAAAATAATATTGTATACAAATATGTCAACTCACAAACTTGGCGGGTGAAGTAGGGTTTTGAGTCAGTTACTCGCTAGATTATCCTCAAGGAAATCCTTGATGGAGAAATAGGCCGACTGAGTAAGTTTGTCTTTCATTTTTCTCTCAAAATTCTTGGTCTCAAGGTTTCTCAAAGTTCTCCGGCAGCTTGTTAAACAGCTTCAATGCCATGGCAGAGAAACGGCGTTGTGTGCTTGTTAGGCGTGTTCTCGTTATATCTAACTTGGTAGAGCCACGTGTAGCGTGGTAGTGGACATCGCCTCTGGTTGTAAGCTCGTTCCAAGTTCTTCTTGACATGTACCAATGAGGATAAGATATACATAGAGTGGACTGTAGGCACGCCTAATCATACTGTTAAACCGATTAATTAAACATAGGCTACTAACCTTGGATAGAAAAAAGGGACCCTGGAAATTTGTTAAAATAAGTTAACTGCCTGTTAAGTTCAAAATAAGGTGCAGGCTTGTTGAAAAAAAGATTTAATACAGACTTAGTTTGGTGACTGTGATGGTTTTTTTGTAAGCCTAGTACCTTATTGTGGGTTTGGGTTAAAAGTGCTTTTAGAGATAAGCCTATTAAATAATATGTTATATTTTGCAAATCTGTTGTTTGCTTCATCAGTTTTAAAATACTTCCAAACTTAAGAAGACGTTATCAAGAGTTTGTCACAATTTATTACATAAAAACAACAACTACTTTTACATTCTTGTAATAAACTAATCCACTTATTATTTACAGACAAAACAAGTTTAATTATTCACATCAACATGTAAATTTTATTAGAGAAATCCGACTAAAACAAAGCCCATTATTAAATATCGAAGAAACTAGACAGACTTTAATAGACTTTAACTAGACGGACGAAGCTAAACTACATTTAAACTTTCTCACCTCGTTCAAGAAAGAGAAAGACAAAAACATAATTGGTACGAACCACTGAACATACAAACAATAACAAATAAAAGCCCTTTTTGGTTTGCTGAATGAAGGCTTGGCTGTTTGTCATGTAGCCATGTAGTCACATCCATCAATAAATAAATTTTACCCGTTAACTTGAAATTTGAAATAGTGGTCTTGTGCAGTGTTGCCGTTGCCATTTGTCATGGCGGTTACAGATCAAATGCAATGTGATTCGTCAAAATCATGAGTACCTCAGCATTTAACCATTGGACATAAACATATTAATCCTAGATGGGTATCACACGTAAATTTTGATGTAGGGTGAGATATTTTTAGCATCACACCCTCAACCGACGCTACCTTCCTTCCTGCAGTGCTCTCAGCAGTCATTTGCTTTGTGGTGGCTGCTTGGTTGGGTCCTAGTGTGTCTCTTTATTTCCTTGCGAAACGGTTCCTTGGAACGCATACGTCAAACTTACGTGTCAATACGCTTTGTGTATAATAAAATGACTGGCAGTACGTCAAATTTACGTTTTGATACCTTTAGCGTAACACTGTATGATGATGCCTTCCCTTACTGTATGGAATTCCTATGTACGTCAAATTTTCGTATTAATACCCTTAGCGTCATGCTGTAGGACGATAACTTTCTAGGAGGGTTAATTCAGCCACTGACTGGACTGGACTGAGTCAATCAGTTAGAGTGAACTTGACAGAGTTTGTGGTTTGAGTTGTTACATTCAGTACTGTTTATGTTGCTTCTGTATTTCCATAGTTTGTACAAAACAAAGTCAAATAAAGAACTCTATGAATTAAATAAAATAATCTTGTGACTTTGACTTGTAACTATTATTAATGTTACTATAGTTCGGCCGCTTAGAAAGCGACCTCCTCCAGCATTGGTTTAGCATTAGTGCGCAGGTCGTTTTCTAAGCGGCCGAACTATAATAATCAACATCAGATAATGATTGTTTTAAGGTGGTTTGTAATAATTTTGTTGAGTCAAAATAAATCATTTATTTTATCCAGTCTTTAGTAAGCTTGCATTCTGTCTTCTCCTTGAAGGTGGTGGAGCAATTGGTGTCCATGATTGCACCACTCTATCAGCAACTTAATAATCTTACACTGAAATAATCATCCTATAGCCTGCTATTTCTTTGCATTACCCAGTTTGCCATGTTAGTCAGTGTCTTTTGTTGTTGTTTACTTCCAGGTATTATCTCTTAAATTTAAACTTTGAAGAGCAAGTACTTGTTTCTGGGCTGATGAAAAAAGTACATCAGCCCTTCAAAAAGCCCTGAAAAAGTATCTGAGCAGTACCTCAAAGTTTGTTTGACTTTGGTTTCAGTCAAAAGACATTTTCATTTCCAACGGTTTTGGTAACAAACAAAAAAATAAATAATAATTTATCCTTAGTTGTGTCCACTTTTCGAGATGGTGTCTTCATGTCTGGCCCCTCTTCTATTCACAAAATATTAATATTATTAAAAATACCCCTGCCACAGCAAATCTGCCAACTAAGTGAATTCCCATTTTTCTGTTCTGTTGAGTAGTTCTTTCAGAGCTGTTTACTTTGAATTTACCCACCTAGGCTATAATATCAAGCCAGTTCGTAACCCTCTTATGATTAGTTTATTTTGGAGTAACTGATTTTGAATGTCTAGTCAGTTCTTTCAGCCCCTGTTGAAAGAAATCACTCAGATCAATTTATTGATCCGTAGCAGAATTAGTTCTTACAACCGTTCAACCGTTACAACCGTTCACTTTCTAGCAACCCATTTCTACCTGCTACTCAGTTTTACTCGGAACCGGATCCAATCTGTGTTGTTGTTGCAGCTGTTCAGAAAAGATCTGATCAGTGCCATGAAGCTGCCAGACTCGGAGCCACTGGGGGCTGATGAATACTGGACCATCTCGGACCAGTGGAAGCAGGAGTGGGAGCGTGGCGTGCAGGTTCCCGTCAACCCAGACTCTCTACCTGGCCCTTCCGTCACCGTAATCAGCCAGCATCACCGAGGGTTCAACGACTTCCGTCTGTGAGTATTAAAAAAGTCCATGTCAAATAAACATATAGTAGAACCTCAATTAACCGGGTGTGGATCAACCGGGAGGCGAATCAACCGTGGTCGTCAATAGATGCCTCTAAAATTAGGTTACATAACCTCAATGTCCACGATCCTTTGATGAAATATGTTTCTTTAAACTAGTGGCCAATTATTATTTTTCAGCAGGCTCCCATATTATTGCTTTTGAAACAACACAGTTAATTTGACAAAAATAAAATAAGACAAAGAAATAATATAGATTGTTAGCTTCAAGATCAAACTATCCGCTTGCACTGACAATCGTCTGCCCCTTACACATCTGTCTGCTGTGTGCTTGCTATGTCTCAACAGTTTGTGGTTGGGCAATCAGTAACCATGATAACTTTAGTAGCCTTTTGTTGGGGTAAGAGCTTTTCAATATGTTCTAACTTCATTTGGTAATTGCTTAGAAATGTCAACACTATTTTTGTTTTAGGCCTAAAAACAAGTACATCCGCATCACAAAAGATGAAAGCTTCAGATTCGACGAACACCATCTCTCCAACATGCCAGCAAAAGCCGAGAAAGCTTGTTCTTACGATCTTGACGAATGTGATATTGCGTGGCTTCGGATATTGAACGGAGAGCGGGCCTCAATGGGTAAGTTCACAATTGAATTATAAGCAGACCTACGTATTATACGTACAATGTTATACGTACTGTAAGATCAATAATTTATCTAGGTTTCACTAGATGGTTTAAGTGTTAGTTAGGCCTACTTAGTTTGTGTAAAAAAAATTACTTAGCTTTAAGTTTATTTTGAGTGATGATAAGTTTAAATGGTATTTGAGGTGTGCACATTTTCCATAACCTTAGTCAAAACAAGTTTCCATGACAATTTATAATCGGAAATCTGATCTCGTGTTCAGATGAGAAAGTAAGTACCTTATGATAACAAGACTCACAAACCCAGTCAAAAGCTCATAAATCACAAAAGAAACACCACACACAGAGAACTGTGTAAAAAAAACCAAGAAACAACAAATCCTAAAAAACTACTATTAAGTTCGATTTATTAGTTGTAAGGCAAACACAATGAATATACTTTTGCACAAGATGGTGGCTCAAGAGAGTCTGAGGTCACGTATTTGTCTGTCAAATGGGGTTAGCAATGGCGACAGAAAAAGGAGACCACCTGTTAAACTTCAACAAACAACATGGAGAAGTAATGTACAAAGAAGTTAGGAAAAGGGGCAATGTAAACAGGACATTAACATATTCACTTAATGTTTCTCATGTACCTTGCAAAGAGTTAACATGCTGTTTAATTTTTGGACAGGTGTTTCAACAACTTGAAATAGAATCTGTAAGATTGAGTTATGAAATCAAACAAAGTAAGTAATTGACTCTTTGTACAGGTCTTCAGCCAATCCGAGAAGATCAGTTGGAGAGGGTGGTTGAAGAGTTGGAGATCAGATGTTGGGACAAAGTCCAAACCATCGTCAAGCAGGAAGAGGGCCTTGGCATTGAGTTTGATGAAAACGTCATCTGTGATGTCTGTCGTTCTGTAAGTAACATCTGTTTTACTTTATAATTTTATTCTGTTTTTAATATTGTGTTCTGAAATGAAGGTGCTATATTTTACAGTTGCCTTCAATATCCTTTTAGTTTAGCTCTAGGAAAAAGTCATGTATGTGTAGTCAGTGGTTGACATCAGCGTGCTTGGCTCAATCCAACTACGCTCATTTGCATTTGAAACTCGTTACAACTTATGTCAAAGGAACATTATGTCTAATTATATCCATACTCAAAAATCTGAACATCACTGATTTCAAACAAATTGGGTTACTAAAACCTCCTAAATATATTATTAAAACCTCTGGTGAACTGATGCCTGGTTCCAAAGAGATTAGATTTCCTCTAGTTTAGCTAGGAGAAAATTATATAGAAATAGCTCAAGCTATTAAGTTGGCAGTCCTGCTTCCTTTACTCCATAACCAATCAGCTTAAGCCTATTGCATTTATTTTAGCCTATTGTGATTGTGAACAAGGCATAACCAATGTTCAAGATTAATTTATATTCATGGGAAAATAGGCCTAAGTATTGTATTTTTGATCTTACCATTTCATACAACCTGTAGATGATTTGTTAGGTACTAACAGTAGGCCTACTGGTATCTCAAAAACTTAATTACAAACCTTTTTGGCATAAAAAAAATTATTTACTTTCAGTTTATTACCATACTATCTACCTACCTCATCTTCAAATTTACAAAAACAATATGTTAAATTATTAACAGTAAATTTCCAAGAAATGTGTATGCTACAGCTACAATACAACAATATATATCAGCAGTTTTGTAATGGAGTAAAGGAGGCAGGGCTGCCAACTTATGAGCTTATTTTCTCCCTTAAGTACTTATACTTAACACTCTCTTATGTTAAGAGTACGTTTGACTCTGTACTTGTAATTTAGGTTATTTAAAGACTAAACATCACTGATATTCTTTCTTAATTTTTGGACTTCTTCTATTGAAGAGAAATTTCTGGTTGAAGTCGCAACTAATACAATCTTCAGTGTGGCCAATCACATAAAAATTTAGACACAAAGCTTCTCTAGCTTAACTCTAACCCTTTAAAAGATTTTTAATTAGCCACATAGCTTTTCCAATATAATTCAACATACCTAAATCAACCCCACAAACAATCAAAAACGTCCGTACTTGTTACAGCCGGACTCTGAGGAAGGCAACGAGATGGTATTCTGCGACTGTTGCAACATCTGCGTACACCAGGCCTGCTACGGCATCACTGCTATCCCCGCGGGCTCGTGGCACTGTAGGACGTGCGCGCTGGGACTGCGGCCCGAGTGTGTGTTGTGTCCCAACAAGGGAGGAGCCATGAAGTGTACCCGGTCTGGCCACAAGTGGGCTCACGTGTCTTGCGCACTGTGGATCCCAGAGGTCAGCATCGGATGTGTCGAGCGGATGGAACCCATCACCAAAATCTCCAGTATACCGGTGAGTGGTTAAGTTTCACTGTTATCGCTGAGTATTGAGAAAGTACTTGGCTTAATAATACACTATGTTAGAATGGATACACAACTAACCTACACAAAAAATTAACGGGGATTTCACAACGGCGTGTAGTTTTGTCTTACACTGCTGTATTATTATAATTGTGAAGTAGTAGCAGACAACTGCCATCTTGATTTTTCCGATAAAATTATTGTGCTTGTTAATAATAATAATTTCTTGCTATAGTTTTTTTAATTTTTTGCTCAGTTTTTGTTGCTATCAATTCCGTGTTCAAAATATAAGTTATTAGTATATTTTAGTGTTTCACTGGATTCAATTCCTTCAGAAAACAATGTGTTATTTGACAAATTATTTTTACAAGAATTGAGATGATGAACAAATCTTGTCCTGTACTGTCCTATGAACTGACATTATAGTCCCAATCATCCCTATTTTCTAGTCATGTTAAAAACGTGATTATTTTGCCTGACAAAAAAAATCATCAATTACTATTTTTATTCGATGAGGGTCAATACATTCAGAGTATCTTTTGTTTTTCTAGGAAACGGTTTCCTATTAAATGAAAAACAACAGCATTGTAAAAAACAGGCCTATGTTTAGTAGTCAGATTACAAGATAGGGCTCTTGCCAGCAGGCTTACCTGAGACATATAAACATCATAGTGATGTGTGGGTTACAGCAAAGTCGGTGGGCCCTGATTTGTGTGCTGTGTCGGGAACGTGTCGGAGCTTGTATACAGTGTTCAGTCAAGACCTGCAAGACAGCCTACCATGTGACCTGCGCCTTCAAACACGGCCTCGAGATGAGAGCGATCATTGAGGACGAGAATGCTGACGACGGCGTCAAGTTAAGAGTATGTAGCCTTTATATTCTCCCAGTAAATTAGTAAGTTTATTATTTGCATAAATTTGAATAGTTGAAACAGGAAAATGTATTTTTTACCAAATTCTGTTTTTAAGTATGCACCAACATTTGTATCACAGCTCTAACTCATCATCAAAATGGATGACCAGGATTTTTGCTTCCATAAAGCCATTGTCTATATAGGCCTACTTATTCAGGGACTAGAAGTTAACTTTCTTGGGATTCAAGCGATTCACACAAGAAAAGCACATTAAACCAACAAAAACATGTTACTTTATATTAATGATCACTGGGTATGGTTCTAGTATCTATCTATTTATTAATAGGCAAGCATGTTTCTTTAAAACCTTTTTTCTCAGCTCGCGTGCATCGCAGGGAAAATCTACGCATACTGTTGGAAAGATATTTTCCTGTAGATGTGCAGAATGCATTTAAAAATTAAAATAGGCTAACAAATAAGCACAAAAAATTAATTTAAAAACTTCAAAAAATTAACATGGACCATATGGGTTGCCATGATGGTGACGAAATAACAACAAAATGTAAACAGAAAATCAAAACAAATTGAAGAAATTCCAATCACATGCTTAATTTACAGTGTGGGGAGAAAATAGAGAAGTCTGTACATTAATTATTTTTGGTCGAGTTTCGACCACAGGACGACCACTAGTTACTTTAATTGGTTGAGTGGAGACCATCAGCCACAGTTCCTATGCAGGAAGGAAATTTTGGTACATACTTTAAATTTAAAACAGTTCTGTTGGCCAATCATAATATTATACAGGGTGAGTTTTAATTGTCCCCCCCCCCCCCCCCAACTGTTTTCTACATTTTTTCAAATATCAATCCCAGACCACTTCCAAACATTGTTGCGTAGTAAGAGTAAGTACTTCATTTTGACAAGGTGGTCATTTCCGGCCGCCATCTTGGATCCGCCATATTGGAAATAGGTTGGCAACGACTGGTAGTGTATACTTATCTTTATCTAGCACTATTTTGAGATTATGATCTTAGTTTGTAAATGCACAATGTTAAAATGGGCTAAAAAATAAAGTTTTAAAAAGGCCCCATAACTTTTGAATGATTAAAGATTTTTTTTTAAACGGTTTGCGGCATTGTAATCAGAGTAAAAATCTAGTTCGAAATAATGGGTCACAACCCCACCTTTACATTTGAAAAAAATATTTTGCATCCAATATGGCGGATCCAAGATGGCGGCCAGAAATGACCACCTTGTCAAAATGAAGTACTTACTACCCAACAATGTTTGGAAGTGGTCTGGGATTGATATTTGAAAAAATGTAGAAAAAAGTTGGGGGGGGGGGGGACAATTAAAACTCACCCTGTATAATATCCTGGTCTTTTACTTTTCTCAGTTATAAAAATTTGTTTTAACTTGAGTGTGGATAGACAAGGATACAGATTATTTTTATCTCTCCTAGACCAGATAAATATACCTGAGAGTTGGGTCAACTTAAGGGTACGGTAACATTGATTAAAATGGACAAGAAAACGTGCATCTAATGCTCAAATAAACCCACTGTAATTTTAAAAAAATTCAAAAGTAGTTAATATTTTCTTTATTTTCTAATAAATACTAAAAATTTAATTTTTTGTGAATAATTCTACATCCAAGTTTTACTTGAGGATTTAAAAGTATGCATGAAAATAGTTTTCAAGGCCCAATGAGAAGTATAGCTTCTATCAATGTCTACTATTATTTGACCATTCTGCATAAACTATTATAAGTTAATCACAATTACAAATTCTTTTTTCAGTCTTACTGTCAAAAACACAGTGTCAGTAGTAGTAAAAAGGACAAAAGTGGTTCAGCCTCTGAAGACGAAGAGTGTAAGAAGAAAAAGAGGAAAGACATGACATCTGAAGAAAAGAATCAAGCAAGAGCTGCAAAGTAAGTACAGTATATATGGTGTAGAGAAAGAAAGTTTACAAAAATTGATTCAGTTTTTGTGGTCTTTCTTTCCACTTTTTCCCCTACGCCAGTGGCATTTTGATTTCAAGTCAATGTGAGATTAAAGGTTTTTAAGGGAAAGTGGTGCAAACCCATTGAAGTTTTGTGGGTGTGCTGGGGATTGAACCCGTCCCTCCCGCACCGAAGTCCAAGACGCTAACCACTAGGCTAGCAACACACCCACACTTTTTACACTTGAGAAAGTCCCCCGGTGGACGAAAAATTGTGTTTTTTAATCTTCTTTGTGTTCTATGGCCTTGTACTTCTTCTAAAGTAAGCTAGCTGCTGTCACCCTTTATTCTACAATTGAAAATTCTAGATACTAGAATTAACTAGCTTACTAGTCAGTTCTGTGCTGGTCTTAGCAACTTCTATGTCTCCAATAAGGCCAAAATAAGTCCATATCTATGTTTATAAAAAATTAGATTAGACCTATGCTCTTGATTTAGAGTTGACCTCAATCATGTTTTTATTATTTTCAATAGGGATGGACAAGATTGTACAATAATAGCTCAAGACGGGTTGAGTAAAAATCATTGCATATGGAAATTTGTAAATACTTAATCAAATTTCCGTCTTTATGGCACTTTTCTTTGTCATAAATCTGTGATCGTGATACTATTATTATTATCTTCTACTATCATAGAGACATCATCATCACTCACCATACCTTCGAAGTAAAGAACATCGTCTGCAATCACAGTGAAATTATTCAACAACGACATTATTGTCATCTTTTCTTGTTGGTAAGAAGAATTATTCCAAATTTTAGAAGTCATTTGAGGGTCTTCTACAGCCCTGGGACCCTAGCTAACCTGGCCAGACTGCATTACAGAATGTCAGAGTACCTGCCACACAGAAATTTGGGTTTTGAACAATATTCGAGGATCTTCCTGAGCAATTTTTAATAAATAATGTCACAGCAGAAAATTTTGTTAATGTTATTCTATGTCCCAATAAAGTATAATGAAATATTTCATACTAATGAAAGACACACTGTTGGCGGACCCTTTTACTGATCATACACACCATTCAAAGATATATTTTTAAGCGTATGAATCTCATTGACATGATCACTGTTTGCAGGCTGCAAGAGATCGAAGCTGAGTTCCAGAAGCACGTGAACGTGACGGATGTGACACATGCTCGCGACGAGGTAGATCAGGAGGGGGTGGTCGCAATCTACAACTACTGGGTGTTGAAGCGACGCGCCGGCTACAACAAGCCACTGTTGGCACCTCGCTCCGAGGACGTAGACCTTCTCACTAAACAGCAGGAGCAAGCGGATGTGGAGAAGATGAGAATGTTCGTACAGCTGCGACAGGATTTGGAGAGGGTATGTCGTCTGTCATTGGTTATTTCAGTTTGAACCCCATTATCTTGATCCTAGTTTAATTTGGGAAGGTTTTACATTGAATAACAGCTACTATGTCATTTATTCCTTTTGGCAGTTTTGTAGTCTTTTTTAATTATTTTTTGATACTGAGCTGTATCAAACTTTTATCCTAATAGTAGAGATGTGCGAGTACTCGAGATTTCGAGTTCGAGTCGAGTACGGCCTTGAAACTCGAGCTTATCTTTGAACTCGGCAGTTTCGAGTCGAGTTTGGTTTAAAATTGTAAAAAATCAATATTTGCTAAAATGTAACTTGTGTTTACATAAAATGCTTTGTAATTAATTTGTATTACTGTAGATTCTACAATAGTACAAATATTTCTACAGTGTAGAAATAACCAAGAGGTAGTTGTCCTAACCTATTTTTATAGCTGTCACGACAGAATAGGTCAACTCCAAGCAGTCGCCGGCGACTGACTGGCAATGGCATAATCTGGACTTGACACAGAATGACATGATCGGTAGTGTTTTGTTTTAAAGTACTGTTCCACAATAGAAAATTCCACTACTGAACTGTTACGTAAGCAATAAATCTATGGTTAAAAAAGTCGATTTGAATCATCAAAAATATAATTTGAACTAGCTGTGTACCCGTTCTACGCACGGGGATCTTATAATATTCAGTTGAAACCTTCTTATATAAAGAACAGCAGTTGGTTTGCATATTTTAAGATATGCTGGCCAAACTATTATACATAGCTTCATTTTATGTTGTTTTTTGTTGTTCCGGATCGGTATGACAATCAATAAAAGGTTAAATTACCTCTGTGTCTGCCGGTCGATCCTATAACGGTAGGCTTACTTTTATTTTTACTATCTGATCTCGTTTGCATGGCTCAATCACGTCCTGGTTGAAGTTCGTTCGCTACGCTCACTCACCTGTATGTTGGAGCTCGTTCGCTGCGCTCACTTTCCTTCAGGTTAGCTCGTTCGCTACGCTCACTTGCCTTCAGGTTAGCTCGTTCGCTACGCTCACTCGCCTCCAGGTTGCAAATTAGCTGTTGTCATAAATGTAAAAGAAATAATAGTGCTAGTGCTGCACCCTGTTGGTAATCCTTGTAACTTTAATGCTATTGAACATCACAGAACAGAACCAACTTGTTTAATTGAAACAGCTGTTAAGATTCAATAATTTCATTTCTCATAAGGTTAACATGGGCTTCCAGAAATTCCACGTCAAAAATCGACAAAAACTTGATTTTCAAGGGTTTACTGTTAAATATCTAACTGTCTCATATTCGATGAAATACGTCTAAAACCATCTCATATATGTATAGTATTTGGAAAATAAGTTTCAGGCGGGACAGTGCTATAGTTATTGAGGAGTAGTTGTAATAAAGTGCGTATTTTAGCGTTACCAAGAGAATGACAGATAGACAGACAGACAGACAGACAGACAGACAGACAGAAATTGAGATAAGGTTTGATTCGGTTTCTCTGACCTATGAAATGTAAAAATAACCAAAAAGTTCATTATTCTAAGCAATGTACAGACAAAACTCTAATTTTATTTATATAGATTAACCACGATTATTTAGCATTGATAATACAATCTGCAAGGGACCAGGAGAAATATTATTCAACTAGATTTAATACCATGATTTGCATTTTTATGTCAAAATACAACATTGCGCAATCATAATGTTTTGGGTCATCGACCTTAATAACGCATCTGTTATAAATTGTTGTTCCCGTGGTTGAAAATAATTATTCTGTAAACTTGTAAAACATTAGATAATTCATAAATAAGTATAAAATCATTCATAAAGACAATAGTAGCACTCCTAAAAAGGGATTTAAAGAAAACAGCACAAAAAAATCATTATAATTTTCTCGGTCTTCCATTTTTTCTTGGGGTTCTAATGTGCATGGAATACAATTGATTATAGTGAGTTAGGCCTAAGTCTAGGTTTCTTTTGATTTCTATAACTACTATTGTATGAGCCTATTACATTATTCAGTACAATTTTCAATCTACAATAATTAATTGTTGTGTTTAACAGTATAGGCTAGGCATATTAGGAATATAAGTGGCAGTTAGCGGAAAGTTTAGGTACAGTCCTAATCATCACTTTTCTTTATGTTTTTTGGGTCGCTGAACACGAATATGAGGTTTGCTGACAGATATTTTGTCCGGAACATTGGTTATTTTGTGAAAAACCTTAAAATTTGGGCACTTTTTTTGGTTTTTCGGGCAAATCTCGGTAAGTATGGGTTTTTGAGAAAATCCTGCTTTGTAAAAATAAAGATGACAAAATTTACTACAAGTTTCCTATATAATGTTTGTTTCTACGACGAACCGATTCGCCACTAGAGCACACTAAAAAAGGCAAGAAGTACAAAAAATTAAAAATATTGCTAAATGCTGCCGTTTTACATTAGGTTTCCATGGAAACAACCCATGTTACGATAATTTTAACCATTTATTCATGATAACAAACTGAAACACACTTAAAAATACCCCCGCCACAGCAAACCTGCAGACTAAGCGAATTTCCATTTCCCTAATTGTATTTACACTGAAATGCCTCCTTAGAAATATGACATTTATTCCCTATTTAAATAAAAGTTTAACGAGTACCTAGGTTTGCTGCAACAGGGAGGGTAAAAAGGTGTTTTTTTGTAAAATGTAATAATTTGGTACATGAAATGAATACATTTTCAAAATTTGATCAAAATATGTTCATAAACAAGCAAACTACAACAGTTTACTTAGTCGCAATAAGAATAACATGAGCATTTTAAATTTACAGATTTTTGGAATTTTCTCCGTACCCATTAGGCACATAACAACGCTTTAATATACTAAATTATTTGTTTTTTTAAGCTCTCCAAAATGATATGGAATGAAATCGCTAAATTTTAAGTTTATAGGGTCAAAAATAGGAAAAACTAATTTTTTACCCCATAAAACCCCCCATAAATCCCTGTTCCCATAGTCCGATCATGCTGGGCAAAACCAAAAATGAAAAAACCCTAACCGTTTTACAAAGGTTTTACATTGGGTTTCCATGGAAACAACCCATGTTACGATAATTAGAACTATTTATAGAACTATTTATTCATGATAATGAACTGAAACACACTTGATAAATCTATGCCAAGATGTATGACTGACTGCTGGAACATTTCCCGTTCCCACAAAACCCCCATTTATTTTCTCAGCACAGGGATGTTGCTGGCCACAAGGTTGACTGCTATAGTGATTGAGAAAAAAGGATGAAACACGTTTAAAGAGTTGTAGATAACTATTAACTTTGGTAACGTCAAATTCAGACGAGTAGACCGTGTCCAGCCACTTGCCATAGAATAACGCGATGAAAGTAGAGAATTCTTACCCGTATACCCCAACACATTGTTTCAACTTATCAGCATCGCTAAGAATTCTGATGAAGAACTAAAACACTTCTTGTCCTACGAACTGGGTCCATACTCTTTCTCGTTGTTTGATAACAACGGTTTGCACAAAGAACAAAATCAAATCTTTAAAGGCCTAAAGCCCCTGTCCCCATTGAAAACAATCACTTCCATGGCCAAGTGTAGTATGTTATTGATGGTGGGTTCCTACTACACAAAAGTTATGACCAGAGCATCGACCTTTCAACCATAAAAAACCAAGCATCAACCAAGAAAAACTTAATCGACAACATACTCACCACTCCTTGCCTTGCTATAAAGAAGAAAACTGTAGGCAGCTGAGAATATTCAAAGATAAACTTGGTCCTCAGTTTCTTACCCTTGAGGAAGCCTTAGAAGCAAATGAGGATGTGGAAGAAAATGTTTTTTCTCTCATCTTGGGCCCATAAAAAAATGGATGGAATGCCAACCTTCAACCCGAAGAGAGTGAATTACATGATCCTACCAACCAACCTATTCATGGGGTTATTAACATTATAAAAAGAAAGATTGTCTCCATTTTCCACAATTTAATTCTAAAAGACGGGTATTTATTTCAGGTTTAGTTTTGTGGTCAGAAGACACACTAGTTAGTTTATTAGTGAATTTCCCCTATAGGGAATAAGCTATTACCGTATTACTCATGGTAAGACCTGGACTCGGGACACTTTATATATGTGTCCGTTAGGTCGAGAACTCGTCAGAAATCATCAGATTTTGATGAAAATTGGGACAAACGTATAAACCTACGTCTATTCAAACGAGTTCGCGAACCAGCATGATTGGACTATGGGAATAGAGATTTATGGGGGGTTTTATGGGGTAAAAATTGGTTTTTCCTATTTTTGACCCTATCAACTTAAAATTTAGCGGTTTATTTCCATACCATTTAGTAGAGCTTAAAAAACAAATAATTTAGTATATTAAAGCGTTGTTATGCGCCTAATGGTTACGGAGAAAATTCAAAAAATCTGTAAATTTACAATGCCCATGTTATTTTTATCAAATTTGGACAATGCATTCATTTCATACCAAATTTTTACATTTTACAAAAAACACCTTTTACCCTCCCTGTTGCAGCAAACCTAAGTACTGGTTAAACTTGTATTTCCTGATTGGATTATCAGGGTAATGGAAATTCGCTTAGTCTGCAGGTTTGCTGTGGCGGGGGTATTTTTAAGTGTGTTTCAGTTTGTTATCATGAATAAATAGTTAAAATTATCGTAACATGGGTTGTTTCCATGGAAACCTAATGTAAAACGGCAGCATTTAGCAATGTTTTTAATTTTTTGTACTTCTTGCCTTTTTTAGTGTGCTCTAGTGGCGAATCGGTTCGTCGTAGAAACAAACATTATATAGGAAACTTGTAGTAAATTTTGTCATCTTTAATTTTACAAAGCAGGATTTTCTCAAAAACCCATACTTACCGAGATTTGCCCGAAAAACCAAAAAAAGTGCCCAAATTTTAAGGTTTTTCACAAAATAACCAATGTTCCGGGCAAAATATCTGTCAGCAAACCTCATATTCGTGTTCAGCGACCCAAAAAACATAAAGTAAAGAGATGATTAGGACTGTACCTAAACTTTCCGCTAACTTTCCTATTATGCCTAGACTAGTAAGGTAGGCTACTTGTAGGCCTATTTAAGTACTTTATTTTTAACATACATTTTGACAGAATGTTTGTTTACAATTAAGATACAAGATTAAAAAATTTATTTTTCTTTTACCCACTGTCAAACCATTGGAAATTTTGTAGGCCTACTGTTACAAAAACCACACCAACTAAGAATAATGGTAATAAACTTACAAAACTAAAGGTGAAAAGGTAGGAAATAAAAGGTAAAGTTTTAGAATAAATCTCTTTATTAAACTTTATATTGTAATTGCAACCTTAATAACTAATATATGCTAAGTATTAAGTAATTTTAGCCAAGTATTATGGAAAGTAAATAAAAGAAACGTCTTATAACTTATAACACTTAAAACATATATTTACGCTTATACTGTTACTCACAAGACGGTAAATATACAAGAACGATGGTAAGTGGTGATCGATTTCGATTGGACACTCCAATCATCATCATACCCAATAGGCGAATGACGTCAGATATTGGGTATGATGATGATTGGAGTGTCCAATCGAAATCGATCACCACTTACCATCGTTTTTGTATATTTACCGTCTTGTGAGTAACAGTATAAGCGTAAATATATGTTTTAAGTGTTATAAGACGTTTCTTTTATTTACTTTCCGTAAATTTAATAACACGTACAATGCTGATCAAGAAGTTACCAAGTATTATGCAATATTACTTATCAATAGGGATTAATGTATTTAATGTATTCAATTACTCGACTCGACCTGAAAAAACTGTGCTCGCACATCTCTACCTAATAGATAATATTTAATGAGCCAGTCGCCGTGTACAAGGTGTGAAAATTCTATTTTCACTCTTAGTTTTTATTGATTGTCAATAATTGTCCTTACACTTTGGCTTGGTTAAAATCAATTTGGCTTATTCGACAGCAATCAGTAATTTACGCCAGCCCACTCTTTCAATAGCTTACTTAAAAATGTTAATTTTTTCTTTATAAACTAGCTACAACTTTTAACATAAATGGATTGTAATGTTTTGTTCTATCAATAGTCAATGGTGGAATACAGGGGATTTTTGTGTAAAATTATAAATTCATATACTTAAAAACATTAAGTAGAGAGAATGATAACAAGAGATTATACTAATACCTAACCTAAAAACATGTCTTATAAAAACACAGTGTTAACTTTGAAGATATTTCAAGCTACCTAATAAGTTGTTGATATCAAGTATTCAAATTCCATTAATGGTGAACCAAAATCCATTATTTGATTACTAATTCATCACAATCCATTCTCTACTCTACACTTTGTTTATCCTCTCTATACCACGTACATGTACAATCTATACTAATATGGTAAAATGGTTAGTTCATGGTACTAGAAACTGCCTGAAAAAAAGATTAACTAAATTTACATTATTTGTTATTTAATTTAAACTAAAAATTGATTCAATTATAAATTTAAGTCGTATGATGAACTTTTTACTTGTTATTGTTATACCTTATACCTTAAAGTTAATGCTAACTTAAATTAATTTTCAGGTTCGCAACCTGTGCTACATGGTTAGCAGACGAGAAAAGTTGTCCCGCTCTTTCTTCCGGCTCCGAGAACAGACATTCCACAAGCAAGTGTCAGTCCTTACGGAGCCAAGTTACACTCTCAGCAGCACAGAGTTGACAGCTGTAAAAGAAGCTAACCACGGGCCTTCCATATATGACAGGATGTATTCCCATGCTAACGCTCCAGAACTGAGCACCGACTTTGACACCGTCCTGGCAAGAATCGCTGGTATCGCTTCCCCTACACCTGAAGACAAAGGAAAACTCGACTTAAATGGGTTAGTCAAATTGAGTAAGTCAGATAATCCTTATAAGAAAATGTACTTTAACGGAGGCGTTGTACGTCGCAGAAGTATGTATGGAAGCATGTCCAGTGGAAGTGAAACCGACAGCAAGTTGAGGCTACATAGAATGGATATAGACAGCGCGGTCTCAAGTGGTGATGACAGAAAATCGAAGGTGAACATTGCAACGACCTCAAAGAAAAACTCATTAATGAACAAAGAAAAGAAATTGAGTAAGAAAAGAGCTGTGTCTCGTGCGGCTGTTGACTCTTCCACTGAAGACGAAGTGAGCACCAAATCCAAACCATCAAAAGCTAAATGGGAATCGCCTAGGAGCAAATCTCTAAGGCAGATGGAAAAAGAACTTACGGATAAGTCCGGACCGAGCGATGATAGTGATGAAATAATGACTGTTAAAACTAGTAGCAAGAAAGATTCCCAAAAAATCAGTGGAATTTATTCTGATAGCGATTCTGAACCCTCCGCTCTTGATGAAGACACAGCTCCCAGTGACTCACAACAACTTACGATGCGAACAAAGGCTGCAATGAAAGAGTTTTGTGCTGGTGGTCAGCAGAGTAAGAATAAACGAACTAAAAAAACAAGTTTGAGATTACAGAGGAATGAGAAGGATGACGTCAAAGATGAGAGTTCTGCAGATGAATACCAAAGAGAGAAAGAAAATATCAAAGTATCCAAGAAAAAGAGTTCTACTGAATCTACACCTACTGAGTTGATTGTCCCACAAAGACAAGCTGCCAAAAAGGCAACTGAAAGTATGCGTGGTAACCAAGTAAAAACTAAGCCTGATGTTGCTGCCCCAGACCAAGATTCTCCACCTAAAGATGTGTCTCCTAGTGAGGAATCTAAATTAAAAACTAATAAAAATAAAAACAAAGACAATAAAGATCTGAAAAATATTAAAGATGCTAAACTAAACAATGATGTGTATGAATTTGATAAAGAAACTGGTGATACTATTGATATTCTCGCTTATGTCCCTCAACGCCAAGCAGCTAAAAAAGCAGCTGAACACATGAAAAGTGGAAGAATACCAGGTTCACAGAAACAACCTTCAACACCAGATCCAGATATAGAAAACAAAGGGAAAGCACCAGACTCCTTAAAGAATAAGAAAGAAACAGACACTATCAAAACCAAAAAAGATGTTGAAAATGATAGAACTCAAAAACAATCAGTAAAATCTCCTGAGAAGAAAGGAAGACGAACATCCAAATCTTCCGTATCAACATCGTCTTCCTCAGGAAGCTCTTCGTCTGATTCTTGTACAACAACATCAAGTTCTGATAGTGAGGATACAGATTTAAGTCCAAAAAAGACAAATGATAAGAAAAGCTTATTTGAGCCACCTGTCCAGGTTAAAATTCACAGACAAGATAGTCAAGATAAAAAATCTAAATCTCCAGAAAAGAAGATTCAACCCAAAAAACCGGATACGCCCTTTCTTGACAAGGGACAGCAATCCGCTGAAAGCAGTTCTTCAACCCCTTCTAGTTCAGAATCAGACAATGACTCACCCACAAGGAGGACATTGTCACCCTCTCCAAAGAAATCTGCTGATACTGTCTTGCAAAGAAAGGCCTCTGAGGTTAAACCCCAAGAACAACAAAGAAACAAAGATGATTCCTCTACAAAGTTGGCTGCCTCAAAGAAACTCAGGAAAACGCCCGATAAGAAGCTTAAAACTTCCGACGGGCGGCCTGAGCTTCAATTTCAGCAGCCGCCTATTGAAAGAGAGGAATCAACCCGATCCAAAAGTAAACCTACATCACAAGATAGGAAGACTAGATCAAGTTCAAGTGATAGACTCAGACAACTTGAAGCCAAACATGGAGATACTTCTTTCAAAACCCATACCACAGTTACCAGTCTTAAAAGTCGAAGCAGGTCGAATACACCCCAAGGTGATGAAAAATCTTCAGTGGAAAGGACTTCTCGGTCGCCACAGAAAAAAGAACAGTCCAAGCGAGATAGAAGGGAGAGAAAATCAAGTGACATCACAGAGCATAGTCCGGAAAAGAAATCAGAAGAGTCTCGTGATGAAATCAGCAGGAAAGAGAAAAACAAGTCCCAACACATTACAACTGAGGGCCAGAAAATTAATAAGAAGGTAAGCTTACGAAATGAACACAATCCAAGCGCTGCTAAAAAACTTGATTTGGCTGATCAACAAAGTAAAAAGAATTCAGAAACATCTGAAAAGCTCACAACGAAAACAAAAGACAATCTTTTTGTCAAAAGAGATAATGACAGATTGGGGACTCATAATGATAAAAAGTATGCGGAAGAAAAAGCACATTTGAATATTTCTCAAGTAACACAGTCCTACCATAGTGATAAATTTGAAAAGACCGGTCAACAGAGATCACTTACGAGATCTCAAAAACAAAATGAAGATATTTCCAAAGATACTAATGAAGATAGCTCTGATGAATCTGATGGATCTTCAAGTTCAGAAGAAATTTGCATCGATGAAGTAGAAACAAAGACATCAGATAATATAGCAACCATTACAAAACTTACTGATGCAGAAGCGAGTAACAACAACATTAGAAATCTCAATAAAGAAAGGCACACTATTGATGAGATCAATGATGAACACATCCAAAATATTAAATCCAATACTCCATTTATTAAAGTCAGCCAAGATAAAGATAGTGCTAACATTTACTCTGTGGATGATTGTATAGGTCAAGCAGATATTGTCCTAAGTGATATTAATTTAAAACATCTAAGACCAGGCGAAAAAGAAGCGTATGATGGAGAACTACTTAATAGGCATCAATTTAAAAGAGATAACCATGATGCACATGAGTCCCAATTTACAAAAGGGGGTTCTACTTTTGAGAATGATTCGACATCAAGACACCACATTGTATCCAATCTTGGAAAAGATAAAAGTAATGACATTCATTCAGGTGACTTCCAAGTTGCAGATTCAGAAGCAGAACCAAAGAAGATAAGCTCAAGAAATTCATCTCTATCAGCTCCATCTTACCAACATCGCTCAATATTTTCACCTCAACAACAACCAAAAGATGCTGCTGTAGCTGATCTATTTGATTTTGGAAATGACATGCTAGCAGTAGATGAAACCGTCAATGATGATGGTTTTGGTTTGCCGCGAAATTCTGATGAAATTCTACGTGCTCAACCTTTGACCTTTTCTTTTTCAAATGACATTTTATTCAAAGAAGATTCAAAAGAAGACAGTGCCCGTGAAACTCTCAATCTTGTAGAAAAATTAAGATTAGAGTATGCCAAGAAAACAACCACCCAATCTGATTTGTCTGAGCCAATGACCCCTGGATCTGAGTTTGCTTCTGCACAACATGAAATTCCTGAAGATTCTAAGCAAGACTTGAATTTAGAGCCAATACCTCCTGAAACACCCAACCCTGTAGAAGCAGTTGAAAATGCAGACCCACCCAAAACTGAAATTGAGTGTTCAGTAAACGTAATAGAACCAATAGTCGAGCATCAGCCGAACATTGATATGGTATCTATGGACCAAAATATGATTCAACCCATTCATGACAAAAAACATGAAATCCCTCCACCTTATCATCAGGCAGATCCATACTCATACCAATCATGTGCAATGCCAATTGATGTTGACAAAGTTCCTGGACGAGACAAAGTAGATCGAAGCAACAGTGCACAAGCAGATGAGAGGTGGGTCCCTCCCAGTAATATTCCATCCCACCATTATGAGCCCATACCATCTCCTTATACTGATGTCCATGGAAGAAATAAATGGGCAGAAAGTGAAATTCTTCCTTCTAGACGCTCTTCTTCATCCTCAGCTTCCTCCACATCGTCTTCTTCCCATCGAGATGATGTGGATCCAGGGAAAAGAGAAGAACCATCCTACCATGATATACCTCCTCCGACTCCAAGTATACCTAATATGTTGCCTGAATTGGTGCAATACCCAACTCTACATACCATGGCATACGGTCCTTGTGCACTCCCAGACGGTCAGCCATATCATCCATACTCAGAGGCATCACAGTTTGTTGGTCCCGTGGGATTATTCCCTCCGCAAATGCCTTTCCCAGCTACAAACTTATATCCTTTTGCTGGAGCTTATCCTGGGGCGCATGGAATGCTGCCCAAAGTGGATGATACATTGCATATACCTCCAGCGCCTTGTGCTGCAGCATTTACATCCTCATCACATAACATGGCCCTAACTGCAGCAATGGTATCACCCAACCCACCTTTAACTCCGATGACGCCTTCCAACATTCATGAACCTCCAACACCTATGACTCCAGCACCATTTCCTGAACAATGCCGGCAAGTTCAACCAACTGAAGAATCTCCAGTTCAGAATATTGATTCTTATAACCATATTCCATCTGAAACTCAAGTCGAACAAGCACCACCTCCATCTCTTCCACCTCCACCACCTCCCCCTAAACCGGCCCCTGGTAAAAAGTCTCCTGCAAAACCAACTAGGTCTTCTGCAAGGGTTATTCAGCAACAGAAATCACCAGCAAAATCACCCGGAATATCACCGAGACAGTTAGAACCTCCCAAAACCCCTTCGAGAGTACGAGAGCCAGGCACCACCAGAGGTAGAGGGGGAAGAGGCAGCAGAGGAGGAGGAACCTCACGAGGTAGAGGAAGGGGTCGAGGTAGAGGAAGAGGTCAGATTCATCAACAGTACCACCATAATTCAGACCCGAATGCTATCCACAGTAAACTGGCAGGAACTGTGTATGACTTTGACTTTGATGATGACATCGATAATAGTTTGGAAAATCTGAGAGCGATGCGTGAGCGTAGACGTTCAACTGATATTCATGAAAGGAAATCATCTGATAGCTCATTTTTGTCAAGAGATTCTTCATCTTCTCCTAAATTTACTAGCCCTCATCACAATTCAAAACTTAAATCAAACTATTCAGCCGATGTTAGGGAACTCAAGCCTCCTACTCCTGTCAGTCGCCTGACTAACCACAATGAAGAGGAAAATGCATCAAGAGTGGGAATTGAAAACTTCCCTGATGTAGTACAACCTATGCTGCCAGGACCTGTAGATATGAGAACTTACAGTTCATACGAACAAACAAGTAGCAGCTTGTACCACGATAACCTCATCGGTGCTTTCTCATCTAACACTGCTGCTGAACATCAAGACTACAGCATAGACGATTTAGAACATCTAGCTCAATCTAACACTTCTCAGAACAAACCTCTGATTGAAAACAAAAAGGATGCTCAAGTACTTCCTCCGACTGACGCTCAAAATGAAATCACCACAAATATCGTAAGAGACCCAATGAACGACTCGCGCAATCAGCTAAAGGTAAAAATTAAAGGACCCTTCCTAGATGCCAACTATGCCTCAACTGTCGTGCCAGCTGCTCAACCTGTGTTGCCCCCGACCGCTCCAGACTCCAGTATATCATCTATGCCATCCTCCGTCAATGCCTCCGGACCATCCAACCTGAGACGGATGCGCAAGAAGGAACTCCTGAGGCAGTACTGGACACAAGAGAACATGGATGACCCAGCAGCTGCTGTAGCTACAGGTCAAACTGCCCCACCTACGGCCGCACCACCTCTCAGTAGAACAGTGATCACTATTCCGAAAGCCGTAGCATCTATGACTAGCATACCCACTCGTGAGGATTACAAGTTCTACAATGCCGGAATAGACACCAGCAACGATAAAAAACGCAGAAAAGATAAACCGTCCGATTTAGATTTTGATGAAGACACTGACAGGAGAAACAGCAATCTTTCTGTCGTGCCAGATAATCCTCATCCGTTCAAGAGAAGAGGCAGACAACCTAAAACAACAACTGTAACCACTCCCAAACTTAAGATCAAGTTTGGCACTACAAACTCTGTTGAATCCAGCGGTCCAGTGGCTCCAAGTAATGACGAGAAAAAGAATCTGAGAGAGAGGCCGCCAAAGAAGAGGTTGAGCAGTGTCCCGATGCCATCTGTGGAAGAATTAAAGAGAGAAAGTATGAAGTTTAGGAAAATGGTAATGGCCGACTTTGACGAAGAAGAGAAGCAAAAGAGCAAGGAGGTAGTCGGAAGTCGCAGGAAGAAGAAAGGAGATAAGAGTTTCACCGATGTTCCTAAAGTGAAAGTCATCACAGACGGAGAAACGCCCAAGTTGATCATTAAGCTCCCCAAGCGCAGTGACGACAGCGGCAGCGGGAGTGTACCTTCGCAACAGACAGTGGTCCCTAGTGATAGTCCACCTCCCCCCTCCCCCACCGCCGCCAGGACTAGTGAGTGTTCCGAGTTAGACAAAGTAAGGACGTCCAAAATAACTCCGATAAGGTTAAAATTTGCCCGGTGCGAAGAAGGTTACAAGATGAAGAAGGAGACTTTAGAACCTAGTAGTGAAGAGACACCTCCTGCAGTGCAGGCGCCGACCACGAGCACCCTCCCGCTCAGTCAAGACTGCGTGGTGAGGTGATGCTAGTGGCAATTTTAAGCAATTTAATAGGTTATATCAACGTTTTATTGTTTTGTTTTATCCGACAGTTTTATATACGTTGATAACTAGATGCGATCTGTTAACCTTCACTAAGTGATGGATTTACGGTTTACTCAAAGTGAGCCTGATGTGTACAGCCTTCGAATAAAGTATATAGCTACTGAAAAGTGATATGGATTTGTAAAATTGTACTTGTTATTATAATATTTATAAAACTGTGAATTACTAGGTCTGTCATGTAAAATTCCTCTTTTGTTTAAATGTATATTTGCACATTGTATGTAAATAAGGTTATGACGTTTTGACGAAAGTGCAAAGGAAAAATAGTGTACAAATGTCAATTACGATAGCTGTTTGTCTGTACTTTATGTAAATACTCTACGTGTCCTATTGTTTGTCGATTGTACATGAATGTGCTGTATTATTTGTACTATTTTTTAGAGTATTTTTTAATATATGTTTGTAAAAAATATAAATATGTCAAATAGATATATTACAGTCTTAAGTGTAATTTGTAAATGAATTGTAAGTAAAGTTTCAATTTAATATTAATATTATTTGTATGTACAGAGATTATATATTATTTTTCCTTTCACAATTTAATAATCCTTAGAAATTAATTGTTGGACAATGTAACTCTATTGATCTTTTGATGACTTGATATTTTGAAATTTGTTATAGTTGAAGGAAATAAAATAGGATTCATTCTATTATTCACTAATATATCCGAACAAAAGAAAATACAGGACATTTTGGGATACAACTGGGGCCACCAATTTGAAACAGTTCCTCCAGGAAATTTTTTAAAATACCAACCAAGAATGATATTTTATTTCAATAGTAATACCAACAAATGAAATTTACCGATTGAGTAACTCCTCGACAGTTAGTAATAGCAACTTATCTTTTACATATAAATTAACCATTAAAATGTTTATATTATACATTTGCACTGATCAAATTAAAATTTTTTTCATCATGGCCCTCAAAATTGAAAAAAATAACACTCAATTCTTTTTGACATACAAAGGACCTGTTTTAAAAAGCATTAAAATTGTAAAAACATTTCTTTTTATTATCTCAACATACTATTTATTTTTTAGAAGTTGTTTGGATGTTTGTAAAACATGAAATATAAAAAAATAGATCTGTAAAGGTTTTAGACCAATTCTACTAGTTTTTGTTTTCACTAATAAGTTTCACCTCTTTCCACTTGTAACGGATGAATTTAATTGGTTTAGAATAGTTGTTTTAACACCAAATGCTTGGTTTTAAACTAATAACAATCCAACGAACACGTCATCCAGATCATACTGTGTATTTATTTTAAAACTAAATTGAATGAATACTCCACTATACAAATTTGGTTGAATTTATTTGTTGATCCTATTATGAACTGTATTTCTTTTAACAAAAACTTTATTCAGTAAACTAACTGAAATTTTGACATTTGTTTCGGATGCAAAAATTAAGCTTTAGGACAACGTATGCTATATTAACTACTTGTTAAGCTGCCGTAGTATTATGTACAATTTGATTAATATATTTCAAATTTAGTTTCAAGTTAAATACTGGCTTACCATTGTAAAAAAGTATAACTGAACAATATTGTTATTTAAATTAATTCCCAAAATACACAACTTGCTTACTATATGATGCTGGATTATATTTTCTCCTTGCAGGTAGATGTCTAATGTTATGTTTTTAATCATTATTCTACCTGACACATACTTTAACTACCGTTGGGTAAGGAAATGATGTCCTTGAGTATTTTTAATTTAAACTTGGATATCTTGTGTTAAAGATTAATTTACAAATGAAATAAATTTGTGTGTGACTTCCAATAAAACATTTTTTTAATGTTATGTAAAAGTTTAATCCATCAATGAAAAGGTCTGAACAAAATTAACAAAAATAAAAAATAATATTTTTTTTTTTTTTGCAACTAAGGGCTAACAGAGGGGTTGTTTGGTGTTCAACAAAATAAGGACAAAGAATATAAGTGTGAAAAACTGTCATGGCGGATTGACATCTCTTTTAATCATAATGGTTGTAGATTTTTAAGATGTCTGAGCAAAGTTATTGATCTCCCACTCCCTTTAGAGGATTTAAATTGTGATACTACTGGCAGTTTAAGAAAGTAAATAATATTTTTGTGAAATTCGTCGGGATGTGCAAATTGTTTGAATGTATTTTTATCATATTTTTAAAAAGTTCTATTTATTCTGTGCCAATTATGTAGATGTTTTTTATGTCAAGCAGGTAATAAGTATCTGACTTTTTTTTAAATATAAGTAGTTATTAATTGTTGAACTAGCATGTTTTTACTTTTTTTGTTTTCCTTTTCCCTCTTAAAGTATATAATCTTATGTGTATTAAAGAAATACTCAAGTTGGTTTGGTTATTCATTTAGTTTCAATCAAAACTTATATTAATAAGATTTACATAAATTACTCCTGTCCCAAATGAAAAATTTTGCTCAAACAATGTTTGACTGTATTTGATTTTTCTTCTCGGTGGATACACCTTTAATCTCGTTTTTATGTACAACAAAAATAATAATCCTTCGAATGTTTTACAGTTATCTGCTGCTGAGTTTCTTAAAAAACAAACATATCGGTTACTTTTAACAGTTAACTTTTGGTCTCAAAATCTCCCTGTAACCACCAGAGCTTACAATTAATATGTCAATATTATGTTTTCATAACTGGATAGTAATACTATAATTGTAGTAATACTATATTGTTCCATGTAAGGTCTTATAAGTTGTCAAACAACATTCAGATAACTCTGCAACAATCTTCATTTGAACAGTCATTTTTTGCTTATACACATTATAAATTTCATTTATGAATTTCTAAATTGAAAAACAGTCAAACGCAGCCTAGAACTTCAACAGTTTGATTAGATAATGATTGTGTTTAAGTACGTAGCATTTAAACTACTATAGATTGTGTTCCTAGACAAAATTTACATTTTAAATGTTTTTTTTTATGTACTCTGTATTATTAATATACTCTAACAAAAATATTAATTGTAGATATAAAACCTACTAATGTGTTCGGGATTCACAAACATTTTTTAGCTCACTCATATAAACAATAGCTACTAAACTTTGAGGATGGTTCTTTTACTTGTAAAATAAATTAATTTTAACTTAACTAAATGATAAATAATAT
Source organism: Macrosteles quadrilineatus (assembly GCF_028750875.1). Classification (NCBI taxonomy): domain Eukaryota; kingdom Metazoa; phylum Arthropoda; class Insecta; order Hemiptera; family Cicadellidae; genus Macrosteles; species Macrosteles quadrilineatus. The sequence continues at coordinate 22,562,631 of NW_026542598.1, forward strand.
TTATTCTTATTTTGGTAATGTTTAGTCACTATTTTTCCTAACATGCTTACTTGAAGATCTCACTAATTAAAGAGTTTAACAATCAAATGGAAGTTTAGCGATATAAGTAGCATTGTGTAATAAGATTTTAAACTCTAAGGCGCACATTTTACTCCTGTTTTTTTAGTAATAAGCACATTCATGAATACTTGTTTGATTCATGGTTTTATTTATGATACAGTATATTCCTTTTATTCATTTACTAAACAAGAAACACATAGAGAATCGACTACTTAATTTTCAATGTTAGTTATGAAATACTTTTGAATGTATAGTTGATCTATGCTTTTCCCGTTAAATTTGGTCAAAAGAGATAATTATTACTTTTTTCTAGGACAATCTTTTGAATTCTATGTGTTAACTCTCATTAATTAAATGGATTATATAAACCAATATACGTAAAGTAAAATATATTGATTTGTACTTTAAAAATCAATATATACATATATATACCTGTTTAAAGTATAGTAGATTTATCGGAGGGTTTATAAAAATATTCATTTCTAATAATTGTTATCAGTGAATTATTGTTAACATTTATAAATTGCGTCATAGGTTTTATTACTTTTAACTTGAAATTGTATGTTGTTGCTCTCTTGTAACCGATACGTTAATAATATATCTAGTCTCTAAGCTAGCCTTGGACCACAGTAATTTTGACTATATTACTTTAAAATGCTGGTAATTGTTTGTTTTTTACATAGGATAAAAACAGATACTGAGTTCTCTATTAAAATTTTCATCGCCATTTAAAAAAAATGTTTGAGCATGCTGTGGTTTTCTAAAATCAATTGTTAAGTTTTAACGCTGTTGAACCCTTATTGCACAAGAAGTAGTTGATTATTAATCCCTGTAATTAAAGTTACAGATATCTTCTATCTTCTGTTTTCTTTATTTTGTTATCTTTTTCAACTGTAATAGTAATATGTTTAGGGTAAATTTGTACAGGTTATTGTTTTGTACAGAATATATTGTTTTGGTTTTATTTTTTTAAATAATTTTTTCTGGATGTAATATTGTGTATCAGCATATAATTTTATCGACCTCTGTAAATATTAACGAAATGCTGATCTTGTAAGATATAATGTGTTTTAATGTGCACATAGTCTCGTAATACAAATTTTTTTAGTATACATATGTTTATTATTTTTCCTTAAATTGATTGGTACATCATAACCGCCTATGAAGCTATAGCAAGGTTCAATACAAAGCAATAGAGTTTAAAAGGTACATAACCTTTTAATCATTTAAATAGTTTTCTTAGAAAAGTGCTAAAGCAAAGGTTTTACTTTGACTTTGTCTACTTAAACAAATCTATATGGGTTAGCTCAATAATTTTATAGTGTCATATATTATGGTACTAACAAATTTGACTAGTGATCTTAAAGAACTTGGGCTTTTTGGAAGCTCAGTGTTAAAGTATGGCTTTGACAGATGAATCGAGGGAAATAGTTACAGTACTTCGTAAACATTAAGGTTCCAAAAGAGCCAAAAATGACTAATTCAGATGCACAGATGACTTTTAGTACAGGTAAAATTATACTAAAAGACTAGTAGAAAACATAATACTGTAAACGGTATCAGCATTCTGACACATACTTTCTCCCATAAGTTTGTCAAAAACCTTTATCATGTGCAAGCGGTGAGAGTAAATATACGGAAATGGGATTTGTACAATTTTGTTCAGATCTTAAAGGACTATAACATACAAAATTTTTATCAAAATGGTTCGGGCCATTTTTGGGAAAATCAGATTTTTCCGTTATTTTATGGGATTTTTATAAGAAAATAACATAATTTACAATAACTTTTGAACCGTAATTTTTACAGAAATGGGATTTGAACCATTTTGTTCAGAATATAAAGGAATATAACATACTAAATCTTTCGTTTCTACGTCCATCCGTTCTCTCAAATTAGTGGGGACAAAGTTTCCAATTAAATATCCCCAATGTTAATCTTATGGGAGAAACTCCAACTTTGATGGCCTCTGGGGCAAAGCCCGAGGATTTTTATTACAAAAAAAAAAATTGAAAAAAATAAATTGGTGAAAGGGGGCGTCTACACAAAAAATACTTTATTTTGACACGTCGTTTGCAAAAATCCGTCCATTATTAACGGAGGAGTAGTGTTTCGTAGAAATCACCTTCACTATTATATATAAGGATTTGTCTTTAGTTTTTTCCCCAAGGCATTTACCAAATGACTATAATTTGAAGCATTCAAGATTTATGATAACAGTGTAAGCTTGGTGCTATGACTGAATGAAAAGCCACCAATTACTTCAGCAAGTTGATTTTTTTGGTTTAATTGGTTGAAGGGACAGAAAACTAGAATGTAGTATTCAACAGCAGGTCCTACAGTCCTAATGCATATCAACTCCTAATGCATATGCCCTTGCCTATCAACTCCGTAGAGCTTAGAAGGTTTATTTTAAAATTGCTCTTAAAATCTTAAAGGCATAAGGTTCATATGGCAATGCCTAGAATGGATAGCCCCCTTAGTTTTATGTTTGTTCCAAAGTTTTGTTATAAATGGTAGTACAAAATATGGATGCAGTATCTAACTCTTCCAAAGGATGCATTGACATCACTTAACACAATTAATTAAAGCTTTGTTTTATATACAATAGACAAAGCTTTATTGTACATAGCCTGAAACAGTAATTACAAAGTAATTTCCAAGCTGGTACATGTAAATTTAATATCCTAAAAAAATATCCTATTTTCTTAATCTAAGTTATACGACTACACTAACGGTGCAAAGCCAATAAACTTTATTTTCAGAATAGAAGCCTATGAATTTTTATTTTTCCTCCTTGGGCAAAGGGGGGGATTCCTCTTTTCTTAGGAAAATTCTGACAGGAACAATGCGAGGCCCTCTCACATCAAACAACCCATGCAAGTTCAGATTAACTCCAAGATCTAAAACCTAAAACATCTCGTAACCATCGGAGAAGTTATTTGCCAGTGTCGTCCATTTTTTAGGAAAATAATAATCGGAAAAGAAATAAGAAAAAAAGGAAATAGGAAAATTAAATTAAAAGACAGTGATCAATTTAACCTTTATTAGATTTCACCGTCTTCAGTTTTGTGAAGGGTAAGTTTCAACTTTCAACCCCCTAACCTTGATACACCACTGGTGACAATCGTGGTTAAGATCTTACAGATTTCTGTAAGACATCTAGATAAGGGAGCCAGGCATTGCTGAGGTTGTTCACTCACAAAAATACAGTCTACTTCATCCTACTCAACCTCTGTTTAACACCTACTACAAAAGTGGCAACGTCGCAGTCCCGGCCTATGGGAAAAGTTGTGACACTAAAGTCATGTGGAGCGTCTGAGTAAAGCTAATGTGTACACGTTTGTTTTATGATGGCAATAGGCATAGCCATCTCTAGTATATAGTATTACTAGTATTATATACTATACTATATATATAGTATATATACCGGGTGTCCGAAAAATAACTCCCTAGTTTTAATAAACGATTGTTTATTGTAGAGAATACATATTCTTATATCTAATACATGAAATTAAAGAGGGTTTACTCAAGTTTATTTTGACATTAGTACACCTCGATATGTGACCCATTTGTAGCTCTACAGATATCTAACCGGTATTCGATCTCTCTCCAAGTGTTAGTTAACATATCAGGTGTCACTGATTCTACTGCAGCTACGATTCTTTGACGAAGATGGTCAATGTCACGTTTTTTTCTGAATAAACCAAGTTCTTAACGTAACCCCACAGGAAAAAATCCAGTGGTGTTATGTCTGGGCTTCTTGGAGGCCACGCGATCGGGCCAGCTCTCCCCATCCATCTTGCCGGGAAACCGAAAGGTCCTCCAAGAAGCCCAGACATAACACCACTGGATTTTTTCCTGTGGGGTTACGTTAAGAACTTGGTTTATTCAGAAAAGATACGTGACATTGACCATCTTCGTCAAAGAATCGTAGCTGCAGTAGAATCAGTGACACCTGATATGTTAACTAACACTTGGAGAGAGATCGAATACCGGTTAGATATCTGTAGAGCTACAAATGGGTCACATATCGAGGTGTACTAATGTCAAAATAAACTTGAGTAAACCCTCTTTAATTTCATGTATTAGATATAAGAATATGTATTCTCTACAATAAACAATCGTTTATCAAAACTAGGGAGTTATTTTTCGGACACCCGGTATATATAGTATTACTAGAGACGGCTATGCAATAGGCCGTCAAAACGAATACGGCGTTGCCACTGTGTTAAGCGTGCCCTTTTATTTAGAGCAGGATATGGTAATAAAACGCCACATTTGGCAAGGAAGGAGACACGGCGGCTTAATCGTCTGATGTGGTTATCTTCCGAGAGAATCAATTCAATAGGAAGGGCAATGCATAGTGAAAACACAGTGTAATCTCAGTGCCTTTTTTGAGATTAGAAAGAATCACAATAATGACGTTCCTTAAAAAAAATTGCACTTTTATCTTTCAGTTCATCCTTTTAAACCCACCAGGAGTAAGATCCCAAACCCCACGGACATAACGAGTTGCACATTTTCTCTAGTACCATGGCCGTCTCTTCAGGAAATGTATATATAGTTAAGTTAACTTACTTTACTCTCTATAGAAGTTACTTAATTCAAAATTTCCAACTCATTCAAATCCAAATGACAAATGACAGTAACTATATTAAATATTTAATTCAAAAGGTGATTTGGGATTACGTTAAGAATGTTGTCATTGCTCAGTAGTTTTTTCCATTGACTTTATAAAGTAAATAGTTTACTTAATTTTTGGGGATCCTGTATTATGTGTTGTTCTCAGCTTTTCACAAGCGGGGTGTATAATCAATGCTACAGCTTTATAACGTGTTTATAACAGTATCTTGTTGTCCCTTAATCGAGTACGGTACATAAAAAAACAAAGGAACTTTAAGGTTAACATTGTAATGATGTATGGAAATGCACCACTAGCATAAAAATGCCCCGACATAATTTTACGTAATATATTTATTTACTATTGTACAAATCCATAATCTCTCTATTCATTGCGCTCTAGATGTCATAGAGTAATAACAGTGGAGTGGATATCGAACCCAATGGTCCCTTGATATGAAGGCGTGCGTCGTGCGGGGGTGAGAGAAGAGGGTGGAACAGCCTCAATCAATATGTTCGGTCGTGTTTGAGGGAGTGCAATATTCCGGTTGATGTGGGACCATGCAGCCGCCTCCGAGAAAAGTAAGTTTCTTTTCTATCCAGTTTGATTTCGCTGAAATTACCAACTGAAAAACTGAGAAATCTAGTTTTTACAGCTGTTTTTCTTTATCGTTCTATCTTTTTGACAATGGCAAGGAAACTAATGAAACTGTCAATGAAGGTTTGAAATCATAGATAAACCCTGTATTACTATTTGCTGTAGTTTCTTGTGTCATAAATAACTTTTTATTATTGATAATTTCGAATTAGTAATTTTTTCCCCCAATTAAATAAACTTTTGATGGTCGTACACAATTTCCAAATAATTTCTATTGCCTACTTAAACTTCTGCGCACGCTCTGTCCTTTTCTGCTGAAGCAAATTGGAAAATTGCTACTCTTCAGAGTAGTTAAATACATGTGAATATACACAAACTGTATTGAAATTAATTCAACCAATCCGATTACAAACGGTTTCGTTCCTAATTTTTCATTAATACGCGTTAGTTAGTGGGTGGACCTGATGAGAGCTGAGTGTTCGTTGACGGACTCGATCGGTTTTGAAAATCGTAAATTGATCGTATACCTACTGTAGGCAGAAAGAATGTTAGGTACTAATGATGGGTCGATATTAGAGCACCAGCTGATATGTATGTCAACAAGATTTAACCTGATTTGTCGTGCCCCACCTTACTGGGTCAAAGGGCAATTAAGAGCTCTTCTAATAATTCTACCGCTTTGTAAAATAATAATAAGAAAAGTTTTATTTGACCTTGTTAAATTATTATTTTGCTGTAGAAGCTGGTCCAGCTGTATTTATTATAAATAACCCACGTCGCACACAATTTATACTATAAAATTAAGTAGCCCGGTGAACCTTGATTGAAAAATTAAGTTTTTTCCAAAGTATATCTTGAAAATTTGGTTGATACTAATTAAGTATCAAAGCTGTACTAATAAGTATATCCCTTTTAAATTTAATATTATTACAAACGTCTAAAATAAAACACTACTTCAAATTTTAAAAATCGTGTTAATTGTCAGCATAATTAATGTTCAAATTACTATAAAATAGAGTTAATAGTGAACTACTTAGTTTTGACACAATAAATAGATTCTCCGTGATTAATTTCTAACCATAACACAATAACGATAATTTTAATTAGTAGGTGTAATTCATCGGTACATTTCGATTACAGGTGCATTTTTCATGTTTGCACAAGAACGTGGTGGTACAAACCCTGGAAAATTACTTTTTATGATCGCATTGTTCAAGAGTATCATTAAGTGAAAATACCTGGCCTGGGCCCATGTAATTATAAAACTTTACTGGTAGAATAATCATAGATGTTTTCTAGTGTATTTGTTTTCCATTTGGTGTCCAACATTTTTCTCCGTAACGCCTTTTACATGACACTCGATTATTATTTCCTTTACAACTACACATCTTTGTGAAAAGTGAAAATATGTTTCTTACATATTTCCAAAAGTGGGGGTTTTGACTTATTTTATTTGTAGTTTATAACATAAATACAAGCATTAATTAAAATATAAATATTACTTACAATCAACCAACTGCAGTTATTGAAGTATAAGTGTTTAGATAAAATAAAACTATATAATCATAAACAATAACTCGTCCTCTAGTTATATAACCAAACAGCTAAGCACAAATCATAAAATTAAATCTAAAATAATGCAAACAAAATTTCGTCAACACTAGCGCCCAGTGTGGCGTACATGAACTAGACATGAAAAACGAGCTTCAAAATTTACAATGGGATGGGAAGTGTACTTGTGTTGGTTTGTCGTCTATGGTAATATCATAGATAAAACCATAACTAGTTCATTAGTAGATTTCTCATCCTTATGGGACAGCTGAAGCCAATTTTATTGATAGTTCTGTCTGGTTTTCTGTAGATGTCTTGTTTTGTTTACAATTTGTTCCTATTATTTTAGTGTTAATTTCTCATTATTTGTGTCTCACTGTTTGGTTATATAGCTAGTGGACGAGTTATTGTTTATGATTAGATAGATTTATTTGGTTAAACGAGTTTTTTAAATTACTGAAATAACAAGAAACAAAATGTGAACAAATCACGACATCTACAGAAAACCGGACAGAACTAACAGTAAAATTGGCTTCAGCTGTTCCATAAGGTTGTGAAATCTACTAAGGGACTATTTTTTATCTATTGGTGTTCCCAGTTTTATACAGTAAAATACTATAGTTTTTGACGAAATAATAAACGGCATATTGAGAAATTTTGTATGCCAGTTAGCCAATTAAATTTTTAGATTTCAAAATAATCCTTAATTTTCTATAGTGAACTTAGATCGCTTGTAAAAAAATGTATAACCAGTGCCACTACCTAGCACAGATATAAAGTCAATGCTAGCACTAAGCTCTATAATCAATGCTATCGGTCTAATTTAATGAAAAGCTGAATGCTGGATATTTACAGTAAATAAACAGCTGTTTAAGTTTTCTACTTCCACTCCACTCCACTCATTGCATATTTTGCAACATTTCTCATTGTTTTGTTTTCGTTTTTTTTCGTTATTGTTTAAATGTTTATGTTTTGAAAATGTAAAGTGCAAAGTGCTCTAAGGAGAAAGAGTTAAAAGTTAATGCTACCACAGTTTTTATTACAGTAATTCTTTGTTTTTAATTCGTAAAACTATTGTTTTGTTTTATTGACTTATGTTTTTGCAACTCTGCCGATTTACAACTTACATCGGTAACTGTCCATCGTTTCTGGGTAAATGTGGTAAATATGACCTCTACCTCTACAGCAAGCTATCTTGTGGCTATCTTGTTTAGGTGTAGAAAAGTAGTGTAATAAGGTATAATGAGGATTATTCAGTTTGCTAGGAAACAAACAAACTTGCTTGTTTTATTTTTTTTGTTATAATCTACATCTTTCTAAACTTTTTATGACTTATGCATTTAATCCATAAGTAGGCCTAATACAAGTCACTCTAGAACTTGTTACAGTACCATTTAAAACCACAACACTTCACTTTAAGAAAATTAAGATAAGTAAGCCAGCTAACTTAACCATTTTATTCACCTAACTTATTCTAGCCTAATTGGTATTTCTTTATAAAATCATCACTAAGTTAAGTTATTCAAGTTTTCGAGTACACTTCCATATCTGTTGGCACAAACAACCGAATGAGTAATATTGGTTTTTCGATTGTTTAATTCGATATATCGTTTGGTTAGTTAAGTTAGGTTAACCTTACCTAACTAACCAGACGATATATTGAATAATCGGTATATCGATCGATATTTTTATTCGGTTGTTTGTGCCAACGGATATGGAAGTGTACCCAAGTTTTCATGTTTGAGTTAAGTTTAAGTTATATCGGCCTAAATTGAAAGAGCTGTAAAGGCTGTTAAATGTATTTTGTATCTATGAAAGATGCCTTTTAAAATATAATTTTAACCAATGGAGAAATTAAGCTAGTTTAGCTTATGCCAAGGCCTATCTAACTTGTAGCCTATATTTAATTATGTAGGGCGATTCTTTTCGTAGGTAAACATTGTGGGTGACTGAGAAGTCATAGAACGATGGGAGAGGGCTTAAATTAAAGGCCTCTATCCCGTGATAGTGGGAAAACTAGTGAAAATCCTAAAATATTATAACAAAATAAGATATAACGTAAAATGTGCCCCACAAGAATAGTATTAGAGCCATTTAGGCCTACAGGTAGTTTTTGTTTAAGGTACTTCAATAGGCCTACAGCTGATCATGATTTAATACCAAGCCAGCATGCAATATTAATATTTGCATCATCACTTATTTGCCAGTCTACAGTGTACTCTATCTAACTACAATATAAAACTAGTGCACCTGTTTCTCAAATTCGAGCAATTGCAAAATATTAAAGGCTTTTAAAACGAATAACAGTCACAATTTCCGTTGACTTAAAAGAGTCAACTCAAAGATAATGTAATCAATCACTCCACTCCAGTTATCAAAACTGAAAACGAACTCACTCTGAAAACGAACATTCTTGTATGTATCATGTGTTTACTATGAACAGCTGTAATTAATACAAACTAGTGTACTTGTTGCTCGAATTCGAGCAATTGCAAAGTATTACAGGAGTTATTTTGAAACGAATAACAGTCATATTTACCATTAATTTAAAAGAGTCAACTCAAGATTACCGGTGTGTAGCTCAGACCATTTTTATCTTCGTTAATGATAAACCTAAAGCATTCCTGCCGGTTTTCTCTTTCTCAAAATGCCTCGCTGTACAGGCAACACAGGTCATTGATAGAGGGCCAATTGAGAACGAAAAGTCGTTTTGGGGTAGTGTTAGGGCGCATTTGTAACCTAATAGTTGAGATTGTCCAGGGTCAGGTGCTGACTGTGATGAGTTAAGCCTGTTACGCGCCACTGTTCTGTAGCTGCGTTCGTTATCACTCCTGTCTATGTTTCGTTGTCGTCACGGCGGAGGCATTTAAAAGAAAAAAACAACAAATAAACAAATTATAGCTACACAAAACAACGATAAATGCACAAATTTAAGTTACAATCATACTAACACGATCCTTCATAGCGACACAAAACAACGATAAATACACAACTTTAAGATACAACCATACTAACACGATCCGTCTTAGGGGTTATGTTTAAACAAACTCAAATCTTACTAATATTATAAATGTGAAAGTTTGTGTGTTTGTTTGTTTGTTTATTTGTTTGTTTGTTTGAAGTTCAATCACGCTTTAACTACTGGTCGGATTGGGCTGAAATTTTGTATAAATATAGCTCACATTCCCGATTAACATATAGACGTATTCATATCTCAAAAATCTTTTCGGGCTCCACCCCAGTGGCTCTGGAGTTTCCCATGTTAACCTTATGAGTATTCATATTTAAAAGGGATTTTTGTCAGCTGTTTCAATTACACAAGTTGTTCTATGATATTCAATATTATTAAAAGTTATAAGGTTCACCAACAGGATACATTTTTTCATAATTTGAAGCTGTGATGCACAATGAGAACTGTTATAGTAGGATTGTTTACAGTTAAGCTTATGTTTTTATTTATAAATTATGTTTTTATATTGTGCGAACATTCGATAATTTACTTTTTCATTGTTTAGGTGTAGTGGTAGAACATTATGGCTATGGTATATGTGCTACACTATAGCTTCCGTAAATTAAAAGAACCAAATTTTATCAAACCGTGTCCTCTTTTCTTGCAATCACAAAGCATTAGTATAACTGCAATAAGCATTTTATACTTATACGCTAACCCCGTACGAAGGACGGGTATTCAGCTAGTAGTAAATAAATGTACTCAATTTGTTTCATTGAATTGAAAAATAACAGCAATTAAATTATACAGCTGATCAAAATGTAAACAATTATGTTCTCCATAAGGATTACATGGGAACTTTCAAAGCCACTGGGGCAGAGCCCAAGGGACTTTTTCAAAAATGTAAGGCCAGTTTGCAAATCTACGCGACACGCTCTTTCCAATGAGACGTCAATGGATAAAATCTGTTAAGAAATGGCTGAGGAGTTCAACCGACAAAGTTTCATGTAGCGTATTAATTATATAGATTATTCGTCTGTTTAAGTAGCCTAAACAAAATCTTTTCTTCATAAGAAATACATTGGGATTTTGATGGTCTGTGGGGCAAAGCCCGAAGACTTTTATTACAGGAATTTGTGAAAGGGGGCGTCTACACAAAAAATACTTAGGCCTAATTTTGACACCTCGTTTGTAAAAATCCGTCAATTATTAACGGAGGAGTAGTGTTTTGTAGAAATCGCCTTCACGTATTATATATAAGGACTAGGGATAACGTTACCTATAATTCAGTCTTCTCATTATGTCTTAAAATGTTGAAATCAATTATTTTACCATGCAATTTTCAAATGTTTGTTTTAAAGTAAATTAGTTAAGCATATATGATAAGTAGTAGAATCATGGCAGTTTGCTCAAGTCGAAGGAGTTGAACTTAGAATGGTTGAAAAATAATGAAGTTACCGGTACAAATATTTTAACTGAAAATTTGGGGGTAGCGGAATTGTATCCCCCTGGAATTTTACCCCCTGAACAAAACTAGTGTCACAAACCAGGGGGTAAAATTCCGGCCGCAAACTTTTGAGTTGCACAACGTATATTTTCATGGTTGAGAATTTAATCCGAACACATCAAATTATCAAACCTATAGTGTACGGTCATATACCTCAAAATTGCATATGTACAATAAGATTTCAAGTCTTCCTTTTTAACTCAGTTAATGTTGTAAAAGATAAAGCAAGGCTGAGCAACAAATCAGATTCTTAGTTTCTGTCAAGTTTGTATTAAATCTATCTTTTAAACAAAAATACTAAAAGATTGTTTTATTTTCATGGTTTTTGATAATGACTAATAAATCATTGATTGAATAAGAAATTGATGATAAAGAATTTTAGTTGAAACTATGTTGCAGTGGATTTAATTTTTTAATACCTATATATGTTTAAAAAGTAGAACATCTATTTGTTTTTACCTACTAAAAATGAAAAGTAATTTAAAGATAAATTGTCCCTGGTAAGAAATCTAACAAAACAAGGGTAGTGTTGTTGATGACTTGGATCAGAGGGGTGACTTGTGACTTGGATTTTTAAAATAAATCTTCTCAGGTTGTAATAATGCATCAATCAAAATAGGTAAGGAGCCGGGACTTCTTAGTTTTCCTGCCAGTCAGTCTCAGTCAGTGCCGTTGGTCGGGTTATGTGTTGTAGGCCTACATGTTTAAATGTTTTTATTCGTTTATTTATTTTGGTGTCATAATGTAAATATTTTCGTATTTGAAGTAACATCTTGTCGAGTCCAAATTGGATATAATGTTTCTGTAACCACCTGAGAATGCCATATATGGCGAAACATATGTAGTGGACTTCAAACACTAGCTACATTTGAACTGCAAGACGACGTATGTCAAGTTTAGTCTAAAATCTAAAGAGTTAAATAATTACTAGTCAGGACCAGAGGAGAACACATCCCAAGGTTATCACGGAGGTGTAAAGTTTTATACATAGGTAGTCAGTTTGGCGATTGTGGGCTGAAGGGTCTAATGTTTCAAAGGAAACCTTAGGAAGTGCAATTGTATACCGAGCTCCATGTCTTTAGCGCTAAGAGTCAGTCTTTGTAGAGTAACCCCCTTTAATTAGTTTAGGAGTGTAACTTAGGTTGTTTCGAGGTAATTTTTTGTTGTAATGTTTGTGTCTATTGGCAGACTTGAAAATTGTGGTTGGAAATGGGATGCCTCCAATCCATGTTTAAAATGTAGGTCTAACTAGAATGTTTACTGTTCCTTCTCGGAGGTCTTAAAATGACCTTAAATGGCTGTTAATATACAAATAAAATGTGTGATATTATCTACTGAAGGGGCCATATTATTCTATTGAAGAATATCTGGGGGGAAAATAGGCCATACAACTTTGATGACCACGGTGCAGCTGGGCTTCCAATGGGAGATAAAAAAATACCTTCCACAAAGTAGTAGGCCTATTAACTTTGAGCAGCGAAAAAATTATACATCCAGTAGTAAGCCTAGGAAGATAAAATATTGAAAGTATTTTTATCAAACCAACTTTAAAATGATTAATCAAAATTTAAGTTCAGCTATCCATAGAAACTTTATGAAAAAACTAATTGAAAATTTACCCTAATCTATTTTTATTTTTACCCACTGTCTATAAAAGCCTTTGTTTAAGGAGCATAAAGTATTAACTGTCTTTGTATATATTGGATTGTTGAATGTATATCTCTGAAGTAATTTGGATGATTTCCCTACAAACGAATCTGTACATTACCACAACACCACCTGGGCAGCACTCTTTTCTCAGAATAAATCTGTGTAATTTTAAGACTACTATTATGAGTTTGGGAAAAAAGCTTTTAACTTGCTGCCAAGAAATATAAAATGTCTGAATTCTAAGTCTTTCAAGAACACCATAGTAGCAATGTTATGACGTAGTTTAGCTGTATTTAATGTTGATGCATTTTTAGATAGTTTAATTTAATTAAAATAGTTTTAAAACTTTTACCATGGATAATATTTAAGATATTCTTTGTACGTTTGATGGTGGTATACAATGTATTTTGTTTTGGCAATACTCAATTTGATTTGAACATTCTAAGCCTGTAATGGATAATGAGAGTTGAGTGATGTTTTTGCTTTAATGGATATTTGAGTATCTTATAATGTACATTGATGTCAATAACCAAGATAATGTTAGCCTACTGTAAAATTCGACTCCATGTTAAAAAATAATGTAACGGACTACCTACTATTATAAATAAGTTAATTGTTTATTAGTGTTTTCAGGGACCAATTAAAAGTACATATAATAACAAAACCTGAAATATCTCTTTCCAAAACAAACAGCCTGTTTCAGTACTGGTTGCCAAAGGGTAGGACAATACTTCTTGGCAATAAATATGATTAAAAAACAGTAAACATCAGTTCCTTTATTAAATGCCAACACAGCACTTTATTCAAAATCAGCACTACCAGTACTTTTTCTCTATAACACAATAAGATTATCACCCAATTATCTGTGTTCTCACCCCTCCACACTTTTAATCTCTATTGCATTAGGGTTAAGCTCAGTGCTGGATTTAGGATACTTGCGCCCTTAGGGCCCTATTACACTAGGTCACCAGGCGACGTCACCGGTGACCTAGTGTAATACGGCCCTTAGGCCATAACTCGAGGGCCCCCCCCCTATGGCGGAAATTCCCCGCAACAGCGGCGAAATCGTGAAAATCTCCTACGATGTGGGAGATGATGATATCACCCACGATCAAGAAGAAATCATGAACATCTCCATTGAATCAAGGGGACATCATCATCATCGTCACCCGCGTTTGTGGATGAATTCGTGGACATCTCCTCTAAATCAAAGGAAAGCCATCATCGACAACCGTGATCCTGACAAAATTGTGAACATCTCCCACAGGCCGCCGTGATGAAGACATCATCATCGACACCCTCGACCTCTGGGAAATCCCATGAATACATCCCTAAATGAAGGGAATGTCATCCATCACCAACTCCCACGACTGCGGCAAAATCGTGAACATATCTCACGAGCCGCAATCACGGAGACATCATTATCTAATTGATCAATCATAGCTAATTGATAATTTCAAAAAATAAAAATTTATTTTTGTTCTGAAGGATTTTTGTTAATCCTAAGCGTCCTCCTTTTGCCTGCGGTCATTGCCATGGCCTAGTGGTAAATCCGGCACTGGTTGAGCTTCTATTTCTCAAAGTAGATATATATAACTGCAAGGTCTGCTGTGTCTAAAGAAACTCCCAGATTCTTCAAAAGTACAAAGCTCCCAATAATAAACCAGTTTAACCAAACAAGTCAATAACCTTGAAATTCCAATATAAAACTGAATTAAAGTTAAAAACTGGATGATAGTCAAAATTTTATGAATTTTTAATCAGAAACATTATACTTATTTAAAGATTTATGCAATTTATTCCAGTTAAAATATTGTTTTTTGTTTCAGGGCAACTATGCAAAGTTCCTTAAGAATCTGCATACAGAGCAGCTTGCTAAGCTTCAACTTAAAAACCAAAATGAATGTGAACTTCTTGAAGATATTAGGTGAGTATTATAATTTTAAAATAATTGCAAGACTAGATTGATTACTAGGTGAATAAATACCGGTAATTAAGTATAGGAAATCTAGACTTACAAAATTTCAGCAGGTCAGGGGCCAAAGAATATGAATTGAAATCAAACAATTTTACAGATAGATTCCTCTTTTAAGTAGGTTACATCTCCACTTAAATATGCTTCCAGCTGTCGTAACGAAATTGGTAAGTCCAAACATTACAAATAATCTCCAAAATTACCTATAGGCCTATCATAAAAATCCATTAAACATGCAGTAGTACATTTTGAACTAAAGATATATTATGTCATTTACACATGTAGAATTGGGTCAATTAACTTGTTTGAGGATATACTTGAAATATCAAGAATTTGTCCAATTTATTTTTTCAGACAGTAAAATATTTGCTTCATAATAAGAGATTGTCTCTATCCATTGTTTCTGGTCTTTGATGTGTTTTTTTGTTACCAAACTCCATCTAGGGGTATGTATCTTCCATACAAATGATAATACCTCTGATGTAGCTAAACAGAGGAGGTGCTGGTTTTTATTAAATGAGTTTAGTACATGCTCGAAACTTGTGAATAAGTTACAAGGTACATATTCTCTAGTTTAATACCTTGTTCACAGTATTTATTGTTGCATTACATTCTCATCTTATAGGACTACTCCGTTCACAAAATATAGGCGATTTGAGGAGGAGCCATTCCACCCCCTCCTCCTCGCCCTAACTTTGAAACAACAGCCGACAGCTGATCAGCTGATATTAAGCCTACATTAAGCTTCAAAAAGTGGTGGGGGAACCCAAGAAACCTTCCAATTAAACCGCCTAAATTTTGTAAACGGACTATATTGAAAGTTACCCTTACCAATCTACAGTTATTGAAATCAATCACATCACAGGACACTTAAGTATACCTAATCAACACAAGTTTTTTGTGTGGTTTATAGTGTTAGAGCATTATATAGCTGTGTGATATTACCGCGGTATGAAACAAACGTATATCAATCCCTTGAAAAGCTAAAATGGTAGGGTGAAGAGGGTTGTATTCAGCATATTAACTGGTTGAGCTCACTACAATAGAATGTAGGCTACAATACACTAGAAATGAAAATGTACTGGGATCTGGAACTTTTATGGATTTTCTAACTACTAAAAAGGCCCTAATACTTGAAAGAGTCATACATTTGGACCTTAAATGCCAGTAGTGTTTCTATTAAATGTAAATTTACCCTTAATTCATTGTTCAGACATGTTCTTAATTTTTGTTTTAAAGCTTTAGCACAAGAACCTATAATTTTTATATTTTATTTGTGTAAAAAATACAACTTTTCTGTCATAGCCTATACATTTCCATTTTGCAAATTGTTCAAGTTTAAAAAAGAATAGTGATTGTATTTCAAACAAACAGAAATCATCATTTACTAAATAGAGTCAACGCACATTTATTATTAAGAGTAATTTATTACGCCTCTCAACAATACCATATTAAACAGAGGATTCCAAACAAAGTTTATCATGGAGCTATTAATAATAACTTTATTTAATAAACCTACCCTCTGTCATTTTGATATTTACTAATTAATTGGCCAAGAGAAAGAGTGTTGCATTGTTGTGTTTTAATGATGTGTATATTAGTATTTTTACTTACAAGATTCATTTTCAATAAAGTGGACAACTTGTTACGTTATTGTATATAACTGATAAGCTACGTTTTCTTTCAGGAATTTTATAATCAAACGCTCACAAATAGAAAAATCTTACTCCGAGGTAAGTACTGTAAAAAATTATTTATATTTTTATGTAAATAAAACTAAGAACTTAATTACCGGTAGCTAAAATTTTGCTAAAAAAATCTATTTTCTCAAACGTAGCTACAAGCCAATTTTTCCTATATTGACCTTGTTATAAATGAATGGGTCCACTCCATATGCTTTAAACGTTTTTAGGTGAAGCAACTAATTTATTTTATCATCTATCTATCTATATATACAGGGTGACCCATGTTAAACGTGCAGTACTGAAGATTTGTGGATGCAGATACACTATTCTCATGATACTGTGCGTTTGAAATGAGTTTTATATGGGCAATTGGAGTTTTTGGTTAATTACTAGAAAACGACCAAAGATAGACGGTAGGTTTAAATTTAAAAGTTGTTTGTTTTTACAAGACCTTAAAAATGATACACAATTTTACATATGTTGCCATTTAAAATTTTTCATTTACAGGGCTACCAACTTAAAAAAAAATTAAAATCATAGAAAAAATATTTAGTTTTTAAAATGTTGACTTGTTGCATATCAAATTAAAGCTGAACCTACGAGGATTAAAAATTTTCAAACAGAACGAAAATAAGTTTAGTGGTTTTCAAGATACAGGGTATTCTGTATCAATATTTTCTATAAAAATGGCCGCCATTTTGAAACGGACAAAGATAAATGAGTTCTGTTTTCACTAAATTGTTTTTCTAGTCTAGAGCTTTAAAATGATGCATAACGTGACATATGTTTACATTTGAAAACTCTGAGATTCGAACCCATGACCCCCAGTTTCTTGAACACCCTGTATTTTAAAAATGGTAAAAATATTTTTACGTTGTTCCTTGGGTACGAATTAGGGGGAAAAGATTTGTTTCATCTCTGTATGTCAAGCCGTTCGTCTGTAATCTGTTTAGGACAGCTTAGAAGATTCACCCTGTATATCCAATCCAATGTATGTTTGTTTGTTTGTTTGTTTGTTCTTTATGGACTCCGAAACCACTTGATAGATTGTAATGAAACTTTCAGGCATTATTAAGCATTATTCAAGGATGTTTTGTGTGAAGTTTGGTGCAAATCCGTCAAAAGGGCTCCGCCTCAGTGGCTCTGGAGTTTCCCATGTTAACCTTATGAGTACTCATATTTAAATGGAACTAAATAATCTTAACAGCTGGTTCAACTAAACAATTTGATTCTGTGATGTTCAATAGCATTAAAAAGTTAAAAGGTTTACCAACAGGGTGCAGCACTATTATTTGTTTAAAAGTATGACAACAGCTAATTTGCAACCAAAAGGTGAGTGAGCGTAGCAAACAAACTTCAACCTGGAGGCGAGTTAGCGTAGCGAACAAGCTAACCTGAAGGCAAGTGAGCGCAGCGAACGAGCTTCAACCTAAAGGTGAGTGAGCGTAGCGAACAAACTTTAACCAGGATCACATCCTGGTTAAAGTTCGTTGAGCCATACGAACGAGCTCATCTTGAAAATGAACGTGCAAATTACATAAAACCACATTGGGACAGGACGACGTCTGTCGGGCCAGCTAGTATTTTTATAAAAGCCAACCGATTTTACTGGGCTATAATTAATGCATACTAATACCGTGCTTTTTGAAAACGTTTATACACATGATGATGAATCTTTAATGTTTTAAGATACATAATAATATGTTGTACAAACAGAGCTTTGTTCTTTCAGGCACTTCTGAAGATTTCTTCAGCGTTCTTAAACAAGAAAATACCCAATATTCCTGATATAAAGACAGAAGGGTCAGAAGAAAAATGGTAATGTTGGAATTCCTAATAATTTTACATAATTTTTAGAGGTGTGCACCCTAGAAACATTAATGTAAAGAAAGAATATACTTTATGGATGTTTATAGCTGAATTCTGTTTTGCTAGATACAAATAGGCCTATTATCTAAAAGTGCTAGATTTAAAGTCCCACATGTTGACACTAAATAGCATTACTTACTTCTTCATTGGATTGCTGATGTATGCATAACATAGTTGTGTTTAGAACACATACTAATCATTAAACAACAGTTACAAGGTACTTAATATGTCACAATTTCTTTTGCGTAGTATTCACTTTATCATGGACAAATTTTGTAAATCTATTATGTTATGTTTAGGTTTTGAACCCTAAAACATTGTTCCAGGAACATGTGGAATGTTTGGCGAACTGTGCTGGAAGAAAACGAGAAGCTCGCACGAGCTCGTCTAGCCGCTGTCGAGGTCTTCTCTCAGCACGTGGCAGACGATGCAAAGATCCTGAGAAATCACAAAATCATCAGTGCTAAAAAGGTAGGTAAAAGTTTTACAACCTAAATACACAATACAAATCCTTAGCTTAAGAGTTAACCTGAGTCCCGAACCCACATCTAGATAATATATCAACACTTACAAATAGCATAGAGATCAGGGTTAAAGGGTCAAGTCTTTAGTATTATTCAGGAAATATTGAGAATTGATTTTGATTTTAAGATCATTTTAGCATCATCTCAGAGGAACATTTGAAGAAAAAAGAGTGCATAGAGTTGGTGTTAAGCAAGGTCATGGGTTTGTATGTGACAGGGATTGACTGGTCTAGGGGTAAAGTGCCAGACCCGGGTCTAGTAGCAAAGTGTCAGACCTGGGTCTAGTGGTAAAGTGTCAGACCCGGGTCAGCAGTAAAGTGCCAGACCTGGGTCTAGTAGTAAAGTGCCAGACCCGACTCTAGTAGTAAAGTGCCAGACCCAAATGTTCGAAACGTACCGGAAGCTGTAGGTCACCTAAAAATGAGAACTAGATATGTATCTTTCATATTAGGGAATCTTTGTATGACAGTTTTGTATTTGTTTGATCTAGACCGTAGATCAGTTGGCAACCGTACAGAAAGAGCTGCAAGCATGTGTCCTAGATATTGATAAAACAAAAAAGCTCTACTTTGATGAAGAACACAGTGCTCATGATGTACGGGATAAAGCAAAGGATATTGAAGAAAAGTGAGTAAATAAATGTGCCACCTTTACTTTCTTCCTTAATGTTTTAGTACCTTTAGAGGAAATATTATTTTTTAACTATTTTTTTAAATTTAGATTTTTGGTACACCTGAGTCTAAAAGTGGTCCTAACATTGTCTGTATTTTCATGAAATTTAGTAGACGAGGGGACCCGGCACATTTTAATAAGGCTCAAAACATGTTTAGGAGGCAAAACAAATCCAACGAAATACCCTTTCACCTATAAAAAATTATGTTTGTTTAAGACAGTTAGGTGAATAAAACTACTATTTTAGAATAAATTAAATTTGAGTGATTTACCATCGTCAATTAGGTTCCTACTATTATCAAAAGTAGTCTATTTAAAATTCATGTTCTTATAACTGTTTCATCTCTTGTTTTTCTAATCTGTCTGTGGTTAAACATTCAACTGAATGATTAGCTGTTAAAATTACAATTCACATTTCAAAATGTTGTAAAGAAAGTTGGTTAGCATCACTGGACTGGATCCATCAAAGCTATATCTAGAAATAAATCAAACACTATGGCGACAAAGCCCTAAAGGGAATCACCCTTTTAGTTACCATTCATCACTCGTCTAGACAATAAGCTTTAAAATGACACATCAGTTGTAAAAACTGAAAAATGGATGACACAGAGGAAACTCTTGCTGTGTTATAGATAATTACAAAACTACTATATATCTGAGTTCAATTTTGTCTTTGATGGGTCAATTACCCTATAAAAACAGATTTTAAAAACAGCTCTAACAAGTTTGATTAGGTGATTTTTTTAAGTTTACAGAAATTTTCCCTACAAACAATATTTATATTTGTAACACGATGGTACAAAAGTTATTACAGTTAATGATTATATGAAATTTCTTGAAGTAGTTTTATAATACATAGATTAGATGATATATCCATTGTTCGATATGTTGAAACTGTTGTTATTTTTTAATTGACATTTTAATTTATTTTCTTTGTAAAAGTGTTTTGGAAATCCCGTTTTATTCCACAACTGCGGTAAAATATATTTAAAATGTGTTTTTCGCTGAGGGGGAAAAGGTAAGTGACAGTTTTTGAAACCGTTTATTTAATGACAGCACGTATATTTTGTAAATGCACGTATGTTTACAGAAGAACAAAATCATCTTATTGCTCATTCACACTTGACTGCTTATCTACACAATTTATTAATGAGTGAAGTAAATTTTTTGTATTAAAAAAATTAAAATCATGATTGACAGGTGTATTGATTTTGATTGGACGAAAAGTTGTGTGGATTAAACCCCTTTTACTGCTATTGAAGCTTCCCAACAACTATTCTTAGTGAATAATTTTGCTGCTGAGTGGAAACGATACTTGTACATTGGTTTGACTATCGACAAAACTCTTGTTCTTTAAAGGTTGATTTAAATATACTCAGTCGGGACCCTTGGTTTATAGACCACTTGTGTAGAGTAATTTATCTTTAACTAAGTCCCATTCAACGTTCTGCTTTGTTCTATGGTTCTGCATTAGTTTCTACCATGATTGTTACATCTTCTAAAGAAGGCCATCCTTATCTATTTTGCTGAGGATGCGGAAATTTCGAAGGTATTCTTTTTGTGGCCTTACAATTTTAATTCCGATTCATTTCTACCTCATAGAAGTAATTGTCTATTTCCACTATTGACCAATTTGTGACCATAAACATGATCTCAGCAAACATAATCCACACTATTAGACAAACCAAAGACATCTTTGACTTTTTAGATATTAAAACATCCCTGCCATCTTCAGACTTTAATGAAGCTTTGTGCATCATTGACTGGAAAATCACTTTTTAAAGCTTCCAATCTTCCATAAATAACTATTTAATCAAGGAAGTATTTTTTACAATACAGGGGAGGTCTTACAAAGACTGTTAAAAGGCAATGCTATATTGAGTGGTATCAGTTTTCAAAATTGTAAATCACTGTAATGTAAAGGTAGTTTTTGTTTTAAAATATACTCTACATTGAAAATTCCTTTGTAGACTGGATTTGCAATAGAGATTTGAAATAAAATTTCTTAGATTTGAAATAGTTTTGAGACCCTAAACATGTTGTTTGGAGCCTTAAATGAGTTGGATCAAGTGAGGAGGAATTTGTAGATAACCCACAGTCTTTCTAATCCTACTGCTTTTATAGTACTGGCTACGCAAACACTGAATTTCCCTCTGTTTTGATGTAGACACAGTATTATTCTGGAAGGTCTAATCACAAAGTTGAACGTATTGGCAAAGTATATGAAATCAAGGATGTTGTATATGGCGAGTAAGATTTGTAACGAAAGATAAATCCAAAACTCAAAATTGAAGATCATTATAGTTTCATTGAAAGCAGCTTTACACGCTTTTTTCTCATGAAACTTACCATTGTCTAAGTCAATTGTTAAATGACGAGCAACTGGAGTAAGTGATTTACTTTTAACATTGTAAATATTGGTTGGATAAATCGAATGCACAAAATTTGTTTAATTTTCCTATTTCTTTGACTTTTTTATGAATTGACTTAACTGGTTACGCTTTTTTATGCTTCAAATGCCTTTCAGCCATTCTGACAATGTACTTATGTAGTACGTGCTTTGACAATGCCACGTCTTGTATCATAGCTTTGCTTTTATTGAAATCTATGTTACAATAAAGATTTATTGATTTAGATCTATGGACGATGCTGCTGGGATAGTATGGATCAAATTATGGAAAACAAATTCATGTGATGAAGATCATTCTATATGTATTTTCAAAGTAATTTATTTAAATCAATCATCAAATAAAATCTTAAATGTACTGGAATTTTGTTCTTTTTTACAGGTTGAAGAAGAAGAAAGGTTCATTTTTCCAATCGATAACTTCACTTCAAAAAAACAGTGCAAAGGTATCTTTACTATCAAAATATAGCTACTTTAAAAAAAAACAAAAAAAAACAAGCCAATTGAATTGTAATGAGTTTAAACCTTTTAGCTGACATTGAGGGTTCATACACAGTTGCTTTAAACTTAAACCAGGTTTAAACTGAAATCTCTCTTGCAAATACAGTAGACTCCCTCTTATACGGACGGACACATTTTAACCACACATCGGTTTAGCCGGACTACACTCGGCGGAAATGACATCTCTTTAACCGGACAATTTTTATCAGCACATCGGTTTAACTGGACTAGATCAGCAGAAAGTGGGCGGTACTGAAACGACTGTTCTCGTGGGAAAGATTTGAGACCAGTGATCACGTGTCTAAATAAAACGCTCTCCTAAATTTAAGTCAAATACTGTATACAGTATGCATTTAAATGGTACGTTTTAACGAGTTTTTGGGGACGTAGGTTTAAGCGGAAAAACTGTTATCTGAACTGGCTTCGGTCCTGAAAAGTCCGGATAAGAGGGAGTCTACTGTAATACTTTATCATCAACCCCCTAGTGTATACTAAAAACAAAATAAAAGTAATAATGCAAACCAAAAATTATATCTGGGAAATGCTAAAGTTTACTGAAATTAAATCCTAAATTTCAGGAAAAAAGTTGAAACACAAAGTCCAACAGCTCTCCCTTCACTCTCATGTACCACAGCACTAATGGTGGAGGCTCATCCCTGTGCACTGTGCTCTAGGAATATCCAAAAGTACTTACCGTTTCGATTTAACCTTGCTTGTCACAAGTATATTTCCGGCACAACGTACCTAAGCTGAAAGCACACGGTTGTCCCATAAGCATGTTTCATCACTGTTTCCTTATCTAGACTCGAGGCTAAATGCCTTGGGCTCTGACCTCTCCAATAGAGCGCTATGTCATACATACGACTCACACTGCCACATCTTAACTGACCCCAGATCAAATACATTGATCAACCTAATACTAGCCTTTTTGTGTACCTAAGCTTAGTCTTTTTGTCTGATGTTCAGCAAAATAAGTCATCTTACAACACCCCTTCACAATCCCTAAAAATTCCCAAACTTGTTCTACTGTACTTACAATATGAATGTCCCATCTTTTGTTCACAATTACTGGTCAGTCAAAACCATTGAAATTTTAGTTTTACAAAATCAAGTGGATTATGAACATATGTTGACGGGTCTAAGAAATTGTTGTTACTGGTTTTATATGCTGGTAGAGTTTTTCTTATCTTACACATATTTCTAGGTAACATCTAAAAGAGATCAACTGGAAGAAAAGTCTTCAGGAGCTAGGAATGACTATTTGCTAAGTCTAGCAGCAGCAAACGCTCACTCCATCCGATACTTTGCTGTGGACTTGCAGAATGCCATTCAGGTAGGCTACGTAACTTGAAATGAAAGTAATATGTTTTGTTTCTAGAGGTTAATTAGTTTAACAATAGTTTGGATTGGTTATTAAAGTATGTCAAAAAGATTATTCTGCATACTCCTTTATTATGATTACTTTTTGTATTGTAAAACATTTCAAAAATTGTAACTATCACTGTCACGGTTTTAAAATTTAATAAGCTGTTTCTCATTGAGCTACCAACATAGGTAACTTGAGATGTATTGAAACAAATAGTTAATAAGCAGCTAAAATACATCTGAATGCTAACGTTGATATTACAGAATCTAAAAAAAATATTTTCTTTACAGACAAACATAATCTATTTTTTATAGTTTTGCTATCTGATGTTGATCTTGTGTTAGTTAGGAGGAACTAAAAATTATTCTCAAAACAACATTGCAAGGGATATGCATGTGACTAATGATAGAGTTTTCTTTAAAAGGAAAGCTATATTACATAGAAGCTACCGTAAATCTATCCTTTACCAAAAATTCCTCAAACAATTAAAATTTTGGTTCAAAATAATGTCTTCACTAAATATTTTTCAAATTTGCCTATCAAATAGCCAGCCATTGGTTCAAACTATACTTATGTACAGCAAATGTTCTATAAAATGAATTTTAAAAATGTGTAATGTATTTCTTTCTAGTTTATGGAAGCGAATGTTTATGAAAGAGTTCAAGATTACTTGATGCTCATCGCAAGAACAGAATTGCTCACATGTACAGCGACACAGACTTCATTCGGGAGAATAAAGGAACAAGCTCATCAGGTAAAAGAAATAGGAAATAGCTAACTATTAAGATCCTAAATAGAAATTTGCATTTCTATGTTTCATACCGAGTTTAATTCTTCCTGCTAACAGTTTAGAAATAGATTGAGAGCATTGGGACATTCAATTTCTAACAATAAAGACTAAATACCCCCACCGCAGCAAACCTGCTGTCTAAGCAAATTTCTATTTGCCTGAATTGATTTTCGATTAATCTTTTTAAATAACATTAGGTTTAACGAGTACTTAGGTTTTCTGCTAGAAGGAAGCTAATAAAGTGTGTTTTAAGTAAATTTAACTATAGCTTAGTATAAAATCAATAAATTTTCCAAGTTTGATAAAAATATATCCATAAACTACAACATTTTACAATTTTCTCCACAAAAATAACATGGGAATTTTAAATTTACAATTTTTTGAGTTTTCTCCAATTTTTACCCCATAAAACCCCTTTCCTATGGCCCGATCATTATGGTTTTTGAACTCATTTAAGTTTATCCCGCCTTACACCTTTAAATCAAATTTCATCAAAATCAGACAACAATTACTCAAGTTATCGTGTTCACAGACACACACACATATATAAAAATTTGAACGAATGGTGTTTTTGTGTTATTGGCCTCTAGGTACATCAAAATGAAAAAGCAAATTGGTCCCGGGCCTAGGTCTTACCGTGCCACCTACGGTAATAGCTACTTCCCTATAGGGAAATTCGCTAAAAGAGCCTATGTCATAGGGCAGGCTCAGAGGAACATCAACCTACCACACCCAACTCAAGGCATTATGAATACTAATTCATAACATGTATCAAATTATATAAATGCTTAAGTGAAAGATGAATAAAAAAAAATGTTTTGCATATTTAAGCTTTAATCCTTTGAAATATTTGTTCATCTTCATACAATTTTTTAAACTCTCCTTTAACCTCAAAATTAATCCATTAAACATTTTGCTTGTAAAATAAAATAATCGTTTATACAGTATTATGGCAAGGAGATCAGTCAATTAATTGGAGGTCTGTCAAATTTTACAGCTCTTGTTTCGACTTACAAAATCATAATAAAAAAAATTCCAATTCAAACTGACCTTTGAGTTATTTTGAAGATTTGGGTCTATTTTTTTTTAGTGATTCATAAGATTCATCTGAATTCATAAGATCGACTAGAAAAAACTTTAATTTAAAGTAGTGATGGGCGGATCCAAGAAAATGTCGATCCAGATACACACTGTCATAAGGGCGGGTTAAAAAAACAAAATTAACAGAATGCCAATTTAAATCATGCTTTTTTAAAATTAAATTAGTAATGTTTAAAGGATAATATATCTTATATATAGAGTAATCTCCAGTTCAGACCATAATCCCTCATTTTTTGGAAACACAAAAACTTTATAAAATCTTAAAATGAAACTATGTGCTAAGTTTGCACGACCACCAAAAGGGTATCCGTGTATATTTTACTATAGTTAGATCTTGAGTATGCTATATCGTGATTTGTGCATGCAGCATCCAATTTATTTATGCATGGATCACCTCTTGTTAATCTTAAGAAAAGATTTGGATTTGAGGATATTTTTTTTTAGAATAGAATTATGAGGCATATACTGTGCCATTGCCTAACCATAGAGATTATTGATTTCGTAATATACAGTACTGTGACATTGCCTAACCATAGAGGTTGTTGATGTCGTAATATACAGTACTGTGACATTGACTAACCATAGAGATCATTGACGTTGTAATATACAGTACTGTGACATTGACTAACCATAGAGATCATTGACGTCGGCAATATACAGTACTGTAACATTGACTAACCATAGAGATTGTTGATTTCGTAATATACAGTACTGTGACATTGCCTAACCATAGAGATCATTGACGTCGGCAATATACAGTACTGTAACATTGACTAACCATAGAGATTATTGATTTCGTAATATACAGTACTGTGACATTGCCTAACCATAGAGGTTGTTGATGTCGTAATATACAGTACTGTGACATTGACTAACCATAGAGATCATTGACGTTGTAATATACAGTACTGTGACATTGACTAACCATAGAGATCATTGACGTCGGCAATATACAGTACTGTGCCATTGCCTAACCATAGAGATTATTGATTTCGTAATATACAGTACTGTGACATTGCCTAACCATAGAGGTTGTTGATGTCGTAATATACAGTACTGTGGACATTGACTAACCATAGAGATCATTGACGTTGTAATATACAGTACTGTGACATTGACTAACCATAGAGATCATTGACGTCGGCAATATACAGTACTGTAACATTGACTAACCATAGAGATTGTTGACGTCGGCAATATACAGTACTGTGACATTGACTAACCATAGAGATTGTTGACGTCGGCAATATACAGTACTGTGACATTGACTAACCATAGAGATTGTTGACGTCGGCAATATACAGTACTGTGACATTGACTAACCATAGAGATTGTTGACGTCGGCAATATACAGTACTGTGATATTGACATTAGTCTTCTTGTACACAGACACAGATAGTCTTCTTCTACACAGTCACAGATAGTCTTGAGCATGGATAAAGACAGCTTTGTGTTAGTAAAAAATCGGTCTTGTACATGGATACAGACAGCTTTTTGTTAGTAAAAAAATCGGGGAAAATCGGATAAAATCGGATCTATCAAAACCGGATCCAGCCCAAGATCCGGAATTTTTTGGATCCGATCGGGTGCCGGTTCTAGCTCGGATCCGGCGGATCCGGTAGTCCGATATCCGGATCCGACCATCACTAATTGAAAGATATTAATTAATGTTGATATTCTTTTACCTTGTGACTTTTTGTGCAGTTATTGAGCATCTTTTAACCATTTCTATCCATTTGCAGAGTTTATAAATGGACCTCAAATAGTGTATGTTTTTAACCTTAACCGATGATTTTCAGTTAAGTCGAGACTACAATATACAATGTGTGTACCTATACTATCCAGTATTAAAGCAACATATAACGTATGACTTTGAACCTTGTGACAACGATACAATAGAGAAAATAACAGCGGAGCACACATCTGCTGTTGAAACATTGAGAAGAGAGGCGAAACGATGGGCCACAAGAATAGCAAGGGAGAACAATAATATCAGAGAATCGACTCGTAAACTTCAAGTCTTCCAAGCTTTGCGAGATTCTGGGCAAAAGGTAACAATACCGTTAAATAATCCTTTGAGCTAATATAGTCCGTTCACGAAATGTAGGTGGTTTAAGGGCAAGGTTTTGAGGGCTCCACACCACGTAATGGGTACATAAAGCTTAATGGGTACATCAGCTGATCATTTGATCAGCTATTGTTTCAAATTTAGGATGAGGTTGGATGAGATGGAATCGCCCTTAAACTGCCTAAATTTTGTAAATGGAGAATGAGAATAGGATTATTCATTGATTTAATTATGCCTATTGATTGTGGTTTTCCCTCATGAACAGAATGATATTTTAGGGAGACTTCTGCCACCTTGGGGGGAGGGCTTTTATCACAGGTAAACTACTCACAAGCTTCACACCAGACCTGACAAAACTGGAATTTAGTCCTCTTGTTTGACCTAAACTCCATGACATCTCATGCATACTGAGCATGAATGCGTGTATATAAGCTGCCTTCTGACTGAATTCTTTATTGCGTCAAATTGGATGTTGTGTTCTGAAGGTCTAAATAAAGAAATGAAAAAATCCTATATTTCAACAGGCAAAGTTATTTCTTACACTTGACCCGCATACATATAAATATTTTAGGCCTATAGAAAACATTATTTACACAAACACCATTTACAAAAAAAACTTTGTAAAAATAACAAAAATTGTCTAACAAAATCACACACACTCAATCATTCAGCAATTACCCAAGCGTCAAAACAGTCCTAGGACACACCAGCTGAGGCCGTACGCTCAAAGCAAATTTTTTTTAGTGCTACCACTAACCGGGGACGACTATCTAGCAATTTAATGGATAAATGTAGATTGTTCCAAAAAAGACAGGCAGCTACAACAAAGGCCCTGTACTCCTATGTGAGGTATGCGCAACATGAAAGATGCAGTGCGTGAACGCCTCAAACTACCTTCGGCTACTTACCTGAAGTCACTATCAAAATATTTTGGCAGTCTATAAAAAAAAGTTGAAAATTCTAACAGGGTGAATTTAAGTAACCACCTTAAATACTGATATACATGCTTCATAACCAATTAGCTAAACTTGCCACTTGTTTTAAAAGTTGATTTTATGAATTATACTACGATATAGAAGGTATTGAATGTGTAGTATTATCATAGTGTCAATTTTTTTATTTGGTTTGTTGTTTTGATACATGGTTTCTTAAACACACTCACTACCAAGTTTTAGGAGACAAGGAGTTTGACAGCTGGTAGAGATCCAGTCAATGTAAAAAAATAAATAAATAGAAATCTATATAATTAATACGCTACATGAAACTTTGTCAATTGAACTCCTACGCCATTTCTTAACCGATTTCATCCATTGACGTCTCATTGGAAAGAGCGTGTCGCGTAGATTTGCAAACTGGCCTTGCATTTTTGAAAAAGTCCCCTGGGCTCTGCCCCAGTGGCTTTGAAATTTCCCATGTTATCCTTATGAAGAACATAATTTTTACATTTTGATCAGCTGTATAATTTAATTGCTGTTATTTATTTTTCAATTCAACGAAACGCATTGAGTACATTTATTTACTATTTGAGTTTGTGTAAACATAACCCCCAAGAGGGATCGTGTTAGTATGGTTGTATCTTAAATTTGTGTATTTATCGTTGTTTTGTGTCGCTATGACGGACCGTGTTAGCATGATTATAACTTAAATTTGTGAATTTATCGTTGGTTTGTGTAGCTATAATTTGTTTATTTGTTATTTTTTTCTTTTAAATTACGACAACGAAACATAGACAGGAGGCGTAATCATGATAACGACCGCAGATACAGAACCGTGGCACGGAATAGGCTTAACTCATCACAGTCTGCACCTGACCCTGGACAATCTCAACTATTAGGTTACAAATGCGCCCTAACACTACCCAAAACGACTTTTCGTTCTCAATTGGTCCTCTATCAATGACCTGTGTTGCCTGTACAGCGAGACATTTTGAGAAGGAGAAAACCGGCCGGAATGCTTTAGGTTTGTTAATAACGAAGATAAACATGGGCTGAGTTACACACCGGTAATCTTTGAGTTGACTCATTTAAACTCATTGTAAATATGACTGTTATTCGTTTTGAAATAACTCCTGTAGTAAAAATAAATCCGGAGACTATTTTGTTTGTAGTAATTACATATGCATGTTGTTATGGTTTAGGTTTACACACCAATACTTTTGACAAATATGAACTACATTGTTTCAGAATGACCCTAATGATCCGAATGGACCAGATCTGGAAACGAAAATAGACGAGCTTCGACAATCAATAAGGAGATCTGAGGTAGGAAACTAACTGATTTCCTACTTAAATTAGGGCAGAAGTATGATTTTCAAGCCATTTAATCAGTTTTGGTAAGGCATCAATTTCTTTTCAAGATACATTTCCAGCCCCGAAGATGATGTATTGGTAGTCACCTAAAATTGTCATTCCTTGTTAACTATTAGCTATAGTGTTATCAACTTATATGTTTGGTGTTTGCCCACTTCTACATTTAACAAATATTTAATACTTTGCAAGGTATATTTTCATAGTTGAATTTGGACAATGAAGTAGACAGTAAGTCACCATAATGACCCAGCTGTGGCTAACTTGGCACTCGTGCCAAGAGAATGTAGTTGAATCTCACAGTGTAGGCCTACTAATATTGTAGAGAAGAAAGAAAATGGTGTTTTTAACCCACTGTCAGTAGCTCGATTGAACTATGTTAATTTTTATGTCTAAGCTTTAGAATGAGAATGAGAATGTAATCTCAATCTCTACTTAACAGTAGTGCATGTACGAGTACAATCAATGTTTTTATTTAAATAGAAAGAACAAATTGTTTCTATTAAAAAAAACCGTTTTTTTACTGTTAATTCTATGAAGTCTTCGGATATTAACTATTAAGTGGATGTTAAATGTTTATGATTAACTTTTAAATTTTGAAACCATTAGTCAGATTATTAAGTCGCAGTTGTAGCTGTTAAGCTACACCCGACATTCCAAACACATTACAATTTAGGTATATTTTGTGGATTACAGACTGCCAAAGTGAAAGCAGAAGCAAGAATTGAATGTTTGCGAGCAGGCGGAGGTAAGTTGTCTTACTTTTACTATTTATTTGTTGAAATACAAAAATACAATTTTCAAAGTCCGACAATTGCTGCAGTCAATAGTACTTAACCTCATTTTTTAAAATTACAATGACACAATAATAGACCCAAGTTATTTGTCTTTCTTCTTACTAGACTGTAAATCACCGTAACATTTAAAAGATGAGTTGTATTTAAGTAGTTTTATATGTCAATTTTAATGTAGCATATTAATGTAGTATATTATTCAACCAAATTATTTTTCATGAAAGCAAAAAAGTATTGTATACATCATAACAACACAGTGATTAACATTGTCTTATACAGTAAATAGAAGAAACCTCATGCCAATAAAATAAAAAATGATGAGTTTTGGTATTATCTAAAAACATCTCATGTGATCACAGCAACATCCACGGTCATCTCCTGCAATCATATTAGCGCCTCTTGCGATCACAATGGCATTGAGATCATTTTCCTCCATTGCAATTACATTGTGAATTTCTAACTTGTAAAACAAACCTTATTTATTCAAATAAAAAAAAAAATTATTTATTTATAGTAGACTCCCTCTACTTTGGCTTCGGTTGGATCGATGGTCTGGGCTGGTCTCAGGGGGACAAGTCATATCGTCACGGGCGAATGACCTTCGACATGATTCAACTTGAATGTTTAGTTTCCGGCCATAGAAGTACCGTAAACAATTCATGTCAGTTTAGTTGATGGGTGCTTCTATGGGTGAATTGTTACATACTACCTATGTAAAACTATCTTACATAACCTCAAAAATACCAAGAACGTTTTATATAATAGTTTTTCTTCAGTCTAATATGTTAAAATACATTGTATAATTAAATATTTCTAACAATTTTTAATGCAGTAGGTTCCCCCATTATTGTTTTTGAAACATTACAGTTTATTTGACAAAAATAAATTAAAGCAAAACAAAGAAATAGCCATTGTTAGCTTCAAGGTCAAGCTATCCGCTTGCACTGACAAAATTACAATCATCTGCTCTTTATACAACTGATGTCTGCTGTGCGCTCGCTATCTCACAACAGTTTGTGATTGGGTGATAAGTAACCATGGCAACTTGTTGAATGTGTGGATGAAGAGAAACCAAAGAAAGAATAGAAGATCAAAGAAGAAAGAATAAGCGGTGTTTTACGTCATCCATTGTTATCTTTATCTTATATTATGACTGTCGTTATTATCTTTAAGACTAAGTACTATGATTTTATGCTGTTTTATGAGTTATCTGATGTTTTTATTGACATTCTTATGTTCTGAAACAACATGTAGTAACTATGCTGACTACGGTTGCAGTAGCTTGCAGCACTAGACTTTCTATTGTTCTGTTCTTTACGTGATTTATTGCTGTACGTACAGTGTACTGTAATTTTTGTTTTGCTTGAGTAAGGGTGATTACTGATTTTAAACTTTACAGTTTTTATTACTGAACCAAGGTTAATGACTTCACATATCACTATT
The DNA here is from genome assembly GCF_028750875.1 of Macrosteles quadrilineatus. Taxonomy (NCBI): domain Eukaryota; kingdom Metazoa; phylum Arthropoda; class Insecta; order Hemiptera; family Cicadellidae; genus Macrosteles; species Macrosteles quadrilineatus. The sequence goes on from NW_026542598.1 coordinate 22,595,071, forward strand.
GCGCAATACTATTATTTGTATTTTGATTGTGTAAAATGCACTACATCCGGTTAGTCCGGCCGTTTTGTAGTCCGGCCAGTGGTCCGGTCCCCGAGGTGGCCGTACTAGAGGGAGTCTACTGTAGGCCTAGTGAATTTTTACAACTTTTGTACACCTCTATTAAGAATAAACTACTCTGACTGTCTTCAGCAAACGCAGGGTATGGTGTGACAGTAAGTGTGAACGTGAAATTTATTCACAAATCCATCCGACCAAATTACTAACTGAAATTTTCTAACAGATTTGATGGATTCCAGGTTCGGTTTACACATCACTCTAATAGTTTTGTTGTTTTGTCATGTTGCAGTTAACGTAGAGGAATGGATGCAAGAAGTGGACAACCTGAGTGTTCAAGACCTGCCTCGGTCTGCCAGTTCCATGTCTGTACACACCGATGCTTCAGGAGCTGGGGTGAGAAAACACAGATGTACTCCTTACGCTGGTTACACACTTGGCGGTTTTTGCCGCGGTGGCGGAACTGCCGTCGCCGCCTCGAAAAAAAGTCGAGCTTACACATTCAGCGGCAAAAATACCGCCAAACATTGAGCGGCAAAATTACCACCACGTATGACCAGTAGCCAAAATAATTCTTGTAGTTCTTCATCGCTTAATGTGTTGTGACTTCTCTGTTTCATGAGTGTTCAGAAAATTGTATTTTGCACATTTTTTCTAATTTCCCCTAATCTCCATACACACTTCCTTCCACGCATTCCTTGTTACATCTCGATCCTTAAATATGTCGAGGGTTTTGTCCCACAAAACTGGCCTCTGTTCTACAAATGATATTAACAACTCATTGTCTATAAACTTACTCATTTTCTCACACTCGTCAACCACAAACACTTAAAACGATAAATACATGTTATAAACAACTCACAAACTTAACAACAAGACACAAAAGGCAGATTTTCAAAGACCTCTAACTTGGAGCAACTGGGAAAGACGACTGATCAGCGGCGACGGTAGACAACCGCCGAACGTGTTAACACCCATTTGGTCACGTACGCCACTGCGTAGACAAGAGCGGCAAAAACACCGCCAGCCGCAGTGGCAGTGGACAGCTGCACAGCTGCCGCTAACGGCAATATGGCCGCGCGGCGTTTCTGCCGCCCAGTGTGTAAGCTTCCATTTAAGTCTATAGACTACTGCTCGAACGGCGGCGACGGCGAAATTACTGCCGCGGCAGTAACCGCCCAATGTGTAACCGGCGTTAGATATCATTCTGACTTATTATTTTACAAAATGGAGGTTTTCGTTAGTAAGAAGGTGTACCCCATGGAAAATTTGGTCGATTATCCAAGGTGAACTGCTTTCATTAAGGGGAGTCGCTACTGAAATTAGTGATCAAAAAATCCTTTTCAAATTATCATACATACTTTTGTAGGATCATTTAGTCTTAGAAAAATGTTTACCGCTGTTAAAGTGAAAAAACAAATTTTATATACTTTTTTGAGTTTTTTTTTTTTTTTAGATAAAATGGGTTTAAAAAATCTATTATAACTTTTTAACTACTGAACCAATTTTATTGTTTGATGTATCATTTTAAAGAGCAAAGAAAGTACTAACTTCTTGTGCATACTCATGTATTTTTCTCAATTTGTTTATGTATGTTGATTTCATAAACAACTAAAAGAAAATTCCCATGTAATTAATTTTTAATTTTTTTTCATGTACTTGTATTAAACCTATTGCAATATCCATGCAAAACAAGTTGCTTTATAGTATAAACAATGTGTGGTAAAAATTTCATTCAAATGGTTTTAATAGGTAAAAAGCTATAAGTTATATGTAAAAATTAAAAATTTTAGAGTTGCGGAAAACAGGGATTGAAGTTTATACTAACCTTCAATACTATGTTCAATGTACACACAATTGTAAAAATGCCAATGTTTGTAAATGTATGTTTGACAGTGGTCATAGTTGCCTTGTCTGTCTCTGTCTGATGTCCCGAAACAGGTGTACACACTCCACTTCAAATATTTTTTTCACAGTGGTAAAAATATACATTATACCATATGTTGTGTTTTTCCGAAACCTTATACATCGTAGAACAAGAAAAAGATAAAAAAAATAATATTTTTTACAAATTGGTAATTTTTAGTAGCGACTCCCCTTAAATCTTGGTTTCTACTTTTCTTTTAGAGCACAGATACCAATCCTGGTGATACTCTTTTTTCTTTTTTTTTAAGAGGTTGGCGGCCTCTTTTAACCTTGTATTTGCCCATCCACATAGACTAAGCGCCCGTGCGTGGATCGTTTACAGCAAAGCAAGGAGTGAGCCGGTACAGTACAAAGGTGAACTGTACTGATAAATTTTAGTGGCAGTGACCAGGATCCGAACCCACGACATCGCTGCCTTGGGCCCGAAGTCCGCGACGCTACCGACTGAGCCACCGACTCACAACTCACTCTTCACTCTTTGAAGTATTGATGGACCATGCTTGAATGCAAGTGGGTGTAATTGTGAGCATTGTGGAAAAAGGAATTATATATGTTTGGGAGAATATTTTGCTATGTTTGTTGGTTGGTGTCTTGAATTCTACAACATAACCAAAAAAACTTATTTCTTGAAAGTGTGATAAGGTTCTTGGTGGGAGGGAATAAGGGGATATTTATTTAAACAGTGACAATGTCACCTGATTCATCTGAAAAAACCAGATTAATGTAAATGTTTTTGTGGCAATAAACGACTTATGACTTCAAAATTGTTGTTGTACTATTTGTAAAAGCATTACTTCAAACTTCAAAGCCTTGGATTTTACGTAATGAATGAATGTGATAAGTTCTTTTAACTTTATTAAACACTTTATTTTAACACACATTAAAACATTGTATTGTAGGTGTATTTCCAACATGAGTTATGGACTAGCAGCTAGCCGAAGAAGCTGTAGACCTACAATATAAATATATATGCAGTGCTTGGGTTGTAAAAAATTAGGTGTCAGAACTGTAACCCATTTAATGTGATTAGTACCTATTTGCCAATATTTTTATCGTTCTAAAAGAGAAGTGCCAGAACGCCGTTCCGCCGCGAATCAAGCAATGCATATATGTATATAAAAATGCTACATACTATGATGAATTCCTCTTTACACAAAAATTAAAATTCAATAGGACGATTTGTCAAGAGGTTAAGTCAGTAATTAAATTAAACTGTTTTTCTGACATCTGTGGTGTTCCTATGAAATGTTCTTGGTCGTAGGAGCCTCCAGGGTCCGACTCTATGTACGACAGTGACTACAACGACGCAAGTTCAGACCTAGTCGGAGCCGAGAGGGAGAAATCTCAGGAGGAAGAGGTTGTTGAGCAGCCGGAGACGTCTGAAGTAGACGGAGAATGGGGTGAGATGATTATAAAACCTTTACTGTACCGTTTACCACTAGAGAGTATTTCTTAAACGGGGAATGTTGCTGAAAGTCAACAGTCCCGGAAGATCAAATAATTTATACCTGTGCCGCTAGGTCAAAAACTACAATTTTTGCAGTGTCTGTAGATCAAAAATCCCAGAAAGTCAAATAGTACAGTCCGGGCTAAAAGTTTAGTCTATGTTAAAGCAATTGACTTATTGGGAATTTGACCTAATGCAACAGCAGGTTTAATATAACGAAATACGGTAAAATACAAGTTCAGTTTCGCTGAGTCAAAAGTGCCGGAAGATCAAAAGCAATAAAAGTGAACGTCGATTCAGTGTAAAGTAGACCTCCTGCAACGCTTACTACACCAACAAAACTCGCTTTTAGTTACTTCGTGTTTTGTCATAATTAGAATAGAGCTAAAATTATCATATTTAGTACATAGCTTATTTATTAATGCTTCTTGCCAACTGTTTGGTCAACACTGTAAATAGGTATAGTTTATGTAATGAAAAGCCTTTCGTCAAAATTTGTGGCATAAAATACACGCAAGGACGATCTGAACATTTCTGGTTATTATATACGTTTGTAAAAGGAGATCCGTTTAATTGTAGAACTATTTTATGAGTTATAATGTAGTCTACATATAAACTGTGTAATGTATTACGCCACGGAAGGGTTGAAACCTGTCCAAACTATCATATATATTATTATAACGTAAATGGGGGTTTTTCACGATTCTGAATCAACCAGTCGATGGATTTTCATTAGTTTTGTGTTGAAAGAAAGACAATTTTGAGAACTAGATAATTTCAAAGCCATAATTTAAAATTAATGTCCCAGTTTTTTATAAATTAAGTTTTAGTTTTTAAAAAGTCTAGCAGCCGATGCTAACCTTCTCCAATAAGTCAATGCTTCTAGCTAGCTTTTAGTACAATATAATTTGCTTAACATAACAGCTGTAACATTCAGTATTTGTGACACAAATTCAGCATTTGGAAGAAAATTCAAATACATACTTATGGTTGACTTATTTATACTATGTATGTGTAATGCTGACCATTGATACATTTAATTCTTCGGTACGAGGATGGCAGTTTAATTAAATGTGCATAGTAAAATAGGTACAGTAGTAGGATGTTCAAATTATTTTTTAAAGTATTCTTTGTAATCATCGATTTGTTTTAGTCCAATATAATTTGTTTTAACTAACAGCTGGTTGAATGTGCTATGTATACTTATAAAAGGCAAAGCCCTCACTGACACACTCACTCTCACTCACGAATCATCACTAATTCTCCCACTTCCCATTTACCTAGGAGGTTGAAATTCGATTCACCGATTCTTTGGGCATTAAATAGGAAAACTAAGTAGTTTTTATTATGATCGGGCATTCGGGCTCCGCCCCAGTGGCTCTGGAGTTTCCCATCTGAACCTTATGATTTTTCATATTTAAAAGGAATTAATGAATCATAACAGCTGTGTCAATTCAACAATTTATGACAACAGCTAATTTGCAACCAAAAGCTGAGTGAGCGTTTCGAACGAACTTCAACCTGGAGGTGAGTTAACCCCAAGGCAAGTGAGCTCAGCGAACGAGCTCCAACCTAAAGGTGAGAGAGCGTAGCGAACGAAATTCAACCAGGACTTGATTGAGCCATGCGAACGAGCTAATCTTGAAAATTAATTAGTTTAACGGGGCAAAGCCAGCGGGTACAGCTTGTTATTCTATAGAATTATTAGGTTTTTAGCGAATTTCGCATATAGGGAATAAGCTATTACCGTATAACTCATGGGAACACCTGGACCCGGGACCGATGTAATTTTTCGTTTTGAGTCCCTAGAGGCCAAAAACACCATCCGTTCAAATTCATATATATATAAGTGTATAAAACATTTTGGGGACTTGACTTTTTCGGGACTCGAGAATTTAGTACTTTTCGAGGACCTGTGCAATTTATTCCATTCCAAATGCAGCGCGTTATCGATCTTCACCCTTGTGTGGGCCTCCCATTCACTGACGGAATGTCTCGTGGCGTATGACGACCGGATATAAATAGTCACTTTAACACTCACTTATCTCGTTATTTTTTTCAGCATATTCGTTGACCCGTCTGCAGGTCTTATGTTAATGGGCTGTCAGAGCGTCTGTTGTAATAACTGGAATTCCTTATGTATGTTTGCTGCTGATTACGGTGAAGTATTGTTAGAAATTCCACCTAATCTTTTAAAGTTACCCATTAAATTCATAGAAATAATAATATTTAACTGTTTGACGAGTACCCCTATTGTATTCAAAATACTCAACGGCCCAATCCAATGTCACGTTTCGTATTTTGTATACTACCGTTAATTACTAGACTTAATTACTAGCTTCATTCCCACTGTTCTTGTGAACTTAACTCTAGATCAGACTGTTGCTTCATCCGCTTCTTCATCAGTTAATTTTTCATCTTAAAATCTAAAAAATATCTTTTTGGTACCTATGTTATCACCCACGGGATCTTTGAATAATTTTAGGCTTAACTGAATCTGAAGTATGTGTTTTGGTGGTTGATCATTGTAATGAATTATATAAGATTAACCTGCATTACACTATCGACAAATTAACTATCAAATATTTATTAAAACACTGAAGCATACTGCAAACGCTGAGTCATACTGCAGCAAAAACAGCCGTATTTAGTGAGCTTAAAGTAGGTATTTTCACTATTTTCTCCCTAGGAAGTGAAAGTCAGCTGATTTAAACTCAGTTGTGAGCTTCGATTGTATGCAATCGCATGTATCGAAAGTATGTATAATTTTTTTCACCACACTATGATGTTTTAGTTAATTTACAGTCTGTTTCAAAAGTAGAAAAATAAGCAAATACATTAACAATAATACAACGTTAAAAGTATAGTGATTTACCACTCTCAACACTAGCTAACAAAGATAATTTTGATAACACAGCCGAATCTGAATGGGAGGTTTAATGTCGTAAATGGTGTTGTGATTGTCCAATAAATTTAGTGCAAGATGAGAGCTCGCCTTGTGGTCGGAAACTTGACCAAAAGTATGTATTTTTCCAACTTATCTATATTTACCCTATGCTATAAATAAGACATGTAAATGGAATTTCTTCTATTTGGTTTTATTTTCTGTTTACATTTAGTTGTTATTTCGTTACCTACATGGCAACCCATACGGCCCAAGTTATTTTTTTAATTTTAAATTCGTTTCTTGTGTTTATTTTTGAGCCTATTTTAATTTATAAAGGGATTCATCACATCTACAGGAAAATATCTTTCATTTGGTACCAACCGCGTGTAATTCGTTCCAGTAGTATGGTCAGGCTAGCTGTCATAAGTTTTGCAAAAGTTGTTTTGTATAAGACGATTTTGAATGATTTTCCAATTTGATTATCTTTTTTCACTAGATTTTGTAATTTCTTCTTTGACTTTTCAAATTCTAAGATTATTATGAAGTGTTCTGTTAGTAACAAACCAAGGTGCGTTGACAATTTTACGTAGCAATTTTGATTGGTATCGTTGAAAAATTTCAATGTTTGATGTACTTGATGATCCCCAAAGTTGGATCCCATAAGTCCAAATTGGTTTTATAACTTTTCTGCAAAGTAACATTATTTTGTGTACTAAGTTTTGATTTAGATCCAAGAAGACAATTAAGCTTAGTTATTTTAAAATTTAGATATTGTCTTTTAGTCCAGATATGTGCCTTCCAATTAAGCTTTGCATCTAAGTGCATGCCCAAGTATTTTATTTCTGTTACTTTAGGGTGGTGAATATTGTTCATGGATACTGGAGGACATGTAGCCAGATTTAGGGTAAAAGTAATGTTTTCTGATTTATTTTCACTAATTTTGAACCTCCATGTTTTAAACCAATGTGAAATTTCATCCAAGTTTAACTGTAAATTTGCTGTAGTTTGAACCGGTTTGTCGTGGACAGATAAAATGGTCATATCATCCGCAAATGTGGCAACCATAGTGTTTACAATTTCTGGTAGGTCCGATGTATAGGGAATATACAAGTATGGTTCAAGTACGCTTCCTTTGGGGATTCCTGATTCTATAGGGTAAAGGTCAGTTAAATAATTTTGATGTTTAATTTGGAAAGTTCTGTTTGTAAGATATGATTTTTAAATTTGAAAAACTGAATGGGGTAGCTAAATGTGGCATTCTTGTCAATAGTTCGATATATCGATAGTAATATACACTAACACAATCGTAATAAACGAAATAATTTTATTATATTTACTAAACAGATGCTTGTTTGCATTAGCAAAATAAATAACAATTTAGAAGTCATTTTGAGAAGTTATCTTAGTATTTCTGTTAAAGAAATGACATTTCTTCATAATCTTAACATCTCAAATTACTTTAATACTTTCTTCTGAAATGGCTACCATACTAAATTCAAACTCACATAACAAGAAATTAAATAACATCTAAACATAAATTAAAAAGTTTTACACCACAATTAAAAAAACAAATGTACGATTGCTCTTGCTCATTCTTCGTCAGATTAGGCATAGGCACGAGACCCTCCTTCATTGCGCAGTCTGTAGTCTTGGAGATAAGAGAGATATGCGGTAAAGATAAGGAAGAACTGGAAAGGTCCGTTGTGGGTTTGCAATATTTATCTCAAAATCCAGCGCAAGGTTAACTAAATTTTGGAATTAAGGTCTGAATACGTGATTGGTGAAATCCAGGAGGCAATACTGAACTTGCACTACTTATGTTTTATCGAATTTTTTACCTTATCTACCAAAATTATGCTATTTTCCTTTGGCACTTTAGGGGGAAACGACTATTTCACCCTGAAAATCACGTTTGGAAATCGAGAAAAGCTTTAGAAATCGGCGATTATAAGCGCTCGAAAAATCTTTTTTCCTTTTAATGGAAGCCTATTTTTTATTATTCGAGTCATTTCAAACTTCTTTTCCTCTTGCACTTTTTCAGCAAACACATATTTCACCACGAAAAACACGTTTGAAACTCGTTAAAAGCGTTATAAATCATTAATATCGCCACATTTGACTGGTAAGTGTCAATAAAAGAGTGTAAAAGAGTCCTTGGAGCCTAGACGTTCTAACTCATAAAACAATGAAAGAACTACAAAGACAATTTATAGTTTAACAATATACTAGATATTTAAATTACAATCACTCTGATGTTTGAAAAAATATTTTTGGACTGTAAATAAATCTCCAGCTGCTGTCTGAAATTAACGTAATTAACATCGCTCTTATGGGGGACAAATCCAAGATGGCTGTTAGCTTTCATTGACTCCACTGGAGAACAATAAAAAAACTACAAAGAACATTTCTAATCTCACACTATACTCGATGTTAAATTATAATCACTTTGGTGTTTGAAAAATATTTTTGGACGATAAATCGCTCTTCAGCAGCTGTTTGAAATTATCCAAAATGGCCACTAGCCTCCAAGGACTCCCTAAAATAACCTTTAGCTGAGCTCCTCAGCCCTAACCTAAGCTGGGTTTACCCAAAATCGGTAATTTTCGGCACTTTGCTATTTTTTAATAAGTACGGTAAATTAATAAGTACGCAATTAATAAGTACGGTAAACCATATTACTGCAGAGGCCGGTCTTTATAAGTTATATTGTCTATGAGAGATTTATTTTGGACCTATTTGCATAAGTATGGTGATGTAAATGCAGTTGTCATCGTATTTATAATCATCGATCAGTCTAAGTTTTATTTTGTCAATAAATGTAAATATCCTTTTTGGTTAACAAAGGATGCAACCGAATCTGTAAATTAAGACAAGTATGCGAAAAACTTAAGTTTTCCAACCACCATTATTGCCTTGTTTACAACTATAAAATCGGAAGTAAAAATAACAATTAGGACAGCGTATACTAACTATTTGATTTTTGTTGTGAGTTGTATACAATATCACTTCTTTTTGAAATTATGTCAAGTCCAAGAGACATACATCTAGTTTTGTATTAAAGTCTTCTGTCAAGAACTACACGAATGTAAATGTTACTGTGGACAAGGTAGCTGAAACATTTGCAAATAGGTGTAATAAATTTAAGAATATTGTATTAGTAAAAGTATCATATACATTTGTCATTGATATCACTGTATTAAATAATGTATTACCTAATTATTTGTAGGGAGTAAATTAGTTAGTAGACTATCTATTAATCGATTTGCAAGGTACATTATGAATATTTCATAATGTAGCTTGTAAATCGATTAATGTATTTAAACCAGACGCTCGTCAAATAATGCAGTTCAAGGCGGAAATGTAGTGAGGGATACATCATGATTAGAATGTGTGTTACAGAACGAGAAACTGATGACAATAGTTGGAATAACTAGTCAATGTCAACGCACTCGATAAAAGCGCGGGATTAAAAAAGGCGCGAATATGTGCAAGTACTACTGTATAACCAGCGACAACACCTATGTAAAACCAGACATAAGCTATATTACAACCAGGCCTACGAAAAAGTCAAACTATGTAAAGAATGAATCACTGAATATGATTAGACGAAATCACAGAGGTACAAACTATGTTAGATATTTACGTGGTAAAGGAGTGTAGTTTCCTGATAGGTCTAAACAACGTCATCAGTTACCAAATAAATTATTTTTACTAGTTTTAGTCATACAATTGTTCTCATTTAAACTTGCGCTATTATGCTAATTCAACCTAGTTCAGATGTAGTTCCCACAATATATCTATACTTACACGAGGAGAGCGTGGTTTCGGTGATTTTGTAAAGTAAGAAATAATAGATGTAGAAAGAAATGTGTAGATTTTGAACTTTTTTCTGTTTTCATTGATTTACTGTGTTGATTATGCACCACAGTGCTTTGTACTGTAATTATTTTCTGCCATTATGAAAAATTCATTGCCAATATTTCTTTCAAGGTCCCTTGCATTATTTTGCGTGTACTAATGTGTACTAGGTGTAAAATGCAGTTGTCTGCTTGCAATATTGAACGGAGCTATCATAGTACTGTAATCCAATACTTTTTCAAAGTCAATGCTAAATATAGTTCACGTAATTGAGATGTCTCCTACAAGTTCACTAAGTCAATTGTATAATTGTTTCTCATAAATGGGATGACTACTTGTAGTATCCAAAGTCAATGCTTTATCTGTTTCTCTTAAATGAAATCTCTACATCCAGTATCTAAAGTTAATGATAAATCTATGCTAAAACTATTGCCTTGGATGTAGTAGCCTACGCCAGTGTCACGGTGATAACGGCGGGAGTGGTCGTGGTAGGCACGGATGAGTCGTTGTTCTTGCAAGGCTGTTTTTTGCCTGTCTTCTGGCTCAGTCAGCACTTACACCATCGGGAAGAGATTGTACATCCAAACTAACAAAAATAGTTTCCAAGGACCCATATTAGATTTAATACAATTGGCGGCAAACGTTATTGTTGATTAGTATGTTAAATAACAATAAAACTGTTGTAGGAGTTTGTTCCTAACCGTAGGTGCTCTGTATAATATTTAAATCGCTAAAATTATACCCCAACAATCAACGTTTACAATCGTGATACGTAAACAAATGATCCAATAATATGTAAGCCGAAGGATCGTCGTAAATTAATGTCTTTCGTGTAATACAACAATATGATAATAAACAATGTTACTATATCACTAATAACGTGTACGTAGACCGTCGTAATTAGGCTCAAATTAAAATATAATAATGCAATGTCAGTATTAAACAATCTGTATTAACAGCTGAAAATAAGTGAAATAGAAAAGGTTTTGGTTAAATCCATCAAATTGTAATTGGACACTAGTAAATACTAGTGCACTTGTTGCTACCTCCCCCCTTCGGTTTCATGTATTCCTCTCAATCAGTTCAAACCTAGGAGGATTAAACATTAATGTTAATTAATGTTAAATCCTCCTAGATTCAAACCTGAAACACCCAGATCGAAACTCGCCTGTCGTTATTTTACCATCGCCTGTTTTTTAAATATATTTTTCAAAAAAGAAATATTATATTGATTTACTTTGGTTTTTAAAAATGTTAACGTTTTATTTTGTTAAAGATTTATGGTGATACGTAAATATTGTGGTGTAGTAGAGTATATTATATTGTAGTTAAGTGTTAAATTTTGAAATTTTAGGGTGAATCGAGATGAATCTTTGTTTATAACATGGGTCTCTCCTACCTTAACATACATACCAAGTTTGATAAACATCGGTTGGAAAAGTGCAAAGATAAAATATTTGTATGTAAAAAATACAAAATGGTGGATATCTGGTTAACGAAATTATTTTGGAAAAAATGTTATCCTTGATTTTCTGTTTATTTTGACCCAAGGAATTACTAGGTAAAGTATCTCCCCGCTTATTTTAACACCCTGTTTATGATGTATTCTTATAAGTGAAAAATGTTAGCTGGTAATAAAGAAAGATTTTTTATAAATAATATGAATGTACTGGTGATCTGTATATTCACCTTTTTCTTGTCCTTAGATAAATTAAATTAGATAAATTAAAAGTCCACTCAGCAGTCGCATCGTACGATGTAGTTCTTTCCATGCGTTGCGAAATGCTACATTTGCCGTCCTCTTCAACCCAAGTTATCTACTGAACCACTGATTGTAAAAAATTCCAAAAAAATATATTTTACGCATTACACTTTTGGCTTCAACTTTGCCACAGACAAAACCTCTCTAACCCAAAAACAAAAAAAAATCTCGCATGCTAACTTTTTCATGTTAGAAATCACGATTTAAAACTATTTCACCATACAAATCATTTTTTATTAATTAGATCGGTAAATAGTTTAAAGTTCCAACAAAATAGTCATCGAGTAGGACTAACCAAGAAGCTCTGTGCCAAATTTCAAAATTTTAGCACAACTTTAAGAACACCAAAACACGAAATTATTGAAGACATGCGTCGAGAGGACTATCGTTGTTTTTAACAGATTATACTTTTGACCTTCCGGCACTGTTGACTCAGCGAAACTGAACTTATATTTTATCTTATTTCGTTATATTAAAACTGCTGTTGCATTAAGTCAAATTCCCAATAAGTCAATTGCTTTAAAATAAACTAAACTTTTAGCCCGGACTGTACTATTTGACTTTCTGGGATTTTTGATCTACAGACACTGCAAAAATTGTAGTTTTTGACCTAGCGGCACAGGTATAAATTATTTGACCTTCCGGGACTGTTGACTTTCTGCAACGCGTCCCTTAAACGTCACAGTGGAAAATTCAGTAGCATAGTCATACTAACGAACACAAGTAGACTTCTCATACCATTGCAAAAATTTGCAGCTTGTTTTTCGTGTCTAGTTCATGTTGGGGCACTTGTTTGACAAAATTTGCTTTCTATTATTTTAGAATTGGTTTTATGATTTGTGCTTTACTGTTTGGTTATATAACTAGGGGACTAGTTGTTGATTGGATCGCTTTATTTGGCTAATCGAGATCGAGATTAGCAGCACCAGACGGAACTAACAATAAAACTATTTTAAGCCCATCCATAAGAATGACAAACCTACTCAGGTTTAGTGAATTTCAGTCTGATTATAAACTAAGGTGAGCTGGTACCTAAAACGTAACAAGTTTAGTAAAAAGTGTCAAGTTAGTTGGTAAAAAATTCTAGACAAAGTTGGAAAATCGCTAGAGAAGACTATTGTGGTTAACATATCTTTAGATCACGCACAGAGAAGTAGGCTGATGGAAATAAACTGTTGATATTATTTAAAAAAAGAAGATAAATTAGTACTCTTTAGTGAACTTGTGAAAAATACCACCATTAAAGGTATTATTTTTAAATGCTGAACTTTGTTTGGCAGCCATGCTAGAGCAGGAGCGACAAAGGATAGAGCAGCTTACAGCTGGCTGGGACGACCCGACGCAAGTAGACTGGGGTGCGGAGGAGTCTAGTGAAGTTACGACAGACACTGCGGAGACAGTTGTAGCCAACCCTGATGCTACGGTCACTTACAAGTGCACTGCTCTATACAACTACACTGTGAGTGGTGATCTAACGTATTTTCCTACATCACAACTTGTAAGAAGCTTAAGAGTAAAAAAATGTTAAAAAAACAGTCACTTTTAACAGCTGTACCAAAGAGAATTAATTATGTAACTCTTTGGATTATTTATACTACCTACAGGTACTCTACAGCTTAAAACATGTATTACTTCTTAAGTGAATGTCCTAAGGAAAACACTTTCTATTGGTATTGGTTGATTGTTGTTACATTGTTAGTATAAGGAGGGGAAAATATGTACAATGATTAACGCTGTTAAATGTGTGGATTTACTTTAGTACTAAGTTAATTCTTACACTGATTGTTTTAGGCCCAAAACCCAGATGAGTTATCGATAGTGGAGAACGAACAGTTGGAAGTGATTGGAGAGGGAGACGGAGATGGTTGGTTGAGAGCCAGGAACTACCGTGGCGAGGAGGGCTACGTACCCCACAACTACTTAGACGTGGAGCGTGAGGTGAGAAAAATAGTTACTAATGTCATTCAGTGGATGAGTAGACAAAACTTTATCGTTGTGAGATGATTGGTTCACATCATATATGGATGTTAAATTTAATTTAATTTCTAATTTTTTTCCTTGAAAGAGGTTAGTGGCCTCTTTCACCTTACATTTCCACATGGGCAATAGAGGCTTGTGCGTGGAACGTATCTAGCAAAGCAAGGGGTGAGTCGGTACGGTACAAGAGCGAACTGTATTGATAAAAAGTGGTGGCAGGTACCAGGATCTGACATCACAGTCTTAGACCCCCCCAGACCCGGGACCGATTTACTTTTTCATTTTGATGTCCCCAGAGGCCAAAAACACCATTCGTTCAAATTTTTATATATGTACTAGCTGTACCCACAGGCTTTGCCCCGTTTAACTTCATAAGTATTCGCATGGCTCAATTACGTCCTGGTTGAAGTTCGTTCGCTACACTCACTCACCTTTAGGTTGGAGCTCGTTCGCTGCGCTCACTTGCCTTCAGGTTTGCTTGTTCGCTACGCTAACTCGCCCTCCAGGTTAAAGTTCGTTCGCTACGCTCACTCACCTTTTGGTTGCAAATTAGCTGTTGTCATAAATAAAAAAAATTATAGTGCTGCACCCTGTTGGTAATCCTTGTAATTTTAAAGCTATTAAACATCACAGAACAGAACCAACTTGTTTAATTGAAACAGCTGTTAAGATTATTTAATTCCTTTTAAATATGAAAAATCATAAGGTTAACATGGGAAACTCCAGAGCCACTGGGGCGGAGCCCGAGAGTCCGATCAGCATAAAAACTACTTAGTTCTCCTATTTAATGCCTAAAGAATCAGTGTACCAAATTTCAGCCTCCTAGGTAAATGGGAAGTGGGAGAATTAGTGATGAGTGAGTGAGTCAGTCAGTCAGTCAGTCAGTGAGGGCTTTGCCTTTTATATATACTAGTGTACCTGTTGCTCGAATTCGAGCAATTGCGAAGCATTACAGGCGACTCAAAGATTATGGAAATACTCACGATCTACACAACAGTTAGATATAATCAAAATCTTTTGTAAATATCTTATCTTTTTTCAAAAAGCTTATCTTGTTTTTTTAGTGTTTTCTACAAATTTTTCTCTCTTATAGCCGCATTAGGTTGTCTATGACGATTATAAATTAAAAAAAAAAAATTATTTCTATTCTTCTACTTGGTTGTGTTCTATGACTTTTTCTATGTTTCCATTGTTTGCAAATCGGTTATTTCAATGATTGCTCAAGAAATGTAGAACAGTGTTAATTCAGTTTTATTTTTAGCCTATATCAAATTGTCCAGGATTTCCCGCTCTTTTCCATTGTAATAATTATACCAACCCAATTTTCATCTACAGATGCAATATGCCAACAAATATCACCTACGTACAATCTCCAAGAAGTGGTAAAAAAGGCAGAACATTGTATTGCAAAACGTGACATGATGCAGAAGAAAATCCAATTTAAAATCAGAAAAACCTATTGCAAATACTGTACTTCATTTTGACAAATTCAATAAATCACAATTTAAATATTAATAGCTGTTTCATTAAAAAGTAGTGTTTATAATTATGCATATGGTCGTAATGTAAACAAATCTGAAGAGGCAACTTTAAAAGCTTCTGGGGCAGAGCCCCAAGGGAATTTACCTCGTTCCTCTTTTGATGGCTCATCTACAGACCAAGACCTTTCTTTAGAGACCCCTACCAAGTTTCTACGCCCAGCCATTCTCTCAAATTAGCTATGACAAAAACCCCATTTTCCTCCATAAGAATAACATGGGATGGGAATTTAAAGGCCACTGGGTCAGAGCCCCAAGCGAAATCACCATGTTTCTTTTTTGATGGCTCATCAACAGACCAAGACCTTTCTTTAGACACCTCTACCGAGTTTCTACACCCAGCCGTTCTCTCAAAATAGCTATGACAAAGAAAAACAGTTTCAAATTAATATATAGATAGATATATATATATACGTCCGTGAACGCGATAACATGAGTAATTTTTGTCCGATTTTGATAAAATTTGGTTTAAAGGTGTAAAGCGGGATAAACTTGAATGAGTTAGCGAACCAGCACAATCGGACCATGGGAACGGGGCTTTACGGGGGGTTTTATGGGGTAAAAATTGGTTTTTCTCACTTTTGACCCTCAAAACTCAAAATTTCCCGATTTCTCTTTAGACCTTTTTAAAGAGCTTAAAAAAACAAATAATTTAGTAGGCTATATAAAAGTATTTTTGTTCGATTATTAGTAACGGAGAAAATTAAAAAAATTGTAAATTTAAAATTCCCATGTTATTTTTATGGAGAATACTAGCTGTAACCCGCGGGCTTTGCCCCGTTTAACTTCTTAATTTTCAAGATTATCTCGTTCGCATGGCTCAATCACGTCCTGGTTGAAGTTTGTTCGCTACGCTCACTCACCTTTAGGTTGGAGCTCGTTCGCTACGCTCACTCACCTTTAGGTTGGAGCTCGTTCGCTACGCTCACTCACCTTTAGGTTGGAGCTCGTTCGCTGCGCTCACTTGCCTTCAGGTTAGCTCGTTCGCTACGCTAACTCGCCTCCAGGTTGAAGTTCGTTCGCTACGCTCACTCACCTTTTGGTTGCAAATTAGCTGTTTTCATAAATGTAAAAGAAATAA
This sequence comes from Macrosteles quadrilineatus, assembly GCF_028750875.1. NCBI lineage: Eukaryota > Metazoa > Arthropoda > Insecta > Hemiptera > Cicadellidae > Macrosteles > Macrosteles quadrilineatus. The sequence continues at coordinate 22,611,601 of NW_026542598.1, forward strand.
TAGTGCTGCACCCCGTTGGTAATCCTTGTAACTTTAATGCTATTGAACATCATAGAACAGAACCAACTTGTTTAATTGAAACAGCTGTTAAGATTCAATAATTCCATTTCTCATAAGGTTAACATGGGAAACTCCAGAGCCACTGGGGCGGAGCCCGTAAGGATTTTTGAAATAAGAATATGCCTATATGTTAATCGGGAATGTGAGCTATCATCATGCCAAATTTCAGCCCAATCCGACCAGTATTTTTCGAGTTTACTTTTCCCATACACACATACACACATACAGCAACCACCTCTTTTTTATAATAGTATAGATAGATAGATAGATAGATAGATAGATAGATAGATAGATAGATAGATAGATAGATGGATAGATAGATTGTCAAATGTTGTAGTTTGCTTGTTTATGGATATATTTTGATCAAACTTGGCAAATTTATTTATTTTGTACTAAGCTATCAATATTTTACTCAAAAACACACTTTATTAGTTTCCTTGTAGCAGCAAACCTAGGTACTCGTTAAACCTAATGTTATTAAAATATATTTAACTGAAAATCAATTCAGACAAATGGAAATTTGCTTAGTCGGCAGGTTTGCTGCGGCGGGGTTATTTATAGACTGGTAATATTTTGGCAACTTTTAATTTATGAGGAAAGATACCGCAAATTAAAGAGGAATTTATGATATCTATGACAAAAAGTTAACGGCTTCCGGCGGGATTCGAACCCGCTACCATCAGTTTATCAGTCTTGTACGCTATCCACTACCCCACCGAGGCTCGTGACTCAGCACCGTATCGATGCGGTAATGGTTGACGTCAAATTAAATCCTGTGGATGTTTTTGAAACCATTTTTTTGCAGTCTAACAGTAAATATTTGTTACATTTTATATTTCATAAAATGTGAACAAAATAAAAATAGGCAGAGACAGAAAGATGAAGACAGTTGGTCCATGCTTGGGAAGAAGAAAAACATGAGTGACAGGTCAGACCCTGCTCAGCTGAAAATTAGGGAGTCAGGGAGGCTGATAGCGATGGCTAGCCACTGGGCGATGGGATCGCCAACCCCTACGCCGAAAACCTAAACCTAAACAGTTATGTTTGCCCTTTTGACTTGATTAATGATCACTTACCGATTCCAAATTTCTGGTGATCATAAGCCTCATCAACAGTCGCTCTGCCTGTCTTCAGAGGTTTCGAATGAGGTTGCTACCTTTCAAATTTGGTATCCATCCACAAAAAAGACAAAAACTTCTTTATTCCTGATATTTTATCAATGAACCCGATGGGATGAAAACAATTCACTACTGTAGTGATATCTTTTAATCGAAATATAAATTCATATTTGTCAAGTAATGTCATCCATTTTCGTCAAAATAATGTTTTGTAAAATACGTATTAAAGTGTGGAAACTAAAATTGTTTCTCCACCGGTGCCTTTGTGTTAATGTACTAATGCAAATATTTATTAATTTCCTCTTAACTGTACCGATGGAAATTAGTTTAATTGAAATAACAAAACAAAATTAAAATTATTTAATCATTGGCTAGAGTAAGATTAAGAAATAGTGTCCAGCAGTTTAAAAGATTTAGTTTTGTAGGGTTGGTAGTGGTCTTAGATAACAAATTCAAGTTTTGTCAGTTAAGTTCACTGGAAATAATGGTCTACTAAAATGTAGTTGCTGTAGAAATTACAGATATCAACCACTTCTTCTTATGCTTGGTACTACCACTTCTTGGTATAGTAGTTTCTTTGTACCACTTCTAGTTTGCATGGTATCTGCTAGTGCCAGTTCGGACCATTAAACCCAGTGTCTCTGATTAAAGTAAGATCTTTCCTGTATTTTATTATATATTACAATATTTATTTGGAAGTAATAAGAGCATAATTGATTTTTTTGGAAAAGTGTATTTTGTGAAATTTGAGAAACATAAAATATATATATGTCTTTGGTCTACTTAGTCTTTTAATTCATCTCACTTCTACTACCAGCTTAAATTAGATTCTTCCTAAATTAAAGTATACTACCTAATTGGCTATATGGTAGGGGTATATAACGTAACTTGTAACTTGAATATAAACATGAGAAAAGTGTAGGGTACTATATTTTTGCATTTATAATAAACCACTGAAAGTGATATTTAAATATTTGTTTTGCCCTTTATTATTAAATTCTACATACAAAAAACGATGCCTTATCCTCCATAAAAACCTGATAAGTGTTTTAAATCACTATCTTTCCCTTACTAGTGCACACATGAATCATTGAACCAACACAGTTTAGCCAAATAATCCAGCCAACTTCCTGAAAAATACTTACCTTAATAGTGCTGATCATGCTTAATGGATATACAATAAATGGTTAAATTACCTGTGTCCGCCTGTCGATCCTTATTTGCTGTGTCCTATTACAGGATATGCATTTCGGCAGAATAAACTGCCATCATCAGTCCTTCTATAAGTCCTTGTTCTTCCCTATTGGGTGCGTCTTGAAGTTTTTAAACACGTACACGAACGATATTACACTTAGATACATCACAATTAAAACATAAAAACACACGGTAGGCCTACTTTATTTGAGCTACTACAGACATGTAGACGCGCGTCAGTCGTGTGTCGAGTCTCGACTGGATGGCAGTTTATTCTACCGAAATGCATATCCTGTAATAGGACACAGCAAATAAGGATCGACAGGCGGACACAGGTAATTTAACCTTTTATTGTATGTCATACCGATCCGGAACAACAACAAACAACACAAAATGAACTTAATGGATAATTCAAATATAAAAAGTTATAAGGGTAGTACAAACCTCTTGGAGTGCTCCAGGTATCCTTTTCTCAGTTTCTTGACTTCAGACTTGTCACACCACTGTCATGACGATCATCTTCTAATGTCGTCCTCTTCTAACATCTCTTCTACCAGTGTCTTGACTCTTCAAATGTAGATCCGGATTACCTAGAACCACCCTCCCCCTGCTATTCCCACTATTCCCAGAGAAATAAACAGGATTATTTCTCCAAACAGAATCAAGTCATTAGATCATCCATCCCCACGATGCCCCCCTCTAGCCTACTTCCCCATAACCCCAGACCCTGACTAGCCTACCAATATACTTCCCACTCCCTAACTCAAAAATGTTTACCCTCCCCCCTTAAACCCCCCAATAACCTACTTTTTTTATATTTCCCTCGTCCCTGTCTAGCCTACTTTATCCCCCTCCCTGTCTGAAATGGATGATCCAAGGACCTGTTTTATACTTCTCTATACAATAAGCCCAAGATTATCAAACCTGAATTGTTACTTAATTCCCTGTAATTAACATGTAAATGCCCTTCGTTTAAACTATTTTAGTAACAATTTTCTTTTCACTATATCTTAAACCCATAAAATCTTTTTCATGATAAAATCATGTTTCTTTAAAATTTGTTGTCTTTGTACATACACAGGTCATTATAACTTCCGACTTTTGATGCCCCCCTCTAGCCTACTTCACCCCATAACCCCAGGCCCTGACTAGCCTACCATGATATACCCCACGTCCCTCAGTAAAATGTTGACCCTCCCCCCTTACACCCCCCTCTAACCTACTTTTTTTATTCCCTCTCCCTGGCTAGCCTAGCAAGTTCCCCTCCCTGTCGTAGTCGGAAGTACAAATGACCTGTTCAATAACTATGAAACAATAACATAAAAATCTTTCTGGTCCGTTTTTGTTTTCAACGAATTCCCTAGCTATCAAACCCACCCCCTTACTCTCACACACACAAACAACCATACATCTTCTTTTTTGATCCAAGCAAACTTCATCTTCTTTTTTGATCCAAGCAAACTTCATCTTCTTTTTTGATCCAAGCAAACTTCATCTTCTTTTCATGGAATCCGGAACATCTGAACATCAATATTATGTTCAGTAAGTTTCAAGATGTGTATAAAATTAACTAAAATTGCCACTAATATGAGGTTGTAATAAGACAGAGATAGAAAATTAATTCATTAAATTAATTTTTGATTTGTGCATTTTTTTTATTTACAAATTTGCAATATTATTTTAACCAACAACACAACAGTGCAACAGTGTTTTAACCAAAGTTTCAACTTGATCCCTTTATGTTAACAACAGGTTGAGATAATGTTTTTAGTTGAGTATTGTTGCAATGGAGAGTAAATTTTTACTATGTACTTAGATATGATTTGTTCTTTGAGTCTGGAATACTTTTGTTATGGGGAGAACACTATCATCGCAAGGGACCTGAAGTCTCCATCAGTCAATCACTCAATATAGTTATTTATAATGGTTTCTACACAAACATTTGTATGCCTCCTGTACAGTACTCGTGTTATCTTAAAGGAATACACTAGTTAATGGCAATAATATTAAATTAAAATACAAAATGATAATAACTACTTACGTGCAACATCCATTGAGCTTAGAGACTTTGAAACTCTTGAAGTTGACAGGATTTTGGCGGAATTCTCATGCTTAGAATTTAAACTGTGTTGGTTCAAGGCTTAAATGTAGAATTACTTTTTATCATACAACCTTAATCATGGGAAATGAAATAAGACTTTTTTATACTCCCAATACTTGTGCTATATTAATGTTTTCAGATATGTTTTTAGATTAATGTAGTGACAATTTTAATATGTACTTTAAACTGTCGGGCTAATATGATTATATCAAAACTACATGATGAAAATTAGATGACACACTGTTGACGTTACTCACCATCTGACAATTTTCACAGCACTGTCTTAGGTAATATCCATTGAAGAGACTACTTACAGCTGGCAGTCAGGCATCTTTCATTTTTTATTTCTGAATCCTTTCAACCTTTGTTTCCCTGGAAACAAATTATACCAAATTAGTTAATAGTAACAAATCTTATGCTGTAGATGATTTCTTACTCAAATACTTTTGCAGGTGATACAATTCACGAACCTGTACATAAATAGTTACTTTTTGTTTTTATTGAGATAGCATTTTTAACAATTACCTTATAATCTGTTATTTTTCACCCTCATAACAGTTTAAGCGTTTAAGGGCAACCTTCTTTCTAGAATAAAATCATCAGCTTCATGCCACTACACCCACCATGAGGCTCAGAATGTTTGAAAAGGCGTCTCTACCAAACCAACACCGGAACAATGTTCGGCAAACATGTTTGGTAGGGACGCGGCTTTAAAAAATTATGTCTTTATTTACACCTTTGATTATCAAGAGTAGTTTCTCTGAAACAATAGTTAACCCTCCGAGGGTCACGCGTCGAGTTTAAGACGCACAACACACTTTGTGTAGGGTCACGCGTCGAGTTTAAGACGCACAAACATCGTTTACGGCGAAGGCTCTATGACTGACTGAATCGGATTGAACTGGATCGAGTTAGGTATCGTTCTTTCCGTAATATTCTAAGCTTTCTCCAGAGGTCTGTCTCTAAGCGCTATTCATTTTATTTCCGAAAATATTGTAGCAGACAGCTGACGTGCGTGTATTTGTAAACAGCTAGGTTCCCCCGGACCGATGACTGATGTGTTTTATTACGTTTATCATTGTTTTAGTGTTAAAAATCAAAAGTAGTGATATACGTGGTGCATTATAAGAAGATTTAAGTGGTTTTGAAGTGCTGGTTGATGATCCTGAAGAAGTAGGTAGTGATATTGATGTATATTATCAGCCAGATTCCTAGCTATGGTTAGGCTATGCATTCTTAGCTAAACGCTATGTACTGAAATCCGTTTTTCGCTCATAACTTATTTATTTGATAACTTACCTCGCTATATGATTATATATTTGTAATCCTCATTAAATTTAGAACAAAGTGGCTATTTTCAAATATTTATAGGCCTATAATTTATACAATTTCATTGAGCGCGAACTTATTTTTTTTTTGAAAATTTTCGAAATTATATTTTTTTTTACCTAAAAATTTTTTTTTGAAAAAATGTTCCTTATGTTTTATATATAATATTGAAGCCCATGATTTTCCAAACAAAATGGTATATAGAACATTAGAATTAACATTGTTTTAAGCTTCTCAGATCCGTTTTAATAAAACCTTGCAAAGGGGCCAAAAATAGGTGGACATTAAGGCCTAAACTATGGACACTCGGAGGGTTAAAATAATAATTCTCTTGTATAGTGATCTTAATTTTATATTTGGGATATATTATAAACCCAAACGTTAAGACTCAAAATGAAATGTGGGTTTTCCGCCTACAGCAATGAATATAAGTTTTTTTTTTTCAATTGTCTTAACACTAATACCGAAACCCTACCAAGGCTGACGTTAACCGAAACCCCCGGTCTGTGAGACCCCATTTGAAAAATAATGTACCCCGCTTAGACACACACAAACCGAAACCCTCGGCCTGTGAGACCCCGCTTTAAAATACACTAACAATGGGCTTCTGAGACAGGCATGTTATGAACAGACAACCTGTCAAGGTCATGACATCCATGCAAAATGAACAAACAATATATCAATAGGTAGGGGAGGAAAAGGGGAAGGTATTGGGGGAATGGAATCTCCCAAGTAAACAGTGTTGCCAACATGCATTTTTGAAAATTCCCGTGGACAGGTCAGACCGGGGTTTCGGTATTAGTGTTAACTAGTTAAATAACCAGCCAAATGTAATTAGAATATTTGCTCACCTATGTTGGTTATTCGATATTCCATGTTATTTTATACAAGATGAATATTTTCTGGTGTAGTTAATTTGCTCATTAAAGATGTTTTTGTTAGTATAATCCATGGAAACAATAATAGTAGTAACTGACAATCAAATATATATTTATAAAAGAGGAAATTTGTGTGTTTGAACGTTATGAGCTCGGACACCTTTGGACCGATTGCCACAAAACTTGGTACATATGTGTAGAATTTCATGGAATAGCTTTATACACCATAAATTTCGTGATCCGTCCAATTGGCTCCGCCCTAGTGGCTCTGGAGTTTCCCCATGTTAACCTTATGAATACTAATGTTTAAATGGAATTAAAGAATCTTAACCAAACAACTGAACATGTGGTTCAACTAAACAATTTGATTCTGTGATGTTCAATAAAATTAAAAAGCTAATAGGTTTACCAATAAGGTGCAGCACTATTATTTTTTTTTATTTATTTATGACAACAGCTAATTTGCAACCAAAAGGTTAGTGAACAAACTTAAACCTGGAGGCGAGTTAGCGTAGCGAACGAGCTAAACCTGAAGGCAAGTGAGCGCAGCAAACGAGCTCCAACCTAAAGGTGAGTGAGTGTAGCAAATGAACTTCAACCAGGACGTGGTTGAGCGATGCGAACGAGCTCATCTTGAAAATGAACGAGCATTTGACGTAAAACCACATTAGGACAGGACGACGTCTGTCGGGCCAGCTAGTCTATATATAAATCAAGAATGTTGTTATTCTGATGAATGGAAAGGGCCTCTGAACTAACTGCTATGAACAGTTTCATCTATTGAACACAATCACTCTTTTCATATGCGCTTACTAATAATAAACGGCATATAAATATCCAAAACAGCAGTTTATATTTGTAGGTTTTTCAAACATATCATTAGAAAATGTATCTCATTTACTAAAAAGATTTAAAATTTGTATTACAACTCAGTCAGTATTGACGTATTAACCTGTCGTGGGTCAATGTGAGTGCAGCGGCGCTGTACCAAATGGTATCGTACTCTAATAATACTTAATGTGTAATAAAAAAAAATAGCTTTACAGTTACAGATAGTACTATGGTAATATTTCCCCTAGCACGCAGAGTAACGCGGTTGATATCGTAGCGAGGCTCTCAACGGAAGGGAAGTAAGAAACATAGGATAAACTTCATGGTACCCCCTTGGCTAGCTCTAGTGCTGGGGTCTAGGGCAAAGTCCCACACCGCCTCCTCGCCCTTATGTACTAAAATGCTCAGGGTTGAGGAAAATCCTGTACCCAGTGTGATATGAATTTCTACAGTCGCCAGTCAGCCTATGATTTTATCAAAAATTCATGATGAAGATGAGATGACACACTGTTGACGTTACTCACCATCTGACGATTTTCACAGCGCTGTCTTAGATATTATCCATTGAAGAGACTACTTACGGCTGGCAGTCAGGCATCTTTCGTTAAATTTTTAAATCCTTTCAACCAGTATTTCCCTGGAAACAAATATGTACCAAATTAGTTAATAGTAAGCTTATGTAATAAATTATATCTACCTATCTCATCAGCTTTTGCAGGCGATACAAATCTCTATCTCTATCTTGGCTAGCTCTAGTGTTGCCTACCTGTCAGTGGTGAAGTTCAGAGGAAGAAGCTCGCTTATCTAGTCGTCCACTCAGACTCTTACAGGATCAGTGGATTCTTTGTCTTTTGCAATGCATATCCGTAATTCCGCTATTCTCATTCTTGTTAGTGTGCTAGTCGTATTTCTATTAATATTAATTTTACTTTTGGTTGCAAGAAAGGAAAATGTGATCAATAGTGATTCCTCACAGCAAATTTTTAAATTTTTTTAATAATTGAAATGAAAGCCATGGCAACTAATTTAAACCAAACTATCAATGTAGGTATTACAACTGAGCAGGTTTAGCATGACCGGTGGACTGGAGATGCGCAGTAGCTACGGAGTGGATTTCAATAGTAGGGGGTGCAAGCAACTCAGTCTGTTGCTACTCCCGCTACTGTGCATATCGCTCCAGACTACTGTGAGCGCGCCGGACTAAAAACATTTTGAAGATTGTAATTTTAATTACTATTTGAGATAAAAGACAATGGATGGTGGTGTTAGGAAAAAAATAGGAGACAGAAAAGTTATTCACAGCCAAACACGTGAAGTAATTGCAAATGTTTAACGTTTTATGAATCGCGAATTTCCTTAGGTGTAGAATTATTCATTACTATGCTTAAATGTAGAACTACCTTTTACAACCTATGAACATTTAATAATACAACCTTAATTGTAGAAAATGAAATACACTTTTTTTATACTCACTTTAAACTGTTGGGCTAATATGATTCTATCAAAACTACATGATGAAGATGAGATGACACACTGTTGACGTTACTCACCATCTGACGATTTTCACAGCGCTGTCTTAGTTATTATCCATTGAAGAGGCTACTTAGGTCTGAACTGAACCTTTCATTTTTAATTTCAGAATCCTTTCAACTTGGGTTTCTCTGGAAACACATATGCACCAAATTAGTAAATAGTAAGAAGTCTTATGTTGTAAATGATTTCTTTCCAATCTGCTTTTGCAGGCGATACAATTCAGAAACCCTATATACATACTGATACTGATACTGATGATACCTGGGGGGAAGATTACACTGCGACCTGAAAGATCTATTGTGTCCCCCAAACTAGTCTCCGGTCTTTGCCTAGAAAACCTCCTCCAGTCCTAACTCCTTAATGAAGTTTAGCGTCAGGTGGGGTTCTGAGGAAAATCTCCAACTGCTACTTGTTGCATTCGCAAGCTATTCTCTTTCTCTCAACTGCATCGCATTCAGCCAATAGATGTCTGGGTGTTTCTTGCCGTGATTGGCAAGGTCTACAGTCACAGTCCTGAACGATGTTATTTTTTTTAGATAACCTCTGTACCTACAATGTTCAGTTACAAAACCTGTTAAAGTTCTTACTCAGGGGTGGGGTAATCTCTTGAATCTCCCTTTTTTCCTTTTCTAGGCACCCGTTTGTCCTGCGCTGATGATGCCTTCCTTTGATCCACTTTCTTCCCGGCTTCATCAGGTTCCAAGCCCTGTAATAAGAAGTGTAGATACCAGCAGGTTCCTGCCCTGCTCAGCCCCACCTTACGAAGTACCGTTCAGACACCATACAAAAGAGGCCTGGTACCATCCACCCCTCAGCACGGTCCACTTAACACCTTGGGTTGGCCTGTAACAGAAGAAGGAAAAGGAAGGGGTGGAAGTTGGGAGAAGAAGAGAGCAGAGACATGAAAGATAAGACAGTTGGTCCATGTTTGTGAAGAAGAAGAAAAACCATGGAGTAAAAGGACAGACCCTGCTCAGTTGATGAATAGGGAGTCAGGGAGGCTGATTGCAATGGCTAGCCATTGGGCGATGGGATCGCCAACCCCTACGCCGAAAACCCTATACATAAACAGTTGCGTTTAGGTTTTATCCAAAATGGAGGGAGTGGAGGGCCAAAAAGAGCCATTACTAAAAGTGTCAGCAATAATTGCCTTTGGTATAAGTCTGTAGATCAAGTTGACTCAGATGTCGAGTGACTCAGTACCCTAATGTTTTCAACGGTTTGGGAGTTGTAATAGGTAACCAATACACCATTTAATTATCTCATTATGTCAAACAGTTTGCAGTGTCTAGCCCTCGTCGGGTAGCTCTACTCTTAAAGGCTAAACTGGACAATATGATTAAGACCAGTATTATTGTTCCTGTCACAGAAGCAATTGACTGGTTTACCACTATAGTAGTAGCAACAAAAAAGGATGGTGCTATTTGACTTTGCGTTGATTACACGGAATTAAATGAGTTTGTTCAGAGAAATGCTTAATTTGCCTGCAGATTAACAGCAAATATAGGCAAATACAGGATCAGCCTCTGTTATGTCTAAGCCTGATGCTCAAAACGGTTTCTAGCAGGTCGTGATCGATGAAAAATCCCAGAAACTCACGAATTTCATCACACCAGTCAGTCACTTTTACTTTAGAAGACTACCATTTGGACTTACCCCAGCTCCGTAGCATTTCCAAAGAAAGATGATTAAGGCCATCGAGGGGCTGAAAGGTGTTGTCAATTACCTTATGAAAGACTTGATATGCTACTAAGAATATGCAAGACAAAGGCATTACTTAGAACAAGAACAAATAATTATGTGTTTAAAGTGAAGTCATTGAATTTATTAGGTCATAGGTTTGAGAATGGTCAAATAAAACCTAATCCACATAAGGTTTCTGCGATTAAAGCTGTGCAACCTCCAAGGAATGTGAAGAAGTTGCAGTCTTTTCTTGGTATGGTGAACTACCTCATGAAATTCATTCCTCATTTGTTGAATCATGTAGTTCCACTTATAATTATATACTTAATACAAATTATGAATAGATTTGGACTGATCAAAATCAGATGCAATTTGAGAACATCAAGAATCTAGCTACTGATGATGTGTCGCATGTAACATTTGACCCAGAGCTGCCTATAAGAATTTGTGCAGATTCATTAGGCCTTGGGATTGGTGGAGTATTGGATCAGTGGCTCAACAGAATTTGGCAGCCAGTTAGATTCATCTCTCAAAGTCTCAGTGAAGTTGAATGGAGATATGATCAAATAGACAAGGAGGCTTTGTCACAAACATGGGCTTGCAAATATCTTTCTCAATTTGTGTTACGGTTTTTTGACTTGATTACTGATCACTTACCGCTTCAAAATTCTTGGTGATTATAAGCCCATCACAGTCGTTCTGCCCATCTTGATAGGTTTCGAATGAGGTTGCTACCTTCCAGCTTTGGTATCCATTACAAAAAAGGCAAAGACTTCTTTATTCCTGATATTTTATCAATGAACCCGATGGCTCTGAGGGATGAAAACAATTCACTACTGTAGTTATATCCTAAACGAAATAGAAATTCATGTTCATCAAGTAATGTCATCCATTCCCGTTAAAATAATGTTTTGTAAAATACTGGGGAAATTTAAATTATTTCTCCGCCGGTACCTATGTGTTAATTTACTAATGCAAACAATTATTAATTTCCTCTTAACGTAAATTGTCACTTGTAGTATTTAAATATTTGTTTTGCCCTTTATCATTAAATTCTACGTAAAAAACACGATTCCTTATCCTCCATAAAAACCTAATACGAGTAAGTGTTTTAAATCGCAATCTTTCCCTTACTAGTGCACACATTTATCATTGAACCAACACAGTTTAGCCAAATAATCCAGCCAACTTCCTGAAAAATACTTACCTTAATAGTGCTGATTATGCATGTTTGACATTTTAAATATATATATAATTTAAATATTTACACACCTCATGGAATGCTCCAGATATCCTTTTCTCAGTGTCTTGACTTCAGACTTGTCACACCACTGTCATGACGATCATCTTCTAATGTCGTCCTCTTCTAACATCTCTTCTTCCAGTGTCTTGACTCTTCAAATGTAGATCCAGATGACCTAGAACCACCCTCCCCCTGCTATTCCCACTATTCCCAGAGAAATAAACAGGATTATTTCTTCAAACAGAATCAAGTCATTAGATCATCCATCCCTACGATGCCCCCCTCTAGCCTACTTCCCCATAACCCCAGACCCTGACTAGCCTACCAATATACTTCCCACTCCCTAACTCAAAAATGAACCCTCCCCCCTTAAACCCCCCAATAACCTACTTTTTTTAAGTTCCCTCGTCCCTGTCTAGCCTACTTTATCCCCCTCCCTGTCTGAAATGGATGATCCAAGGACCTGTTATTAAAATATTTTAGTAACAATTTTCTTTTCCATATGTCTTAAACCCATAAAATCTTTTTCATGATAAAATCATATTTCTTTAAAATCTTTTGCCTTTGTATATACACAGGTCATTAGAACTTCCGACTTTCGATGCCCCCCTCTAGCCTACTTCACCCCATAACCCCAGGCCCTGACTAGCCTACCATGATACATCCCACGTCCCTAAGCAAAATGTTCAAACCCTCCCCCCTTTACAACCCCCCTCTAACCTACTTTTTTTATTGCCTCTCCCTGGCTAGCCTAGCAAGTTCCCCTCCCTGTCGTAGTCGGGAGTACAAATGACCTGTTCAATAACTATGAAACAATAACATAAAAATCTTTCTGGTCCGTTTTTGTTTTCAACAAATTCCCTAGCTATCAAACCCACCCCCTTACTCTCACACACACAAACAACCATACATCTTCTTTTTTGATCCAAGCAAACTTCATCTTCTTTTCATGGAATCCGGAACATCTGAACATCAATATTATGGTCAGTAAGTTTCAAGATGTGTATAAAATTAACTAAAATTGCCACTAATATGAGGTTGTAATAAGACAGAGATAGAAAATTAATTCATTAAATTAGTTTTTAATTTGTGCATTTTTTTTATTTACAAATTTGCAATATTATTTTAACCAACAACACAACAGTGCAACAGTGTTTTAAGTTTCAACTTGATCCCTTTATGTTAACAACAGGTTGAGATAATGTTTTGAGGCAAGTAGTTGAGTAGGCCTATTGTTGCAATGGAGAGTAAATTTTTACTATGTACTTAGATATGATTTGTTCTTTGAGTCTGGAATACTTTTGTTATGGGGAGAACACTATCATCGCAAGGGACCTGAAGTCTCCATCAGTCAATCACTCAATATAGTTATTCATAATGGTTCCTAGACAAACATTTGTATGCTTCCTGTACAGTACTCGTGTTATCTTAAAGGAATACACTAGTTAATGTCAATAATATTAAATTAAAATTCATAATGATAATAACTACTTACGTGCAACATCCATTGAGCGTAGAGACTTTGAAACTCTTGAAGTTGACTGGATTTTGGCGGAATTCTCATGCTTAAAATTTAAACTGTGTTGGTTCAAGGCTTAAATGTAGAATTACTTTTTATCATACAACCTTAATCATGGGAAATGAAAAAAGACTTTTTTATACTCCCAACACTTGTGCTATATTAATGTTTTCAGATATGTATTTAGATTAATGTAGCGACAATTTTGATATGTTCTTTAAACTGTTGTGCTACTACTATGATTTTATCAAAACTGCATGATGAAAATGAGATTACACACTGTTGACGTTACTCACCATCTGACGATTTTCACAGCGCTGTCTTAGTTATTATCCATTGAAGAGACTACTTACAGCTGTCAGGCATCTTTAATTTAATTTCAGAATCCTTTAAACCTGTTTCCCTGAAAACAAATATGTACCAAATTTGTTAATATCAGTCTTATGTTATAAATTATTTCTATCTCATTAGCTTTTGCAGGCGATACAAATCACAAACACTATACTTAAATACATAAATTGCGTTTTGGCTTTATTGAGACAGAATTTTCAACAATTATCATATAATCTGTTATTTTTCACCTGTTTTTTTCCCTGCGTAAAAACGTAAACCTAGCATTGAGAGTAACACGGTTGATATTGTAGCGAGGCTCTCCACAGATAAGTAAGAAACAGACGATACACTTCATGATACACTTAAGTGGTGGCTAGCTCTAGAGCTGGTGTATAGAGCAATGTCCCGACTTCCTCAATTGCCCTCATTTACTGCAATACTCACGGTGGAGGAAGACCCTATGCCCTGTAGGATTGGAATTTTCACACAGTGCTTGCCGTTCGGGCTCTTCCTTGCTATATTACAAGTATATTTCCGCCCCAACATACCAGAGCCCAAAGTGCACAGTTGTCCCATAAGCATGTTTCCTCTGTACCTTACTTCTCTGTGGGCTCTCCAACCAGCCTCACATTCCTGACATTACGATCTTTGACACCCTTTCTATCCACTTCCATACACAAATATTTGTGGAACGGATGTAACTTGTAACATACACTTATTCAAAATAGCCGGGGAGCGAGCTGATCTAGAGTGTGGGACTTTAGCCCGTCCCGGGTTCAAATCCCACCAAATCACCAATGGATTTTATTTAAGAGACAAACCAACCACTAGGTCTAGCCTGAAGTAATGTTAAAAATAATACCGGGGTCATGCCTAGCGTCCTAGAACAAACAAAAATTGCCAGAGTTTCATGACCATAGGTATAGGTATGAAAACGGTTTCTTTATAAGTTGTAAGTATACCTTATTAGATATGATCTCACAGTGTTATTAATGAGGTTTAACATTTAACTAAATGTTACCCGGTCTGCTGAAACTCATGAAGAGATACCTGTCAGTGGTAAAGCTCGGAGGAAGATGGTCGTCCAGTCGTCTACTCGGACTTTTACGTGATCAGTCGATTCTTAGTGATTTGCAACGCAGATCAGTTATTCCACTAATTGTTCCTCATCCTTTTTAGTGTGCTAACCGTACGGTATTTCTATTGATATTAATTTTCACTTTTGGTTACAAGAAATGAAAACGTTATTAAGATTCCATCCAGACCGCAATTTTTTCAGGTTTTAAAATCATTGAAATGAAAACCATGGCAACTTGTTTAAACCAAAATACTAAGGGATTTGCTTTAGCAATTTCCAAAATGAAAGAATTTGTTTAATGTGTTTTATACCAGCATTTTGCATAATCATTCTTCAGGCTCAGCGCCTAGATTATCAATCTCTAATGATAATTTGCACCTTTAGCTTAATCTGATCCAACGGGATGCTGGAAGGGACAAGCTAGAAGAAACAATGAAGCTAAATCAATTTTCATTTAGTTTCAGGAAAAACCACGCTTGAGTTATTCAATCATTAATTGAATTAGGAATTCCCTAAATGTAAACCCTTTTTATCTTCATAATTCATAACAAACCGTTAATGTCCACACAATTTGTTATGGATCTAAAATAATAAAAAAGGAAGATAAAATCGCATATACCTGAAAAGGATCGGCCGATCGCAAACTTTAGTTGTCAATTTCTTGACTTCATTCAATAAGTAAAGCAATATCCAATACCTTAACAAAAGTCATTGAGCTATTCACTTATAGTTAATTTTGAACAAGCTAAAGTGTTATATTTCTTGCCACCATAACTTGAGGCAGCCCAAACTGACCTGCAGGGCCAATACCAGCTGGACCGGCACGACCCTTTTACAATCCTATTAGCGACGCCTTCGTGAACGCCCTAGTTCAATACTAACTTTAAAATTATAATCTGATATATTCTCTATTTGCTAAAGCTTTGATTTCCTAGGCGCGGAGAGCGGACTCCTCTTGTCTTAGGTAATTTAATGTTACACTACTTTCCCAGAAGCGGAGCGGAACACCATGTTAATTGCTTTTCCGCTCTCCGCACTCCTCTTCTGCGTCTTGGAAAATCCGGCTTAAAGGCAGTTTTCAAATATAGGAATCTTCATGAAAATATCCCTATATCACAACTTTTATTAGTTACCTACTTTACACTATTTTACTATTTTAAGTTAGGAATATTGATCCTCGTATACCTAATATTCAGTTTGGTAAAAAAAATACCTAACTCCGCAAAAGTATTACCTTTACAGTAAATCTTAACAGTTTACAAATATCGAAGGGTTTACAAAAATTATTTACCATTTACCAAATGAGTTACATTTAAGACTTTGGGAAAAATAACAAGTTCAAGAGTACTTACGGTCTGATGACTTCCTGGACATAGTGTTGTCTTAGTTTATGGCTCAGGGAAGGCTGCTTATGCCTTTACAAATATTTTTCTTAAATTTCAGTTCCTTTGTTTCCTTGGAAACAAATACGTTGAAAGATAGTAAATGTGTAAAGGCCTACACAGGTTTCTCAGACCTCTCTTGTGGATTTTGATATTTGTACCTACACATATAAAAATTAAGAAGGGGTTTAAATACTTGAAAACATGTAAACCTACGTTTATACAAACGAGTTTGTGGGGTGTTTTATGTGGTAAAAATTGATTTTCCCCATTTTTGACCCTAAAAAAAACAAAATTTCATAATTCCTCTCCAAACCATTTTGTAGAGCTTAAAAAAAGAAATAATTTTGTATATTAAAGCGTTGTTGTATGCCCAACGGTTACGGATATAATTACGAAAATTGTAAACTTAAAAATTCCCATGTTATTCTTAAGGAGAATTTAAATAAACTGTTGTAGTTTGCTTGTTATTTTTATTGATATATTAACCAAATTTGGAAATTCAGTTTATTTCATACTAAGCTATCGACATTGCAATAAAACAAACACACCTCAATATCTTCCCTGTAGCAGCAAACCTAAATACTAACTAAATTAATGGTTTTTTTAATAGGAAATAAATCTGACCATTTCTAGGGAATATTTTTAGTAGAAATCCAGCCAGGTAAATGGAAATTCGCTTAGTCTGCAGGTTTGCTGCGGCGGGGGTATTTTACCATTGTGATGGAAAATGTCTGCAATAAACTTTTGGACCACTTAAGTGTACCATTGAAGATAATCCTCTGTTTCATACTTCTCTGTGATTTAGTTCAAACTCTTTATATCAAGGTCCTTGACATAAGTTAAGGATTCAACTTAATATCCAATTTTTTATAGCATGAAATATTTTTGTATGTGAGTTTCACCGTTCCATGTACTTTTTGTGACAAGTAGCCTATTTAATTTTATTGAAAAGATACAATTTGATTTTAGATTCTTTAACCATTTTTCAGCATATTGAAGTAATGTTTGATTTTTCTGTCCCGACCAGACGGCAACCAACGGTAGTGCTCTGCAGAGCGGTGGCTCCACATATCAGCTGACCAGTCAGATTTCATTCTCCTCTGTGGACTACACGGTTGATGAAGTGGAAGAGCCAAGCGAACAAAGCATTCAGCAAGACACTGTGCGAGAAGTTCACAAACCTACACACATCGGTATGTATGTTGTTGGTTATTAGCTTAGTGGTGTTCCTAGAAAAAGCTAAGTTCTCTCTTTCAAGAAATAAGAGTAGTAGGTAGTAGTAATCTAAACTAAAGTTCAAATTATGAGTAGCACCAGGTTTTGCTTAGCTGACACACCCTTGTTAGACAATCAAAATGCTGAATAGAATCGTGTTTTTTACTTTTTACTCCCCCATTGGCTGTAAAAGAATCTTTTTTCCCCGAGTAGATAGCTTCTATTTATATGATAAAATAGCACAACCAAATCCAGGATTAAGTTTGTTTTTGTAATGTTGTTTGGAAAAGGAGTTGAAGACTACTGTAGCTATACACTTTGTAAAAGAATATTTTTCGAAAAATACTAGTGCAGTGTGTGGTTTTGGTTTTACTATTTTCGCTGTAGATCAAACCAATTGTTGATTTTACCTATTGGATAGTAGAGTAGACATCCCATCTATATGGACCAGTCATCAATTTCTTCTTAAAAATGAACGTAGTTTTGTGATTCAGTCACAAAATGCGCTAGTGTTTAAAATCCTATTTTCTACCTTACATTTTGTAGGTGACATAGTTGATGGGTCATAACAGTTATTATATCTCCCAGTAAGTCGTTCCATCAGTTTGGCTTGGTAAAAAGTTCATGAATACTACAGGATCAGTAATTTACATAAGCACAATCTGTTGGTGGCTCACATTAACTACGACGATTTGAATTAAAAAAACTGGAGACAACTTCAACATGGGGATGGAATGTCCAGTTGTATCAATAGTCAAAGCTAAAACTTAATTAGCTAAAAAACTTAATTTTGGAATAACATTATGGGGCGCAACAAATTTAATAAAAAATGTATTGAAAGTACAAAAGAAATGCCTAAGAGCCATGACCCTCAAACAGCCTAGAAGCTCATGTAAAGAAGTATTTAAAAGTTTAAAAATACTTACAGTACCATGTATCTACATTTTTGAGGTTCTGTGTCATGTAAAAAATAATTTAAATTGGTACTCTATAGAAAAAAATAGCCACAATTACAATACTAGAAACCAGAATTTGCTTATATACCCTCATCATTCTACAACATCTTTAGAAAGAAGTATTCATTACATGGGAATTAAATTGTTCAATAAACTTCCAAATCACTTAAAAAACACAGCAATGAGTCCAGCACAATTTGCAGATAACATTAAGAGTATTTTGATCAGAAAGGCCTATTATAAAGTTGACGATTTTCTAAATGACTCTCAAATGTTATAAGCAGGTCCTGTTACTTCCATAATATTTTATAGGGTAAAAAGTTCCTTCTCCATGTTAATCTTGTTGATTTTTAAATGTTACATATTTTATATATATCGTTTTTGTTGTGAAATTTTAATGAAGACCTCGTTATTGACTAAAATATGTTTTGTACATTTTTTATGTTTTATTTATAATTAAATTCTATAAATCTTGTTATTTAGTTTTAAGCTTGACGTTATCTTTTTTATTAAACCTTTTGACTAGTCTATTTAAAGAGTTCCTCAAATGTTAAAAACTATTTTATTTATTATTAATAAATACATTGTAAAAAAAGGACATTATATAATATTAGAATATTAGACTATAAGAAGAATGACGAAGCACCTGTGCATTTATCTAAAACCTCTATACGTTTATGTGCTAATAAACATGATTTGATTTGATTTTGATTTGAATTATTGTCTCTCAATTGGAGTATAGAGAGACATTTGATCAACTGCTATTGGGTTTCAATTCCGGTGAGTACCATAAGTTCTATAAATCAAATCTTAAGTAGTCATTCTGCTAAAAAACAATAATTGTAACCTTTTTACATAATTAAGGCTTTAACTAATTAGAAGACAAATAGTTTAGTTTTGTTGGTCCCACCAAATTATTCTTTTTTTTAGATATCACTGGAGGCAAAGACCAGAGGACATGGGCAATAGCTCTGTACGATTACGAAGCTACATGTGAAGATGAGATCACATTCAACGAAGGAGAGGTTCTGGAAATTTTACGCAAGATTGTGCATGACAATGTTGACGACGGATGGTGGGAGGGGAAGATCGGAGACCAAGTTGGACTTTTCCCTTCTCTCGTCGTAGAGGAGTGTAGAGAGAACGGGGAACCACTTACGCCTGAGGTAAGGCTGTTGGAGGCATCTTGATGGTTAGTGATGGAAAGAAAATCTATTGTTTACAATCTTAATGCTATTAGTCAAACTTGAAAAAAGAGTAGTTACGGTACCATCAATGACAAGTTAAATTTGACTAGCCGAGTATTGACGTAATTGATTTAAGATCTTCAATATTGGTGTGTTGCTTGACTAGTGGTTAGTCTCGGACTTTGTAGCAAGAGTGTCCATTCCTGACACATCCACACAAGTTAACGTTTGTGATTCTTTTATACTTAAATCCAAGAACTAAGACAGTAAAAAAGTGTCCAAAAGTGAAGTACTAAGATACTTTTAGGAAAACACTTAGGTTTTGACGGATCCATATTCCACAATAACTAGCCTTTATTAAAGAAAAATATTAGCCTAGTAGAGGTGTTTATCTCGACCCAGTAGAACATCGCGGTTATTTGAAAATTCATTTCATTTGATTATAAGTGGGGTTTCTCAGGCTAGTGAAAATTTGAATAGCCATAATCTTTTGACTAGGTTGAGTTGAGATAAAGCCTTCTGGTTTTTGCTGACATTCTTCTTCAACAAAGTTCTTTAAAACAAGTTGTCACTTGAAGGGGCTTTACACTTAACATTTTTGTTGAACCAAAATACCCCATTTTGAAACATAAAAGTGAGAAAGTTGCACTTTTTTACCAAATAAAGGTGTTCAGAGTTTATTTTTGTGTGTGTAATCCATTAAAAGGTTAAGGGAGGGTGCCCACACATTTGTCTAACCCTAGGTTTCTATGTAGTCAAAAATCAATTATGACATCGACATGTATGTTATTGTTGTTGCAGGGGGATGACACACCTCCAGGCTCTGCGCCACCTGTGTTCACACCACCTGATATTCCACCCTTCATGCTGGCGCCTCAGTCTGTCATAGTCACACAGCCCACACCATGTGGAGACCAGCCTTCACTGGGTTAGTGTTAGTTAACATAGAATGTATTAAGTTAGGTATTTTTTTAGAACATGAACTGAACTGAAAGCCTGATAATACTTAAGGGCCTATAAAGATAATTTCTATCACAAAAGGTTTTATAATACTCAAGGAATGTCATAAACAACATAGGGGACTAAGGTTTAATGATTTTAGGATAGCAGGCTCACCAGAATGAGATTGAGTCCACTCTGGCACAAACAAGACCTGATCCCAAACCTTTGCCTTAGGCTAAGATAATACCTATCTTCCAGCCAAGCCTAATCCATCATCCAACTTGGTCAACCGATAGGCTTAAACACAACTCCATTCCCAAATCAAACTTTTCCTTAAATGAGAATGCTGTCAGTGACAATGAAATATTCTAATTGTTGTATTTGTTTTCCGGTTTTTGGGCTTTTTGTACAGTACCAAAGTGGAATCTTTCCCACTTAAGTAAGCCTTCTAGCCTGATAAAAATAGTTTTCTTCAAATTTGATAGCTGTAGCCATAATACTGTGACAAAGATTTTTTTTAAACAACAATAACTGTTGAGCCATAAATTAAAACATTTTCTAACCTCTTAATATGATGTTCCATGGGGTAGTTGCTGCGAGAAAAGTAATTTTCTACTATTTTACAATCCAACACCTATCATATAACACAGCAAACATTTTTTAAACTCATTGATTACTCAAATAACCTCCTTTCATATTAATTTGTGTTATCAGTCAGTATACATTCTGTTATAATTTACAGGGGAATCATCAGACAAAAAATCGCCTCAATCATTCTCAATGGCGATGACCAGGAATCAGCAGGACCAGTATGAGTCACAGTTTGATGGCGATATCCAGATTGAAGTTACAGGTAATTACTTCACTTTCACCTTAAAAAAACTGTTTAACAACACAAAAACTATCACACAATATTGTTGTAAAACGAACATTTCTGAAACTCCTAGGATTATTCAGTGGTTTTCTTATGCTTATTAATACAGGGTCTCCATAACAGAATGAATTATTTTGAACGGCCAATGCTTGGGGATTATTTAAGATAATTAAACAATTTGAGCGTCAAATTGAATGTAAAAGAACAATGTTTTTCTCATACGTTGATAAAATTCAAAAACATTTAATGAAACTCAGATTGTCATCAATCTCATATGAGCGTAACACTGGCAGAGTATGTACGTACACTTAGGGCAATCAGTGGGTGAGATCTGATGTCTTAACTGAATTTTGTAGGCACAAAGTTTCAATATTTTATGAATGACTTTGTGGAGTGTCGATTTAGGTATGTTTAAATGAAGACTTTGTCAGGCAATTGGTTTTTTGGGTTCTGATGCAAGATTATCAGATTTTTTTGACATTGTCATCACTTGTTTTTGGCTGAACAGGTGAATGTCCTTTCAAAACACTTCCTGTGCAACAAGACTGATTAAACCAGGGTGGAATAGTTTTAATTTAAATCAACAATCAATTAACACCCTGAAAACCACCAATCACACTGTGTTTGTTGTGCCATAAACATTGTAGTGGAAACTGTCGTTAGGTGTGTGAGTTACGACCGCCTGACACCACGCACTTGTTTTGCGCATGCCAAGGTCAACGCTTCCTCCCTTGCTACATTAAAACTTAAGTTATTTCAACTCAAAATTTACGTTTAAATCGTTTAGTTCTCTTGAACACTACCCAAGCAATAGCCGTTTAAAATCCTGGCATTCTTTTTCAGATACCTTGTATAACCCATTTCCCTAATCTTATGAACAAAGAGACTGAAGTGGTTTTTTAAAGAAAGTTTTAAGTGGAAACACTCAGTAGCAATAGCAGAACGTAGCAAAATTCCTGATTTAGGAGCAACCCACTATGAATCTATACCTTAACTTCTACCAGAGCTGTCTACCGTTTATTTTAGGGGATCCTCTCCCTCGAAGCTCTACCTTATATATAGGTGAACTCCTCTTGAGTTGTATACTAGACTTAAAACCGCCCATCCAATCAGTGTTTCACTAAATTCACCCATGAAACAAAATAAACCTGTCACCAACAATTTTGCAGATATGTTTTTCTTTTTTATCACTTTGTGAAAGACCTTGAGTGGTGGTGTTGAAGGTTAGTTACTGTTTTTTGAGTGAAAACTGTCAAACTACCACTTTCATTGATTCATATCATCTATTTCAATAATAACAAAAATTAAATAAAGATGTAGGAAAAAGAAAATCAAAACTACAAGTTTTTTTTACTTGTTTGCATTTCATAGTGGACGAGGAGGAATCAGAAAGCACAGCCAAGGTAATCAGTTGAAAATCACACAGTTATTTTATTTATTTTTTGTTAAAAAATTAATTAAAATTGTTAAGTTTTGCCATTTTTACTAGCTAGTAAAACCCTCCATAGACATTTATCTATTTTTCTTTTCATATTTAAGGTATTTTAAAAGAAATTGCATCAATAATCAAACATGAAATAAGATAAAGCTTCAATGATGATATTTAAGAAAGGAACTGTAATGATGTTTATGCTATCATACAGCTTTCTATGATTTTTTAGGGAATTAAAATAAAATTATTCAGTTATTTAGTATTTACAACTAGACGTTCTTTTCATTTAAGCTATTAAATATTTTCTTTTGAATTTCAATGCAATTAATTAACGATCTCAGATTCTTATTCTTGTTGACTGTACAAGTACTTCTTATTACTACCCTTTGTAAGAGTGAAATGTCAAATTAATTGTGGTATGAACTTTTTGTATCTTATCAACTGCCTGGAACTATGTTCTTGTGTGTGTTAGCTTTGTATCAATTCCTTCTCATTGAATGTATTTATAAACAAAGCACACCTTCCTAAAAAATTTACTATACTTAAGATGTTTTGTTGAAGTGAATAGAGTTTGTTGACCTTCCTGCTGCCTGTCAGGTGATAGTGGTTGAGCCGGGTGGGGGAGGTCGCCCACCCCCGCCTGCAGCAGCACCTGCGTCTGCGGGGCTCGGGGTGGCTCAGATAGTCATCACTGCCGCTACTCCTATGATGGAAGAGCCTGAGAAACCATTTCCACCCCTGCCAGAAGAGGTATTTATGTTCACAAGACCAAAACAAAAATTTCGGTCGAGTCGAGAGAATCTCATTTTATCCTACTTTGATCCTACACTGAAAAATCCCGTTTTTTGTTCCCACGCTAGTGCCATTTTAATTTAAGTTAAAGTTAGTTAAAGTGCTTTTAAAGGAGAGCGATCCAAACTAATTGCCGGGTAATTGAACCTGTCCCTCCCACATTGGTTTTATTCCGCATGTATTTCCTCATTCTACGTTAAATGATCATTTTGGTGTATCAAGGTTAAATAGCTCTTGTAACCTTGCTGTAATACTGTGCTGGAATAATTTTATCAATTGTGGTTGGTTTTTATTTAGAAAGTAGTTAAATAAACTAAAAAAGTAATCATGCATTAAGGTTAGGACCGAAAATCCTGTTTAATCCCGCATTCCCTTTTAATCTCGCTCATAGTGTGAAATACCGCATATAAAAACTCTGTAGCGTTTTCTAAGCTTTTTACAAATATTATTTTGTTATTTATTTAATTTATCAAAACTTTAACCGTCTTTAGTTTTAGACTACTGGTGTCTGTGGTGGTCTAAAGACAGTGAAGCTCCACCAGTGGTGACCGCAGTGATTTGATAGTAGATAACAAGTTGGTCAGGAACCAATCAATCGATTGATCAATCTTCACATATACATTGCTGAGTAATGTTTTGGTTGAATTAAGCAATTCAAGTATCTCAGTGACAAGACAAACACTTCAACATAGTAAGTTGATCCTCAATAACTATGAGTTTATTTCTTGGCTTAGGTTCAAGAACCAGAGGAACCTGAGAAGACCGCAGAAGAGGTTCCACCGGAATATTCAACGGCTTGTGAAGTAAAAGAAGTGAAAGAGAAGCTGCCACCAGTAGTGCCTGAAGATCCAGACGACGACCAACCTACAGACTCAGCCCCCTTCCCCATCAGCAGCAGTACAGGTTCCTTTTTAATCTCTATTTTAAGGAAAAAAAAAACAATTTCCTCTTGAAATTGCTATTTAAATTATTTTACAACGGATGCTAAATTGAAAAAACAAAAAAAATTGAAAAAAGCAAAAATAGTGTTGTGGTAGTGTTTGTACGTCTTTTGGCCATTCAAAACACTTAGAGTAACCTTAATTTAACTACTTTATCCAACTTTCTTTACTTAAGTTTAATAAACTTAGAAAATTTCAACACCCTTTGCTGCTTGCATTCCATCATTGATAGTAAAGTTCCAAAATATTCGTTTGAGAATTTTATTTTAAAACCATGTGTGATAGTTGCATTACTAGTAAAGGTATCTTTCTTCTATTTACACCCCCACTGCACAATAGTTTTTAAATACGCAGTTCTTTCCTAATATATCTGGAATTACATAGAACGTAAAGTTCTCTTCCAAATCATTTAGATATGAATGAGTATCTAGTGAAAGATTGTTGACAGCTTGTGTGCATGGTTTTTATTAGGATTAGCCTCAGTTATTTAATTTTAACATTAGATTAAATATTTCCTCATGCATGTTACTGATGTAACTGAGTTACTTGGTAGTGAGTTAATTCGGTACTTGATTTTGCCAACAAAGCCTCTCCAGTAAGTTCGGTCTGCACCATCCTCAATACAATAAGCCCCAACTTCATTGGTGTAGTCGTAATTATTACAGTGTGGAAACGCTTACCGGTACCATCGTCTCAGAAAATCACAGCTCGCCTTTCTCTGTCTTCCATCCATTCCTTCTCTGCTCTTAATTTTCCTATGTCTCTTGGCACCTGGTCCTGCCACCTTAGCCGACGTCGTCCTAATGGTTGTCTTCCCCGAGGAAGATTTCACCATTTTTAGCATTGAATCTTATTCTCTTCTCTTCCAGCCCATATCAGTCTCCTACTTTCTATCGGGGATATTATGTCTCGGTTTCTGTATAGATTTGCTTTAGTTATTTGTTTGTCCTTATTCTCCAGTCACCATTTTATTTTCTTGGTCTTCAACAGACAATTATTTTTTTTCTCGGTTCTTTGTCAGATTTTCTTCTTCCCTTGAAATCAAAGTGCATCCTATGAAATCTATCGCTTTTAATCCCTCCCATAGCCTATACTAATCCCACTGTAACGGTTTGACAGGCAGTGAAGAAGACACTTACACGGGGCCTAGTACGGCTGACAACTCCCAGAGTCACTCGCACCCCGCCGCAGCCCCACCAGTGATACCAGACGAGCTGGAACCACATCAGCTGGCCCGGCTACAGGATCTCAAGGAGTCTGACGCATAATTCCTACGTCAATAATCCTGCACATACTTTCCACATGTCAGTTCAGTTTTTGTTGTCATTGATCATAAAGAGTCAGGTAAATGGGAGTTTACAAGCTAAAAGTCAGCATCCACTTGTTTGGTAGCTGCATTGAAAAAAGCTTTGAAAAAAGTTGACTCTATTAATGACGTTACAAGCTTCTCACTCGCATTTGAGCAAACCCGATTGTAATCTAAGTGTACTCACAGTTACTTGTGAATAAGAGACAAGTTGGTCCTGATGATGTTAGAGGAATTGGTTATTGGCAGGGGTTGTAATTTGTCTTCTAAAGCAAGTTATTAAAAAACATAAAATAGAAAACGGAAAGAGTGGGTGTAACTGTGGGTAGGGCGTTGCGGTGTATGGTGCATCAAATACATTATCAAAAGAGCTGATTGTTTCTACTTGGCTACTAAGCGAGTGGAAAGTTTCATGTATACTCAACAACTAGCACACTCGCGGACTCACTGGTTTCTTACTCACTGACCTGTAGCTTGTAAACATTCTCCGAACTTGAACCTTAATATTTACATCTGGGTAGATAGTGGTTACAGAGCTTGCCTTTTAATAAAATATTGTAAGTTTGAGAGAAAAGATTAAGTACCTATTTTGTTGGTTCAAAGTTGGATCTGGATTACGCGTCAATTCATTAAAGAATCAGCTGGTTTTAGCCTGCAACAAAGATACAACAATAAACTTTTTACAATCGTAGTTTATTCTAATTTGTGTTAAAATACACCTTACCAGCTTTTCCATCTTAAAAAAAAAACAAGCAATAAATTTGATTTTGAGTAACAGTCTACTCATAAAAAGTTCCAGTATACTATATAGTTTAAAAAAATCATCCTTTGTCAAATAATTTTACAAATTTATGTTTTGAAAGATGCTTTTGCAATGTGAGATCCAAGTACCCAAGTAAGGCATATTTTGCCAAATATGAATAAGAATATTAATAACTAACTATGATTGTGAGTTAAGAGATGATGTAATAGTACTTGTAAAGGTAAGAAATATATTGAATTGAAAAAATTACACTTTAAAAGCTAAACTTTAACCATACAATTACTTTGTTACTACTGTGATTTTTACAAGTTCATCCCCAATTAATTAAATATGTGCTAATTTCCACTGTCATCTGCAATGTCATATTAACATTGTTAAAAGCAAAGGGAATATTCTTGTTTAGTTTGTCGATAAAGCTAGTAGGTTTATCAGTGTGGTTTTAACGCGTTGTATGTAATTGACCAGCAGATTTAGGTTGTTTGAATGTACTATGTTAGTGATGTTTAAATATTGTAACTGTTATGTGAATATTTCTCATCAGTTGTATACTAAATCAGACAATTTGTTGAAATAGTTTATAACTTTATAAAATATGAGACTTTAAGTTCCGAATCAATCTCTGTTATTTGTTTTGATCGTTTATAGTAATTATACGTTTGGGTAAATATTCCTGTTTTAACATCATAACTTTACATCTACAGTAAAATTTTACTAGTAACTTTGTTGCATTTTTTACATTGAGGTTTGTTTTCTCCCGGGAAGTAAAACACTTCAACCTATTCCGTGCATTCAGTATATTTAAAGGACTTTAATTTCCATACTATAATGAATATAACCTTTATGACATTTGACTTAACCCCCTAAACGCTGTTTTTGCAACGGATTTGTCATATTTTGGTTTGTGAACTTCAAACTCTGGTTGGATTGAGTATTAAAAGTTCCAAAACTATTTTACATCCAAATTCAAAAATATTTTTGAAACTATACTTCAGAGTTGACAATGTCTAATCAATCCTAACAATATTTCTCATATCTGTGAAGTTGTTAGTTGATGTTTATGTATTATTATGTAACAATCTGTTGACTTTTATCTTGTTATACCTGTCTTTCAGCACAAATACATTGTTAATTTTCTTGTTGTGAGATACTTTACTAGTTGTTATTCTAAAAACACTGAGTTTGTTTTTATACCAACCCGATCTGCACAGCATCTGTACATAAATAAATGGTAGAACGTTGGTAACTGAATTGTATTGTAATTTGACAACAATTTATTATTAAATGGAATTTTTAATCTTATAAACATTTTTTGCTAAACACACTCAAGTAAAACATTTTTCGTATGTAAATGCAATTTGAAAAGAATATAATTCCTTCAGTAACAGATTTTTTTATAAGGTAGAGTAAGTAAGTAAATACATTGTAAAGTTCAGTATTTGTTTGAATTTTACAATGACTAAATAAATTGTTTTGTTACTCTCTGTAAAAATACAGCAATTAATCGAAACTAGACAATATAACGTAAGTCATTTTATAACAAAATGTTTTAGCTTATGTTGAACAAATACTGGTCTGGTCCGATTGTAAGCTTGACCGATGTTTTGGTGGTTTTCTATTGTACGCTTGAGGCCTAATGCTATAGTCAAATCGATCCTGGTGTAATTCTTCGTTTTATCATATTGTACTAGAAGTTGAATCTATTCCGAATAAACATTACCTAGCGAAACTTTATTGAATTATTTGTAAGTGTTTATGTTTATATTTGTAAATTGTAAATAATGTAATTTGTAGGTATCAATCTGTCAAAAAATAACTGTTACGTACTGCGGTTTTAATGTAGTTTCATTTTAAACAATGAATTTCTTATAAATCAACGATATTTAGGTTTTTTATGTACAAAATCGTCTACAATAGACTAGTTATGTTTCCATTCACAGTACTAAGTAGCAATATGTTTTACTACTATTTTCGATATGAGTTGTTACAGAATTGTTTGGATTTAACATAATCGAACACGTTGTTAGACGATATACTAGCCTGTAACTGTAATGTAAGATATGTACATATCCAGTAATGTAGGTTATGTGTTTTGTGTTAAGTGTCTCCTGAGCAAGAGGTGCCTTCTCTCACTTCTCCTAGTTCTATGTTACTGCTACGGTTGTAATTGAAACTTGATACTGTTGTTCCGGTTGAAACTGTGGTTGCAGTGTCCAATACGGTTGAAACTGTGGCTGTAGTTGTTAATACATTTAAAACTGTGGTTGCAGTTGCCAATGCAGTTGAAACTGTGGTTGCAGTTCCATTTGCTGCTGCGGTTGCAGTTAAAGCTTTGATTGCAGTTGAAACTGTGGTTGCAGTTCCATTTGCTGCTGCGGTTGTAGTTAAAACTTTGATTGCAGCTGCTGATGCAGTTGAAACTGTTGTTACAATAGCTAACTCGGTTGAAACTCTGTGGTTGCAGTTCTAATCGCTGCTGCGGCTGCAATTAAAACTGTGATTGCAGTTGTATAACGGTTGAAATCGTACTTGCAGTTGCTGTTACAGTTGAAACTGTGGCTGTATTTGTGAATGCAGTTGAAACTGTTTGAAGTTGCAGCTACTGTTGATGAGGTTGCTACCGTAGCAATTATAGTTGATTATGAGGATAAAACTGTCGTTGAAGATTTGCACCTGCAGTTTAAGTCACGTTTGTAACTACTGTTACAGCAGCTGCAAATATTCTTGTGGTTGCTTTGTTTTGCCAAGATGCATGGAATGTAGGAGGAAGACCTGACTAAATGATGATCACTCGGTCTGTTCCACCTCCCTTATTCCAACTACTACTCCCTTATTTTGCAACTACAGTTAAACCTCTGGTTGCTGAAGCAGCTACTATTGTTGCAACTACAGTTTGTGACACGGTTGCAACTAATGTTACAACTGCAATTGCTGTTGCAGCACAGTGACAATTAATTGCAACACTTGACAAGTTAGCAAACATTCTTAAACACTATTGGTTACTAGCAGTATTGGATAGACTCGCTCTATCTTTTCCTGGATGGTTCTGAACATCACATTTCTACTTATTTCTTATCTCGATTTCAAAAATGTGAGTGTTAAGTGTTTAGCCCGGACACTGTGTATACATCTACACTAATTGGTCTTTTGCCTCTCAAATACTATGACGAAAGATTGTTATGCTCTTTTGAGAATTTTGTACATTAAAAGTATCCCACACTTTCTAATTTTGTGATTTCATAATATTTTTCAGTTCATAACATGAGATTAGTATTTTTATTCACTTTTTATAACTTTATTGCGTTATTACCTGATCCTTATGTTTCCTTTAAGTTACATAACATTTAACTAATATTTCAAAGGTAATTTTATTTGTTTTTCAAAATTTTGTTGCAAGAAATAACTCATTATAAAAACCGTATGAACTCTAAAATATGCTGTACAATTTTTCAATCTGAGCTTAATTTTTGACCTGACCACGATATGAATGACAACACAAATTTTACAATGAACAGACAGATTTAAGTTTGTTGAAATATTCTTAAAGTGTGACAAAATCCAATTTGTTTACAAGTACTGAGTTCAAGAGACAAGCTCATCAAGTACAAGATTCAGCAGTGCTTTAGAATTCAACTCCATCAAGTAATAAATTGGTACACAATTGTGGGGATGACACAATTAATTGTATAAAATTAAATCTTAATATCGTGATCACTAGCCAAGTCCTATCTTTATGATTTTAGTAACATATTTTGACATCTAGGTATAAGGATTTACTTGTGGTATAAACTGTTACGATTGGTTTGACTTGTGTACATGGAGTGCAGCCAACAGGTTTGAACTGCCTTGTTAATGATGGAACCTTTATTTCTGTACGAGATATTTATGTTCAAAATTAAACTGGAGTCAATAATCAAACTGCTTTATGGAGTATGTCTGAAGCACTCTTTTATCCAATCCAAAATTTAAATGTGATGTAAACGATCAGGTGGTCGTTGAGATGGTAGAGGAGGCCTCGTGCTAGCGCATAGAGTGACTAACCTAGCTAAGCTTGGCAATACCTTTAGTTCACCTTAGCATACGGTACTCAGGTTCTAAAATATTTTCATATTGTTTCACAAACTGTTTTGTTGATGTAAAAATCCTATACACATGAGTTTTATTTATACCAAAGATATGTACGTACGGTACAGAAACAATTTTGTAATTCTGTTTTGGCGTATGCCTTTATTAAAGAAGTATACTACAGTGTTGTTTATTTGTTACCTCCAAATTAGTGTTGTTCAGTTTTGGGTTTTTATCCTATCCTCCCTACTAATATTATAAATGAGAAAGTTTGGATGTATGTTTGTGACAAGTAAACGTGAAAACTACTGGTCGGATTGGGCTGAAATTTGGGGTGATGATAGCTCACATTCCCGATTAACATATAGGCATATTGTTATCTCAAAACTCCTTTCAGGCTCCGCCCTAGTGGCTCTGGAGTTTCCCATGTAAACCTTATGGGTATTCAAATTTTAAAAGGAATTAATTGATTCTGTCAGCTGATTTAGAGTATAACTGCAATAAGCATTTTCGCAAACACCGTACGAAGAACGGGTATTCTGCTAGTTTATGCCAATTTAAAAAAAAAATGTTGTGTGAGCCAGTCAAAGATTGCGCTAGTGTCTTTTGTACCTTATTTTTCGTTACTGACATAGTTGCTGGGTCACAACAGTTGCTATAGCTCATAATAAGTCATTCCATCAGTTTGACTTGGTAAAAACCATCATGTAATCGGCAGAAATCAGTAGGCCTAATTTAGGTCAGCGCAATCTGTAGGTGGCTCACATCAACTAAGACAAATTTAATTAAAAACCTGGCTACAACTTTAACATGGGGATGGAAGTTGTATTAATAGTCAAAGATTATATATAGAGATATTATTTAGCTATGGCACTGTACCTTGGTAAGCAAGTGCTGTGTCTCGGAGTAACGGGGGTGCAGTATCGCATTGTCGTGGTATTATGATTGGGAAATTACTGGGATTTGGTTAGAAAAGAAACTGAGAGGGGCAAAGGTAAATGCAAAACAGATTGTGAATCTGGCTATTGCTATTAGATAACGAATAACTTACCCAAGAGCTTCAACAACAATATAATAGATAAAAATACTTTTTAAAAATGCCACGTTTTTAAACGCACTAAAAAGTAGAAAATAATTTATAAATAGATTGAGAGAATAAATACTTGTAAGATTTAAAATGAAAAACGAGGGGTGCGTTGCGTGCTAATTTACAATTAACTTCACAAATTGAAATATTATGATCTATTGCATGCGCCCCACGTTTTTCGTTAATTATTTTCTACTTTTTAGTGCGTTTATTTTTAACAGTATTTTTATTTATAAATTATTTTCTACTTTTTAGTCTTAAATATGTTAAATCTATTTTACATGGCCTGTTACACAACCGAAACCTTATTATCTGTAATCAGATGTTTTATCTTACTTTGAAATGGTTGTTTTATATTTTTACAAATCTCAGGAGCAGAAGCTGTAAACTGCCAAATTTAAGTAAAGGGTGTCCCAGTAAGAACGCCGGATTTGAGGAGCGTCTTATCCTTATCTGTATTTCAATATAAATTCCCAAATTATCAGCAATGTTATCAGTATTAGGTCCCATTTGTAGTCATGAATCGCTACACGACGGAACAACGCGTGGTCATAGTTAAAGTGCACTACAAGCACGGAAGCTGCGCACTATTTACGGCCGGGACAATGCACCAAATGATCCATCTGTCCGAAGATTGATTTCTAAGTTCGAATAAATTGGCTCAGTTCTATTCCAAGGGTATTTAAAGTCGTTTGTTTTCGCCAATAATCCTCAACCAATCCAAGACTTGAAGGAGGAAATGATTCGTGCCATTAATGGAATTCAACAGGAAGTGTAAGAAAAAATGACGGAAAACTTTGTCAAGAGATGTCGGGCCTGTCAGTATTTGGCAGGTTGACACTTACAAGACATAATACTCAATTACTAATCGGAGATACTATGCTTTAAGATTCATGTTTCATATTGTAAATTTAGCATGAATATATGGTTTGTTAACATTTCAAATCCGGCGTTCTTATTGGGACACCCTTTATTTACAGCTGACTAAATTAATTGATATTACATTCTTTCAAAATGTAAAAATGGAAAATTTGGAAGCCCATTGGGTTTAGCCCAAGGGAAATATGAAAATAAAATGATACACAGATACAGCATTGCATTGTCATCCATTTGTGAGCTATGTTTCAAGTCTCTAGCTCATCAGGATGAATCTAGTTTAACATCGATATCTCCTATTGGCTGAAAATGAATGCTAGGGCTAGGTGAGTGAAGAATGGAGTGAAGTTGATTTGTGCAGCTTTGTAACTAAAGATCCTTCCTGTTTCTTCAGCCAGGACCATTTGGAAAAAAATGTCCTTGCACACAATTATTGAGAAAAACAGTCTCCATAGTATAGTTTCAAATAATCAAAAAGCTATACTGACTTGTTTAGGAATGAGCTGGAAACCTTAAAAAAACTTTTAAAAAGATTACCAAATATAGAGTGTCTGTTATTTGTCATTTACATAGCCTCTACTACACAATTTCTCATTGGAGGAATAAGGAGGAGTGCAGACCATTGTTCTTGGCCTAAAAGTGATCCCGCCCTGATGATTATAGGCTTTGCTGAATTTGAAATGTTTGTGTGGTGCTATAAAAAAGGTAAAGCATTTCCTATTTTTTCAAATTACATCATTGTTTTTTAGTGCTATTATAGATTTCTCACCCTATTGTAAAATCTGAGATTTTTATTGAATAATTATTAATTTCTTGTGGATGTCATGTTGGTGATGATTGAGGATCCTGATGTTGATTGAATGTGTTTCTCTTATTTTAATGTAGGTTTTGTGATTGTTGTGCTCTACTTTTTGACTTACAACCAGAGAGGAGCTAGCTCCTAATGAAAAGATTTGCTATATACATGTCACTGATTCTATTTCAAGCAAGATCTATTTCAAATTTAGACGACATTTGTCTTTGGGCTATCAATTAATAAAGTTAATGCTGTTTAACTATAAAGGGTTGATGATATGCTAGCTCTGAAGAGAATCAAAGAGACTGTGCTTGTGGTGTATCACACACTTGAAAGCTCTACGATATGGAATATAGCAGTTTGAGGGTCTGCGGCTCATACTAACTTGGAACGTGTTGTAATTGTCTCTTTGATACTCTGCAGAAAATTACGCATGATGCTGACTGGTTGGAAAATTGTAGTATAGCTTCTTTAAAGATGATGAGCTTGAGCTACTTACTGTAATCATCAGTCTTACCTAATGGAAACCATTGTTTTGGCCTAAACCAATGAATCTCAAGGGGCATGAAGAAGTGTGTATAGCTATGCAACGAGAATAATATAATTAACTAGCTGTAACCCGCGGGCTTTGCCCCGTTTAACTTCTTAATTTTCAAGATGATCTCGTTCGCATGGCTCAATCACGTCCTTGAAGTTCGTTCGCTACGCTCACTCACCTTTAGGTTGGAGCTCGTTCGCTACGCTCACTTGCCTTCAGGTACTTGTAACTTGTAATTTCCATTAGATTTGCATTGGGCGATCAGCTGATTTACTAATAATATTAGTTTAGTACTTTATTATGAAATAGGCCCCAGGTTGAAGTTCGTTCGCTATGCTCACTCACCTTTTGGTTGCAAATTAGCTGTTGTCATAAATGTAAAAGAAATAATAGTGCTGCACCCTGTAGGTAATCCTCCTTGTAACTTTAATGCTATTGAACATCATAGAACAGAACCAACTTGTTTAATTGAAACAGCTGTTAAGATTCATTAATTCCATTTCTCATAAGGTTAACATGGGAAACTCCAGTTCCAGAGCCACTGGGGCGGAGCCGATTGGACGGATCACGAAATTCATGGTGTATAAACCTATTCCATGAAATTCTACACGTATGTATCAAGTTTCGTGGCAATCGGTTCAGCGGTGTCTGAGTTTATCACTGTCAAATATAAATAAATATCCTCTTTTATACTTATAGACTACAATAACCTCCCTGCTCATCGCCTTGGACTCTTCGAACATATAAGCCTACCTATGCCGGGCCAAGATTCGTTCAAAATTCTGCCAGGAGAGCTGAAAGATGACAACCCTTGAACTCTTGTTGCACAAGGCGGGGATTGAAAGCTTGCCTCACCCGATGGTTCTACAAGATGCCATTCACAGAGTAGAAGAATTTATTGCCTGGCAGAGTCATTGTATTTGTCATTTATTTCACCTTATATTGTATAATATTTTATTGACACCATTAACATTTAAAAATTTCGAATAAATAGAAACTCTGTCTCTGATACTTAAGGCTGATTGGCTGATAAATCTAAAAGGAATTATGTTCAATAATCCATGATTTTGATTACCGGTATACCGTATTCGTTTCTAGGCTAATCTAAAAAATGATGCCAAAGAGATTGTAGATCCATAATAGAGCCATTTATGTAGACTACATTTTAGGATAACTTTACTGAAAACTGTATCCTCTTCTCTTTCATTATTGGATGCCAGTTCAAAACAGTATAATTGCCAAATAGGATATTTTAGTACTTCACTTATTTTAAACTATTTCGTATCGTACATCAAACGTGACATATTGGTTATACTATAAAACCAATGGTCATGACACTACTGTCTATTTTGTACTTTATGTATCTCTTCACTCAACTACATCACGTGGACAGAGCAAGTGGACCAGCTGATTAGCAGTAGAACAAGTTTATTTTGGTTTTGGTAAAGCGCTTTCAAGCTTTGAGGGGTTCGTTCGTTGACGTTGGGATTGGGTACGGTTGTCTTGTCTGTCGAGTGTTCTGAGATTTGTTGACATGACATTGTAAATCCAAGTAAAGTAATGTTTATGGTATTTTTGACAGTGAGCCAAGCACCATGATGGTGTTGTAGTTTAGTCGAGGTCGAAGTTGTGGGTCGTTTCAATTAGGGGATGCAAACTATTTCAGTGAACTTGTCAAGTGTTTGATATATGACCGCCCCATATTATGATCATGCCTTGTCTTTGAAAATATTTGCTCGTTGTCAAAAACGTCTTAAATTTGTATACACTTACAATTATTATTTTTGTACGCCAGAAGTAATTAAAGGGGTGAATATCATGGAATGATGTAGGGTGTATTGCACGGAGAACACATGATTCTAAGCCGGCAGATTTCAATCAACAGTTTTATCGACACATGGTAAGTTATTTATTTTAGTTTAGTCATAATTGGACTGAGGGCTTACCTAAAAATAACAAATTCAAGAATTGCACGAAATGGTAACCTATAAGTAAGTTACCTCTTGTAGCCTAAGTTGTATTTAAGAGCAAAACTAAAGTACTACACATAAAATGGCTCTAACATGTTTTAGGTGATAGGTACTCAAAGAATAAGTTACCGTAATTCTATCATAATACATTAGCCTACTTCTGTTCTTGTGAGTAAACATAAGTTGGAGCTTACCTTATCAAAAGAGGTCTCCAAGGCCTCAGATGTAACTTAACACCTCAACTTAAGTCGTTTGAGCTATAGAACCTGCTTGCTTAGTGTCAGACTAAATGTGCTTAAAAAATGTCCTTTTAGGAAAAACAAATCTTTTTCTGATGATGTCACTTTCACTTCAGTAGGCTAAACACTGGCGTTAAATAATCATAGCCTACTAATTCCACATAAGTTACAATTGTTGTTTGGTGTTATAATGATGGTGATCAACGCAAAATCTTGTTTTCTTCTTCTTATTCACTGACAACCTACCTCTACGCACGTTCACTGAAATTGTGTTGTCCTCACAGGTGAATAGGCTACTTGCCAAGTTACCAAGTAGGCCCCTAGTACAGTAGTTGCATCCAGTCTGGGCGCACCGCCGCGGGGTGAAAGGGGGTTGTTTAATGCTCATTTCCAAAACCATCTGGCCCACACGGCTCTGGAGTTGTTCAGCTGTCTTCGTGGCTAGGCTTGGTGGATATGTGGGTGAAATGTATACAGGACGGCTAGTAGAGACGGAACCGCATGCGCAGACTGCTTGCGCCTACTGTACTTGTCTGTTTCATATTTTAAGCACTACTTACTTACTGCTGTTCTTCTCCTCTGCGGCCATCAAGGTTGGGGAGGCTTCAACTTAATTTTTTCTTTTTATTCATTTTCTTGTTTATCTTGTTTATGCGTTTCTGGTTAAAATATTGTCTTATTATATGTGTGTTCATCCAGGAGCTCTTTTAAATTGTAATAAGGGTGTGCAGTTTTTCAGTTGAGTAGAGAATTTTCTTGTGTTTTGAAAATTTTTAAGCCAGTTTCGTCGTAGGTTCTATAATTTTATCTCTCTATATGTTGGGGTTCTTGAAGTTTGTTCTAGTTTATGCCGTGATAGATTTAGTATGACCGGTATTCAACATACCTACAACTACAGTATATGCAACATGTCGGCTGATGTCAGGTACTTGCTTTTTTCACTCCTTGTTTATTGATCAGGGATTGCAAGTCAACTATGCTATATCCGTATTGATAAATACTAAAATGTGTCGTAAATAAATACCACCGCCACAGCAAACATGCAGACTAAGCAAACTTCGATTTGTCTGATTAGATTTTGACTAAAATAACTCCTTGAACATGTCAGATTTATTCCCCATCCAAATTAGGTTTAATGAATACTTAGATTTGCTTGTTACAAGGAAGGAAAAAAATATTTTTCATCACACTTTGATGTTTTTAGCCGTTTTACAAACTTTTATTGGGGGCCAAAAGCTACGTATTGCTGTCCATGCCAGCTGCCATCATCAATTGGGGACTGAGCAGATTTTTACATCCCTAGAGCCGAAAACTAACTGTTTGTTTATTTACTTAAATTTAAAACATTAACTTGTTATATGAAATATACAAGCAGTATCCATATGCATTGCAATAAACTTATTTGATCGTTACCGCAGCATAAGCAACTATTTATTGTTATTTTTGCTGATTCCTCAAAATATTTCACATAACCTTAAAGTTGTAGTTAGTGTGAATTAATATTGTGGGGAATAGTGGCAATAGGGTACAGTATAGTGTGGTGAAAAATAGCGTTCGTAGGCCTACCACGTGCCGAAATAGTTTTGCAGCTCTTGATCGTTTCAAGTTCTCGACTTCATCTTGAAGTTAAAAAACAATCTCAAGCCGGCAAAACCTCATTTTCAGCCCTAGGCACGAAATATTCTATTTCCTACAGTTACCTGACAAAGTGGGTCCTTGCACTGATTATATTGCACGCAAAGTACCTAATTGCTGCATTTACGTTCTTTTTCCGCACTTGCTTTTTTGCCACACTCCAGTATTCCAACCAAACAACACAGAAGAGTGTACTTTTACTCGGCTCGTAATACATGTACACTCGGAAATAAGTTGGCAACACAAAGATACTACGAGTACGATCAGGTGGGGTAGGTAGCGTTTCCCATTATGCTCAACGCTTGGATTTAACCTAACCTAAAAACATGTTTTATAGTGTTTGTAAGACTAAATTTTTATATGTTTTATATTAATAGTAAACAAAATATAATGTGTAAAAAGTGCCTTTGCTGCACTTGAGAAAATCCACACACGCCTGCGGCTTGTGCGTTTCAAATATTTATCTCATGTGCATCAAAGTGCCACTTTCCACACTAGTTACACAAATAACTATTTCTTTATCATATGTTAAGGCCGGCCACACACAGAACCAGGCGGGTCGGGGCGCGACAGGGCACGACAAGACGCCCTTGGGCAAAATGCCCTGTCGCGCCCCGCCTTGCCTGGTTCTTTTTGTGGCCGGCCTAATAGTACAGCATGAAATAAATAAATTTGCCAAATTTGATAAAAACGTATCCATAAATAAGCAAACCAACAATTTTCATTTTCTCCATAAGAATAGCCTAACATGGGAATAAAGCAGATTTTTGGAATTTTCTCCATAGCCTAAATTCAATTGTACACCAATGCTTCGGTGTACAAAATTGTTTTTTTTTTAGCTCTGGTTGCAATACAAGTTGGGCATTTTTATGTTAAGGGTAAAAATATGAAATTTTTTTGAATATTTCAAAACCCCATAAAACACTGTTCTCATGACCCGATATTGTTGGTTCGCGAACTCATTTGAGTTTATGCCACCCTATACATTCATGCCAAATGACTTTATGGAATAGTGTTTTTGACCTCTGGAGACATCAAGATGAAAAAGTAAATCGGTCCAGGGTCTAGATCCTGCTATAGAACCTACGGTACCTAACAGATACTTCTCTATAGGATTTTTTTTTAAATACCTGTGGAAAAGAATCCAACTCAGCACAACAATAAATAAACTGATTACAGTGACAGAAACCTTGACCACATTGCTGGGCTGCACTGTGAACAAGTTTACTGATTAAAGAGGAAGGTTGTGTTGTTGTTATTGGTATAAGGCA
Source organism: Macrosteles quadrilineatus (assembly GCF_028750875.1). Taxonomy (NCBI): domain Eukaryota; kingdom Metazoa; phylum Arthropoda; class Insecta; order Hemiptera; family Cicadellidae; genus Macrosteles; species Macrosteles quadrilineatus. Next base: position 22,650,768 of record NW_026542598.1, read on the forward strand.
ATTACAAAAATATTCAACAATAAAAAAATGGAAACCCAACCAAAGTTGCATGTTTAACAATTTGTTTAGAATTAAATGATGAGGACGTATCAAAAGATGAAAGGTAATACAGTTTTAATAGAAGGAATTAATTGATACCGCCAAAAAGGCCAACTCCAAAAATAAAATATAAGGTACCTATCTTATTAAAATTCACGTTTCTAGCCCTCGAGATGTTGGACATAAGTAACTCCCGTCAGAGCTTAAAACCATGTAATGAATTGACATAATTTGTTGAGCTGTGATGGGAATTAAGTGATTTAGTCTTATATTAAAATATCTAGTCTAAGTCTCTTATATAATACGCTGAAAGAAAGTGACAAAAAATTTCCCATGAAAAAATTATGAAAAAATACAGCTGATAAAAAAAGAACAAAAATCAACTTTGCAATGGTATTTGAAGCAATATTGAGGGGATGTGCAAGTCTTTGATAAATATTCTGTATTCAGTGGGCTAGGAAATAATTCTAATCTGTTAACGAACTTGTTTGGAATCGAACAAGCAACCTTCAGAATCGATGGCGAGCACTACAACCATGGCTACCCCTAATTTCAATCATTTACCTCTAGAAGAAGAATGTGCTGATAATGTATTATTATTATTCCTTATATGTACCACTGTACTGTAGAAATTAGGCTGCATATTCTTGTATGGTATATTTGTCATATCTATTCGGCCCACCGGTACTTGTTGAATTTTTTGAAACAGTATTACAGGGAAAACCAATAAAATTTTGTTATTTAGTTTGGTTGCCAACTTACTTTTTTATGTGATGAGTGGATAAAAGCTAATGAATGTTTAGCTCTCTTACAATTCTGCAATGCATTGATTAGGCCTACATTATCATTCTATAAAATATAATTTTAGTATATTTCCAATGAAACCCTTTTCAGGAAAAAGGGTACTTTCCTGTTAAAGGGAACAATCATTATTATCGATGATTTTTTTTTATATATCGATTTTTTTTCCTTTACGATAACAAATTGACAGCTAATATTTAGGCTAAAATATAGTCTATTATATGGAAAGAAATGAATCTGTTCTAAGCTAACCTAACATAACTAACCAAACTTGCTGTACCATTTAAAAATTATGTTTGATAACAGAAAAGACGAGTGGGGAATATTAAATTGAGTTTTTAAATGTTACAGCAAGTTTGGTTAGTTTTAGCGAATTTCCCTAAAGGGAAGTAGCTATTACCGTAGGTCTCATGGTAAGACCTAGGCCCAGGACTGATTTACTTTTTTCATTTTGATGTCCCCAGAGGCCAAAAACACCATTAGTTCAAATTTATATATATAATATATATATATATATATGTCCATCCGCACGATAACTTGAGTAATTTTTGTCCGATTTTGATAAAATTTGGTTTGAAGGTGTAAGGTGGGATAAACTTGAATATTTTGTATATTGTATATTGTATATTGAATATTTTGTTGTAAAAATAGGTTTGTTCCATTTTTGACCCTAAAAACACAAAATTTCACAATTTCTTTCTAAACCATTTTGTAGAGCTTAAAAAACAAATAAATTAGTATATTGAAGCGTTATTATGCGCCTAATTGTTATAGATAAAATTTAAAAAAATTGTAATTTTAAAATTCCTATGTTAATTCTTATGGAGTATAAGTCAACTGTTGTAGTTTGCTTGTTTATGAACATATTTTGGTAAAATTTGGAAAATAAATTATATTTCTTACTAAACTACAGTACCTTTTAACATTTTACATTAAAAAAAACTTTTTTACCCTCCCTGTTGCAGCAAACCTAAGTACCTACTCGTTAAACTAATTCTGTTTAAATAGGGAACAAATGTGATATTTTTAAGGAGACATTTTAGTGTAAATCCAATCAGGCAAATGGAAATTTGCTAAGTCTGCAGGTTTGGTGCGGCGGGGGTATTGTTAGGTTAGTTTAGAACAGTTTTATTTCAATATTTTTAAAAAAATTTTGATTGTCGATTCTGAACAATATTTATTTATCGTAGTTGTCAGCTGATAGGCTAAGTTTCAATTTGTTAATATCGATATATCGAGAAAAAAATCATCGATAATAATGAATGTTCCCTTTAACAGGAAAGTACCGGAAAAAGCCTACTTGTACATCAAACACTAAACTCACTAAACAGGACAAACAGGTGATATTTATAGAAACTCCATTAGTGGCAGATATGCCTAGCTACGAGTATGTGTCCCTGCGGGGGAGTGAAGGTATATTTCTATTTACAAATCTTTTTGTGACATAGTTAGATGATAGCTGCCAAGCAGTTGTTGTGGAGGGGGGAGGGTTAACAGCTGGTTAACAAAGATGCAACAGACCCCTTCTCTCAAGAACACTTATTTCAGCCCTTACTCTTACAAACAGAATGTTTTAGCTTGTTAGCTACAGTAGTTTAAAATCTGTAATTTTGTTTGCAATGTAAAACTACGGTAAATCTGTTTCTATGTTAAGTGATTTTACTAAAATACTTTTTAACCTTTTGTACCCTACTTCATGTAGGCCTACTATTTTATAAAATATTTAAAAAATGTTAAATTTGAGGAGGAGCAGCTTTGAGTATTTAACACTGGTAGTTTCTTCGGATGTTCCAGGTTTAGCTTGACTAACACATTTATTATTAGATGTGAAGATTCCAAAGTTTTAAGACTACCGGTAAGTAAGTAGGGACTCCCGTTATTTTCTGGAACCTCTTGTATTTTTGCCATACTAATTGAAATTCCACTTTATTCATCTATTCCGTTTTGTTTTGCCCTCTGAGCTTTTGTCTCTTTTCAAATTTCTGTTCTAAAATTAGGCTACTTAATTTGTTATTTTGGTAAGTTATAGGTCCTTTTTTAGCACTTCATATCAAATATTTTTAATTTAAATGTTACAAATTGTACTGTTATGTATTGAAAATCTGTATTTGGGAAGCAACCTTATCTGCCCATTAAATTTAAGGCATATTTTCTATCCAGACATTATATTGACCCTAAATACTGTAGTAAGGTCAGCTTTAGGAGGTCATTCAAGCTGTACTATGAAGTAAAAATATTCTAACTATTATTGGTGAACTGTCTGTATTAAAAATATCTTTCCACTTAAAAGATCACTATAAATTATAAACATTAATAATAGTCTTCAAATAATTATTTTTAAACCCTTTTTGTGGGATAAATTTACGTGGAAAATACCATGATGAACGATGTAAAATACCTCAAGTGACATAATTTCCCTTGTCACTGCCCACCATCAAAGGGACCCTCAAGCATTTAGATTGTTTCTGTTAAAAGCTTTTCTAAAACATCTTTCAGCACTTTGTATGTACTATACACTGTCTCTGTTGTGCTAATTTTGTCACGTTAATTGTGTTTTGCTTGCTTAGCTCAACAATTATTATTTTTAAGTGTAAAAATGTTAAAGATGTATGATAATTATTTAAATATGTCCATTTTATCTATTGGAATTTATAACAACGTTGGAAACTTTCTATGGTTTATTATAAAAGCCATAAAATTCAAAATATAAGTAGCCTAGGTAATTTTTTAAAGTAAAATATTTTCTCATATTTTTGGAAAATATATGGTCTTAGAAGTTAAAAATAAAACCTGGAGAAATTGTTTTTGGAGTGCCTTAAGTATGATTATAATTATAGGCCTATCAATGAAGCAATCAGATGTAAATAACATCCATACACACAGACACATACACTTGCCTTACAAAAAAAATCTTTAAAAATTCATTGTTTATTCAAAAATACCATTTCTGAAAAAAAAATATATATTTGTCAAAATCACTACATTTGCTATATAATAAGGAAGAACAAGTAAACAAGAAGGAGTCTCTGGATTTTCTTGTCTAGAGCAAAATAACTGCCAGTTATTTGGTGTGTATTCAACTTTGTTATTTTACTGTCTAGTCATTATAATAAGTGAAGGAAACTCTATTTAATTTTATTTTTAATCAGTTTAATTTAACAGTGTGGCTAGAGACAGGAAGATTTAATGTGTGAGAGCAAGTAGCAGGTGCTAAGCAGTAAAACAATAGTAGTGATATTACATGAGTCACAAAGGACAGCTCTAATTGCCTCCATTCATTGTTTCCATCTAGATCCTTAGCTAATTAGGTGTCTGATGTAGTACATAGTTGTGTAATGAGATTAAAATACAGTAATACTTTTGCAAAAATACCTTTAAGACTGCATATACAATTTCTTAAAATTATTCATTGGTTAATGATATATGAGACATTCAACTTAGTTTTAAATATACAATCAGTATAAATAATATTGATTCAATAAGAATTTAGGTTTATGCTAAAATTAATGAAAATTGCAGTTTGGGTCACACTTTTCAAAAGCCTACAATGAAATCAAAATTTGTGTACGGTATATTTGATGACGATATATCTAATAAACTAGTTATCTAGATCTGAATGAATTTTTTTTTATTGTGTTATCAATTCAAAAAGGAAAAAAAAAGTTATCTTCGTATTTGTCAACTATAACTTAACAGTTGTCTTATGAGTAGAAAAGTAATTAAATTTTCTGCCTTAAATAATAATTTTGATTTTATACTTACATTTTTACATAAAAATATATTTTTTTAAATGTTAATGACATTTAGGGGAAACCAGTCAAAAAATTGGATTTTGTGTTTTAAAACCCCCTCTCTGTGGTGATAATTCCTGTGGTCTCAGACCAAGATCTTACCACAATGACCATAAAATAGTTTCTTCTTCTTCACCCCAAGTTAACTGGCTAAAAACACAAAGTTTAAAATATTCACAGTTAGGGATAATGTAGGTTTCTCTAAAATTGTAGTGCAACTTTATTTGTCAATGTGAATACAAACGTCTATTTATCAGGAATACAAAATTAAACTATTACAATGAAAGAGTAAATAACCTCTTTCAAAGCTTGATTTATTATATATATTGAAAAAAATGCAATATTTTATGTATGGGAACTAGGAAATCCGACTATTTAAACACTTTTCGTCATACTGCAGCAAAAACAGCCGTTTTTAATGCATTCGTTGCGGGTCTAAACACAGAAAACATACACTTGTGGTCTAAAGTAGCATTTTTAAAACTCTCTTGGGAGTAAAAATTAGATGTTGTAATAAAGTAAACGGTTGTAAATTTCGATTGTGACAATCATATCGATCGAAATTATTTATCTGATTTATTAGGTAAGGACCTATAAGGTAAGGTTGGTAAGGTTAGGCCTATTGTTGTCGATTGCTCGACATATCGATGGCATGACAACACAAACGTAATAGACGAAATAATTGAATCACATACTGAAGAGCTGCTTATTTGCATTAGCAGAATTGAAAACAAGCTGGAAGTCGTTTTGAGAGGATATCTTTACTTACAAATTATTTCGTTTTCTAGATTAGTTTTTGTTTATTAAAGATGCAATATGACGAAAAATATAGTTCACCACACGGGCAAAAAGTGACTTAACCCTCGCTCATTCTCCGGTAAAACTTGACCTCGGATCAAAAAGAGTCACTTTAGGACCTTAGTGATGAAATATACTATTTCTTTATTCTATGGTTCATATCAACTCTGTTCAAAATAAAATGTCGGTGAATAAAATATTTGTTCCACAATAAAATAGTTAAAACGGTACAGAACGTGAGTTATATACAATATGTGTTAGAGGAGAGCGAGTATATTTTAAGATAGAGCATGCGGAATATTACAAATATTTTACCTTCCCAAGAGCGCGACTGCTTGTTTCTCAACATATTCTGTTGGCATCTACAACAATATTTTTTACAACTGTTTTGCTAACTTTACAATATTGTGCAAATTAATTTAAGGATATAGGCTATTTAACTTGGTAATTTTAATGGCAACTCATTATTAGTTCTGAACAAATGTTACCAAAGATGGTATGAAATGAAATCTTGTTTCTCTCACAATATTCTTTCAAAAAAAATATCTTGTCGGGAAAAGTTTTTTGCAGCATTTTTAAGACACTGTAGCAAAAGTGTGTTCATTCTTAAATTCACTTATGTTTTTTTTATTCCTTTAAATATTTGTGTACATATTCTGTAAATACTTTGTTGGAATCAAGAGATAATTCATTCATTCATTCATTCTGATAAACATTTAGCATCCAGTCGGGGAATTTCAGACAGTCAACTCTCCAGCTTAGTTACATATGAATAAAGTGAATACAGTATGGGGTAACACCCTGTATGTTACATATTCAAGTGACCCACCAATGCGGGGATTATAGAGTAAATTTAATCCACCGTGGTTTATTAAAGGTTAATAATACAGTTGTGTGATACTTGTGAACTTGTTGGTGAAATTTATTTGGATTAATGTTAAAAACTTAAAACATTCCCTCAAAACTGTCACATTATTTCCTGTTTAAATACTGTAACATAAATTTTAATGAGCACCTAAGTTTGCTGCTACAGGGAAAGAAAAAGGTGTGTTTTAATTGAAATTTGATTGTATGAAATAAACAAATTTGTCAAATTCAATTAAAATCTATCCACAAACAAGCAAACTACAACAGTTTTCTTTTTCTTCATAAGAATAACATAGTAATTTTAATTTACACTTTTTTGGAATTTTCTACTTAACTGTTCTAGGCATACAACAATGCTTCAGTTTACTAAGTTATTTCTTTTTTAAGCTATTCAAAATGGTGGGAAGGGAAATTGGGAAAATTTATGTTTTGAGGGTCTAAAACGAGAAAACCCAATTTTTACCCCATAAATCCCCCCAAAAAACCCCGTTCCCATGGTCCGAGCATGCTGGTTGGCAAACTTGTTCAAATAAATGTAGGTTTACACGTTTGTCGAATTTAAATTAAATTTGTTTTCCCCGAATTATCGTGCTAAAGGACACATATATAAATTTGAATTTGAACGAATGGTGTTATTGATCTCTGGGGACCTCAAAACGAAAAAGGAATTCGGTCCCGGGTCCAGGTCTAACCATGAGACCTACGGTAGGCCTATAGCTTATTCCCTATATGGGTAATGCTCTAAAATGTAGCAATCTATTGTTTTCTGAGTATATTGAAGTAGGCATTAAAAGAAAAGCACTGCCGTGAGCAGATACTGTATTTCACTTGCTAACTTCTTAATAATCATAATTATTATTAATTTTACGGAGAGTAAATAAAAATACGTCTAATAACACTTGAAATGTGTCCTATTATTCTTTTCTTATCTAAATCTTAGTTACATTTATTTTTCTCCTCAAGTCCATGTAATTTGTTGTTTATTCGGATGTTCTTTCGGTCCATGGTATCTTCGACTTCTTCACCATGATAAAACTGTAGCTAAGTTTTTTTTATATAAACATGAATTTGACCCGAAAAAGTTAAACATGTTGTATAGTATTAGACCTATTAATCTATCGTTAATTCTTTTGTATGAAAATACGTTGAATAATAATAATTATTATAATCAAAAAGGCCTAGTTCTTGGTTTTTTATCGCGCAGCTAAAGATAATCCACGAGTTTCAGATAATACGTTCAAGTAGGCAAATTAGTGCTACTACTTCCAGATACAATATTTTGTTCAATGATTATTTCATACAAAATATAATTTGAACCTAAAACTGTAAACATATTGAATGGTAGCAGCCCTATTAATCTACCGTTTATAATCTTGCATTAAAATATACACGTCGAATAATATATTTAAAAGCAATAGTTCTAGTTTTTTATCGTTCTTTAGCCTAATAAACTGTAAGATACACAAGTTGTCCAATAAGCCGCCAGCTTATGTCTGGACACAGCTGTTTTCTACAATTATTACGTTTGTTCAGCACTTCTGTGTCCACAACTGGGCCCATCGTCAAGTGGTGTTATAGTGCCAGATGTTAGCAGTTTATAAAAAAATCCAAGCGTTGGTACAAAGTTATATTTATTCTGCTGAACAGCAGACTTGAAGAAATGTTGAATAGAATTTAATAAGTACTAAAAAGTATTGAAGGAAGAATGTTTTAAATTACATAATACATTTTACTTTTACCAGACATGTAAACTAACGAGACAGTAAACACAATAAAAGACTCTCAAAATAATCGACATTATTGTAGATATACATAAAAAGAATTGATAGAATGAAAATGCATAACAAGTTTTAAAATTTGAAAAATGTATATCATTCTCCGATTGGGCTTGTAAATCTTTATTTAGTAGTCTATATGTAAATATAAATAGAAAATGGATATAAATCGCAACACTTTGATAATTGATAATTGATTGATTGACTTATTTTACCTTATTCGTATTTAATTTGTTTAGGTCCGTTGCTTTTTAAAACCCAAGTCTTATAAAGAACCAGGTTGAACTATGCTATGAAGATGGAGTGCAGGGTTGGTTGTGATACCTTAGGTAAATAAATAGGTAAAAAATCTAACTTTGTAATACCTCACATTTTGTAAAAAAATTATAAAAAAAATTACTTTTGTTTGTATGGATTATAGTGAAGTTTTTCTATATTAACTAGAAATATTGATGTAATCAAATAAATGCTGTCATTTTTATTACTATCACTTGTTATACAAACGCATAATTAAAGCTGCAAAAACTATAATGTTATACTGCTACTTGATAAATAATGCTACACGTTTCATTCATGTACAATATTTTATACAATTTGTTATGTAAAATTGTTGTAAAATTACATAAAATGTCGTATCAGTAGCAGCAGCTCGTACATTGTATATTGGACATCATGTCGTGACGTTTAATAACAATATGTAAGCTCCATAGGCTGTACTGTTATAGAAGTTGTGTTTTCTTCGGTATAGGATTTATGGCGAAATTTTTTTTTAGCAAAAAAAACTAAAAACAATTGAACAAAAACCCTTCATAATCTACAAATAATTGAAATTTGTCAATGAACTTAATTTTTAATTTTTTTACTAAAACAACATTTAGGTATTCTAAATAAACAACATCAGGAAGATATAAGGTATTATATCCTTAGTTACAAGTTATGGTAATTTGGGTTTTGTTTTAATACTGAACAGCCATTTCGTCACCAAAGCGTAATTTAACGTTAGGTCATATTGTATATTTAGACAATCTACTAAGTTAAGTTAATGAAAAAAAAAAACTTTTAAAAGTATAATGTAAATTTTTAACTTTGCAGGAATAGAAATTTGCTCAACATTTTGGAAAATTCTTTTTTTGACTATTCCGTTTTTTGACTAAATTGTATGAAAAAAAATTACTTTGTTTTTAGCCAATATTTCTCCTTCTCTAGCGTTTGATTGTATAAGAACGCCATCTAACGTTATGTTATTGTACCTTATCAAAAATAAAGCTGTGTATGCAACTGGGCAAGTAAAGTTATTTTATTTACGAACTAATCGCTCAAAATGTTAGTATTTTCCCTCACCTTTGTCCAAACTATATTTTAAGTTTGTTCATCGTAAATAAAATACTCGTTATTACCTTTTAAAGTTTAGATGATGTTTATGTTCGATCTTGCAGTTGAGCGCACTTGTATCAAATAATTTAATCTTTCAAAACACATTTTAAATTATAAATATGTTTAAAATTAATTAGATTAGTGAAAATTAATTTTATTTGGGATGAAGATATAAACACTTTGACATGCAGTGAAAATACATTAACATTGAATAGTACAAGCACTTCATCCATGGTAATACGCTTGTCATATTGTAAAACCAGAACGACGGTTTTGACGTGTGTGTAGTGTTGGTGACGTTTGAGTGCGCTGAAAAAATTGTTCTCTCTTATTTTTGGATGGATTTTACGATCTACATTCCTATTTTTGCTACCAGAGAAAAGCTGTGTTTACAAATTGCTATTTAATTTACATTTGTTATACAACAAGAAACAAATAATACGCAACCTTTTACAACTGGGCGAACTGTCTATAAAATCATGTTCAGCACAAAAGAAGAGAAATTTATAAGTATGTATAGGGTGGACCAAAAAAATAGGGACAATTTTAAAATGTTATTACTCAGCTGTTATAAAGGCTGGAGAGTTCATTGATGCGACAAAAGAAAGTTTATTTGATGCCATTTAGTGTATCGTTACTATGGATCATCAATGGTTACCGCAACATCGTGCCTTTGTCATAGAGACTTTTTGAAGAATAATTTGACTTTCATTTCTACTCAACCTCAATTTCGTTTTCACTTCAACATTGGCCGTAATGGTGCAACCCCAAAGCGAAAAACTATTTAAAGTTGGGTAAGTAATTTCAAGAACACGTCTTCTGCACTCAAAGTCAAACCTAGTAAGATACCTTGGACTGTTCGAACGCCGGAAAACATTGAAATGGTTCGCGCGAGTGTCCTGCGTCGAGCGTCCAAAGCCAACCGTTTGCAAAACATTGCATTGAAATTTAAATTTGCATAGGTTTAATTTTGAGTACAAAAGCCGTGTTTAGGACATTGTTTACCCATCTTTGAGTAGTTTATTCGGTTTGGGGCTGCACCATTACGGTCAAAGTTGAAGTGAACACGAAATTGACGTTGAGTAGAAATGAAAGTCAAATTATTCTTCAAAAAAGGTCTCTATGACAAAGAAACGATGTTGTGGTAACCATTGATGATCCATAGTAACTATACACTAAATGGCATCAAATAAACTTTCTTTTGCCGCATCAATGAACTCTCCAGCCTTTATAACAGCTGAGTAATAACATTTTAAAATTGTCCCTGTTTTTTTGGTCCACCCTGTAGACACACGGTTGAAAATAAATTATAACAGTTGCGTACTCGTTGCACATAGAGTGTTCTACATATAAATCCAACAGATAAAATTGCTGTTCTTCGGATAATTCGAAAATATCAACAACTTGTTTTTCGTCCGTTCATGTTGAACAAATTTATCAGCAAATGTTACTAATATGTAATTTTCATAGTTGCTAAGAAGGAATCGCCTAACAGATTATGTAGCCTATGTAGCCTATGTTTATGGATATAACACACAGCTTTTCCTAATGTCCCTAATACATATTCTTAGTGTAGAATGTTGATAAAGATTAGTTTTTCTGGTTGCTAAAATACAATTAAGTTCTGATCCCAGGTTCACTCTGACGCGTTTCCTGTTTAAGGATCAGACAAACCAATCAATAGTCTCCCAATTAAGTTGCTACTCTAATCAAGAGCGTGAACATCAACATAATAAGTTATGTTCTGTAGACCACACATCATGATTGAATCTAGTAGTTTTATTGGAATAAAATCTTTGTTAGTTTTCAATTCGCGATATTTTATGCGTATTTGAAACACCTATCGATGCTTGAGACCATTCAGCGAATTTCTCTTTCGGGAAGCTGTTGTTGTATTCTTCCTCAGAAATAGGAATAAAAAATAATTTTTGTATATTAGGCCACCAGAATTTTCCAGAAGCTGAAGACATAAATTTAAATGATACTCCTTTTTAATGCTATGTACATGAAAATTATGCAAAACAAATTACATGTATGCATTTCCAGACCACTCAGATAACTCATTTTAAAAGCCATGATAGTTTACAGCATATGACAATTACACGTTCAAACTACTGTAGAATTTATCCTAACGGTATAGATAAACTTTGATCGCCATCAACGCACTCTATCGTACTGAACATGAAAAACCACCACAAGCTTCAGGTGAACACATGGTCAAGGGTTCGGAAGATTAGTTTTAAAATGGGAATTATTTTTGCAGAATCTAAAGTCAATCAATCTCGTACTTGAGATAAACAAAAATCAAAGCTTTGCCTTATAACATTATAATACAAATTGACATTCAAGATTTTTGGAAACCAAAAAATTATACCGAACTCAGTTAGTTGCGGGACTAAAAAAAAATTAATACAAACATACACAAATTAAATTGCTAAAAGATTACATTTTTATGACGTACATAGTGATTTTGTTTCACTAAATTTGCTTGTCGATTCGTTAAGACTGATTTTCAATAACACTGTGTTATAGGTTTGTAGAAGATACGTACATCGAAGTATTTATGACTATTGAATGTTTTGTTGAGTCTCCTAGAAGACTGTTTTAAGATCCTCCATGTAGGCCTACAGTTATACAGATTTTTTCACTAAATTTGCTTGTCGATTCGATAAGACTGATTTTCAATAACACTGTGTTTTAGGTTTGTAGAAGATACGTACATCAAATTATTTATGACTATTGAATGTTTTGTTGAGTCTCCTAGAAGACTTTTAAGATCCTCCATTACGGTAGAAGTGGAGAGCTTTTAGCAGAGCCCATCTCTAGTTATAGACTCTCAAGTGTGGCTTACTGTGACGTGTTGGAAATTCTTCGCTTTAAAACTATCATATTGTTACAGAACCATATAATGTGTTTAACATGCGATTGTAATAATAAGTTTAGTCAGTTGATTTTTTTCTAAAAAATATCTACCAAATTTTTGAAATTGTTGTTAAAGAAATAAGTTGCATACTTTTTAAGGATATTCAGACAAGAGGGGCTTAGCAGTATTAACTTGTTTTAAGAAATGGCAAGTTTAAACGAAACGGAGATTCGGAGATGAACGAAGATTAGTAGATTTAACGGAAATTAAAGAAATTCGCAACCATTTACTTTGGATACCGTAGTAGACAACATCGATGTAAGTTTTTACTCAATAAAACGTAGGCTAGTTGAGTTGTGCTTTTGGTAATACTGGAGTATTTCTTTTTCTTGTTGAGTTTTAGCAAATTTGCTTACAGGGTAGATTTGCACGACAAGAGTTATGCCCGAAACCGATTTCCTAACTTCCCAGGGGCTAAAAACGTTATTAGCTAAAATTTTTATGTGTCTAACACGATAATTTGTGTAAATTTGTTCACTATGATCAAATTTGGCATGAACCTGTAGGGCTGGATTCTTTTAAATGAGTTTGCGAACCAGCAAAAACGGGTCTTGCAAACGGAGCGTTGTGGGGTATAAATTTTTTCCAAAAACTGGGGATCTAAAGTTTTTTACCATTACACTATAAAAATGTCCAATTATCTTTAAACATCGCATAGAGCTAAAAAAGAAATATATGTTTAAGCGTTTTAGTAGGATTAAAAATTCACCAACACTGTACATTTACAATTTCTACGTTATTTTTATGGGGAAAATAAGTAAACTGTTGTTAAAATTTGGAAAGTGAATCTATTTATTGCCCTATTATTAATATATAAAAACCTTTCTCTTCCCTGCAGCATCTAACCTAGTTAGTTATTCAATTTAATGCTATTGCAATGGGGAATAAATACCTGACATGATAAATGACATATTACTGTATCGTTAAAAATACCATCAGACAAAAGACTAGTTTGCAGGTTAGCAGTGATGGGGGTATTTACACTATGTTACTTGTTGGGGGGCATAAATGATCCTAGAATTTACAACAGTACGTCATTTTGGTTTATAAAATTACTAAAAATTTTAATACTGGAATATAAATGCGACGTCTAAAGTAGTGTGAAAGATAAAATGAAGCCGTATTACTGACCTGGATAAGCCGATTCTTCATCCACAATCATTGATTTGTTGACCGAAGCAATGTTGTGAAAATTCTAACAGATCTTTCTATTCATAATAAATATTTAAGCTCCCATGCAAATATTGCCAGACAAAATATACATATAAATTTAAGTACAATGGTTTGACAAGTCATTTTACAATTAACGAACGAAAAAGTAGACCTAAATTCAACTTGACATTTCGACGTAATAATGTATTTTAATATATAGGCATACTGCGTGTTTATTCCTGCAATAATGTTAGGTGCGTACACGTTTTCTGTATCATCGAATATAGTAGCCTATAGTTCTTTAAAAAAAATGTCAATTTGTAGAAAAAATCATACAGTAAAGTCAGGCACAATCTTTAAGGTTAAGAAATATCTATTAAATTAACTAGGTTGAAGTGAAATCCTTTGGAAGACTAAATTCCAATTTCAAACAATTAATTATGACTTATGAAACAAACATGTAAACAATAATCTTTTAGTATTCTCTTACCAAATAGATATACAACATTACCATATGTGCCAGTACCTAAAATAGTATATTTCACTACTAGTCACGTAAGTGACCAGAATTTCCATGTGTTTTTCAAGCGAGTCGAAGAAGAGCATGGGAACACTATCTCGCCCCGAAATAGGACTTGACTTTCATGACGAGTATTGAACGATTCTTTTTATCACGATGAAAAAAAAACTATTTCATCAAACTTAAAAAAAATTATCTTATATTTCGTAATCTATTCATTTTTCTAATCTAAATACAATACAGCTGAACAATTAATTTTAGTGTAAAATTCAGCTGATTTGTTGATGTCAGGCAAAGTATTGTGTGTGTGTGTGTAGCGAAAGTACTGTTTATGTCAGGATAAGTCAGCTGATCACTACAGTATTTGTTTTTGGTGTATGAAAATTGAAGATTCTCGAAGATCTCAGATGTATGGAAATCGGCTATTTTTGAATACAGAGTGATGAAAAATGTAATACACATTTCCACGTGGTAGAGACTATTTTTAAAACGTTTTTATTAGCTCGATTTCTGGTCCAGTACACATTTTGCAATCAATTTAAAACTATCTTCCCGATGAGCTAGAAACTTGAAACATAGCTCACAAATAGATGATAATGGAATACTATATCATTTAATTTTCATATTTCCCTTGGGCTACGCCCCATGAGCTTCCAAATTTTCCATCTTTACATTTTGGTAGAATGTAAATATATCAATTGATGTCAGCTGTACGTCAAATACGTAAATTTGACAGTTCAAGGAGCAGAGGTGAGAGGTACAGGTTCTGCTCCCGAGACATTCTAAATATAAAACAAGCATTTCAAAGTCAAGATAAAACATCTGATTACAGATTATAAGATTTTGGTCATGTATTAACAGGCCATATAAAAATATTTAACATATTTACACATTAAAGACTAAAAAGTAGAAAATAATTATAAATAAAAATACTTTTTTTAAATGCCACGTTTTTAAACGCACTAAAAAGTAGAAAATAATTTCAAAATATGCGGAGATAATAAATACTTGTAAGATTTAAAACGAAAAACGTGGGGTGCATGCAATAGATATATTTTTATTTATAAATTATTTAAACAAGTTATTCAAGAAGCGCAAGGAAATCGCTAAAAGTTAAATTTATATTTATATTTCTAACTACACAAAACGAATTGCCAAGTCTCGAACTGACTCGATGAATATTGAATATGAATGAATGCAACTCTTGATTGCAAAAGTGAAAGAACATTTCCTTCTGGAAATCGCGAATGATTGAAATTCTCGACGGCTATGACGGGCAATGAAGTCCATTCTTGGGGTTTTAAACTGTATTTAAATATTATTTGGTAAAATGATGACTAAATTTAGAATATTATGGTTTTAACTCATGAAGATTCAGAACGATATACTTTGTTAAGCAGAAATTCGTATAGAAATTCTACTCATTAATCTTTTACGAATTAGATATTCCTTTCCTAAGTCAAAGCCACTTCCAGTTTTAGATAAGAAATAACTCAGTTAAATTCATTTATAAGTGCTTCTGTAATATTAAGAATTATTTATAAACAATATTTATAATCTGATAGAGGTCATAATATTCTAAACCATAGCATCTTTTAACTCTCCATCTTACCCATTATCTTTTTTTTTACTTGAGTAAGTTAAAATAATTTATGCATGAAACTCGCTTGTGAATAAAGGCTTTTTAGCGAATTTTCATATACAGGGAATAAGCTATTACTGTAAGTCTCCTGGTAAGACCTAGACTTGGGACCGATTTACTTTTTCGTTTTGATGTTCCCAGAGGCCAAAACACTATCCGTTTAAATTCGTATATATACACGAGGCACGCAAACTCTAGCAAAAATTATCAGATTTCTATGGAATTTGGTACATACGTATAAACCTACGTTAAATCGATCAAGTTCGCGAACCAGCGTGATCGGACCATGGGAACGGGGTTTTATTGTGGGATTTATGGGTCAAATATGGGGATTTCTGATTTTTGACCCTCAAAAAACAAAAATTCCAATTTCTCTCTAAACCATTTTGTAGAGTTTAAAATTGAATAATTTAGTATATATGAAAGCGTTGGTGTATGCCTAACGGTAACGGATATACTGTAACTGTACTAGATACTCGTTAAACCTGTTATTGAAAAAGATTTAACTGAAAATCAAATCAAACAATGGAAATTTGCTTAGTCTGCAGGTTTCTGCGGCGGGGGTATTATTTATTTAACGACCAAAACATTATAAACTAAAGGAAATGCAAACGACTAAATGGGAACAATCCATAAATGACATAATCTTTTATCGATGGAAAAAATAGGCACTACTAGTAGATACAACCTCAACATGTCTCTATAGGGTAAATACTTCAGTGTCTAAAATCAATAGTCATCATTTTATAATAAAACTTGTTAGCAAATGGCGAAACAAGGATGGTTTATTGATATCAATCGATACGCGACGACCTGCTTTCCGTATGATTTTTTAACGATCATGAATTCAATTGGAGTTTGTAGAATTGATAAGTTTATTAGTAAATTGTTCAAAAGACATTCTATAATTGTTTTTTAATTATCATCTTTGTCAATTTTAACAGTAATAAAATATAAGGAATATTATATGTTTTCTGTATATGTATGATAATTTTAAAACATATCTTTGTATTTAATTTTGTAAGATATTATAAATACTAGTACAATATATTGATCTCAATAGGGAGCGAATGATATGCAATATTCAAAATTGTTTTTCTTCCCTTAAAATTTCGTAGTTAAAACGCACACTATCCTATACACACATGTCGAAGCATGAACTTTTCAATAAGTCATAATTCGTTTATTCAACAAAATTAACATAAAATGCATTACCATAAAATGCTTTAGGTTCCAGCAAACAAACTAGTTATTGATTTGGAATACTTGGTACTTTGAAGACTAAGCTTTATTTGTCGCTTCAGAAGTTTCAAGTTTACTATATTTCTCAATTTACTTTGGTTCCTGTAAAACCTAACTTTTTTGACGTTAAATACTACAGTTCTTAATAATTTAGTATTTGAAGTTTTTTATGTGTGTGGGTTAGAGTACATATGAATATGTTCATTGGTTCATACCATCGATGTATAAAACTAAAGTCGATGGTTCATACAGACTAAATGTTCTTGGGTATTAGGGGGAATTCAGCATTGTAATTTTGAATTTCGGGCTATATCAGTGCAATACAGTTGTTTACGAGCTTATTCTACTTTGTCGTTATGATTTTAATTTGTAACAATAACTAAAGAAATAGAAGAAAGTAAAGAAAGTAGAATATTAATTGTGACTTAACAATCACATCACTTAACCATTGACTATGTACTATAATAAGTTCATACCTATATTACCGAATAGTAATCTAGCAAATAAGTACAAATTCAATTTATTCAAATTGCTTAAGCATACTGTATCACAACGTCCAAAGAGATACCAACGGCACTGCACACAATCATAGATTAAACATACTCCTTAAGTATGCTTAATCTATGATACAATAAAAATGCGTTTTGTATGGGGAAACCAAGTTTTTATCAAGTTGATACTGTAACTCGAAAATCAAACGAGATACGGATAAAGTTGAAATTTGAAAGTTATTTGTAATTGTTATACCTTTTGATACTTCATGCTATTTTACATTTGCTACTATTGAGTTTTGATTACTTACGTAGGTAACTACAGTATTTTCAAAAAATAATTTATTTTAAATAAGTTTGTTAATAAATTAATTTGTTTTGTGATTATTTTATTAATATATTCCCTATCAAATTTATGCTTAGCTTATAAAAAATCCAAAATTTTAATCATAGGTACCAGGGATACCTGCATTATAAATAAAGGGTATAAAAAAAGTATTAACCTACTCACATCACGAGCTTCAATTTTGAAATCAATAAAAATAGTCAAATTCTGATCCCTATAATAACACGAGCTTTAAAAATGATGTTTAATTTTTATGTCGTATGTTTGTATTTGCAAATTGTGAGATTTGAACTAGTGAACCACTGTTTTTTGTACATCCTGTATTCGAAAAAAACATTTTAAATATTTTTAATTTATTTATTGTAGTTTCTTTGGCGGAAAGAGTTTCCATTTCACCATTCAGTGACCAACGATTTGTCTGAAATCGATACGTGATTCGACCTGTGTAATATTTCGGAGATTATTTTCAAACTGTGTGTTCTTCATGTCAATACGATGTTGTAAATACATTGTAATGCGACATGGATGTTTAAACATTTATCACACGATATACAAGAGCGTGTTGAAGCTTCAAACACGTATGAAAAGCGATACTGTCTCGACCCGTGTTATCGGTAACGCCCGGTTGTCGATTGTTATCAGCAACATGACATGGAGATAACAACTCCCATCAGCTGTTCATTCTCCCCATCACCTCCCATATATCATGTGGTTATGGAGAAACACTTGGTTTTGACGGTTGATGGTGATTTAGTTATTTGGGGCATTAATCTGTCATTGTCGTTAAAGATTGTGAACTGGAAAATTTAATTTTACACTGATTCGTCAAAAATATGTATCGATGGACCAGTTGTGTCACAAAAACAGTAAACAATGGTATATTAAAGGCGGTTGGGTGTATGCTTGTTTAGGGCAACGACAAACTTCGAATCAAGAAAATATTCAAATTAAAAAAAGAGACGTCAGTATAATCTTTAACCTAAAATATAGAGTCTTGTAGATCTGTTTTTCGTACAAATGATATGCTTACCTTCCCATGAATTTTCATTTTTGAATCATGGTCGTTCTTAGAAAAATTAAAAAATGCTATATATTTGCCTGTCATTTCACCACAGCTTTTCAGTTTTAGTAGGAACATTTCACTATCTCGTACCACTTTTCACAAAAACGACTCATTCTCCATATGTGTTAGATCCGTTCTCCGTAGTGATTGGTGTATTGCTATGAAATATATTATTTCAGGATTTGTTTCCTTAAAAAGAATAATGGAAATCGGTATTATTAAAATTAAGTAAGCCATAGTGACTGAAATACAAAACATTCGCAAAAACTACGTTGCACTGTAATTAATTATTGTTTATGTGTACTTCACACAACATGGTTAGTAGACTTATGTTGTAAAAACTCTTACCTTCGTTTAAGAGTAAAACCGTGTAGGATTAACGTCCTTCCCTTATAATTCAACTCGGTGCTTGCGATGAAAATGTTGTTGGCAATGATTGGAGGCACCTGCCTTAAAATAATTTATTTGTTCTTAATCTATATATCAATAGGAAAAAATTTTTCTTCAAAACCTTT
Organism: Macrosteles quadrilineatus; assembly: GCF_028750875.1. Lineage (NCBI taxonomy): Eukaryota > Metazoa > Arthropoda > Insecta > Hemiptera > Cicadellidae > Macrosteles > Macrosteles quadrilineatus. The sequence goes on from NW_026542598.1 coordinate 22,670,107, forward strand.
TTTTCTCAGCTCGTGTGCATCGCAGAGTAAATCTACGCATACTGTTAGAAAGTTATTTGCATGTAGATGTGCATAATCCCTTTATAAATTAAAGTAGACTCAAACATAAACACAAAAAATGACTTTAAAATAAAAAAAAAATAAACATGGGACTTATGGGTTGCCATGCTGCTGACGAAATAACAACGAAATATAAACGGAAAATCAAAACAAATGGAAGAAATTACAATCTCAGCGTGGGGTGAAACTAGAGAAGTCTGGGCATAATTTTGGTTGAGTTTTCGACCTCTGGACGACCTCTAGTATATTTAAAAATAAACGATTTATTTTTGTAAGTTGATTTCTGATGGATGAATTTTTGCCCAGTTCTAACCAAATATCATCAAAACAGAACAGAATATTTGATTTTATACTAATACAAAATTTCTGAACGTCTTAAACATTACGAAACGTTAGTATTAAATTGTCAATTTTCAAAGTCAAATAATAGTCAGTTTCTTTTTAGTACACTATTTCATAACGGTTTATTTACTATTCTTTTAACTATATTTAAAATATGTGATGTTTAATCTTCACAAATAAGTTATAGCAGAAAAGATTAATCAATGAACATAACATATATAGTAAATTAGTCATTAACAGTTAGATTTTACCGATATACAAGTTAACACCCAATAGCGCATGTACGAGTCTTTAGAGATTGAACCAGTTAATCAGATTTCAAAGCTAATAGTTGAACCACTCTATTTACAAGTATTGTTTGCAAAAAGAAACCACTTATGTTAATTTTTAAACTAAAAGAAATTTCAGGAATTCCATATTCCGTAAACATAACCTATTTACGCATTTGAAAAAGGCTACACAAAGCAGTTTCAATTCACACATTTTCCTAGCAAGGTTGCCATTTTGCGACTGAAAATTAAACTAATTTTACCCCTGTTGAGTTCTGTCCACTCATTGTCGTGACATCCCATTAACATTGTGTAATGGTTACTCAACCTTATCAGTTGGAGATAGTCGTAGTGATAAGAGTGATGTTGCTATTGTCTCTGAGTGCAACGTGTAAATAGTGTTAATAGAAAGTGTGAAAGTGTTATGTGCCTCGGAATACTTTGATGAGCTACGCAGAGTCAAAGGATGTATTTTGCCAATAAAATCCGGAATATAGGCCTATCCATTTTACAATGTAAGTAGGCTGCGTATTGGAATAATTTAAAGCTTAATTCGATTTCATTTTAATTCATTGTAGTTTTTGGTTAATTGATTCGGTTTGAATTCAACGCAACGATGAGAAAAAAATTAATCGTTTTGGATTGAGTCAAAGTGTCGGTGTTTAGTTACTGTTTTGCAGTTTGCTAAACAGAAAGTGAACGCATCTTTTTCAAATTGAAAGAACTTACAATGTTTATTTCCAATAAAACTACTATATTATATGGTATATTTATAGTCTTCTTCTTTGTCTTCGTGCCCATTGAAAGGACAAACACCATAAAAACCACCATAAATGATGTAATTGACATTTTTCATTTAATACATTGACAATGGTTAATTTATTATTGATTTTAAACGTCTTTTCTTACTTCATTGTTATTATTTTTACAGAGTGGTTTATTATCAGTTACAGAGTTGTACGATTCTTACTATTTTTGTAAGAATCGTATTTAAGTAAGAATTTTGTAAGAATCGGTAACATAAGCATGACCATTCATTTTGGTTCAGACGCAGGAAACACAACAGAAAAACATTATTTTAATGGCAAACTATTTACCTGTATTGAGATAACTGAAACATTTTAGTTATGATGTGATTTTTGACATTTAATGTGCCTATACTGGTTTATTTGAATTACTCTCGGTATTATTGTTTTCAATACCGCCACCCCCTCGGTCACGTTATGGACAAGTTTAGTAACACATTTTCAAACAATGCTGCACAAGATACACCGTATTTAGTCACCAAATGACGTTGGTAAACAGTGCGTATAGCTTATCTTATCTGTCAAGGATGTACTATCAACAGTTTTGATGCATATGTCTATTCTGACCCTCATTTTAACTAACACTACATACTAGGGTTATGTCAGATATCATTTGCCCTTGTCAACCAATTAAGTTTTAAATACTGTAGTTTAAAAATTTTATTTTGAAACAAGGATAAAAATTGGAGGGAAATCGTAAATGAGATTTAACTCAATATTACTCCCGCGATGCCTATAAACAAATACGCATCTGCTCTTCCGTTTGGAGTAAATGAAATCGTCGTATTTGTGTAGGTTATAATAAAAAAAAATAGTTATTGTTTATACTGAATAATATATAGTCGTGACATCGATGCGTATTGTCCAGTGATTAAAGCACGGGACATTTTGTTCTGGTGGCCAGGGGTTCAATGACTGCGATCACCAATTCAATTATCCTCAATATTGATAGTTAATAAATGGATTGAGGTTCTTAAGTTATTTTTTTAAATTAAATTAAGAATGAATTACATTTCGATTTTGGTCGGATTATCAACTGGCCATGACCTAGCTAGAGCATGTAGTACATGCTAGAAGAGCGTCAATTTCCGAGTGTTAAATTGAGAGACGGGTTCAAATCCCGCCTATCACCGGAATGGATTTCATCTGAGTCGCGTCACGTCATGCTACGTTTCTTTTGGTCAAAAGGACCGAATTTAAATAATGTGTAAAATGGTAACAGAGGAGGACCTAAAATGGTAATCTTGTGTTGTATGTGAGAAAGATAGATGTTAGATATTTGTCAAACAGGTCGATTTGTATATTGTCGCCTTTCTATAGGCACAATATGTCATAAACATATCGTTGACTGTACAATGTTTCCAGCTTGTGTATTGTGTTGGTCAGGATATATTGGTGTTTTGTGTTATCAAAACATATTTCGTATATGAGACGGTTGATAGTGTTGAACTCGTAGCTTATCCTTGTTTATGTAAAATGTATTATTCTACACTAATAATTCTGTTGTGTTGTATACTAACTACCTCGCTATTAAACAGGTTTCTTCAGGGTCTTTATTTACTCTTCTGTATCTTGCAACTAAACAAATTATTTTATCTAATATCCAAAAGTGTGATGTTGATTGATACAAACTATTTGTCGACATGAATATTTATATATTATATTATTGCTCAAATAAAATTATAGGGGTTGTTAGCAACATCAAACAACAATTACGAATCTCAGGGAAAAGTCGGAGAGAGCATGACGGGATGTTTAAAGTAAGGATTGGCTGTTATACGACTAAAGTTGAAGAAGTTTTTAAGTTTCTAAATCATTATTACGCGAACTTAAACTTGCTGCTCAGTATCTTGTGCTAATGTTAAACTTAAAGGGGAAATTTAAATGTTTTCGTAGTTCAAGAACCCTTCTAGGTACGGGTAAAACTTTGAAGAATAAATAATTTGTTCAATCATGTTAAACGATTGTTTTGTTAAACAACTTTAATTTAACCGTATATTCAAACCTAATAGTAATATTCCCAAACATAGCCTACACATACATAATATGTATGTGTATTAATTTTGAAATTTAAAAGTTACGTATACTTCACCCACTTAAAGTGTGTTTTAGTTAGTTTTCTAGCAATTTATCGTCAAGTATGAATTTTAACTACTTATGAAATCTTTAATTTTCTTTACTTTACATTTTAATTTTTGAACAGTCAGCAAATTGTTCGCATCAATGCGGGATGAACTAAAGAATTCTCAAACTAGTCTTGTGCGTGTAATACGCATTAAATTCTTTTATTTTTTCCAAAACAAGAAAACATTGTTGAATTCCCAAGGAAATAAACTATGTCTACTTCCTGACAACACATTTTAAACGAGTAGACAACGTTTCCTTTGTCGCAGAGGTGAACAACTCACTTAGTGATAAACCATATTACCGCTCTACCGTTACTATTATCTACCGGATGGTTGGTCGACTAACCATGTGACTCTATGTGACCAAGGCACCTGACCACGTGACCCGACCTGACCTCTACATGCCATCGCTGTCCTGTTAGCTTTCATGAGTCACGCGCTTGCCCACCTCGGCTGCATAGTGTCTACCTGTTATATGAATGCGGTAGTCCAGGGCAAATAATTGGGTAATACCAATCAGTACATTGTTAAGTGTATGCGGGTGGTCTATTGGTTACTGCAGGCCTTTTGCCCTGAAGGCATGGGGTTCAAATCATGCTAATCGCCAATGGATTTTAGCGACGTGATAATTTAGCTATATAGGGGTTTGGAGTGCTAGTTTGTTGATTGTATCTAGAAAATAGGATACGTTTCTAAGAGTAATAAAACTTTTCTCATATAAGAGATTTCTCTTACATTAAGCGTTGAATAAAAGCGAAAGGGTATTGTTATAAGAATTCTAAGAATTCTTCAAATAAAACGAATAGATTGAGATGCAATATGAATCACAGCTTCTTTAGGGTGCGCAGTAAAACAATATTTTAGTAACATTGAGTCAATGACTTTCCTCGGACTCTATTAAGTGTCTAATTTATACTAATTGACCACGAATTTTTGTATTATAAATGTTGTGAATTGAAAATATTTCTTATACTGTAGTTCAAAATTAAATCACAAGAAAAACAGACCTAAAGGAGAAAGACCAATTTTCTTACTTTTAAACTTGCAACAGTATTAGGTTCATTAATATTACATTAGAAAAAATTGTGAAAGCTGTGATTTTTGATTTGTGATTGTGGAAGCTAAAGTTGTGTTTACAATTTTCTATTCATTGAGGGTAAAATTTGTAAAATGTTTATTCATTGGAGGTAAAGACTATTAACTGTACGAAGGACAGTAAATATTAATTATTTTGACAGATATTTTACTTAACTGCCCCGGAAAAATCCTGCTCCATGATCGGTTTCAGCTGTTCGTGAAGTCAATAAGGTAGATAGTAGCATCTAGCACATAATGAGGATACTATTTAATCCTCCTAGGTATACACGCATTCAATGATAGTAGACTCAAGTTTAGCCCTTGTTGCAATGTTTAAGGGCATAAAATCTACTTCAATTTTCAGGGATTAAACTGCAACTGATATAATAATCAAGTGTTGCTATCCGACTGGTTAAACAGAAATAATTTTTTCTATGTCGCATCACAGCTTAAAGTTACAGTATTAATGTAAAATATGATATGATTAAAATATCAATTTGAAACGATTTTTTTATGAAATTGCGAATTTCTAACAAAGCCCAGTAATTTCAAATATATGATCCAAACGTAATCATATGATTGGATTTCCACCAACGTTCCCGCCATTTGCAACGTCTCGTCTGCACTCCAGTTGGGTTGAGCCGTTGATGTCCTTAAACCGCCCTGGGGAATACCTCGTTTCCTCTGTTTCAAATATCCGATCATTTAGTGGGAAGCAGGGGGAGTTTGTGGTAGCGCGGGAAATGAACAGGATTGCCACATAATCACCTCGCCTTCAGTGATGAGTTTTTTAAAGGGATTCTTACAAAAACGGCTCGGAATGTGATTCTCATGAAACCGTTTACATTTAAACTGAAGTGTTTCATTGTATAACCTTCAAATCGGTGAAAACTGGATAATAGTACGTTCACCGAAACACTACGTAAGTATGCAGGAATAACCAATAGTCTGTTAGCCAGCGACAGAAAATGTGAAACTGTAATTTATATTTTTACAGTGGTATCAAAACCCTACACGAGTATTTTGGTCAGATACAACCACCCAATATTAACTTTTCACGATAGCTGAAACAAAGTTATTTTGTAAATATTTAGTAATACATTAATTTTCCGTAATCAATGGTGAAGAAGCAACACGTTTCTTACGGAGTGAGCTGACAGTGTGCGCTTTATTATTTTCTTATGCAATTAAAGAACCAGTTATAGTTTACAAGATAAAGGTTTTGTGTGGTTAAAAAGCGATAAAGTTCACGAAATCATTAAAAAATATATACATTAAACATAGTTCCTACATGATAATGAAAATAAACATAAACTAAGCTCATGAAAAATAAATTTAAACATTAAAACATATAACTCTACATAATAAAGGAAATAAACATAAACTAAGCTGATGAAAAATCTATTTAAACATTTAAACATATAACTCTACATGATAAAAGAAATAAACATAAACTAAGCTGATGAAAAATCAATTTTAACATTAAAACATATAACTCTACATGATAAAGGAAATAATCATGAACTAAACTGATGGAAAATAAATTTAAACATTTAAACATATAACTCTACGTAATAAAACATAAACTAAGTTGATAAAAAAATCAATTAAAACATATAACTCTACATGATAAAGGAAATAAACATAAACTAAGCTGATGAAAAGTAAATTTTAACATTGAAACATAACTCTACACTACATGACATAGGAAAGGAACATAGATTGTTTGTATTTCGAGCTCAACCAATAAAACGATAAATATGGAGGAATATGCTTAATCAATGCGTCTATATGCCTTTGATTAAACAACATTGTTTGTGATCCTACTTTATTAGGTTCCACAAGTTCTATACTTTATTAATGCAAGTGCCCAACGTTCGCATAGGCCAGAGTTTAATAAAGTTTTACGGTAAAAATACGACCGATTAAGAAGTTTCCGCGTTCTGCTTCGATCCGGAAAAGTGTAACTCCAAGCCTATTGGGAGCAATGTAAACTCTGCAGCAATATTTATCACTTGAGTTTTTACAACACAATGAACTAGAGTAAGTAGTTTGTTATCAATTCTTAAGGTAACTTATTGGGTCTAATTGAAATTAATTGTTAATCGAATCCAGTTTATACGTTTTGGATGCCAGTATACATTTACAATTAATAAGAATTATACAAAATAGAATGTTAAACGCTTTTACATTTTCCTAGTGTTTAACGTAATTTTCACATTTTGATTGTTAAATATAAACATTTTAAAATATTGTGATAAATTATATTGTAAATATTGATTTTATTCTTGGGCGAAACTATTTCAAAGTAGATTAAATACAAACATCAGTAATTTATATACGCGTATTTTAACGCCTACTATATTTTTATTTTTTTTTTTAAATGTAAATTGTTCGTAAATTAGCAATTCAACCAGCAATAATTACTGGTAGGTATCCGCTAACATAGTGTTGAATCTTCGCATGTACATTAAAAAAAAATCTTCCAATGTACGGTTTGTGAAATTCTAAAATTGTAAAACAGTATTTTTCCTCTTAAGAATGTTCCTCTGTTATCAATTGTGTTCTTTCTAATTTAACAACAACGCTAAATTAATCTGTGTAGATTTCTGTCGTTACTTATTAACTCAAAATTAAATATGCACTGTTTAATTTGGTATTTTGTTTACCTGATTTCACATGAACTTTGATTTTAGTCATCAGATGTTTTTCCTTGTTTTGTATTAGTTAACCTTTGTATGTTTGGTATTTATAAATTGTGAAAAATATCAGTGAAACTTCTTAAGGCGAAAGAGTCGATCTCAAGTTGTCACTCTTCAAGTTCTTGACTATCTTAAACTTAAAGCCCTCTCAAGCCTCGACACTTCGGTCCTTGGTGCGAAATATTCTTTTAGAAAGATTGAATTTTTAAATAAGCCGTCACCGACCCTAAATATTCATGTACATGTTCCTTTGTATGGTGTTAATGCATTACATCACTTACATCAATCGTCAATCAATCATTAACAATAGCTGTTGATCACATTTCCGTAACTACACAATGATGTATTGTATATTGTCGTGTGCATTATAGAACAAGCCCTCCGTATAAAAATATGCTGAATAGTAAACAACAATTTCGTGGTGATTGATTTTGGATCCTGCTCGTAGAAAATTATTACCTGTTGTAAAATCAATATCATATTTGGTCCGTTTTTTATGTGGGTTGACTCTCGAGTGAGTTGTGTTTTTCTATAGACCATTTTCGTGTTTTAGGGGTATTTTTGCATTTTGCTTTTAGTTAAAATACTCAAAAGGTAGTTTCACAAATTCTTAGTCGTAATAACTCTAAAGGAGAGAAAAACTCATGGAAACGATTTAACGTTGCAGGAAATAAATACATTATAGAATGGTTTTGAACTGATTCACCGGTATAATAAATCCTTAGGGGGAGTGTGAATAACTTTGGGTATTGTAAGTGGACTTCTCATCCAAAAGTATTCATTAGTTTTTATGATTGTTTTTATGTCTGGCAACACTTCTATGCAGTACATTCAGGCCAGACAAATGAGATATCTTATTTTGAAACGAATTTACAACGTATCGTGTACTTTTATGCTCTAAAACATAAAACAAGTATTACATTAAAATATATAGTTTGCAGATGTTTTTAATGTAGCCAATTAACAATTAATAAATAGGGAACTTACGACTCGAACACTCATGAAGTTGTCTTAAGCTGACCCAAGATCTATAAGGGAGTAAGGTTTAGATTTTACATGTTGTGTTTATAGTGGAAATACGTATTTTTTTAAAGCATAAAAAATAAATAACTGCTAAGCTCAAACTGTTTAACAAATAATCCACGATCTTATGGAATAATGTTAAACTTAAACTTTGCTGATTGTTTCATTACTAGTCAAAAACTCACTTCAATATCTACTTCTGGAGTTCCTGATCTATAAGAAAGTCATTTTTAACAATGGTACAAATTATTTATGCATTAATCTAAGAAATTGTTAAAATGTGTCTACTAAAGTAATTATTTTACGAGTTATTAATGAAGATCTTACAAAACTATGTGAAAGTTTAATTGTTTTTTTTTTATTTTACATTACAATCTACCTTTTCAAATATTGGTGTGAATCGATAAACTTCAATTAGTATATAGAACCAATAAACATTTTAACTCTTTTGTAAAGACCGATATGATATATAACCACAAATCGCGAAGAAATAAGAACACATACCGACATTCATAGTATGCGAGGTTTAGTTTAATGTTGCCCTCGGCCATATTCAGTAGTTATTTCCACGATATCAAGCCACGTTCTGGCCATACCAACTACGTTTTGCTGATTCAAGTTGTACGATATTGCCAGTGTTCAACAGCGAGACCTTTTGTTGCAGCGGCTGCGTTTTGTAATTGAATATTGGTGATGATTTCAATTTTGTCAGGCTGATCTGTTAAAACTAAGCAAAGGATTGTAAAAAATCCTAGATGTTGGATTTGCTATGGAAATAATTGGGTAGCTGAGTGGTTATAGGTCTCGCCTTTTATCGGAATGTTGACGGTTCGATACTGGGAATTCAGAAAAGTTTTGATGGTTCGAATCTGCCCTCACTTTCCTTGATCATTTGGATTTTGATAATTCAGTCCTTGTTAAAGAATAACCTAATTAAAAAAAAAACCTAGAAATATAACTGTGAATTAAAATTGTATCCTAATAAAGTTACAGCTTCGTTTGTTTCACAATAATTTAGTTAGATTATTATTTTTCCAAGTTTTATGTAATTTTTTGAAGTTTATAAATGAATAAATGATTTTTTAAAGTAAATTTTATAGTATTTATTTGTAAAACTAGATTTTTGTCATAATTGTTTTCGATATAAATCTGGTTTGCTCATTGCATCAACGACTGATTGAACTGCTGAAAATTCCGTTTTCTTTCCTTTACAAAAACTATATAACTATCCTACCCTGAAAGGAAATATATTTTACCTACGACCGTTTTTTAAAGTAGCCATTTCAGTCCAGTTCTTAGAATTGAAAAGTTTCACTTTACAGCTGTTTACTTTCATATCCGCATAGTTTCATTTCATATCCGCATAGTTTTCTCATATCCACACAGGTAACGGACCAATGAGGTTCAAGTATTGAGAGAAAAGAATTAAAATTGTAATGCTTCGAACGTCAACTAATCAGCTGATCAGCTGATCAGTTGACCAATTTAATTGTTGATCCGACTTGTTCATGTTGATACTCGCGTATTCTTAACTAAGTTGGTGGAAGTCCAAAAATAAATGAAATATTTGCCGAATTGTACCTGATACAATATTATTTATGGTAAGAATGCTGCTAGCAATGTAATATTTAACGAAGTTTAACAAACACGTAATTACAGGAAATCAGCTGATTATACAACAAGTTGTTGCATCACTTTCAGTGGCAATGACAATACACGAAAACATAACCTCTTTAAAAAGTTATCAGTAGTGATTGTTAGTAATTAAATCCAGATTGATAGTAATTAAAAAACGGTCGTAGGTAAAGTAGTGTACGCAACTCGCGTTAATAGTCTTTACGGCACTCGTAGAAGTTTTTAAGGCACTCGCCAAGGCTCGTGCCTTAAATTTTCTACTCGTGTCGTAAAGACTCACTTAACGCAATCGTTGCGTAAACTACTATTTCTACATTTTTATCAATCCCTGTGGTATATTTGATAAGGAAAGATTTAAGGAACTTAAATTAATACTTAAATCATATTGTGAAAAGGATAATTTAACCATGTTTTTTTAGTAAAATCTGACCAAAAACTGGTCCACATAAAAGGGATGGATATATACTTTAGTTGTAGAATTGATTTTCTTGTAGACATTTTAAAATTATTACTTTAGATGTTTTACGTTGCTTTTGAAATATTTAATATATAAATCGATGAAAAATATTTTCTAGGGGGAACAAAAAAATACTAAACTACTTACTAAAAGGAATAATCAGGCAATTCTATAGAAAATGGTTATCTTGCACTAGAACGATAGAGTAAAGGAAAAATCCTCGGAAAAAGAATCAGATGCCTATTTATTTTCATATCATGTCGTGAAACGTTACTACAGGAACAAACAGTAGAAATTAATTTCCTTTGCTTTGGCTTCAGTGGCTCAAAAAATACTGTAAAATCTCATTTACGAAAGAATATTTGTTATTTGAATGTGTTTTTTGAAAGAGCCGTTATTTATTTTTACGTCAATTTTTTTTACTTTTAAACGTTTTCCGTATTTTGCCAACTTAACACAAAATTATAACTCTATACACCCTCGGTCAGTTAAAAATTAACTTTTCAGTACCTAATGGAACATATTGTAAAATCAAACAGAATATTCCAAGGAAAAAGTAAAGTAGAGCTCAACAAAGAGGTAAAATATTTGCAATGTTCCGCATGCTTTATCTTTATATATACTCGCTCTCCTCAAACACATATTGTATATAGTTCACGCTCTACACAGTTTAAACAGTTTTATTATGGAACACAGACATTTTACCCTCAACCAAACTTATTACGTGGCATATTTATATGAAATGCTTAGTAAAGGACCCATCTCAATGATTGATAATTGATAAGATCCTACTTTGCCAAAACTGGTGCACAAATATAAGATTAGTAGCCTATAATTGAGCGAGATGCCTTGTGCAGCCTTACTTTGACTAGGAACAGCTGTTTACTTGACCGGAACAAAAAAAAAAAAAAACTATAACCAAGGTAAGCTAGTCTTATTGTTGAAAAATCAACAATCTACTTTGGTTATTTAAGAGATCACTGTGGACATTTTCCAACATGTTTTGTAATAGAGATGGGTTTCACGAGTCTGATCCCATTCTCAGGCGTAAAACTAAAAAGTATCTACAACAAGTTAACACGATTAGTAAAACAACATGTAGTAGAACTTGTTGAAGTGATAGAGTTTGAAAATAACAACTTAAAGCAAACATGTGTCGAACTGTACTCACTCTCCCAAAAATTAACTCTAAATAAACTTACTAATCCTAGAACCAAACCGTCTCTCTCATTGCTGGCCACTATGCATGGGCATGGTTTAATAAAAAAATATATATAAAGAATCCATATAGATATTCTGTTTTCGATCCTAAAACGGCTACGGTTATGTAGATCAGATGTTGACAGTCTGAGCCACATGTTTGTGGTAACATCGTTATCAGCATTGTTGTCGTTGCTAAGCAACCATAACCTCAAAATTCAATTCATTGTGTTATCGATTTGTGTGAACTATGACATAGCTGTAGAGACACTTTATTGTAGGTTAAGCTAAGTGTCTAATCAAATGATGGCTATTTAACAAGTAATTGCATGTATTGAACGTTTTAAAAACGTGTCTTGTTTTCTTATCTAGGTTAAATATAGTTTTACACAAGTTCTAATCAACCTTGAGGTAACACAGGCGGTCTACTAACTAACTAACCTTTCAATTACTTTTAGCTGGGTTTCAATTTAGTGTGCTTCGAGTATCTCATGGCAACGGCCTCGCTTTGCGTAGTAACATTTTAACTGTCGATAAAAACTGTTATTGCCCAGTTTTATTGAGCACTTGTGAACTTAATAGCACTTTTGAGTAGTATAGATTCTAGGAATAACCTAGGTTATGGCTCGCCAAAATCATCGGTGGTATAGTATTGTAGTTTAACGAATAAAATGTATCTTAATTCTTATTGGTGTTAAAAAATTATAAAAAAATGGGATTTTCAAAAAGGAAAAATGTTTAATTTACATCTAGAATTATTATTCAAACCTAAAAAAATAAGTGAATATCCAGGAGAACTAATTAATTAGATTCCAAGCCTATTCTTAATTAAATTAAATTTACACTCAGGCACATGCTTAGCTGGGTATCCTCAAACGAAACAAACTGTGGTCCCGGGCTCAGGTCTTATCTTAGAGCGTGCTGTAGTTGAGCCTAATACGTTCATATGAGAAATTCAGCTTTCTTAATTTTCGCAACAATTTCAAGGCCATTATCCTGTTGTCCTCAACGAAAAGAAGTCATATGCCAAGTTTTAATAAGATATGTTCAGAAACGTGCGAGCTATCGTATTTTATTTTTCCCCATAAGGTAAACATAGAAAAGTAAGTATGCTGGTTTTCTACAATTAAAAATGAAAAATATGCGAATTTTAGGCCATTATACAATACTTCTCAAGTAGAAGAACCAATATAACACCTTTTATTAAGATGTGTTTAAAAATAAGCTAAATTTTTGTTTATTTCGCTTACTATAATAATTAGTTTTTCTACTCAACAATATTTTAGTTTTTGACAAAAATTATCCCCATAAATAGAACACATAAATTTGTATATTTAATTGTTCCCCATCAAATTAAGTTGCAAGCCTAAAGCTTGAGTGGTTACAATATGAAGAGCTGTCAAAAACGAAAATTGATTTTTGGATCGTGATTTTTTTTAGGCAATATTTGATTTTCAACCAAATTTTCTCTGTCATACCCTACATGTTTGCGCAAAATAGTAATGAAATCTCTCTTAAATTTAATATTATATCTAGCAATGCAAGTTTTATCAAAATATTTTATTTATAAATTTTTCCTAGTTGTCAAAATGGTCAACAGGTACACTGAAAATCTAAATTTTCATGATTTTTGTGTTGAAAAAACTATTTTGACGTATGAATAGAAAACGATTGAGTTTAGAGTTTAGAGTGCTAAGTGCCTATAGGACATTTTTTCTAGTTTTCATGTAAGGAACCATTTCCCAAAGTTGGTCAGGGTTCCCGTGAAACACCCTGTTTAAGTAATATTATCGAGACTGACACAGATTTAAATTAACAACTATCACCACATTTGATGAAAACAAATACTGAGGTAAATTTATTATAATGAAAGATCATATCATTTAGTATTAAGTGCAGGTTAAAATAACTACTTATCAATAAATTTTTGCTAAAAAGCAACATTAAACATCTAATTTTACTGATTCCCTATTTTACCAGTCTAAAATGGGTGTACTTCCATGTTTCCGTTTTTCCAGTTATGTCAGGAATTTCTTTCATAAGAGAGTTGTGATGTTCACTTTGTGTTGAAGGATCGTACATAACATAAAATGTTATCTTCCTCTCGCAAATAAGAAAGAAGAGCCTTTGTGAAATAAAACCTAGGTTTATTCCCTGCTGCATTGTTGTAAAATGAGACAAAAATACGTAAAGGGAGGTAGCCTTTGAATAATCAGGTTTTATTTGCTACTAGTAGATACATCCTTGATTCGCACTTTTAACGCGATGTTTCATAAAACTATCTATATTTCAATTCATGTGAGGGGTTTGCATTCCCAAGGCTACCTAGTGTGGCGTACAAGTGATGCCTGTAGTTATACTAAACCGTTTCTCTACGGTTATACATTGCATAAGTGTAATTGTTTATAGCTGATTTCTTATTTGTAACAATTTATTGGTTATCTATATATTAATAGGCAAGTACATCACAAATAATTCATTTAGTCGAAAAGGATAGTTGTTTTTGCATAAATCTTAAGTAAATAAGTGGAAATTAATGTTTCACCTTAAAAATACAAATTTTTCTTAATACAGTGTCAGTAAAATGGCGTCCTTGGTTTTTGCACACATTGTTAAATTCTGAGACGAAATCCACCAATGACGTTTTTTAGAGTTTGCAAAGCCTCTGCAATCGTTTTGTAGTGCTTTGGCGTGCTAGTAGTGGCTTCAAATTTATATACCCAAAGGAGGATAGCTTTCCTTGATGGCTCGGGAACCCGTGGCGATAGACTGAGCTCACAACGGAAAGTGCTCTGAGTACAAACCACACTATCCACGTTTTTATAATATGCCTTTACAGCAAACACACGTTGTGCACTCGTCCAACGCTCCATGCCTAATGAAATTTTCACTTGTCTAGACGCCTAAGGTCATTTCCCCCGAACTCTTAATAGCCCCCAATTCCTCGTCAGCCAGTGTCGGAATCGTGCCGTTTCACTGCCTCACCCTGTATGTTTCTGTAAAACCTTTTATCTCAGCTCGTGTGCATCGCAGGGAAAATCTACGCATACTGTTGGAAAGCTATTTTCCTGTAGATGTTCAGAATTCCTTCATCCTTCATAAATTAAAATAGGCTAAAAAATGAACACAAAAATGAATTTAAATTTAAAAAAATAACATGGACCATATGGGTTCCCATGCTGGTTACGAAATAACATGTTTTATTTACAGCGCAAGGTGAAAATAGAGAAGGCTGTATATTACATATTTTCGGTCGAGTTTTCGACCACTGTACGACCTCTAGTATCTATTGTTACTGAGGTATACTAAAGACAGTGTATATCTGTTGCTTGCATATAGTCTACTCATGTTTTCCTTTATTTACATTTTGAATCAATCTATTATTCACTTACATTTTAAATTATACATCATTTGCAACTGTCTGTATGTGTTTCAGGTAAATACTACTGAGTTTTTGTGCTAAGAGTTTGTAAGTACCTTTATTTTATGTTAAAAAAGTCTATTCTGACTCTATTGAGTTAGCATTGGCTTAAAAATACCTAGTAAGAAACTGTTTATTTCTAATTATATTCCGGTATGCTATGAATTTGTTTTGTACGATTATGTGACTCACATTATGTGACATTAAATTTATTATGAAGGATCTAATACAATGTAAAACGTATATTTTCTTCTTACAAATAAGAAATAACACCCTTGATCAAATAAAATCTTTACTTCTTTCCTCCTTGGCATTTTCGACAAATAGCTTAAAACTATGCGAAGGAAGTTTATAAGTTGTAGATTTTAGAAGACTTGTAGGTTTTATTTGTTTTGTTTGGTTCTCGTTCTATTCTGTGTTTTGTGTTAGTTTCACAGAAAAACACATTATTATATTGTATCTTATACACCTTCAAGATTGTTTAGGGATGAAAATTGTTTTTATACAATATAACATGGTAAGCAATCACAAAAATTTAGTCATCGTTATGGATTTTTCACAGGGAAACAATTTTAAACGGTATTTATTAACTGATAAACATTTAGGGAATAATGTCAAAATACTTAAAGGTATTTCCTGTAGATAACACCTCTTTGAGTGTCAGTGACAGTGCTTTGTATTTCCCCACTCTAAAGTGTTCTTAGTACCCCTCAACTTTTAACCTCTTAGTGCCTCTTAATTGAACTTGAATTAACACTACAATAAGCTTTCAGTGAATTTTCCTGTAGAGGAGTAGGTATTACCATATAAGTACGTATAAGATCTTAATTCGGGATTAAAGTAAATTTTCTTATGGAGGTAACATAATTGTCATAAACATTATTGTTAGTTAGATTGTCTGGGCAGCCAAATTATTTGTACTTGCCTACAAATTTGAAGTTTGCTGGTCCAATTTCGGGCGGAAATGATTCTAGACCCAGAAACCGTAATAAATTGGGCGATCAGATTGTAATACTAAGCGATAGGTGCTGTTAGACAATAACAAGCTTTAAATTTGGACCGTTCCCTTTCAAGCATTACTTTTAGCGTAGAAACGTTGAGGAAAATCACACTTAAATATGCCTTTGACTCATCGTTTTCAAAGCCAATTTTGAGGACATTAGAATGATTATGCAAAAATAAGTTTTATGAAATAAATTGTCTAATGGTAAATAAAAGTCAATTTTTAATTATATCTACATTTTTGATTTACTTAACTACATGGTCTAGATAAATATACCTACTATTAATCGTATCATCTCTTTTGTAAACTCATAAACTTGTATGTATCAAATTGGTATCTAGATGTTTTGCAACGGAATTTAATTTGCTCATTTTAGACTTCAGACTATTCAAACCTACTTGTATTTATAACTAACTATTAACGCACAAATTTATTACCGAACGTTAAAGTTAGATGCTATAAAAGTCAATGTCGTTTTTACAAACAGTCAATTATAACAATGTTGTTTAGGTCGCTAAACAATATGTTGAGCAACTAATAATGCATTCCTGGGAAAGCATTTTTGGCTCGAACCAGATTTTAAAATCCGCTACAGAATTTTGTAGCGAGAACCAAACCTCTATCAGTATTCTTGTCGCTTCGGACCTTTGACAATTTGTTGTAATTAAATTCACCGCTTCGCTGTCAAAATATTAAAAGGCAAGATTAAGCTTGTCAGTGACAAAGGAAACAGCTGATCGTGGACATGTTCATGCATAATGTTGAACGTGATCGCTCTGTCTCGTACATACGTGATGCTTTGGTGATGGCGATTAATTTTTAACGTCAGTCAGAATTTATTCAAATGTTTTGTATATTTAAAATATCATATTTTTATAATATACGTAATTTTAGCGAATTTCCCTATAGGGAAGTAGCTATTACCGTAGGTGGCACGATAAGACATAGACCCGGGACCGATTTACTTTTTCATTTTGATGTCCCTAGAGGCCAAAAACACCATTCGTTCAAATTTGTATATATGTATATATACAGGGTGTCCCGTAACTCTCAGGACACTTGTATATAGCGTTATTATTTAGGTCAAGACAAACACATTTCACCATAGGAACATGGGTCTGTGGTGTCTAGTTTACCAACTGTCGGTATTTATGTGATTTTTACAAAAAAACGAATAACTCCTAAACGGTTTGAGATACAGCTTTGATATTTTGCAAAAATGTTAATCTTAATGACCTATTATCGTTAGAAATTATACTAAAAAATCATTAACCGTTTCAAAATGGCGGCAATTTAAAATATTTGATGCCAAATTTCACGAAAACCGTTAACTTAACAAAAAAATTGCAAGTAGAGACAAAAAAGTTTGTAAATTTTATTCGATTATTGTGTGGAAAATGTCAAAACAGTGTTGAAAATGATTATTGTGTGGAAAATGTGAGTAATGATTAATACACTAAGTTTTAATTCAAGTTACACATATATATGCTAAACAACGTAAAAGGAGTATTAGCATTGTTTAAATGGAGAAAAGTGTAAAGTGTAAAAGAAAGGTGTAAAGCGGGATAAACTTGAATGAGTTCGCGAAGCAGCAATATCGGACCATGGAAACGGGGTTTTACGGGGGGTTTTATGGGGTAAAAAATAGGTTTTCTCACTTTTGACCCTCAAAACACAAAATTTCCCAATTTCTCTTTAGACCTTTTTAAAGAGCTTAAAAAAACAAATAATTTAGTATATAAAAGTATTTTAGTTCTGTTATTGGTAACGGAGAAAAAAAAAAAATGTAAATTTAAAATTCCCATGTTATTCTTATGGAGAATATTGCAAATTGTTGTAGTTTGCCTGTTTATGGATATATTTTGATCAAACTTGGCAAATTTATTTCTTTTATACTAAGCTATCAATATTTTACTAAAAACACATTTTATTAGTTTCCTTGTAGCAGAAAACCTAGGTACTCGTTAAACCTAATGTTATTTAAATATATTTAATTGAAAATCAATTCAGACAAATGGAAATTCGCTTAGTCAGCAGGTTTGCTGCGGGGGGGCTATTTTAAGTTAGTTTGTAACCCCCCCCTTGTTTTACACCGATTTAGAGGTTTGAAAGTTTCATGTTTTTTTCCATTATTGTGTTGATATTACTTATATTGTTTTTTAAAATTATCAATTATAAAGTACATTTTTCTAATTCAAATAATACTTTATGAATTTATTTTTAATTTAAAAATACCTTTTTAAATTATACGCGAATGCGGGTAATGTTTTAAACCATTAGTACGATTTTTAGACATTTCAGTAATGTCCAATAACATCCATAGGAAGTACGAAAAAAGTTATACATAAGCTATTGAACTATTCTAAAGTGATCTTAAACAAGCACGTAGATGAAGTTGGTGAAATAGGAAGGTTAGTACAACCGAGCGATATATCAAACTGTATAACAGGTTAACTTAAATTGGCACGTCTAGTTGTCTGATCCATCGATGTTCAACGGTCTAAAACCCATTAGTTATCTACAACATTAATTATAGGACTAACTATTACAGTACAAGTAGTACAGTACAGTAGCAAATCCAGGGAAAGTAAAAATTTCTTTTAGTTAATATATTTTGTACTTGTGAATGAAAAGAGACGTGATGAATTAGTGATTAGATCAAATCTTCTATCATGGAGGCTATCGTAGTATCACCAATTTCTAAAATAGCTACTGTGATGATGCAATGACTCAATAGTTCGAAGTCACTCACATTCCCCAATATCGGTAAAAGAAAAAGGCAAGTCTTCCAAACAAGGATATGCATCTTTATATTGCATAGTTCTCATACTTAAAACCATACGATAATACGAATAAGCTAAATCTTATTTAATCAAAATTACAAAGTATCTATTTTTGAAATCCACTTCACCACGTTATGAAATCGTTGAAATCACTTGACAATAGATTAAGAAAACCATTTACTAGCTCAATTATACAGACGAGTTGATACTGATAAGTCTTATCTCCGTCACTTTGGTAATAGCTTTGGTAGTAAGTACGGTTAGTTGTGGTTGTGTGTCGAGTGAGAAGAGGTTTGGTCTTGGTTGGACGTAATACCACTAAAGGTAAACAATGCTAATACTTTTTTAGGATATAGGCTACCTATTTTACTGACAACATCCATATAAAAGCAAAACAAACTAATAAAATCATTAAGACACGATTGTAATTTCCCTCAAAGTAGTTACAAACTTTAAAATATATTTTCCTCAGGTATGCTAAAAACTGTTAAAAAGTTTTACTTTGTGGGTTAAATTCAATTCAGTTGGTCTTGTGTGATCGTTGAATTGGGGTACTTTCCCGTTAAAGGTAAAATTCATTATTATTGATGATTTTTTCTCGATATATCGACATTTTTGTTTTCCTTTACGATACATAGCAAATTAACAGCTGATCTTTAGGCTTAAATATAGTCTATTATATGGATTAAGAAATGAAACTGTTCTAAGCTAACCTATCCGTTTGATAACAGAAAAGGCGATTGGAGAATATTAAGCGGAGGTTTTAAATGTTACAGCAAGTTTGGTTAGTTTTGTTAGGTTAGTTTAGAACAGTTTCATTTCAATATTTTTTAAATTATTGTTTGTTGATTCTGAACAATATTTATTTATCGTAGTTTGTCAGCTGTTAAGTTTCAATTTGTTAATATCGATATATCGAGAAAAAATCATCGATAATAATGAATGTCCCCTTTAACAGGAAAGTACCTGAGTTTAAAATAAGTTTGGGTTGGATTAAGTTGGTTATGGTTAAATTACGTCATAAGCTTTAGTTGGGAAAATCAGATTGTCAGAATCAGGTTGTGAAGAACTGATTTAAACTTTTTGGAAAATGATTGCTATAGTTTCCCCGCCTTGAAGGGTTGGTTTAGGCTGTGTGGGATTAGATAAGTTTGTAGTTTAGGTTAGGTGAGGTTGGTTCGTGATAGAGATAGATAATTTTGGACTGTGAACAAGTTTGATAGGTATGGAACGGGGTGAAATACGGTGATTTTAACTTAAGTCAGGGAATAGTGTAACTTTTGGTTTTGTCGAATTCATCTCCTAAAATTATTAACGCTATTTTAGTTGTTTAGTATTTAATATCAGCATTGTCACTATGGGCTACCCGTTGTTAATAAGATATAAATTATGGTCTACCCAGTAATTGTTTAAATTACCAGCTAGAACACTGAATGCTTCCCGTTGTTGCGGACCTTGATTTTGACAAGTTGATTTGAGAATAACCGTTTACCATTGTCCTTCCATGTTGCTGCTGTTGTGGCTAGAAACTGATGCAACGAAAGGAGTTTCAGTTCGTACAGGAAAGAGATGGGTCAGTTTAAAAGGTGTAAAAGTTGAATTTTGGTGGACCGGAAGTTAGTGACGATTAGATGTAAACTTAGTGTTTGATTGGTTTTTATTTACATTTACTACAGAGAATATGGATATACAAATTAAAATAGAGGTGAAAACATGTTGAATATAACATAAAACCTTGCATAAAAGAAGTTGAGAAAAGATATTTTTCCGGAAAAATCTGTGATAATTGAATGAAAAACGCGTATACTAACGAAAAACGTGATTACGCGATTTAAATACACAAGAAAGTGACTTCTTACTACCGTCAAGGGGTTTTAAACGTGTAAGTTATTTTATTTAATACTAGCTGTAACCCGCGGGCTTTGCCCCGTTTAACTTCTTAATTTTCAAGATGATCTCGTTTGCATGGCTCAATCACGTCCTGGTTGAAGTTCGTTCGCTACGCTCACTCACCTTTAGGTTGGAGCTCGTTCGCTGCGCTCACTTTCCTTCAGGTTAGCTCGTTCGCTACGCTCACTTGCCTACAGGTTAGCTCGTTCGCTACGCTCACTCGCCTCCAGGTTGAAGTTCGTTCGCTACGCTCACTCACCTTTTGGTTGCAAATTAGCTGTTGTCATAAATGTAAAAGAAATAATAGTGCTAGTGCTGCACCCTGTTGGTAATCCTTGTAACTTTAATGCTATTGAACATCACAGAACAGAACCAACTTGTTTAATTGAAACAGCTGATAAGATTCAATAATTTCTTTTCTCATAAGGTTAACATGGGAAACTCCAGAGCCACTGGGGCGGAGCCCGAAAGGATTTTTGGGATAAAAATATGCCTATATGTTAATCGGGAATGTGAGCTATCATCATGCCAAATTTCAGCCCGATCCGACCAGTATTTTTCGAGTTTACTTTTCCCATACACACACACATACAGCAACCACCTATAAGTCTAACCCTTACTTTTAGTGGTGTGTGTTTATTTAATTAAAGGAATCTTTTAAGATATGGATTTTTGTAAAATTTAAAAATCATGTATGTTTGAAACATAATTTATTTAGCCTACTCGTTTTTCGAAAATTACAGAATCAAATGTTTCTCATTAATATTGTTTTACGGTTTCCAAAACAGTATCTAGTCATTATAATTTGGCGATTTAGCATATTGTTTCACTATGGTGATCAATATTTTACATATTTCCCTGTTATGAATATTTAAAACCCATTCGGTCAACAATGTTTTGTCTTATATGGTTTTACTAAAGCTTTTACCAATTATCTTTAAAAGGTTGAGGCTTAAACTTCCTCGTACAAGGATTATTTTAAGTTTTAGCTGACTTTTCGTTTGTAAGTAGCAAAAGACTCTAGTATACAATTTTTCACCAAAATAATAGAAATTGGTTTAAAATTTAAGGCATACACTTTAATTTAATGAGTAAGGTGTAAGTTTATTTTCACACGTTATCTTTTAAGTCTTCGTTAGGTTGGTACACATGAAGCGATCTGAGAAAAACATATAACTGGCTTGGGCAGCTTGGGGACATCTAGTTTTAGTTTTTCCCTGTTGTCCTTACTCACTCCAGTCAAGTAACTTTTCACTCCGCAATATTGGACAACTTGTATTGGGGAACAATCTTGACCCCGTGGGAAATACAATTCTCTGAAAACCACAATAATGTTTATCTGCACAATATATGCTAACTCAATCTTTTACGCGAAAATACTAGAACAAAATTGTTAGATATACTTGTTGAAAAAGTTTTATTCAAAGGTTCTGAACCGTGTCAAAAATATTTCCGAAAATAAAGATGACACCAGTGACTTTCTTAGAGATTTAAAATTGATGTAAGTTCTTTGTGGTGTTGTAGTTTAGTTAAAATATGTTTGCACAAATATCAAATATTCTTTGTAAAAGAAACTGTGCGAAATGATTCCATTATGCAATCCACCTAATTTAACTTTTGACGCATCTCATGTGTTTTCTCGAACAGAATTAATCTATTTTCTACAGTCACCTGACAAAGCGGGATTTATTGTACTGGTTATATCACGGAAAGCAGCTAATTGCTGCATTTACTTACTTTTGCCGCGCTAATGTTTTGCCGCACTCCAGTATTCCAATCAAACAACACAAAACAGGATGCTTTTATTATATGCAAGTAATACATTTACGCTTGAAAATAAGTTGGCAACACTTTAAGATACTACGACTACGATCAGCTGGTACAGTGTGTCCCATTCCGTTCAACGCGTGGATTTAACATAACCTAAAACGTGTTCTTTAGTGTTTGAAAGACTAATTATTTCTATGTTTTATAGTAACTGCAGGAAAATTTTAATGTGTAACACGAGCGCAAAATGCCTCTAGACACACAAATAACTATTCCCACCTGTACTAGTCGCAACAATAAAATACCCGGTCGTATTAAACATATTCATATCAAAATCATCATGCTTTATGAATATAAATTCAGGTACTTATTTACATAAGTGAATTAATTGGCAGTGACAATATATCTGGGATCAAACACCATAAGCGGTGGTAATCAGATAATAAAATAAATTATATATTTATTTTAAGTTTTTAAATATCAGCTCCCAAAAAAATTAATAAAAATATATAAAAATACAAATGAACATAAATATAAGTTTTTATATACTTTCTTATCCCAATCACGACGTATAAGAGGCTGTGTTGATAATTTAATTATTATTCATTCAGTAAAAAAAAAAAATCGTGTCTACAAATTTATGCTTGCCACACAGTGATATTAATTTATATTTTAACTCTCTATCAGTATGTAACAATCGATTGTGTACTTAATTTGGATCTAGCACTTGGTATAAGCATAGATTAAAGGAATAATCTCGTCACAATATTGCGGCCTTCAACGTTAAAAGCTTTTCTAAAAGCTTCTTTTACGTTGTTAGTGTTTTATCTAATAAAATAAACATTCTACTTTATGTCCTCAAAAATAATAATGTCAAGGTCATGTGTAAAAATTACTCGAATAATTGTTAGGAGTTTCAGCAAAATTATAATTAATCATTAACCGTTTATTTAGGTATGATAAACGTTTTTAGATTAGTTTTCTCAAGCAAAATAATAAAGGTTAGCTTTGTAGAATATTTGTTATCATTACTTTATATTGTTACCAGACTGATAAAAGAGTTCCCCTTAATTCTCCGATCTACGTAGTGATTCAAAGGATAGCTTCAAGAACTTAATCCTGAATCCAAACCCTATGTCATTAATTATTGAACATTTAAAAGCGACCATAGATAAAATCGAGAGAGGATTAAGTCACTAATAAAGCTGTGCCATTCTTTCTTCTTTCATCTCCACTCAGAAATACTTTCCCCAGGTTGGTCGGAGTTAGTTCGTCTACCAATAAAACTCGGAATGAAAAATTGCTTGTCGGAGTCATAGTAAGCTATCTGGCGACGAAAAAATTTTACTCTCATATGTTGTTTAGGATGTACGTTATCACACAAATGAAAAAAAAACTAACGTAGTTCATCTACGATGGATATAATTTCAATTCTAGTTTAAGTACAATTTTTACTAGTTTTAGTCACTTTAAATAAGTAATAACCCTGGCAAATGACCATAAACATCTTTAAATCTATTGTGACACTAGCTGGTTAATCATTATTAAGTAAAAATAACAGCCTTATTGTTTTTATTATAGCAGTATGTAAAATCTTAATCAATAATAATATTGGTAAATGGTTACATTTTTAATGTATCGATTGATTGAAAGGGTTTTCTTAAATTTGAAAAAAAATTGAATACGTAATTATTTAATTTTTTTTTTACATTTAAAAATCATATCTACACAGAAAAATACATTCTTGCAGATTCATAAAGCTGCAATGTTTAGATACTGTGAAAGTTCTATACCTTTCTAATACAATATTAACATTTTGTGTCAATAAAGAGTAGGGTAAAAAACATGATTTTAAATTATGAAAATATGCAATTAGTCAACCATAACCAATAACAGATATAAACTTAAAGTTACTGGTACAGTTTAAACTATGAACATTATGTTAAAAGCTATATTCAACTCAGCTAATAAAAAATCGTTTTGCTCATTTACAATTCAAATCCTATTGTAATTCTGTTTGTATTTATATCCGTTTTCCATTGAATATTTTTTTTACAGAGAGCATTATATATATACTAGTGCACCTGTTGCACGAATTCGAGCAATAGCAAGATATAACAGGTGTTATTTCAAAACGAATAACAGTCATAATTTCCGATGACTTAAAAAGAGATAACTCAAAGATAATGCAATCAATCACTCCACTCCAGTTATCAAAACTGAAAACGAACGCCTTCACGTATTATATATAAGGATATGTATCGAAATTATTAATTTTTAACTTTAGTATCAAGTTTCTCCCATCTTATCCCTCTTCCCCATTTGGTCTATAAACTAATGAACTATAACACTCGGCATTGCTATAAACACATAATTCACTTAATTGATTTTCTTTGATCGCAAGTAAACTATTGTTTTTGAACAACAATGAATTTATTGAGCTACTATATATTATTAGTGGAAGACGGTTCTTCCCAACGTAGTTTATCTTAAACCCATGATGAATGACGTCACCTGGAGCTAAGCCAGACTTGGCTGCGGACTTGCAATTATTGCTGCTGTGGAATCTACAATTAAGATGATCAACATTGTCGTCCCTCCGTCTTATACTGGCCAGCGTTCTCAGCATACTCAGAATAACGGCTGGCATGTAATATCCAACTTATAATTTTTAGTAAATTTGTATATTTCAGCTAATTTTACGCAACAGTTTAAAAATTAAGGTTTTAGTGAGACATGACATAATTTATATAAATAATATATGAGATAAAGCGAGATTTATACATCTAAGTTTTAAACTAGCAACCATCCACCATCATTTATTGAAAAAAAAAAAAAATATTATTTTATTATCCATTGGTTTTGATTAACTGCAAACATCTTTAAACAAATTATTATCTAGCACAATCTACAGACGTTAGAGATTAATAAAATAATAAAATTTTGATAAAAATACAGTAAAATTGCTTTCTTATATTCTACCAAGTTTCAAACATTTTGGTAAAATAACATAAAAAATGCTTTTAAAATTGTTTTTCTGTTACAACCTTGTTTTCAGGACGTTTCTAATCCGACTTGTAAAAAATTATAATAAGTAATCTACACAGTGTCTTACCTAAACTGAACCAATAGCAAACTTTTTTTATAGAGTTTACTTCTTATGGGACACTCCTCTTTATTTTTAGGATGTTTTTTTTGGGATGGTTCCCAATTTTCAAAACATAACGGCCATATTGGAAAATGGCGGACATATTTAGAAAATTTGAAACCACAAAAAGAAAATCCTAAAAATAAAGGGGAGTGCCCCATAAGAGGTTAGCTCTATTTCTCATAGCAACAAAGTTAGCTACTGGTTCACATTAGGTGAGACACCCTGTATATTGTATTATGTTAACGGTTGGGATCTCCCAGGTTTGAATAGTAAAAAAAAAAAAAAAAAAAAAAAAAAAAAAACTGCTGAAAATATTTCAATTAAATTAGTCTCTGACAAGATATATGGTAAAGACTTTCAAACATCTTAAAAAAAATTACTTTGCAAACTTTTGAACTGTGTATAATAGTTTTATAACTATCTAGTATTATGAACAAAACATATTGAGTTTCGTGAGGGCAACTAAGTTCAATTTCTAACAACGTTTAGACAATATAAGTTTTTAATTTTTTAAATAGCCGAAAACATGGTTTGGGAGCATAATGTTAGGTTAGGATATGCCAAATCAGTTAAAACTTAGTTTATATAACTTCCCAAAACAAGAGCAACACTAGTGAGAATTAGCAAAAGACATTCATGTGTTGTGTGACAGTAAACATAGAATTATCTGTTATTCCATTGTTGTTTCTAGCCTCCAGATAGACAGGATTAACTAATTAAACTTATTGCTGTGTGTACCTTTGGGTTTCTAATCAAAACTAAATTTGTTATTGCAATCAGAATTTACCAACGCAGAAAATACATTAACGGTTATGTTGTTATTACCATCTACATTGTTTCTCTTCACTGTAAGACAATTTGGGTTCTACAAAACCATATTTAATACATCAGAATTGTTTTGGTTTAAGTAATGAAAGACATTCTTCAAAGCCAAGTGTCTAGGGGTAGGATGTTCAATCTAGAGGGTGTTTAATGAAAATGGTCAGCGAGCATTAAAGACACCAATTTGGAATTGTTGAAAATTTCCTAGTTTGGTTTTTGTGTGGACGATTTTTCAAACTATTGGCCGAAGCTGTAATTAATATAGCTATGAATATAAAAATAACCATGATCATGGTCAGATCGGCCAAAAAACCTTAGTATATAGTAGCCATATATAGATAGCCAAAAATGTGCAATCCTTTCTTTAATAATGACAGTGTTTAAATAAATAAATATGCTGTAATAAATATTTTTTCCTTCAGTTAACTGACAAAGTGGGTTTCCTTGCACTGATTATAGCACGCAAAGTAGCTCATTGCTGTATTTACTTACTTTTGCCACATTTATTTTTTTGCCGCACTCCACTATTTTAACCAAACAATACAAAACAGTGTACTTTTATTAGGCACGTAATACGTGTACGCTTGAAAATAAGTTGGCAACACTAACTTAAAGATACTACAACTACGATCAGCTAGTACAGCGTTTCCCATTTCGTTCAGCGCTTGGATTTAACCTAACCTAAAAACGCGTTGTATAGTGTTTGAAAGACTAAATGCTTTATAGTAACTGTAGGAAAAATATGATGTGTAACGCAAGCGCAAAGTGTCACTTCACGCACTAGTTACACTGTGAAATATATATACTGTAAGCATTTGGAATAAAATACCAATTGTCTTGATTTTAAAGCTACTTTTTCAAAGGAAGTTTAGTACAAAATACAATTTAAAGAACTCTTGATTTTAAAAATGCCGACCGAAGGCTAATTTTTTGGGCTGGATATTAGTTTAGCAACTTGTATAATTGAATTGCAAATGTGTGCGGGATTATGCATGTACATCAACACTTAGATGAGACCGCGTCCTGTGTTGTCGCTAGTTTTAATCCAACATCCGGCTACAACAAGCGACCAGCTGATTTAATTTGCCTCAACTCATCGGCAAAGGGACTGACAAGGTTTACTAATAAAGTTGGAGGTTGCTTTTTAATAAATACATCCCCTGAAGGCGTTAGATGAATAAACTAGTAAATAAAATAACCTAATCATTGAGCCGGTAAAGGTTGGAAAGTACTGTACTTGTTGTCGTAGTTTTATGTTGATACCTATGGCTGGGGTATGAGTTTTCGAATTAAAATTTTAAAGTTTTTAACACATTTGAGTTATGGTGTGATTCTAAACTATTGTTACTTTGAAAACTCTAAAATTGAAAAAAAAAAACAACTATACAACCTATTATCACTAAGTGAGAATCAATTGAAAGAGGAGATTCTAAAGTTTTGTTTGACGCCACTTTGATGAACATAGTTGCAAAACTAGCCTCTACTTTAGAATCTCCTCTTTAAATTTATTCCCACCCCTTGAAGATTTGTTTTTCATTTATAGAGTTTCAGAAGTGTAACAATAATTTAGAATCACCCTGTATTTGTAAAACGACATATACATAAATAAGTTCCCGTGCTAGCCCAACCTGACTATAGAACTGAAGTTTTATACTCTACAAATTGGGATTTTCTTCAAAAATATTTAAAATGTTCACAACTGTTTTACCGCTCCTATTGTTTGATTCTGGGAAACGCTATTTGTTCACCAATGTATTAGAGTCCCAAAACAGGAATGTCACTCCAATTTGGTTATTCAATAAACTAAGTTTTTTAGTTTTGTATCTATAATAAATATGACGTATTTATTTCATGGCAGTCTTTTACATTTTAAAACAAGATTCTGCGTAATGGTAGTAAATTAATAAACTGTGCAGTTCCATTTTATAGCTTTTAACGCACATTTTTAAGTAAAGTGAATCCTTTCCAGGGCGACTCGTAATCTTTGTGGATTACGTTTTTTCGGGATTAATTTTTCACAATCGGATCCAAAACGAAATAAACCTTTATTATTCACAGAATGTTTTCAGATTGAATACAAACGCTTACCACCACGTAACTAAACATTTATTATCAGTGATAACAATTTTCAAATTTGAATTTGAGTAACACACTATTACCGATTTTCCGAAATGTGTTGTTGGGTGTATTAACTAGGATAATTTTTCTTTTATAATAGAGTATGCAACGACTTTTTCTGGAGGCTATCCATCAGCAAAGGTCATAACATGTTTTTTAATACACTCAACAGAGATTTTCAAATGAAAACTTGTATGTTATTAACTGACAAATAGGCTAGACATGGTGTGAACGACTGACATCGGCTGCAGAAGTTGATTTATGAGGTAGGAACGTGTTTGGACGATTGGATCTACTCTACCCGTGTATCATTGTCAGCTTTTCTATTGTACATTCGTTTTCCTGAAACATGTGCATCGTTTGTAACATTTCTCAAACTTCTATGATTTATGATCTAGTTCCTGCTCTATTTCAAACTAAATAGATTTGTCTACATAATTGCGATAAGTAAGCAGATTCTATGACACCCGCTTTAGCAAGTTTTATGTTTTGTATCTACTTATTTTGTGAACTATTTTAAATGAATGTGCTTGGCTTAATGTAAAATATGAAGCCTATTTTGATGCGTAAGTGGCAGTTTTAGTGGGTTATTGTTGTCAAAATATTTTTATCATATTTTAGAGTATAGCAGTGTGTTACTTGTTAATCTGAAATTATAAATAGGATACTCAATTGAATACAAATAGGCAATTTTATATAGCTTTATTATTTTGCTAAACACTGTTAAAGTTAGTGAAACTAACTAACCTTTGTTCCTCTCGTCTTAACGAAATTCACATGTTACTTTTGGGGTTAGAGTATTTTTGGATAAAGTCAAACATATGTCGTGTTATATATTGACTTAAATTCAACTTAAACAAATAGACGTACCTAGCGAAGGTAGACACAAGTTAACCATATGATCTCTGCATTTTACTGTTTGAATGTATTTTTTTTTTTAAATTACACTATTTATAGCAATCGGTAAGATTTTGAACGGCCAATAAAACACAAAAATAATAATACTTTGTCACATCCTATCAACAATGGTGATTACTTTCAAAACGATTTGCCTTACTCTTTTAACTATTACAGTTTTTAGTACTGTTCGACTTTAATTGGCGCATAGAAGTTCGACTATTACGTAGAAAGATAAGGTTAATCCCGAAACTCGGTTTCCAATATTGAAACCTTTGATAAGAAATATCAAATGAGCGATTGATATAGACTTTCATCAGTTGTTGAAATGAGTTTTGTGACAACAGCTTTAGTCATATGTAGGTTGGATTTCATTTTGGTAACATAGTTCCTCTCTTTAGATAAGTTTTAATCAAGACTGTAAGTTAACGTTTCGAACAAGACATACTGTTAAAAATATGAAGACAGTACTAATAGATTACTGAAACTTAGTTCGCATTAACAAATTCATTACTTATTTCTACTCATAAAAACTTTAATGTACTAATTTTCATTTCTTCACTGGTAGTGGTACAACAGTTTTGTAAATTATTTCAAGAAGGCAAACATATAATCTGTTGGTTAAAAACAGACAGCAGAAAAAAACATTATTATATACAAAAATAATAACTTATTGCAAATAATAACTGTTTGTTACATAAAATAGTATAGGCCTATGCACTTAAAAAGCTTAACCGTAAATTATTTGCAAGTTTAAAAGCTTACACACTACCAAATATAATGTATTAAGTGCATGCTTTGAAAAATAGTTGACTCAATTAATTATGTTCAAACCAGCGATAGGAGATGTCAATTATTATTATGCATGTACATCAACACTTGATGGGGCCGTATTGATTTACATGTTTGTGTTTAACATGTGACTCGGTTAGATATCCTAGTTCGTGTCAATCATAGTAGTGACATTGTGTCAAAAAGTACACAAATCTAGAATGTTAATCAGCTTAGTATTAATGAACATTGATTTAACGGAATTTCATTCTAACAATCAACGAATGGGTTTTGATTCAATAACAATTCACTTAATGTCAATTTCAAAATTTCTCACAAATAAAGATTCAAACTCAGTCAAAAGTCGTAACAACTTGAAATTGATTCGTGTTTGTGCGTGAAAAGTAGGCAAAGTTTGATTGCTCAACGTGATGCGCCTTTGAAATTTTCAACTGGAAAACCCTTCAGTTAGAGAAGAGATTGTCGAAATCGGCTCGTTTAAAATATCAGTTGAAAAAACGAGAAAGCTGATTCGACACTGTATTCAAGCACTACTTAGTTGAAACAAGGAAAGAACACGAATCTTCAAAACTATAACTTAACTTTTATTTGGTTGTTTGTTGTTTTGAAAGTCACGTTTGAGAAATTAAAATTTACTTTTGGTTCCTAGTTCGACGAGTTTCTAAGGTTATGTGCCACTTTTAAATATATTTTCGACCAAAAACCTGTAGGCAAAAAATCTCTCTTGATAAATGCTTCCTAATCTTAGACAACTTTTAAATAAACCGTTGTCACGTTAAAATTGTAAACGGGTTTTTTATAGCAAATGAACTTTGTTTAATTAATCCAGTGCTACTGTACACTTTCTCATAATACACAAACCTTCCCATCATGTATATCACAGTGCAGCTTATTTTATTTTATGTATTTGAAATAAAATCCTAGGAAAAACACAAGTAATTATGACATGGCACGTAATAGTTTTTAGTTAATATTTTTTTAAATATCTGACTAGTATACACAACATTAGTTCTGTCGGGTGGAATTCAGTTTGTGTACTTGTTGCATAGGTTTTACAATAGTGTACTGCCTACGTATTTATAAAAACCAAAGACCTATATACAACAATATAGAAGACTACTTAAACCCAACATAGAGTTGTTCTACATATTTGACTGATGTTTATAAACTAAATATTCTATTATACTTTTTATCATGACTAAGCTTATTGCTGTGTACAAATATTCTTCTCTTAAAAGTAATTCGTCAAATTTGACCGAAGTCAAAACAGTTCACTGTAATTACAAGGCAGTTAAATTTCCTTGTTATATTATACCTGCAAACCAACGTAAATAACATTTTTAACGTACTTTTAGGTCTATGGACGTTTTTGCGTTTGAATTGCGTAAATAAATTAGATTTCCGGGTAGGAAGTTGGGGATAAAGTTGTAGATGTTGATTAAAGGGAATTATTAATGAGAACATGAGGTTCAAAGCAGAGAGTGCAAACTTAGGGTGTCTGTGATAGCTACTCTGCCACTTTAGTGGAACAGAATTGTCGTAAACAGCTGGGTAACAGACATAAAAATTTAATTTGACCAAGAATTTTTAAATTTTTTGTTTATGACAGTCCAAAATTAGATATTTATTAATGCTTGGGCAGACTTTACAACACATTTTAAAACCTTTCCTAGTATAGATTGGTGTTGCATAGTAATTTCAATCCCCTGTAGACTACATGTTATGCATGATTTTGTACTTATTATATAATTACAATGTTAAAGTATGCATATATGTATAAGGAAACTCGTATACGATTAAACAGAGATAAATTTCGTAAAAATTGGGTCTTTTTATCTTTCCCTTTTGAGGTATCTATACAGTGTGCTAGCTATTTTAATTGAAAGCTATAAGAGATTTAACAAAATGTAAAATTTTAATATTTTATTAAAATAATTTTGGTCAAGTTGAAAAAATAATTTTAGCCGCCATTTTTCCAATATGGTCGCCAACTTTGATTTTTCTTATGGAAGACCCTATATTTTATTATTGTTTTAGAAAGTTAATGCAATTTAAAAACTTGTTCGTTCTTTACGTTTATACCGAAAATGCAAAGAGTAAATAGGTGTTAAAATTGTATCTAGATTCTAAAAAGACCTTAACATACACAGTTTTCATATTTTCGAATTTTCCTGCCATTTTTGAAACAACGGAATCAATTTTGTTATGTATATTCGCAATCGCAATTATCAACAATATTCATTGGATTTATATATTTTTTTTTTTTACAAAACACCATTAAAAATGTGTGGAGTACTAAAAAATATTGTACTTAACATGTTACAAAAAAAATATATTTTAAGTAAGACCATTTTCTAAACTTAACAGTGATAAACTTAAATATTGTTGCACAAAGTAATTTTCAAAACGTATTTCAATTAAGCAACAATAATTAAAGTTTTGTTTGCAAGTGACACGTTTATTTCAAGTTTAGTAGAGTAAATGAAATACATTAAAACTCAATTAATTGGTTTTCTTTACATTGTACCTTTTGTTGCAGCCCAAATAAAGAGGATGGTACTAAAGTTATGCCTTCTTGTTGTAGCCTTCGATGTATATAACTCAACGTTGAGTTATATACATCGATGGTTGTAGCACAATATTTATATGGGTACAGTAGTATGATTTTTATGCATTTGTTTTCATGATATTAAATTTGTAATCAATTTAAAAAGGTGATTTTTAAAAGAGATTAAAATATAAAAAAATAAAATCCCGGTCATTGATGCTGGAAAATTGTGCAACAATGCATAATTGTCACCATCTTCATATCTGATAATCTACGCGTAATATGTTCTCTAAATTTAAAATAGCACTTTCTAGTAGCGTTACTTAATTTCATAAGTATTCTTCAAAACAATACAACATGTTTAATGATGAGAACATTTACTTTCATATACTTTTAATGTAAAACTTCAAATACCTCTGTTTCTAAATTAAATTTTCCAAACTGCGAGGAATTGTAGTCAATTTCGTTTACTAGTACCTTTGATAAGTGATTATTTTTATAAAGCATAAAAACACTAAATGAATTATGGCTAAACGATTACAAAGTGTACTTGTTCATGACGTATTCAGTTGGTGAATATTGTGATATTCTGCGAGAATGGGTCGTATCACGTATTCAGTCAGCTGCATAGTCGGCCCTACTGAATAATTGTGCAGCAGGCCTACATGCCGTAGCGTCTGCATAATAAAAATGCTTACAACTTTCAGACAGCACAGCTTTTCAAATTGTGCCTTTGTTTTAAGGTGACATTTCAGGACAAAGACATGCGTTTATAAAGGTTTTATCTAGTGAAGTATGTATGGAACTCTTTATGGTTGTATCATGAATAAACGAATTTAATTGTTTAATGTTTCAAAACTGTACACAAAGTTATTTTATCTACGGTAGTCTCATAGTTTGTAGTAAAATATATGTCTACAGTAGTAATAAAATGAAAACTCCTTAGTGCAAATAAATAGCCTGTGCGTTAGTTTTAAACTTTAGGATACCGACCATTTGAACCTTTTTCATGTTTAAATTGAAGTGTTAACATTTTGGTTATCATTTTCGTTACCGTAGGACTGGTAAGTAGTTACTTTTCAAGTTCCACAGCAGACTTGTGAAAGCACATTGGGCAGAGTCCTTGGTTAATTTCCGATTTGGAATTTTGGAAAATAATAGGCTCTCACCAATCGTCGGTACAGTAGCCACAAAACTTCACGTTAACTGTTCTAGTGATTGTAACTTGATAGTCTTGTCAGATAACCTTGGATTTTATGATTGTGAAGATATTTATCCCTTGATAAATGGCTGAAAGTATTAAGGATTTTAAGACAGGCTTTAGCCAATTAAATATTTCCTAGCAACATTTTAAATAAATGGTGAGGGAACAATTAGTACGTTGTGTACAGGGCCATATATGGGAAAAGCTGCACTTTTTGATTGGGATATGGCACTTTCATTGGTTGCTGTTCAACTTTAAAACACGTACTGTTGTGCTTAGCTTTTGTGTAATAAGTGATTTTACAAAAGCAAAATACACAACAACAATCTAATTAAAATAAATTACGCAACGTGTTACACAAGTTCTTTGACGAGGTGTTTAATGTAATAGTTTGCTTGATGAAAGGTGTAAATTATGAGCTTTACTCGAATGAATCCCAATCAATTTAGATTTAGTTAATTGTTTACTTAAGCACGAAACAAGCAAGTGAAATAATTAATTTTACAATGCAACCTGATTGCTGGTAAAGAAAAAGGACCTTATACTATCTAAACAGCCAAGGGTAAGCTAGGTTTCTCGATTTGAAATTTCTTTTGTGCTCAGAAGTTTTCCAAACTTTTATTTATACCTACTTTACTTTTATATTTTTACGATCGTCACATTTTTTTATTGCCTTAGTAATTATTTGTATAAAATAACTAGTTCATCAGCAAACGTTTAGAAATATATTCAGTAAAAAAATATAGGCTATATTTTGCCATTCGGAATTCCCAAAGTTACTTCGGGAAGAAAAGTCAATTCACTGTTGTTCGTATGTGAACCAAAAAGTAGTATGAATGACGTAATCGCTTTTTAAAATGACCAGAACCAGATGTTTCTTTTGCAAGAATCACTTTATAAGTGGCCAATGGCACAGAAAACATACTACTATATGTGTTTCTGTGCCAATGGTCAAGTGAGCTTCGAAAGTAATGTGCCTACTGAATATTGTGCAGCAGTAGGCCTTCATAGCGTAGTTTCTGCATAATAAAATGCTTAACACTTCTGACAGCGCAGCTTTTCAAATTCCCCCTCCATTGTTTTCAGCAGGTGACATTTTGGGACAAAGACATGGAATATGTTTTGTCTGCTGAAGTTTGTTTGAAACTCTTTATGGTTGTTTTTACGAATGAATGAGTTTAGTAAATGAGTCACGTTACAATAGTACCCAATATTTAGTACTTAGTTTAAGTAATTAAAAATATTTTTAGTTAGAAAATGAAAATCCCTTTGTGAAAATTATACGCGTAAGTTATAGAAAAGTGACCATTAGCTCTTAAGACTGTTACCATTGCAAAATTTATGTCGTAGTTAGGGGTTCGTCTTTTTGGTGTCTAATAAACATTTGCGTTTGAAAACTATTCTAGAACTTTTAGAGCCCTTGGGACGATGTCGAAACGGACTAGATGCTATAGGAATTTTCAGTACTGTAGTCTTTTTGTATATTTTTTGCTGAATTTATCTAGTTGTTTTTTCTTGATGGACAAGCAAATTTGCAAACAATCAGACAAATCGTTTTCATTATCGATCGAGTTGCAATATGAGTAGTTAAAAACCTACTAGTCGTACTATGATTCGTGATCTTGTAAATACAATATCTAATTACTGTAAATTAAATTTAATGAAGCAACACGATATCGACAGTTGGAGGCGATCAGTTGTGTGAAGTGATTGATGTTGAAGTCTGCTCGATGAAAGCTGTAAATTAAGAACATCACTCGATTCAATCTCAATCAATGTTGATTTGGTTTGTTGTTAACACAAAACTGACAAGTGAAGCATAATATTTAATAATATAAGGGAGATGTTCTTGACATTGCTGCTGATAGGAAATTGGTCGAACTTGAAAGTAAAGTGATTTTTATGTTCTTTCCTTTCTTAGGAAATATGTTTAGAATTTTTATTTCTGCGTCTTTAAGATTTTTCTCGCAGCAAACGCTATAGGGCCACTCATCAAGAATTTTAATCGATTGGGACGAATAAGAATGAGTTAAAATTAACTAAAGATTAACCACTGACCAAATCTGCTTATTTGTTAAGCCAAAATATGATTTCGATTGGCTAGTAAACCATTCAAGTAAGTTCAGTAAGTTTTGTGTCAATTTCAATCTGGGAAAATTGCTAAAACATTATTCAGATTTGAACCGACCAATACAATGTTAAAATGTACAATTTCTTGCCTGCATCCATCAAAAACCTGTGTGTTTTAAAATTCAAACATATTTTAAAAACTACTCTAACCCAGGCTTGCCTGTATAAACATAAAGAGTACCGGTACTTTGGTTTAGAGTTTTAGATATTTTAGTTGCCAGAGCCATCTTGATTGTTTTTTTTTGACGATTGTCATGAACTTTGTACATAGTTTTAACGACAATAAAACATTTCATTTCATTTCATTTCATTTCATTTCATTTCATTTCATTTCATTTCATTTCATTTCATTTCATTTCATTTCATTTCATTTCATTTCATTTCATTTCATTTCATTTCATTTCATTTCATTTCATTTCATTTCATTTCATTTCATTTCATTTCATTTCATTTCATTTCATTTCATTTCATTTCATTTCATTTCATTTCATTTCATTTCATTTCATTTCATTTCATTTCATTTCATTTAATTTCATTTCATTTCATTTCATTTCATTTCATTTCATTTCATTTCATTTCATTTCATTTCATTTCATTTCATTTCATTTCATTTCATTTCATTTCATTTCATTTCATTTCATTTCATTATTTCATTTCATTACTAGAGTTGTACCCTCAAACTTTTAGAGGTTTTAGAGGAGTCTGGAGTAGTAGGCCTAATTTTAATTCGATATTGTAACAGTAAAACAACAGAAAGAGCTATGCTAGTACCTATCAACAGAAAAATTCAACAATTACTAAATCAAAAGAAAACAAGATTCGACACAGGATTATCGTAAAGAAAGTATAGAAAAGCAATAAGTGTTAGAGAGAGGAGCGGTGTGTTGACGCCAGCAGTCGAGTTTGATTTACGACTGGTCAGCGTGATCATGCGCTACCCTTGTGGTCGTTTCGACCTATATACACATTTGGAAGGTCGTGCAGAAATTGCGCCAAAGAGTTCCTAAATTGCGCCAAGCCCAAGCTAGGTAGGGGTGAGGGCAGAAGGAATGCCCTTGTTTACGTGTCGTCCTAACCCAACCTACCCTAATCTAACAATATCCTAACCTAACTTAACCTAACCTACTCAATTATACAGTGAAAGAGGGCCGCCACTTGGTGTAGTAAAATGTATCGAGTGGCTCCCTGGAATAGTTGGCGCAATTCAGGAATACCCGACTACCTGACTCAGGTCAGTTGGCGCAATTAATGCCCGCCTATTCACACACTTCATTTACATACACTCATGTACGTATCATTCCTTGTAGAAACTCAATAACTCATTTATTTAACCAAGCAGAGACATATGTTCATGAATTGGTTACGTCAAAATATCATTAAGATTGCAATAATAAAATAGGTAGATAAAAACATAAACTTAAACAATTTGATTCCAGTGATGATTTATATTCTTGCTTTTCATTTAGGAAATTAAATGTTTGGATGGTGTATTAATATTTATATAAAATAAAACGATTTTGGATTCATTTTGAATGTCATGTGGTTTAACTCTGCATGTTATTTGCATTTCGATAGTTATTTACTGTATTGTAACGGAAGTTTTTTTTAATAAAAAGTTGTATGATGGACAGGGACTGAAAGATTAGGAGTTCTAAAACTTTAATCGTGGTTACGGACAATTTGAAAATCGTCGATGTTCTTTGTAAGGAAAAACAATGTTTTGAATGTGTAAAGGGATGGACAAGTTAAAATGTTTGAAGTTCGACAAACCGGATTGCAAGTATGTCGTATTTTAAAAGAAAATATTACTCTAATTTTCATTAGTGAGAATCTATTTAGTAACAAGCCTGATGCTATCTGTTGACTGATATTTCAATCGTTCTTCAAATTAGACATGTGTCTACCTCAACTGCACTTTCATAGACTGGTATATGTTGGTCTAAAAGTTAGAACAATAATTTCATAACTTAAATTTAATTAAAATAAATAATTGTAATATCCGATCAGAGTATTACAAGTAAGCTCTGATACTTGTAAGATACTCAGAGCAATAGAGGATAACTTCATCCTTGCCCAATCAAGTGTTCCCTTTCAGAGATATCCTTTGAAACACATCCACTCAATAGTCTGGCGTCTTCAACTAACTGCTATTGATGACGTGCGAGTCATCGAACTGAAAGTGGATGGTGGATTCTAAGGATTGTTAAAATGTGGTAATATTAAAATGGATTGGCGAAACAGTTTTTGTTTTAAGTGGTTGTCAAGTATATCAATCCTCGACTACTATAGTCACATTTTGGTTTTACTATAGGGGTTTAAAGTTACACAACCTTTTAGCCATTTAACTCTGGCTTATATGAAAAATTTAATAGTGGTTATATAAAATATTGTATTTCGTGCATATGATATCGATAAATATCTTACTCATACCATAGGCCTAAGATGTGTTATAGTCGTAACAAACATTGGTTTATTCTCTTAAAACATTTTTATAAAATGTAAAAAGTTTTTTTGGTTTTAACAGCCTGGTTTTTAAATCTCATTTAAACATATTTGACAAGCGGGTGACAGTTTTAGGAGAAAATACAGTTTTTTTTCTTCTGAAAATTGTACTTTAAAAAACACGTGGTCTCTAGTATCTTCCTGTCCATCATCCCAAAAAGGCTGCAGCAATTCAGTTAAATTTTTACCCTAACGTTGCCACTGTTCAAGAGTGCAATAAGCATATTATAGTTTTTTTATAGTTTTACGCAGGATTCCATATTTCCATACTAGAGTTCCATACCTTCAAAAGTACGAGGTAGAGCTATGAAAATGAAACGTTGATTTGTTCTAAGTCATTATAACCAAAATTCACAAGGTGATTATTAACATGTTTTTAGTTCCAAATGAGTATACATCGACCAACAAAGCTCACTGCATTGAATAAATAAAATTTCGCAACTCTACCTGTGTTGTAAGATTATTTCGTGACAATGCGGTTGAAAAATAGATAAAATAGAAGACTTTTCCATCGTGCTTCACATCTATTTCTACATATCTATCTTTCTACATACATCTATTTCTCGATGACGTCAGTCAGTATTATGTAAGTATCAAAATCGCTGGAAACTGTTGTCGGAAAATCTAGATGCAAGATACAAATTCCCTTACAAAAGATTTTTAGAATCCTTGCGAAACCTCTTTTGTTATGTAACTTGGTTACAATAGTGAGAATTTTAAAGGTTTCTTTGCCTTTGCTCGGCAAAGAAAAGAGACGTTGTATTATGTATACAGATCTATGAATACGTTTGGGACAGCCATTGTGCAAGAAATAC
The DNA here is from genome assembly GCF_028750875.1 of Macrosteles quadrilineatus. Classification (NCBI taxonomy): domain Eukaryota; kingdom Metazoa; phylum Arthropoda; class Insecta; order Hemiptera; family Cicadellidae; genus Macrosteles; species Macrosteles quadrilineatus. The sequence continues at coordinate 22,709,647 of NW_026542598.1, forward strand.
TCTTTTCTGAGCTACAATAAATAATGTGTTACGCTATTTCTCGGGTAATTGCCCTTGGCGCTTTTCGTTTTGAGATTTTATTTGAAAAATTAACCACTTTTAGTTGAGTTTTGTGCTGAAGGAAGTTTTTAAATGGACTTAGTTATTCTATTTTATAGAGAAAATAGCTTTTCAAATATAGGTTTAATAAAAAATAGGTTTCAAAAATAGGTTTAACTTGGATTCTTACGAAAATGTTTTGATAGTTTAAGAGTTTTTTAAACTGCCCCTATGCTTATAGTGATCGTGCAAAACTCGACAATAATATCAACTCATTTTTTATCCATTATGACCAGAATTTAGTAAAACGACTTAACAATTACTATAACTTACTTTGAAAAGTATGTCTTAAAAATATACTTTTTTAAATTGATTTCAAATCTTTTACAACTAAAGTCCAAACAGTAGGCTACACAGGACGCGATCTAAAAATTGATTTTTCCAAAATAGTTTTGTAAAACTCTCAGTCTTCGTTGGTAATTTGCGAAACAAGTTAAACCATACCCAACCGATTTTAGCGAAACTATTACACTCTGTTCTACTTTTTTTAAAGATGACAGATAAAAATAGGGGAAACTGTATTGTCGAAATATTATAGTGAAACTCAAAGCATAGCTTTTATGTAAATCCCCAAAATAGTTAAAAAATTGTTTTACGATTTTAACACAACTCTTGTTACCTATTTTTCTCGTAGCTTGCCAAAAGAGTCAAACACTAATTGCAAAAGATTTTAGCAAACACTTAGCAGCCTTATTTTGTCGGTAGGTTACAAATAGAGTTTTTCTACAACTAACCTACAGTACTACACCTATTAATTCACTAACACATCTTAACCTTTCATAAAAGTCATATTCTAAAAAAATATATTTCATTCGTGAACACTTTTACTTTAGATAAAATAAATAATCCCGAATATTTTTTGAGTTCACAAAGGTTTTGTGTGGCTTGGTAAAACTAGGCTTCCATAAAGAGTAATACATGAGCCATGACATGTGCCATTATTTAGAGGCTTACCACAGCGTAGTTTCAGTTTTGTGAACAATTCAGAGGATTAAACAAAATCATGTTATTTATGTTATCATATCCAAAGAACTTCATGACTCTTCTGTTATCAATTTATATAAATATATGTTTCAATGGTGTTCTCATTAGAAATTGTGGATTTATATGTATATTTGGTGTTAAATTTAAGGTCTTGTTGCCATTTATACTTTGAAAATGTGCCATGATGTCTACAGTTGAAAAAAAAAACATCTTCTGGGCTATGTCCCAATTTATTACATGCAATCAAGTGTTTTGGACACCAAATGAGACGATTAAAACTGTATTAAGATGTCAAATAAAATAATTTAATCATAGTAGACAAATTATAATCAGAGTATTTAAGCGACAGTGTTATGAGGGTTGTACCCGGTCAATTCAAGATGGCGGCTAAACATGCTAATGTCCAGAACATGCCTCTACGGTACAAGCTCTCAGCATTCTAAAACTAATTGGTTTCCAATGATTGAAAGATGTTCTCTTGTTTTGAAAAAATATGTTTATAGTACATAAGTACTGTGAAGACATTGAATAATTAGTAATCACACCAATTAGGACGTACAATAATAGTTTAAGTTAATAGTTTACAAATCACACAATCAAAGATTGAAACTTACTCAATTTCGGTTGAATAAAAACTCACGAAATGGAAATAAATCCCAATTAATTGAACTTATCGTCTAGAATCAAAAAGGAGACGATAGTCAAATAAGCATCGAGGAAAATTAAGATTGAATAGCCTTGGGGCTTATATTGATCCTAACGCTGTGGTTGAAAGAGTCTGAATCCCTCATTTCACCTTATTTGAATTCAAATAAATGCAAATCAAATGCAGGCGGTAATATGCGACTGCATTGCAAATTTGCTGCGTTGCACTAAACTTGATTTTGATTAAACGCTATTTCAGTTCGCTGTCATTGTGGTGCGTTAATTGGAAAGTTTGTAATGTTTGTGTAGTGTTGAGAAATACTTGTTTGGCTAATAATTTGGGATTTGTTGCTATTGAGGATATATAACTAACTATTTTATTCGTAAATACAGTACCTACAATAATATCAGCGTTACGCGTACTAAGAGGAGACTTTAGGTAAGTTTAACTAGTGCAGTTAGATTTCAAGTTGAAACACTTTTTAATTGCAGTATTATACTTAATAATTTGTTATGTTTTTTGTTAAATTATATCCTAATATGTAGTTTTGTGTGATTTTATGCCAGCAGAATTTCTTACGCTTTTTGTAAGGAATAGACGAAATTGAAACCATGGTATTATAATCATTACTACTATTACAATATTATAAAATACTTTTTCCGAAATTTCCACAATTTTACCGTAATAATTTACGAGACGACAAACATGTACGAAATATTATGTTACGATGGCGAGTAATTTTAACCAGTCATGCCCATCATAAGACCCGATTGGTGTTTACAATACAAGTGCACATACATCTTAAGCTATTGGAAGGATTTTATGTGAGCGAATTAAAAAGAAATATACGGGAGAAATAAAATAAATGGTAAACACTTATATGGGCTCTTTAATTGACGAGAATTAGAGGAAATTATGCATGTTTATTAAGGTTCGGGTTGTTTCACTAATTAATTCCTCCTTATCTGATACGAATTGAATGGAAAATTTTACACAGACAAAAAATATTATTCAAATGAAATTGAACAAATATTGATAACATTTCTGATAAAATTTACAAAAGCTTAATGGTAAAAAACCTTTTTCAAGCATGACGTAAAAACTGCTTACAATCACAATCCATTTAAAAAACTAAGTACCACCAGGTGATTCTCAGTTCTGAATATAAACATAAATGTTGGTTAAATATAACTTTAACACATTAAACATCTGAACCAAAATCAATCAAAGAAAATGCTCGATTATGTCAAAAGATAACGTGTTGAAAGTTTCTACTAAATGAAGGGCTGGTGTAGCAATTCTCGGAGCTCAGTGCTATCCTCTGTCAAGGGATGGCCGGGAGACATACAAGATGTGATTATATGACAATGCTCCGGCCACTTAGTGTACCCCTTGAGGCTACTGTCTGTATGCAAGGTACGAGAAATGTAATTTAGTACATCAATTATATACACAGGACACTAAAATATTTGGTTAGGTAATTATAAGGCAGATTCGAAATTGAGAAGTCAGCAGATTTTTGATGGTTCGAAACTGGACCCAGCTGTGGTCATTGGGCTTTTGACTGACGAAACAGCTGATCTTAGTCAGTAACAAAGCTACAGAGATCATCTCACACCAATACTCATCCTTCTAGGTGGCGTCCCGATCTCAGTTGATGATGATGATAATATTAATAATAATGATAAAAATAACAGGTGTCCAAAACCACCCTTTTAGGAGCACTGCCTATGCACAACATAATGGTGAATGAAACTTAGTGAATCAATCATATAGATAGACACCATTTAAATTATAGGTTAAGTAATATTATTCTATATCCATACAATTCTGTTGGCTGAAACTTAGGGTAGTGTCTATATACAATGTATGATGAACGCAATATAGTGCATCAAACTTAGACACCATTAAAATAATAGGTTAAGTATAAACTTTCCAATAGTCAATGGTATAAGATTATAAGACAAGAGGTACAAGTAAATTCAAAGGTTGTAAGAGGAAAATATGATTTGGAAGTTTGTGACAAGAATGATCGTAAACTAGTTCAATAGTTTTGAAATCAAACGAAACCCCAGTTACGAAGTTAAATTTTAACATCCAATTCGCTACATTAACTTTATTGTGTGAATATAACATTCAAATTTGACTTGAGCTTATTATAAGTACAAGTTTACCAAACGTATTGAACATAAATTACTGAAAACACAACTCCTTTCTAAAGAGCCAAAAACGAAACATTAGCTACTTTACTTCAAAGCGCTTTGCGTTAACCTCACACCATGTTCTTCTTACCCTCTCACGATCTCAATTTTGAGCTTTTGTAAGCAAATTTTATAATCTAAAAAATTAGCAATTTGTTTGCTAAATTGCAATGGGTTTGTGTATTTAGTTATTTTTAATGTTTAAGTTGGTAAATGTCTACACCTAAATACACTTTTAACATAAATTTACCACACAGCAAAATTGTATTAATTTCTGTTTCTAAACAACTTTAAACTTCAATTACAAGAAACATTAAAAATCCTTGGTTTAATTTATTTCCGTCGTGGTGTTTTGGAAAATCATAAATGAATGCACACTGGAACCAAACACTTGTTTAAGAAGAATCCTTAAACATTTTACCCTCCAACTGATAGTAAGTAAAACAGCTTTAGGTTTTTTGCCAATCTACTAGTAAGAGACTGATTTCGAGGTGAGGGAATCGGGTTAGATTCCAGACTTATATATTAAACAGTTGAATTGAGAAGTGTGCACCTCTTTTCCTTAAAAAATCCTATCATGCTAAAGATTTTAATCATAAATGTTATTTCGTGAAGTTATGTGGATGTTATTTACTACCTTAACTAGGGACGAGCTTAAAACAATCAAGAACGATGTTAAATATTTCTCTCTGATATTATTTTTATATAATACAATATTTTCTTCAATCATTTACCCCTATATTTTAAATGTCGACCAAACAGTTGTATCTATACAAATAGAGCTTCTTATGTACATAAAATGTTTGTACCTAAAAATTTGTCGAATTAACTCAAAATCTATCGACTTTGTTTAGTCTAGTACAGTATCTGTTTGTTTCAAGGTAAACATTAGATAATATAAGTAGAATACTACGAATACAGCACGCGCCTTCGTTACTACGTACTTTTGAACTGAATCATTTATGACAAGATTCTGTCTTGTAGTATTCTCTTTTTAATGTCGTTGTACAATCCATACAACATTACAATAATAGAGAAATCCATACTTATCTACTTTACTCAGCTAATACACCGATATGTTGTAACGTTTTTGAATAATTTTAACATTTAACACAGAAAGTTGTTACGGACATATTACGTTGTGAACCCTGTGTATTATTAGACAGTATCAAGCTTTGTGGGGTAGATTCACCCTTCTGCCCTTGTCAGCAGCTAGGAAGGGCTGATGTTATCTTTGTATCTTCTGTGTAGCCAGACTGAATAAATGTTTTTCATTGCACGCAATCGAAACTTGCGAAACATTGTAATAATGAATGTTTAATGTATACTCGTCTTTGTTTTCATCTCTATCTTTGAATCAGATATGATCAAACGAGGTCGAATATGGATCGAGAAATATTAAGAAAAACATTAAGCTTAAAAAATCCTCAGTACTTTCAATTTAATTAACAGTTAGTTGTGGTAGATTGATGGGTTTCTTAATAGGTTTTGAATAGTTTTTTACTCTCAGTTATCAGATTATGTTTATGCATGTTTCATCATGCCTGAATAGAAGTTGTTTGGTTAGTCTTATAACAAAGTTTTATGTAATTTTTCATAAATATATAACTTTATAATAAAATTCCTCATGTGTATTGATTTTAACTCCTTATTCATCACTTTTTCCTTTAACTTGAAGGCATTTCTTGTAACAGCACGGATTTTACTATATCTTTATGACAAATTTGCCTTAAGCCTAGTAAGGCAACCAACGACATAAAAATTCAATAATTTTGTCCTCAGATTCTGCAAAGTTCTGAACCTAAATATGTATAATCCATCACAATGTTTTCCATCATACCTGCCTGTAGTCATAAATTTTACTGGTGGATTTTTGCACTACAGATAATTTTTTTTATTATATCGTATCGCCACCAAACTGATCTTCTATACATATTTCCATAGATCGTGTTTTACAGTGGCTATTTAACCACACTATTTCAAAATTTATACGAAAGGATTTTCAAATTGAAGTGAAATGTGATTTTTTGCATCTAAGACTATGCGCATGTGCAGATGACTTCAACGGTTAGCAACTGTCGGCTTCCCATTCTTTGCGTCGCCTCTACAACCTAATATAACTTAACCCAACCTAACCTAACTTAACCTACTGTACTACTGCCACTATTTATCCTCTTTGATAAATACTGTTTTGTAAATGATTTCCAATTAATATCTTGATATTGTTTGTCGCAGGTGCGGGTAACCAGGCCATGGCGCTGAGCCTTGCTGCGCTGCGCCGACGACACATCCTCTTCGTTCTCATCCTAGTCTTCATTCCGTGCAGCATCTTCGTGCTGTTTTCTCAGCCAGGTAAGTTAGTAATTATAAATTATTGACAATAATTCTATATATAAGAGGGTTGGACCAAAGTGGACAGGTAAATTTCACCATAATGACAAATGTACACGTGACAATAAAAAGTAAAATAATTAAAGATGTAATCGTGTAAGGTAAGTTGTCAATATGCGTTTGTGGCTACAAGAAATAAAAAGAACGGCAACAAATGTGAAATGATATGTCTCAGAGTATGATGATGATGACATCCATCATACTCAGTGTTCACCAAACAGGCATAGATATGTGTGCAGTCATAGTTATATTTCTGCACCACCCTGTATCGAAGTTTATCGCAGAATTTTGTATGGTACTATCATAAAAAATAGCGAGTCATGAAGTGTATACAAACACTTGTTTTAAAGGATGAAAGTGGTTTACACTTTTAAATCATAATTTATTTTTATTATCTTCCCTCCACGCTTGGCACATTTGACCGGGATGTTCTAGTATTTTGCTTAAAATCTGAGTGCGTCATCATTCAGGAATGCGTCCTATATGTCGGGCATAGTATATTTCATAACACGACTAGAAAATTTGAGACCATATTTGAAGTGCGTAATTTATCTAGACCCACATTCACTCATGTTTTTGAACGTCACTTTTCGCTACACTACAAAGACTAATTATTTTCTTAATTAAAACATACATTGGTTATTTCTCTATTACAGTTAGGAACATTACAAAACTCATAGCATTTTAAGGTTATGCCTTCAATTTTAAGTTAATATTTACTTTGGTTGTACCAGTTGTTGAAAATTGAAACAGTAGACAAAAAAATAACAAATAATTGTTTTAGTCGGCAAAATCCCAGAAAGATAGTAAACATTACTTTTGTAATGTAAACATTCTTTTTCAGTAGTAAACAATGTAAAGATGAATTTTCGCAGGTGATAAACATGTAACGAAAACAGGTTATTTCACAGTAGTTTAGCGAGAATTTAATTTTGGTAATTGTAGGTACCTACAGTACAAAGTTTCACATGAGAAATATCAATAATTAACTCCAGATGTTTTTCATTGGTCACGGTTTGTTATGCAGATAGATTCTCTTTGAAGGATTTTTTTAGACCATCGATGTGCATTTGTCATTTTGAAATTTGTCTTTTATTTGATTTTTTTTTACAAATGGTTTGTAAATGCATGAAATTGTATAAGTAGAAGGGTGAATGATTTTTTACAATGTTCTCCTCTGTAAAGCCCAGATATCCCCAAAGTCTGAAGATGAAGGATCGACTAGTTTGACGAGAGATGAATAGCTTGACAGATTGTCCTATTAATTACATTACAAAGTCCAATGATCAATCACTGGTATACAAGATGTCAAGATCCCTAACTACGGTAATCCGTCATCGAATTTAATCTATTTTCTATTAAATTTTTTCCTAAATTTAAAACTTGACTGAATTTGTTTTCAAAGTTAAAATTAATCTTCGAGTTAACGGCATTTTCCTCCTTTAATTTCAAACTGTTCTTTTAAAGGGCTCCATTTTTAACTTGAAAATATTTTTCTAAACAAAAGATTGTAGTGGAGAAAACACTGTCAACATTGGTTTGAAAATGTTTGTTGTAGAAATTGTTTACAAAAATAAAAAAAGAGTATATATTTTCGATACTTAAAATAACTTCAAAATACCTCAAACATGTAAAACTGTTAGAGTATAAATCATTTTAAAACGTACAGTAACACTTTGTCTAAAGGCACGGTATTAGGCAATGTGCTGCCTTTAGAGGAGGGCATAATCAAAGAAAATTATTTATTGTCAACTAGACGACATATAACACCTTTATTCTTAATAATATGATAAATAGGTTTACATAGCTTATAAATTCGACATATAGCTCAATTTTGTAGAAGGTTGTTTAGTTTTAAAATTGAGCTGTATGTCGTATTTTTTAGGTATGTAAACCTATGTATCAAATTGAATATAACAGCTCAGGAGCTAGAATGGAAATGAATTTTAATTTATTCTTAAGCCTTAATCATAAAAATCACATGTTAACAAAAATTTTCATAGAATAATGTTACACGATTGTCATAGAATCTTCAATTTTTGGTTTGTAAGTCTGAAAACAGCGTTCACATAAAGTGATTCATTTCAACTGCACTGTATATTAGAAACTATCTAAAAGCTTGATCATAACGCTCAAACAAGTTTATAAGATGTTTTTGTTAGCTTTGTTGAATACTTCCTTGATTGGATGTAACTTAAGTGACTGAATAGTCAAATCTGAGAAAATTGATGATTTAATCGGAGTCAACCCTAAAATGACCCCACTAGGCGTAGGGGTGAACAATAAAAAACGTTTTCTCAGAAGCTGACTTTCCGTCTTTTGGAGAAATCTTTTCACGTAAAGTCAAACAAATAGAAAAAAAAATATATATATAAACCCAAGCTTACGAGAAAATAGAAATAACAGTGGCGCCAAAACTGCAGAACTACTTCAATTTTCATTGTCTTCTGAAAATACCCATAAAAGTGTCATCACCCATTCACATATCATCAAATATGATTCGAAACAGACAAAACTCATCTGAAAATCCCCTGAAGCACCTCTTACTTCTGTAGCACTCACAAACATTTTACGATCCACAGCTCTAGACAAAAGATGTTGAATAGGTAACCAGTGTTAAATATTTGTCGAGGAGGTGATGTAAAACGGACACGCCAGTTTGTGCTTGTGAGCTAACAATACAGAAGCAACAAAGCCAGAAGCGAGGGGTGCTCAATTATGCACAAGCCCTCTGTTTGCATGTTCCCCCGGCAAACAAAAATCTATAGCTTCCCTCTTGCATTTTAAAACGCCAGTAATCATTCAACAGTTCAATATCTAGTCTCTTAAGAGTTTTCATGCAGGAAAGTATTAATACCTTCCTAACTACTAACCATACTCCGTTCACAATATTCACGGTTCATATTAGACGGTTTGGGGGAAGTTCTCCCACCACTTTTTTGTATTTAATTTATGTTGCTTAATCATCTGTTCAGCTATTTCTATACATGTAGCCTATACTATGTATATTAATAGGCAAACATAATCCTTAAAAACATTTTTTCTCAGCTCGTCTGCATCGCAGGGAAATTCTACGCATACTCTTTGGAAAGATATTTTCCTGCAGATGTGCAGAGTACCTTAATAAATTAAAATAGGCGCATAAATAAGCCCAAAAAGTGAATTTGAAATTTAAAACAAATTAACATGGTCCTTTTGTATTGCCATGCTGGTGACAAAATAACAAGGCAATATCAACAGAAAATCAAAACAAATAGAAGCAATCACATTTACAGCATAAGGTGAAAATAGAGAAGTCTGTACATTAGTACATTACATATATTTGGTCGAGTTTTCGACCACTGGACGACCTCTAGTTATTATTATTTTAAAGGAGGTTCAAGTTAAGGGGATAGATTTCTTCCCTGAAAACCGCTTAAGTATTGTGAATGAAGTGTAGTAATAGAAAGTAACACAGTCGTGATTTCTTTACGTTCCTATTTTTATATACTAGGGGAAAACTATGGGGCTTGTGTAGAACTCATAAAAACAAATTAATTATTTAAAAATTACAATTTCTGGAAAAGTCATTTTAGACTACTGTAACAATTAATAAGGTATAGGTAAAAGGGTACAACGTAACAATTTTTTTTTATCTTTATACATTGTATCCTATATTTGTATCTTTTATCACAATTTTATATATATCCCAATCTTATCTTTTCCCACTAAGTCAATCTATTTCCTGTCTCATAATGCTTTACCTTATCATTATATTGCTATCTAATCTTTTTATATTTTCTACAAATGAATTTTTCATTAATTTTTCATTTATTTATCATTTTATATTCATCAAAACTTAATAAAATAGTTATACAAATCGACTCAAATACAATGTTCTTATGGTATTGTGACAATTACAAAATATTAATGTAAAATACAATTATTTTGAAAAAAAAATCCCTCACTCATAGTAAAACATTACATTTGCATATAACGTTGGGGGAATATAAAACAGGTAAAGAAAGAGAATATCGCGAGACCTTGAATGCTTTTCTTTCACAATATTTTATGATCCACCTTCATTAACGTCAGCTGAAATTTCTTTAACCTTCATCTAAATTGTGTGCTGTCTTCAAAGAGTCAACTTGTCATATTTAATGGGCGGCGTTAATCTTTATTGCATTTTAGAAATAGTAGAATTCCACTGGAAATGTTTCTTAGACACTATGTTTGTTTATAGCAATACTAAGTACTTAGCACAATCCAAGTGTTTAAGTTCGGTGAGATCGATAAGGTTCATAAAGAAATAAAATTAACTCCTAGAACAAGCTTAGTGTAAATAACGTTCTTGCTAAATAAAAATTTGTTTCCAGTTGACATAATCTGGTTGGTAACAATAGTTAGTGTAATGAAACAATGTCATCTACGATTTTTTATGTATAAATGACTATTCCAGTGTTATTTTGTTTTGCGACGCTAGGCGTCTGGGATTGTTTTTCACATTACTTTATGCTAGACCTATCGTTGCGGCATCACTTAGATAAAATCCATCGGTGATTTGGTGGGTTTGAACCCAAGACCTCAGGGACCAAAGTCTTGCACTCTACCACTAGACCAGCTAGCTCATAGACTCATTTAGGATTTCAAACCTTAAAGGGCAATCTTTCAAAATCTTTTTTAACACAAATATCACAATAACAAAATCTTTTACTTTACTTAAATAGTTACATTTTGTCAACTTAGAGGATGGGTTCCGGTACAAACTAAATAAAAAGTGTTTAAATGTATAAGCATTGACTTTGATACTGAAGCAGACATGCCAATTATATAGATCAGTTATAGATACTTTATAACCAAAGAGCAATTAATTTGTGTAATTAATTTATTATAGAGTATGCTGCTCTTAAGTCTGTTTTCTCTTTTAGTTTATTCATCCTGTGATAGTTTTAATAAGTCGACCTTTTCAATTGGCACTATTAAAAAGTTGTATTTGTAAGAAAAGGGTATGTTACAACAAAAAACTGCCAGTGGCTCAGTAGAATCAACTTATTTTTTGTACTAAACTTGGTACAATTTGAACATGGGAGTGGGATGTCAACTTGAAAGTGTATTGATGATAAAATAACAAGTATAAATTCAAAAACAAAAAGGAAAACTATATGACTACTTCAAAACATTACTATTTATAATATATTTTTTTTTTTCTTTAAGTAAGTGCATTTTATTGTTGCACTAGTTATTATAACTTATGAAAGTGGCGCTGTGTAGCATAACAACATGTTTACACTTGTGAACATTCACCATATCAACCAAACAACCACTAACATTGTGTTCCTGTGCATAACAGATACACCTCTGCTTCAACAATCGACCCTTACTTCTGGTAAAACCTGCTTCAAATCAATTTCAAAAAGTTTGCAGCTTTAATGATACACATACTCTTACAATATAAAACTTAAATCATCAACATGTACAAGTCTAAATTATCAGTATTGATTAACTATGACATCGACTGTTCAATACAATTTTTAAGTTAACATGGTATGATGACAAAAGTAACTGTCCATGTTATAAAATGTTACCCTTTTACGTTCATAAAATCTTATGGTGTTTTATGTACGCTATACCCAACAGTGTTTTTATACATCATTTTTAATTTCTCTTGGTTTTATCCCGGAATGATTTTCCACTAGGCTAGCTCTAAAGGGGGTTGCGGCTTGTCTGTTGGATAAAAATCATAAGTGATTGGCGGGATTTGAACCCAGTACCTTGGAGACCGAAGTGCCACGCTCTACAACTAGACCAGCTTGACTCGTTACCCAATTTGGTTGGAACCAATGTGTTCATTTAATTATTTTGGGTTCTTTATACTAATCATTTGTGCATTCTTGTGAACTTTAAAACACAACATAGTTCAATGCGTTCATAACATTTTCCACTTTAACTCATATTTTGCAAACCACGCTTCAAAAGTGTTATTCTTCACAGGTTAGGAACACATTTTCAAAAATAAAAATTGATAGTTACCATAATCTGAAATACAATAAAGTATTTATGAAAATTTGAAGTGTGATTTTTCAAAATCAACAATGAATGATTTTCATCTAAACTAACTTTGTGCAGAATCGATCAATAACTCGATAATGTAACTGTGAAGCTTAAACGATTTTTTATTTATCCTAGATTGAACTCATTTTAACCAGATATGAACCTAGATGAATTTTTACCCGTGATACTTTTGAATTAACAGCAAAAGTTAAATGCCCAATTAACATTATTGTTCTGTAAGTTGAACCGAGCGAAACCAAAGAGAAATGTTTGCAATCAACTCAAACCTCGCTCTTTTAAACCAACAATACCTGTTTAATTGCCTCATTTTGCATTGTAATATCTCTTATTTCTCCTTGACTGTGCTCAAGGAAAAGTTTTATACTTTCTTATTTCAACTGTAAGTTTTGTAACAAATTTTATTTGGAATATTATTTACTTATTGTTTAATTTTAGAGGCAGTGAAATATTAAAAACTTTCTAAATTTAATTAATAAAAGTTTTAATTTTGTTTGGATCCTGCTAACAAGGTTAAACTCAGCAGTTTCAGCTTAAAAAATTACAGTATAAACAAATTGCTTACAAAAAAATTATTGAATTCAAACTGAATTGCTACACCCCCTGTAGGTCCAGGATAGCGGACCTGCACAGCGTCGCCTCAGTCACCCCTCCCCCGCCCACTCCACTCCCTACTGATAACGCTCAGATCCTTATCGACAACCTCACTCCCTTCTCCAAACAATTTAAAGCCGCTCACATCAACGCCCAATCACTCTCAAAACACATAGACGAAGTCAGGGTAATTTTTCGGCCTCAAAATTTCGAAATTATTGCAGTTTCTGAAACTTGGTTGAAGCCAAGTATTTCATCTGGATTGATTGCACTGCCTGGCTATTCAATTTTCAGAAATGATCGCCTGGGAAAAATAGGTGGTGGCGTCGCTGTCTATGTAAAAGATGGTTTGCAAGCCAGGCAGTTGTGCGAGTCCCCGGGTGAGTACTTGGCGAAACCCGAATTTATTTTTTTAGAAATTGGTTTGTGTGGTTCAGATGCTCTTCTCCTGGGGGCATGTTACCGCCCTCCGGGAGTGGGTCATCTGGCCGACTTTGAAAATTCTCTCTTGCGCCTCATGCCAGGCTACAGTCGTGTCTTGATCATGGGTGACTTTAACTGTGACTTACTCAAACCTGGAAGTTACTACTGAAGACAATTGACAAACATGTTTGACTCTTGCAACATGACGATACTCCCACTGGACCCGACGCATCACACTGCTGAAGCTGATACAATACTAGACCTTATTATTTTAAGTGATCCCGAATTTTCAGTCCACCATGGCCAGCTTCCAGTTCCTGCCATTTCACGACATGACCTAATTTATTGCGCCCTTGCCATGAGAGCTCCTAAGCCCAAACAAAAATTCATCTCTTACAGAAATTTTAAAAATTTTAATGAAGCAGAGTTTTTGTCAGAAGTTATATCAATACCTTGGCACTCCATACATACCCTGGAGTCAGTTGATGATATGGTTGATTCACTTAATGAAACCATAATAAAATTATACGACAAACACGCTCCAATTGTGAACCGTAGGGTTAGTAAAAGTCGCCCCGTTCCGTGGATCACTGAGGAGATTATTAGGTTAATGACTCGGCGGGATTCAGTCCATCGCAGAGCTAAAAGAACTAGAGACCAGGGGCTTATGGCCCAGTATCGCCAGCTTAGAAATCAAGTTAAACAACATTTGCGCAACTCTCGACTTCAGTACTTTCATAGATTGTTTTCCGAAGGAAAACAATCTTCTGCTGTTCGCTGGCGTAATCTGAAACGTTTTGGACTTGGAAAAGAAGTTAAACCTGTTCCAATAACAATACCATTGAATGATTTAAACGATTTTTTCTTATCAGTTTCGTCAAATGCAAACGTCACAGTAGTACAGAACCATTTAACTCAGTTAAAATCACGTCACTTGCCCAATACTATTCCTCAATTTAACTTCAAGCCAATATTGCAGATTGATGTTTTGAAGGCTATAAGGCGGATAACGTCTGATGCCACTGGTTCTGACAGAATCTCGATTTCGTTGATTAAACGTATCTTGTTTGCTCTCCTCCCAACATTAACCTTCATATTCAACACCTCACTCAGATCAGGTATTTTCCCAGAAAAATGGAAGACTGCGCTTGTCCGCCCATTGAATAAGATCTCATCCCCATCACTTCCGCAAGACTACCGACCAATTAGTATTCTTCCAGCTCTTTCTAAAGCTCTTGAAAGAATTGTCCATTCTCAAGTTTCCGAATTCTTGTCAGTAAACAATATCCTCAACAGTTTCCAATCTGGATTTCGTAAATATTACAGCACTGAAACAGCGATGCTCCATATAACTGATGAAATACGATTTGCTATGGATCACAGCCAATGCACTATTTTAACCTTATTTGACTTCAGCAAAGCTTTCGATACTGTAAATCATAGCATTCTTCTAGCCAAACTCCAACTTTTAGGTTTTTCTGATAATTCACTAAAATGGATGAGATCATATCTTCAGAGCCGAAAGCAGTGTGTATGTCATGACAACTTGACGTCCGACTGGAGAAATGTTCCCTGTGGAGTTCCTCAGGGTTCAATTCTTGGCCCACTACTTTTCACTGTTTACATTAATGACATTAGTACAGTACTACACCACGTAAAGTTTCATTTTTATGCTGATGACCTGCAAATTTATTCTCATTTTAAAGTCAGCGATATAAATGAAGCTATAGACATAATGAATCACGACATTGACAACATTGTTCAATGGGCAGCACAGAATGGACTTAGACTCAATCCTGACAAAACAAAACCAATCATTATAGGTCACTCACGTTTACTAAACAAACTTGAAGAAGACAATTTACCAAAACTCACTGTAAATGGAATTACTTTGCAATATCAAAACAAAATCAAAAGTCTTGGATTGCTGATGAACCGCACATTAGACTGGACTGACGCGGTGGTAGATACTTGTAAAAGAGTATTTGCCGCCATTCACACAATGAAGAAGATGCAACGACTCCTTCCTTTTCACATTAAACTCTTACTGGTCAAATCACTTGTGTTTCCACACTTCAATTACTGCAACACTGTGGTTAATGATATGACTGTGGCTTTGGCAACAAAACTACAACGTGCACAAAATTATTGTATTAGATTTCTGCTTGACCTTAGGCAGGACGACCACGTCACACCTTATTACATAAATGAATCAATTTTGAAATTAGATGACCTCAGAAAACTCCGAATACTTTCAATCACTCATTCGGCTATCAATCTTGGAATTCCAAATTACATTGCAAAGAATTTTGAATTTTTGAATGAAAGAGGTGCAAGGGATACTCGCTCTGGCTCGTCTACGTTGCGCATTCCTCGTCACAGAACAACTATTTATAATAAATCATTTGTAGTCACAGCATGCCGCCTATGGAACTCTATACCCGATGCCATTAAATCCATAGAAAACCGATCCCGACTGAAGGCGACACTGAAAGAATATTATCTCAACCGGATGGTAGTGGCGTGGCGGGATGGCGTGCGTTAGGCTTAGCTGCTGCAAAGAGTGTATGTGTGTGTGACTGTATGCTAGGAAAATAAATGTATGTTATGTTGTTTATTATTAATTATGTTACGAAATGTGTATTTTACTTTTGTTCATATCATGTATTATTGTTATTACTATTATTATTTAGAGGTTAACTGTAAGAAAGGACCATGAGGTCCTAAGTTCGCCTCAATAAAGAAGGATTTTCATTTCATTTCATTTCACCCTTAAAAATAACGGTTGTTTTTATAAAATTACTGAACGTTTGAGCAAAATCTGAAAAACTACCTTGATGCGATAATGGATTTAGGTCAGAACTTCCAACTTTGTGATAAATGGTTGGGTTCACAAACCACCTCACAGTGGAGCTGAATAATGTTAAGTCTAATATCAGGCTTAAGAGTTCTTGAATTATAAGTGCTTCTCTAGAATAAGAAGGCTTTACAAGAGGAACCTTGTCACCTTCATTATTTCTAGATTGTTATTCTTACGCAAAAGCTACGTTAAAGCTTTTTAGGATAATTATAACGATGGATGATTACAGTTATGTTGCGAGAATAGTTATACAACATTTTTATGTGTGTGTTAATGCTTTACAGCAGCATGGAACATCTACATTAACGGGCAATATTGTAACAATAATTAACCTGCAAGCAACTTGATTTTGTTAATGTATTAAACAGTTTAGTAATTGATACTATTATTAAATTTTAATGATTATGACACCCTCATGTTATTGTTATATCTCTTTTTAAATGTTGATTGGACCTACAATTCACATTATGAAATGTGAATGAATGAAACTAAGCACCAGCATTATTTTAAGCACCGTTGTGAATTAATGAAACAACTGCATAGTCTCAAATCAGAAATTTCATCAAAATTTCTTGTTTTTCTAACGTTATAAACATATTGTAAATGAAATATTTTAAAATTGATTTTTAAAGTTTGAAATTCCCTTAATTTATCACAATAACTGTACCTTATCAAATATTTAAAAAAATACTGTGACTTAAAACTTTTTACTCATTAAGATCTGAACAAGATGTGGTTTCGGAATTTCCTTAGATATTTATTTTATCTACTGTTCACTGTTTCTCCTATATATAATTTACAAGGAAAACAGGACTAACATTAACTTTTCAGAGTCACCAGAAACTTTTACTCAAACTTTTGCAATCTTTTGAACTTTTCCGAGTTTTTAATGTTTCTTAATAAACATAATCAACTTAATTTAAATGTTCTTTGCATGTTAGTCTGTGGTTTGAGTGTAACTGTAGTGTCAAAAAATACATTTCTCACATTATCTAATCTGTTGGTGTGCGAACCAGCTAAATCATGTAAATGTCCTAGGATTTTTTCCTGTGAACAAACAGAAAAAAGAATCCGTACAGGTTTGCAGGTGTATCCTCATGCTAAACAACAATATTATAATTTGAAAATATCCTGTATATCCAATGGCGTTCTTGTCATCTGTATACAGTTCTTTCAGTACCCAATACATTAGTTGCTACAAGGGAATAGTATGAAGGTTCTTAAATGTACAAGGTTTAATATATTATATGATCTTATAATGCTTTTTTCTGTCCCCAGATATGACTCAGGAACAAGCTGTGGTGCAGAGGATAGCAGAGTTACAGTTGAAGTTGCAGCATCTGGAAGCCATGTACAGGTGCGGATATACTTAGTTAATCATTTGAAACAAACATAAAAGAGCAACAGGGAGTTAATTTGAAAGTCAGATATGTTTGTAGGTCCGACTTTAAAAACTGATGTCTTTGGATCTGTTTTCTGGTTGTCTTTTAAACATTAGGACATTTATGAAACATTCACTAGGTAAACCTGGCAATATGTGACATTTGGGGGACCCCCGAACCAATTTTTGTCTGCACTGGTGCACATTTCTTTCTTATAAAATACAAAGGCTACTTATTCACCAATGGCTTCCTATGGGTCTATGTGTGGTTCTAAAGTGTAATAACTCTGTTGAGTATGACATGTGTTCTACATTTTGTGTTCTACAGACCCGATTTCCTTAAATTTTTGGTAAGTCTATAAATATTTGATTTATCAGATACTGGAATCACTCAACTTTCTATGTATTTTTCTACAATTCATACTCTTTGAGCTTGCAAAAACACCATGTTGCATCCTATCCACAATAAATTCCCAATAACACTGGACTGCCTAGTCAAAAATGTATATCAGCTGATCGGCAATGAGTTAAAGAAAACCAACCTACTGATAAGTGTTTATCGCTACTTGTAAATTGGGATACGTAAAAAAAAAAAACTGTTATAGTTTGCTTTTGGTAGTAATTCAAATCATTCATTATATTTACATGTTTAATCAATCCATTTACTTGCAACCCAAGTAAATCCTTTACTTGCCGAGTCATTGTCCTGTTCCACCCCAACTTGAGACAGGGTTTAGTTTAAATTATTTTAAAAGTTAGATTATAATAGTCAATCATCTAAAAACATGCATTTCAGAGAGAGGGAAGAAGATGTGCACGTGCTGACACAGCAACTAGGTCAGCTGCTGATGGAGACGGTACCTCCTGGTGGTAACCTCAGCACTTCACTGCCTCTGCAGCTTAGTCCTGAGGCTCGTACATTGCTGAGGAACATGACAGGACTGAAGCCAGGTGGAGGAGATGCTGCTCAAGTGCTGAGACTACCCTCTGCGTACCACTTCCTGCCACATCTACTGCTGAGTCCATCCAGTCTACGGCCTGCTATCAGCATATCCAGGGGACGGTCTGGAGGTGAGTTAAATATACATCCATTGCTGAGGAACATGTCAGGATAGAGAAGATGCTGCCCAAGTGCTGAGACTACCCTCTGCGTACTATTTGCTGCCTTATCTACAACTGAGTCCAATTTCCATATCCAAAATTGTTTGTTACTTATTTAATGAATTGGATATCGCTGACAAGTTTTGTGTATTTCGCGAAGCCAAGCCAATGCAATACTATAAATAAATATGTTTTAATTTGAATTTTGACCATATTTTATATTATAAGTAATTCTGTTTGCCCTAAAATGTTTCAAAACAGTGTTGTAATTACCACCAGCACCCAGTGTGAAATCACAAATAACCTATTGTCAAACACTTACATAAACATCCTTCTCAACTGACAGATGTTTTACACCATTCTGTCATGACAAGCCAATGACCATTTGACAGCTGATTTCTTGTGATTTGCCACAGTGTCTGTCGTGCTGGGTAAGTGTTAAACAGCTGATTTACTTGTAATTGCCACAGTGTCTGTCGTGCTGGGGATCCCCACAGTCAAGAGAGAAGTCCAAAGCTACTTGTTGGCAACCTTGCAGAACATCCTGGATAGTATGACACAGGAAGAGGAAGAGGATGTCGTCATTGTGGTCTTCATAGCTGAGGTATGACGACTGTAAACTAGATGTTCATAGAAGATATTATCATTGACTTTTGGTTACTAGACATTCCATCTATAAATCAATAGACCACAATGACTGTTGCTAATTTTTAATTAGTGAAGGACACAGTTGAATAAGACTTTTGCAGAGTGTGCTGCTGTTGAAAATTCAATTTTCTTCTTTAATTTTAGGTACTATATTTTATGTGGACACATTAAACATTCTTATTTTTGGAACATTCAGTTTAGTTTAGTTGAAAAGTTTATGTACACAACGGAAGAGAATGATATCGATTGACGTGTTCTGTCGTTCATTTGAATTCTAATACTGGTGACAGATTGACTTGGGAACAGGATATCTACTTGTATCTATCATAGACATTCTTTAGCTCGAAAATTTGACTTGATTTAACCTTCTCAAAGTGGGGTTTTAAAGTTTATTTTTCGCATTTGAAGAACTTACTATTTTTTTAAATACCTCAGGTTGTAGTATGAAATGAAATGTAAATAGAATTCTCTTTTACTTATTGAATTGTGACACTTTAAAAAACGGTTGGGTAATAAAGTGGCCATTGCAAAAAGTTACAGTAAATTAAGTACGGGTTTTGATTTTTAGCGAATTTCCCTATAGGAAAGTAGCTATTACCGTAGGTCTCATGGTAAGACTTAGGCCCGGGACCGATTTACTTTTTCATTTTGATGTCCCCAGAGGCCAAAAACACCATTCGTTCAAATTTTTATATATGTATATATATATATATATATTGTACCGATTCAAAATGAATGACCAAATGAAAATTCAAATCAAACTGAAAACGCGCGAAGGCAAGGACCAACAACGGCCAATCACGTGAGCGCGGAGGAACACCAATTGCTGACTTGTGCGGACGTCTTTTTCTAACGGTCACTTGGGACCAAGCTCTGAGCCGCGATGTACGGAAATCTTTAAATTCTCCTTTTCAATTTGCAAAAATCACTTTTGGTAGTCGTAACGTGTATTTCGTCAACGAATCAATTGTTCGATCTCCGGAGTGCATTGATATCTAAAACCGTGAAACAGCATTTACTAAATTACGAATTGAAACAAAACGAGTCTTTAAGTTCGACGTCGACCGGCAAAATTCGTCAGATTTGACCATTTTCGTAGAGCCTATCCCAAGTACAGTGTCGTAATTATATGTTTATGTGTCGTCAAAATTGTCTTCTGTGTATGTAAGTAAATGTTTTGTGTAAATTGTATTTATATCATTAGGAGAAGCCAATCTGTCCACATTCATATTTGTTTAATCATGTTTCTTGCAGGTCTCATGTCTTAGTGTGTAAATTCAGTCACATTGCTTTAGAATTATTGCCATTTACTTATTTTAAAATACATACTGTGATACATTTGTAGATATTGTTATATTAATAATTTGGGTAAATTTTTATACCAGTTAAATTTCATATTAGTTTTGTGCTTAAATTCAAATTATATTGTTAGGGTAATCAGCTGTCTGTCACGTAAAACTGTTACAATTTGTTCTTGCTTTAATATTTGGGTTTGAAATCACTTCAAAAATACATAAAGAGATCACTGAGAGTATTTGATTGGGTGCAAATTCAGGTTTCAATCAGAGCATTGTCCCGGTTGAAGGTTAGGTGTCAATACAGGCTACAAGGTAGGCTTCCATTAACGCCATAAAAATCATATTTTTAACTTAAATTAAACAAACGACTCAGTAGTCGTTTTGGTCCAGTTTGCTACTGAGCAACAAAGTGTGCTGTACACAGATCTACGAATAGTCCCTTTGCACATAAGATCAACTGGCCAGTTGTAAGTAAATACCATACTTTGGGAAGCCTAATAGCCTAAAACAGATTGAATAAATTAAACCTAGGTTCCCGAGGCTCTGCTGTCAATATTTCAGGAAAGAAAGTCAAAAAGACCACAATCAATACTCTCTCACATTAAATTGAAGTGTAATTAGTAGAAACTAGAATATTATTAATTATAGCTGAAACTTGAATATTATTAATTTTAGCAGAAACTTGAATATTAATATTGATTATTTGTAATATTTGTATTATTTATAGTGATAATACACAAAGCTTATTCTTTCATCAATTTTATTAATTCTCCTGTGTTAATCTTTTCAAGGTAATCGGCTTAACCGAACAATTGCAATAAAGTACAATATCATTAAGTAGTCAATTGACACATAATTTATTATATATTGGTTCATCAATATTTCGCATAATCGTTTCAATATTTCAGAGTCAAAACCAATGTTTTAACAAAGTTTCAACAAAGAGTGTAATTTTGCATTCAGAGTATTTGATATACTTTTTATTGCATCTTAAGAAGTGTTACGTTTAAGATTATTGAAAGCACTTTCAGGAGGACATATCAGACCTCTCAACGGTCCATAAATCGGACTTCTGGGATACACAATTATCAGGGCTCAATACAACATCTTACTTCCACTGCCGGCTCTGTGATTGGTCCTCAGTTGTCTGATCAACTAAATTAAATTCATTGAAACCCCCCCACCAGGGGGCAACTTTTTGTTGTACTCACACCTATATGGAATAGCCAAATTGCATTACATAAAGGTGTGAGGCGATTTTAGTGATGGAATGATCAATTAATGTAAAGAGTATATTTTGAAGTAATAAGTAAGTAAAGAACGTTTATTTTTTTTCTTTACAATATAGGTATATATATATAGATTTATATATATATGTGTCCGTGAACACGATAACTTGAGTAATTTTTATCCGATTTTGATGAAATTTGGTTTGAAGGTGTAATGCGGGATAAACTTGAATGAGTTCGCGATCCAGCATGATCGGACCATGGGAACAGGGTTTTATGGGGGGTTTTATGGGGTAAAAATTGGTTTTTCTCACTTTTGACCCTCAAAACACAAAATTTCCCAATTTTTCTCTAATCCTTCTTAAAGAGCTTAAAAAACAAACAATTCAGTATGTCAAAGTGTTTTTGTACGGTTATTGGTTACGGAGAAAACTAAAAAAATTGTAAATTTAAAATTCCCATGTTATTCTTATGGAGAATATTGTAACATGTTGTAGTTTGCTTGATTATGGATATCTTTTGATCAAACTTGGCAAATATATTCATTTTCTACTAAGCAATAATTATTTTACTTAAAACACACACTTTATTAGTTTCCTTGTAGCAGCAAACCTAGGTACTCGTTAAACCTAATGTTATTTAAATAGATCGATTGAAAATCAATTCAGCCAAATGGAAATTCGCTTAGACGGCAGGTTTGCTGCGGCGGGGGTATTTTTTAATACCTTTTCCTTACAAACACAATAATTTAAAACAACTTTTGTTGTAAAGTTGTTAGAAAACAGGTTTTGTGAAAGTTTGTGGATTAATTACACCACTTTAAAGCAACATTTATCTCAATGTTACTGTACCTCTGACATAATTAGTTTTTTCTTAATAACACTCCCAACAAGAAACAAAAAGAAGAAGAACAAAAATTTACACGTCAACTAAGTTACAACTACTGTAATTGAAACTAAACATTGTAAGAATTAATTTCCTGCTTCTACATCACATATGCAAAGTGAAGTTCACCTCTTGCGTCTGTTGCTGTTAGAATACAAAAACAAATTTCAAAGCATCAGTTGAAACATAAATACAGTATTTTATTTTAATGAGTACTCTTGAATGCTGCTGCTGAAGCTATTCATGTGAAATCCAACGTGTAAATGAGTCCAGCTTGCATTCCCTCGGTTATTGTTTCAGGCTACAAATCGTATGAGAATGTGTAATACTCTAATGACACCTGCAAAGCTATGGAACATTTGCTGTCTTGGATTTTAATTGTTTCAGTTGTATGGATTTATATCTGAAGTATTTTATCTTGTAATATTTTGGTTTTGAATAGATTTTATCTTATCTTAAGATTTTTGTAAGAAATCTATTATGTATACTATTTAAATTTTGATAAAACTGCTCTTTGAGTGAATGAAACTGCCAATATTAATTTTTACTAACAAAAAAGAAATGAAGTTAATTAATTTCAATTGAATATACCATATGTAAATTGTTGCCGTTTTAGACGAGATAAATTGTTTTTTTTATGTAATCAGAAAGAAAATATAAAAAAAGTTTTAAAATTTGTTATATAAATTTTAAATTGAGATGGAATAAATGTTTCTATATCAACAAACCACCAAAATTAACCATCTAAGTTACTAAACAATTATTTGACTTGGAGGATGCAAGAAATCAAAGTTTGGAATAATAACCATGTTTGTTTCCTTTTGTTCCAGACTGATGAAGAATATGTAAATCAAGTTGCAAATGAAGTTAGAGACCAGTAAGTATAATTTACATTGGTTGAATAGCATTGTTTGGTGGAAATAATTCACCATGCGATTTTGTATTCAATGATGAGTATTGTATCTCAAATACATTAGGTTTTATGTTAAAATTAGCTGATGGTATTCTTAAGTCTGTAAAAGAAGGAAAGAATATTTGAACTTTTTTAAAGATCAGATTATTTCATGGGAATATGATATAAAATACACTTTATCACTAATAAGTCTAGATTAAGAGGTGATCAAAGAGGCTGGGCTGTTGCCAGTAAAATGTTCTTCTAGTACATACTTTAGCCTCTTAATAAAAAAAAATTACCATCAGTTGTCCTCAGTTGCCAGGAACTAAGTTCCTCAGTGTGTCAGCAGAAACTAAGTTGCTACATGTTTATCATAAAGAAAGTCACCTTAGAATTTGGTATCGATTTAAGTCCTATGCTACCTTTATTATAGCCTAAACTAAAGAAATATTATTTTTGATAGAATTTTTTTAGGAGCTTAAAAGCAAGTGCATGGATTTACTCATAAAAGTGGGAACATGTATTTGCAATAGGCCAACGTTTTGAAAAATAACTGTTTGACCATTCTGAAGTTTAAAAAAATCGCAAATTTTGGGATTAGACGATTGATAACTCTCATGAGTTGACAGAATCAACACTAAAAAAACATTCACACAAACTATTCCTTCAGAAGATGGTCCTGAAGTGTGATTTATTTATGGCCATTTTTTCAAAATACTATAACAATTGTTCATCAGCTTTGTAGAGGAGGTGGAGACTGGGCTGATAGAGATCATTGCTCCTACAGCATCCTACTACCCAGACTGGAACAGCCTGAGGGTTACTCTTGGGGACTCCAAGGTAAGAAGCCTCAACTAGAAATGCTCACTAAAACTGTTAAAATTTGTTCAACAACTAAGTAAAGTTGAATTCTTCATCACCTCAAAATATCGTGAGGTTATTTTCCTCATCTATAAAACAGCTGATACTTTGTTGTACATACTTATGATCTTGATACCAAAACTGATCGATTCTTGATACCTAACAAATCTGTTTTAGATACCGATACCATTTTTTTTTATTTGACGTAATCCTTTATATATATATTCTTGTAATTGGTTATACTACACCAACCTTTGTCTTTCTTTCCTTCCATAAGTTTTGGGGTATTTGGGTTTTTCCCAGGTAAAGACATAATGCAGGAATGAAAAGTTCAAGGTAGTCTATTAAAGTCCAACCCCTTTTTTAACACGTTAAAAAAATACCCTATCGAAGGTAAAAATAATGCTAAATCCGAGACTTCATTATCATATCTCACAAACACTGCTATCACGGCAAAATTCTGATCACCTCCCACAGTCGTGTATACATCATTATCATCTTCCGAGGTCGCCTAGACATCATCGTCTCCTGCGATTTGGGAAAATTCTGTTCTTTTTCTGAGGTGGTGTGGATAGTTTCATTTTTTCTTTTTTAGTCGGAAAATTCTGATCATCTTCTGCAGCCGTTTAGACATCATCACTGTACATCCCGCGATCACGGTAATGTCTAAGTTGTTATGCGCGATCGCAGAAAAAGCAGAATCTCGGGATCTTTGACGATTCGGGTATTGACTTAATATGATCACTTAAAATGAGGTTACTAACCTGTCGTCAATTAGTCCTATGTATTGTCAATGACTAGTTTCGGGGCTAAAACCCCATTTTCAAATCTTCTCTTTCAGTCGTCATATGTCAAACATATCTTCCTGCACAAGCCGTCGTCAAAGTTATTTCACACATAAACATAACACATACGAAAACGTTTATAATACAATACAAAGACATGTACATTCGCGTGTGGCCGGCCAAGGACAAAACCAGACTGCGGGGTTTGATAAGAGTGTAGGTTAGCCGATGCCTACTTGATGGTGTTGACCTTGGGGGAGGGGAATCAGCTATTTATCTCGTCTATTGTTCTGTAGGTTTGTCACTCTGTCAAATAAAATGTTTGATCCAAAATTTAACTTCTCGTTCAAAACATCATTTGGGGAATTTTTGATTGCCTTGTAAATTTCAAAGGTTTCAAGAACGTTCATTTTGTTACCTTTATTACATTTGTGTAATATCTCTAAATTATCTATGCAACTGTTGACATTGTGATTTTCGTTCATTAGGTGTTCTGCAAACTTAGATTTTTGTGTTTGCAATTTAGGCTTGGGGAGATGTTCTACATACCTTTTACGAAATGAACGACCTGATTGACCTATATATACCTTATATAGTATATATAGTCATATGTATTAATATGATCGACTCTCCATACCAATACCTAGTCTAAGTATCGGTGGTATCGAGAATAGACACATCTCTTCAGTGGCGGCGGAACCAGGGGGTCAGGGGGGTCAGTTGACCCCCCTGAAATTTTAGGAAGGGTCAGGGGGGTCAAGGGTCATGGGTTCATATAAAAAAAATTAAAGATATAAAGCATTCTGTACTGTATACGTTTATTTTTTCGGCCCAAGAAGAAAAGTATAAGTAGGCCTAATAACAGTTACTGAAGTTAAGTACAAAGATAAACAATTTAGTTATTAATAATAATCTATTACATTTATTATGAAGGGGCTTAATACTCACAAAACCTTATTAAAGTAATAATTAATTTAATTGATGTTCATGATCGTATTGGAATTTTGGGTTAATTCCTGGAGAGTTAATTACTGACTTGGACAAGAAAAAGCTTACAAGCCAATTAAACCGTCTACAAGATTTACCAAAAAAGAAGGAAGTTAAAAGTGTACGAGATTTAGTTGTGACTTTAAATAGTGAGCCTCAAGAAAACAAACGATTTTTGTCTGAAGTAGTAAAGGTTGTCAAGTTACTGCTTTGTCTTACCAGCGTCTGCAGCAACTGCAGAAAGAACCTTTTCCTGTCTTCGTCGCTTGAAAACGTGGCTGCGTTCCACGATGACGCAGAAGAGATTGAACCATCTTGCCATCTTATCCGTCCATAGGGACATTGCTAAATCTATTGATGATAAGCACATTGCAAGAATGTTTGTCAATAGAGTTGAAAGTCGCTGTGCAGTTTTCGGGAATTTCAAAGACTGAAGTTCAAGTTAGGGCCTACTGAAGTTTCATCAGCAGAAGTTTACAAATCTAGTAAACTTGTAGTAGGCTAATATCTTGAGATTCTCGTGTGGGATTTTACTTATTTTAGCAATAGTTCATCAAAAAGGTTTTGTATTTCTTAGTAATTTTATGTTGTGCCAATACAATGTTTGTAATGTTTTTTGTGTAAACCATTATTTAGCCCCAGTGGACACACTTACTTGGTTATACCCTACCGTCTTACTTTTGTGATTAACTATAATCAAGCAGCCAATTTTAATTTAACTTATTATTAATTCAGTTTTGAGGGGGAGGGGCGGGGCAGAGCCTGCCGAAATTACGCGAACACATAAATCCCTAGGGCTTAGAGCTTGTTTACTCTTCTCTGTCATCTGCAGCAACTCATTGCTGACAGCTTTAAGCCCCCCATACACTATCGAACATGCCACCCGACCTGACAACCTGACCTGACGACGGACCCATCATCCAACCTGACTTATGTCGGGTGTTTCCCACACACTGTCGAGCATGTCACCCAACAAGTCAGGTGAAATATTAGATCTGAGATGGATTTTGAGACGACTGTTAGCTGTTTCAGGGGGATTTTTAGCGATGGTTTTAGGGATTTTTAGAGCATATGGAACTAGGCTCTTAAATTTTCAATTTTATTTTTAACGAACTTTAATTTACTTTTCCATCAGGATATCGTGCCCCTATGTGCATGTTTGTTGCAATAGAGTTTACTTTTGACAGCCCACAACGCCTTCTAGTCTCTGTAGAGTTAAATAAATTCTGACCAGAACTGTTTATTATTTAATGACATTATGGAAAAATGGGACGGTTATCACATCACGCACAACTCGCTAAATACAAGTTTACTGGAAACTGTGGCTCCAATTTCAGGCGGACGGCTCGAGTCGGGTGGTGCTATCGGACCGAGCATCCGACCTGACATATCCGTCAAGCATGTCGGGTCGGAACCCACACACTGTCCAATATGTTCGACAAGACGTCGGATCCCGACATGTCCGTCCAACATGTTGGATAGTGTATGGGGGGCTTTAGTAAAATCTGGGCACCAGTACTTCATTTTTTGTTTGTTTGAGATGTGTGTGTATTATTTATTATAATGTTTTTTTAATGAACAGAGTAGCGTCTTTGTTAAAGTGTAAATTTTCTTTGTTACTGCTTGAAGAAAAATGTTCTTCAGGTAGCCTAAAAACACGTTTTAAGGCTTCTATTTTTCAAAATTTTCCCGGGGGAGTTAAGGAGGGGGAGGCTTCTATTTTTCCCGGACCCCCCTTGTCCCCTGGGGGGTATTCCATACCCCCCAGACCCCCCGGATGTGGACCTCCGCCATAGGTTTCTGACCCCCTAACAAAATTTTGCTTCCGCCGCCCCTGCATCTCTTAAACAAACCAATTGGTAAACAATATTTCCTGATGGATTAGTTGATGAATTTGTTCTATACACTATCACTGAATACTATTTTAGCGCACCATATAACCCATCATATAAGTTTATGACTCTGATGATCATTACAGGAAAGGGTGAAGTGGAGATCCAAGCAGAACCTAGACTTTGCCTTCCTGATGATGTATGCCCAACCCAAGGGTATGTTCTACATACAACTGGAGGATGATATTTTGGTCAAGCCACAGTTTGTTACTACAATGAAGACTATTGCTCTGGAGCGAATAGCCAACAAGCAACAGTGGTTCGTCTTAGACTTTTGCCAGCTGGGTTTCATAGGTAACACGTTTTAAAACTACCTAATGGAGGCAACTTTTAATATGACCGTCCCAAAAGTGCGCCGCTCAGGCCATTCCAATAGACCGACGTCCCACATGTGTACCAGTGTCCCCTCATTTAAATACATTTCAGATCCTATCAATCAATTTTTAAGCCATGATATTTTATATCGGTCTTTGGGGATATATGACACATATATGGGACACTTGGTCTCTGGATTTGACAGTTGGTATATTCAGTATAACACCATATAGTTGGTACACCTGTTTTCATTTTATTGTATCTGCTCCCACGTGCTTATTTGAATCATTGCTGTACCACTTGTTTCCCAGTGAAGTTGAGGTTATACTGTGTCCATGTTTGTTCTCAGCAGTTGTGTTTTAGTTGGTTTTTGCAGCGTTGTGTAGCTTGAAGGGGGGAATTGGGGCGGAAACTAATGAATTCTGTGGAGATGTGATGTATTGATTGCAATTGAGTGAATGTGTGTAGGTAACTGCCTGACTGTGGTGCTAGGGCCTGGAGAACCCTAGCATGTTGCAATTAAGAACGTGCTATCCTCTGCTACCATCATATAATGACAGATTAATAGGAAACGTTGTTGGGGAACCAGAGGGCGGAAATCTTTACCCAGACCAGAAGCAGGCCAAGCCAGCTTTGATTACTTATAATTTAACTAGAAAACAGAACTATAACTAACCCTCCAAACTAAACTGCTAAATAGTGTGAAAATTGAGAAGATGATAAAATAGGTCTATTGCGCTCCTTATTGAACGAATTTTGACTCCTAAGGCGATTCCTGAATGATTTAATACTTAGATTTTCAACGTGGTGACTATTGCATGTCTAGGAATGATTACCTCTTTTAACGAGGCATAATTTTTGGAATTTAATTTTCTGCGAATAGGGCGAAAGCCTGCTGGCTTCCCCTTAAATTGTTAATCTAGCCTGTCATCTTAATCTTAGTTCTACTTAATATTTTTTAAGGACTTATCCTGATTTAACAGGGCCTTGAAGTTCGGTTAGATTAGAAAAGGGAAGATTGGCAGCTAATCCTACCAGAGATAAGACGTAGGAAATCTCGATCCCGTTACTCCTTGACCGTTTCTCAGGAAAAGCAAGCAGCAGACTGAAAGAGGCACGCTGATCGGAAAGGCAGACGATTTTGTTGTGTGGCACTATATAAAATAGTGGCGCTATGCGTCATAGTTGGGTTTAATATAGGCTGAGCAAATAAGACACAATTGGTCCATAGTAGAATTGTATTATATATTTTTGCTATAAACCATTGTCTCACATATGCCTCGTTTTAAAAATTCGTCAAAACTATGGAAACAAAAGCAACAAGCAAGTAGAGGTAACAGTGTTGGAAACTAGAATATTGCATATCACTTGGTTATAACAGGTTTCTATTCCCGGTCTGAGCTACTGAGCAATTTAATACCTCCAGTCTATCAATGAAGTTCAATATTAGGGTCCGTCTATTTTGATCACCCTACTATCTATCATGTCTATCATGTTAGCGAACCTGCTAAGTAATACGCTTCAACATGGCAATAAGGGATTCAAAATTATTCTGTTAATTTCTATACATGAACATTTTTACTTAGTACATTTTGAAATTAATGCTCAAACTTTATTTTTAGTTTAATTATTCTAAGGAGTCTTGTTATCATCTTCTTATGAAAAAACTTGATCCAAATATAATGAGGTATTGTTATGTCATTTGTTGAATGGACCAGCTGTAAACTATCCATGACTACTGTAAAAAGATAAGCCTCTGGTCTATAAACTATCAACGTATGGAATTTTTACCCAACACAACCCTTATCCTTAATTTGTTAAACTATATGATGGGTTGGGCGATTGTTTTTATGAATTTGTTCAACTTCTAATAATCTTTCAGGTAAAATGTTTCGCTGTGTTGAACTACCTTGGCTAATCCAGTTCTTCTTCATGTTCTACAATGACAAACCTGTGGATTGGCTGCTAGACCATGTCATCCACACAAAGGCTTGCAACTTAGAAAAAGACAATGTGAGGATTGATTTTATGTGATTGTGGGGTTTATCTTAGAATGTTAAAACAAATTGTCCATTCTAGCTAAGCTTAAGATGCTATCCCTAGTTGTTCTTAGAACATAAGTCGATGAACGAGAACATTGTTTTAGGTAAAAAAATAATTACTTTTTACAAGTCTGTGATTGCTAGCAACCATAACCTAAAAATGTTTTATAAAATTGTCAACATTTTGTTTATTGGTTTAGTGGTTTTAGCTGGCCAACAGTTTTTGTTAACGAAACAAAAATATTGTTAAAAGTTGCAGCCCAATAAGAGTATGAATTTTGGACAGTTACTCTACCATATCTTACATAGTTTAGAAGATATTCAAACACCCTAATTTAAATTTAACACTATATATCTTCAAACTTACTAATAACAAATCTGTTTGGTTGTTTTTTGTTTGTAGAAACAATGCAAGAAAGACAAAGAAGAACTTTGGATTCACTATAAACCCTCGTTGTTTCAACATATTGGTACTTACTCCTCTCTGAAGGGGAAGGTACAAAAGCTCAAGGTAAGATATGATTTCACTGTTTTGTTTCTTTATGTTCGACAGTGACAGTAGTAAATTTGACTACGGATACTCTGCCTGAGTTGACATTCCATTCTAAATATTCAAATCTGAAATTTTCCATTTGTCACAATGTTTTTTAATGTGGTTGCTTGAAGAAATATGTTACTTAAATGCTACAAATACCCACAATATTTTTCAATCAACACCATTTGGAACTGTGTTATTATTACAACTAACCTGTTTTTAAATTAATATTTTACAATATGTTTTGTAAAGTTACTTATGGTTACATACTTTGATGAGCCTCCAGCTATTGAAAAAGTTAGCATGGTTATTGTTAAAAATTAGTACTACACTACTAGGTTGTTCGATTTATTGTAAATCAAACTTATGTATATGACAATTTTTGCAGCATTCAACTTAAGTAATAAAGATAGTCCTGAATGAATTTAAAAAAGAATAGAGGTTAAACCAATGGCCTATGGACCTTCATAGTTCATATAGTCATAAATTTAGACCTTTATTTTTGTTATTTAAATAGTAAGTATGAAACTAAAGATGCTATAGGTTACAACAAGTCGGCCTATCTGTTTGAACTGCAGTAATTATCATCATTATTCCATTCCATATTACTGCATCCAACCCAAAACCCCTGAACTGAATTTAGAACAATCCCTTCCACCGATAAGATAGTCGAATCTGAAAAGACATTATACTGGATTGAAGTATAAAACTGGTACAACAAGAGGCAATCAGAAACAACGTTCCCCGTGCGAGGCTGAGCTCACACTGAAGCAAGATTGTTGTTATGCAAGGAGGACAATATTTCCCGCCCCGCACCTGCAGTGCCGGTACAGCGGGACGAGAGTTCCCGCCCCTAGCACTGAACGTGTTTATGAGCATGGAATTTCTAGTTATATCAATAGTATAAGGTCAGAATAAGTTTAGTATTTTTTTTTTAGTCTTGCGACTATTTCGGTAGCCCGACACCCTCTTTTCATAAGTATTTTAAGTAAGGAAGGTGCCAGTGAGGTGTAGGTTGCATTGAGTTTTTGTTGTTGACAGGATAAGCAGTTTGGTAAGGTGAATCTGTTCACTCCACACAGCAACCCCGATGCCGAGGTGGCTACAGAGATCAAGGCATACAAGCAGTACACTCTCAAGCGAGCATATGAGGGTGAGACGTTCTTCTGGGGCCTTTTACCACAGCCAGGCGACCACCTAGTCTTCTCCTTCAAGGCGCCACTTTATATTAAAAAGTAAGTGGATTAAAATGTAACATTTGTCAAAGAAAGTCATGTTTGCCACAACAACAAAATAGTTTCAGATGATTTCAATAATTACGTGTTGATTGATAGCCCTGGTTGTGTTGTATATTTGTTAGAATGACATGACAAGCCCACGAAGAAAGGATTTCCTAATATTTTTGACATCAGGCCTTGCTCTGGCTGAAATTCAACCCTGCAATGTGACTATTTTCCTCATGTGGGGAGAGAACAATGCAAGAATATCTATGCTAAAAAAATAACATAATTATTTGGGGTTTTTTTTTATCATCAAACAAAATACTATGTGTTTAAATGTCTGCTGATGATGATTGTTCTGTGATGCTTTGAAAGGAATTTGATTCATGGCGGTCTTATAGATTTATTTACATTCTCCAACCTATAGCCTACATAGGACATGGTGAATGTATTTTTTTGTCAACATTTTCAAGTTAGACTATTGGTAAAAAATCCATTTTGGACATAAAAAAAGGACAATCACAAAAATGGCTCAATCAGTTTTAATCAAAGTTTTAAATGTTAGGGTCCAGTCAACAGTAAACAAAATGGTGCAAACCCCAATGCTGTAAAACAACAAAATAACAGGTTATTGTAGTTTTTGTGATTTTATCCTTAACAACATATCATAGGTACTACCATAAATTATCTAAATTGTTCTTGACAAGCTAATAGGGGAAAGTATCAATCTGTATTGTTTATTTATCTTTCTATTTACAATATAGTGTATATCACTAATCAACTTCTTTACGGCTGTACTGCACTTAACGAGTTAGAATGTCAAACACATGTTTTGTGACAAACTGTGTTTGCAGATATGTGTTCCGCAGCGGAAACGCTGAACATCCGTCTGACAAACTTTACAACACCACAGTGGAAGTGTCACCAGTGAGGATGCCGGCAAACTACGACACTTACAACACTACTTCAGATGGTTACGTCATTATAGGTGAGCTAAGTTTATACATTTCTTACAGTTGAAAACCGAATATCATCCGGAGAATCAGATGCTAAAAGAGACTACCAGCTTTGACTATTAATGCAACTTCTGTATCCAATAGTCAATGCTACCAGTATAACCTTTATGAGTAAACTTTCCTTTTCTCTATATACCATAATTTAATGTGAGGATTATCAGATAGCTGTAAGAAGACCACAGAATAATGAGCTAACCAAGAAGTCTCACTGACCCAGTAAACGTTGTGTTCAAATCAAATCTGCTAGTGTCTACACCAGAATCCAAGAGTGCCACTCTCAGGGTGATTTTTTTTAGAGTACAAATCTCACCTGTATTTATCAGCTGATGGCAACAGTTTAATGACGTTAGTTCTCACTTTCCCACATTTACCATAGTCCACTAGCCATATCCAGCAAAACCAGCGCTCCTAGATTCTGTTGTAGCAGATATACAATTTTTGTCTCCTGCGATCACAGTGAAATGATGAACGTTTGTTGCAGTCGTGACGATATTGTGAACATCTCCCTTGATCGCAGAGGAATCGTGAACGGCTCTTATGGTTATGGATCAATAGTGGTTTTCGATTGCGTGATTTTTGGATACGCTTTTGTCAATTCCGAGAACAGAAGCTGAACTTGAAAATTAAACTCAAAACAGATTTTCTCTGTGAAATTGCTTCTTTTTTTTCTTTGAGGCCCCAAGCTTGGATGTTAAATAAATACAACCTTGCACAGTTTATGTTTTTAACATTGTATATTTGATTATCATTAAAATACTTCAGTGGTTCTTTTAAATAACAATATGTTTGATCTATAAATAAACAAGCTTGCATTTTAGGTATTGGTCCATTAAAATGCCATGGGACTGTTGTGAATATACTTGAAAGATGGAATATAATGTGTTTAAAAGTTTATTAAAATACTCTAGAACTAGTTTTAAACGCTAGCATCTAAATATTAAGTCATGTAATGTGATGTAAATTTTCAACAGGCAAGTTTGACAATTTGGGGGTTGCAGAGGGTATAGTTCCTAGGATTCTTGGGCCCATCAAACACCTGAGATTAACTGTTCATAGCGAAACAGAAAACTGGGCCATTCTCAGTGAGGTAAGTGTAATTAAAATTAGCGTAAAAAAACTGTTAAGAAACACCTCTCAAAAAAGCACAAGTTGAAATGTAATTTAACAGTCTGAATTTGTTTGTCTTGAAAATTCCTAACACATTAAAACCCAAGCCCAAGTATAGCTCAGGGTATTAGTTCACCGAATATTACTTGCGAGCGCTAGTGTGCTTAAAGTCTTACTTGTTGTGTTCAGTTAACGGTGGTATGGTCGCTCAGTTGGCTAAGGCGTTGCACTGAAGAGTGCAACATTGAGGTCTTTCTACATGCACGGTTTCGAATCCTATACATTTGCAATCCAATGCTTAATAATTTGTGACTTAGCTGGAGTGGAGGGCTCACCTTATATACACAGTGTCCGTCTTGGGTGGAATTTGACGGTATTATTGAGTTTATAGCCCAATGAAGATATAAATAAGGCAGATGTCAGAAGTAATTCTGGGAAAGCTGGGTTTTTCTATGCGTTAGACCATGTTGAGATGTGTATTTTCCCAAAAGTCCCCACTTCTCCCCCTTGTGCTTTCCTCACCCATTTTTAGAGTAATATACAGTCTCTTAGAAAATTAGCTGCAACTTAAAAACAGGTAAGAATAACACTACAATCTTTTGTTAATCTTTTTCGCGATAAGATTTTCTACAAACAATTTCCTTACCACGTCAGATTGTGTAGGCACTAAGACAGATTTAATTGTGGTGAGTATGATTGATAGTGTTTCAAAACTCTTTTGGTGGACGTTTTACAACTTATCGCTGTTGTTTGTAGATATCCATCACCCCAGATCTAGGCAGATGACACCACATGACTGGCTACAGACGCCCTCATTCTTGATGTGCCATCTTGACAACAACCATCTCAACGGCTTTTCAACTTAATAACTAAGGGTCTGCGGGTCTTTGATATTTTTGGGTAGGGCCAAAAGTTAGCTCAAGCAGTTGGTTGGGGCGGGTCAAGCTTTGGTCGAGTCGAGTACTTCTTTTCGTGAAAGCATCTTCGAAGATGCGCGATAGAAAATTTACAATTTCTCTGTGATCTTGGAAGATGTTCACAATTTCTCATTGATTGTAGAAGATGATGTTCATGATGTGGTTTGACCCCATAAGATTGTCAAAATTTTGTCAGGTACAGAGAAAATATTGACGATTGATGATATAGGGAATAACAAGTTCAATATTTTATAAGCCAAATGAAGCACTACAAATAATTAACTAATGTTTAAAAAAAATTAAAAAAGAGCTATACTAAAACCAAAGTTTTTCTTTGGCTAAAAATGAAAGCTAGTAAAATAGTTAAATTCAACTCACTCTCATTATTTTTTTTATATTTTATTGTGAATTTTCCAGACTGGGAATAAGCTATTTGTTCTTCACAATTGATCCCCTTAACCCGAGAGCCAAAATTGTCAAACCGACCCGACCCAAAGTAAAAAGTCCTGGCCCGCAGACCCCTATTGAAAATGTGATTAATATAATAATTTAAGAATCGTAACTGAAATTTTATATTTTTACTACGCTGCTAAGCAGCAAGGTCAGACGGAGCCGAACGTGCCACGCTTCTTGTATAAAATGTCGTTATAAGCTGCTAGTCTGATATAGCCATAGTTTAGTGTTGAACTCCGGTAGTATTTTAGTTTGTGCACATGAAAAAAAGGCTGTGATGTACATATATTATTTAATTATGTTAAGCATTTAGGTTAGGTTTTATTTTATTGATTAAGCCTTTTAATGATATTAATATTAATATATTTCAAACGTTTTATGTATTGTGATATAATTATTCAGAATGTTTAGCCTAAGTTTACTGTGAGTTCTGTGAGATATTAGGTTACCATTTGAAACATCACTTGTTATTTAATAACGGTGTATCATAGATACTTAGTCTAATATTTTACAATAATAATATTTATATACACTAATTCAATATAGTCTCTATTCAAGGTTTATTATTTAAATTAATATCATTTATCTATTAATTTAACAAAAAAAAATTATAATTCTGCAAAAAATATATTTTTGAAATATCTTAAAGTAGTGCAGAACTTAGGAATTTTCTTTGAGTTCAAAATAAACTTTTATATACTAAAAGTAGATCATCATGTTGACCATTATGACTATTCTATAAGATAATAAGATTTACAAAAAGTGTATGTATAAAAAACTGATGTCCACAATAATTGAAGTGGACTTATCAGTCTAAATTTTATATATTATATCTTACGATCAGTCCCTTTGTTCTACATCTTTGGCTATTATCAATATAACAGCACTTAAATATATTATACAGGGTGACAAAAAAGTCTGGAAACGGCTTAATATCTTTTTAACTAAATCCGATAGAAAATTCAAAACTTTAACATTAACTTAAATATATGAAAACTACTGTTTGCAAGCATTACCATTTTTTTACCTTCACCAGGGGACGGCCCATGAGGAGTAGGTACATAATATTTAATGTAAGCATAGGTTGATATGCACATCATTTTAAAGGTCTGGTTATGTGGAGTTCATTGCCGGAAACCCCGTCAAAAAAGGTTCATCCGTTACAAAATGGCGGCCGTCTAAAGTTCTTGCGGAAAATACCTTCACAGGCCTTAGTATTGGTAAATACTCGTATTAAACATTACCTTGAGAGCTGAAATTGTATTTTTAAGTCAACTAGCTCACAGACTAAGCTTATTCAATCTTCAAAACAAATTTGACCGGTTTTCAGATTTCCCGGCTAATGTTGACTATGAGTATTTTACCTGTGCAGGTATATTCCACAAGAACTTTGGACTACCGCCATTTTGTAACGGATGAACCTTTTTTGACGCGGTTTCCGGCAATGAACTCCACTTAACCAGACCTTTAAAATGATGTGCATATCAACCTATGCTTACATTAAAGATTATGTACCTACTCCTCATGGGCCGTCCCCTGGTGAAGGTAAAAAAATGGTAATGCTTGCAAACAGTAGTTTTCATATATTTAAGTTAATGTTAAAGTTTTGAATTTTCTATCGGATTTAGTTAAAAAGATATTAAGCCGTTTCCAGACTTTTTTGTCACCCTGTATTTTGATTCCTATACAAAAAATCATTATTGTTGAATCTTTTAAGTTTTATCATAAATCTTAAAAAAGGGACTTTTTGTGAACGTCATGTTATATAATTATAAGCATATTTATACATAATCAGTATTCATCGATCAAGTATTATTTTATAGCTACATAGTAATAAGAGCCTCAATTTTACATCATGATTAGCTTAGCATTGCATATTGTTGTTTTTTTGTTTACAAATATTAAAGAACTAATTAATTCTTCTTATTTAATTGTTATGTTATTAGTATGAAAACAGCTATCAATAGTTTGTGAATATAGAATAAAGAAATAAATACACGCCTCTCATAAGATATAGATTTATTGTATGACATTGCAAAATAGGGATATTCCAACTTACTCATTATTATATGGTCAGATTTCTAATAATATGATAACAAAAATAGCAAATTAAGTTAACGAACAAAACATGTAATGGATAGGCTTAATAACGCTTGTTTTATGTTTTGTTTTAACTCTCAAATATATTTAAACGGTTAGTAATCTATTTGTTCCTCACAATGTATGGTTTATTGTTTTTAATATATTTTAACTCATGTCCTTAATTATGTACTTATCTATACCTAAACAACTAGTATTGTACTTAAAAATTAAGAGCTTTCAGATAGTTTATACTAAGTTTTAACATGTATCTGCAACCTTTAATATTTTTTTTCTCTAACTATTTACCTTTTAAATTTGATTCTATAACACTACCACAAAAATTCTACCTGTATGTTTTGATATTAGTCGTTATAGATAACTATGGCTAAACCTCTATTAGTGCTTTGATTCATGTAAATGTTGAATAACCCAAAATAGTTTAAAATGTAACTTTACAGAAATAATTACAATGTCTAAGGTTGGTTTTATGCATAACGTTCTGCGATAAACGCCATCCACTCTTCGTTCTATTCAGTTAAAAATGAGCTTTCATGCACCTTTGTGACAATTCCTTACTTAATATGTAAAAACATAAATTTTATTCAATTTTACATGACAAGTTTTAATTGTGATTGTGACAGTTTTTTAAAGAATCAATTGACACCCACAATGTATTAATACATTGATGATGTGGTTGCATAAAAATGACCTGATGTAGTTCTAAGGAATGGAACTAGTTGTCATACCAAGAACTGTGGTCACAATGAATAATATAAAAAATTTAATTGAAAAGCAGCATCCAAGTCTGTAACTTGTTCCCTAAAATAGAGTTAAATTTTCGTGTTTATCTTTTATGTCTAACCTCCCATGTTCGAGCACAACCATAAAATTTGTACTTTAAAAAAAAGTATCTATTTTCCAAACCCTGGTCTTGTTACAACTCTCACTCACCACCAAATAAAAAAGTGGTTGCAAAAGACATTTTACATTTTACATGTGCAAATTCCTTCTAGTTTTGCTCCTCAGGACCTGCTACGTGGGACGCCTTTCATAAAACAAGCGTATGAATGTTCTGAAGTATACATCTTACTAAAATAAATAGAAGCTTTTCAAAGTAGTATGTTTTAGAGGGCGAGTCCTGCATAGACAAACGAGACTATAGCTCCAAACTTAAAGGTACAAATCCCACCAAAAGTAAATATTTCTACAACTTGCTGATTCAAAACCTATATTGGGTTCCACCTTCGTAAAGAAAAACATGGTAAATCTTGTCAGGGGAAAAAAATATGAATTAAGTAAAAAATCCCTTCCACACACAACATTAGAAAATTGTTATTTAATATCATCCAATTTTCTACTTGTTCTGATTGCTAAAAGTTGTCAACTATTGTTATTATTGTTAATTTACCTTTATCAACAAAGGGGTAATGCCAGAGTAATTTAATAACACTTTTCAACAGGAGAAAACACTAGTCTTGTTTTTTAAACGCTAATCTGTTGATTGATTTAAAACATAAATTATTGACCCTCAAACGACATATAGAAACTTGAATTTTGCAATTGTAAAATCAAGCTTCCTTAGAATGAAGTTGTAACCAACTCACAGCTATCTAGTAATGTTATACAAAATCTACGATTAAGTTGCTCAATAAAACTACTAGAGCACCCATGTGGACATAATATGATAACAAGAGTGGAGTTCACATAATATGACAATAGTATTACAAAATTAACAGAAACACCAGATCTCTAATATCCATAAGAATTATGTTTGTAGTTAACTTTACTAGCTTTAGCATTTAAACTACAGAAGCATTAAGATGAACAACTAACTGTACAAATAAGGTTTTCTTTATTTTTTCTGAACAAAATTAAATTATAGTAACTTATAAAACAACCTACTGTGGAGTCAGGAGAACATCCATTGGCTAGCATCTATGTGAAGGGTAGCATCTCCTGACTAACGGTACTGACTACTTTTTCATTGTTTATTTATTTTATAATGATGTATGATTAATATTTAAAGTGTAGTAATACATTAAGATTAAACATATTAAAAATAATATCATATACATACATATTGTAAGCAAGTATTGTATCGGTGGCCATGAAAAATCAAATAAATTAATGTTGTGTAGTGTTACCTAATAACAAAATATGTGTTGACCTTGTGTCCCGAATGTTTCATACTTTGTACGATAATTGTAAAATATTTATACAGATTTGACGGTTTATTTTGTGTAAATTTCTTGTTTGGATTTTGTGTTAATAAAAGTTTAAGTTATATTTCATGGTTTTCTTCGTCCATATTTTAGCGTTAAGCTTTACCTTGCAGGGACTTAAAGATTTATACCCTGATAAGTTCTTTTTATTTATGAGATTTAATTATTAAAATAACCAATTTAATTTAGCATCCCAGGTCCAATCCAGGGATTAGCAATATTCTAAGAAGACTCAAACCATATATAACAACTGTTGAATTATTTGTAAAAAAAGGATTTCAACTAACTAAAGAAAAATTGAGAAAAACCTAAAAGGAATTAATATCTATGTTTCTAGTTTCTATCCCCTGAGCTGTTGGACATAATGCAAGACTAAATTACTTTTGTAATTCCTGTCACATCTCATCAATGGGATTTGAGCCGTTGTTGAACTGTGACGGGAATTAAGTAAGTAATTTAGTCTTACACTAAAAAAATATCTAGAACTGAAGTTTTAGTTGAGACAAGCAAGGTACACTCAACCTTAAAATAGGAAAATTTTGTATAATGTGTAGGCTATAATTTCTCACATTCAATGCTTACAAACATAAATAATATATAATATTTTTTTAAAAGGTTTTATTCTTAACAATATATCCTTCTTACTAATTATTTAAACAGATTCACATAATTATATTTACTGAGATTGAATTGTTAATAATAATGTCATGGCCCAATGTATGAAGAAGAAACAGTTCACAATTTTGAGAATTGCAAATGCTTCGGGATATAATTTAGTTAAGAAGTTTCTTTGTGAAGTACTATACCAGATCAGCACAATTTTCCACGTTCGTTTTTTCCCAGTGCGGCCAATACTGGATATGTTTCATTACATTCTTTCCAGGACTGTAAGGAAACCCTGAGTGACGTTGACAATGACCGTACAACTGATAATCTTTTTTCAACTTGGACCTAGCGACTGCAAACTCAAGTAATGTTTTTGCCGAGTTCAGCATCATTTCGCTGGGTTCATCTCTTCGGAAGTCCCCAATGAATGCAACTCCTAAACTCCCTGTATTACTCCCATAAGTATGTGCTCCTATTTTGTCCCAACCACGACCTACGAAGATATGTCCATCACTTCCGATCACAAAGTTGTACATGATGTCTTCGTAAGTTTTAGGACCACAGTCTTTTTTACCAATGTCTTGAAGTTCCAACATAATATTCCTGCAGGATGCAAAGTTATTGCAGGTTCCCCCACCAGCCGTGTGGATGAAAATAACTCGTTCTACAGGGACCGTGTTGTTCGACAATTCTTTACATGGAGGGGCGGCTCCCCATTTCTCTCTTGTGACGAATCTTTTATCCAACGGGTAGTCCTCTGAAATCATTTGAACATATTTATAAATTCAATTTGTCCAATAGTTTTTATGTGATTTACCATATGTGACATACTCACAAATACCCTTACTTTCACATTTGTAGTTAAATTGAGATGGTGATACAACTGGTATTTTAACATGCATATGAATGAAGGTTTTGTATCATGGAGTGAGGTGCATGGTTATCTTTCTCACTGAACTAACAAATGTATACATTCATAGATGCAGAATATAATTTACTAAAATTGGTCACATTGCAAGTGTCTACTTACAAAAATGACCCAGGTACACTGAAATTTAAAGCGAAATGAGACTTGAGAGGATTTGGACACAGGCAGAAAGTTCTAAGAAAGTTCAGAAAGTGATAGACATAAAGAAAAAACATTTTCTTGGCACATTGATTGAAGGCAAAATTGTACCGATGGAAGCAATATGAAACAATTGGATACTGGCTCAGCTCTTAGTACAATAATCATTTTAAAAGACTGAATGTACTGAAAGGTATTTAAAACCAACATGGAACGTTTCACACATTCAGATGAACCTATCAAACCAAAGGGTTGACATTTGTACATTGCTCATACAAGATGCAAACATTTTGCAAACTTCTAAAATTTTACCTTCAACCAAAATGTGGATGCAATATTTGTAATCAAGGTCAGCCCGGACGCCACAGAACGTCGAGAGAGTGAGTGAATCTGTGAAAGCTAGTTCTTAGC
Source organism: Macrosteles quadrilineatus (assembly GCF_028750875.1). Lineage (NCBI taxonomy): Eukaryota > Metazoa > Arthropoda > Insecta > Hemiptera > Cicadellidae > Macrosteles > Macrosteles quadrilineatus. Next base: position 22,751,847 of record NW_026542598.1, read on the forward strand.
GGCCTGCTCGTGAATAAGCTGCAGCTCTGCACAGTGCATATGTCTGGCCACTCGGTAGAAGAGTATTACGATACGACCTGCACTTTCATTCATACAAAATGACAGTCGGGTACAGTTGAAGCCCAGTCGTTATGCAAAGCACATCTCATTTCAGAACAATTAATTGATTTGATTTCACGTCACCAAATTGTCATTATGAGCGAGTCCTGTAATCCAGCTACTGGGAGGTCACGAATTGTGGATATTTATAGGGATGCACTGTGGATGCGATGCTCCCTGGTGTGGATTAACGTCCGCACTAGTGAGTACTACGACTATCCGCAGTATTATCCTGATAATTAGACCAATTCGTAAATTACAAGGAAAAATGTGGTTCGGATTCCACTATAAACTGTAGGTCCCTTAGTTGCCATTAGCTGTATGGGCTATTAATTAACAGCTGTGTCTAAGGAACATGTCGGCCTTAGTCACTAACAAGACTACAAGATCGCGCCACTCATCCTACACTCATCCTTCACTCATATTTGGGTTAAAATACGCACATAGTGGCGTCCCCATCTTAAATAATTGAATTGAATTGAATTGAATTGAATTGAATCCCATTTTCAACCACACCACACAGTCTTCCTCACTCTCTTGACTCTGGCATCCGGGCTGACCTTGGATGGCCTGTTGATTTTAGTTTCAATGCTGAACTATTGGCTCTAAACCCACCCATAGTTTCAAATTAGGACTTTCTTCTTAGACCCACATTGAAACGTCTACTGAACACAGGAATAGCCACTTTTAAAAACACTTCCACTACAATACATGGTGCTTAGCCGTGTACAGCTCCATGGCTAAAAATGTCTGATTTTTTAGTTGAAATTGATTTTTGGTAATACTATTTTGTTTTATGTAACGGGAGTTATTGGTACATTTCCCATCAAAAACCACTCCCTAAGTCACCTGAATGGCGGTTCATCTTCAGACTTGCACAAACATAGTGAAAAATTTTAGACATTGCGGCCTAGGTAAGTCTTAGTTCTTCTTGGGCTTCTAAATAATAACTACACAAAGTAAATTTAAAAGATTTATTTTGATAATAAAATCAACAGACTACTTAGCACAAAGCTACATTTTGGAGATGACACGGAAGTAGTATTGAACAAGAAGAACACACATGAGCTTAGCTTAGAGTAGTTTTACATAGGCCTACAGAGTAGTCTTACATAGGACTACAATGGTAAAATATAATATATAGCCTATGTATATAACATAAGAGGAGGTTCAGGCATTATTGTGAGCAGGCAGAAAATCAGTAACTCTACCACTGTCAGCACAGAGAAGTACAATCGACTTCTTCTATACTATCCACCACCACCTGCTTCTAACGACAGTGGGGTAAAGAAAGCATGGTGGAATCACTTACCCAAGCATATTCTGATTAAAAACAATGATTAAATCAACAGTAGGAGTAGGGCGTTAGGCCCACATGGTTTCACGATTGCTCTGAGGCTAAATCAGTTTATCTGAAGAACTATTTTCAGAATTGAAATGTAACTATCTGCTTGAGAACAGGTGTAATTTGCTAACTGGTGCAAGAAGGAATAAAGCTCAAGAATACTAACAGTAATCTGAAGAACTGTCTTGAGGCATGCAACGAGTACATTAGATCTTAGAACTTAGCAAACGGTATAGTGCTAAAACATCTCAGCGCCCTTAAACTTCAAATCGTCTTGGATGTGATTATTGGAACATATATCACAGACCATGGGAAATGCGGTGGAAAGGAAAGCCTCCTCAGTGGATACAAGCAAATTGTTTAGCTTGATTACAATGTGTTTGGCAATCAGATTTAATAATTTGATCAGATTTAATTATTGCAATTCAATGTATAAACTATAAGCTCTAAAACGATCTCCCAATGTCACGCAAGACAAGACCTCATTTTAGCCTTTGATATGAAATATACTAATGTTTATACAGGTAATTTACTGGGTTAATGAAATATAATTGATTTCATCAGTTAAATAAACTGAGATAAAACTAATTCAAAATTACATATAATTTATGGTTTTTATGTCAATTAGAGCAAATTCATCCCAGTACCAAAATACTAACCAAAAAACTGTGTTTAAATTTACAAGTAAAAAACATGGTATTATAAAATCTAATGGATTAAAATACAGTTTTTATGGACATGAAAAAAATATTGTAACTTACCGCTATTTTCAGGTGGAAAGACAGGTCTGCTAGGTTCTTTTTGTATAATTAGAAATATTGTGGAGATGATTATTAAAATTATGAAAAGGAAGGATGTTCCATAGATTATTAATCCAATCCCATTAGAAATTGTCATACCTGCAAACATTTACTGATCTTAGGCCATAGAAAATTGAACAAAGTACCTCCAAACATTTACTGATCTTAGGCCATAGAAAATTTAACAAAGTATAGATTAGTTGATACCATAAAATATTTCAAGACTTTAGGAATAAAGCTAAGGATTAAATCTAGTGCTGTAAACTTTTTCCCTAGAGAAAAAAATCCCAGTCTTTAAAGAGAGTAGCTATTTTCAATGCCAGCTGATATAAAAGAAAGTAACTGTTTCCCAAGCTCTAATTTAGAGCAAGGGAAGCCGATCAGCTGATTTTCCCTTGCCCTAAACCAGTTCTTAATTAGTGTTTTTTTTTTACCATTTATCTTTATAAATTTAAAGCAGCTGTTTTTGCAGTGCAACAATACAAATGTAAACAGATATTGCATGGCCGGGCCTGACAAAACAGCTGTTACACTAATCATAATGGAGAGTCTGCGCAATGTTTGTTTACGTTTGTTATTACTGTTATTATCATGGCAATAGGGGCAGGTGCGACGTCACCACACACCAAACCCGCGGCCTTGTATTACAGGAGCAGGAGGTTATGGAAATACTAATGTAGGCATATTATTATTATTATGCTTATTAAGCTAGTTTTAATCTGATTTAGCTTGAAGTGTGTGTTTACTTAACAATAAACATAATGTTGAACTTCTAATGTTGACGTTGTTATGTTGGTTTGCTATACAGGGTGGTAATAAAGTCCGAAGACAGTTAAATAAAAAAAATAATTTAGATAGAGCTACAATACTTATGATACAAAGTTACAGAGCATACAATTTTATCTTAACACATATTCAGTGATCCAATAACTCTTCAGGGGGACGGCCCACAAGGAGTCGGAAGGAAATCTTAAATGAAAGCGTAGGTCAATATGCACATCAAATGAAAGGTCTTTTTTAGTAGAATACAATGCCGCAAATCGCACTTCAAAAGGTTGATCCTGCGCAAAATGGCAACCGTTCAAAGATTTCTTGAATCTGCCATTTTGAATCTTTGAACGAGTGCCATTTTTTACTCAGGCGTTCTTTTGAGCTTGAGTTTACGGCATTGTAATCTACTAGTGAAGACCTTTAATTTGATGTGCATATCGACCTATGCTTACGTTAACAATTTTCTTCCGATTCCTAGGGCTTGTGGCCCCTGAGGAGTAAGCGTATAACAGCAATGCAAATTAAATGAATCTTTAGACAACTGTCATTCTTGGCTCGGTTGTCCGTTTGAGTTCAAATTTGCTGCATTATATTCTGCTAGTAAACACCTTTAATTTGATGTACATGTCAACCTATGCTTCTATTTAAGATTTCCTTCTGACTCCTTGCGGGATGTCCCCATGATACGACAAAAAATTGATATTTCCAAAAAAAAAGTAGATTTTTAAGTGTGGTGTTGATGTACCAAATCTTATTGAGTTATCTGTTGTTGTTTAGAAAATATTTAACTGTCTTCGGACTTTATTACCACCCTGTACATTATTGCTTTTTTTGTAAATTGGAAAAAATAATATTTTAAATTTTTGTCTGTTATTCTGCTTGAGAGTACTTTTGCGTCACGATAAAAAATATTGGTGATATGTAATCGTGATTTTGTGGCACTTGCTCAAGTTAGTCCCGCCCTCGGTTTCGGCTTACATGTGAAACTAACTTTTACTATTATACCTCAGTGTCTTGTGTCAAAAAATTGTGGCATTTTAGTCAAGTACAATATTATATTGCCTTTGACAGAATATAAACTATCAAAATAATGTAAAAAAGACGAAATTATGTATATAGACAAGTTAAACCCCACTTGCAAGAAAGTACAAAGAAAATCACGTTATGAAATTACAATCGAAATGTAATTGAGAAGATATGGCACAGTTCAAACATAGCAAAACACAAAAACTACAGAGTTTGTACAAACAAAAGCAAAAAGAAAAATACATTTTTACAATACAAAGGACAAACACTGTAGATACAAAGCTCTTGAAAAAAATACAAAGCAAAAACAAAATATTATTTTACTTCAAAGTATGCAACTAAAAGGAAAATCTTCAAAACAATTTGACTACAAGAGTTAGCTCTGTTTTAAACAGCAGTGAATCATTGTGTAATGCAATATTATAGGGCAAGAGATACGTTCTTTGCACTTTCATTACTAGGTTAAAATTGGAGAAGACTTACATTTTTTTACCACAGAACACAGAGACTTGACATTTTCATCACTGTCCACGACTCCGTTGTTGATGGTGATGTTGTTGTTGTGTACAAACTTGGGGCCGATGTGGACCTCTGGGCAGTTGTTGAGGACGATGTTGTGGGGAACAACACTTCCGCCAACAACTTTTTGTTCTGAGCTGGAGTCAGACTTGACCACAGTCGTCCACATTACATAGCTTGAAAATGTAGAATACACTCACTAGTCACTGTTAACTGATTACTGACTGCTTTTGCTTTAACTGACGACTGGACTGAGTGTTTGCGATTATATTATCGATGTTTGCAACATCGATGTGTGATTTGACATTTCATTCGAATTAATCATTCGCATTACTTGATACCTGAACCTAGTGATCTCCCACTGGTATCGCAGCTGCGCCGAGCAGAGGTCCTCAAAGTGGTTTGAAATTTTGTTTACATGCCGTAATTTACATGCCTCACTATTCCTAATTTTTGTACCTAACAAGTACCTATTGTTTTAGGTTAGAAAATAGGGTAATTTTCTGCTATAGAGAGTACACCATGTTATGTTAGGATATTTGTACACTAAACTATACATTTAGTTTCACTTAAAATCTTTCCTAACCTAACCTAAAGTAACCTTGTGTGGTTGGTACTGTACCTATAACAGAAAAGTACCGAAATTAGATTAAGTATTTGGAGCCCACCAAAGAATTCTTGTTCTTGTTCAATTGACAAGGCAACAAAAAATTACAGGAATGGCATTTAACATTGCCATACGAGAACACACTTTTCCGTTGTCTTATGTACATGTTTCAACCAAAAACTAGACAAGTACGTTCATTTAAATATTTTAAATCAGTTGTGTAATCATAGTATTTCAAAATATAAGTAACTGCAAAAGGTAATGTTTAGTTGACCAGAGTTGGCGTGTCAGTGAACACTGAGCAGCAAATGAATAGTGAATGAAAAAACAATATCGTATCGCCATGACGATATTGAAACTCCATTGAATCGGTGTATCGGATCACAGTATCGGATAGTCTTATCGATATTCTCTGATACAGTGTTGTGATGCAGGCGAGAATCAAGGCCGCGATAACGATAGTTGGAGGGGATTGCGGGAAATCCCAACAACGGATCAATTAGTAGTCTACAGATATTGCTGCGATTTTATACATTGAAGTGTGCTGCCATGAACCATGAGCTGTAGGATTGCAGCCTAGAGGTGGCTGTAAATTAGTTCCCACTGATATTTTAGACATATTCATCAAAGAATAATGCAAACGAAATCACTCAGAGAGACAGTTTTAATGTCAAGATTGTCCACCTTTACCTGATAAAGTAGTTTAAAACATAAATACAGTAAAACTTAATTGTTTTAAAATAATAAATTGCTGCTTTGAATAAAGAAGTGACCATGTGTATGTATATATTATTCTGTTCTGGTTAAAAGACCGCAGGTAGATCCTAATTGATTTGTTGATATTGTATTACAAATGTATACGAAGTTATTTAAAATGTATCTTGAATTAATATCCATCCAAATAAACCGGATAAAGTATTAGCTATTTGAAACAATGTAGAGATTTGGAAATTTGTTAAAATGTAATTTTTTATGAGTAAAACAGGGGATCAAAATTGGATTGATTTAAGTGCATTCTTATCAATAACTTACTATAAAATAATAAAATGTCTTAAAAGATATTTCTACAAGTTTCAAATACATATGATTACGAGGGTAGGCTACTTGGTAACATACTACAGTACACTTTCTCTTATCCGGACTCCTCGGGACCGAGGCCAGTCCGGATAGCGGGTTTTCTGGTTAAACCGACGTCCCCAAAAACTCGTTAAAACGGGCTGTTTAAAACACCAATAAAATGTCCTTTTCCTACAGTTACCCGACAAAGTGGGCTTCCTTGCACTGATACACAACACACAACAGCAAGCTGGTACTGACAGCAAACTGCTAATTGCTGTATTTACTTACTTTGCTGCACAATTTTTACTTTATCGCACTGTTTTTATTCTGTCGCAAACCAGTATTCCAACCAAACAACACAAAACAGCGTGCTTTTATTATGCACATAATCCGTGTACGCTTGGAAAAAGGTTAGCAACACTTAAAGATACTACGACTACGATCAGCTGGTGCAGCGTTTCCCATTTCGTTAATTGTTTGGATTTAACCTAACCTAAAAACGTGTTGTTCAGTGTTTGAAAGACTAATTATTTTTAATGCTTTATAGTATTTGTAGGAAAAATATAATGTGTAATGCGAGTGTAAACTGCCTTGGCCCAATAGTTACACAAATGACTGTTATATAGTCTTACACTAAAAGAAATATCTAGAACTGAAGTGAGACAAAGCAAGGTACTCTTGACCTTAAAACAGGAAAATTTGGTATATGTAGGCTATAATTTCTCACTATCAAAGTGTGGATGTATAAATAAATATACAATATTTTTTATATTTTTATTCTTAATAATATATTCTTCTTACCAATTATTTAAATAGATTCACATAATTATATTTACACTCATTATCTACAGCTATGCTCTGATTGAATCGTTAAAGTCATGGCCCAATGTATAAAGAAGAAACAGTTCACAATTTTGAGAATTACAAATTCTTCGGGATATAATTTAATTATGAAGTTTCTAAAGAAATACTATACCAGATGGCTCAGCACAATTCTTCACTTTCGTATTGTTCCAGTGCGGCCAATACTGGATGTGTTTCATTACATTCTTTCCAGGACTGTAAGGAAACCCTGATTGACGTTGGCAATGACCGTACAACTGATAATCTTTTTTCAACTTGGACCTAGCGACTGCAAACTCAAGTAATGTTTTTGCTGAGTTCAGCATCATTTCGCTGGGTTCATCTCTTCGGAAGTCCCCAATGAATGCAACTCCTAAACTACCTGTATTACTCCCATAAGTATGTGCTCCTATTTTGTCCCAACCACGACCTACGAAAATATGTCCATCACTTACGATCACAAAGTTGTACACAATGTCTTCTAAAGTGTCAGGACCACAGTTTTTTTTAGCGATGTCTTGAAGTTCCAACATAATATTCCTGCAGGATGAAAAGTTATTGCAGGTTCCCCCACCAGCCGCGTGGATGAAGATAACTCGTTCTAGAGGGACCGTGTTGTTCGACAATTCTACACATGGAGGGGCGGCTCCCCATGTCTCTCTTGTGACGACCAATGGGTAGTCCTCTGAAATCATTTGAACATAAGTAGATTTTGACAGTATTTATAAGTACAGTTGAACTAGAAGCAGCTTTTTAGCTAGAAGCAGTTAAGTTTAGCAGGTGGACTATCTTTGGCGATGAACTTCTTCGTCTGTTGTGTGATCGTGTGTTCATACGCGTCAAATTTTGAGGTTAAATAAAAAAAAACATACAGACTCATCACAAACAACAAGACTTATTTACATTATTATGGATGTAATATGTTTGACATTGTGATATTTTGTGGTTTTTAGGTGTTTTAATTGTTCTATTAGCGGCCGTATTGTATCATTGACAAAGATTGTATCTACTAAGGAATTTTAATTTTTGAATTTATTTATTTATTTATTGTGATAAGCTGTATGTATTTATAAAACATGAGTATTTACTGCATTTTATGATTTTATTAACCAACCTTGACTCTTGTTTTTAGGTCTTTCACGTGCCCTGTTTGTTACCGGACCTGGTGAACTTATCTGATTCCTTAGGTGAATTATTTTCAATACGATTAGCTGTTAATTATAATTTAAATGGGTCATATGTTGGCCTATAAATGCCTCTCTCGTTCTCCTTATCTCGAGATTTTTAATTATGACAAGTGTTACTTCAAACCCCCTAGGGCTAGGGCTACAATATATACGTTAAGAGTTTTTCAAACGAAACATATCTCATTATTATATCCCAACCTATTTCTCTATTTTCAGTAAATATTCTCTTATGGTAAAGCGATTTCATAAAAGTAGAGTAATTTTATAAAGTAAGTTATATTTTTCAATGCACAGTATCTATTGTCACAAATACATTATAGTTTGTTTGTTTAGCATTTGATTTAACCTTAAAAATCTGACAAGTTTGAAAACATGATATTGCTTATTGCAGTTATGGGAGAGGACAGGGAGTGGAGTAATGTATCTGCAATAATAAACTACTGCTTTCAGAGTAAACTAATGATTTTCCCCGAGCAAAGCTCAGTCCCCAGGTACTAATATTAGCAAGATAAGATAACATACTTAAATCACATCACAGACCATGGAAAATGGAGGAATGGAAAGTCCCCTCAGTGGATACAAGCAAATTTTTTAGCTTCATAATAACTGGGTGTAATGTGTTTTGCGTACAATGTAACATGGATTACAATTTTTTTGGCAATCAGATTATTTAATTATTACAATTCAATGTATAAACTATCTCTAAAACGTCAAACATCATCTCCCAATGTCAAGCAAGAAAAGAATTTACTGGGCTAATAAAATATTATTATTGATTTCTTCCGTTCAATAAACTGAGATAAAACTTCATCTAAATTACATTTACTTCATGGTTTTTATGTTAATTTAATATGTAGAGTGTATTCATCCCGGCACCAAAATACTAACCAAAATGGTGTTTAAATTAACGAGTAAAAACATGGTATTATCAAATATAATGGATTAAAATACGGTTGTTTATGTACATCAAAACAAATATTATAACTTACCAATATTTTCAGGTGGATAGTCAGGTTCTTTTGGCTTCATTAGAAATATTGTGGAGATGATTATTAAAATTATGAATAGGATGGATGTTCCACAGAATATAAATCTAATCCCTTTAGAAATTGTCATACCTGCAAACCTTTTCTGATCTTAGGTCATAGAAAATTTAACATTGTACAGTACAGCTTAGATGATAATATAAAATATTTCAAGATTTTAGGAATAAAGCTAAGGAGCAAAACCAGTGATGAAAACTTTCATCCCTGGAAAAAAAATTCCTACTCTTTACAGAGAGTTACCTTTTCTAATGACAGCTGATATAAAAGAAAGTAACTGTTTCCCAAGTAGTTTAAAGCAAGGGAAACCGATCAGCCGATTTTTCTTTGCTCTCAATCAGTTCTTAATTTTTCCACGTAGCGCACTAGTGTTTCTTTACCATTTATCTTTATAATTTAAAGCAGCTGCTTTTGCAGTTCAACAATACAAATGTTAACAACTGATAAAGTAAACTGATAGAGTATATGTAATTGCCTGGCCTGCTGAAACAGCTGTTGCACCAATTCATAATGGAGTGTATGTGCAATGTTTACTGTTATTATTAACATGGCAGTAGGCAAGGCCACACTATATAAACAGGCCGTAATGCTCCTCAGGCATGACGTCATCATAGGCGACGGCAATGATGTAATTCAATTATTCCAGTTATATTTTTGTTTTCCAAGAAAAGATTAAAACAAGCAGCTCATCACAAACGGCAAACAAAAACTACAAGAGTTAGCTCACTATGTTTTGAACAGTAGTGAATCATTGTAATATCAAAGGATAAACAATTCGTCCTTTGCACTTTTACTACTAGATTAAAATATAAAAAACTTACATTTTTTTACCACAGAACACGGAGAATTAACATTTTTATCACTGTCCACGACTCCGTTGTTGATGGTTATGTTGTTGTTGTGGTTGTGTACAAACTTGGGGCCGATGTGGACCTCTGGACAGTTGTTGAGGACGATGTTGTGAACAACAGTTCCGTCAACAACTCTGTGTTCTGAGCTGGAGTCAGACTTGACCACAGTCGTCCACATTACATAGCTTGGAGATGTAGAAGACACCCACTAGTCACTGTTATACCGATTACTTATTTCTGCTAGCTGCTAGCTATACCAACAATTCTACTCCAACTGACGAACTGACTGAACTCAATACTCAATTCTAATTGAGTTTTTTGCGATTAACTAATCGATATATACTATGTATCGTATAGTCTTATCGATATTCTCTGATGCAGTGTTATGATGCAGGTTGCGATAACGCAGGTAATCAAATTGTTGATATTGTATTACAAATGTATACGAAGTTATTAAAAATGTAGATTAAATTTATACCCATCCATATAAACCGTATAAAGTATTAGTGGTTTGAAACAATGTGAGACATTTGAACATTTGTTAAATTGTAAGTATATTTACGAATAAAATAGGGGAGACTCAAAACTAGATTGATTACAAGCGCATGCTAACTGACTATAAAAATGACTTTGAAGGTTTCAAATACATATATAACTAGCTGTTGTACCCGTGCTTTGCAACGGGAAGAGGACACAAAATGCAAAAAAGTTAATAGTACTGCACCCTGTTGGTAAACCTTATAACTTTTTAATGCTATTTAATATCATAGAACCATTTTGTGTAGTTGAAACAGCTGACAAAATTATTTTATTCCTTTTAAATATGATTACTCATAAGGTTAACATGGGAAACTAAAGGGCCACTGGGGTGGAGCCCGAAAGGACTTTTGAGATAAGAATGCGTCCATATGTTAATCGGGAATGTGAACTATCATCACACCAAATTTCAGCCCGATCCGACCAGTATTTTTCGCGTTTACTTGTCACAAACATACATCCATACATCCAAACTTTCTCATCCTTATATATAACTAGCTGTAACCCGCGGGCTTTGCCCCGTTTAGCTTCTTAATTTTCAAGATTATCTCGTTCGCATGGCTCAATCACGTCCTGGTTGAAGTTTGTTCGCTACGCTCACTCACCTTTAGGTTGGAGCTCGTTCGCTACGCTCACTCACCTTTAGGTTGGAGCTCGTTCGCTGCGCTCACTTGCCTTCAGGTTAGCTCGTTCGCTACGCTAACTCGCCTCCAGGTTGAAGTTCGTTCGCTACGCTCACTCACCTTTTGGTTGCAAATTAGCTGTTGTCATAAATGTAAAAGAAATAATAGTGTTGCACCCTGTTGGTAATCCTTGTAACTTTAATGCTATTGAACATCATAGAACAGAACCAACTTGTTTAATTGAAACAGCTGTTAAGATTCAATAATTCCATTTCTCATAAGGTTAACATGGTAAACTCCAGAGCCACTGGGGCGGAGCCCGAAAGGATTTTTGAAATAAGAATATGCCTATATGTTAATCGGGAATGTGAGCTATCATCATGCCAAATTTCAGCCCAATCCGACCAGTATTTTTCGCGTTCACTTGTCACAAACATACATCCATACATCCATACATCCAAACTTTCTCATTTATAATATTAGTAGGATTCTGTAAGACAACATTTTTACCAGAAAATTGTGGACGCCTGGTAAGTCGCAGAAAGGTAAAGAGGTCTTAAATTAAAGGTTTGACTCCAGGGACTCGGGAAAAATAGCAGGTGTTACTCAACGTGTAATGAACAAAATTTAAATTTAGAAAAACTACAAAAGTTACAAAGTGTAACAACAGCAAAAGAAAACTTCGAAAAGGCAAAAAACAAAAATAGTAAGTTAAATTAATTTACAACGTTAAATTTACAAGAAAAGAAAATCAATTGAAAATTTAAAAGAATTAGTTACTGACAAATTACATGACTTGTTTGTTTTACAAAAATTTAGTTATGTATTTTATTCTTTTTACATACTGTTCATTGTCCCAGAAGCACACGCACCGATACACGCACTCCGAAACTCCTGATCTTCTTGGTCTCGTGGCCCGTGGTGATCTCCCCGATTGTCCTCTCCAGGTCCTCCAGCTCCGAGACTCCTGACCCCTCCATCTTCTTCATTAGCCCTTCTCATTGGCTGATTTCTGATAGGGTGTGTGGCTTATAGGTTAATGATGTTTCTTGGAAGACAGCCCTACCGGTCATCGCCTAGCTCACATCATTTGGGAAAGGAATTTGTAAATCGATGCTCATGCTACTGTTCAACTCTGTTCACACCAACTGGTCGACTAAGTGTAATGTGAACAGAGTGTCTGCATAGATGAGCACCGTGGGTACGGGGTTAATCCCCTTTCTTACAATATATATATATATATATATATAAAGTTGAACGGATGGTGTTTTTAGCCTCTAGGGACCTCAAAATGAAAAATTAAATCAGTCTTGGGTCCAGGTCTTACCATTAGTACTACGGTAATAGCTTATTCCCTATATGGGAAATTCGCTTAAACTGTTATAAAATAACAAAACCCAACCAAACTTGCTGTATGATTTCATGAATCGGTTTCATAAGAGAAAAGGCATATGGGGAAGTCAGGCCGGGCTTTATGAGGATTCGTGACTACATTTAGTCCTTTGAAGGTAGGGTAGATTAAGTAAGTTAATGTGTAGGTTATAGGCGATCGGTGTTTTTATTAATGTTACACCCGTATTGCTTTTTTATCTTTTGGAATCTATCTATCTATATATTAATAGGCAAGCATGTTTCTTTAAAACCTTTTTTCTCAGCTTGTGTGCATCGTAGGGAAAATCTACGCATACCGTTGGAAAGCTATTTTCCTGTAGGTGTGCAGAATCCCTTTATAAATTTAAATAGGCTCAAAGATAAGCACAAAAAATAAGTTTAAAAGTTGTAAAAAATTAACATGGATCTTATGCGTTGCTATGCTGGTTACGAAATAACAACGAAATATAAACAGAAAATCAAAACAAATGGAGGAAACTCCAATCACATGTTTTATTTACAGTGTGGGGTGAAAATAGTTAAGTGAGTACATTACATATTTTTGGTCGAGTTTCGACCACTGGACGACCTCTCGTCTATATATTAATAGGCAAGCATGTTTCTTTAAAACCTTTTTTCTCAGCTCGTGTGTATCGTACGGAAAATCTACGCATACCGTTAGAAAGCTATTTTCCTGTAGGTGTGCAGGATCCCTTTATAAACTAAAATAGACACAAAAATAAGCACAAAAAATGAATTTGAAATTTAAAAAAATTAACATGGGTTTTATGGGTTGCTATGGTGATGACGAAATAACAACAAAATATAAACAGAAAATCAAAACAAATGGAAGACATTCCAATCACATGTTTTATTTAACAGTGTGGGGTGAAAATATAGAAGTTTGCACAAAACATACTTTTGGTCGATTTTTCGACCACGGGGCGTGCTCTCGTACTTATTTAATACGCAAGCAAGATTTTTGTGACAATTACTCCTCCGAAACTACTGAACCGATTGACATGTTTTTGGTGTCATTGGAAAGAGCGTAACGTGAAGTTGTGCAGGAAACTTTCTTTTTTAGGAAATAATTGAGTGAGGCCTGGGGGCCGCCCTTTAAAGTTTCGTATTTCTCCATAAGATTAACATGGAAAACAAATATTGTTATGAAACTCCAGCTGTTGTCAGAAATGCTGTTCTGCTATTTAATTTAATTTGTTTACAAGGAAAGTTGTTTCTCGGTTCCATGTGATCAATGAATTATAGTTTTGCATATATTTTAAATGATATACACTATATAAAATAATAGTACTGTAATACAGTACATTAAGAGATCTTAATTTAAATAATCACTAAGCAGAATTTAACCTTTGCCTATATGTTTCCTGGTAAGTGTGTTGTAACTGTTTCTCATTGTATATTATAGTATCTTAAAGTAAAACCGAATTATTCTTTTCTGTATTTTCACCCCGTAGCGAAGCACGGGCAGGGCAACTAGTAGTTGATTAAATGGCGAGATAATTGAAGGAACGAAACTGCCACAATTGCTCACATTCGCCCTGCTCCAATGGGGCCAAGACTGGATGTGTTTCAGTATATTGAATCCTGGACTATAAGAAAAACCCACTCGCCGCTGGCAATGTCCTAACAGTAAATCTTCCCTTAACTTGGCCTTTGCCACTCCAAAATTGAGTAATGTTTCTGCCGAGTAATCATCAACTTGCTAGGTTCGTCTCTCCTGAAGTCTCGTATAAAAGCAACTCCTATACTCCCTATGTTGCTTCCCCGAGTGTTGCTTCCGATTTTGTCCCATCCTCGGCCGACGATGTGACTGTCACTTCCGATCACAAAGCTGGAAAGCTGTAAACAATATCTGCAAGATTTTTCTTGCTGACATCGCATTACTTTATGTGTGATTGTTGTGTGACACTACGAGTTTGAAGGAATAAAAATTGTTACATGCTTGCTGGGTGGATGAACATGTCGCTTGTTGTTGTTGTGTGATGAGAAGGATTGTGTTAACAGCTGTTCACAGGGAGGTGCGGCTACCCATGCTTCTCTCGTGACAAACCTCTTGTCCACCTCTAGTAAAATATTAATAGCTTGTTATAAAATAAATGAATTTGCCAAGTGTTATCAAAATATATCCATAAACAAGCAAACTTCAACATTTTACAATATTCTCCGTAAGAAAAACATGGAAATTTTAAGTTTACATTTTTTTAAATTTTCTCCGTTACCAAAAATTATTCAAAACACTTTGATATACTAAATTATTTGTTTTTTAAGATCTTTAAATAGGTCTAGAGAGAAATTGTTAAATTTGTGTTTTGAGGGTAAAAAAAAAATAGAAAACCCAATTTTTACCCCATAAAACTCCCCGTAAATCCCAGTTCCCATGGTCCGATCATGCTGGTTCGCGAACTCATTCAAGTTTATCCCGCCTTGCACCTTTGAACTAAATTTAATCAAAATCGGATACATCTTTTTGTTTACGGACACATAACATATATAAAATTTCAACTAATAGTGGTTTAGGCCTCTGGGGACATCAAAATTAAAAAGTAAATCGGTTCCGGGTCTAGGTCTTACTGTGCCAGCTACGGTAATAGCTACTTCCCTATAGGGAAATTCGCTAAAACAGACCGAAAGAACAATTATTTTAAGTTCATAACTACCTATCTACACTAAGATGTTTAAAATAGCTGTTTCTACATTCATACAAATTTAGGTTGTTTGTTAGTATTAGTGGAATGTATTGAAACTAGGTGATTTACCATTAGGCCACTTTGTATACTGTAAAGTGTCTTTACATATTTCACATTTAGGATTTTAGCAGGTAAAAATAAAATAGAAAATGCACATGTACACTTTAATTACAAAAATTATAACGAAAGAACACGTATACATTGAAGTATACCTATATTTATTTTAAATATTTATAAAAATGACATAATAGTTTTTTGAACACTAGAATTTCAATTAATTCTAAGTATATCTTAAAGTTAATACCAAACTTCTTTTTAAAAGTCTAGATAAATTTAATTTCAATAACTTAAAAACTCAAACAGTCTTTTCTGCCTTCTAAAGCATGGGTACCCATTATCATTTAGACTAGATTCAACATTTATTACAAAGTCAATGAACCAAGGAAATGGCAAAGGGTCACTTCCAAAACATTATTGAAATGAATGAATAATAAGTTTGAAAAACTTAAGCCATAGTTATTTGAGATTAAAAATGGCTTGAGTGGGGAAGACATATAGGACACTGTATGAGCAAACTAAAAAACTGCAATATATACACGCATATACATCATGTATACACAAAATGGATGCCTAGGGTAAAATGCTACATAGTGATTAATGCAGGTAGTGGAAATATGATATTTAAAAATATTGATATGACAGAGAGAGATTGAGCGAAGTGTTAAACAAATTATACAAGTGGAAGTCTATGCTGTATAGAAATACTGAAAGGAAGGTGAAGTGTATAGTTGAGATGTAGTTTAAAGGAAAGAATTATGTAAAGTGTGTACACCGGACAAAATGCATAATATCAAAGGCTAAGTGGCGACATAATGAGGTAAACAATAAGTAACTAGGAGACAAAACAACTCATTTTGTCAGAATCTGTTTGAAACCTACCTTTTAAATAGGTAGTTTAAGATAGCTATTTCGTTTGATTTATTTTTCAAAAAGGGAATATGACATTTAGGGGAGATTTTGAAGCGGCCAACAGAATTTGACCACACGTTCATTCTCAATTACATCTTTGGATTTATTCCACAACTACCCAAATACACATGTACATTTTTCACCCCTCGGTACACTTGACAGGTAGTGAAGTGTTGAAATGGGGCCATGACATCATAACATTCACCAATGATAGACCTGGCGCTGCCGTCACCTTCAACTGACACTGGGCCACCAGGGAATAGTCAGAAGATATTTTACCACTCTCTACACCTATTTTCAACAACTTCGTGAATGAGTCTATTTGTAGATCGTTGGGAACAACGTTGATATACGTTCCTAGGAAGGCGATGCCAATACTCCCTTTGTTGAACCCCTTAGTGTGAGCTCCTTCGAAGTTGAACCCTCTGCCCCAGTAGACCGAGCCGTCGCCGCCGATGAGGAAACTGTAGGAGATTTCGGACCATCCTCTGGACACCTGTTGAAACTGTTGGACTGCCCGAACGATTTCTATACACTCAGGCTGGGAAGTACAGTTGGCTGTGGCAGTGTGACAGACGACCACTGTATTCGCTGGGAGAGAGTTCTTGTCCAAAGGTGCTCTAGGTGGCGCCGCTAGCCACATGGACCTGGTGACGATGGGAGGACCTCCCGGATAGGATGCGACTGGAACAGAATAGTTTGGTTATAGGTTGACAATGTTAATTCAAGTTATTGCGGCTGACTAGCAGTAGCTGTTTCACAATTTCAGTAGCTAGGACAAGATGTGACGTGTACCTTGTTAACTGTTATTCTTGCGTGAATAACTTCAAGAAATAAACATGGGCATAGGCTCTGAAGATAGAAATGACTGTGGCTGGTTGAAAAGTCAAAAACTATTAGGAGTCAGAACTGTGGCGGATAGTTTGAGACGAAAATAGAAATTGAGCTATTAAATGTGAATGTTAGATGATATTAAACAGACCAGTATGGATTTGGTGTGGTGTAATTTTGCAGCTCATATGTTATAGTGCTTGTATAAGAAGGTAAAAGTGCGATCCTGTGAAAAGTTTTTTGATGGTGCGAAACGTAGCAAACTGTCCTAAATCTTGGGCGTTTGGCAAATAATCAAGGCTAGAGATACAAAACTGGTCTTAGTCAGTAGGTCTCATGTGTTGGATTTATTTTGCATTTGGTTTTGAGTTTCAAACCTATTAAAGCAATAAGTGAAATCAACTTAAAAAAAGTTTTTCATTTTCTGGGACGGAATCTATTCTAGTGGTGTAGAAGTAGAATTTTGATGGAAGTCTTAGTTAAGAAACAAACTACAACTTGACATATGCATTTTTAAAATCCACATAACTTTCATTATTTATGTTTACACAGAAGAAAACCTTTGGCGATTAGAGAAACCAACACCTCCAAAATCATACAATCAACCCCAAACTATCCCAAACCACAGTTTTTTTACGATACCGAGATGCCAATTTTAGAGAGGTTTTTGTTACAAACCTTTGAAACCTTTTGTATAGGTGATAAGTAATGAGGCATTTTGTTCATCCAAGCAATGTTTGAAGAAAAATATGAAACACTTTACATAATTGTTTGCTAAAGAGATTTTTCACCCATTAATGCGCAGCGCTCAGCATGTATAAGTAGTCGCCACAGTCGCCATTTTGTTTCACTAATAGTGGTCATTTACTTAACCTAAAATACTGTATACGTTTACATTTGTTTTCCTTGTTATAAAATCAACTAAATTGGTTTAGTTTTGACATTATTGATAAATAGAAGGTTTAACTTCCTAATCACAGTTTGCAATATAACGAAATCTTAAGCGTGTTAAAATGTGTGTCTAAGGCTCTGAACTCGAGTGGTACTTAAACGAGATATTGTAGCACTTGAAAATCTCAGTAACCGAATGTTTTACATCAATGGAATAAAATACTAAAATGTTTGCTTTTTAATGTCAACACGACGGTTGTAGTATTAAAGGGACGGTTACAAAAAATATCTACATAAACCTCGTTTGGATAAATTAATTTGCTAGTTCCGAACTCATGAAAGTTGATCCAGCTACACATTCATGCCACACTCCTTTAAAATCATACGTATCACAGCGCTCACGAGCATATATTTACGCATGTACAACTTTTTAACTGTTTTTGTTCCCTTGCGCCATCTAGAGTAAATTTCACCCCGGCCCCGGGTGTGTCATGACACCTATGTTATAATGGCCTCTTCCTCATGGGATTAGATAACACGCAAAATATCTCATAGAGCTTTCTATGAATATGAATAAGCTATAGTATAAAAATATAGATAAATCTCTAAGCTTATAGTATATGAATTAAATATTGCAGCTTGTACAGTAGAAGCTCTATATTAGCTTATCAGCCCAACAATGACTAATCTTATGTTAACGAGGTTTGTACACGAGTCATAGTTTGTTGACATCACAACAAACCATATTATTGTGTTGGTAGTTTCGTCACCTGTTTACCTCATTGATGTACAATAACTCCTGTAACTGTAAAGTATTATACATCGATAGTTTACCTTTGACGCTTCGTACTCTTTTACTTTTTGCTGTTTGAAAAATTTGCTTTTCTTCAAAATGTATGGGTTTACGGCACAGAACTACTTGTTTCAAACGTTTCTAATTGTATTAGAGTAATGCTATTTTCAATGATGTGGGCTATGATTCAGTTGGTAGTGTGGGCTTCTTATTTAGGTACATAGATGTCTGGTGAGTAGTTTGATTGTAGCAAAATAAAATAATGCAATGAATAATTCTTAAAGATTTACATTGTCTTTGTTATTATTTTATTTATTTCAATACTTGCGCGTGTTTAACGACATTTTATACGTTTTTGTAAGAGTCCAAACTTTTATCATAATGTATAGCAACGTTTAATCTTTTTAGATGGATTTTGGTACCCCCAAAACAAATGAAATTTAGATCCAAAATTTACCCTTTTGTTGAAACCAGCAATCGTCACATTCGAAGATGATCACTACAATCCTTCGCTCCCATCTTCTTCTGTATTGTTGTTAAAATCACAATCAGGTAACTACTTTATCGATCATAGGAATAAAAGCGTAAACACTTGGTGAGTGGGTTGCTCGGTCGGTAGCATCACGGACTTCGGGCCCAAGGCAGCGACGTCGTGGTTTTCCCTTTTATCAGTTAAGTTCACCCTTTGTTTTGCTGGATATGCTCCAGGGACAGGCTTCTGTGGCTCATGTGGACGAGCAAATTCATCGCAAATGAGGTCTCCAACCTATTAAGAAAACCCCTTAATTGACACTATAGAAGCACATGGAGTTCCTCACCTCAACCTACTCAGCGTGTGCACGGATACGGACCCGAGCTTTCATATTGCGGCCATTTCTCGACGTCCCTGAGAAGTTCCAGCCCGACGGTTACTCCAGGCACAAGTTGACACCGAGCCAAGAGGGCGTAGTCCTTAGCTATCAATCCCGACCTGATCCCAGCGTCCACGAATTGTTGAAACACCTCTGTCATCTCCTTGGACGGACCATTCTCGGAAAAATCCCCGATGAGCTCCACTTCCACAGTTTGGTTGTTGTCTTTCGTGCTGTTTCCTTGAGTGGCAAACCCTCTGCCCCAGTACAGTTTGCCGTCTCCGCCGATGAGGAAGTTGACGTGGATGTCAGGTTGGCGTAGTTGTTCCACGTCGACCATCTGTATTGTTCTGACCGTCTCTGTGCACTGCGGCGTTGTTCTGCAGGGGTCGGTGTTGGTGGCGCTCACCACTACCCTCTTGATGGGCAAGGGGTTGGGGACGCCCCACTTGCTGGGTTGTGCCACCCATTCTGTCCGTCCTGCCACGGTTGGAGCTCCTCTCACTGCCGCAACTGCAATCGAGAAAACCCTTGTGAGTTGTTGGTGGAATTGACAAATCGAAAGCTTCTCTTTGGGTGCAATGGGGTAAAATTGCTGGGAAGCCAACGGGATGTATTTGCTCACTTGGTTACCGGAGAGACCAATTGGTTCAATCCTGAGACATTTTTAGATTTCTGTTGGTTAGAAACTGGATTCAGCTCTGTATTTTAGTTTTTTTTTTCAGTAAATGCTTCTGACTACAGAGCACATCTCTAGTAAAAACTACAGATCGTATGACTCCATTCTGCAACCATCCTTCACCCATATTTAGGTGAACACATCGGCGTGACGCAGCCTTATCTATGGTGGAATACCATTTGTAATTATCGAACCTTATATTCTCGAATTATATAAAGTAAGATTGTAATCCATTTTTTTTATCTGGGTAGTTCTGAAACAGAAGACTTCCGGTTCGGTCCTGTGAGAAGTCGGTATTTGTAACTATTGTATTTACCGATTTCTAAGATATGATGAGATAAAAGGACCAAAAGGGACCATTATATCCTAATAATCTCAGGGAATAAATAATAATTTTTTTAAACCTTAATAATCCCATTCGTCAATAATATAAACTGAGCTTTGAGCTTTTAAAACACTATTTTATTAGAAAATTTACAGTAAATTAAAAATGACTACAAATAAGTCAATATACAGTATAGTACAGACTTTATAATTGAAATTGGAACACCCATAAATTTTACATATACGTATATCCCGTTTTACCTACTATTTCCGAGCTATCATTTTAAATTGTAGATAGGCTATTAATATTTTATGTATTTATTTTACTATATTATTTTCGTATAAATAAATCCTACTGCCAATAACTGTTATCCCAAAAATGATTTAACTAATTAAAATCGTAATAGTAGTTTTCACACGTAAAATTAGATCTATTATGAAAACTAAAATCATGGTAGATATTGAAATATTGAACCATTTTGTCAATAAATGAGACTCAAAATTTTGAATAGTTTGTTCAAATAGACTAAACAGTTAAACCGTATTTGACTAACAATTCCATAATTTAATATGATTAATATTCATGTTTTAATTCAATGTTCTTGTCATACAGTTATAATGCTTTGATTCTCCATACATACTTGACTAACTGTACCGGTTCTTCAAGCTAACAGAAACCAGTATTCAGTATTGCTAAACACAGTTTGACCGACTAAATTGAACAGGTGCGGCTGTTGACACAGCAATGTGAAATCTTCAGTATTTTTATCATTTCTACGTCCATTTCAGCTTAAAAACTACGAAGCATTATTTTTCTGACAAATTTGATGGGGATGTAGATTTATCGGCATGCAACTGGGTAAATTTGTAGTTACAAATACAACTTAAATTCCTGATCTGGGCTCAAAAACTTAACAGTACATACTACTTTTAAAAATCCAAACCCACACAAAATGAAATAAGTTCTGTAATAAACGTTGGTCAAAAACTAAGTATGTCTCCAATGGACACAGTTGTATGTAAGTACACATAATATGAATTTATCTTATATTAAAGAGCCCGTTTTTGTCAATTTTCAATTTGGCAAAGTGTTTAGATTTTAAAAAATGTATTCAAAATCGTTCATAACTAAATTTTGCATTTTTTTGGGTTAGCCCGTTTTTCCCTTGGACTCTTCGTATAATAGTTCAGATACCGATAGGTATACTGTACGACTTAGAAATCTCAAGCCCCATGCATGGGGACCATCTTTGTTAATTATCCTACAAGTAACATTACCCTGCTATACTCTTCAATTGGCACAAGGATATATGGTAAACTAGCTGTAACCCGCGGGCTTTGCCCCGTTTAACTTCTTAATTTTCAAGATTATCTCGTTCGCATGGCTCAATCACGTCCTGGTTGAAGTTTGTTCGCTACGCTCACTCACCTTTAGGTTGGAGCTCGTTCGCTACGCTCACTCCCCTTTAGGTTGGAGCTCGTTCGCTACGCTCACTCCCCTTTAGGTTGGAGCTCGTTCGCTGCGCTCACTTGCCTTCAGGTAAGCTCGTTCGCTACGCTAACTCGCCTCCAGGTTGAAGTTCGTTCGCTACGCTCACTCACCTTTTGGTTGCAAATTAGCTGTTGTCATAAATGTAAAAGAAATAATAGTGCTGCACCCTGTTGGTAATCATTGTAACTTTAATGCTATTGAACATCATAGAACAGAACCAACTTGTTTAATTGAAACAGCTGTTAAGATTCAATAATTCCATTTCTCATAAGGTTAACATGGGAAACTCCAGAGCCACTGGGGCGGAGCCCGAAAGGATTTTTGAAATAAGAATATGCCTATATGTTAATCGGGAATGTGAGCTATCATCATGCCAAATTTCAGCCCAATCCGACCAGTATTTTTCGCGTGCACTTGTCACAAACATACATCCATACATCCATACATCCATACATCCAAACTTTCTCATTTATAATATTAGTAGGATAGCTGTAACCCGCGGGCTTTGCCCCGTTTAACTTCTTAATTTTCAAGATTATCTCGTTCGCATGGCTCAATCACGTCCTGGTTGAAGTTTGTTCGCTACGCTCACTCACCTTTAGGTTGGAGCTCGTTCGCTACGCTCACTCCCCTTTAGGTTGGAGCTCGTTCGCTACGCTCACTCCCCTTTAGGTTGGAGCTCGTTCGCTGCGCTCACTTGCCTTCAGGTAAGCTCGTTCGCTACGCTAACTCGCCTCCAGGTTGAAGTTCGTTCGCTACGCTCACTCACCTTTTGGTTGCAAATTAGCTGTTGTCATAAATGTAAAAGAAATAATAGTGCTGCACCCTGTTGGTAATCATTGTAACTTTAATGCTATTGAACATCATAGAACAGAACCAACTTGTTTAATTGAAACAGCTGTTAAGATTCAATAATTCCATTTCTCATAAGGTTAACATGGGAAACTCCAGAGCCACTGGGGCGGAGCCCGAAAGGATTTTTGAAATAAGAATATGCCTATATGTTAATCGGGAATGTGAGCTATCATCATGCCAAATTTCAGCCCAATCCGACCAGTATTTTTCGCGTGCACTTGTCACAAACATACATCCATACATCCATGCATCCAAACTTTCTCATTTATAATATTAGTAGGATATATAGTTTTTGAGTCTAATTGGTAGATAAGTTTGTTACGTGCATTTTGTAAAAGTGTGCTCATTTTATGCTTTTTTGTCTCGAGTGGGTTATTTATTGAACTCTGTAGACGACCATCAAATTAAGTGACACCTGGTTCAAATTAAGAACGGGAACTAGTTGCTACTACAGCATCTATGGACTTATGTAGGTATTTCAAACTATTTTAAGTGGTAGTGGTGATTGAAATCATTGGAATGCATGATGAACGTCCACAATAACAAGTAAAAATAATTCCACTATATTCTTGGCACATTGGTGTGGATAGTCACGACAACAGTTGGACTGACGACCTTGAAATGTCTATCATCCTGCTGATTTCCTCATAGAACAGCCAACCCGGCCACATACAGATTGGCCAATGGTTTAAGGGTCGTTTCTAACATACAGATTGACCAAAGGTCCTAATGAGCAGGGGCAAAAAATGGGGGAGGAGCTTACAGCAGCGATGTCCCGTGGGGGAGGAGCTTGTCTATTCAATCAAGTGTTTGTTAAAGGCGGTGACACACTATCGATCTTTTCCCCGATCAAGACCCCGAACCGAGCAGGGAGAAGGGAGAAGGGAGATAAATATCAGCAAAATTTTACTCCGAACATTTCCCCGAACATGACCAAGACCAGACGAATTCTACCGAGCGCGGCAAAAGGAAGTTTGGAGAGAGAGTGTGTGCGAGTGAGAGCGCGGAGGCAGTGCTTAACTTGTCGCAAAAATAAAATATTCTAGAAAGGATGCTTAGTTATATCTATTGATTTCTATTGGTTTTATTCATTGAAATAACGTTACAGAATGATCATTTTAATTGCCTTTAATAATATTAATGTTTATATTATTTTTGAAAGAATTTAAGTCAACATCAATTACTTAATTCAACCTTAATATTATTGATATAATTGATTTAACGGTTTCTTCACTTTCAACCTTGACCAAACAAACCACAAACATTACATCTTAAATGATTATAATATATAACGGCAACATATTACCCAACATTTATTTATTTTACCAATTAAAGAGTTTAATTGCCACATTAAATCAGAACTATCAATGCTAGCTCAGGCGGCCGCTCGGTGCGGCGCTCGCGACGATGTACGGGGCAAAAATGTACCGTGACACACTATCGTACATCGGACCGTACATCGGACCGATCTTTTCTTTGATCTTTCGCCAAAAAACCGCCTCCAGAGCGCTCGTCTCCCTGCTCGGCCTGATGTCTTGTTCGGCGTCTTGATCGGTGTACGGACCCGTGACACACTATCGAACATCCTCCCTTCGACCTCCCTTCTCCCTGCTCGGTTCGGGGTCTTGTTCGGGGCAAAGATCGATAGGGCGCACATGAAAAGAGACCAAAAACTCAGGCAGACGCTTGAAAAGCGCCCGGACCTCCAAGGTCCCAACCAGGATGGTGCGAAAAGAGCCCGGTCTCTTTTTAGAACTTTCACAACGGGTCTTCAAAATATAAAGAACAAATAACACAGTTGAATTACATGAAATTATTTACAATATTAAAAGATACACTTTTAAAAGATACATTAATAAAATATATATTATTCAAAGATATTTACATTACTAAGATATAGTCTGTTTACCTAACCTAACCTAACCTAACCTAACCCAACCAAACACAACACTATTTACTAAAACACTACTATATATACACACACACAATTTATAGTCAGCTTCCTCCTCCTCAGGTACCTGTGGAGACCCGGGCTCTTTCCATGCTTAAGATTAGTGAACCTTTTTGGGGATTAAAATTTTGGGCTCTTTTCATGCGCTCCGGATCGATAGTGTGTCACCGAATGTGACCCCGTACATCGTCGCGAGCGCCGCACCGAGCGGCCGCCTGCGCTAGCATTGATAGTTCTGATTTAATATGGCAATTAAACTCTTTAATTGGTAAAATAAGTAAATGTTGGGTAATATGTTGCCGTTATATATTATAATCATTTAAGATGTAATGTTTGTGGTTTGTTTGGTCAAGGTTGAAAGTGTAGAAACCGTTAAATCAATTATATCAATAACATGAAGGTTGAATTAAGTAATTGATGTTGACTTAAATTCTTTCAAAAATAATATAAACATTAATATTATTAAAGGCAATTAAAATGATCATTCTGTAACGTTATTTCAATGAATAAAACCAATAGAAAACGGCACTGCCTCCGCGCTCTCACTCGCACACACTCTCTATCTCTCTCCAAACTTCCTTTTGCCGCGCTCGGAAGAATTTGTCTGGTCTTGGTCATGTTCGGGGAAATGTTCGGAGTAAAATTTTGCTGATATTTATCTCCCTTCTCCCTGCTCGGTTCGGGGTCTTGATCGGGGAAAAGATCGATAGTGTGTCACCGCCTTTAACTTTTTCTAATCTTACCAGTCACAGAGGTGGCCAAACTCAAGAGACGAATTTTACTTTTTAAAACACTAAGTTTTATGTAAACTGTTAATCAGAATTCATTGTCCTACTTCTGGATATTGCTTTAACCTGAAGGCAAGTGAGCGCAGCGAACGAGCTCCAATCTAAAGGTGAGTGAGCGTAGCGAACGAATTTCAACCAGGACGTGATTGAGCCATGCGAACGAGCTCATCTTGAAAATGAACGAGCATTTGACACAAAACCACATTAGGACAGGACGACGTCTGTCGGGCCAGCTAGTAGGCTATAAAATCTAACTAATTGCTAATAAACTCACTATTAATTTTCTTTTTAAGTACACAAAGTACATTTTTTGGGAGGTCGAGTTGACTACGAAATTGTTAGTTTGTTTGACCTAGTTATAGCAATAAGGATAATGTTACCATTTAAAAGTCCTGAAGTGTTCTTTCAAGATCCAAGTATAAGCATTCTCGTTTTTATGTGTATACACATTGTTTGAAAATTACCTTGAATATCCACCCGTCTTAGTATTTCGCACACGATGTTCATTTTTAAGTTCACAAAACCAATCTAGCAATATTCATTATAGGAGTAGTATTTTAACAAAAGTTAAAAAAAGGAAAAATATATTCCATTGGAAGTGAAATAACCCGAATATAATGTTCTACCACAGAATATAAAAATCTACTCACTTATTCAACATTTACGAAAACCAAAAATTAAAATTCTAAACTTCAAATAATTCTTAACATTTTGCCTTAAAATCCTGAAATAAATAATAATTTGTTATTAATATTCAGTCAGCTACATTTTCAGTTGCCGCTAAAAGAAAATAATACTGTAACTCCAAATTGGAGGTATTATTCCGTTTGTATGATATCCCGTGAAAGCAACCTCGTCATATTAGCTTTTAAAATTGCATAGTTTGTGCTGAATTCTGTTGTCAATAATCTGAACTTTTTCAAGTTTACAAAGAATTTTTGTTTACATCAAAACATATGTCCATGGTACAATTTTGTTTACATCCATACGAAAATTGGGTTATCTGTAAGTCGGTGATGTTTAAGTTAAATAAAGAAAATGTTGTATTTTTTGTATAAAATGTAAAGAAGAAAATGGTTTACGTTAGATTTTGTGTTTTCATAGTATGTGTCATTAGTATTATTAATCTTTCTAAATTGCCTTGAAGAGATCGCGCACGCAATGAAAATAATAGAGATATGATGAGACATCATGTTATCACCCTTAAAAACTACAATATATCGTAGTACTAATATTGTGAAATTTTGCGAATTTGTTCATTTGTTTGATATCCAATCACGCATTAACTACTGGTCGGATCGGGTTGAAATTTGGTATGAAGATAGCTCACATTCCCGATTAACATATCTAGACATATTCTTATCCCAAAAATCATTTCGGGCTCTGCCCCAATGGCTCCATAGTTTCCCATGTTAACCTTATGAGTATTCATATTTAAAATTAATTAAAAAATGTTGTCAGCTTTTTCAACTACACAAGTTGGTTCTACGATATTCAATAGCATTAAAGAGACCACCTCTGTATCTGGTAAGATTAGAAAACGTCAACAAACAGTTTACTTGAATAGACTAGCTCCTCCCCCACACACATCACTGCTGTAAGCTCCTCCCCCATTTTTTGCCCCTGCTCATTAGGACCTTTGGTCAATCTGTATGTTAGAAAAGACCCTCGAACCGTTGGCCAATCTGTACGCGCGCGCCAACCCATCGTGTACTAAATCATTAGTCTACGGCCAAATAGTTACTTGCATAATGGGTTTTAAATATCTGAATAACTACTTTTACCAACTTGAGTGTGAAAATAAGTCGAAAATACACAGTTGATTCGTGTGAAGAAGTGTATTTATATAGCCATAGTGCAAAAGTCATTTAATAAAAGATTAACAAAATAAAACGAAGTTAGCTATTGAAAGTGTTGTTTTTTTATTTTGATATTTGTTACCAAGGATCAGCAGACAATTAATTTATTGATTTCTTTTGTTCGTTTGATTAAGCTGAGTACAAGAGGTGTTAATCTGCCTGCTCAGTAAGTAATTTGAACTATGGAATATTTTGAAACTAATTCGTCTAAATATACCTGTAAATATTGATGAAGCTGTATTTATTATTTGTTTCAATTATCCACCACATATCCATATGGAAATTCTAAATGTAAGGTATTTATGTACGCTCTGTTATTAATATTCAGGTTTTAAATTTTTGGAAACCAATAACGGTTCCTCATTAGCACTCAGCAGCATGGATTTAGAATTGGTACATTGCTAAATGTTCTTTTCAAGATAATACGGACACACCTTTACAGCACAAAGAACACTAACTACTGTAATTAAACGAGTACATTGGTTGAGACAGGCAACATGTGCACCGGCTAAAGTAATCATTTCGTGCTCTTAAAGATATTCGTCGTGAGCTTGACAACAACTGAACAATTACCGATTTTAAATATACGTTGATGATGAACTGTGATCGCTCCGAAAAATGCACAACATGAATGGTTTGACGATTTCGACACCATAAGTAGATAGCAGTCTTGTAATCCGTCATGCATTAATTGCGCCAAAGAGTCCCTATGCGCCAAGCCCTCAATGGGTCCCAAAAATGTTCCTTAGTTTCGCCAAGCCCAAGCCAGGTAGGGGTGAGTTCCCGGTAGAAGAACCTAACATAACCTATCCTATCCTAACCTAAACTAACCCACTCAATTATACAGTCAAAGAGGGCCGTTACTTGGAACAGGTAAGAAACGTATCGCGTGGCTCCCTGTATTAG
This sequence comes from Macrosteles quadrilineatus, assembly GCF_028750875.1. NCBI lineage: Eukaryota > Metazoa > Arthropoda > Insecta > Hemiptera > Cicadellidae > Macrosteles > Macrosteles quadrilineatus. Next base: position 22,780,425 of record NW_026542598.1, read on the forward strand.
TTGGCGCAATTCAGGAATACCCGACTACCTGACTCAGATCAGTTAGTGCAATTAATGCCCGCCCTATATATTGAGTAAAGAAGTGTGAAATAATAAAATTCGAGTACAAATGATTTTTCACTCACAGTATTTTTCTTCAGCCGACAGTCCATCGATGGATTTCTGAATGTCAGGAGAGAGGGTACCACTTTGAGAAGTCTTCCAGTTAGTCAGTGACAGGACTGCGGTGCCTAGAAGAGTGATCAGGGAGAGAGTCACTAGAGCAGAGATCAGGTAGCACCATCTCCGGGACAATCCTTCTACATCCTCCTTGGTACCTAGGAACATCAACTGGCTTTAGTGGAGAAGTTCTCTAACATATGGTGTAAGTACCGGAGTTTGTGCAATCCAAGATGTTGCTTTAGGGCAACTATGTTGGACTAACCCATAACCCATGTAGTCATCTTTACCCTCAGCATTTGCTCTGTCGCTTCATTTGAAGGTTGTCAATGCAATTTATTAGTTACACACTCGAACACAGTATTATCTTATACTATTTTATAATATTTACCGATTTTTAAAATTTTTTTGTTTGTTGCCTTGAAAATATTCGCATTTTATATGTTGTGTACGTATGTAACTTGTTTGTTATTAGTATCGATAATTTTTTAATAAATCGATAGCATACCTTTCAAGAAGCTTAAATATGACTAAATAGGTTTCTCGGAACAACATTTTGGGTTGCACTACTTACACAATGTTTATAGTATTGAAATGCAATTCGGACGCAATGGCAATTACACGTTTTCTCACCTAAAAATCCCTTGTTACTTCCCTTGTTCTAGACAGATGGAATTAAAGCTTAGTGTGGATTCAGAACTACTAGTCTAAACCAATATACCAACGACGTTCAGTATTTATATTTCATTTTTATTTATTTTTGTGTCTCATCACAAAAATGCCATTTCTTGAGTTTTACATACGATATGGTTGTACAAGGTGCTTGTAAAGAAACCTGACCAAAATCTGAGTGTTTCGGTAAACATATTTATTTATGTGTCATAAATATCTACTAATTTATGGCCTCTATACAGTACCCTATGTTGAACGATTCGTGTTTACTTATTGCATTTAAATACATGAAGTTTTTTTGTCTAACTAACATTTAAATAAGCGTTAATATAGGCGGTCACAGTATGTTCAAAGATAGCCTTAACTCCCCACCCCTTACCTCAATTGAATGAAAAAAACCTTTTATCAAATTGAGTAGTACGGTTTAATTTTGTTTCTAGATCTAATGGTGGATGTGTAACTATTTAACTCAACAGATTTAAACAGCAATATTTTCTTTTGCAAAGCAAGGGGACGCAGCTAGCACAGCAGCTAGTTTGCCTAGTCACCATTTCAGTTAAAAATTAAATTAATTATTCTATACAGCAAGAAAAGGTTAACGCTGGATACACAATACCAAAGGTTGGACCGACCACTTACTAAAAACTAATACTCCCGCCACAACAAACCTGCAGACTAGAGAATTTCAATTTGCCTGTTATTGGTATGAAATAAATGAATTCACCAAATTCTATCAAAATAAATACACGAACAAACGAACTACAATAGTTTACCGATTTTCCATAATAATAGAATGGGAATTTAAATTTTCATTTTTCCATAACCATACAGCAACGTTTCAATATATCAAATCAATTTCTAAGCTCTACAAGATGGTTCAAAAAGAAATAGCTAATTATTAACTTACGTTTTGAGGGTCAGATATTGGAAACCCCAATTTTTACCCCATGGAACTCCCCAAAATCCCCAGTCCTATAGTCCGCTTATGCTGGTTCGCGAACTCAAAAAATTACAAAACTTTTTGAGGTTAAATCATGTTTGTGTTTCATAATCCATAATATTGACTTTCGTGATTGTTTAAATAAATGCTTGTCAGACATAGATAGCTACTTAAGTGCTTCTACGAATTGCATGTGATAAGAGAGTCAAGGTCACGGATAAGTGTGAACAAAGGTGGCGCGAAACACAGACTTTACAGATATTTTAGTTCACAAGCACTAAAATGTACTAAAAGTACCATAGTATGTAGTAGAATAGAGGAGGGGGATACTTCTTCAGGGCATTGGAAGTTAGGGGATAATTAATGGAAACGTCATATTTTTTTTGCTATCACGGCTGCTATGGAACAGTTAAAATATTCATTTACCATTAAACAAATATCATATATCGATCACCGTTTGCAGAAAGTAACTTTTACTTCGTGAATTAACATAAGTATGTTCAGGATATATACTTACTTAATACATAAAAACATGTATGTATGTTATAATAACATGTATCGCCTATTTATTATTTAATTATGTTTGAGAATATTGAACAAGTATCATTATTAAATATTTATAACGCTAGGCTAGACTATAGATGATTGTCTTTTTCACAGCACAAACGTCAAACAAAGTTCATTGATAAGGGAAGATAAACAGGTATGTGTCACAATTTTCATTTTCTTTTGTTTTTTGCCATAACTGCATGGTTTGCTGTTTTGTTTGCTGTGGAGATTAATTAACCATTTTTTATTTCAGCATGGTTTGTAATGATGAACATTTTCATTATTTATATGCATTGGTTTGTTTATTTTAGAATAGTTTGACGTTACCTATTGTATTTGTTTACTTAATGGTATAATAAATCTCTTGAATCTCTTGAATCTTTTGAACACTTTCTTGTGTGCCTTACATCCTATCTATGTCGAGGCGAATATTTAAATATTTAATTTTGTGACAGACCAGTTATCACAATAATACAACAATGACCTGTTATTAGGGGTTGGATTATAACGCAGAAATGCCTTAAGATATTATATTAAGTACTTACTTTAGTCTATGTAGACATATTTTATTATCATTTAAGTAGGAAAATAAGCAAAGAAATAAACTAAACACACAAGCTATGAGGAAAGACACATTTCTGTGAATAACATATCGCGTCCTAAGCTAGTTTAAAATAATGTAGGTTCATCTAAGGTACACTAATTCATCGCATGAGTGTGCAACATAAAATACAGCTTTATTAAGATAAAGCTTAAAAGCTTGTATAAGTCGATTGTATAAGTACAATCTTATCCTACAAAAACCAAGACAACTTTACTTAATTCAATTCAGTTTTAGCATCTTTTGTGCCACTGCTAACCATTATAGTATGAAAACACAACTTCAGTAATAGTTACTGAAGAACTCCCACAATTAGTTATGTTCACCAAGGTAAAAATCTGGTCGGTATAGATTATATGTCTACGTCAGTATTTAAACTTAACGGAGTTAATGTCATAGTAATTAAAATATCAAATACGTTATTTTGCGATTTCAAATTTTATCCCAAGTTTAGGTAACAATATGTTTCACTTTGGAAATATTTTTAGACTCTAATGAGCTAATGAAGTTTTGATCCTAACTAATTTTCGTCTACTAATAAATGCACTATATTTTATGGTAGAATTTTTGACTTTTCACGTTTTAATCAGTGGCGTATTATAAAGTGTTACTGACATTTAATAGTTTATAGCTGAAAAGGTTTATGAAAATTTATATAGTTCTTTTAAATATCTATAAAGTTTTCTGACGAATTTAATGGCACAATAAATAATAATTGCATCTTTTTATGACTATTTCTTATGTATGCACCTGTAACAACGGTATGTCTTGATATTTTATGTTTTAGTAGTTAACAATATCATAAGAACACTTGAAAGTCAATATATCGAGATAAAGATTTCTCGTTGAGAAGAGAAGATCAACGAAACAGCTATTCCATGTATTTATACAGGGTGGATCGAAGTTAGCTTTAACAGTTTTATTGTGTTAAACTACTTAGTATTATTGGTGACAAAACTAGTTATTGGCACTAGTATTGGCACTAGTTTTGATTTCCATACCCTCACATTTAGGGAATAACAAACAAGTTAAGATTTTTTCAAAATATTTGTATTTGCTTACATGAAATGGCCTTAAGTGCCCTAAACATCGTTTTTATTTAGAATTTATTGTCATTTTCAGAATCCTCATTAAAATTCCAATAGTAAGTAATAGTACAGAGTCATAAAGATGAAACATCTGTATAAGCCTTTTTCTGCAATGAAAGTTTAAAAGTTTGAATTTGTGTGTTTTGATAAAATGCAAAAACCTTAACATAAGTTTTCCTATGCTGAACTGGACTAAATAGTGTAAAATGTTACTAAAATATCTCCAGCTAAATAACTTAAAAATTATTATGTATAAAAACTACTGTTTCTTTTCTTTTTCATCCTTAAAATTATGAGTTTCTCTTGAAAACAGGGAATGGTCAAAATCGCATTACTTTAAAATAACATGTATTTGCTTAAATAATATGGCAATAGCTGCATTAAACATTATGTTTGAATAGGGTTTATTGTTATTTTTAGAATCCTTGTAAGATTTATTATAAGAATATTAAGGATATATTAATATTTTTGCGCATGTCAAATTATGGAAATTGTAAAAATTATTGTCACTATGTTGGTCTCGAAATGTTATTAGTCGACGAGTACCAACGGATAACTCCAGGTTAGCTCAACATTATAACATTCTATAATAGAGGGAGTAGACATCTACTCTTATAATCTATGGTTCTATAGAATCCACTGATAAAGTCTTTATCTGTGGTAAAAGTAGGTTTTACACTGTCGTGATGGAAGCTAGACATAACACAAGTGGTCATTGTTGTGGATGAGATAAAACACAATCACTCTCAGCTTCCAGGATGAAGATATTGGTGTTGAACTATCTCAGTCTGTTTTGATAACGTCTGTATCATTCTAAAAATGTTTATCAAGTTAATGGTACACCAATCAAATCTAAGTGACACTTTTGTACTTAAATCAATAGAGTGATTGATGTTTGTTGGAGAGTGTAAAGTCTATAATGCATGTTTTATGCGCGTTTAAGCATAGAATATAATTAATTCTGTAGTTTATTCAACGATATATTTTCCTCAAATTTTAGTGTATGCCTAAGTCAGAAAGTAAGCTTAAGATGAATAGACTACAGAAGGACAAGTGTTAAGTATATTAGTAAAGTTTTATATCGTTGAACAAGTGTTGGGTGAAATAAAAGGAAATTTAGTAAACATCCCAACACACTCTCACGGCAGAAACGTAGGCTAAAACAGTCTTAATTCAATCCATAAGATCATTAATTTTCTAAAGAAGTATATTGTTTCGAAGGCAGAACTCAAGCACACAAACCTAGTATAGCGGTAATATCGCTATTAAAAATAACATAAAAAGCTAAAATGAACAATGAGTATAGGTTTTACAAAATGGTATCCTTGTCCATAATGTACCAGAACGTTACCCTATTTAAAACTAAATAGTCCTGCGTGGTGTTGATAAATATTTTACCTACGAACGTTTTTTAAAGTAGCCGTTTCAGTACAGTTCTTAGAATTGAAAAGTATCTCATAACAGCATTGTTTACATTCATAACAGCATAGTTTTACTCACAACAACACGGGTAACGGACCAATGAGTTTCAAGGATTGAGAGAGGAGAAGCAAAATTGTAATGATTCGAAATTCAACTAATCAGCTGTTTAGGCCAATTTAATTGTTGATTGGTGCAATTAGTATTTGATACAATGTTTCGTTGCATCAATGTCAGTGGCAATTAGAGGTTATACACAAAAACATAACCTCTCTTAGAAGTTATGAGTAGTGATTTTTAGTAATTAAAACACCGTCGTAGGTAAAGTAGTGTACGCAACTCGCGTAAATAGTGTTAACGACACTCGTAGAAGTTTTTAAGGCCCTCGTCAAGGCTCGTACCTTAAATTTTCTACTCGTGTCGTTAACACTATCTTTACGCAATCGTTGCGTAAACTACTATAAAAATCCAAGCACCAAGGCTTTGCATAAACTAGAGGTATATTATATTACATACAAAATTACGTGTTTGCTAATAATTGCAACAATGGAAATCTACAAAACGTTCGTCTGATGGATCTAGCAAAAAATGAGTCAAAACAAAGATATTTAAAATTAAATACAAGTATAAATATACCACTTCAATGAACCAAGTTTTTCCCTTTACTTCATTAAGGACATACATCTAGCTTATGGAGTTTTTGAAGGTTAATGCTACAATTAGTCAAAGCTTGGTACTAAAATTATCGTCATAATTACGAATCCAACATAAACTCACCATTCAACTTATACGAGCTATTGTAATCAGGTATGAACGTCTTGACGGTCTCTGATTTGATTTTGACGGCGTCGGTGACCAGATCGTTGACGTCAGCATCTCCGTCAAGTCCGTGATTGATGAAGAAGTTGAGTGTTGTTTTCCTCAAGGTGCCGTTAAGTACTCCAGGAACATCGGCATTTTTGTCCACCAGAATTTGCCCCACGTTCACCGTGGTCTGGTCAAGTAAGAATAGAGAGGGAGTTAAAGGTCTGCGGTTGTATGTTGAGGTTGAGTTAAGAGAGGATGGGGTCAAATTTAGAGTGGATGAGGTCAAGTTTAGAGAGGATAAGGTCGAGTTTAGAGAGGATGAGTTCGAGTTTAGAGAGGATGAGTTCGAGTTTAGAAAAAACGAGGATGAGTTTAGAGAGGATGAGGTCGAGTTTAGAGAGGATGAGGTCGAAATTTGAGGGATGAAGTGAGTTTAGAGAGGACGTGGTTGAGTTTAGAGAGAATGAGATCGAGTTTAGAGATGATGAGGTCATGTTTAGAGAATATGAGGTAAAGTTTAAAGAGGATGATGGTGAGCTTAGAAAGGATGAGGTCAATATTCCAGTGATTCAAAATGAGTTCATTGTTAATATTTAGAACGAATGAGGTTTAAAGAAGGGAGATAAGAGTTAGAGGTTGAAGTTGGTGTTAAAGCTATTGTAAAGATGGGTTGGATGTTATTGCATAAAGGAGATTATTAAAGTCAGGGCGAATTATTGAGGTTGATTGAAATTCAAGTTGAAGTGAAAAAATGAGTTGGATATTATTGCCAATAACAGGGTTAATGCAGTTTAGGTTGAGAAGTTTTCAGAGGTCATAGGATCCTTAGGTCTCGGTTTATAAATACCATCGTAGTATAGAGGGATCAAGAGATGTACAATACTCTTTGTTTAACGTTTCATACTAAATTTATGAGTGGCTTAAAGCCCAAACAGTTTTGTTCAGTGATTGATCTATGTTAAAATGTTTCAAGTAGACGACAATATAGGATGCACTAGAAACTATTCATATGGTAAGGGCTAGCATGAAAATAATTTACCTTTATTGTATTTATACAATTCCTCATAAATTTTGATTAGAAGTAACAAGTAAAATGTAATGTAAATTTATTTCCAAAATGTTTTTTCTTTGCCTTTAAAAATAAATAGATATTTTTGTGTGTTTTCCACGCCAATGACATTTTTTTACGATTTTAAAGGGAACTGTCCAAACCCTGGTCTTATTACAATTTTAACGTCAACCTTTTTGTTAGATAGCATAATTAATTCATAGTCAAATGACAAAATGGCGTCTGGGTCTGGAAACGATCTCGCTTGGAATCGAACCAGCGACCTTCAGATTTGAAGGCAAGCACTATAACCACTCGGCTACCCAGACAAGTACTGTTTAATATTTTTCATGTTCTGTTCACAAAACATTCACTAGTTAAGCAAATGGATACAACATTATAATTTCTTTGTTTTAAACAAGGAACGTATACATCCTTGACTCTATGACCTCCGATAACCCCCACATCACCCAACATTTGACATTAGATACAAGCAGACATCCCATTCCTATAACATGGTAGCTGGGTTTTTAATAAAAGTGAACGTATTCAAATTGAGATAGTAATGTAAATTACCAAGCTCTTTAAATAAAGTAAACCTTTTGTAAAAGTCAATTTTAATGGGGCCACCTAATTGTAGGGCATAGCATCTGTTATGTTACGTGAAATATTACAGTAAAAAAATACTCATATCGCAGCAAACCTGCAGACTAAGCCAATGTCCATCAATTAAGATTATTATTAAAAAAATTGCTTTGAAAATGTTAGATTTATTTCCTATTAAAAAACATTAAGGTCACATTAGGCGTAAACTTAGGTTTCTTGCTACAAGCAAGGAAAACGTGGTTTATATCCATGAGTCAATAGATAAATAAATAAAAGATGTATCAAATAAATAATCAAAAATCAATGAACAGTTTACTTTTTCTCCATAAAACCCATTACCTTTCCTCTAGCAGCAAACCTAAGTACTTGTACCAAATTTGATTTAAAAAGGGAATATATCTAAAATGTTTAAAGAATTACTTTAGGGTAAATACAATATGGAAATGTAAATTCGCTTATTCTGCAGGTTTGCTGCGATGGGGGTATTTTGCTAGTTGTGATTGAGAATTCACAATTATCTCTTAAAAATATAATTTAGACTGTACATTCCGGGTGGCTCATTGTGTGTTATTAGCTACAGCTGGTCCAAGCAGGGATGTCTACTATCCAAAAAGTGTCTTGCGCTACCTGAGACTTGGGCGAGGACCGTCTCAGAGGTGCCACTTTGGCTTCTTCATCAGAACAATCACTGGAGGTGCTGACTACGGAACTGGTGGACACCAGGCTAGGCCTAGGACTTGACATCACTGATCTGATCACATCTCACTGACACTGACTCACTAACACTCACTGACGCGATGTTACCACTGACACTCACTGAACTCGACTGAAGAATCGCCAAGCCAGAGAAGTGGGGGACATTACGTAAACAAGTCTGGTTCGCGTGGTTTTACCAACACTTTCCTCCTTCTGTACGTCGAAGAGGTATGGAAGGGGAATGGAGTTGCAATAGGTGTAGAAAAACGTAGATGAACAGTATAACCATAAAGTTTGAACGTGTAGCAAAGAAAGTAAAACACATGAATAAAAAAAAAAAAACAACGAATGCAGGAACAGGGCAACATAATGAAGGAAAATATCCCCGCTGCAGCAAACCTGCAGACTAAGTCAATTTCCATTTGCCTGATTTGATTTTCAATTTATTCTCTTTAAATAACATTAGGTTTAACGAGTAAGATTGCTGTTACAGGGAAGGCAATAAAGTATGTTTTTAGTAGAATATTAATAGCTCAGTATAAAATAAATAAGTTTACCAAGTTTGTACAAAATATATCCATTAAAAAGCTAACTACAACGGTTTACTTATCCTCCATAAGAATAACATGGGTATTTTAAATTTATATTTTTTGGATTTTCTCTGTAACTAATAGGTGCACAAATTAACTTTAACATACTTAATTAGTTTGTTTTTAAGCTTTTCAAAATGGTCTAGACCATCTAGAGATAAATTGGGAAATTTTTTGTTTTGAGGGTCAAAACCCCAATTTTCACCCCATAAAACCCTTTTCCTATGGTCCGATAACGTTGGTTCGTGAACTCATTCACGTTTATCCCGCCCCACACCTTCAAGCAGATATAATAAAAATCGGAAATATTACTCAGGTTATCGTGTTCATGGACACACACACACACATATATAAAATATATAACATTTTGAATGGATGGTGATTTTGGCCTTTGGGGAGATAAAAATTAAAAAGTAAATCTGTCCTGGGCCTAGGTCTTACCATGAGACTTACGTTAATAGCTACTTCCCTATAGGGAAATTCGCTAAAACCACAAATATTTAACGAGTGTCACCTACTTGGGATTGCTACTACAGGGAAAGTAATAAAATGCGTTTTTGTTAGTAAAATGCATAATCATAAATAATAGCCTTATATAAAATAAATTCATTTATTTTCTTAAGTTGATCAAATTACATCCATGAACAAAACGTTGACCTATAAACCATATGAATAACATGGGGAATTAAATTTCTTTGTCTACTTACTTAGTAACCGAACATAATACTTTAAGATGTATTTGTTTTAACCTAAAAAATGATTTGGAAGGAAATTGCAAAAAAGGGGCAAAAAAAGGAAACACGATTTTTATTCCGTAAACGAAATAAACTACTTTTATTTTAGCATACAGCAGTGTTTAATGTTAGTATAAATAGAAAACAAGCTGTACATCGCACACGTTCTAAGCTTCTTAAACAGCATTAACGTTAACAAATTTGTAAAGATTCATAATTAGAATCTCAATGATTGAAAATTAGTTTTGGTATATTCTTTGAGTACTTTATTGATACTTATGTTTTACCAGAGTTCCAGGTACATCAGAACTAATGCCCTTTGAGGTTGTATTTTCCCCCGTTTTCCAGGAAAATGGCGCCCGGTTATCTATACTCGCCATTCGGCCAAAAAAATAACCTTTTTGATTTTAGATTTTTTTCGTCCTTATAGGTCGCCATTTTTGAGTAGTTGGCAAAATGGCGGGCGGCGTCCTATCCTCGCCATTCGACCGCAAAGGGTTATCTAACAGTTCATACTAATAGAGGTAAAATCGAGATTTTAATAATATATTACCATGCCTTCAGTGGATGATTTCGTTAGCATTTGTCTTTTAATATCTTTTTACAATGAGATACAAACAATTATTATCAAATATCTTTTGTTTTATTCCAAGTAATTCCAGCTTTTACAAGCACATATGTAAAAAAACTTAGTACAATAAACTGTACAGGAGTTTATTTTACGGTTGTAAAAACAAAAGCAATAAAACCTGTAAACGCTGCAGTCATCTCCTGGAAAAACATATCTATATAATTAATACGCTACACGAAAGTTTGTCGGTTGAACTCCTCCGCCATTTCTTAACCGATTGTATCCACTGACGTCTCATTGGAAAGAGCGTGTCGCGTAGATTTGCAAACTGGCCTTACATTTTTGAAAAAGTCCCTTGGGCTCTGCCCCATTGGCTTTGAAAGTTCCCATGTTATCCTTATGGAGAACACAATTGTTTACATTTTGATCAGCTGTATAATTTAATTGCTGTTATTTATTTTTCAATTCAATGAAACGCATTGAGTACATTTATTTACTACAGTATTTGAGTTTGTGAAAACATAACGACCGTAGCTACAGAACAGTGGCGCGTAATAGGCTTAACTCATCAAATCAGCACCTGACCCTGGACAATCTCAACTATTAGGTTACAAATGCGCCCTAACACTACCCCAAAACGACTTTTCGTTCTCAATTGGCCCTCTATCAATGACCTGTTGTCTGTACAGCGAGGCATTTTGAGAAGGAGAAAACAGGCCTGAATGCTTTAGGTTTATCGATAACGAAGATAAACCAGTGTAAACGCGGCTTTAACACACCGACCGGTAATGTTTGAGTTGACTATTTTGAACTCATTGTAAATATGACTGTTATTCGTTTTGAAATAACTCCTGTAATACTTTGCAATTGCTCGAATTCGAGCAACGTGTACACTAGTTAGTATTATAATAATGCATTTGAAATTAAGATATTAATAGGATATGAATTTATTGAAGAAGGTTTGCTCGTGTAAAAACACGGCATGTAAAAAAACTCTATAAGTCCCTGTGTTTGCGTGTTTATAAACTAGTTAATTAAATTAATGGTGATCTTAAAGAAATAAAAGTTTGAATTTTACACAGTGCTAGTATTGCCACGAGCTCACTTAGGCAGCAACGCGTCACTCTTAAATCTATCTGTAGAAACTGAATTTCGTATTTGACATTACTCTACAATATTAGATACATTATATCCCCATTTTCATGATATAATTCCTTGGTATTTATAAACTGTACTTTAAAATAATTTCATTTGTTACTTTAGAATCAAGCTTTCTTTTGTAGTTTTGTTTTAACGCCTTCAATGGGTCCTTGTGGTGTTCAAGTCAGTATTTTACAATAGAAGGCTTCTCATTGCACGAAAATGTTTTCGTTTGTTTGTACCGGGTGTTATTTTAAAACGCAACCCAAATTTATAGTACTGTGATACTGTAAGTCATTTTATTGATACAAGAAGCTTATATTTTGGTATTTGTTTTTTTTTTACTTCATTGCCGATCCGCTTATTTGCGTATTTGCATATTTGTCTACGAGGCTTGGTGTTACCGTATTAGGAATTTTGTAAATAAGACTCAACATGGTGTTTATCCTATAAGAGTCATAAACATTGAAAGTAAATAATTGGTTTTGTGACGATTCCCAAGATTTCTATTATTGGGTACCGGAATCTCATATAAAAGTTAATTTCAAAACTTTCCTTGAACAAAATCAATGATTTTATTTCAAACCTTTTTCTTTTATTGATATTGATGTATATTGATTCTAGTAATGTAGACAAAAAGTAACCGACCTTGAGGTAAATAAAAGTCGTATCACTGTTGGAGGTTTATACCTGTCCTTACTTACAATTTTTGGAAAAAACTCCATTGGTATCTGGTCGGGTTTAATAGAAGGGGGATTAAAAATTGGCTATAGGTTTTCTAATTACAGCAAATATTAGGAAACAGGATAAATTTTGGACACATACTGTTGTAATAAAACTTAAAGTGCTGATAATTTCTATGACCAAGAATCTCGGAATAAATTCCCTAATAATCAGAAACTTCACTGTTAAGAATTTTTATTTACCTAAAAATTTGCTCGGTTAATGAACAATCTTTTTGGAAAGGGATCCACTATTGATCAAATTTGCATTATGCCTGAAGTATAAAAAAAAAACCATTTGACGTTCGCAATAGAAAAATATTTTTCACTTCCTAAGAAATTTAGTTATCAAATGAAAGAAACTTTCTTAAGATTAATAATTATTTTTTGTGTAGCATGATACTACATAATTGCATGTTAGTAGGCCTATGCGCATCTCTCACGACTATAAACCACAAAATGACGTTTACCTCAGTCCTAATTACAAATGACAAGAAAAGAGATCCTTTACAGCGAAATGAAACTCAACTACCCGGATGTAGGTTTGGAAAGACCTGATGGCAACATTGCAAAAATCATGTAATTACACTTGGGGACATTATTTAATCACACACTACTTTACATATGAGATGCATGGATACTATTGGTTTTAGCTGGCATCTTTTACAGATCCTTGATTGCTTGTCCAGATATTTGAAGCTAAATTTGTTTCGGTAAAAGATATTTCACATTATTTGAGTTGGTTAATTGGACTTATATGTTCAGGCTTCTTTGATTTGTAAGCGTTAAATGTTTTATTCAATTCATTTTGTAAATATTTGTTTTGTAGATACTTAAATTTACCTTTATAAGACATTAAACCCTTTAGTACAGATTTTCACCATACTGCAACATAGTAAGTAGTTATCTTTGCGTGGATAAAGTAGTACTTTTTAGAATCAGCTGGAGTCGAGGACATAACAATTACAATTTTATAGCTTTAAATTAGTTTACTGATCTTGCCAAAGAAAATACTATCGTATCGTTAGTACGCTATGAGCAGCATGTTTAATCTGTTTTCATACCAACACTAACACTTTGATTGTTAATGATGGTGTGATTGTTGATTTTCAGCTATGTGGTAAACTTTGATTGTCGAAGTAAAGGTTTTTTGTGAATGTGTTTGCAAGATGTTATTTACATCGTGTTTGGACTTCTGGATCACAGAAAGATGCATACTACACCATGATAAGGTGGATGAGGATCAGGTAGCTTTGCTGTTTATGAACTTACCATTTGCAAATATTGTTAATTAAAATATACTTGTTATATATATAATAATATAGTCAGAAAATAAATATAATTTTCATATTATATTTTTATTTATATTTGTTTTGTAGTATAACAGTAATTGTACACGTAAAGAATGTTGATGTTTTATGTTATTGGTCGTCAATTGTATAAAAGTTCAATATTACAATATTAACAAAATCTTGGTTCAAGTTTAACCATGGAAATCTTGTATCTTTTTACTCCAAGTTGAAAATGATGTCCATGAAACTTATTTAGAATTGTTAAAATGTTGATCGTAAAAAGCTTATCGTCACGAAATATAAGTTTACTCTTTGTACCTAACATTTGGTTTACTACGTTCTAATATATTGCGTGATAGAGCATAGGTCGTGATCAAATTTTACAATCAGTACCTTGATACTATTTTGGAACTATAACATTTACTGGTTGTTGTTTATAAAATTCTGATTACATACTGAGCCATAAACTATACTATTGTTTTCAACAAATCAAATATAGGTTTTGGGTACTTTTTGTGTAGGTAACTTAAAAAAAATCATTTGTATTAACTGTAACGCAAAAAGTAAGATACGAATATATAGCTGTTTGAAAATGTATCCTATAAAACTCAGGTGTGCTGTTGTGATTCTTATGTATTTCAATTACACAAATGTTCAGTATACATTTACTCAGAATTAAATAGGTAGGACAAACTGTGTAATAGAACAACTAAAAATAACTAACGCGTATAGAAAAAAAACCAGGCGGAAAAATTGATCCACAACATTTTAAATAACCACAAATCCACTATGATCACCAATTGTTAGCACAAGTTTCGTAGTTTAAAATACATTAATCTTCAAAATGTTTCATCAAATCCCCCAACGTGTATTACCGTTGGTTTACAGCTGTACAAAGACTGTAAAATGTACTTAAAAACGTTGACTGTTTTACCAAGTGCAAACGTAACTCATAAGGGCTATACAATAAACAAAAACAAATACGAACACTTAGTGCAGGTACATCAATGTGTCGTGAAAAAAGGTTCTGAGTCAATTGGACGACGTAAACGACAACATAAGTTAAACGAGTATAATTTTAAATTAAACTATACTTAAAAATCATCGACGGTTAAATAGGTGCAAACGGTTGTCAAAAGAGCTACACGGAAAAAAATAAACACTTAGTACATTGAGTTGTGACAACCATGTCAAGTCTATTGGACGACGCAAACTAGGAGATAAGTTAAACTTTTACATTTTAAAGGAATACTTACACACATATATGACGTGGTCACCACTTAGAGCTATGTCCAGCACATCCCTGCTGGTCAGTTTCGCCTCTCCCATGTTCCTGGACCTATAGGGCTGGAGGTACATTGCAGAGTGAGCGTTGTTGCCGAAGTCGCCACAGATAGCACCACTGACGCTAGTGACGTAGGCCTAACACAGTTACGTCACTTTGTGGGAATCACAGAACCGTATTTATCTCTATCTTCACATTCTAATTTAACGTATCTTCAAAGTAACGTTGGCTTTTGATATTGTGATTGGGAAATTGAGTTAGAACTTGAATGATTCGTCGATAGTGATCACGTGTGTGCATTTTTTAGATAAATATTTAGATAAATACATTAAACAATATATAAAAATGCATAGTGCAATTTTGACAGTATATTTTAATACAGTATCGTGCTTCAAAGTACAAAGTGTTTTTTTAACGTAAATAATTACTACCGTGAGACAATTTTTACAAGAAAGCCACCTGATACAATCCCTGTTTTCTTTACTTCACCGATCAGCTGATATGCATCGATCAAGTTATCCATGTAGTCCAGGACCTGACTAGGGTTCTGTGTGCATGTCGTGTATAGTGAATTTTACTTTTGCATTTCAATATAGGTGTCTTAGGAAGTGTTTTCCACTCGGGTGTCAAGTTCGCACCTGGTACGTTTTCGAGCTATGACGTCATCAAAATGGCGGCCATTGATTTTTTTAAATTGTATATTTCGCAAACTATTTGTCGGATCGGAATGAATGTTTTTTTGTTTGAAAGATAATTTTAAATGCTACCTGTTTTACATTTACACATTTGTTGTATGTTTAGTACATTCTTCGTAATTTTGCAAAAACCTGTATTTTTAAATGTTTTTGAGTTATTTTTGTTTGTAACGTTTTATTGATACAATTTATAAAAAACCACCAATGAAAAAAGTTGTAGAACATTTAAAAATCTTTACAAAAATACCAAATTCGATATGTTTTACTCAAAAGATTACGTCAAGAAACTAGATAAATCTCATAAAAACACCAATTTTGGCGCAAAAACGCCTATTAGTCCGGCATCTAGGGCAGTTCGCAAGTCTTATAAAGACAGTTTCGCCATTCAATGTTGATGTACGTGTCTAAATAAGTGTTTTCAACTCGGGTGTCACGTCTGCACCCACTGCAGTTTCCGGTTATGACGTCATTAAAATGGCGGAAAGGGCTATATTAAAAATAACGATATTTTACATACCATGTATTGGATCGGAATGAACTTTTTTTTGTTTGAAAGATAAGTTTACATGCTATCTTTCTTACATTTGCACTTTTGTTTTATGTTTAGTACATTTTTCGTAATTTTGCAAAAACCTATATTTTTAAACATTTTTGTGTTATTTTTGTCGATAACGTTTTATTGATACAATATATCAGAAATAACTTATAGACAAAGTTGTAGCACGTTAAAATAGCTTTACAAAAATACCAAATTCGATATGCTTTACTCATAAGATCACGTCAAGAAACTAGAAAATCGTACAAAACAACCTAATTTTGCGCAAAAACGCATATAAATCCGACATCGATGGCTGTGTTCGAGTCATATATAGACAGTTTTACCATTCAATGTTGATGTATGTGTCTAAAGAAGTGTTTTTAACTCGGGTGTCACGTCTGGACCCACTGCAGTTTCCGGTTATGATGTCTTAAAAATTGCTACATGTTACGATTTCACCAGCTATTTTACTTAAAATAAGACCATTACCCTCTTTTATGCAAATAAAAGCACAACAAATCAATGTAATTAGTCCATAGGAATGTTTCCACTATATAAATACCCCCGGTGCAGCAATCCTTTCGACTAAGCGAATTTCCATTTGCATGGATTGAGATTTATATGCGTTTTTGCGCAAAATTAGGTTGTTTTGTACGATTTTCTAGTTTCTTGACGTGATCTTTTGAGTACAGCATATCGAATTTGGTATTTTTGTAAAGCTCTTTTAACGTGCTACAACTTTGTTTTTAAGTTATTTCTGATATATTGTATCAACAAAACGTTATCGACAAAAATAACACAAAAATGTTTAAAAATATAGGTTTTTGCAAAATTACGAAAAATGTACTAAACATAAAACAAAAGTGCAAATGTAAGAAAGATAGCATGTAAACTTATCTTTCAAACAAAAAAAGTTCATTCCGATCCAATACATGGTATGTAAAATATCGTTATTTTTAATATAGCCCTTTCCGCCATTTTAATGACGTCATAACCGGAAACTGCAGTGGGTGCAGACGTGACACCCGAGTTGAAAACCCTTATTTAGACACGTACATCAACATTGAATGGCGAAACTGTTTTTATAAGACTTGCGAACTGCCCTAGAGGCCGGACTAATAGGCGTTTTTGCGCCAAAATTGGTGTTTTTATGAGATTTATCTAGTTTCTTGACGTAATCTTTTGAGTAAAACATATCGAATTTGGTATTTTTGTAAAGATTTTTAAATGTTCTACAACTTTTTTCATTGGTGGTTTTTGATAAATTGTATCAATAAAACGTTACAAACAAAAACAACTCAAAAATATTTAAAAATACAGGTTTTTGCAAAATTACGAAGAATGTACTAAACATACAACAAATGTGTAAATGTAAAACAGGTAGCATTTAAAATTATCTTTCAAACAAAAAAACATTCATTCTGATCCGACAAATAGTTTCCGAAATATACGATTTAAAAAAAATCAATGGCCGCCATTTTGATGACGTCATAGCTCGAAAACGTACCAGGTGCGAACTTGACACCCGAGTGGAAAACACTTCCTAAGACACCTATATTGAAATGCAAAAGCAAAATTCTCTATACACGACATGCACACAGAATTCTAGTCATGTCCAGGACTAAATCTTTCCCGGAACGTACACCACTTTCAGTGTTCGTTTACGATTTATTCAATCTCTTTGCTTTATCTTTAGGTCTAATCACATATTGTTTGGTATCATTGGAAAGGGTATAGAATCATCTGCAACTTTTGCAATGGGTGGTATTTGATTTTATCAGCGGTTAAGAAGTTATAAGCAAAACAATAAATATAATAATAATAAAAAACACGTTTTTTAATATAGTGAGATAAATATTAAGTTTACAACAAAAGTGTAAATACAAGAAAGATAGGGTGTAAACATATCTTTCAAACAAAAAATAAATCATCCTGGTCCATTAAACGGTTCGCGAAATATACGCATTCAAAAATTGCTGAGCCGCCATCTTGATGACGTCATAGCTCGAAAACGTACCAGGTGCGAACTTGACACCCGAGTGGAAAACACTTCCTAAGACACCTATATTGAAATGCAAAAGTAAAATTCACTATACACGACATGCACACAGAACCCTAGTCAGGTCCTGGACTAATGAGGTTTAGTGTTATTGATAATTTATTGTAAATAATACGCAATACAAAAAGAGCTCGCGCAAACGCAAAGTTAAGATTTATTAAGAACTAGCTGAGTACCCGTCCTTCGTACGGGGTTGGCATATAAGCTTTAATTGCTTATTGCAGTTACACTCAAGCTTTGCCTTTGCAATGGGGGAGGACAAAGTTTGATAAAATTTGCTTCTTTAAATTGACGATATACTATGGTATTACACATCTACCATAGCCATAATGTTCTACCTCTTCACCTAAACAATAAAGAAAAATAAAGTATTACAAATTTAAAAAATCACCAATTATTCATGACATTAAACACATAAACATAACTGTAAACAATCCTACTTTGACAGTTCTCATTGCGTATCACAGTTGTTTGTTGCTGCTTAGTTCAAATTAGCTGTTTACATAAATTCAAAAAATATAGTGCTGCACCCTGTTGGTAAATCTTATAACTTTATAATGCTTTTGTATATCATAGAACCAACTTTTCTTATACAGCTGACTAAATTCTTTAATTCCCTTTAAATATGAATACTCATAAGGTTAACATGGGGAACTAAAGAGCCACTGGGGCGGAGCCCGAAGGTATTTTTGAGATAAGAATATGCCTATATGTTAATCGGGAATGTGAGCTATTATCATGCCAAATTTCAGCCCAATCCATCCAGTGGTTTATGCATGATTGACCTTCAAACACACACACAAACAAACAAACAAACAAACACACAAACTTTCACATTTATAATATTAGTAAGATAAGATTGATTCCCAGTAACACTAAAACTTATAGAGAACTATGCAACAATGTATATCAACTGATTGGCAATGAAATAAATATCTGTAGCCTCATTGAAAATATTCATGAAAGCCACTACGAGTTCTATAACTATGATTCTGAACACTTTTGTGTACATATATCCACAACTCAATTCAAGACAATTGAAAGGATGTAATAATGATTTCACACAAAATATATAACAATAACATTAAACTAGAAAATAAATACGGTTTCATTTTTGGTTAATACTCCCCTTGTTAGGTAAAAAAAGAAACTCACAAATCCGAGCTAAATTTTTTTAACACTTTATTTTGAATGTTAATTTATAGTCTCCTCTAATACAGAAAAGGCTATGGTCAAGTCCAATAATGAATTTTTAGTGCAAATCTCTCAGGGTCTCCAAAAAGGGGGTCTGAAACAGAAAACAACTCAATTTAACCAACTGAAAATACGAATAAGGGATAAGATAAGACTTATCAAACTGTTAGAGCTAATATTATGTTTTTAGGTAAGTAAAACGTTGATAGTTAAAGTTTTAGTTTGCATTTTTATATTTATTTGTAGGAACATTTATTCTTGCATAATATTGGTTAGATATAGTGTACTGAGGAGTGTCTCCTCCGTGATAGTGTTTAAATCGTGAAATACGTATAAGGAAAATCTTCTTCATCAAATTACGAAATACAAATATAAAATTGATTTATTTACTATTATTACTTATAATGGAGTAATATTTTAAAGAGTGTGTTGACAATTACAGTCAGTAGTTGTGGCAAAGTGGCTGGGGTTGAACAAAACAGTTGTAGGTTTGTTTGTCCTTTTGTCATTATTTAGGTTAGGATAACCTAACTAACCAAACTTGATATATCAAATGAAATAATCGATCGATATTTTCATGGGAATGAGTGTAGGATGTAAATTAAAGTGCAGCCTTATTTTAATTGTAAGTACATGGAGAAAATGTTAATACTTACGAATCGGTCGTCGGAGTTCTTGATGAAGCATTCTCTCAGCTTGTATCCCAAGATGCAGTCATCGTGTGATTTTACTGAAAAACAAACAAAAAACAATAACATGTAGCAAAGCTTTCGTCTAAGTGTATTTTTCATATGGAGTTGTAATATACTAGGTAATAAAGCCACTAATGTTAGAGATCAACCCTATTATAAAAAAAATCAGAATTGTGGACTAATGTAATTTCTATCGATTGTTAAAAACAATAATAACATGAAACCTTGTATAAATAACACAGTGGATTGAAATAGAATTTATTACGCTGATACTCTCAAGTTATCTTGTAATGTACCTTTTTCAAATTTTGAACATCGAACTATAAACTCTTCAAAAGTTTTGGAAAATTATTAAATGATAAATCTGTATACAGCACAAAATTTTCAAAACCAATAGAAAGGTCGACACTGAAATTAAATTTAAGAAAAGAACAATGTAGGGCAGACCTACCTTTAAAGTTGGAATAATGGGTTATCCAGCGATTAGGTGATTTAATGATTGGTCTGTTTATATATTTAGTACTTATTGTGCTATTATGTAATATAGTTGTAGTGTAGTTCATATAGTATACTCTGCTCAGTATAATCACTGTAAATATATATGTCATGATGACAATGTTTGACCTAATAAACGATGTCGTGGTCAAAATCATCACGCCACCCTCAACAAACCAATCAGAACACAACCTGACCATGCTACGCTTTCCCCGGCTTTTCCTCTCAGTCTACCATGAACTCCCGTCATGACACCTAACCCCCGTGCTACTCCCGTCCGTATCGGCCACGGCATTTAACATTACAGTATGTGTTCTTATTTAATCCAAACGTAAATTATCTAACAATACCTATTAGTTCACCTTTTGTAACGAACTTCATTAAATGAACAGATTTCCAGTAAAATGATAAGTAATGAACTATTCTAGTAAATTAGTAACTTAATTTAGCTATCAAGTAATGCTGGGTATATAGAAGGCTTAAACCGTTTTTAAAGAATATGAAACACTGCCAATATGATTGAATTCTCCTAATACCATACATAATCCTATTCGTTGTCTCTTTTCCTATATGTGTACATGATCATTACTTACTTGATTTGCAGGAGTCTATAACCTCAATAGCCTTTTTGAGATGTTCGGGACTCTCGGCGTACTGAAGACTAGCGACACCCTTTACTAACTCGTAGTTCAGAGCTCCGTCTTTGGTCTGAAAAACATAAATTCTTGAATCCCTACCAGTAAATACTGCAGGTAAAACTAATAATAAATACCCCCGCCGCAGCAAACCTGCAGACTAAGCGAATTTCAACTTGTCTCATTACATTTTTACTAAAATATTTCCATAAATAAGACATATGTATTCCCAATTTAAATAACATTAGATTTAACGAGTGCTTAGGTTTGCTGCTACGGGGAAAGTAAAAAGTGTTTTTGACCATACGTCAATAGTATAGAATGAAATAAATAAATTTGCCAAATTGTATCAACATCTATCCATAAACAAGTAAACTACAAAAGTTGTCATTTTCTCCATAAGAATAACATGGGAATTTTAAATTACACTTTTTTTTATTTTCTCCGTAACCGTTAGGCATACAACAGCGCTTCACTATACTAAATTATTTCTTTTTTTAAGCTCTACAAAATGGTTTAGAAAAAAATTGCAAAATTTTTTGTTTTTAGGGTAAAAAAAAACTTTTTTGCCCCATAACACCCCCCATAAACCCCCGTTCCCGTGGTCGGATCATGCTGGTTTGCGAACTCGTTCGAATAAATGTAGGCTTACACGTTTATACCAAATTTCATCAAAATCTGATCATTTTTGCTTGAGTTATCGTGCTAATGGACATATAAATATAATATATATGAAATTGTACGGATGGTGTTTTTGGCCTCTGGGGACCTCAAAAGAAAAAAATAAATCGGTCCTGGGTCCAGGTCTTATCATGAGACCTACGGTAATAGCTTATTCCCTATATGGGAAATTTGCTAAAATATATGTGATATGTCGATAAAATAGCTTTTAGGCTTGTTTATAGAATGTAAATCCTGTTTTCTGATTATGGAAGCTGGTTTCTTTTCATCATAAAGTCTTTAAACATTACTGGGGTAGGATGATTTTACCTTTTTTTATTTTATTTTTGTATTTTAAATTTGAGATTTCATAGTAACGATCCCTTTTCATAATTCTAGAATACCCAATCTCCGTTGTGAATTTGGCCTTTAAATTGTTCTCAATAAAAAATTTTGTGTGCATGTCCCCATAAACTAAAAAAAAAACTGTAAAAATATCAGGATTAATGAGGAGGTCAAAAATTTTTGAAATAGTTCAGTAATGATTCAACCAATCCTTGAACCTCATAACTCCTGTACCCGTGTTGTTAAGTAGAACAGTGCTGTTAAGTAAGTAAACAATGCTGTTAAGTGAATCATTTCAATTCTAATAACTAAACTGAAACGGCTACTTTAAAATCATTAAAACCAAACTTATCATGAAGCTCATACAACCGAGACAAAATACTTACGATTCCAATCTCCTTGTAAAAGCAGCCCATCAAGCACTGAAACAACAAAAATGTATCTGTTATACATCTTTATTGGAAATTTAGTATAAGATTTAGATGTTTCATAAAGGTTTCAAATTGAATCCAAACTTTTATACCGCTATGTTTATTTACAGAAGTGTTAATTAATGTTTAAGCGAAGGTGCACAATAAATGCACAATATTTATCGTAGACATTAGGATTCATCAGGTGTTTTGACTCAATCAAAACTCCTTCAAATTTGTCACAGATAAGAAGAAGTTTTTCATATTTAGTAAAGGTGCTGTTATAATAAGCCAAATACAGAACAGAAAACTGATCATAATATCTTTCCTATATTTATTCTTTACTAATCTTTCTTCTGAAACGTGTTTACAGTGTGACAGTATATCGGTAAAGCTGTCTAAAAACGTTTTCCTAGCAAGAAAACTAAACCGTAATATTATTTTATTTTAACAACACTAATAAATACTGCCTTACACTTGGACGTTAAAACACGTATTTTATTTTAAACAGGTTATCATCTCTTTTATTTAAAAATGTTCCATCCAAATGGGCTGTGTTGTAGGCATGTGCAAAAGTAGCATATTAAATAAAAAAAAAAAACTCTAAAGGTAGAACTAACTTTGTTTAGGAACGTGATATAAACTTATAAATATACTTGAGTTAGCTTACCTTCTCCTCCTGTGATTCTGGTATCTTCCTTATTTTAATAAGATTGGTGAGGGTTGCTAGAACAAAAATAAATATTTATTTCAATTTATTCTTATCAGCTTAGTAAGCAGTATAAATAACGAAATCATAATCGTGACATAAACAATGTATTGGAACACAATGTTATAATAACATTTCTAGCATAACTCTTTAACCAGTGGCTTTTAAATTAAAAAAAAATTGCAAATGCACGATTATAGAATACTAGCTGTACCCGCGGGCTTTGCCCCGTTTAACTTCATACGTGAGCTCGTTCGCATGGCTCAATCACGTCCTGGTTGAAGTTCGTTCGCTACGCTCTTTCACCTTTGGGTTGGAGCTCGTTCGCTGCGCTCACACGTCCTGGTTGAAGTTCGTTCGCTACGCTCACTCACCTTTACGGTTGGAGCTCGTTCGCTGCGCTCACTTGCCTTCAGGTTAGCTCGTTCGCTACGATACCTCGCCTCCGGGTTGAAGTTCGTTCGCTACGCTCACTCACCTTTTGGTTTTAAATTAGCTGTTGTCAAATATAAAAAAAAATAATAGTGCTGCACTCTGTTGGTAATCCTTGTAACTTAAATGCTATTGAACATCATAGAACAAAACCAACTTGTTTAATTGAAACAGCTGTTATGATTCATTAATTCCATTTAAATATGAGTACTTATTAGGTTAACATGGGAAACTCCAGAGCCACTGGGGCGGAGCCCAAGAGTCCGATCAGAATAAAAACCACTTAGTTTTCCTATTTAATGCCTAAAGAATCAGTGTACCAAATTTCAGCCTCCTAGGTAAGTGGGAAGTGGGAGAATTAGTGATGAGTGAGTGAGTGAGTGAGTCAGTCAGTCAGTCAGTGAGGGCTTTGCCTTTTATACAGGGTGTTTGTGAACTCTCTCGAAAAAATTCACAGGATTATTCCTTGGGTTAATACATGAATATTTTACATTATAAACATGGGTCGCCGGAGCCCCGTTTTCCGTCTGTCTGTCTGTATGTGTTTTTTATAAATAACCTTATAACTCGAGTTTGAATCAAGGTACAAACTTTAAATTTGACACACTTGTGTATGTTAACGTGGTACACAAACATGCAAAATTTCATTTTGTTGACTATTGCCGTTTCAAAATGGCGGCCATCTAAAATCTTTGACCTCAAGTTACATGAAAACCACTAGAGTTACAAAAAAACACAAGAATAACAAAATGTAGAAAATTTTATTCTAAATCAAATGACACCTAGATCTTAAAGATCGGACAACAAAAAGCTGAGTTATTAACATTTTAAATAATTAATAATGAAAATGTTGTTGCTAGGAAACTATTAAAAAACTGTATCTTGCTTGGTGATTATAAAATACACATTCTTGTTACATTAGAATATTTCAACCATTAAAACATAAAAAATCCTTAAAATTACCTATAACAAATGGCAACATGCATAATGTTAGCAGGATTTAAACGATGACTACGTTAATGTTAATGCACCAGAGTTGGGCTACAACAATTGTTCAAAGTGTCGCCCTTCCACCTCGTTACAAAGTGTGATTCGACGACTTATCGATCGCCGAACATGAGAAAAATCTTCATTTTCTTCTTGAATTATAGCACTAGCTTCAACAATCCGTGCTGCCAAGTCCATTTCATCGTTTACAGGTGTGCTGTATACCAGCTCCTTCATACGCCCCCAGAGAAAAAAATATATCGGTGTAAGGTCGGGAGATCGAGGAGGCCAAGGGACTGGTCCTCCTCGCCCGATCCACTTCTGCCGATATGTGGCATTGAGGAAGTCTACTACTACGGCTCCAAAATGTGCCGGACATCCATCGTGCTGAAACCACATGTCCATTCGATCACCTATGGGAACGTCCTCCATCAGCTCTGGGAGAATGTCCCTTAAAAAAACCAAGTAGATCGCTGAGTTCAGTCTGTTTGGCAAAATGTACGGACCAATAAGGTTGTTGTTCAACATGCCAGCCCAAACATTGATTGAGAATCTTTTTTGATTTCTTCTCATGACAATAGCATGAGGGTTTTCAGCTGCCCACGTATGGTTGTTTCGGGAATTAAAAATGCCATCTCGAGTAAATGTGGACTCGTCTGTGAACAGTACTTTTTCTAAGAATCTTGGATCTTCAACAACTTTGTGTAGAAACCATCTAGCACTGTTCACGCGACGTGGATAATCGTCGGGATACATGGTTTGCACTTTTTGAAAACTGTACGGGTACAACCCGTTTTCTTTAAGTACTTTCCAAACAGAATGATAACTAGAATCTACTTCACTTGCTACCGATCTTGTACTGGTGTTTGGGTTTTCCTCGAATCTACGTAAAACTTCCTCTTCAAAGTTTACTGTACGCACATACCTTTCTCGTCCAGTTTCATGCATATTGATTTTCAACGTACCTGTTTCTCTTAGTCGATTATGGACAGCAGCGAATGTTGCAGAATTTAGACACTGTCTATCCGGGAAGTACTCTTGATATAATCTTCTGGCTTGAAGACCGTTTCCTGATGCAGCGCCGTACATAAAGTGCATGTCACAATATTCTGATACAGAGTAGGTACATTACGTAACCTTAAACGGATCTCAATAGTTAAGGTAAAAATAGGAAACTTAATACATTAACCATCTAGTAAAAACATTAAATGTTGTTGTTAGGGCAAACCAGCTGTCTTACATTGTTGTAATAATTTAGAAAGGATCAGATGATTTTAAAGAATAAACAATAACAATTAAAAGCCAGTAAAAAATATATTAATTATTAAAAAAATTAATAACTCAGCTTTTTGTTGTCCGATCTTTAAGATCTAGGTGTCATTTGATTTAGAATAAAATTTACTACATTTTGTTATTCTTGTGTTTTTTTTGTAACTCTAGTGGTTTTCATGTAATTTGAGGTCAAAGATTTTAGATGGCCGCCATTTTGAAACGGCTATAGTCAACAAAATGAAATTTTGCATGTTTGTGTACCACGTTAACATACACAAGTGTGTCAAATTTAAAGTTTGTACCTTGATTCAAACTCGAGTTATAAGGTTATTTATAAAAAACACATACAGACAGACAGACGGAAAACGGGGCTCCGGCGACCCATGTTTATAATGTAAAATATTCATGTATTAACCCAAGGAATAATCCTGTGAATTTTTTCGAGAGAGTTCACAAACACCCTATAGATTTTAAAATTTGTTTCTGTAAACAAAACGAACACACCTGAGATTACTAGTAACTTTTAAGCTTACATTTTGTGAAGGCACAACGGATTGTATCTGAAAGCTTATTTTTTAGTTAGACACTGTAAAATTAGGGAGACGGACGTTTACCAATAATCCTACCCAGGCATTGTTTAAGCTAATCCCCAGATTTATGGTCCTTCCCGGCAGTTGAGGGGTAGCAAGTGCTAGAGTGGGGGTAGAGCGAAGAGGATGGAGTTTGTCGCCCCCAGCGACACCGGACGTCTGACGTTCCCAGAAGGATAGGTAATGACCCCGGAAGAGACTACAACATTTAGAATTGAAGTATTTAAATGGACTTCCGTTAGCAAATAATATTTTGAAGGGAAATCAGTTTGCCTAAGAATGTATAACTGTAGCATAATTCCTGGATATACTATGGGCAAGTTCGTCATGGAGTATTGTGAATAGATTTCGATAATAATTTCGACCGATACGATTGCCACAATCAAAATGTACAACTGTTTACAACAGCTGAGTTTTACTCCCAAGAGACTAATAATGATTTCCTACTCCTAAGGGAGTAAAAATGCGACTTTAGACCCGCAACGCATGCATTAAAAATGGCTGTTTTTGTTGCAGTATGACGAAAAAGCTTTTGAACTTTATAATTATACAACTTTTTACTCCAACTATACAAAAATAAATATTTCATTAGTTTAATTTATTAGTTAACGACATTGCGTGATGCGATGACTATTCGATTTAAGTCGATTTTTGGGAGTTTCGCTTCGCTAATAAATACTGTAATCAAACCATTCTTTATTTATTTACAAGTAATAATGCAGCATTAGCTTGATACAAAAATTAACAAATTGGCCTTTACCTGTGCGTGATAAAGAGTTCTCACTGGCTGTGTAATGGTTATACACTACAATCCAATGTACTACGACCAGTTTAGGCTGAACGATATTTATATTTATACGATATTATTGTTTAGGGCGATATTAGATTTTACAAGTTTACTTAGGGTAAACTTAACTATACAGCTACCTTTTGCACACAACTTTCACTAGATGGATTCCTGTAATTAATAAAAGTTATTGAAAAAATGATTAATTTAATGTTTAACGGAATATGCCTCCCCTTAGTCAGGCATAAAATGTAACATAGGGTATATCATTTTAAAGCTTAAAATGCGAAGAAGTTTTTTATCCTATTTGACAGTGTAAAAACACGGTGTATAACAAACTTTTCTAAAGCAAGTTGTGGCGCCCTTATTATTGATTTGTCCAAATTTTGGTTAATCAATCATTTACAAGGTGTTTTATGGATTTGGCTGTAACAAACTGTACGTTTTGCGATAGAATATCCAATGAAGATTCTTAAAAAGTGATTGGAAATATTATGGTGGCTAAAAGTTGAAAAACGATATTTTTTGGACAATTTCAAGAAATTTATAAAAATATAAAAATGGCTGTATCCGGAAGTAGGAGTGAGATATAACTATCCAAATTGTGTATTTTTATCTTAATTGGCGGGCATAATAAAGCCTTAACATTTGTCACTTTGACTACCAAGGTTTTATTTTTACTTGTGTTTTATTACAGTTTTGTAACTGCTAACGAGTTGATTAAAATGTATTGTAAATAGAAATGTATGATCTAATTTTAATTTGTAGGTTTATTTGGCTTTTTATACATGTATTTATCTATTCGAATTGTATAAGTTTTAAGTATTTTTTTATTCAACATAATATAATATATTTGGGCGGACATTGTATCATCAGAAGTTATCTCCAATCATTGTTTTAAATAAATAATAACTTTTCATCTGTGCAGAAATTTCTGGTTATTATGGTTTTATTTGCGTTTTTATATCAGTTTCTAACCACTAACGAGTTGATTCAAATGTATTGTAAATAGAAATGTATGCTCCAATTATATTTTTTACCTTTCTTTGGCTTTTTTGTGCATTGTATAAATTGTATATATTTTAAGATTTTACATTATTTAACTAAACATATTTGGGTGAATATTGTACCCTCCACGTAGAGTTTATCTTCTATCAATTTTTAAATACATGAATATTTTTTGTCTGTAATGAATAAGGATACAATTCAAATATTGAACGACACAATATTACGAACCAATATATTTACGAGACAGTTTATGTATTTAATTTAATACCTCTACATTTACATTTGAACTTAACATATAACGGTGTCAATTGAAGACACACGCTACAATGGAATATATTTTTATGAGCACGGATTTTTCCTTAACAGAATAGGTCATTTAAATACCCCCACCGGAACAAACATGCAAACTAAGCAAATTTCCATTTGTCTGGCTGGGTTTTCAATAAAATATCTTCTTTAGGATGTCATATTTTTATTCACTATTATAATAAAAATTAGTTTAACGATTACTTAGGTTTGCTGCGACAGCAAAGATAATTAAGTGTTTTTTTTTATTAAAATATATTAATATTTTATTATGAATTAAATAAATTTTCCTAATTGGATCAAAATAAGTTCATAAACAGGCAAACTGATTGTTTTGAAAACATATTTCAATAAGCAAATTGTCGTAATTTAGGCTACTTGTTCACCATAAGAAATTTAAAATTACAGTTATTCATTTTCATCCTTAACCATTAAGAGCATAAAAACGGTTCAATAAATTATTTGTTTTCTAAGCTCTACAAAATTGTTTAGAAAGAAATTGCAAATTTCATGTTTTTAGCTACAAATGTTATTGGTAATACGGTAATTACTTTTTTCCGACATAGTAAATTCCCTTGACACTATCCTATTTAATGTCATGAGCAAAACTTTGTGGACGTTTCCATGCATCTGGTCATCTATTAAAACATAGAAAAACTCCTTACATATGGGGTAAAACTATGAATTTGATAATTGTAAAAAACAAGAACAGTGTCACATTTATATGTATTAGGAAGCTAACAAAACACAAATACAAATAGGTATAATAACACTATTGAAACAATAAAACATTTAGGATATTTACACTGTTTTAATGTCAACACGCAAGACGGTAAAAACTGTACATATAACAGGTGGTAAGTGGGTTTATATTTCGATTGGACACACTCCTATCATGAGTGCGGACTTGATCAGACCCAATGGATGAATGACACCCCTGTCCTGTACACGTATTATGAAGACCATTAGATCACAAAGATGGGTTGAGTTGTTGATTAGTTAGTTCCTTGGTTCCTTACTGAATTTTATACCTCTTTCTCTTCTTCTCTCATCACTTTCACTCTATCCTCCACCACGCACCAACTTCCCCTACATCGGCGTCTCACCCCCTCCACTGTCCTACGCTTATTCATCGTCAACCCCAACGCAGTCACGGATAGAGCTGACAGGTCAGCCGAGCATCACTAATAGGATTATTGTATTGAAGGTTGTCCTACACCCGTAAAATTATCATTCAACATTTCAATCGGTTCTTTTTTTACTTTAAAGTCAAGGGAAATAACATTTTTATTTCAGTATCTAGTAGACTAGGAATGTAGCTTTTATTATTACTAGATCATTATCGATTGATATAATTAAACTCATTGCCGATTTTTGTTTGCCTTTCAATTATCAATCATTGAGATGAGGACGCCACATGTGTGCGTACGTTATTAAGAATGAAGGATGTTTTTTGATTGGGGTAAGATGAATGGTTAGATTTGTTACTGACTAATTTAAACGTTTTCATTTTTCAGGATTATTTATTTGAAGTTATGAAACTCACAACATATTTAATGTAGAATTTTATTGTTGGAAGTGTTATACTGTAGAACAAATCGTTGGACAAATAAAAAACAAAGAAAAGTAAATTTAAATAAATGAGTAAACAGATTTTTCGTATAGTCAAGTGGGTTTCTTTACACTGATTATAGTACAGAAAGATGCTAATTGCTGCAATTACTTACTTTTTCCACACTCTTTTTTGCCGCACACCAATATTCCAACCAAACAACACAAAACAGCGTGCTTTTATATGCACGTAATACGTGTGCGCTTGTAAATAGGTTGGTAACACTTAAATATACTACGACCAATCAGCTGTTGTAATGTTTCTCATTTCGTTCAACGCTTGGATTTAACCTAACCTAAAACGTGTTGTTTGGTGTTTGAAAGACTAATTATTTCTATGCTTTATAATAACTGTAGGAAAATGTAATGGGTAACACGAGTGCAAAACACATTTGCTGCACTCGGGAAACCTTCCAAACTCACCTACGGCTCGTGAGTAGACATTTCTCTAGTGTACAGCGTGCAGCAAAGTGCCCCTTCCACCACTAGTTACACAAATAACTAGTACATCGTAGTTTTATTTGGAATATTTATCAATATTAACAAATATGAAATGTAGGCCTACGTAAGTTATTTCAGATATATTATTTTAAAATGCTAAGATCTGTTTAGACTGTATTGAAGGTTAATTGTTTTCATATTAAAGTGGCATTTTAAATATACTTAAAAATACATTCTTTATCAGAGTTATACGTATTGGAATTGTAAAAAAAAATTGAAATACGCCTTTTAATGAAATCAAATGATATATTAAAGTTTTGGCATTTAATTGGCGCGATATTTACAATAAACGTTACACTTTCCGATATACATGCAAAGCAAATATTTACAAGCAGTTCTAGCATTTAATTGATGTATAATATTTACAATATTGTTAACACTTTCCAATATACCTACAATGCAAATATTTACAACACAGCAAAAATAAAAATGTATTATAATGGCAACCGACTTAAACCCCACCTGCCGGCCATCTAGCCCAATCGAATCTTATAAATGCTGTAGATGCATCTAATATTTATTGGTGGCGGAAAACGTATTTTTACACTTACTACACAATCATCTAATCTTACATTTATACTTGTCTACTATGTTAGTTTTTACATTTTTATAGAATATTTGTTGTTTGTGAGTTGTTATTGTGTAGTGTTTGTTTAAATACCTACGGGAAGTAAATAAAAGAAACGTCTTATAACACTTAAAACATATATTTACGCTTATACTGTTACTCACAAGACGATAAATATACAAAAAAAGATGGTAAGTGGTGATCGATTTCGATTGGACACTCCAATCATCATCAGACCCAATAGGCGAATGACCTGTCAAAAAGTTACCTGTCATTCGCCTATTGGGTCTGATGATGATTGGAGTGTCCAATCGAAATCGATCACCACTTACCATCTTTTTTTGTATATTTACCGTCTTGTGAGTAACAGTATAAGCGTAAATATATGTTTTAAGTGTTATAAGACGTTTCTTTTATTTACTTTCCTTAAATTTAATAACACGTACAGTGCTGATCAAGAAGTTATTTAAATACCTGGAGGAGCCTTGGTAGATTGAACGCACTTCTTCACAGAATTAGTCACTGTCTCTTTGGAAAGTCCCTACAATCAAAACATTGCAAGGTAGAAGTGTGGACTTTTTCAAAACAGTGTCAGTGGATCTTGGGTTACCCATCAAATTCAAATTTATGTCATGTATACAACAATTTGAACTAAAGGCCTAGCCTCTGGGAATTCTAAAAAAAGATATACTAGTAGTGACATCGCATGCATCCTTCAGTGAGCTAAGAAAATAGTCTCCACCCCAACAGGACTTTGCTAACATTTAGTCGCCCACAGGGAGGAGGGGTTAAAAATCTATCGAACTGTGTGAGGTTTTAGACATATCATAATGTTTAAAATTATTAGGTGTACTCTTTGTAGAAATCAGTAAATACATCAAATAAAGTAAACGACATCAAAAGAGCTTCAAGATCTAAAACCATTCAAAATTAGGATTTAAAGCCTTTTTTAATTATATACGGGACAGTGAATTTTCTCCGACACACGAATATTCATAAGAAAATATATATGCATGAATTTGGCTGATTCATTCGATTAATACAAGTTAAGAAAATAGCTATGTAAATATCACTAGTATCTTACAATTAGGATTTTCACTGAATCTAACTTACGGAGGCGACGGCAACGCACAGGGCGGCAACAAGGAAGGTAACTTTCATGTTGGCAACACTGAGAGACTGAACTAAACACCTGGCGACAAACTATCAGACCAATTTATACATCGTTCCAACCCATTAGAGCAAAGATTGTCTTTGGTTAATTTGCTTATCCAGAGGAAAGTTTCAAATCTGGAAAACAGCTAGAGTAAATGCGTACTACTAGGGTATTCCGTATATTCAGACCAGCTGTTACCAACCTTAGCACAACATTGTTGCATTGCATGTAGCTTTTAATTTTGAAAAAAAATTGAAAGTGGTTGAATGATCCATTCATACTTAACTTAAAAATTCAGTTTTCTCATTTAGGTTTTGCTCCTGTGTTAGTTGATATTTCATGAAAGTGATATTATTCACAGATGTCCGTATTGATTGGATTTGTTTGAAATGTTAGTTTATCCGACATAAATGGACTACCTATTGTCTTTCGGTTGCTCAATTAAAATACGTCTTTTTACTATAGTATAATCTATCATAAAATTTAGATGAAATAATCCTACTACATAGTTATGTAAAATAAATTTAATTTATTTGGACCAGACGTCCGAAACTATGAAATGAACAATTCACAGTTCTGATCATTTACAATGTCAAGTCAAAGGTGAATTGTGAATTTTCTCATGCTTCCAGGGAGACCAATTAATATTTTCTTTTGAAAACCTCACCTCAAAACCTTGGACATCCATGGGGCGTAGCCCGAGAAGAACTCTGGGAAGTGAATAGGCCTATGACATTTCTAGATATGTGAACCATCATTGGGCTTGATTTTGGCTGTATCGGTTTATTATTTTAGTCGTGGCAGCTGAACAAACAGACAAACAGACACCATTTCAATTTTATAATAGTATAGAAATAGCAACAGTTTCAACACGAAGAAGGAGTGTTTAGTTCAAACAATAGTCAAATGTATTTCGTTGTTAAACTTCTTTTAACAAGTGCGTTATAATGTCAAATGTAGTAGTAGTTTTGTTTATGATAATTATTTACTAGTTTTGGAGATTTTGTAAAAAAGTATATTTTCACGCAATATCCTTTTTGGGTCTTTACTACCCATTTGAAAACAGTATCATTGTGTTGTTTTATCAAGGTAAAACTAAGGTTTGTTAATACTTTCTTTATTTTAATTCTTTATTTCATTATTTTTAATTCGTCGCAGGCTCGGAACCAAAATTTCAATTACTTTTGGCTATGAGTTAATCCCCTTGTCTATCAAGTATTAAAGGCAAGTCTCTCAGCAAGTAGAACTCTTTTTGCAGTGGATATCTCATTAGTAAGCGATGTCATCGAACCGTCAAGTACGAAAACATTGACTTCAGGAATATATACGGGTGATCAACTCAAGGAGGCCACCATTGGGATATCGGAAACGGTAAGAATTAGAGAAAACTTTAAATGAGGGACATTCCTTTTTTTTGTGGCAGTTAAAAATATTATTTTATTTTTTCGAAATTCAACCGCCATTTTCCAAAATTGGCGGCCAACTTTGAAATTTCTTACAGAACACCCTATATTTTATCGTGTTTTCGGGTAGAACATGCAATTTAAAAACTTTTTATTCTTGACATTTTTCGATAAACCCACTCGTTTAGGAGTTACAGCCTATGGAAAAATCACTTCCGGTGTACATTTTACATCATGTAGCTCCTAAACAAGTAGGTTTATAGCGAAAATGCGAAGAGTAAATAAGTCAAATAAGTCTTAATGGTGGCCTCTTTGAGTTGATCACCCTGTATAATGAGGACTACTTAAATAGTTGATATAGGCTACATAACGTTGTGTTGGGAGTATTATCTAAAATACTGTAAAACATTCTAGTTAATACAATTACAACTTATCAGTTTAATGATTAGCTGTGTCAAGATTGGAAACTGTTTGTTACAGTTCTGCTTATATCGCCAGTCGCACTTAGTTCCTTTTGAGAACCACAGATGGCAGGAGCTATCAGAATATATGCTCTTGTCATGTGTAAATTTGATATTAGGTAAACAGGATAAAATAAAACAAATGTTCTAGAAAATAACATCCAATGAATTATTTTCAATTTGTTTCTTTACGTTAATTGTTTTGAGAATAAAAAGTAGCCTATTACATTGCTATATTTAATTAGATCGAAGTTTACGTATCGAGGAAAAAGATCATTTAACCATATGTCATCAACAATAAAACTTCAAAACGAAAACGCAAGAATAATTTGTCGAGATTAGTTTTGGGTTGTTAAAGGTAAAAGTTTTTCCAGTCTCATAAAAAATCGACCATATAAAATACATAACGCACTCGGCAAAGGTTGACACGATTTGGGGTAACACACATCCAAATTACAAGTATAGTAATTTATAATTTAGGAAGTAAAAAAATCACCCTTCATGAATTATAATAGACTACATTACTTTTTCTATTTCAAAGTAGTAGATTTTCTAGCTATCAACACCTGATGTTTTTCTAAGAAGGTGTAAACGTTTACATAGGAAATATTGGTTAGCATAAAAATGTTACATGTTAAATCTGCAAAAAAAGCATTTTATAGTCCTAAAAACGTAATATCAGCCCAACTGACGACTTAGCCAAAATATACCTTGGGCGCTTTGATAATTCCTAAACTAAACACATCAGTAATGAAATGCAAACGGCCTCAATAAACCCGATTGACTTGTTTGTTTTCTAAATTGGAAAACATTTTAGACCATTTACGTCCTTTTAACTGGCTGGATGGAGCCTTTTTACCCAATCAGACAAAATAAATGACATTTTAAAACTTTAAACGACAAATGAATGTAATTTATTTGAAGAATTGTTTAAAACATTTGTGTTGCATGTTAAACAGTTTAAAAAAACTGCAGGATTATACAAGTTTGTAGAAGAGTACATACAGTACCGTTTACAATATATGGTCACTGTTCATACTGTTTGAATATTTACTGATTAAGAGGAAAATACGATTTTATTAATATACAACTCTGCAAATGGCTTAATCCTGTAATATATTACAAACATCGTTTAAATTGTTTAAAAATATCGCCATAAAATAAAATGGACATTCCTATACGAATGTAGTTGGAGATATAAGATTTAAAACCGCTGTAGCGTTAGCTTTATCTGATAAATTGTGATGGTAAACAAACTATCTGCACTTTTTTCACAATTTGTAATTTTTTTACTGACCTACATCGATATAAAACGCAAATAAAGTGAACATTTGTAGGTAAATATTTATTTAGACTCTCTTATATATCGTTTTAAGTTGGGGGTTTCCATAGACTACTTAAACGTTATTCCAATCAATAGTATTAACTATTGATGTACAAAGAGCGTTCAGTTTGAATTAAATAAGTGTTATTCAATAAATATTATCACATGCTAACATAAACTTAAACTAGAGAACATATTTATCCATTATGTTGGTTTTTTAAGAGTAAGATAGTAAAATTACCAAATAAAGAAATTAGTTGAAATATGACGCAAAATATAAAGAGATCGTTACTTACCAGGTTTGTACAACAAAATTAAAACTCAAGTTAATCCTGAGTAGATTTTCTAAACAAACGCGTCAGCAATTCTTTAAACGGTTCAACCATTATGTAGACAATTCTGTCAAAACAGTCGTCAGATTCAAGTTTGTTGACCTTTTAGAGATTAGTAGTATGCATCAGTTTGTTTACGTCCTTCAGGTGTCTAAACATATTTTCACTAAATCTGTAAACATCATTTGAAGACCAAATTAATAGTTTTAGACCAGGGCTAGAAATTCCAGTTTCCTCTCAAGAATAAAATGAAACGTTATTTCATTAAGTGCAACTTTTTATATAAACATATATTCAAACCTTAAATATTCACTGGATTAAGGATCGCTGAAATATGCATGGATAATACAGAGAAACTTGTAATATACTTAGAGTATTGAGTAGCGGACTTGGCAAACTTTGTAATGTTGTTACTGTCGTGTTCTTGTTCTTGTTGTTGTCTCGGGTCCCAACTAGTCTCAGATTCTGTATGCAGAACAATTCCCACTTATTCTCAATGTTCATTTGCAGGAACGAAGAAAGTTCTTGGAAGTTTCAACATAAAGTTTATACGAATCGTGGCGTTAAAGTTGGGTTAACCTCATACTCAGGGTGTGTGAAAATACTGATATTTTTCTTCTGTCTTGGTAGAAAAGAATAGTGAATAACCAGAAGTGAAGAAACACGAATATAGCATGTTTTCATTACTGCTAAAGAAATTACCTATTGATCAAAAATACTGTTCATGGGAAAAACAAACAAATATATATTTAAACTTTCACGGCGAAAAATATAAAACCTCCAAAATTATATTTAACAATAAAGCGGAAGTGATGGAAATAATACATACCATGGTCTCATATCCATCCATGTAAATGTGCATTGTCACTGGTACGGCTGGAATTGCAGGCGGGTCGTAGTCGTAGACGTCTATCGTACGGGTCTCCTGGAGCAGTCACAGTCGCAGTCGTTGGATGATTTTTGAGGTACAGTATTCACAGGGTTTTCTTAAGAAAATGCCCAGAGTGTACTCCAGTGCCAATGTAAATTTTATGGAGAATAATTAAAATGTTGTATATTGTTTAGTTGTAATTTATGATACTTGCAAAGTGGCTTTATGTGGTAATATTAAGACACACATACACTAGAGGCTATAGGCTATAGACAATATACTATAGACTATTGGCTATACAATATACACTAGAGACTATAGACTATACACTATTGACTGGAGACTATAGATTATACAATAAAGACTGTAGACTATATACTATTGACTATACACAACACTCTATAGACTATACACTATAGATATAGACTACACTACTACAGACTATATACTTTACACTATAGACTATACTACAATAGACTATACACTATGGACTATACACTATACACTATAGACTATACACTATAGACTATATAGACTATACACTATGGACTATACACTATGGACTATACACTATGGACTATACACTATGGACTATAACCAGAAGTGAAGAAACCTAAACCTAGACTATAGACTATACACTATAGACTAAAGACTATAGACTAAACACTATAGAATACAGACTATACACTATAGACTATACACTATAGACTATACACTATAGACTATACACTATAGACTATACACTATAGACTATACACTATAGACTATACACTATATACTACAGACTATACACTATAGACTATAATACATGAAATATAGACTATACACTATAGACACCATTTCAATTTTTATAATAGTATAGAAATAGTAACAGTTTCAACACGAAGAAGGGGTGTTTAGTTCATACAATAGTTATCAAAATTAGGATTCAAATCCTTTACACTATACATTATAGACTATAGACTATACACTATAGACTTTAGACTATACACTATACACAATAGATTATAGACTATACACTATAGACTATAACTATAGACCATACACTATAGACTACAGACTATACACTATAGACTATACACTATATACGATACACTATACACTATAGACTATACACTATAGACTATACACTATAGACTATACACAATGAACTATAGACTATGCACTATACACTATAGACTATACATTATACACTATAAACTATAGACTATACACTATAGACTATACACTATATACGATACACTATAGACTATAGACTATACATTATAGACGCAATAAATTGGAAAAGCTGTGGCGGGGATGGAGGTGGGGATGTTTAGATATCAGGGGTGGGAGAGGGGCGCCCGCGCGCAGCTTGGGGGAGAAACTACAAAAAAGCAATAAAATTGACTATACACTATAGACGATACACTATAGACTATACACTATAGACTATACACTATAGATATAGGATATACTACTATAGACTATACATTATAGACTATAAACTATACACTATAGACTATACACTATAGACTATACACTATAGACTATACACTATAGACTATACACTATAGACTATACACTATAGACTATACACTATAGACTATACACTATAGACTATACACTATAGACTATACACTATAGACTATACACTATAGACTATACACTATAAACTATAACTATAGACCATACACTATAGACTACAGACTATACACTATAGACTATACACTATATACGATACACTATACACTATAGACTATACACTATATACGATACACTATAGACTATAGACTATACATTATAGACTATAGACTATACACTATAGACTATAGACTATACACTATAGACTATACACTATAGACTATAAACTATAGACTATACACTATACACTATAGACTATACACTATACACTATAGACTATACACTATACACTATACATTATAGACTATAGACTATACACCATAGACTTTAGACTATACACTATACACAATAGATTATAGACTATACACTATAGACTATACACCATAGACGATACACTATAGACTATAGACTATACACAATAGAATATAGACTATAGACTATACATTTTAATTAGTGTTGACAACGGGCGATATGGCAACGTTGCACTAGCCTTGTCTTGTGATTGGCTGCCACCAACTGCAGACTCTTGTGGTCCCTACTGTAACATTTTAGCTGTTATATTTGTTTGTGTTTTCCTGTACAATGATACGGCACAAACGACAACTAATAGTTTTGAATGAGTTAATAATTGACATAGATTATACGACGTCTTGAATGTTTAGATAGTTTTCAGTGTTGGAGTTTCGAACATGATTGTGTCCTTTGTCTTTTTATTTTTCATATATGTTGCTTCGGTAAGTTTTCATTTTATATATATTAAGGATTATATTAAGGAAATTAATTGTATTATGAAACGTGCTGAACTGTTTCTAAGCTGCTATCTCTAAGGTGTCTGTGTGTTTTTGGAGACTAATTTTACTGACAAACTGAATTTGTACAAACAAACCGTCAAATTGGTTCTTTCACGGGTTTGTTTAAGCTTGGAGTTCATGTGTAGCTAAAATATCTCACGACTAAACTTGGCGACAATTTTGTCCACATATGTATGGATTATTGATCAGTATACAGCGTAAAGATAACAACTAATAATATTTTAATGATTGCTA
This sequence comes from Macrosteles quadrilineatus, assembly GCF_028750875.1. Taxonomy (NCBI): domain Eukaryota; kingdom Metazoa; phylum Arthropoda; class Insecta; order Hemiptera; family Cicadellidae; genus Macrosteles; species Macrosteles quadrilineatus. The sequence goes on from NW_026542598.1 coordinate 22,820,054, forward strand.
ATGATATTGGGTAATATTGAATAACTAAATGCGGAGTATTGCAAGCAATGAAATAAATATAAATTAACCGTATTGATAGTAGAATACGAAATATTTCAAGAATAAATTTAACTAAGACCTTATTGTATTCTATGTGTTTTCAGGCTCAGCCGGAAGCTCGGTTTGTTCTCCCAGCTGTTACCAAGTGTTCTAAACAGGTCGAGGCTCCTCCAAGTACGTAAGGTTAGATTCCATCTCTAAGTATGCATGGTTTGGCCCCTTCCAAGTATTTAGTGTAAGGGGTTTCCTCCAAGTATGTAACTTAGGATTAATTTACACGTTGAAACTTTAGGTTTATACACCAAGGATGCATGTATAGGCTCCCTTCAAGTATTTAGTGTTAGGTTTTTCTCCAAGTATGTAACTTAGGATTAATGTACACAGTGAAAATTTAGGTTTATACATCAAGTATGCATGGTTAGGTCCATTCCAAGTATTTAGTGTTAGGTTTTTCTCCAAGTATGTAACTTAGGATTAATGTGCACAGTGAAAATTTAGGTTTATAAATCAAGGATGCATGTTTAGGCTCCCTTCAAGTATTTAATGTTATTTTTTCCTCTAAGGATGTAAAATATGATTCTTCTGCACAGTAAAAATTGTAGGGTTTAATTCAAGAATGTATAGGTAAGTTTTTCATTCATGTGTACTGTATAAGGTTGATCTCGCCCTTCAAGTACTGTACATGAAATATTTTCCTTCCCAAGTATACATTCAAAGCTATGTATATTTTGGGTAAGAGTTAGTATTTACAAGAGTTGAAAGTTTTTGCACTTTATTAAGGTTTTTACTCTAAGTAGAGTATATATGGTTAACTACCTCTCTGCATTTAATTTTGGATTCATTCTTCAAATATTGAAACAGAGTTTATTAGCCACAAGCAAGGTTAAGCTTCTTTTAAGTATAAAGAAGAGATTAGTTTTTTTAACCTTGACACAGAAAATGTATACTTCAAGCATGGTTAGTTCTGTTTTTAATTTTTAATTTTTAAGATTTAATTTAATTTTTATATATTAAATGAGGTCCTCTTCCTTGCAAAGACTTTTCTTTACATTAACAACTCAACCCTGCACTTACTGATGAGTTTCTTTAATTATTTTTTATTTGATTATATTCTTATGAACATTATCAATAAGGTACTTATTTACTGCGTATTTTTAATACATATTTTTTAACCGTTAAAATTCCTTGTGTCCATCAATGTAATAAAATTTTAATAGTCATGAATAGATATTTTGTAGACCTTGAATACCTAATTAATACTAGTTTTGTTATACAGAGTTGAAGATAAAAATAAATTACAATTTTATACAATTTTTAAAACTTTCTGTTCATCTTTCAGTCATGTTCCATGGACTTCTTAAGCAACGAAAGATCCCGGACACGGACCAAGAAAAGGTTGTATGACTTATCTTGCTATCACGGTAGTTATAAGTAGGTAATGACGTAAGCTACAATTTATTTGATTGATCACAATCATTTTATACAGTTTGATTCTGGATCACTCATTAAAGTATATGAACCAGCTGTATTCAGCTAATTACTCAGAAATGACAGAGTTAAAGCTGTAGTAGACTTCCCATCCATATGGACCAGCTGTAGCCAATCTTTTATTAAAACAGAATGTAGTTGTGTGAGCCAGTCACAGAATGCGGTAGTGTCTAAAATTCTATTTTATATATTTCTTTGTTACTGACCAGGTTGATGGGCCATAACAGTTGCTATGGCCATAAATTTAACATGGGGATGGAATGTCTAGTATAATACGCACTACTATCAAAGTTATGATTGATCATTTAACATAAAACCACTATTGGTCATGAAAGTGGTATTCTTTCTTGGATCTCCCCTTAGGTTTGGCTTGATCAAATGTTTTTGTATCAGAAAAATATTTATATTCTGCAGTACACTCTGTCAGATACTCAATTGAACATATTTGCTCTGTACAATTCTAACTCGGAATACGATGTCTATGTCACGGAGCAGTATCTAGACTCAAATATTATACATTTAAACAATTTAGTGAGACGTTATTCAACAAAGAAATAACTAAAAACAATGTGAAATTTAAAAAAATAAATATGTTGACTCAGAGTTACTGCTCTGAAAAGGGAGAAAATGATTAATTTCATTTTGATGAATTTAGATTAATACGAGATTCGTATTAAAAAATCAATCTTGGAAAGGCAGAACTAAATGGCTCAAAATTGCATTTCTATCAAAGTATATGTTTTATTTTCTCTTTGATTTAACAAGGTAAACAAATAGTTTTTACCTATTACTTACTTAAAAACCTATTACTTTAAATCATTTTTTTTAAAAGGTTTTAAAATATTAATTTTTACCACAACCAAACAGAAATATTAGTTACAATTCTATTTTATGTTTTATATTCGATGCTAATCACATTTTCGATGATTGTGTTAAAATGTATGAAATTGTCCTTTCTCATTACCATTTCTCATTGAAAATAGTCAGATGTATTCATAACATATCTATATAACTAATGTTGAACGTCTTGCCTTTACAAACGAGCTATTCATTTTCGAAATCATTAAACAGTTCTACGTCCCTAATAAAAATAACATACTTTATTATTTAATGTATTTAACCAATATTTTTCAGTGTTTCATGGGCTGCCTGTACAAAGAGATTGAGTTGGTACGTACTCTTTAGCTACTTCCTTTTTTATTTTGCTCTACGTAACCAGCCTAACGTAATTAAATGATTCTGATATTCAAGAGACTTGTACTTTCTCAAGTTCTGATAGGATTAGGTAAAGGGTCAAGTTTAAAATTTTATTGAACACCTCAAATATACCAACATAATCATATATATATATATATATCAAACGATCAAACACTTATCAGAAATATATCCATGAACTTTGGTTGATTTATATAATGGTCCCGACATTACACACTTTACAATTAACGTTCACCTTACACCCTACTGTTATTTTGATGTTCTATTCTTTACTTTAAATGGATAGTTGATGCATTGATCTGTATGTACATGAATATTCCAATAACATGTTTTATTTACAGTGTGGGGTGAAATAGAGAAGTTTACACAATACATACTTTTTGCCAAGTTTTCGCCCACGGGGTGAGCTCTCGTAATCACTAAAAGGACTTTTATTGTTCTACACAAAGGACGTTTTATATTTTACACTTAAGTTGTTTTATATTTTAGACGAAAGACGGAGTTCTTGATTATGAACAGGCAAAGGGTCAAGCAGAGTTTAGATATTCAGACAATCCTGAGCTGTTAAAGAAAGCGATGGAAATACTGGATGCTTGCAGGACCGGTAAGTTTCTGAAGTAAATAATTGTAGGCCTTAACAGCTTTTAAATTTAATTTTGTTCATTATGTTTGGTTGTATATTTCATCACTAGGCTGTAAAGTGGTCTTCGACCCGAGTCCAAGTTTCATGACCGAGGCGAGGCCGAGGTTAGAACACGAGTGAGGGTTGAAAAGACACTTTTTGTTCGTGAGTTGGCAATACTATATTTTTCGTCACATCGCAACATTGTTTGAAAAACCTTGGAAACCGAAATACTCTCCATGTAAAGATAACCTTTCAAAACTACTTTTAACTTATTTTAAATTTTGTTAATGCAAACAACCAGCTGTTTAGAAAGTGGTTCAATCATTCAATCATCATCGATATGTCGAAATGTTGAAAAAATGTATCGATAAGCCACGACCGATCTAATCAATACGTAATACACGTAAACAACGTATATACGTAATACACGTGATACGTAATTTCAATGTATTCGATTGCTCCCAATCAAAGATTACAACTGAGTTTGCATCAGCTGACTTTTAATCCCTAGGAACTATATGATTCGAGTCCGTAAAATTTTACGGACTACTCCGCAAAAAGCTATCTTTAGGGACTCAAAACGATCCGTAAGACAGCTGTTTTTGAGACAGTGTAATGAACAAATGCTTTTTACTCCCCAGGGAGTAAAAGAGATTACTCCAGACCAGCAGCGTAGGTATTAAAAATGTCTGTTTTTGCTGCAGTATAACAAAAAGATTTTCTTACCAATATTAATTTTTTTTGTAAATAAAACACACATTTAAAACTTTTGCTTCATAATAAAATCCTCTTCAGTAATGGTTACATAATATTGAAATAAAATTTATATTATAGCAATAAGGTCAATCAAGATGAATAATCTGGTTGAAAATTATAGCGTTTTGAAATAGTTGTTAAACAGTCCGGGGTAGTTTTTATTAGAATTACATAGAATTAATGCGGATATCTAACAAAAAAGTTGACGTTAGATGGTAACAAGACCAAGGGACCGTTCATTTTCAAAGCGTAATACATGCCATTGGTGTAGAAAACAGAAAAACACACAAAACACTGGCATGGAACTATATTTCTAAAACTACAAGACGAACGCCTTTTATTCGTTTGTATTCAAGTCTAAAAGATATCAAGTTATAACAAGATATAAAATAAAATATTCATGATCAACAACTTAATAACCCATATCCTATATTTACTATAGTTAAATATCAAACAATATTAATACAGTAACATTCAATGATTGCTGATTGAAATGAAATACACAGATCGTTATTAGCTTAAGTACTGTTCATTGGTGTAGTAATTTATTCAGGTCAGCTCAATGTACTCGTTCTAAAATACGTGCATTTAAAATAAATACAAAATTGTAATTTGGCAAATCTTTCTTTTAGTTACTTCCGAAGAAGAATGTGACTTAGGATTTAAGCTGAGGGAGTGCTTCACGAAAAACTCCGAAGAGACTTACATCAAGGCACCATCATCGCTGCCGTTTGAAATAGCTCTGACTTATGACTCTGTATTTGTAAGTGAAGCTTATTTAATTTAGAGGTTTATTAGTACGTTTTAATTTAATATGTCAGTTTTGAACTTCATAAAATTAGCCTTCAAAACTATAACTCAGGGATAAGAATTTGGGTGATAATATACCCAGATTGTTGGAAAAATTGTGTGCTTTAGATATATCTTGAAGGAAAAATTGTAAGAGTAATTTTGTTCTTGGTATTGGACCAGAAATTCTTATTATTTATATTAAATAGTTCCCCGAAGAAACTTGAATTGCACAGATATTTTAACCTAATAAGTTATAACAAGATATTTGAAACTAATTTAACATACATTTTAGTAAAATGCTGAGACTCAGAGAGAATTTTGTTTGTTCCAGACACCATTCTCAACGTAATGTAGACTACATGCAAATGTATTCTGTTATTCAATACATCTACTAGAAGCTACGTTCTCTTCAGATACCATAGTTATACATAATAACTGCCGTAATTATAAATTGGGACTGAATTGGTAAACAATGTACAGTACTATAATTTGTGATTTGCATTAAATGGTTGTACTTATTATACCTCAACTATTCTCTTTTCAAATATATCGTTTCGTTTTCAATGTATTTTAGATTTTAAACCAACATTGTCGAATAGTGTTGTATGTTTTACTTAGACACAACTGACAGCTCATGGTAAATTAGAGCGTTATACTTTGCAAAATGTGTAGTTAAAAAAACGACTTCTTACTTGTATGTTTTTTGTCTTACTTCTCCATTCCTTCAGCTAACCAAATATTATAATGACAATCTCGTATATTGTTGAATATGCACTTATAACTTCAGCTTGTTTTGTGATTTATTTTGCTGTTACTAAAGTAAAAATTGTACATGTTTTTGTCGTTGAAGTACATAAAGTAAGTAAAAAAAAATAATAGATTTTTTCTACGATGAGTTTGTAAGATTACTCATATTGGTTTGATATACATATTTTATGATGTGAACGCATTAAAAAAAAGCATATTTAGCATATATAGTTTTGTAGATCACTTTTGTTGTTCAAAGTCGCTTGCACTGGAAGCTGGTTGTAAACTATTTAATTGAGAGAGATTTAAAGTATTATGACTAAACTTAACAAAAAAGTGTACATTTAAAAATGAATATGATGTCGTATTCACGTGAACCAGCATGATATCATGGAAACGGGGTTTTATGGGGTAAAATTGGGTTTTCCCATTTTTGACTCTCAAAACATAATCTTTTGATAGTGACTCTAGCCCGGGATCGTTTTAAACATTACTTCAGGCTATTCTTTAAGTGGGAGACATTACTTTTCCTACGTGAAATTTTCTTAACCTGGGGGTTCGGAACCCACCAAACGGTAGGTCCACTTATCTAAAAAAAGATAATTGCATCAGGTGATTATATCCTCTTCTTCTTTAGATTGTCCCTCCTAAAACCAAACTTAAGATAATTTAAAATAAAAAAAAAATATTTGAATATAAAAATAAGGAAGTATATTGGATTACCATCAAGGGTATCAGTATGGACTGCATATATTTAGGTATTGGATACACTATTGAGGATCATACAAAGCTACACGAGGATCAAGTAGGCTAGTACTTGAATGTTGATGGTATCTCTAGAGCCCATTTGTACTGAAGTGAATAGTACTTGAAGTCAAGATTATAGTGGTTATCCAGGTAGCTGAGCTAGGCTGTGGGATTATATCCCTTTTCATACAATTTAACGTATCTTTGTTTATAATTAGAATCTTTTGTAATTCTTTGTGCGTAAAACTTGAAGTTCCTTAAAAGTTTTCAGGTTAGGGAAGGGAAAAGCAAAGTATCTTATGGTAATTTGTTGCTTATGCTTAAAATGATGATAACATGGCGGCCAAGCTTATTTTGAGGCAAGATATTATTTCCTCTTTCAATCAACTTGACATATTATTTTTTGTTCTTTTTACAAAATAAAATAAGATTCGTTGCGTAACCTAATGGTGTTCAAAATACTATACGTTAGAGAAGCGAAGCGTATACATTAACGTATATATTAGGTCTTTAAAGGTACACCTTTTGCGCGAGTTCGTTTAGTGGGTACGTATATATTAGGTCTTACCCACTAAACGAACTCGCGCAAAAGGTGTACCTTTAGTTAAACTAAATGTCTAGCATACAATTTTACATACAATTTTATCAGATGAAATAAATTAGGTAGTTGTTTATTTCAAACATGAACAAATATCAGACGTAAATTACGGAACAGGAACAACAATACAAATGTAAAATATAACAAACAGTTACAAAAACTATTATGACGTGAAAGATGTTTACCTGAGTAAAAAAATTTAGCATAGTTAACTTCAGATACTTCTAAAGATCACATCCACCAATATAAAATCACAAAAGTAATATTAGTCTAAATACAGTTTATATTGACTTCTACCAAGAATGTTCGGTGGCAAAGTTAACTTCAAGTTTTTCAACTAACTTTTAGCGTGGTTAATTAAGACTTAGTCTCTTTCTGGTTTTACTGTCACTGTCTCTTAAAACGAGTTCCTTAAACAAAATATATTGGTTAGTTTTATCACATCAGAGTACAGTCTCCTTCGGTTTTTATTTGACACTTTCAGGCTTTGTTAGGAATTCATTTATTCATTGCTTTTGACAATTATTACATTGTGTAGCATAGATGAACAAAGATAGCAAAAAGGCTAAACACATTAAACAGGGCGTTGAAAAAAGGGTAGTGGGCAAAATCTACGAAGTGATTCCTCTGGCACAAATGAAGAGAAAATAAAGAATAAAACGTTTTCCAGAATCACCTCGTTAAGCAGATATACACTATTTTGTATTTTTTACTTACGTATTTTTATCTTTGGATTTTTTCCCGATTTAATTCCATTAACATATAAACTTTAATACATGCGGGATCTACGATAAGTTTTTATGACTCGGAGGAAGTGGAACTTTTTCGGCCCTAGGACAGTAAATTGTGAATTTGCTATCGTAGGCCTACCTTTCGTATGCTGGTAAGAGAAATATGAATAAATAAACACCGGTTGTCAAGATTTAAAACAGATTTTACACATTAAATTCTTTACCTTTACCTCTAATTGATTTCAGTCGATACAGCAGAAAGAGGGTGAGGGGAGGTGTGAACTTTTGAGAGGTTTGTACAGTAAGTAAGTCTAAGCTGCAAGTGTTTATTGTATTCTTTTATCTATTTAATTAATTTGTCTCATATGTAAACGTATTTTACTGTAATGGAACGTGGAGAATTTAATATCTATCACCGATTTCAGACCATAATGCAGTAAAACCTTATTTTTATCAATCTCCAAGATGTGTATTTATCAATTTTTTAAACGTAATGAAATAACCGTTATCAACAATAAACCATAAAATAAAAACGTGAGGGATTTTTGCTATTTTTAAACCAAACCTGGCTTTGGTTCGATGATACTTACAGCATCGGGTACTTGTAACTCTAGTCAGTAGCCTACATGAGTAGGGTTGGATCAGCTACTAACTGGGGTTGCACAAAGCATGTATCGGCTAACCAACCGTAGTTGTAAACTGCCCTGCTAAGTGCTACACAGTTCCCGTAACAAACAGCTGAAGTGTGTAATCGTTTGGATGAATCGTCCGATCGAATAAATAGTCCTTGGAAAATATCCAGTTTAAATGAATTGCGGATCTAAATGTAGGTTGAATATTTTGTTTTTATTTGGAAGACGAATAGTTAGGGAGCTTGCCTAGCAAACTGGAGATATTCTGAGAAAGATAGTAACGTTTTATGGTTTAAAAATGAACCCAGCTGTCTTTCATCACTGCTGATAAATGGTCTTGGTTTAAAGACAAGGTGATCTTAGATTATGAAAATACCCCCGTCGCAGTATACCTGTTGATTAAGTGAATTTCAAAATTCCTGGTTAGAATTTTACTAAAATACTTCCATAAAAAAAGACTTATTCCCTACAATATTAAGTTCAAAAACTACTTAGAAATCCTGAAACAGGGAAGGGAATAAAGTGTGTTTAGTTGGAATATTAGTATAAGAGCCACTATTGCATTGATTATAAAGAAATTGCTACATATGATGTTTTCATCAAAACGAAAAAGTAAATTAGATCCTGGTCTAGGTCCTGCCATAAGACATATAGTAATATTTTATTCTCTTTATGGCCAAAGACTGTTCCGAATGGTATTTTCGGCCCCTTTGGACATTAAAACGAAGAAGTAAATGAACCCCGGGTCTAAGTATCATTTAGTCACCTTCAGTCATAGCTTATTCTATAGACGAAAAAATAATTAAATCTTCCTCATAAACTTCCTCACACCACATATATTCTTTACATTTTGGTAAAAGCACCAATAAATATAAATAAATAGGTTGTTTAAAGTGGTGGAGGTTATGATTTTTATCACTATCATTCATATAAGTCTAGTAAAATAAAAAATATATAGTGATAAATTATTTTATTTGTATGATTAACATAACTGCATCCATTAGCTACCATCCCCATAGTAATTTTATTACATCTGCCAGTATTATTATGAAACATCTGTTGATAAATAGTTAATATAAAATACTGTAATAAATAGTGTTGTTATATTATCAATATAATAATGCTAAAAATTGATTTCGCATATAGATGTTAAATCTGAAGATTATATTGATGTGAGATTTATGTATGGTTACGCATGAGTTCGCAAAATAATTCCAGGAATTAAATCCCGAAATGTTTCTCTCAGATTTTAGCGCAAATTTAACAGTATTCAATTTATTCTATGGTCCTAATACTTGTCTTCGGTTTGAAAATGAAATACTCTCTTTAGTCATATTAGTTTTAAAGACAGTTGTACAAACAAAAAATGTAGTAAAGTTAAAAACGTATTTAAATTATTCTGATCAGAAAAATACTTAAATGGTCTCCACATAAGTTGTAAGGATATACAAAGACGATTGTTAAGTATTTTATAGAATACTGAAAAATAAAGTACATTATGTTAGTTTTATCATTGTGAATATTAGTTCCTCGGAAATTTTAAGTGTAAATACATAACAAACGGTGATTTATATAATAATTACAAGTATTGATACAGTTAAACTTTTGTTAAGAATATTAAACAAACCTAAATTAAAGAAAATTTGTAATTAGAAAAGTAAACTAGCTTTACATGTATAATGGTTTGTAGTAGCCCTGATATAATCTCGTAATATACCGAAATTCAGGTTATCATGCACCTAAATTTGGGATTTTTGACCCTTTCTTATTTGATACACTTATTTTTTAAGAAATAAAAAACACGTTTAGTTCTAGAGATAATTATTTTAAAGAACAGAATAAGAAAAAAATCTGCTACTCATTCAAAAAAATAGTATTACGAAGAGTTTGGATATTAAATAAATATAAAAATAACATAATAAGATACTCCTAATTCCAAATGATTATTAATAGGTAATAGATCTACTTAATTTCTGATTTTCTCGAATAATGACCATTAAAATTGATTTATAACGGAACAACAAAGTCTAACGTATATATCGCACTGCAGGGATTTTTACTGAAAAAATATGACACTCAAATAATCTAACAGAATATAATACAGGGTTCGTTATAGATAGGAATAATTTATTTAAAAAGTAGGAGTAAAAATTCATGACAAATCTTGTAAATCTTAAAATATTACTGAGCAATTATAAAGGAAACTAAATAAATCAGAGAACCACAGTTTATAAAAGAAGAATTGCTGAAATCTTAATGCATTTTCATTTCGAAAAGAAACTAATAAACAGAAGTTCACTTAGGTTGTTTACGTCCCTCTAGAAATAAAACCACTCTTAACAGACGAACAATGTACGTCCTCTGATGCAATGTATTTTTAACTCAAGTTACAATTTATGTGTTACTCTTAGAGTTAAATTGGGTTGATTATTAATTTTTAAAAGCAATTGAAACGTAGGTAACCTATTTGCAGCGCTTTCATCAGACTTTCAAACTCGCATGTGCAAGTTATTTGTAAGGCAAATAAACTGAAACATCAGAAAAGGTAAAAATCTAACGATAAGTCAATAATGTGATTTGTTGATTGGTATTAACTTGATTATACGAGGGATTCTCTTTTTTGTGATTTTGTCTTGATTGTGTTTGATCAATGGAAATGTTTGGTCTCCAATCTCAAAATAGTACTTGTTATGCTTTGCAAGGTATATTTATTTATCAATATGATACGATCATATCTCTGTTTAAGATAATTGGCGGATTATAAAAAATTCAGGGTATATAATTGTTTATAAATCTAGGTTTCACGCAAAAGTTGTAATAAACAAGTTTATGATTTTCAAGAGATTTTGTAAAATTTGTTTTTATATAAAACTCTATTAATCATGAAAATATTATAATAATCTGTTTGTAACAATTAAATATTTTTACTGATATTTTCATAGAATAATTTAATTGTCACCATATGTTTTTCCTTTTATCTATATGTCAATCTATCTCCCTTTATCAAACCTTGCTTTGGATATATAGCCAAACAGACCAATAGGTAATTGATCCAATACAATATAATATAGAAAGTTTTCAAATAACATAATTTCATGTAAATATATAATAGCCTATAACTTTTTGTAACAAAATTGATTCAAATTCAATATAATTTTACTTAAATAACTTTTCAAAATTCAAATTTAGCTCTCTAGCAAATGAAAATTGTTATAATATATGTGTGAACAGTGGCCTAAAATTTTCTGTGATAAAGTCAGCATTGACATGTGTGAGTGGAACAATGCATCAAACCTTCCTCATTTCCAAGAGAGTTGAGCTAGTATGAAGATATAAATTGTAAACTGCATATATTAATATCAAAATTTATAAAAATACCCCCGCCGCAGCAAACCTGCCGTCTAAGCGAATTTCCATTTGGCTGAATTGATTTTCGATTGATCTATTTAAATAACATTAGGTTTAACGAGTGCCTAGGTTTGCAGCTACAAGGAAACTAATAAAGTGTGTGTTTTAAGTAAAATAATTATTGCTTAGTATAAAATGAATATATTTGCCAAGTTTGATCAAAAGATATCCATAAACAAGCAAACTACAACATTTTACAATATTCTCCATAAGAATAACATGGGAATTTTAAATGTACAATTTTTCTAGTTTTCTCCGTAACCAATAACCGTACAAAAACACATCCATAAACAAGCAAACTACAACATTTTACAATATTCTCCATAAGAATAACATGGGAATTTTAAATGTACATTTTTTTTAGTTTTCTCCGTAACCAATAACCGTACAAACACACTTTGATATACTGAATTGTTTGTTTTTTAAAGCTCTATAAGAAGGTTTAGAGAAAAATTGGGAAATTTTGTTTTTTGAGGGTCAAAAGTGAGAAAAACCAATTTTTACCCCATAAACCCCCCATAAAACCCTGTTCCCATGGTCCGATCATGCTGGATCGCGAACTCATTCAAGTTTATCCCGCCTTACACCTTCAAACCAAATTTCATCAAAATCGGATCAAAATTACTCAAGTTATCGTGTTCACGGACACATATATATATATATAAATCTATATATATATATATATATATATACATATATAAAAATTTGAACGAATGGTGTTTTTGGCCTCTGGGGACACCAAAATGAAAAAGTAAATCGGTCCCGGGCCTAAGTCTTACCATGAGACCTACGGTAATAGCTACTTCCCTATAGGGAAATTCGCTAATATCTCGAAAAAATGTGTGAAATTTGATGAAAGAAGATCCGTTCTTGTTACAAACATTAATAATTACGACATCAAGAAATTTAACTGTGAAGAAGACATCAAATTTGGTGAGATCACTCCAGCAATCCACAAATAATCCGTTTTAAATGTAATTAACTTCAAAATAGCTGTATAATTTCCAATTATTTTTGTTGCCCTTGAATTTTTAATTAATCTGTTTTATACACTTCAACTAATTTAGCGATCTACGTATTTTTCCAAATAACAAATTTTAAAGATTTACACTTACCTTAACGAATCTTATTATCTGTATTTGAATAGGAAAGCAATTTTTTAAAATCTTTTTCTCGCCCTGATTGCAGCGTAAGGAAAATCTACGGATACTGTCAAAAAATATTTTCCTCTAGGTGTGCAGAACCCCTTTATAAATTTAAATATGCCTAAGCTAAAAAATTAGCACAAAAATTGGTTTTGAAGTTTTAAAAATTAACATTGGGGTTGCTATGCCGGTGACGAAATAACAACGAAATATAAATAGAAATTCAAAACAAATGGAAGAAATTCCAAACACAAGTTTTATTTACAGCGTGGGTTGAAAATCGAGAAGTTTCACAATACATACTTTTGGTCGAGTTTCGACCACTGGACGACCTCTAGTCCTAATAAAATTACATCAATTAAGCTTGAATGCAAAATCATACGAATATTATTTAATCCAGTATAATGTTTCCATAACATATAGTTTAACAACACAGTTCCTAGTTCCAACTGCGAGTTTCTGATGATCGGTCTTCGTGCTGTAATCCAATCTGTCTTTTATCTGTTCCAATCGACGTGACTACACTTTTATCCTCCGATCCAATTGTTTTCTGCAGTATTTGTACTTTTACAAACTGCAAGTTGCTGAACCTTGGCGCTTTAATCCAGTATCATCACGTCCAATCCACCTTCTATTCGCTTCCGTAAACGTGACTAAACTTTTATTTGTTTGAAACTGTTTTCGAAGTATTCGTTCCTGTGTTGAGAAAAATTGCATTTCACAAAAGTGTGTGTTAAATGTGTTTTCCAAGTCTTTTTACTAACATTATGATATTGATTATTTCATACTATACTTAAATTGCTTTTGCCATGCGGTATTATTTATTTAAACCATTATACGGTTGTTTGTGGAACTTTACGTCTTGTACCCGACTCTTTGTATATACGTTGTATGATATGCTGTGTTGAACTGCTCTTGATAACATACATCATTGTATTAGTATATATTCATTCATCCATTCTATTAATTGTATGACAATTCACATTCTGTAGAATCGTATATAACTGTTGCATTTCAAGCAGTACATATTTTCTATTAATTATATTGCAATAGAATTCGTATTAACATTTAATTGTGAGGTAAAGAACATTTATTTTTCGATTAGTCATATAAAATATTTTACTAGCTATCATATAAAACCACTATATTGGTCTTATGTGATCGCTGAATTTTACTTTGAATCGTAATACAAGATTTTTAAGTCCTCAAAATTATTTTTTACCGACAATTTATTGAACTTACATCTCTGTGTTGTTGTCAAATACAAAGTGGCTATACTGGCACACAATCTTTGGTTTAGTGGTTGTTGTGGAGTCAATATATTTCCCTGGATACGATACTCCTAACCTCCCCTACGTGCGATGTTTTATTTTACACAACTAAATAATTATTCGTGTAATTAGTGGGCACAGACAGTTTGCACTTGCGTTACAAAAAAAATTTTCATAGAGTTACCATAAAGGATCACATAATTAGTCTTTCAAACACTGTACAATACGTTTTTAGCATAGGTTAAATCCAAACATTGACTGAAATGGGAAACGCTGCACCAACTGATCCTAGTCGTATTGTTTTTAAATGTTGCTTAAGGAAGGCCACTTTCTCAGGTGAATGTAAGAAAACGCCATCTTTGATCTTTTTTGGAAAATCTGATTTTGTTCTTGTCTACACTTTGTAAGATATTTTGCACAATGATGATAACGACCTAGGAAAGTTGAAACATTCCATTAAAGGCAAAAAATAAAGTCATACGGCAATTATTATCCTATACGGATACATACCAAAGAAACAGAGACTAGATATGAACCTTCAGGAACAATGAAGGAGAATAATACCATTACAAATTTTGAGTAGGATATTTGGAAAGAAATAAGGGAATAGGGATAGAACTGGGGAGAGATGAAGAACCAACAGTTTTTCGACCCTAAGCACAAGGAGCAACACGAGTTTTGTAAATAAAATATACATTTTTATAAATTAGTTTAGTTGTGTAAATTAACTTAATATTTTTTGACAACCAAAATAGGAGTTAAAACATTTTCTTTTATTAAATAGCTGAAACCTTTTCAGGATAATGAAAATATTTGATTTGATAAAGCAATAAAATGCTCCACATATGTGAAATATAAAAAATTTAGCTTGTGAAACGAACTCAGCAACAACTGTTACCTCTTTCATATTTTTTTTTAAAGATGTTTTTATTTTTATTCATGTATCACACGTTTCTATATTTTATAGGATATATTTGGTTTACAAATTTAAGTTAAGTAATGAAATTGGAATTGACAATTAGTCATTAATTACATAAAAGCTGTAAACATGCTCATTTAATTTATAATACTATTGTGTATTTTATCATTATTTTTTATATTAAAAACTTGTAAATATATAAAATATACTTCAAATTAACTTAAGGTTTCTCTAGAAACTAAATAAATGACAGATTTCATTCAAAATAATACTTGATTGACAAGGTATATGGCAGTGTTAAACATATATTAAATACATTAACACATACATTAAATACATACAGTGTATCCTATTTTGTTTTATTCGTTCAATTTTTAAAAATTAATATACATCTATTTAAAATCTTATGTTTCATTATTGTAAGAGTTATTCCCAAACTGAAGATAAAACTACACAAAAGCAATTCGGACAAACTTCAGTTGGGAACGATGTCGGACTTTTCTTGGCTTGGACAATTTAATCAGCCACAGCCAATTGACCGAATTAAACTTCCCTTACAGTTCTCCACTTGAACTACGTACTCCTGTTTGGTACATTTATGAAATATCTCAATCTACAGACTTTGTATTATGTATTCTGTCATCTACAAATTTTCGGATGAGGATAAGCAAAATACCTTTTTTATAAACATGTTTGCAAAATAATTTGAAAACTTGTTTAATAAGCTATTTTGAACGTAGATTTACATTATTTCTAAGAGTTATTTCTATTCATCTGAGTTCTAACCAGTAATTGTTTTCCACATTACTTCCGGTTAGGTCTAATGGAGGCGTGGCATCATCTTTAGATGAAATTCTTTGATGATATTTCGGGATTTGAACCCAAGACATCGGGGACCAAAGTCACGCCTTTACCACTAGACCAGCTTGCTTTGTAGGGGGTTGAGATGGTAAACTTTCAGTTGAATATTCGTGGTTGAAGTTTTGGCCGTTGAGAGTTGTGGACAGTAATCAAATACAAAGTCCATCCAAGTTTGAGTCTCCATAACGGATTGGCGACATCGTACACTTTAAGTTAGAGTTGGCAAATAGTACATTGGTATTCAAGTAATGTCGTTTGATCAGTTTATTACATTAGGTGTCTCAAAATCGTCATTTGAAAGAAAAAATGGTTTCAATAGAAGTATTAACATTTGCCAATTATCTGTACTATCACAGCATACAATTGTTTCAACTTTTAAACATTAACTAATCACAAACTTATAACCATTAATATTAAATATATTAAATAAAGTTCTGTTAAGTTTCCTGAATCTTTTTATTTTTAACGAACGTCTCAATAGGCGAAAAAAAACTTGTACCGAAGTCTTTGAAGTAAGATTGGATTCCAAATCACAGTACTTATCAATTCATAGACATCAAAAGTAGCAAAACTGTCCTTTACAAGTGCCCATAGGCAATAACTTCTATAACGTCTTTGATTTTGGTCGCTTAATAAACATCTTCTAGTAATCGTGACATAAATCCATACTTAATCCATACTTAATGGGTTTGCAAATCATTCAATTTTTTTTAGTTTCGGTGTTGAACTTTAAAAATTGGATTTTGGGTTTACAAAGTTTAAAAGATACCAACATACTTACTAATAATCATGGCAAATTTACGAAAACACAGTTATTATTCGTATTTGTTATTTATACTAAAGAACCATAAAGTAATCTTAAAACAGATCGTGATTCTATCATATATAATTGTAAACCGAAATTAAAGATCGCGTCCTAAGAACGAACGCTCTTTGAAAAACATTTAAAAACTCATACTAAGAAATTCTTAGATATAAAACAAATTTGAGAGAGTTAATTTTTCTCAGGGAAATTGAATATTCTCGGAGAACAATCACACAATTTGCATAAGCTCCGACTGTGTTGGCGCGTCCATGTTATTATCTTGATTTATAACTTTTGCAATAATGAGATTTCCCTAAACTCTGTAATTGTTTTACTATTCCCTCCGTATAATCGCTTTCCACATTCAAATCTTGTGTAGTTTGAGTTTTATAACAAATTGTACGATATCTCATTACGTCGTAGGTTATTTTAATCCGTTTCATGACCGGTTTTGAAATGTGATTTTGCTATGTGATTATAGTAGTTGACATACATACAATTTACAGAGAATTTATCAAATTCTAAACCAACATTAAAATAAATAGTTAAAGAACAACACATCATCATATCTCCAAGGCCCTATCCCTTATTTTATCTCTTATTGATAGTAAACCATTTTATCTTTGACTAAATAATTATAAGCAAGGCTGAATTTGTCTTTGATTTCATATACTACGGAGCGAGTTAGTATAGAAAAAACTGTAACATATGTCTAGTGTTAACATTGTTTTCATGTCCATGATTTCATCTGGCCTTCATCTTAAAGTCCCAGTAGTTGAAACAACTAATGGCGTAAATGTCGTGCCTTAAACATCGATTGAGTTTGTACGAGTCAGTTATAGTCCTCTACTAACTCCAGTAGGCATATTCATTCTGCATTTGTTCTGGCTATACATTTTCAATATTTGTAGATCTTTTTAATTTTAATGTTTTAATGGCGCATCATAGTGCATTTTAAGGATGATAAAAGGACGATCTTACATTAAAGCCCACCCAATAGATAGTCTACTGCCTCAAATATAAAGGGTTCAAATCCAGCCAATGTGAGAACGCTATAACCCTCTGGAATAAAAGTATTGTCTAAAATGGTTCCATGTTACAGACTAGCGTGAATGCAGGCCATAAACACCATTCACATCATGTTAGAATTACTTTAGCCGAGGCCAAGTACAATAGATGACACTTAGAAGAGAATGTACAAAGAAAGTTATTGGAAAGTGGACTAAAAGAAAAATGAAATACACCATTTTATAAATTTTCACTGAGCACAATGTTATTTATCACTACAATACTATCAAAGTGATCAAATTACCATGAACATCATCGTGACTCTATTAAAGGATTTTCTTTCGCTACGCATGTTTATTGATGTAATCATAGCATAAACATCACTATGAATAAATCTAGACATTTCATTTACATTTTATAGCTATTTTATAGTTTGAAAATAAAAATAGAGATGATTTAAGTGAGCTAATGAAAATTACTGATTTCTGTGGAATATTCATGATCAACAATGAAAAGCTGGTCAGAATACTCTTTGTAAATTATGAAATCTTTTATGACACATCAAATATCTCAGTAAAAATTTAAACAGGAATAATATTAGTTTAAGACTCTCAGTGTTTTATCCAACTATGATATTTCCATGAACCAATGAACATTAGAACAGATGTGGTAAGTTATGGGTCATAAACATATACAAATTATATCACTGGCCCTAATGCCTATACTTTTAGCTGTAATAGATGGTTTGCCAGTTCCATTTAAATTCTAACATTCATGTTTACTTTTGGGCCAGTGACATAGTTTGATAATAATCCATACAGTTTCTGTTGTAATATTTTTGGCTAATCACAGCCAATCTATGCAGATGATGTGAATTCTAAGTATTCAAAAGCCAAAATGAACACGATTGTCCCATTTATATCGGGCGAGTAGATGAGAAAAAAGTGTGGTTGAAGAAAGAGGAAGAAAAACTACAATGACGAGGGCTGGGAAGATATGAGCTTTGATGATGTGATAAATGAGGTACATTTATTCCCGGTGTCCTGCAGCTCGCTACTGCCTTACAAAGCACATTCTATCTTTATTACAGGAGGGAGAAAATCTTCTTGGGAAAGTTAATGGTTGAGTATTAAAATACAACTTATAATTTTCAATTATATTATTGACGTGTTTTTAGTAATCTGTTTAGATCACCCTTAAAACCCTACATAGACTTATTGTGTTGGTTTAGTTTTGATTGTAAGCAGTTATACGTTTTTTTATTGTATAAGTTGAAAGTTTGAAGTATATTGAAATAGTTTTGACGATCTTTTAATTTCCTTTTATGTATGACGCAATCAGACTATTTAAACGAAAACAATTTTATTGCAGTTTTATTTGAAATCATTAAACAAAGACTCACATTATAAATGTAGATCTAATTTTAAAAGTAATAGTAAATAGAGTTGTCGTTTAAGATTACTTGTGTCAATAAATATTTTGTAAATGGTAATCTCCTAAATATTATAAAATGGCAATGGAAATAACCTAATCTTAACCTACTATAGACATTGGGATAACAGAAAATAACAATAGTTATGAAATAACAATATTTTATTCAAAAACCTTTGTATTGTAATGGTATTGGTCAAAACAATTACAAGCAAAACAAATTACTTAAATCTTAACTCGAACCGATGCCCTCTTACCCACACTATGCTGAAAGTTTAATTTCTAATTATTACTATTTTTTACCTATGCTGTTATGTTCTTTACGCCATACTACACTGTTTTAACGAACTTCCCACGCAAGTAATTAGTCCAGAAAACAGCTGTTTGCCGCCAGCTTAATCAAATGGGGTTTCATTGTTTACTACTGTACTGTAATAAGTTTTACCGGACACCATTCATCTGATTATACTATATTTGGGTGGCAATGAGTGGTTGTTAACAAAAACATAACCTCTCGCGTAGGGGTTATGACTAGTGATTGTTAGTCCTTTAGTTAGTGGTAATATATAAGGATTTGTACAGATTTAGTAGTATGGCGTAAACTATCGTACGTAACTCGTCCAAAATGTGTTTACCTAATTTTCAGGATTAGTAACGTAATATACTATTGTATGTAAAACTAGTTTATAAAAAATACTACATAACATACAATTAAAACTAAACGAATACATATGGTGTGACGATAATATTCGGTGGTACATCTTTTGTTCAGGTCTAGTAAGTATTATATTTGATTGGTAAACTTTATATTTGATCAAACATTAAAATGTTGATTTTTGTGTGTAGTTTAGTAAACTTAAAGACCCATGGATCCGAGGGCAACGGTTATCAATGCTCAAGAAGGTTTGGGTGTTGGGGTTTATTTACATCTTAACATTTAGAATTTGTTACCAGTTGCTCAAGTTTCAGAGCTTAGACTGCCATAACGTCTCACTTCAAAAGTAATTAAAAACACTAATTATATTCTGTATATGATGCTACTTGATTAACTGAAAGTAGTATAAATGAATCTCCTCTTATTCTAATTGCTTAAATTTAACTCATTTTCAAACAGTGAACAAATGAAACCAATTATTTCGGTATGTAATTTAGGTAAAACAAATTTTCATCCATTTTGATATATCATATACTGAAACTTAACCAACAAAATCATTGAACTTTTTGGCTACTTAAGCATCTGAAAACCATTTGCAATCCTTCGCCTTAGCCTATGGAGGAGGGGCGGTTATTAGAAGGAAGACAGTCGATGAAAGGTGGATGACGTAAAAACAGAGCACATACAATCAACAACAATGTAATGTTCAAAAACACCGGCCGTGTTACGATAACTTAGTTTAACCATCTCTATAAGATTATATTACAGCCTAGTGACAGTAAACACTTTAACGAGTAAATCTGTACAGTAAAAATATCAACGACTATGTACAAATATCTAGTTATAAATACATAAGGGTATAAGGACCACGTTGACAGTTTAAGTTGGCAAATAAATTTGGCACATATTGTCACACGTTGAGTTCATTGGCACTAGCTAAATTAAAATTGCTGAGGCTTTTAAACCGTTTGTAAAGTGTTTATATAGACATTTAAAATGTACATTTGTATTAAATCTCTTATAAAATTTACAATACCTATCGAGAAACATTTTTACACATTTGTTCACATTTTTCCTAACTATAATTTAAACATCACATTATAATTAGTAATTAGAATATAATTGAGTATATGTGTGTTTTCCCATTAATACATCTACGACGCAAAAAATGTTTTTGTCCTAACTGAGCAAAATTGAAATAAGTTTTTCAGTCAAAAGTATTTTACGTACAAGCTTTTGAAAGTATTTCTTTGTTTAATATGTTTATTTACCCTGCAACTTTTGAATAAAAAAAGTACAAAAAACCTCTCTAGTCGTTTTACGAACCATAAACTAGGTGTGGAAAGACTCAGACTAAATAAATAACCCATATTGTTATTTTACTTCGTCGTCATATATGTTAAATAAAAGTAGTTAATAAAAAAATAAACTGTGTATTTTGAACAGTAATGTTGTAATGCCCTTTCTTTTTAAGACCCCTTCATAGTATTTACAATACGCCTTTTTTTATAAATACACACAAGATGATATATTTACATATTTGCATGCCTTTGAAATTAACATCCCAGGTGAAGTTGATAATCTTTCAATGTCTAAACTGTTTGCAAAAGATGAAGTAATCCCATGGAGTTTACGGAAAACGTTCGTTTCAAAATATTGAATACGTATCATTAAGCTTTTGAGAATCTTATATTTCCATAACATAAAGTGTTAACAAAAAAAGATAAAACATGTAGAACATAATAAATTATAGATTTAAATTACTTTTCGGTGTTAATTGAAATACTTAAGATTTTATTTTGTGTAGTAGTTTTAACATTAAAATCAAAAATATTAATAAAAAATTAAACCAGATATTTTATTTATAAATTATTAAAAAAATATTGTTATTATTTTAATTTAAAATATCAATCTTGATAGTTTTTTTTATATAGTATAAAAAATTATGTAATTGTTAGAGATCACATTTATTTCAGTAGTTAGTATTTTGTGTAAAATCTTTAAAATGTTAAGAATTAAAAGATCTATGAACAATGTACTAGTTTCAAAAAGAGAAGACATTACTTTTGATTTCTGTGTTAGATAAACATGTTTTGATTTAAATTACCCTTGGAAAATTCTACAACCTGAGAATGAATTGCAATGTATATAATTTTAAGTTTTCCATGATTAACCCTCGTTACATAAACGCTATAGTAATAAATAAATATATCTTTCTCAGTTACTCTTTTAATCCTATTGCAATCAATATGACATATCTTTTCAGTGTTACAGCCTTTTTCAAATCCTTTACACAAAATCATCTTATAACTTTAAGTCTTTGCAGAAGAGTCATTACTTTCAATTTCGTCAATTTAAGCCCAAAAAACTTGGACACATTTCTAATTCATGGCTTAAGATGACGTTTTGTGATCATGTAAATTTCTTTTACTAAAAGCACCTAGTAGCACCATAGATTGTTCAGCAATTCTTGGAACCTAAACCTTAAACCATATTAAGAGAAAATTGCAAACAAAATATTTTTAAGATAATGTATTGGTGCTTCCAATAAGTAATAAATAATAAGTTGCATGTTTAATGCATTCGATGATCCTATTTAAAAGTATAGGGATAAGTTTCATTGTATTGTTTCTATGATAATTTATTTTGATAATTATTGGCATGATTAACAAATAAAAAAATGTATTACGTTATAAGAAAATGCTACATACACTCTAAAACTATTCTAAGTTTGTTCCAAGTTTTGGAGAAAAACTTAATTAGTTACCGACACAAAAAAACAATATTATTATCTCCATGATTAATAAATACAGAAAATGATTTTTTAAGAACGAAAGTTGAATGGCAACTTTCTAAACCAGGTAGTTAAAGATTTATTCAGTAATTTTCATCGTAATTGTTATATTTCCCAATTTTTTCGACTTTGGATTTACTTTTGTACCTTGTAAAAGTTCTATTGCCTCTTTTTAGGCAAAAATTAATATTTCTTCACAAACACATAAAAAATGTTTATGAAATAAACGAAATGAAACAGTTAGCTAGTTTGGTACATTGATTGCAACAGAAGACTACGGAGTCCGTGTCTATGTACAGTATTATACACTAGTGCAGGAGCTTGGGCGTCCCTAGCACCTACATCAGACCTGGGTGTGTGTGTTGCTGTGCAATTGGTCGCCATCTTGTTGGTTTATCTGGTTGGCTGGTGAGTAGTATTGAAACAGGTTGTCTCTTTTCTGGGAACATAAAAAAAACTTGTAAGGATACCTTACAAAAAAAAAAAAATCTATCATACCTGTTAAATTTGATTAAAATTGTTATTAATGTAGAGAAGTTGGACTTTTATCACACATATTTTTAGTGTGAGGAAAAGCTTTACCTAAAGGTTTCCTTTTTTCATAGGTACAATATTCATTTCCGAATCATTATGATTTTGGATTCCATTTTGAATTTGAATGGTGGCTCTGAGACAGAAATTCAACATTAATAGCAATAAAATGTCACTTAAAACCTGGAGTATACAACCCTTATGTTTGAGCTGCAAAAAAGTTCATTTTCAATAAAAAAAACTTGAAAATTTAAATATAACAGTAAAAATAAAATAATATTCATTTGAAAGAACGTATTATAGCAATGAATAATTTCAGTGAGTATATGCATATTTTAATCAATTGGTTCACTACTCTTACTAGAGTAACACTAAAATAGAGATTGACTTACCCTGCCATTGTCAAACTCTCTCCCTCCTATAGTTAACCTGGCTTTAGCTTTCATGGCATCCGATAAGGGAATCTAAAAATGAAATTATAAAAGGATTAAATACTTATAGCAATACAATCATACCTGAAATTGTAATACAATTCAGAAATCTAGAATAAAGTTAATTTGGACATTCAGTATACAGTATTCTTAGCAATTTTTATGAATATACTCACTTTCTCTTAAACTTCATAAATTTATAGTAAAGGTTTTCTACTTTACGGATATAAAGTGATCAAAATCATCAAGAAATTTAGTTTTTATTGTAAATAAATCTAACAAAAAAATTCTGAAGTGAATTAATTCATCAATAATCATCGGTTAGAAAATAATTATTGTCACACTACTTTGCACCTACAATCTTATAGATAAACAACCTCTAGAAAATATATTTTAAAAGTATTATTTTAATGTAAATAGTGTAGTGAAACTAAATAAAAACACTCGGAAAACATGCAGTACCATACAAAAATATTTTAGTATTATTAAGTAAGCTTGGAAATACATGTTTAATCAAAACCTAAACTTTATACGGATGTTATGATTGATTAGACTAATGTTGGATGTATACTATGTATTTGAAGTAGCACAAGTGCTTTTACAAGTTATCAATTAATTGTACCTATTGCGTATTTACCTTAGCTCTGGTCGCCTCGTTGTGAGATTTGTAGCAGAACTCAATGAGGGCCACACCCATGGCTAGGATGAGGCCCCCTATCAGGATATAGAATATACCCGCAACGTTACTCAGAGATAGCTCGTTCCTGGAGGCATCCTGTGGGAGAAAAATGGCTTTGTAGGTTATATAAAATGTTAAATAGATAGTTAAATGTAAAAATTACTCATCATACATGCATAATGTTACATGTTTAAGATATTAACAACTTTTTTTGTCAAATATTTTAATTTTAGTATTTAGTAATCAGAGACTCAATGTGGAGAGACTAAAATGGAGAATTTTTAGCTGGAAACAATTACTTCCAGTGATAAAAAAATAAGCCTGTGCACCAACCAAGAAATAGAAGAACACATTTTTTTTTTAAATTTGTAGGTAAATTTGTTCAGGTAATCCTTAGCTTAATATTAGGCAAAACGTTACAATTATAATTTACATTTTGTTTTTCCCTTTAAAAATTTAAGCACCAATAGAACAATCAAAAAGTTATCGAAATTTATGCTCTTAAATGGAGTGTTTAAAAAAGGTTATAGCTATTTCGTACAAAAAACTGTTGTTTCTGTAGTTTATTAAAAAACTATACATACCATCAGCAATGGTTCTTATTAAATTGCCATAGATTTTATCTTACAAAATTAAGCACATGAAAGTTTCAACAAATTAGTACAGTAGTAGAGTGGTGGTAAAAATCCTATTTCAAATAATGCATGCATGTCAACTACACTCGAATTATGATCATACTTATTCGATCTTCGCAATTTGAGTTTTGTTGATAACATAAACTCGGTCAATAAATTAAAATCAATTATATCAATAAATAAAAATAACTTTCTTTAGTTTGCTTTTTTTATATTTACCTGTTTACTATCATGTCTGCACTCAGTGCGGTCGTACCACCATTTATTTAGTAGTTTTGTGAGCTCCCCGTTTTCTATGAGTGATAACACTGCTAGATTTACCACCTCTCTGAAATAGAAAGAATTGTGGTAATGAACTTAGTTAAATGTAGGTTTATAGAAATTCATAGTTAAATAAACTCCTTGCAAATATGAGAAAACAATAATAGTAATTTAAATATCACAGTTAGCTATTAAAAAATATAAAAATAAAAAATCTAAAATAGCAAGTTCGGCAGTATAATCAAAAAGACACTTATTTTAGCATTTGAATCTTCATTATCTCATATCATCATGTGTTTAAACACTAAAAAGACATTGTGTTTTTGAGATGAGATTTATAGATACATATTTAAAGGGACAAAAACGATTTTACAATATTAGGGAGTATGAAGTTAATTTTTTTTGTGGCCATTAATAACAAAGAGAGAAAAGTAATTGCTGTTTTTGTCTTCTCGAAGCGGCCTTTCACAGAATTGTCATCAGGCCTGAATTGTTTACCGCTTAGCTCTCGATTTGGTAAAAAATGGTTTATTGTGGCTCTTTTTCATTAAATTGCGTTGCAAGAACTGGTATAAGAGGCCTAACTGTATCTCAAATTGAAAGTATTAACGCGTTATAAAATAATTATTAGTTGGAATAATAGCAGTTATGATTCGTTTGTATGAGCTATCTTAAACCTATACTACACCAAACTATACTAAACCAATACTAAAAGAATTCATGCAGGTGGTGAATTAGTTAGTTATATTTCTATATCTATACTGGATGGACACTAAATAAAACTTCGCGTTGTATACATATGTATAATCAGTATTTAAATGCACTACTAAAAGGATACAAGGACCTTTTAAAGACCCAATTTAAGTTTTGTTACTTCTACTTTACTGCACATACTTACTCCTTAAGAAAAGAAACCCAGTTACATTTTATAACGATAGTAAGGCAAGTAATTAGGTGTAATGCTTATGATTTTTACTACTATTCCATTCTCTTCAATAACATAGAGAGCAATAATTTATAAACTAAATGTTAATGTTGAGCTATTTACATTAAGTTCTTAACTATGTTACTGAATAAAATTAATAATTAACATACCGGGTGTCCCACGAAGGGGTTTAAACGTTTGATTTTATATTACGTGCCCATTAATGCACCGAACTTTTTTAAACTTTACATAGTTTACAAAGTAGGTTTTAAAAATATTCTGGAAAAATTTCAACTCCCTAACCCTAGTAGAAACAAAATGGCGGCATATTGACAAATTTACCTATGTGCTTTCTATAAAAACTACTTTCATGATTTACTAATAGTTATTTATTTATTACCTATTATTATTTATCAGTTATTTGATTTATTTTTAGTTTTCCATTAGGCTATGTTCTAGTTTTTTTTATTTAAAAGTCATATTGCCCTGGAAAGTAACAATAAAAATATTTTACCTACGACCGTTTTTTAAAGTAGCCATTTCAGTCCAGTTCTTAGAATTGAAAAGTTTCACTTTACAGCTGTTTACTTTCATATCCGCATAGTTTCATTTCATATCCGCATAGTTTTCTCATATCCACCCAGGTAACGGACCAATGAGGTTCAAGTATTGAGAGAAAAGAATTAAAATTGTAATGCTTCGAACGTCAACTAATCAGCTGATCAGCTGATCAGTTGACCAATTTAATTGTTGATCCAACTTGTTCATGTTGATACTCGCGTATTCTTAATTAAGTTGGTGGAAGTCCAAAAATAAATGAAATATTTGCCGAATTGTACCTGATACAATATTATTTATGGTAAGAATGCTGCTAGCAATGTAATATTTAACGAAGTTTAACAAACACGTAATTACAGGAAATCAGCTGATTATACAACAAGTCGTTGCATCACTTTCAGTGGCAATGACAATACACGAAAACATAACCTCTCTAAAAAGTTATCAGTAGTGATTGTTAGTAATTAATCCAGATTGATAGTAATTAAAAAACGGTCGTAGGTAAAGTAGTTTACGCAACTCGCGTTAATAGTCTTTACGACACTCGTAGAAGTTTTTAAGGCACTCGCCAAGGCTCGTGCCTTAAATTTTCTACTCGTGTCATAAAGACTCACTTAACGCAATCGTTGCGTAAACTACTATTATAAAACCAAAAATACCTGTTTTAATGTTTTTAAAGTAACGTTTTTCAGTATGCCGCCATTTTGTTTCTACTAAGGTTAGGGAGTTGAAATTTTTCCAGAATATTTTTAGAACCTACTTTGTAAACTGTGTTAAGTTTCAAAAAGTTCGGTGCATGAATGGGCACGTAATATAAAATCAAACGTTTAAACCCCTTCGTGGGACACCCTATACATGAATATTACAGGGTTAGTAAAAAGTGTGGAGACCCCCTGTAATTTTTTAACGGCCCATACTAGAAAAACTAAACTCAGCACACCATTATGGCATGTTATGAAGTACTTTTTGGGCATAACCGCCACTTGGTGTTCATCCCCAAAATAGGGGATTTTGGGGGAAACTCAAAAATTTCAAACACAAAGACCCATCGAGTAACCCCTCATTTTTGAAAGTTTTGGTACAAGAAAACCAACAACGGAAACTAGAGGTCTTTATCTCAATCTAGTAAAAAATGGCAGCCAATTGAAACTCTCATAAGTTCCCGAACCTAAAATGTGGGATTTTGGGGAAACTCAAAAATTTTAAATGATAAGCCCTATCGAGTGACCCCTCATTTTGAAGGTCATAATAAAATAAAACGAACAACGCAAACTATAGGTCTCTATCTTAACACAGTAAAATATGGCAGCCAATTGAATATAAAATTGCAAGTTATTTCCGATTTCTAAAGACTTTAATCAGCTTCCATTTTTTACGGGATTGAGATAGAAACCTCTAGTTTGCGTTGTTAGTTTTCTTTTACCAGGACCTTTAAAATGAGGGGTCACTCGATGGGGCTTATCATTTCAAACTTTTGAGTCTCCCCCAAAATCTCCCATTTTGGGTTTGATAAGCAAGTGGCTATTAGGCTTAAAAAGTACTTCATAAGATTCCAAAAAGGTGTGTAGAGTTTAGTTATCCTAGTGTGAGCCGCTACAACATTTACAGCGGGTCTCCAGACTTGGAAAGCTGTAAGTTAAATTTAACTTCTAAGAATTTCAATTGGCTGCCATTTTTTACTGGATTAAAATAAAGACCTCTAATTTGCGTTGTTGGTTTTCTTTTACCAGGACCTTCAAAATGAGGGGTTACTCGATGGGTCTTTGTATTTGAAGTTTTTGAGTTTCCCCCGAAATCCCCCATTTTGGGGATGTACACCAAGTGATGCCCAAAAAGTACTTCATAACATGTCATAAAGGTGTGCCGAGTTTAGTTTTTCTAGTATGGGCCGTTAAAAAAATAACAGGGGGTCTCCACACTTTTTACTAACCCTGTGTAAATATAGAGAGAGAGGAGTCTGGCGATCACGGCAGCAGTGGTAACGGGTTGTGATTATTAGATAAACATTGTTGGTGGGAAATGGACCTTCTGCAGTCTCTTTTTAACATTGTAATCATTAAAAAATTCATCTGGGAACAGTCCAAGGGAAAGAACGCAGGAACTCAGTCGAATCTCACCAATCACAAATGAATCTTATGTTACTGATAATGCCGTGACCTTCCAAGCCCAGCCTGAAGTAATGTGTAAAAAGGTTCCATTCTAGATCCTAAGGCCTATAGTATGTGAACTCGGACATAAACATACCCCCCATACAGTCAACGCCACTTTAATTATTTTACTTATTTTGTAGTGGTACTTAAATATCTTTTGATGATCATTCAGTTGGCAATCGTACTGGTCAGATGAGTTGAAAAAACAGGATTATTAACATTTTTAATCATTTTTAATCATGATGATTAAAAACAGGAAACACAATTATTAATATTCCCCGTTCCGGCACTTAAGCAACTCATGAACAAAATCCACTTGCTCTCACCTTAAAGGGGACCCCAGGGGGGTCGCCACTCCGAACCCCTTGGAGTCAAAGTTCCTCCCGACCTTCATTGTGTCACATGGCTCTCTTTCATTGGTGTACTCGTTCTTTGGTGACTCTATTAACAGCGCGTACTTGCCCTTCGACTGCCTCACTCTTTGTATTCCTTCGTCGTACGTTTTCACAAATACGTTCTTTCGTGAGTTCATGAACTCCCACATCTTGCTGTACAAGGTGATCTGTGATCTCTAAAAATCATAAATGGTTCATTTAGATTTCTATTTATTATGATTTCTGTATGCATATTTTTATATTGTTGGTGAATATTTTGTTATAGTGCCCAGTTAAGTGGTGATTTATGGTAGAAGGTTTATGGTAAAACTTAGATTTTTATAATCCATATTTTCTAGCCTCTGAGCTGGTTCTATGACTAAATTGAAATTTTACCTTCGTCAGCCAGCTCCTGATTTGTTCAACAAATCAGGAGCTGGCTGACGAAGGTAAAATTTCAATTTAGTTAGATTTTTAATAGTTAAACAAGTGCCTTAGCATTAACAGAATAAGTAGTTTAAAGAGTAATATTTAGAATATGTTAATAATGGAACATCTGTAGACAGGATTGTATTCATAGGTGTAATATTTATAATTTTTGCTCATAATATTTGAATGAGTTCTGTAATCCAACACTACACACTTAATTTTTTAGTTGTTCATACTCTGATAGCTGATGGGGTAGACATGACGTTATGGTTCGTTAAAAGTTGATTATTCAGTTGAATACCAAGTTCAAGTTGTATAAGAATGAAAATAGCATTAAACCTTCACGCACTCATTCAGTGGCTTCATTGTACTAGATCCCAGTTTTGTAGAAAACTTGCTACAATTTCAACTGTGAAACAATATGTTTTTTTACGTCAGTGCAGACCTCATGGATAGTAAAGTAAGTATTAAGCTTTTAAATTGTGAATATTATTGAAAAAATTGAACTTTGACCACCTTTTATCAAATAATTTCTTTGTTGTCCAATAAACTTTTGTCACTTCATAAAAAATAAAAATGATGAAAAATAGTAAAAGAAAAACTATGTAAATGTGCAATAAGATGATATTATTACTCGCACTTGTAATCATTAATGGAAACTCGAATGTTTTGTGGCCAAGCTCTAAAGGTTTACCCGGAAGAAATCCCAGGTGGATCCATGGTAGAGGGTGCCATACTGAACTTCCGTCTGGGAGGCGAGGTCTTCCGGGGAGTTGATGGGAGTGACCATCCGTTCTACAGTGAGGAAGGCAGCGAGGTTGGCGGTGTAGGAAGAGATGAGGATAAGAGTGAAGAACCACCAGACGCTCCCTACTATGCGGCCCGAGATAGATCTGTGGATAAAATACAGGGTGTTCGGTTAGTAAAAATCTAAGCTACAAGAAATCGTTCCTTCGGAAGCCATATATATCCGTTAATTTGTATTTTTTCGTAAATCAAATTCATAATTTCATTTTTTTTTTCATTTTAATAAATACATTCATAAGCCATATCTTGGAATTGTTCAAACCAATTTCAATTAAACTTGGTATGTATGTTAATCCAAAAGAGGTGTGTGCTAAACAAATATTGGCTTGGTCCAATTTTAAATTTTGGCCATTTGGTATTTATTAATTTTTTTTTTATTGCAGCTTTGAAAGAAATGTTTGAAACTATATTCTTTGGACCTTTGTCCATTTTAAAACTCCATTTTAAGAATATCACTTTTGTTTATTTAATTGGTTTTGAAATATAATTTGGTTTTGCTGATTTAAGACTCAGGATATGGGAATTTGTTGACAATTTATATTCTAGTTGTAATATTTTCTAAAAAAAATGGGGGTTCTCAAGGGATTTTGCAATTTTTAATTGGATTTTTCTGGTTTTCTTAAAATATGAGGTATTTTTAAGTCGAGTCCATTCTATTTCCCTAGTTTATACTAATATATGTTGGATATACAAACTGTGTTGGATTCATTAAATTGAACCTAGAAAACCTAAGTTGATCCTAAGCCTTACATGATTGAACGTTAACTTTGAGTTGATGTAAAAACTTAACTCATATATTTTGTATATTTTGTTTAATGTGCATATGGTTATAATGCACCCCTCCTCGGTGTGTTATAAGCTGAATCAGAATCAACAATTGACCAATAATGTGTGACAACTGAGTCCAGAGTTTCAAACCAGCAGGACATAACTATTGATTGAAAATATCACAATACCTTGGCGATATGTCACAGCCCTGTTGCATGAAGGCCCCCAGAGCGAACCATAGACTGTTGGATATGCTGAAGTCGTTGGCCAGCACCGCAGGAGCCTGTCCTGGAGTACCAGCATGGTGTAGCGAGTGATGATGGGGATCGTCGGCGTACGAAATAAGTCGCCACTCGTACGGAGAAAATCTGAAAGAAATTTCCATTAGTGCAATGGGGTCGTAATATATTATTATTTTGTGGGTAAAATACTTTTGTTTGTGTAATTTGGCGCCACTGACTTTTTACGTGTTTGTTAGGGAATGGCCTCCACTCCTGTTTTGATCTAATGCCAACCTTTTGTTTGATAGCATCATTATAGGCATATTGTACCTAAAGACATACTTCATCAGTTTACAGGGATAACCCTGTTGGGCGGATCCAGCATCTTTAAGACTTTTATGCAAAACTATGACATATTTGAGCTACCCAGAAATTAATAAATTAGTTTCTAAGTAAGCTACAATCATTATCTCTTAATACTAAAAGTGTTAAATTATCATCCAATTGTCATCTTTAAACATAATTTTGCTGTATTCAATCAAGACCTCACAACAAGAATTCAATGTGAGGTCTTACGTTTGAGTTAAGCAATGCCGACCAAAAGAGGTTCTTAAATTTAAAGGTAGGTTTTACATTAGGCGTTTTATTTTTTGATTATATTATTATTACCAGTTAGATGGGGACGCCACCTCTATTTTAACCCAAATATGAGTGAAGGATGAGTGTTTGATGACCTGTGTAGCTTTGTTTCTGACTAAGACCAGCTGTTTCATTAGTCAGGATCATTTATGTCCAATGATCAAAGACAGCCGGCTCCCAAATCGAACTATTAAAAGGCTACTAGCTTTTCTCAGGATGAAACTGGCAACCTTTTGATTACCAGGGAAGCACTATAACAACTCAGCTACCCAACTAAGTAATCATACAAAAACAGTTGAAAAGATATTGTCTATACAAAAATTTGAATGTTGGATTCTTAACATGCTTGTCATTTCCATTCACATTCTTAGTTCACCAAAGCCATCTTAAAACGAACAATATACAATTTCATCTGTAGATTCTACGATATAAATATCACTTACTCAATGATAAAATACATTCGCTCAGCTTACCTGCTGACGATGAAGAGGACGATGCTGACTCCAATGTAGGAGAAGATGACACACACCCAGATCTCCTTTGAGAGAGGATTTAGAAAGCTGAACACTCCTGGCTTCTGCTTGACTGGTTTCTTGATCATGATGCTGATCCCGAGCGACATGAAAGGCTTGCTGAAGTCAATCACTCTCTCCCGTTCTGACGTAATTGTCATCGGAGCGATCGCCATGTCTGCTTCCTGCAAATTACAGTTTGAATCAGAGTGATGCACATGTATTTTGTGGTGGCCTCTAATAACCATCACACTTTTTATACGATCGGTTCAAATGGGATTCAAGATTGGGTGTGGGTTGTGTCAATAATGTATAATGACTAATCATTATGCTAACTGACCTTTTATATGAGTACGATTTTGAACTATTCTTTTAAACCTTGTTTAAGCTTTTTAAAAACCCTTTCATATTTTTTTATGCTGTATTTAAAACTATTTTCAACACGATAAACTTGTATCCTCCACTTGAATTCAACTATTTATGTCGGTAACCTGAAAATTTACGAATTATAGTTTCTCAA
Source organism: Macrosteles quadrilineatus (assembly GCF_028750875.1). NCBI lineage: Eukaryota > Metazoa > Arthropoda > Insecta > Hemiptera > Cicadellidae > Macrosteles > Macrosteles quadrilineatus. The sequence continues at coordinate 22,853,161 of NW_026542598.1, forward strand.
GGAAGAATATCCGTAAGATACGCAAGGTTTTTATATAATAATCCAAATATTAAAAATAATTCCTATTTTCCTCATATACAAAATGCTTGAAACATAGTTACTATTTTAAATTTGACATACCCTCATAAAATTTCATATAAATTGTTGAAACACATATATTCATTTCCTGTATGTATTTTAAAATACTTGTCATAAGTTTTCTATATAAAATAAAAAAAAAACGCATTTTACTCAGTTAAAACGTGAATAAATAAATTAATTATCTATAGTTTTATGATAAACTCAATGCATCTCAATTTTTCAAGTTCAACCCAAACATAAATCTGTATTTTATTTTACCCAACAGTACACATAGTTATTTCGGCACATTTCCAACTCGGGACAAAACGAAAGGACCATGAGCCCTGTAAATGACGTCACATTATAAAGATGGCCCCTCAGGAAATCATCTGATGGTGGTAGAGTGTCGCCGGCGCTGGACATCATTTGTCAAGACCAGTCCAAACTTGTAGAGATAATCAGCTGTGACCAACACTGCTGTGGAGCGGTTGTTAGTTTGTACGTCGTCTGTTTATTATTCAAACTGAGTTTATAAATTCAAAACAAACTACATAAAGTATTGTTTTTAGAGTGAATGCATTTCCTATTGAAATTGGTGATTCTTGAAAGATGTTTTTAGATGTTACTGTGTTTGGCTGATAAAAGTCATAACAATCTATAAAGAGATAAACAGGTTATAGAAATTTTCTATGATAACATTTGAAGAATATATTTTCCTATTCCTCATCACGTATGAAACTTTTCTTCTGATAAGACTTCACTAGTTCAGGTCACAAAGCAAATATATTTATGGTGGGTACTAAAATAATCACTATGTTATTGTCATAACTTTTCAAATAACTTAGTTAATTGTTAACTATTAATTATTTGTTAATCATTAACTAAGTTAATTGCCGCATGGTAAATCTTTGGTAGATAAAAAAAACTTAAGCTTTGAATTTCTTGGGAACTAAAACCATGAATGTACATCTGGAACCTGATAAATTAAAATGGGAACAATTCACATTTTAAAATCATATACGTTATAAAAGACCGTACAAGTTATAGTGGCCCACGCCCTATGTATCAACAAGTATTCTACAGTTGGGTGTATTCCCCACATAAAAAAAAAAACCATACAGTTTGGATTGTGACACGTACCAAATTTAAAGAACTATTTAATAGAAGAAACATTAATGAGACAAAAACTAAATTAGACAAACATAAAACTTACTATACTAAAATAGATAATGTAACCCTAAATTACCATCAACAATGTTCCCTTATATGAAAGTGTTTACAAGCTTATGTGTGATTTCCTCATGAAACCGCAAAGTCCCTCAGAACAGTAGAGCTTAATGATGAAGCATTATACAGAGCCCTCAAGGACATCTCTGTGACCATCAATTTGTCAATCTCAGTATACTGTAGAGGATCAAGTGTCCATCCCTAGGGTTATCTCATATGGATATTAAAACGAAAACAAGACTTCCCTGTTTAATTTGGCCTAGTTTTAATCCAATCTAGTTTATAAGAGTTTTTAATGGTTTTAATGCTAAAGTTTTCTTGTGATTTTAAGGATTTAATCTGACTATTTTTACTGTTTTAGAATCGTCATATTGTTGTATAGCAACATTAATTGATAACCCAACTTAAAAATGTATTTAGGTAAATTGTTGAGCTTGATGTTAAACCGAGATAAGTAATGATTTGAGGGCGAGCACTTCAACCACTCCCCTTACCACACTTTATTTTTGATTATTCATAAATTAAAGCTATTAGGGTTAATAATAATTCATACAAGTTAAGAGAATGTAGGAGTTTTGTGGTTAGTTGTATTGTTTGAGAAAAACTGTAACATTTCTTCTTTGAGTGTTTGATTAGATTTATTTATGCTTTTACCACAAAATATATAAAGGAAATAAAGTTCGTGTAAAACTCTTGAAAGATATACTCAAGCGTATACTGTTAATTCATATGTAAATGTGACATATATGTTTAAAGTGTTTATATGACTTATTGTATTTCCTTTCCATAAATTCAATTTATTCAATAGGACTTGCAATGCTGATTAAAAAGATATTAAATCCCTAAAGTTAGTTTTTAAGGATGTCATAATACCATTAGCGTCCAGTAGAAGTGATTTTACAATTATTGAATCAATCCCATTGGATTTCTTTTGGTTTTGGATTCTTTTTCAGTTGTAGACTATTTGGATATCACAACTTTTGTATTGTGATATAATACGGTATAAACCAAATAAAAAATCTTCAACTAATTATAGTGATTCAATGCATAATGTTCAATGTTATTGTGTTTCAAATTATATAGTTTGATATGCATTAGAGTTGTGTATGGGTTTTAATTACATCGATATCTGGTTAATTTTTTCTACAAAATTTGCGAAAACACACCAGATACAATCAATCAAAATTTATTTATTTATGGTAAATAGATCAGATAGATATCCCCAAAATGCACGGCAATCCTCTTCGGATATATATATTTAATACACTTAGGAGTTCTTTTTTTACTGGATTCTCTTCATCCTTTTTATTCCCTCATATTCTTGGATTTTTCACCAAGAATTGCATTTAATAAGTGTTTTAATAAAACTTGGATATTGTTTATCTGTTGTAACTGAATAATTGGGTTTTATGTCAACCATTATTGCAAGTAGTGCTGCATTCCTAATCCTGTTCATCGCTCACCCTAACAAAAAGTTTATGCCTAAACATCAATATTTTAAAAATTTTCTATCCTCTTTTATCCAAAGGGACATTCTAAACAGCTGATAATTCACTTGACCATTTCATTTTAACTTAACTGCTGGTTCAACATGTTTACCTAAGTGTTACTTACCTTCCTAATGAGTTCTCCAACCATTCCATCCCATCCACCTTTCACATCTGAGTTCTCAGCTCCATACTGACCGTCTTTCACTATTCTCAGTTCATCTGGGAAAACATTGCAAAGAGGTATACATTTATTTAGATTATTATTCATAATGTAGCCCCCGAACTATTTAATTAGACCATTAAAATGACTTGCAGACCTTTACGTCAATAGTTCAACAAAGTATAGTCAAACACACAAAACATGTTTCGCCTATTCAAGCATCTCGATCCAAGTGATCTACTAGCAAGAACGCTTCATTAATAGAGTCGTTAATTAACACTCAAATAAATACACAAATACAACACACACGAAAATACTTTTTACATTTAAAGTAGGCCTAGCTCTACTTTTAACCGGTCGCGGTACTCAGGCTGACTGACTGGAATTAAATAACACCTGGACATATTTTGAGATTTAAATATCTAAAAAGCGCACCTTAATGGGATTTGCATATATTTTTTTATATTTTTTTTAGTGGAACATGTTTTGGATTATATTTAGATTATAATTGTTTACTATATTAAGATTATTACATGACTTTTAATCTTTTTATTATATTAAAAATCAATCACAGGCACTATTCACAAGTATTGCATGATGCAATTTAAACTAATGATAATAAACTAGTGGGATTTTTGAATAAGAAGTATGGGATATGGTTTGACACATAGGAACGACGTCAGTCATAAAAACTGGAATACCTAAAGTGCTAGGGCATTTGACAAATTTAATGAAATCAATTGATATTCATAGTAGCTGTCTAAATCTACTCCAATCATGGATTTGAATTAACCTATTTACGATTGTTATTTAAATTTAAAAAGGTTTACAATACCTGCAAATAGTAATCCTTAGTTTCTGTATGGCAAGTTTCAGTTCTTAATCTGAACCATCATCAGACCCACAACGTGCCAAGAAATCTGTTACTTTCGAAAGTCATCAACAGAGATCAATCAATAACACACTCACACGAGACATGAAAACATAAAACTAACTCACTTTTACAAAAAACCATTGAATAAACAAAGGGACATTGGAAAAAGCGAGCGTGATCGGACTGAAGTAAAGTCTAGATGGTATATTTCGTTATTTTGTAAAACTATGTCCGAATTATGTTTCAGTGTCTCGTGTGTGTGTTAGTTATTGTACTCTGCTGGACACCTATTTAGTAAGTCTCATGATGTTTCTGATCTAGTACCGAAACTAATTGACTCTACAGCAACCAAGGTTATACTTAGGTATTGTAAAACCTTGAAAATAAAAACAGGAATCTGAAGGCTAAACCCCTCTATGCAATTTTTAAAATCATACTACTTATCATATATGGACTTAAATAACTAAATTTATTTATATAGTTTACTCACAGTTGATGCCGAGTCTCTTTGCTATCAGGTCTGCCAGGTCTTTGCAATAGCCTTCAAAGCGGTCATTGCCTGTCAAGTTTTCACCTTTTTCAGGAGATCGCAGCATAATATATGGCTCTTCCTGGAAAGATAGAGAGATAATTACATTTCAAAGGTAAAGCTACATGATTATACGAAAAATTACATTTATTTTCTTTAAGTTGTTAGTAGAAAAAGTTTTTAAGTTAAGCTGATATTCATCTGTAGTCCTAATTTATTAAGATAATATCCACTGACTGTATTAACGAACACATGGTTTACTTAACAGTTTTATTCGTACCATTTAGAGTAATTTAATTTAAAACTAATGGATATTCATAACATAGAGTTACATTTGATTGCAATATGATATTGTTGTAAAATTTTTCTCTTAATAATTTTTCAGGAAGTAAAACTGTTAGAAGCCATATATAAAAACATTTAAGCAATACTTTTCCAAGCTTTTCCAAGTAATGCATACATATCTTGTTATGTATACGCTGAAAAGAAGAATAATGAATCATTCTTTGAATAGAGCTACAGAACTGGCAAGTCGATTCCTTCTTTTAACTGATGCAGGAAGTGCAATAAATGTAACTTTACAATGGAAGCTTAGGAAGCGACGTTCTTGTATGATTTATAAAAGTGATTCCAGAATACGATAAATTAAAAATAACGGCCTCCGAGATAGCCATTAAGATAAAAGTAGGCGCGATTCAATGAAACGAAGATTTTATCCTAGGGACAATAATCCTGCCCATTAATATAACTTACTTGCGACTATTTTTTATCAGCTCAACATTAAATTCTTTTTACCATATTAAAATCAATCGCAGGCACTATTCACAAATATTGCAAGGATGTAATATTAACTAATGATTATATATATAATGGAGAAATTACTACCAGAATATGCGTAACTAGATATTCGTAATATCTTATACACTAAAAAAACTTTTGCAAAACTTATGACAGCTAGCCTGACTATACTACTGGACCGAATTACACGCGGTTGGTACTAAATGAAAGATATTTTCCTGTATATGTGCAGAATCCCTTTATAAATTATAATAGGCTAAAAATAAACACAAAAATGATTTTGAAATAAAAAAATTAACATGCGGCTTATGGGTTGTCACGCTGGTGACAAAATAACAACAAAATATAAACAGGAAATAAAAAAAATTGAAGAAATTCCAATCGTATGTTTTATATACAGCGGGGAGTTAAAATGGAGAAGTTTGCACATACTTTTGGTCGAGTTTTCGACCACGAGGCGAGCTCTTGTTACGAACTAATGTAGAATGTTTGTGGTAATAGTTAACCCTAAACAGTTTTGTTTATTCATTGTGTTCAATTCTATAAAATAAAATAAACTACGATGGAAAACCTCACATCTCAAACAAATATATGACCTGTATCAATCTTAGTATTAAAAAATTTAAAACCATCCATGATAAAAATATCAATAAATATAAATATCTTTTCAGCTCCGTTTATAACTTAATATTTTCTTATAAATTCCATTTTATGTTTTCTCATGTAAAGCAGAACTAACCTTTTACTAGTGTTGAACAAAAAATATTTCTAAAAATATATAAAAAGTTAAAATATATTTTTAAGATGCGTTTATCAGAAGTACAACAGTGTTTCTGGTCTTTAATAATAGATTGTAAGGGAATATCTTGCCACAATTTGCATTCCCTTTTTTAATGATTAGTGATGAAAACTACTGCCAAACTATGTATTTATATGAGTTTTATCTAATATTATACAATTTTACTGCTGTAGGTAAGCGGAAACAATATTTCAGTAAGTATAGAATTATAAAAAAACTTCTATTTTTAAACGTTCAAATTATATGCAAGTTTATGTATTAAACTAATACTTTTTTGCAATCCTTGTCTAATTAACTGTTGTCTAATTTTCATAATTATAGAAATTATTATTATTATGTTGAACTGTTATACAATGGACTTTTAGAGTGGTTCTTTAAATATTCACTTATATAAACGTGTATACAATTATACTAGTTCGAGGTAAAATATAAATATAACCCATTTGAATGCCTGCAAATTCAAGAGCCAATGAAATAGAATAAAGAATATAAATAGTGTAAAAATTCATTTAGAATGATGAGAGGCATAGTTTTAACAATATGCATAGTTATAATGTTCCAATAACATAAAGACTTATTGATAAAATGCCAAAACAAAATGGATACACGTTGAAGGTGTGAGATAATTATATTACCACAATGGTGGTGACAATGTATGTCTTGTTCTTCTCTATTTCACTATGGGGTCGTAGTCTCACATATTTGGCGGCAACTGGGTTAAAACCACCCTGGTCAGTCCACTCCGCTACCTGCAAAGTCATTTTACCTTAAAAATCAGCAAATATTGAAAACTAAATTTGTGCTACTATCCCTGTTAGTAAGAAGTAAGTACAAAGGAGAAATCTTTGTTAGTAAAATATTTGTTGGGGTGATTATTTTAATGAATTTTGATCGTATTAATTTATAAGCTTGAACCCTAATGTTTATTAATACTAAATTGAAAGAGATAGACGAGGGGAGTTTTAAACACCCAATTTGTTTTAGAAGGTTATTGATCTTAGTATAAGGAATAGTGAACATTTACTTTAGGAAATTACTTATCTTGAGGTAACAGAAATACACTTGAATAGATTTGAATTTGAATCCTGTTAAAATCCCAACTCAATTCTATAAATATTTATTCTCCTTTTAGAGATTTTAACAAGTAATCTAATTTCATTTCGTACTATATTAAAACTGTGCGAAGGTGATCTCAAGGATAGTTAAAACTATTTTAATTTTCGCTAGAAAATTTTTTTTAGTTATAGAGGGACAGACAGAACAAATGCAGTGACAAGGCTTACCAAGATACTGTTAAGTTAATTTTTAAATGTAAGCCTGCCATAAACCTTTTAAAAGAAAATAAATTGATATTCCTTTTTTGTGTGTGCACACTCTTTGATATGTTTTTTTTTACAAATGTAATACGTTAGACAATTTCCTAAGCTATTCTAACTACTTCTTTTACTCACTGGCTACAAGTGGCAATAAACACAGCATGGCACATTTAATTTCAAATAAACTAATAGTAAAAATAAGTCATCTTTAATATATTTTTTAAAATTATTGTTCTCATGACCAACCTCATCCCCACAACACATCTGCGAGCCGTTCATTTACCTCACTGTATTCTCCCCGATAATATTATTCAAAGAAAAGCAAGGCTTATTAAACAATAAAACTGCTAACGTACCTTGACCATGGCGCTGTTAACAGTCATCTCTACAACATGGAGGGTGTAGTTGACTCTGCGACCGTCATCATTGAATCTCACTTCTCCCGTTAACCCTTCCAACTCGACCTCCAACAAAGCCACAACATCAGCCAATGGTTAGATTACATTAGATTTTACTGTCTCAACATATCGGGAAGTCATTTGTGTCCAGTTGGTGTTTCCTGTTTGTTTATTAAATAAGTTTCCTGTTGTGTTTGCGTTTGTTAAATTAATTTATGGCTGTTGTTTTGTACATATATATATATTTATTTTGTTGTTGTTGTATCTTACTATTTCTTTTGTTAGCCTACCGATATTGCAATTGTTGTTTCCTTTTTTCTCGTTGTTGTTATGTCTTGGTTGCATATTGTTAAATATTGTTGTTGTTATGTTTTTGCACTTTAAATTTTACCTGTTGTTGTTATCTATGCGCCATATTATTATGTCTTTTGCATCTTATGCCTGCTTCTCATTTTCATTCTTATTTATTGCACTATTTTAGTAGCCTGTACCTAATTTTTGCTATGTTTTTTGTTTGTCTTACACTTGAATTGATTCAGCCTATTAATGTATTTTTGTTTGTCTTTTATACTGGTTATGTCTTTTGCATTTCATGTCTGCTTTCTAATTTATTCTTATTATTGCTCATATTTATTATCAATTATGCTATGTTTATAAAGTGATTAATCCTATTTAATGTATATTCCAATGTAAAAATGGTGTTACCGTTGAGAGAATAAATAATAATAATAATAATAATAATAATAATAATAATAATAATAATAATAATAATAATAATAATAATAATAATAATAATAATAATAATAATAATAATAATAATAATAAGTTGAAGAGGAGTGAAGATTGTGAAATGCATGAGGTGATAGCTTGTTTACTGACTACAATCAGCTGTTTTTTGTTCAGGACTATTTATTACAATCCCAATGCACAGCTGGTTCCAGTTTCGTGGACAAGTCTCAGCTAATACATAATTTAGAAACGAGTAAACTATAGATAGTGAATATTACTATGTAAAATACAACTATGCATGTGGGGAGCGAGCTGGTCTAGTGGTAGAGCGTGCTACATCGGACCCTGAGGTCCCGCGTTCAAATTCCGTCAATTCACTAATGATTTTTTTCCAAATGATAATGCCGCAAGCCCCAAATGTAACCTAATGTAATGTGAAAAATATATACTGGGATAGTGCCTAGCATCCTAGAGCGAAAAAAATTACTGATTTTGAATGACTATGTTAAGATCATTGCTTGGTTGGTGCTAGAGCCAGAGTCGTATTTTATGTCAAAATCTCATTTAGTCAGAAGAATTACAGTGATATCTGAATAATCAGTTTATCAATATTCACTTCTGAATTATGTAAAAAGTCTCATTCGATAAAGAGAATTTATACTAACAACATGAATATGTGATTGATTCGCTGAACATTTTGGATATAATAAGCAACAGAAAGCTTTATTAAAACTTTATATCCAAATTTAGGTAATAAAATGAACATCTTTCCAAAAGAAAATCGTTCTCATTAACAGTGGCTTTCAATGAAACACACTTCTTCATTGACGTAATGAAAATAACCCTGACGTTACTACTTTTGGCACGGAGCTTATCGGTTGGATGCTTAATTTTTGGGCGAATTTATCAACTCATTACACAATGATAATAAAATTATGTATATATTAAATCTAGTCTTACATTAGTGTGAGCAATACAGTGATTCTACAATTATTACAGAAATATGTCCAATATCTGATTTATCAAAAAGATAGTAGGACTGAACTTTCGAGAGAGAAAAAAACTGGTGAAACAATAAGACAAAAGGAGGAAAAGGTTAAATGAACTAGCGGAATGTGATAGCTTTATATGTTGACCAAGTGTAATGATACTCTATTGTGTAGGGACGTTTTCCTTATACCACGTAAAAGCCATCTACATAATGTCTTTGTATGATACGCCCTATGACAAATATAATATTGTAGAGGAACTTTTGTAAGAGATGAATTCTCCAGAATACGTATAAACGTATGAACAGTAATAATAAAAGTAAATATAAAAAATGTAGTGTGGTATTGTATACAAACCCCTGTCAAAATTAAATATTCTTGAATAATTGCTTACATTTCTTAAAAATTCGACATTACCATAACACAGTAAATTATATCTCTATAAACATTTAAGAGTTAGGACCTATAACTGGCTTGTATTGAACCCTTTTTATGGTATTGATTAGTAATGTCCATTTTAATTCTGGTGCTGTTTAGGTCTTAAGAGATCTGAGTCCGAATGTTAAATTGGATTTTTCAATTTAATAACCCTCTTTTCTGTACTAATATTTATTATGATTAGTTTAACTTTTATTTATTATTCTCATATACCATCTATATTACTGTAATGTATATGCCAATAACTTATTCAAACTTTTTGAATGTACGTATCACCTAATAAGGCCAACTACCAGGTTAATACTATATTATCCAAAATGGTTTACCCCACCTTAGAGAATTCTGTCTGTAAAGCCTCTGATCACGTTCATTGCACGATTATAAAAGGATAATTGCATAAAAATAATGATTATTGATTAATGTTCGATTAAATAGGGTGAGTTTACAAGCTTTTTGCCAGCAAGTATAAAAGAGCTCGTCGGCGAGTACGACAAGCCCCTTTAGTTACTTACAAATTCCTCCAACATTATCAATACATTGTTGCCTAAGCAAAATATATGTTAGTAACATCTTCCAACTTCATACCTTTCTCAGGAATCTGGAGATTTTATCCCCATGCTCCCACGGTGTCACCCATCCTCTGCTCGTGTTGCAGTCAATTCCTCTACTGCCATTGTTGAACAGCTGACCGCGGCGCAGATTGTTGCGGAACATGTCGGGCTTTTTGCGCAGCAACTTGTTGAAAGCTTCGACAAGCACGAACACTGCGTCGTACATCAGGGCTGCTTGCGCCTGAAGAACAGCAATTATGTATTAGTGTCGGATGAACATTGTTTCATTTAGAGTTTGATGTTTGCAGAAGGTGCTGTCAGAACTCCTTTAAAATTTGTGGTCTGAATTTTATCTTGATAACATTACCTTAAACACCGGGTACATAAAAACTTACATGTTGCACTATATGGGATGGATAAAAATGTTCTGTTAAAAACATATGGGCTATGTTAACGTAAATCTTCTCAATTTATTTTCAACTCGTAAACGGTAGCTATCTATATGCTTGAAGATAAATAGTTGCATGCTCCATTGTCAAGTTAGATGTAAAAGTACAATGAAATTCGGTAAGATCATTTGTATATTGCCTTGAATAGAACCATTTAGAGGTGTATAGTCAATGATAGAACCCAGACGTACTTGCCAAAGCTATGAGAAAATATTTTAATCATAGAAAATTGTTGACATGATGTGAGCCCTACAACGTTACTGTAGTTTGAGCATGGTCTTCTGAGGATGACCACTTCTATAAACTGGTCCAAATTTTGGATGCATTGCAGCAATAAATTTTCGGAGGAAGCTACAGTAGCATATTGTTGTTTCTCTCACCGAAATTGATTCTCGTCCGGCTCCTACTGAGGTTGCGGGATCAAGTCTTCTCCAGCCCTCAATGAAGTCCCGGACGTATCTTCTAGAGCCCTCCACTATCCTGAACCCCGTGATGTTGATGGCACCATACTCTATAACCTCGGACTCCCAACGATCATCCATGATCTGGAAAGTTATCATCGGGTTAGACATTGCATGACGAAACCGTATTCCCTGATATTCCTTGTGGTCTAAGCTACATTCCTGACTGTATTATGCAGATTATTTTTCGCTTGTGTCTATGGCAGTGGCATTTTGGTAATTCTCCCCTCCTTATTCAATATATGTACTAGTTTTGATTAAAGAAATATATTGAGTTGGTTTTGAAGGACACAAAGACGGAAGCATTGCCGAAGCCAGCATTATCCAATCACTTATGAAGCTAGGAGCATAAGGCAATATCAGGTAAAATCCTTGAATTTGTCGATATTATTTCGGGATAAACCACAACCAAAAATAAGAAACATTTATTAATTTAGACATATATATTTAGATGACTTTATCCTCGTGTCAATTAAGAGTGAGAGATTAGGCTAATTCAAAACGTGTAAAACTATGGCCAATACGAGTCTTACCAATAATAATGGCTTAACAAATTTATATATATGGATTTAGATGGATTTGGATGGTGTAGTTGGATGGTGGCAATGCATAAAGTGGGAAATATACGTAAGCTGACTAGTTACCCACTGAAATATTTTGATATAAACAGATTTTTTAATACTGATTAATTCATCCAAATAGCATTCATATAATTACTTATGTGTGAGATACTTCTACTATAGAATATATTTACAAAACTACTCATGAAAATCTCAATATGCTTTGATTATACTACAATTAATATTTTTATTTCCGAGAAAATGCGGTTATTCTCTATTTAATCAATAAAGCTCGCTATTGTAATACACGAAGTTTGTGTGAATGCAATTACAGTTATGTGGTAAATATTGAATCCATTATTTGGATTATGCGAAAACATTCAATATTGGTTGTTGGTTTTGAAACTATTGGATTCAATGTTACACTAAACATTGTAGGGTTGGTTTTATTATTTATAACTAAAACTTGACTTTAAATTTTGTACTATCAACAAAAAACTATTTTAAATAAAAAAAATTATGCCCTACATGCCTGTTTTTATATATTTTAATTTTCTAGAGCTTGCAGGATTATTTAAAACCCAATATAGGTGTTTTATTTAAGATTTATACTTATAATAGTAATTATCTAATGGTAATTTGCGTATTTTGGTACAGAGCGTAGTTATAATCACTATCGTAAATAAATAATCAAGTAGTATAACCAAATTCAATAATATTTAACTAGTTAAATCTAAATTTTGATAGTTTTATTAGGATAACACAGATATTGATGTTTATATTATAAAAACAATACCATAGCTCCATCATTAAATTTAATTCAGTACACACTTTTGTAATGCATGCAAAAAAGCGTTTATAAACGGGTATGTGTGTAAAATATTATTAAATATAGATGTTTTTTACTAGACGTACTTTTAGATAATACATTCGAATGTTTGTACCCCTACATGTATTTATTATATCACTTACAAGTCCACTGAGCAGGTAGTGGTAAGTCCTCTTCCCTAGAGTGATGTCCCTTACATGAGTGACTACAATCTCTTTAGCCATATCTGTGGGGCAGTCCAGGACGATGTATTTGTCACTCCATCTACAAGATCAAATAGATGGTCAATCCAATGTTTAAAATGTTTAGAACTGTTGATTCATGGTAATCTCCCATAAGACCAAGATTCTGCAGAATCTTAAAAGTCTATTTTTACCATGGAATCTTGCCTACCCTTTGATCTCAATTGTTGAAATGTTTTGTGATGTTTCGAGACCATTACTATCATTAACTTTAGACAATTTTATTTAGGCAAACCAGCTCTATAGTGATCGAATTTTGTATGTATGTATTTTAAACGTAACTTAGCTAGGTTTTTAGGAAAATATAATCGAATAATTCTTTCATAAATTGTTCCACTGTTAAAATAATTTTTAAAATATAAATTGAAATCCTAAGATAATTTATGGGACTTAAAAGACCTAAAATACGCTACAGTTTACAAAAAAGTGCCCATTTACACTTGCATTATTAGACGATTTGTGTTTATAAAAAACACATTTACAACGGCTATCTTTGTCGTTGACACAATTAAGCTATGTGTTATCAACTATTAAATTGGCTTCAGGCTTCACCTAACAATTACGTTTTTGAAACTAATAACGGACAAAATTAGTACTAAATTTAATGTGCGTTGACCTGCCAAGCTATGTAATATTGTACTAGTATTTCTCTAACTGTAGTAGAAACAGAAATTTCAAAAAAGGTAATCATTTAAGAAGATTTTAATTTTAGAAGTTGACACTATTCAACAGCGGCCCTTGTTTCAACTAAACCGTGTTTTTTGTTTTGTCATTGCTAAATTTCCATATGAATATGTATGTAATGCCAAGTAGAATAGAAAAATTAACCATTTCTTATGTAAGCTTTCATACAATACAATAAATATCCTGATTTGTTGTTACTGTAAAATAACATAACAAAATTAGTTATATGTTTGAACACGTAACGTTAGTATTTTTTCCTCCCGTTCACGTGTATAACTTTTTATTTATTATAAAATTGTTTTCAACATTATTGTTCGTTTGTGTCTGCAATAGTGGCATTTTGTATGAACGAATCAAAAACTAGTTAAAGAAAAGCAGAAGCAATTTACTGTATACTCCCTAACACTTTGGGTGTGTCGGGTTCGAACACACCCCACTCAGACTAATGTACAATTCTTTCTGTCACTAATATTCACAGTTTCCTTAGAGACGTATCTTGGTTTAACAAACACCTCCACTCATACTAACCTGCTCAATTCTTCTATGCTGTGAAGAAATTCGATTGCTTCAGAAGCATTCTGTATCCTCTTCACCATCTCTACTTGAAAAGACTCAGAACCAGGCTTGAGACTTTGGTAGATTTGCTGCAACCTCAGTAGACCTTGAAATGTAAGACAGAAACTATCAGAACAACCAGAGTTTGAACTATGGTTAGGCCTACATTTTGTAGTAAAATTTAAGGAAATTAAAATAATAAGCTATGACAACATTACTTTGCATAATTACTTGTGTTACAAATAAAAAAAAATATGTAGATTAAGATCCTAGTATAATTTTTGTGATTTAGATCTAAAATATGCAACAGTTTACAAAAATGTTCCCATTTACACTTACTTGTATTATGGGACTATTAGTGTATACAGAATAACATTATATTTCACAGCAGCTTTCTTCGTTCTTGATACAATAAATGAGAATGTCACTTTCCAATGTACTATGTTAAATCGATGTGTAACTATTTGTTAGTTTTATTGTATGACATTAAAAAGTAAAAAAATATCCATTGGGGCTGTAATTAGTCAATTCTGATGTGCATCATAACATCATCATCATCATAAATACATTATAATTATATCATCATCATAAATGCATAAGTTTAATTTATATTATAATAACGTCAATGTGTAACTGAAATAAATTAAATATTCATTTCGGTTCAGATAATGGGTTATATTATTTTAATATTAAAATTCATTGACCACTAGTTAATTAAGTTTATGTAAAATTTACAAATAGAAACAACATTTCAATATTAACAATATCCTAAACATTTTAAAACAGATTAGGTAAATACTAATAAAATTATTGATATACACGAACGAAATTAATTAAATTACGCCCATCATCCTTTTGTGAGTTTTCTCGTGTTTTCAGAAATAAAATGCGAAGCAAAAGGAATGCTAGCGTAAAACTGTTCTGGAGAGGGGAAAACGTTTTCATATTGCAAAACAGACAACCGAGAACGAAAAGAAACATTCAGAGTTCAATAATTATTGGAAATCCATCAATTCTGACTGAAGTTTTATCTCTGACCTACTAACAACTGATGAATGAGCTGTTTCCTGCTTAACATTTCCGGCCGTAGTTGAAAACTATGACATCGACTAGCATTTTGCTAAATCCTTAAAAGTACTTTGTTTGAAACTTGAAGCCTTTCAGACATTTTAAAGTCAAAATCGTTAGAGTTTCGAAACAGTGACTTCCATATCATAATGGACCAGCGACCAGCCCAAGCTAAGTTTTCAATCTCAAGAAATGAGCATTCAATAATGATTGATTCCATTTATGATTATTTTATATTTTAAATTTTCATATTATAATATATTGGGACGGGTTGTTGTGAGTTGTCTTCTTAATTTGAAACTAAAAAAAATGTAAAAATATGCAAACAGAAACAGTTTTTAATGTTAATATATGATAAGGGTAACCAAATCTATTTTTATATTTTAGATACTTTGGTTTCGAAACAAAAACTAATGTATTTATGAGAACATTTCCTCAATACTTAATTATATATATTTCGAGTAAGTTAAATCGTCTCTGTCGATTGATAAAACGTAAAGTGGGTTTACTAAAGAGTTTAACGAGCGATTTATTTAGCCTCTGACTCTAATTGGAGGACCTCGAGTACTTCAGTTTTTGACAGGAAAAATTTTATTTATTCATTATTTATTTCGTTTACCAGTGTTTTCTAATGCTGCTTTATACTATGTGTTTGTACTATGTGTTTATTATATGTTGCTTTACACTGTACTTGTTTTCTCGGAAAGTAAATTGAAAATAAATATTACCAATCTTGAAATAGATATTTACATTTGTACTGTAAACTAACAAGTCGGACATATACATATAAAATATGGATAAGTGGTGATCGATTTCAATTGGAACTCCAATATGCCTATTCACCTATTAGGTAAGATGAGGGTCGAAGTGTCCGATCAAAATCACCCCTTAACATTTGTGTTTAGACGTATTTATTGTTGACTTCCGGATATTAAACACCTCTGTTATTAAAAAAATGTCTCTGTTAAAAATAACAGAGTAAAATTCTACTACTCGACAATTCTTCCAGTACTACATTATGAATCGGAAAGATGGGCACTAACAAAAGAATAAGCATAGAAACTTATGATTTTGAAAATACGATTCTGATAAAAGTATATGGACCGATTTAAGATGGAAGAAGGCTGGAGAATCAGAAAAATAGAGAATGAGATATGTTTCACCATCCAAATGTTATAGCAAGGATAAAAAGCAGGAGACTGAGATAGGCATGAGATGTGTTAAAAAAAAGAGAATATGAATTGATAATAAAAGCTGAGGACCAGAACAACCCAAAACCAATGAATACAAAACGCAGAACACAACTCGGCAAGCCGACACTACGGTAGAAGAGTCAGGTGCTGAAGGATGTGTCTGTGATGGGCACTACAACACCTGAGGCAGCCGAGAAAAAAGAATGGTGGAGAGGCATCGTTGGCAAGGCCAAAATCTTCTAAAATTTCAATGGCTAAGGAGGTAAGGTAAGATATGGTATATTTAATTTACGTATCAAGTAGTCAAGTAGTTATTTAGGAATTTTTCAACACGTAAATAAAATAGATTGGTAGAATACAGTTTGTTCAAATATTTTATCTAAATATATTTTTACATTCGGGTATTTATTTTACTCATGAAAAAGAGTATTTATTTGCAATAGATAACATTTTTGTCCCTAGAAAAATATACTCAAAGGTATGGGTAAAGAACTCAAAGGTTGAATGTTATAATTATTTTTAAAACGAAAAAACAGAACATAGTTGTATTATTTGGTAAAATACCGTATATTTATAAAACCGTTTTCAAATTTATAATAAGTAGGCAAAATAACGTCACAATATCGTAAACTAGACTTATCTCTCAACTGCCAACCTGAGGATAAAATTATTTCCTCAAGCATTGATTCAATAAAGCAACGCCTCAAATTTTAACACAGCAGGGAAAAGTAAGTTTGCATTAGGTCTTTTAATTTTGACATATCTAAATGAAAATGAATACATTCACTCCTGGCGAGGGAATATTTTAGGGATAACCGAGAAAAATTGCAGCAGACACCTAACGAAGAGATATAAGCGGCCCCTGATGAAAAGTAGGGGTGATAAATTTAGTGGGTTCTGCGTGACGCCATAAGTCACTGCAAGATCCTGGCGGGAGGTCCTGGGAAAGGGGAGATGGCTTGCAGGTGTCTGCGATAAAATCAGCCTTGGAAACTGACTTAGAATCTTTGTGGAGCTAGGATTTAAAAGGGACATATCAGTAGATTTATCTAAATAGTATTTTAAACAATGGTAAATTGTGCATTCGTAACTAAACTCGCCAAGGACGATAACGAGTTAACATTTGGAAGCAGGGATTGCATTATGCAACCTTAACATCCTTTACATAAGTATCCGGCAGAATAAACCTCTATGTATATAAACTTAAATTCTGCATAATTTTAATAGATAAAATGGATTAAAAAGGGGTTAAAAACTATTTTAATTATGTTATCAGTATAAAATGAATCCAAACCATTAATAAACAAAACAAGGTATTTAATTGATAATATTAAACATCCAAAAACTATTTCATGTTTTCAGCATTGGAATGCGCGTTAATATGGTTCTGTGGATATAGTATACTGATCTTAACATTTCAGAGTTAAAGGTTATATTAATCTTGTAGATTTCGTTTAAGATTAACGATTGGAAAAAATTAAAAATATTTGGCATTTTAGAATTTTTACAATTTAGAGAGGAAAGTTTAAATTAAATTAAATTTTTACCATTTTGCTTAAATATAGTGATCCAAAGGCTACTACAACATGAAATTTCAAGAGACCCACATTCCCGCCAAGATAAAAAAATAAATACAGACCACTTTGCCGGTTTCAACCTGGTTCTTTTGCCAATGCAATATACTAAACCTACGCGAGAAATATTTTCAGACACAAATGGGAGTTTACATATGCAACAAAGACTATCTATAAACTTAGTCCTGTATAGTTATTTGTGCAACTAGTGAGAAAAGTGAGCAATGATTGCCGTACGCGAGTGAGGAATGATTTCTCGAGTGAGGCAATTGTACTTTGAACTCGAGTTGCACATTATACTTTTCCTACAGTTACCATAAAACAAATAAATTGGTGAAGAAACATAACCTATTTTTACACAGAAGTGAACTTTTAATATAACATTTAATGTGAAGTGACAAATACAAAAGTACAACAGCTGACCAGCTGATTTACAGCCAGTGCTGCCAACGTATTTCGCGCGCATACGACGTTGCCTGCACGCGCTCACTATTTCGTGCCTTCACGTTGAAAATCTGGACATTGTCTCACTGATGAGCGAATTGGCCACTTTGCTTTCTCAAATCAGTGAGAGAACATGTACATTGTTAGGTAACTGTAGGAAAAAGCATGAATTCACAAAACTACCATCAAAGTCAAAGTTCTTGGTACGCACTGAGTACCAAACTGTATTTCCCTTAGCAACTGTATTTACAAACTTCATTAGGAGTTTAAGTCAATCAGCGGTGCAAAGGACAACAAAACCAAGGGATGTCTGTGGTTCCTATCCTAGACCACTATGTGCCAATACAGTTCATTCTTGCACAGTTACTTTACATGTCCTACCCAAGGCTTTTGAGACCATTATGTCTAGACCTCTTTTTAAGAATTAAAATATATTTTTTATGTTAACTTACCGTCATGTGAGTCATACAAGTAGATAATCCTCTTCCACCCGTAGTATTTAACAGTATCGATAATTGCTTGATGATAGTCTGGCCTCATACTGATGGCGTAGTCCAGGAATCCCGAGGATGGGGAGAGCACCTGCACAAAAGGGGGAAACTAATTAAGAATGTTAGTGAAGGATACGGGTTTAGATTGTAAAATATGGTTAAAAAGTAATGAATAGTTACTCACGTTTGGGTAGCCTAAAGAGTTTTAAATGCTTATTACACGAGTTGCGTACAATACTTTACCTACGACCGTTAGTGTTTGATTTAAAGTGATTTTGTGAAGAACATAGTTGCAATGATACTTCAAAGAACCCAAATTTTAGGTTTTGAAATCCTATTAAATAATTTTTATAAAAGTTAATTGGTAGGATAATTAATATGTAGGATATTAAACAAATTTATATTTTTATAAAAAAGTACGTACTAGATCTAATTGAGAGGAATCACTTTGACTTTCTGACATACTTCGGTAAATAAATGAAATATAAGTTATTTGCAGGGTTCTTAACATATGTGACATTTTAGAAGAATAAAAAAAAATTATTCTTAGTATAACTGTAACAAACCATGGATAGTTCCTCAACCTAAGGGATATTATAAATAGAGCCACTTTATTATAATGGTAGTTGTTGGTGAATATTTAAATGTTGGTTTTATAATTGTGTTCCAACTGTATACCAAAACTATTGAACATTTTTAATCCGTATACGTAACAAAAATAAAACAAAATTAGAAAAAAGGTCTAAATCGCATGTTAAAACTTTTGTTCTCATAAGCTATATGTTACAGCTATGGAAACACACCCATAATAATATATTATCAAGTTAAATATAAACACTCAGAGCACTGTAACTGTAACCAACGTCAACAAGCCAGGATAGGGGCTGTCCAATGACAAAGGGCTGCTGATGGCTACAGTTTCAAAACCACCACGACCAACGCTATCTCTTAGTTCACTTTTATTTGCCATTGTCATTGTTTCTCAGTTCTTTGAAGTAGTGAAACAAGAGCATGCCTTTTAACGCACAATAAATCAGTGGGAATGACATTTACGAACACAGTTCCAGATAGAAGTCTTTGTACTTGAAATGATGTTATGAAAGTTATGTTTTAGGTAGGGCAGTTAACCAACAATAAAATAACAGTGCGGAGTACGTTTGAAAAGGGGATTATAAATTAAATCGTAAGCTAACGTTTTGAATTGGTCTAAAATATCATAATATGATCTTTAGAAGCCCATACACTACCTAACATATGTGTCAAGATACCCGTGACATCAAATCATCCTATTCATGCTATATTTTCACTATATTTCCAATAAGGTTTATGAGTAAATGGTCTTTTCCATATTATTTCAATTTGATCCAAGTTAAAGTTAATTTACATTGTTAGGTACTGAGCTGCTGAAAAATGCAACCAGGTTTTGATATTCATAATGATCATAAATAATATACTATAAAGTAGGCATTCATAAAATATTATCATCTTAAAAAAAGACAAACATAATTTTTATGTTTTTTTGATCATCCTACATATCAGCAGTCATAAGTGTCTCTAGGGAAAATTCTAGCTTAATTTCTTGTTAAAATTAATTTGTTCAATTTAAAAAAAAGTTTTATTGTGGGCGAATCAACTTCATTATAATACATAAATTGAACTGTTAAATAATCATTAGTAAATGTAAAGCCCACTAATTAGGAGTTAAAATATAGTAAAACTAAGTGACAAGTAAAACATTCATCATTTTGCCTTAAAACATATCAAACATATTAAAGAACTCTGTAGTGTTATCTGAATCCTGTAACTTTGTATTCTCTTACCTTCTCTGGAAACCAAGGAGTTACGAAGGGCATCTGAAACGTATTGCTGTAGGAGTGCAGAGTGTCGAAAGAGTCAGGACTGACAGCTCCTAGCATGGAGAACACTCCCCGAGAAAACTGGTTGCATACTGAAACAAACGTGAATCCGGTTATGAAATAATAAGTGAAAAACGAACACACTGTTTATCTAAAAGAAAATCGGTTGCAGACTACCAGACTACTAAGTCCAATAGTATACAACGGGGAGTACAAAATTAAGGGATGATTTTGCTCCGAACAAACCTTTGGGATGGTTGAAACCAATTGGGATAGGAGTGCAGGGGTAAAATGTTGGTGACACCAAACACCTTTCAAGGTTTTAGAGGGGCACGTATAAGGAAGATTCTGAACATCATTCCAATTCTAGGAGTTCTAGGAGACATGTCGACAGTGGAAAATTCTCTGACAGTGATATATTGACTCAGAAGGAAACTATTTCGAAGATGCTTAGTACGATGTACATAAATGTTAAATATATTTATTTTCCTGAAATATAATTAACCCACCCAGTTTGTTGTGGGGTATCTTACCTCTGTGTGGATCACTCCAGAAAGTATAACATTAAGACATAACAGAAAGAAAACCTTCGACTATAAACCTTTGGTACCATTGGATGTTACGTCTCAAGTTTGAGAAGTAAAGCTTAAGAATACAAAAAAGAACACGATCATTTACAGAGCCGTTCTGTTGTCAAATACAATTATTGTATTTCTTGCTCACCGACCTTTTAATCATTCCAATCTGGTGGAAAATAGTTTTAAACCGAGACATTTGTTGTAATCTCCATCAAATATCATAATATAAAAATTTGAAGGGGATAATCTTATTGCACTTAAAAGAGGCCTATTAAGCTAACGTTATTGTTTAAGAAAAAAAGTAAATAAAAACATATCTGGTTCACATTGACATACAAACTCAATGTCAAAATAAACTGAATCCTGGAGATGCTATAATGTAAAAAGCTGGATACAAAAAAAAAAACTTTGTAAGTATAAAAGATTTCCTATAAAATAAAACTTGTCTAAAGTTTAATCACAACAGGTACGTTTCTTGAAACACGACGCGAGTGTGGAAACTGGCAGCTATTGGTTAGGGGCTATTTATTGGTTATTGTTGGCAGCACTTTTTCATCTCATGAACCAGTAATTGAACCATTCATCAGCCTTATATTTATTTACATCTACGAAGCAATTTAACCTCTTTCCTTAGTAAACTAAGGACCTATTTCATTAAACTTTATTAGTTGCCTTGATAATGTTGAGATTTTTGTTTTATGTTTTGAAAAAGTGATACTACTGGTGAACTTCAATTACTTAAAGAAAAATATATCATTGATTTATGTTGTTCGATGAAACTTTGTTGGGTACTGTTTTATATATCCTAAAACATTGTCAGCAATACAATGTAAATTGCAAACAATTTAGTTACATATAGTGACAATTGTTAATAGTGTTGAAGACACTTAGAAACGAGCGAATCATAGAACAAATATTTCACTCGGCATTCGGTTTCAAGTTTTACTGAAAATGATATGGGAGGAGGGTCGAATGTGAAAGGAATGATGAAATGGAGATAAATATTTTTTTCTGTTTAAATCTTGAATATATACCGTAATAACATATTAAAGTTTTGTTAATATTATCCATTTTACAACGTCGTACCTTTATATTGGATGGACAAATGTAGGCATTTAGTGTAGCGAATAGTATAGCCATACAAAAGTAAGACAGCAATACACTTCATGTAATGTCAAATAGTGGAAAGAACATTACGTGTTACTGTACCACTAAAGTCAACGCAAACACGTTTCAGCTAAATAAAATTAAATGGTAGCAGACAAGAAAATAATAAAACAACCCAAATAAGTAAAATATCGGAAACAGAGATAAAAAGTTGCAGTATTGTAGATTGAAAACAATAAACATTGATTGAATTGGTGTAATGTGAGATTATCCCTTGGAGCGAAGCAGGAGCGGCTGTGAAGCCATTTAGCTTAGAACCGTTTCACTTTTTGATCCTTCGACTATTCGTGTATTCAATGGTATAAGATGAAACTTGACATAATTCTTGAATATATCTTTACACATATCCAAACGTAATTTCTTACCCAAACTGCATAGACTTGTGTCAAATAATTTAGATAAGTATGAATGCTAACTTCTTTGCAAGTTTATTCAATGCTGTTCACTTTGCTAAAACAATGTAAGATGTCTCATAATATCCAACCACATAGAATGTTTAGATATGTTTTTTTTTTATAGATGAAGTATACATAATCGAAAAGCCAATGATTATGCATGAGTATACATTCGTTTGTAAGTGGTTTGTTTTTAAACGCTCTGAAGAAAGGAATGACTTCAGCTACGTGGTAACCTAATAATAATTTTCATTCGATCTATTTTATTCTTGAGCAGGATAACTTAAAGCATAACTAACTAGAAGAACAACAATCACTTTGTTCGTCGCACATTTTTTGTCCTACACATTTGTAAAACTTTTTTATATAGATGGTGGTTTTGAATACATTTTAACCTTAAAATTGCCCACCAAAAAAGTCTTATGCTAATGCGTGTAAATATCTAGCAAAAAAAATTTACATGCAGTATTATAATGTCCTTTACTATGCTACCATCTGACCCCCCCCCCCAATTATGCTAAACCAAACTTGTGTTGACCAGCAATCTTTCTTATAAGCAAAATTTGCTCAGTAATATCTACATTGGCTCTCTACTGTGGAATAAAGAACATTTTCATTTATTTTGATATTGGTTTCTCAAAACAGATTAGCCTATACGAAACATCGGAGACCATTTGAATACAAAAATACCAAGTCCATTATTGATAAAATTTAGTCTCATGCCACATCAACAAAAAGTAGTTTAAATAATATTTATCGCCTTCTTTCTTCAACACATCACCATGCCAGTCAGACCTAAGTAAAAGCCTTAAAATATTTTGTGGAATCGTCCTTTAGGTTCTTGATCCTTGTATGTTAGCACACTTTATATATATGCTTTTCATTGTGATCGGTATACATACCATTTTTGTGAAACAATATAAAATGAAATTTAGTAAATATGAAGTTTTGAGTGCTTATTTACCTATAGTTTTACTTCAAAAAATCTGCTTTTATTAACATTTTTGTCCATGCAATATATCTTCCACATAGAGTTTTTTTTTTTTTTTTTTTTTTACTCAAAATAATAATTAAAGAAACAAAAACAAAAACTTCACTGTAAAATTACCAAGCAATCTAAAGTTATTGGAAAAAGGTATTTTATTAATTGATCACAACTTCTGAAGTTCACATCGGACTTTGGCTGATCAAATTACCGTAAATAGTGAACGACTTTTACGTCAAGTAGAACATAATGAAATTTCAACTACACGTGGTGTACTTACCTTTAACCTATTGAGACCAACATTATTGCTGTAATTGACGTAACTCGATCTCTCCTTTTTACAGAATTTATAGCTTGTAAATCGATTGCCCGTCGGTAGAGCACTTAGAACAAACTTAACATTTTACAGCTTTAGTTGGGCATTTTACTAAATACTTACAAATAATCGTGTACCTGAACACTTTCCTAGGTTAGGTTAGGTTAATGGTAATGTTGTTTAATGTATTGTTAATAGAAATATATAGTATTCGTCTCTGTGTATAATTTTAAGAAACTATATTACCTTATATGTTGAATATTATTTAACTTTGGTTGAAACTAGAAAAATAGGATTATTTTGTATTTTTTAACGATAATTTTAAGGTTCTTCTAATAAAACTATTTAAACATATGCTGCTACCTCACCCATTCAATTTAGTTTGCTATAATTATTTCTATGAAAAGAGATTTTAAAAGTTAGTTTTGCTTAAAATTAAGATAAAAAATGTAAAAAAAATTGATATAATTTAAATCATATCGTGGGGAACCCCCAAATAGATTAAATTAAATTTTCTACAGTTTAAACAATTGACTAATTTCAAGATTACTTTTGACGAAGAAGAATTGTTTGAATTTCTTTCCACTGTCTTCCTATTTCGTTATTAAAATTTATACTAGCCAAATACTTGTCATGGACATAAATAAATTATGTGAGCAAAAACATTTTCCATTACATAAACTTTTTATTTTCAAACAATCCATAACATGTTTGACTTAAGGAGCAAAATTAAAGTAATTTCCGAACTTGCGGTCAGCAGAAGAGAAAAAGCGTGGAAATTGGCGTCATGGGGGTAATGAGAGGGTGATTGGGTTTTGGTTCGATATCTGGTTGTCGACGTTTTAGGGCTTAACCTCGCCCCGTCGTGCAATAAATGGGTTTTACAAGCAATCACCAGTTTCTTTATAAAACATACAGCAGTGCGTTGCTTAATACTCTATTCTATAATTTTTATAGAGATTATGGTTTCTTCAAAAGATGGTATATTCATGTACTGTAGTGGAATTGATTAAGTGGATTTAAATTGTATTTATCACTTGTATGTATGTAACTATGACACACAGAAAATGTTCTAGATAATCCCTTAATCCAAGCCCTTATTCAGTAGATGAGTCTTAATTGTATAAAGTATTTCCCAAGAATATAAGCAAAATGAGAGAGTAAAACATAAAACATAAAAGGAGCAGACTTCTTTAAATGTTTACTTTTCAGAAATATGATAGAATTTTGTAAATTGAACAAAAAAGTTTGTGAATATGCTGAAAATTGAAACTAAACCTCTCGAAGCTAACCAAAAATATAGAAATCCATTCTTTTTACCTACAAAAATAAATCGACCAAATGTTATCCACCCCAAAACCCTGAGTACGATGCACACTTTTTGTTTATACCTAAAGTATATTTTGGAATGCTCTTATATTCTTTGAGTAATGCTAAATTTGTATCTACAATCTTTCCAGTCAGTAAATTCTGGATGAACAATAATAAATTTATCTTTTCCACACACTTGATAAAGAAATGATATATTATTAAAGCTATAGTAGTATAAATTATTTAATGTATGTAATACGTTAGTTTTGCCTATCATTCATAACTGACACAATCTAGTAATCTACACGACAAATCTAATGTTTATTTGATTAGTGGCATTGGTAGGATACAGGATTTTCAAGTTAATCAGTAGCTATTTATGGTTTAAGTTTGGTTGTAATGCAACTGATATAAAATATGAATGATACGTTTGATGTTAGAATCTACATTCCCCGCCAAAGTAACGAGATGCGTTCACAGCGAGCTCCGAGGTTTCCGGTCCCGCGGAGTTCATTTGCAGAAGGCTCATTTTCTGGCGAAATCATAAACTTTGTTGTCTTTGAGGTTTATGACGTCTTGAAATTCATGACAGTCATTATTTTTGATTACTTCCTACTTTATCTATAAATATTTTTTTTAACTAAACTACACAGTAGGCAAGGACAGAATGTGACTTTTAATGTGTAGATGTAATTACCAATTATATTTCAATTATCTACAGGTTATTAGTTTAATTCTAAGCAGGGGTTTTGGGTCCAGATTCCATTTTTCATAAGACTTACAATCAATGTTATAATATATAGGAAGGATGGTGTTTAATGGTAGTAAGACTATAGTTTCGACTATTCCGTCACCATATCAGTAAAAACACTTCTGTGCTTGAAACTCTAATGACACTTTCAAACGTGTACTAAAAAATGTTGTGTTTTCATACGAAAGTCGTCAAATATTTTTATACCAAGTAGAGATGAAATTTTACATTTTACTTGACAAATTTTGACGCTGAACGTTAAGGCTAATATTTTAGATGAGATGTTTGTACTTTTTTCTAGAGGTCAATACTACTCACGTTTTTACGGAATTATTGATTTTGAACCCTTAGCGACGAAAAATATTAAAATAAAATCACAAAATTTAACAAAGTTTATCTTTAATTGATTCTTTTAGTATCAAAGTAATGTAATAGCTTTGAAGCTCGAAAAAACATACATAATAATTACGTGTAAAGATTAAAAATAGTGAACACGTTTGCGTTGATT
Organism: Macrosteles quadrilineatus; assembly: GCF_028750875.1. Lineage (NCBI taxonomy): Eukaryota > Metazoa > Arthropoda > Insecta > Hemiptera > Cicadellidae > Macrosteles > Macrosteles quadrilineatus. The sequence continues at coordinate 22,879,936 of NW_026542598.1, forward strand.
TATAAAGATAGTCCCCTTATTGTAGAAATCCCATCGTTTAGGTCAACAATTAATGTTATAATGGAGAACGATTAGGTAGCAAATGTCGATGTGGAACGCAGGTAATAGCTTAATTAATTGTACCTAGCCACTCTAAAGGGCTCATGTATTATAGCTAACAATGGAATATTGTAGTGGCTTATTAGAACCTATATATAATATACATCATAGATAGGGTCATTGTCTTGGAAGATACTTCAGAAGGTTCAGAGAATTCATACAAAAGAAAACTACAAAAACCCGAAACAATTACTATAAGAAATGTTAAACAAATTATACAAATTTTAAAGGGAACGAAAAAGCATATTTTACAACTACTTCAAATTTTCACTCAGTGAGTTTTTGCTATTCATTTATGAGAAATTCATACAGCTTTGCATTTAAAAGCAATCATCTTACCATAAAAGTCCCAAATTAACTTAATAACTTGGGAAATCCTTCGTTCAAGTCGGGGCTTATGCAAATTGCGTGATTGTTCTTAAGAGATATTTTGCTTCTTTGTTTTTAAAACGCTTTTTAAAATTTGAAAGTAGAAAATTGTGTTTACATTAGAATCTTAATAGCATACGTTTCAAACACATTTATGGGGTTTAATAGTTGAGCAATCATATGTTTGCTAAGTTAAACAAACCTATAAATATTAAATCCGAATGTTTTTGTAAGAAAAATCATGAGACATTGAAGTTTGATGTATTGAATTTCGTCAATGTAAATGTAATTGCAAATTAGCAAATCCAAAATTTATTATAATATTTAATATAATAATATAATATAATTTATATTATAACTTAATACTAACAAAATCTTTTTTTTAGTTTCACAATTCTAAAAAGTTGTGATTAGAAACAGGCCTATATAAAAGCATTTGAAACCCGTTAGGCCTACAATGCACACCATACACAGGCACTCATTATTTAAGACAAAAAGTCTGTTAACGGTTTTGAGATTAAGCATTTCTACCAATTTAAAACAATCATGGTTCTTAATAAGAATCAATTTCGTAGCAGATTATTTTAATGTTTTTACGATTTCTAAACATGCTTAAGAAAAACATAAGTCATTTGATAAAAAAAGACGGGAGTGGGATATTGATATATTTCAAGAAGATTTGATTGTTTAATAAACATTTATTTTGGGTAATAAATAACACAAATACAAATCCAATTTCAAACATTTCAACATTTCAATACCACACCTTTAACAAAATGTTTGATCAGATGTTTATTGATCATACATTATGTTTAAAGACCATAAACTTAGACTACATATGGAATGTAACACCAAACTTAACACATAAAAACCAAAAATGGAGTCTACAATTTGTTTGCGGAATGTAAACATTTTATAGCATACTAACATGGTACTAGAGACCTACTATAAAACTGTTATATGACACATTTACTGACATCATTACATAAACATTACTGGAAGAGCCACTATACTATGTGTATTTAATACTTGAGGTGATTTCGAAAGACATTTGTTTGCTTGTAAGGATTTATCCCTACTATAAACAATATTTTCAACATACAATAATGATTATTAGATATTTCTGTTACCACACCATAGGTCATTTAATACTCCGCGAGTTTATTGTATAAACACTTGAATAAAATTAAAATAATAAAACAATTCAAACCGTAATGAAGACCTCTCTTTGAGGTAACTCAACTTCCTCATTCTTATAAACATGTTTAAATATTAAATTTAATTTGGTGCCCTGTGGAATTATTTTTGTATACAAGTAAGTCGATCCATGAACGCTTCAATATTATTATTTACAAATACGATAAAATTCTAACATTTTACATTGCAATAAGACACGTTTGCTGATATAGTTATTTGTGTAACTAGTGGGTAAAGTGGCATCGTGTTACAAATAATATTTTTCCTACAGTTACTATATATCATATAAATTATTAGTCTTTCAAAAACTTGACAACACGTTTTAAGTTAGGTTAAATCCAAACATTGAACGAAATGGGAAACGCTGCACCAGCTGATCGTAGTCGTAATATCATTAAGTGTTGCCAACTTATTTTCAGGCGTACACGAATTACGTGCATAATAAAAGTACGCTGTTTTGTGTTGATTGGTTGGAATACTGGTGTGCGCTAAAGTAAAAACTGTGCCCCAAATTAAGGCTTTCTCTACTACAAGGAAGCCCACTTTGTCGGGTGACTGTAGGAAAAAAAATTATACTTCAGCCAAAGTTTTATTTTTACTGTATTCACATGGGCGTTGCAAAATAATATAATAGCATTGGAAACACTTCTTTTTGAACTCGAAGCTTATGCAAATTATATAATTGTTGTTGAGGAAAACTTCGCTTGAGATCAATAGAGATGTTCCCAGAAACATGGTTAGTTAAATCTCTAACCAGTTGAATTAATACCATTAAGCTTACTTGCAAGATTTAAACATTGTTTCGGCATTTGGCAAACCTTCTGTGAACCACGTATTCATGAACCGTTTATTTCGTTGGAAAAGAATAAAATAATAACACTTAAACATATAATTAACATAGTCAGAAAACATGGAAACCCTACTTTGAAAACAAAATTACTGCGTATGGGTGTAAAATATTTATGTTTCTAAAAAATAATTCAACCTCATGATAACACTTTATTGGATGATATGAGACTTCAAAGATGTCTTATAATGTTCCACATAGTATCATGAGTTGCAATATTAGAACTCTATTGCACAATATTGCAAAAACCTAAGTCTTAAACTTAGCCAATTGGTACAGGAAACTCAATTACGTTAGAATTACTCCCTCGACGAAAATTCTACTCTCTGACCTTCTTCAGACTAACATGTTAGAGCTAGGAAAAATTTGCTCTTGAAGTAAACAATAGATTTAAATTATATTGTATATTTGAAGTAGGAAATAACAAATGCTCCAAAGTTCTGGAATATTTGGCGCATTTTAATGTTTGAGGGAATCTAAGACGAATTTCATAGAAATATAATTGCTACTTTTGTTTCACGTTAAAGGCATTATTTTTGCATTTAGTATTGTCTATGCTTCTTTTCTGTGGAAAACAATATACACAGGTATATGTCGAGTAAAGTCAATAATATACACTAAACATAAAATAAAGAATGTCTAATCCCATTTCTGTACAATTCAGTTTAGTATCTTTTTTGCAAAGAATGTACATTTAACGCTTAATTTTTTGGTCAATCTTTAAATAAAATAAAATAATCGACCAATAAAACAGTTGAATAATTGATTTGCTGTGTGTAAACCATGCCAAGATAAATGTAATCAACCATAATGTTTAACACCGAAATAATCAATAGATTTACGTTACTGGTAAACTACTTTAGACAATTAGTTAGTAATACTGAGAACAGATGACACAGAGTTCAATCTTATAAATGATCATAAGAAACACAATAGAAGCTCTGCTGACTCATTTAGTAAGTGGTTCTCATCATATAAACATATTTTGCCCAAATTGGCCTGTGGTGTTTGAAATTCAATCAAGTAAGTGCTTTTCTTGTCTTTACTCTCCAAAAGCTAATCATCATAATTGATTACATAAGTGGTGTATTAAAGCTTCCCTTATGGAATGGATATGGTATTTTAAAATTCAAGCTCTTCCCAGAACGCATTATAATGAGAGTTTCACCGTTATTTGCCTAAGGTGATATTCCCTTTAATAATGCATTAGAAACTGTTAAAACAATTTTGTTTTGTCAAAATACATTTTAAGAATGGACTTTTTAAACTTTGCATAACGTTTGTTGAGTTTCCACTCATACATACAAACATGCTGACATTAAACTATGGGATATTCAGTTGACAACCCATATTAATATTAAATGTTTTGAAAACCAGATAATGAAAAAAGTTATTTTTATCACGTACTAAAAATAGTTTAAAACGGGAGCTATCTGGTAAGCCGTGTACAAATGTTATTTGCAATGTCATTTTGCTAATAACACTTGAATTGATTAAAGTTAAATAATTCCTTTTTAAGATAAAATTCGAAAATTATTGCAATTCGTACCTAAAATGGACATCACAAACGAATGAATCAAATCTGACCCATTTAATATTTGACTTAAAACAGTAAATTAATTATTCCTTTCGTGTTCTTTAAATGCGTGATTGATTAGTACACGTTTAAAAGTCATTAAACCGTTTCTATGCAAAATATTACAAGGTATAGAATTAACAACTACTATTGCATTACCTTAAAATAATGGAAAAAACCCCATTACATCGAAATGTGAACAAAGGTCAAGAGTTTCAAGAGCTGCGGATCTCGTAGTCCGAGGGCAATTGGACATGACAGAAATCAAATTTTCTTTCGCTTTCGTTCCGATGAAATTATCGTTTCCGATTTCCTCCAGACCTCCAGAAAACACACAATCTTTACAATCTTTCTATTCTACTTAGATTTTTACTTTTCTGCTTAGATACAAGTTAACAAACTTTACAATGATAGGCCTAATAAACCTTAAAATAGTTTATGGGTCAAAGGCAGCAGACTATTGAAAACTATTTTTATGGAAAATGTATAATTAAAATAAAGATAAAACGTAACATAAAATGTCGTTATAAGACTTTTAAGTATTGTTTTACAATGTTTACCTTAATGCAACCTATATCTTTATGTTGAGGATAAATAAATATTTTTGTGTTATTATTTATAGTGCTGTAAATATAGAAATATCAAATTTGCTGGGATATTCGTAGTTTAATAAAACGTTGTGAAATTTAATACAAAAGAAGACAATGAAAGGAAAAAATTAAAAGATAAGAAAAACTTTGGATTTGAAACAACATGCATTTGCTAGAAAGTAATGCTCTTGTACTTCCTTTCCGATGCTATATTGGAAAACAATTGAAAATAAAAAGCTTGCAAATTTAAGGTGAAATCGGATCCACCCCATCACGTCGATTGAACAAACAGGTTAGATCGCTTCAACTTTAAGGATTACGGATTTTCGTCTTACTTGTACTTCACCTCCATTTCATTCAATCGAAACGGAAATTCACTAATAGAAGAGGTAATCCATGGTGTTTTGCTGGGTATGGAAATATAAGAAACGAAACAACCATAATGATTTAAAGGATATAACGGATTCATGAATAAATATTTATTGAAGAAAATGTGAACGAAAAAAATACTAATTAATGCTCAAAGTATATTTTAAGTAATTTAAGAGTGTATAGGATTTTATAGAATATAGCTTGATATATTTAGAATAAGCCGATGATAATGTTTATGCAATTTTATAAAATCATGTGTCTATATGTGTATATTAAATATTGCAAGAGGAAACTATGAAGAGAAATAACGTTCCTATAATTTACGAAATTTTTTACGACCAAAAATTTGGTTTAATATTGTTTATTTTTTTATTAATACGGAACTATAAAAATCTCATGTACCTGAGTTATGCTAGCTATTATATTAGCAAATGTTTAAACAATGGAAATTAAATCAATAACTTATAATGGGTCAAATCAAATTAGTGATTTTGGAATCATTATTAGTTTTTAACCTTGGTTTACAATGGACCAACTAACCAACATAAATATGCATTCCAAGTGGTCAGAGGACTAAAGAAAGGAAAATTGCCATCTTGGGAGCAAAACTTTAGTGGTTGAAGTCTAAGTCCATAACTAATTGTCGTCGCTTTATGGGCTACCTTTCGTATTTTTATGTAGCTAACTTTTTTTCTAAACATCCACAATCTTCCAATACCAAATTAACGACTTACATCAATCAACAGATTCTGTGTTATAGAATTGAACTTCCATTTAAATGGAACTTGCTACAATTAGTAGTAAATTAAAAGAATCAAATTCAGTACAAGTAATTGAAATATGACAATGACAAGTAATTGAAATAGGGCAACGACAAGTAATTGAAATACAATGACAATGAATGGGTTTTGTTTTGAAACCCATTTTCTTTTATAAATGGCTTACACATACTAATCCGTAAAAACAGTGTTTTTACTTTAACCAGTAGTATTATAAAAGCGTTTTTTCCTTACATAAGCAATCATACAACCATGGTTGTATTTATGGTTGTGACAGACGAAATTCGAAACAGTATTATAACGTTTGTATTAATTAACAAACTCGGGATATAGGCCGATTCACTGCATTTTTAGTAGAAGAAAAATATGTAAAATCTCATAATTTGGGTTGTCTACTATTAGTCTGTTAACATTTATCAGTGGGATGATTTTATTAGGTTAAATTACTTAACAAGTAGATATTTTTCCTTATTGGGACGAAAAAAAACATTTTTTCTTTAATGTTTTGACTTCAAAGTGGTCTTGAACATTTGGGTCACAGCATTATTACTGTATGTACTTAGTAGTTTATGGTGAGATTAACTTGATTTGAACCCACAACAGCGGGACAGTCCAATGATAAAACCCCAAGCCAATGATAAAAAACACAAGCCTCGTCCCCTGTTTTGTAACTCTTAAAATTAATGTGACTTGATTAAAAGTTTTCACTTGATCCCTATCAGACTTTCCCTTCATACTTGCAACGGCGGATAATCCGTTAGATGGAATAAAGACAGTTGTAATCTACAACTCCAGCCGAACTGTAACGAGACGAGTTCGCAGCAAGCCGAGGTTTCCGGTCCCGCAGAGTTCATTTGCAGGAAACTCATTTTCTGTTGGAATCATAAACTCTGCAGTTATTGCGGTTTATATTATCTTAGGCTTTGTATAACATTTCTCCTTTACATTCTCAGAAAGTAGTTCCATCAAATGGTTTCTTTTTCACTACAGTTATGTTTGCAATTCAAGTCACCTTGTTATGAAAAATACCAATAGAAGAGACACTATAACTTATTAAGTTAGAAAAGAAACATCTGCATTTTGTGTATTACTCCAGTGGTATTTTAAGTTAAAGAATCTCAAATTCTTAAAAGAGAAAGCTCTTCAAACAAAATGTTTTGTGGCTTATATTATTTTTGTTAGTAGTAAAATATTAAACATTTTGTAGAAATACGTAATTAAAATTTTAGTTATGCAATGTTTTTGAACAAAAATTTAAAAAGTCATAGTAAATCTAACAGATAATCATAGCATACAATCACCAAACCTTTTGATGTACAAGAACAACACATTTAAAAATAGTGTTGTATTGTTTGTATTAGTTTCCTTTGTTGCTTACCACGAGACCATTTTTGAAATAAAAACACACTTACTGTAAGGTTAGAGTGTTAATTGTGATAAATTTTAGTTTGTAAAATAATAATACTTGTAGCCGAATGAAAAATTTAAAGCCTTAATAATACAAATTACATAAAACACCAATACTAAGCAATCACAATGGAGTATGGACATTGGACTAAGGTAATGGTTTGATTGTATAATAGTAGCTCAAAGGGTTTCAGGTATTTAGAGCTTAACAACAATGGCGTATGGCAGAAGCTTATTGGAATTAATTCCCATAAATCGCTAGAGTTTATTACACGCTATTACTAATATTTGTGTATATAAATTGCCAATCAAAACATCTATATAGTGAGTTACTCTGAAAATGGTTGTATTTTTATAATTTTGAACTACCTAAGACGTTTTTCTAATTTTAATGACATAAGGTTCCAAATTCTATTTAATGAACGCTTGAGATAACACGCTGAAGCTATTAAATATTTATGATTGTAAGTCTATTTACCAATAAAACATACCTGTCTCTGTCTTAAATCATGCTATGGTTTTTAGGTCATAAGTACACATCATTCATAAGTCTGATACATATATAAAGAAGTTTTTTTTTTACCGATGAACACATATTATTCCATTGTTTTTGTGTTGAAACTTAAAGTAATAGAAACAATTTACTACATTACTAAAACGTTTACGTTACTATTTTAATACCAACTATTGAACACAAATTGGATTTTTAAAGTCTATCTCATAGTTTAGATTCTTTTGACCAAAATGTGAAAATGTAATTACAAATGGAGAAAAAAGTTTGTTAAGCATAATACTTTAGGAAATTTTCAACAAATATCATACAATGGGTAATATTTACCACATCCTAACTTTCACCCTCTAATGAATGCTTGTTTTGAACCCTTTTTGAATTAAACAATGTAAAAGCCATGTACACCAAAGAATAATATAGGAAAATCGTGGAGGAAATTTTAAGAAACGATTGTATGAGACCGCGGTAATATGGCTCAAGTTCAATAGGACATGACGGATCAAATTTTCCCTTTTCTTCGTTCCAGGGAAATTGCTTTTCGTTTTGCTCAAAACCTTAGAGAGGATTGAATTTAGAGGAAATATTTCTAAAGCCCTCCAAAAATATATTTCCCTTAATTGCCCAATAATTTGAATGGCCTATTTAATGTTCAGTAACTAGTTACCTTATTAATTAAAACAATAATTGGGATTGTTGGTGCTGCTGTATGATACACAAATAAATGTTAATATATGAGATTTTTAGGAGACGTTTATTTTTCCGAAATCAATTAATTACATTAATAGTTGTCAGAGTACCTAAGTGGTCATAGTGGTCGCTTTCTAAAATGAAAGTTTGATTCAAAATTGGATACATTTTGAAAGCAGATACCATTTTCATTGGCCAATCAACAAACTCTGTTATCAAATAACAGGTTGACGTTAGATAGTAAAAAGACCCGAAATTTTACCTTTATTTAAAAGATTTTTTTAAATAAGGACAATTACGTAAAATACAAATACAAATATATTTTTTCAAAAACTCCTTTTACACTTAGGCTTCTCACACATTTAAAAGTAAGCAAGCATTATTGCATCATTTTGGAGGACTTAATGTTAGTGACCAACGTATACATTATAATTTAAAACGATCGATTATTTTAAAAGCAGATTTTACCTAGTTCCAACACGTTGGTCTGTAGAAAAAAGAGAGTAAAAGTTTTGTCAAGGGAACTATTCTGACGTAATTGAGTGCTTGTACTAATTGGCAAAGTTTGAGAAACCACTTTTTGCAATATTGTCTAATAAAGCCTTGCTTTTACAAGTTATGTTAATAGATATCTATCGTAAGAGATTTTCAGTTTGACTTAGTAATTTTTATTATTTGTTATTTTTAGAAATTAAAGTATTAATAAATAGACTTACTTACGTGAAAGATAATTCCTTAGAGCTCTAAGCTATATTCAATATTCGACTAGTATCGAACATATTTGGAAGTTGAGTGAGCACAATTGAGGATATTATTTAATGTTTTAAAATAACACAGTATTAAATGACATAATGTTGTCCTAACGGAAAACGGCAATCGGGGATTTAACATTACAATGCATTAGGCTTTACTTAATTTATCTGATGATCATCGCTCAAGGTTGACAAAATGTTTAAAAGTTAAAATGATACCTTAACATGAAAACAATGTTGCAATATTACCTGAAACAAAACTCCAGGGGCGTTTGCCCGTAATGTTTATGTAATGATGTCAGTAAATGTGTCATAACAGTTCTATAGTAGGTCTCTAGTACCATGTTAGTGTGCTATAAAATGTTTACATTCCACAGACAAATTATACACTCCATCATGTTTTTATGTGTTGAGTTTGGTAATACCACATGTACGTTTATGGTTCTTTAAACAGAATGTCTGAGCGATAAAAGTCAATTGAAACATTGTGCCAAAAGTGTGGCAATTTAATGTGTTGAAACCTTTACTTATAAAGCGTTGTTGTTGTTTTTTCTTTCACAAAATAAACAAAGCACCATCATAAAATATAAAGAAATTACATCTCCTCCTGTTTTTTTTTTTTTTTAATGACCTATGTTCTTTAAGTAAGTTTAGCAATCGAATTTAACATTACAATGCATTAAGATTTACTTAATTTATCTAATAATCATCGCTCAAGCTTGGCAAAATGTTTAAAAGGGAACATGATTCTGTTATGAGAAAATACATATGTTACAAAATTACCTGAAAAAAATACTCCAGGGGCATTTGCCCATAATGTTTATGGTAATGATGTTAGTAAATGTGTCATATGCAGTTCTAGTAGGTCTCTAGTACCATGTTAGTATCCTATAAAATGTTTACATTCCACAGACAAATTATAGACTCCATCATGTTTTTATGTGTTAAGTTTGGTAATACCATATGTACGTTTATGGTTCTTTAATGTTTTTTTTATTCAATTTTACTATGGTAAATGTTTTAGTTTCACTACTTTTCACACGCTTTTTATATATCCTTAATCGTTGAGGAACAGTTTAATTTTTCTAGATATACTAATGAAAAATTACGTAAATTCTAACGTTGAACTTGGCTATAGCAATGCTATTTTATGAGGAAAAGTACTTGTTTTGATCACAGCTTTTGAAGCTTGTACGAAATAACGTTGTGAAGCAAAACACTTTTACGTCAAGTATAACATAATCAAATTTCAACTACACGTGGTGTATTTACCTTTAACCATCGATAAAACATATTCATTTAACCTTTTGAGACTTACATTATTGCTTATATTGACAAAACAAAATCTCTCCTCTTAGGAGAATTTATAGCTCACAGATAACGTATATTGATTGCCAATGGGTAAAAACACACATTTTTAATTGATATTATAAGGCCTTACCTTAGCAATCCTTTTTTTTTATCCAAAATTAATTTCGGGCCCGAAGGTCCATCATCAGTCGGAATCTAGTAGACCAATTTTTTTTTAATAAAAAAATTTTCTAAAAATTTGGTCTATAAGATTCCGACTGATGATGGACCTTAGGGCCCGAAATTAATTTCGGATCAAAAAACAGGATTGCTAAGGTAAGGCCTTATAATATCAATTAATATATAAGCAATCCAGAGGCTAAAATGATTGACACATTTTTACTTTCTACAATTGTATTTAGGTAATCGTATACTTTTAGGTTTTCTTTAAAGTTTTCATGTTCTTACTATATATTCTTAAAATAATGTTATGCCATGTGATGGATATTATGTACTTTTCTAGAGAGAAAATATCCATTCCATATTTATTTAAGTTATCAATCTTAAGATTATTCTCAAGCTAATTAGGTTGACTTAGGATTGTTTATAATACATTTAATATTTGCTGTTAAAATATTTTCCATCAACGTTTAGAAAAATTTTCTAGATTTATTCTATCACCCTAGAAGTTGTTCTATTGAAAGTTATTTTACACAAAAGAACTGAATTGTGGATAAATGGTCTTAGAAATATTTTGTGGGGAAAAAGAGTAACTGAAATTAATTGAAAAAAAGCTTTAAAAGTATTTAAAAGTATAAAAGTATAAAAGTATTTAAAAGTCCAATATTGATTTCAATATTATTGATATTGAAAAAGTACAATGCTAAACCTTTTTGCAATAAAGGTTTGTTTCTGTTTGCAACGTGAAGTGTGTTAAAAATTAAACACATTTAAAAAAGATTTTTATACAACTTACAGTATAAACCACTTAAGGTTATCAATCCTATACGTTTTAAATCCATCGAGATTTCAATTCTTAACTTGAGAAGAAAATTTTAGGTTATTTTCCGAACGTGCGGTCAGCAGAGCAGAAAACGCGTGAAAATTGCCGACATGGGAGTATTGGAAGGGTGATTGGTTTTTGGTTCGATATATGGTTGTCGACGTTTTAGGGCTTAACTCTCGCCCAATCGTGTAATAAATGGATCTTAACGTCAATTGCTAGATTCTTTATTAAACATCTAGTAGAGTGCTGTTTAAAAACTATACTCTAACGATTACCACGGTAAATATGTTTTTCATGAATAAGTGTATTTATGAAGTATAATTGATTTGAGGAGTATTAAAATGTATTTATTAATCCTGGTTAGGCAAAAGTAAATTAGGCGTACGTTTTAGTTATGCCCTATCCAGAGGACAGAATTGCACTCTCATGCATGAAACAAATATGAAAACTTTTAACAACGTGAAAAGAGGTAGGGTTCTTTTAGTTATAAGGCTTTCAACATGTTTTAGTAAATATGAGATCAGTTGAATTCTAAAGTTTATGTATATGCCAGAGAACGAACCCATCGTTCTTGCAACAAAGTGTGAGGTGCGAACAAAAATGATAGAAACACAAAATGTTGACAGAATATTGTAAAATACATTTACACACACTATGGGGTAAAGTATACTTACTATAGTATTTTTATGTATGCTTTCAGATGCCTTTATTCATGTGAGACCTTAAGGTATACCATAATTCTATTCATTGTCTAATCAGTGAGTTTTGAAAAAGTATAATTTATAACTTACAGAACCTAGTAATTAAAACGTCAAATTTTTTTTATTATTAACGACACTATCAGGATGAGGAATTTGAAAGTTTGATGTAAATTTTTTGTTAAAGTTTGGTTGTAATGCAACTGATCTAAAATATGAATCATTCGTTTGATGTTGGAATCTTCATTCCCCGCCAAAGTAACGAGATGCGTTCACAGCGAGCTCCGAGGTTTCCGGTCCCGCGGAGTTCATTTGCAGAAGGCTCATTTTCTGGCGAAATCATAAACTTTGTTGTCTTTGCGGTTTATAACGTCTTGAAATTCATGACAGTGTTTTTTCCTACGTGATGTGGACTTATACTTTAAGGTGTGGTTTGAAACACAGTGTCATTTTAATCTTGGATTATAGTTAAACTATATTAAGTTTGCTGGTAACCCTAATAAGGGGGCAATGTTGGACGATTATGCCATTTGTACTTGGGAAATCCCACATCGATGCTTATAATAAAATATTTACGTTGATGGTGGACATACAAACCTTGATTTTGGACAGTTTCCAAAAAAATAAGAAACTAACAATTTAAGTTGATCCAAAAAATAAACAGTAGGCAAATACCGTTTTCCAAATTTTCAATTCGTTATATATTTTCCAACACTTAAAAAATTTCATTAACACACAGCCTGTAATACCATCTTAAAATGTGAACGCACCAAGGCTGTGTGGCCTTGGTGAGTTCACATTTTAAGATGGTATTATCAGTGTTTTATTGATGCACTTGAATTTGAGAAAGTTTTTACTTTTCTCTTCAGGTCAAATTCAAGTTCTTACGGAATACTTTGGTTTAAATTGGAATTTAAAAAAATATTTTTAAGTTTTAAAATCCATATTTATTTTTTATTAAACAAATAACATTTTTTATCAAAATACAGGTAAACAAAATACTACAAATACAATAGGCCTATACAAATACTATAGGTTTAACTACGAACTTGTTAAAAGAATTTTATTTTGTAATTTTTTACTGGTAGAAACTGTATAGAAAAGCAAAAACTCGGTTACATCAATAAATACTAGTATAATGGAGAAACCTTAGGCAGCAAATGTCGATATGGAACGCAGGTAATAGCTTAATTAATTGTACCTAGCCACTCTGAAGGGCTCATGTATTATAGTTAACAATGGAATATTGTAGTGGCTTATTAGAACAAATATCTATATACATATATAGATAGGACCATTGTGTTGGGAGATGCCTTAGACGGTTCAGACCTCGTACTTGTGAATAACTTGGGCAATCCTTCGTTAAGATCGGGGGTTATGCGAATTGAACAATCGTTTTAAGGGATATTTTAATTATTTATTCTCTAAATAATCAAGTTTAAATGTTTTATGTAAAAAATATACTCACAAAGAAAAAAATCTTAATTTGATACCTTTCTCCACATAAACACAGTTTAAAACTAGAATTTATACAATATAAACAACACAAACCAAGATAGCTGCCATAAGAGATGATATTGAATAAATCATAAACCATTAAACAACAAAAATAAAAAGTATTTATTTTGCGCCAACACGATATTATCACCAATAAAACGTTTGCTATTCATTTAGGAGCATTTTATACCACTTAAAATTTAAATACAATAATCTTAGCATAAAAGTGCATAATTAACTTTATAACTTGGGCCATCCTTCGTTTAAGTTGGGGCTTATGCAAATTTCGTGATTGTTCGTAAAGGAAATTTCACTTCTTTGTTTTTAAAATCAGTTGTTCAACTTTGTCAGCAGAGAAGCATGTTTGCAAAAGTTGAATCCTAATAGCACACCATCCCATAGACTTGAAATAATTAGGGATATCTCTTGTTTGGATACGCAAACAAACATTCAAATTTTTAATCAGTATGTATTTTGTAAGAAAATCATGAGTGGGATTCTAGTTGATGTAATAAAGTATTTGTAATCTTGTATCTTCATTATTTTTAACAAACTACTTTGTTTTGTCATTAGCTAACAATGTATCAATAGATTTCAATGGCCCAGAGATTCATCATACATACAAAAAATATTGTAGGGCATTTAAATTATATATCTACCAATTAAATGTGTCATTAATAATAAAACTACCCAAAATTGAATTTAATATGTAAAAACCAATTTATTTACTACATGATAAAAAGGTATAATTTGCAATATATTAAAACAATCGTAACTCATGAAATGCAGAAATTACACCGAAACTCATTAAAATTAGACAAATCTGTTCAATAGTTTCCGAGAGTATGCATTTCTTCATATTTAAAAGCACCCACAGCTACTAATGAGACACGATTGCCAAACGTACTTGGAAACACATAGTTAATTTGAACAAAAACTGGATGAGATTTAATTTGTTTATATTTTATGATGGTGCTTTGTTTATTTATGTAAAAAAAAAACTAGAAAAAAACAACGCATTATAAGTAAAAGATTCAACATATGAAATTGCCACACTGTTGACACAATGTTTCAATTAACTTTTATCGCTTAGACATTCTGTTAAAACACGGATGCAAAATTTGGTTCGAAGAAATGCAATTCGAAACAAAACGTAAATAACAATACTAAAGAAACGGTTCCGATTTCCTGTCGAAAAACAAATTACAAACAAGTTGGGAAGGCTATCAGATTTCCTTCCGGACCAGTAAAGGGTGATTGTAGAGTTAATAGCGACCAGCACTCCTCCATAATTTACAGTGAAGTTTTTGTCTTTCGTTGAACATATCTATTTTTATACGTTCAGCTAAGTCGTTCTTCATATTTACAGTATCTGTGTATCGTAGTATTCCATCATTGATCACTCATAATAATGTTTTGGTAGTGTTAGACGTGTAACGTTGGCAAACTTAAACCTAAAAGTAACGTCTACAAGTTAAGATCCTGAACTGTAACACAACATAAAACGAACTGGTAACTATATTATTTACTTGGGCCGTATTTATATTGCTATTTGATATTACATGGATAAAACTAATATGTTTTTAGTCTACAACTAAAAAGTACGAACATGAGTTGTTATTCTTGTGTCTTTTTTAGGAAAACATTCTAACCACTTAAACAATATATTAAAATCTACTATATCTTTTGACACTGATACCTCTTAATTTAATTTTTCACCCTACTTTACCATGCTTCAAATATTACTGTAAATTTGATTATTGAGTTTTGACTCAAACAGGGCAACAAAGAAAGATTATACATCCTCAAAAAAGGATTTACATTTTACTTACACAATTAATTATATTTTAACTCAAATCTTTAGAGAA
The DNA here is from genome assembly GCF_028750875.1 of Macrosteles quadrilineatus. Classification (NCBI taxonomy): domain Eukaryota; kingdom Metazoa; phylum Arthropoda; class Insecta; order Hemiptera; family Cicadellidae; genus Macrosteles; species Macrosteles quadrilineatus. Next base: position 22,895,481 of record NW_026542598.1, read on the forward strand.
CCAATTTGTAAAATACTCTTTTTCAAATTCATAAGCAATTTCAGGGTGTAAAAAAATTATATGAAGAGAAAATGATTTGAAAACAATCAAACCTAATTGTTTGAAGATAATTGAAGTATGTATTGAAATAAAGATAACAATCATAGAGTACTAAATGAATCAGTCATCTACTTACATTGTATTTGATTTGATCAGTTACAGTTATATTAAATATATAATTACATATTTAATAATAACTGTAACTAGTGTAATAAGGATGTTCCATGATTGTTTGTACAATCCATAATATATCCTATTACATAAACTAATTGGATCCAACTTAATTATCTCAATGTCTAATATGTCGACTCATTGTCGAGAGCTAATACCTAAGGGGTCCCTAATAATGAAGACACAGTGATATCAGAATATTGATGACCTGGGATGATTTTAATTAATTTAAGGTCCCTCCTTCATTAAACTTAATATTTAAGATTTTTATGTTATAGGCTATTCTTACTGATTAAAATATTAATGCAACTCTAAAGCATAACATGCAGCATTTGGTTGTGCCTAACGGTTTATTTTACTATTGAATCATGTGGAAATAGTTTTTTACTACTTTTCTTTGATAATGTTCAGTAGGTTGTTTCTGGAAATAATAAAAAAAAAAAATACTAATTCTAAAACAATACAAACATTTTGCTAATTTGGATCAGCTTAGAGCTGGTAATTGTTAGAATAATATAGTGCTAGAGACATACGACATATTTTTACTGGGTATTAAATTAGGTTTTTGATAATCCTACTAGATGTCAGCGACAATAAACTGAATGCTGATTGTGATAAGATTGTGATAATACAGATTTTAATAATATTGGTGATTTCAGAATCGTTTTTTTCAGCAATGCATATCCTTTGTAACTTTGGTTCAAATAATCATTAATAGAAGTTGTTTCCTAGATAAACAAATAATCAATCAAAAATTGAAAAAGTTATAATAAGTAACACTTTATTTTAATAGTTTTTCTTAATTTCACATTTCAGAAAACCTTCCGGGAAATCTAATAGATCCTAGAGTTTATACAAGAAGACGTGGGCGATAGGTTGCTATAATAGCTTTTACCTACGACCGTTTTTTAGTAGCCATTTCAGTCCAGTTCTTAGAATTGAAAAGTTTCACTTTACAGCTGTTTACTTTCATATCCGCATAGTTTCATTTCATATCCGCATAGTTTTCTCATATCCACACAGGTAACGGACCAATGAGGTTCAAGTATTGAGAGAAAAGAATTAAAATTGTAATGCTTCGAACGTCAACTAATCAGCTGATCAGCTGATCAGTTGACCAATTTAATTGTTGATCCGACTTGTTCATGTTGATGCTCGCGTATTCTTAATTAAGTTGGTGGAAGTCCAAAAATAAATGAACTATTTGCCGAAGTGTACCTGATACATTATTATTTATGGTAAGAATGCTGCTAGCAATGTAATATTTAACGAAGTTTAACAAACACGTAATTACAGGAAATCAGCTGATTATACAACAAGTCGTTGCATCACTTTCAGTGGCAATGACAATACACGAAAACATAACCTCTCTAAAAAGTTATCAGTAGTGATTGTTAGTAATTAAATCCAGATTGATAGTAATTAAAAAACGGTCGTAGGTAAAGTAGTGTACGCAACTCGCGTTAATAGTCTTTACGACACTCGTAGAAGTTTTTAAGGCACTCGCCAAGGCTCGTGCCTTAAATTTTCTATTCGTGTCGTAAAGACTCACTTAACGCAATCGTTGCGTAAACTACTATTAGTGTAACGTTTTTCCTCATTCATGTTTAAATTCACAAAGGATTGATTGAGTACGACAATAAAAGCCAACATCTCACTAAGTACTTACTAGCTAGCTCCATGGATGTCTTGATATTGCTTACAACACAAAGGTGCCAATAGTCATGCTGTGGTGTATTGGTAAATGAAAGAACCTATCACGAAAATTATTGAGATAATATTGCTATGTATTACATTAATTAAATGGAAAATGTAAATTAAAGGTTGAAACTGACACTGTTTGAATTAGTAAAACGTTTTAAGTGGTTAAAATGCAAAATCTGTGGTAAAATCATACATATTTGAATCTCAGTAATGGTATCTTATAAGCGCAATTTATGGGAATTAATTACAATAAGCTACAGCAATATGCCATTATTGCTGTTAAGCTCTAAATACCTTCAACCCTTGGAGCTACCATTATACAATCAAACCACTGCTTTAGTTTCATGGCCATTGTGATCTTATGATTTTAGTAGATTTTTTCATAAAAAAAATTATTCATATTCGTAAGGCTTTATATAGTTCAATGTATAAAGATCGTGTACAGGTTTTATCATTTTACAAACTTACATATACTACCAGTGACTGTAAGTTAATACAGTATGGTGTTATTTTATTATGAAAATGATTTTCTTATGAGTGGCAAAAAAGTAGACAGAACAACACAAATTCGACCAACTAAGCTTCTTTTTTAAATGTGTTTAAGGATTTGGTGAAGAAAGGTTATTTGAATATCAATTAGTTAACACACCTGTGGTGAAAAGGAAACCATTTGATGGAACAAGTTTCTGAGAATGTAAAGGAGAAATGTTATACAAAGCCTAAGATAATATAAACCGCAATAACTGCAGAGTTTATGATTCCGACAGAAAATGAGTTTCCTGCAAATGAACTCTGCGGGACCGGAAACCTCGGCTTGCTGTGAACTCATCTCGTTACAGTTCGGCTGGAGTTGTAGATTACAACTGTCTTTATTCCGTCTAACGGATTATCCGCCGTTGCAAGTATTAAAATAATTAACATTGAGTAAGATTTTTGTGAAGAGGTGTTTAATCAAATCAGCTTAAGGAAAATAAGAAGCTTCTGTAGTGTTTAGACCTTAGACTTTTACAGAGCCTTAGCTTTAATCCTCAACAATCATCTATAACTAAACTCATTGAGGTAATGATGTGTTCCGATTGTCTTAATCCTATGGTTGATACTTACTAACAATTGGAATCTGTTTACATACAGCAAAGCAATATGTCTCTTATCTTGAGAACGAGCTCGTTTAGTGGTAGAGCTCAGGGCTTCAAGACTCGAGGTCCTGGGTTGAAAGCTTGCCAATCACCAATGGATTTTATCCATGTAATAATGCCGTGACCAGCAAGGACTAGCTTGAAGTAATGTGTAAAACAGTACCGAGCCAGAACGTAGCGTCCTATGCCTATGCCTATGCCTATGCCACTGGGGCTTAGGAAATTTGTATTAATAACCACCATTATCAATTCGATGGTTCCATTATAATTTTTTACTTGATGCCCCTAAGTTGAATAAAAAATTTCACATTTTCGTAAGGAAATGTGTTTTTATAGGTAATACATTGATTGGTTGCAATTGTAACGGTAACGTGGTGCTAGATTACACAACAAATTAAGTAAAATTATAAAGTCAATAACTGTTACTGCTTACTTATTATTTTGCCATGCAGTCCTTTTGTAGCAATAACTTGTATTTTAATAATCGTATTTGCTTGTAGTTTGTGCTAGGTCATTCCAAATAGATAAGCGATGTGTTAATCGAGTTCAGAATACAGTATTGTAAAGCCAAACAAAGAGATCCGAGAAATTATAATTTGATATAATAGCATAATTTTGTTCAGAACTTTAAACATAGGGCATTGGACGAATATTTTAGAACTGGAATTCACTTCTAGTTTGTTTTCAATATTTAAAAAGAAATTTATTGCGTAAAATGGCGAGAGGTGGCCTATAAACCAGCCTTCAAAGTATTAATCCCAAGATGGCAATTCCCTTTCTTTTGTCCTCTTGCCGTTCACTTAAAACACATGTTAATTTTGTATTCCATACAATACAGACGGTATAATTGTAAGTATTGTAAAAAGTTTTCAAATAGAATATCAAACTAATATTGGTAAATATAATCACAAAATCATTGGATATTCGTATAAAAAAAACATGTCTTTACGAAATATATTAAAAATACCTGCAGCATTTCGAAATTCATCATTTTATTCTGCATATAATGCTGAATAATAACTTGTCAATTTAAAGTAAATTAAAGTGACATATGCAACTTTCCTTCAGTAAATGTGTACACATGCATCCATGTTATCCGTCTATACTTTTAGCATTTTAATAGTTTTTATGCATACATTGTAATGACTTTTATATCAAGCAAAACACTTCCTTTCACATCGGAAGAAATGATGACCAAGACGAACATCCGTAATCATTAAAGAAGAAATCTGTTATACAATCAGTTTGTTCGATTAACTGTAATGGGTGGATCATATTGAACATGTAATTCGTAAGCTTTTTATTTTCTATTGGTGTCCAATATTTTGCGTCGGAGAAAATAGTTTGAGTCCCTTCTGGCTTTTATATGCTGAATTAATGTATTTACAGTTTATTTATATTATTAGAAAATTTTAGTTTGCCTTGTATTGATGTATGAGCTATGAATAGACCTACATGAGGAAATTGTTCACATTTTGTTAAGGGCAGAAAAATATATATTCGGCACAAGCATAAAGAATCATACATAACATACGTAAATACTTTGGTATCATATCTTACAGCCAATTACTTTTAATCTGAATTCATGTCATTAATATCCTGTAAATTATTTGTCCAATCGTTTTCACTACCTTATTAACTTTAAGGTTTATTTTATTTTCATTAATTTAGGCTTTTAATGTGTATTCCGGAAAAGAAATTCAAATACATCCAGGTAAAAATCTAGGATTTCTGGGGGACTGGAGAAAAGCGGAAACTATAATTTCTTCGGGACGAAAGAGAAAGAAAATTTGATTTCTGTCATGTCCAATTGCTCTCGGACTAGTAGATCAACGTTGCTTAAAACCCTCGAGGACTTTTATTCTCATCACAGTTCCTCGTCATTGGATTTCTTTTATTATTTTAAAGAATACAATAATATATCCTATTTATACTTTATATTATTCTGCGAAGAAATTGTTCAAGGGACTTTAAACATACAATAATCATGTAAAAATAGAGATGTAAAGAACAAATACATTTTTTTATTAAAATTATTACTATAGGAAAAAAAATTATAAGGTGAGAATGTTGGTTAAGATTTGTTTGTGTTGTCCATTCTAGGTACTACAAATTATTGGTTAAGTTTCAACACTAAAAACACATTTTACTATCGACTGTGTAGAACAGCGCATGTTTGGCACTCGTGCACAACACTATTTGTGCAATAGGAAAGCTACCATTTACTGAATTTCAAGTCAATTAATTATTCTGGGTTTTATAAAATGTAATACATATGCGACTCATCAACTGAAGGGTAAATCCTATAGAATGTCAGTATGTTTTATGTATGCGAGTAAACTCAACTTACTTTTTGTAAAGTCTTTAAAGCCCACTCATATAATGTATTTTGACAAATAAAAAAAAATATTTAACATAGTTACAAATAATTATTTGAAGGGTAAATCATCTAAGCATATTAGGAACCTAACCTCTCAATAGGATATGTTCCTGGAAAAGCCGGAATGATTTAATACCATATCCATTCTTTGAAGGAAACACACAACTTATGTAATCTATTACGATGATTAGCTTGTGGCAAAAGCAAGAAAAGCACTTACTTGATTGAATTCCAAACACCACAGGCTAGTTTGGGCAAAATATGTTTATATGATGAGAACCACTTACTAAATGAGTCTGCAGAGTAGAAGCTTCTATTGTGTTTCTTATGATCATTTATAAGATTGAACTCTGTTGTGGCATCAGTTCTGAGTATTACTAACCAATTGTCTAGAGTAGTTTACCAGTAACGTGAATCTATTATAATTTTAGCATCAGCTACGGTGTTTGATTACATTTACGTTGGTGTGGTTGACAAACAGACAATCAATTTATTCCTGATACGAGTCGATTCGTTTATTTAGTATGATTATTGACAGATGTTAGTATTCTGTGTTGTCTGGTTAAAACATGATTAGGAAGGGATACTATATAGAATTTTAATTAGACCTGCTTAAGCTTTAATTTGTTTGTCATTTTTTACAGTTTTTCACAATCCAAGAGTAGTACCATATACTTTTTTTGATCCCCACTCTCACACTAGGGCTTGCAGCATTATCACTAAGAAAAATCCATTGGCGATCGGTGGTATTTGAACCTGAGACCTCAGGTTCTGAAGCCCCGCGCCCTATCACTAGACCAGCTCACTCCCAGTACCATAGATCTAAGTGTAGATTCCAATATAAAATGTATTCAGACGGAATTTAAATTTCCACATACATAACTACCATTTAGGATTTTGTTTTATATTATTTATTTATTGTATTATTTATTTTGTCGAAATAAATAAAAGAAATATAATATTAATATCTTAAATAAACTAAAATATTAAATGTAATATAGTCAGGGCATTGAATTAAGTAATTAAATTAGTCCCAAGGCATCAGTATATTAATCCTACTATGTCTTCATTATTAAGGGACTCCTGAGGTATTTGAATTCAACAATGGGTCGACCTAGTAGACATTTAGATAATTAATTGGAATACAATCAGTTAGGATAATAGGATGTATATCATAGAACGTAACGATTATCATTGATTATCAACATTCTATGACTAGCAGAAAGGGGTTGACGTATAAAACAAGAACTAATAATATTTTTATTTTAATCGAATACTACCTAAACAGTGATTAAATAATGTTAACGATTACAACAGAAATCCGAAGGAAAATTAGAATCTAATTACTTTTCAGATGATTTTCTCACAATCTAAATGTAATTGTAAACCTGGAATAATTATTTACAAATTAAAGAAAGATCCGATTTACAGGCTAAGTTAAAATCAGATTAAGGTTGTAAGTTTTATTTGAAGTCCTTTCTCATTAAAATGCTTTAATGTGCTTGAAAGACGGTTTTGATGATTTGTATTGCTTTTCAAGATTATCATATCCTTAAATGTTCATATACTAATACATCCATCATATTATTACGAATAAAAAAAATATAACTCGTGAGTGGTTTAACAGTTCAAAATGAAAGGATTTGAAGAAATCTTAAGTATAAATTATTACTGTTGTAATGTTTCAATTTAACTTAACCATTTAGGCTATGTTATGCCTAGGGTAGGTTAGGTTTTAGTTAGATCAATTGTAATAAAAGTTAGGCCTATCTCGCATTTTTCATAGTTTAAATATTTCTTAATGTTCTTTAAATTAATAATGTAATAATGTTTCTAATAGTCTATTTAGTAAATAGTGGTAATCAAGAATATTTCTACCCACTTACCGTACCTAGGTTAGCTTACCCACTTACCGTACCTAGGTTAGCTTACCCACTTACCGTATTTAGGTTAGGTTATCCATTGTAAATATTTCAGCAACACAATAACTGTTATAAATGTACATTACTATTTTATTTCACACACAAAGGGATAAACATGTAAATATAACAACTAACTAAATAATTAAAACATATTTATTTATTACATTTGTTTAAATGTTTGTTTATTAGTCTACAATAGCTTCTCTGACGGCTCGAGCTCCAGCCGACAGCAGCTGATGGATCAAGAACGATCAAGTGGGCAGCGATGACGTCAGGCTGCCGGAAAAGGAAGATAAGTTTTGATGGAAACATCTGGGTTTAAAGTTCTAGAACATTCCATGGTCTCCATAGCAACCAAATTGGGTATAAATACAGCAGTCCACGGGCCAGTCTTCACTTCACGAGTTGACAGTCAGCGCTGCGGGTGTAAACCATTTGCAAGGCGCAAATAAAACAAAAATTAATAGTAATCAAATTTGTATTTGTGAAAGAAAATAAAAACAAGGAATAAGGTCAGTCCCAATTGTGTACTCATTTGAAATATTAATAAGGTAATTTGAATTAGACAAGTAAGTAGGGTAGAAATTAGAATAGGCCTACACACAAAGCATTTGTCTGGCCCCGGCAGACCGCTGGTGCTGCGGCTTTAACACTCAACACTCACGCACATTCGGTAGTTGTCTGGCACCTTTTTAAAGAGTGCTGCGACCGAAATAACACTCTTACAAGTAGTGGTACTAAACAATTTAACTCCATACAAAGCATTTGTCAGGCCCCGGCTGACCGCTGGTGAACACTCAACACTCACGCACATTCGGTAGTTGTCTGGCACCTTTTTAAAGAGTGCTGCGACCGAAATAACACTCTTACAAGTAGTGGTACTAAACAATTTAACTCCATACAAAGCATTTGTCAGGCCCCGGCTGACCGCTGGTGAACACTCAACACTCACGCACATTCGGTAGTTGTTTGGCACCTTTTTAAAGAGTGCTGCGACCAAATAACACTTACACATAGTGGCTCTGTATAACTTAACATTATATCTCACATTTCACACAATCTGCAGTTAGGATAAAATCAGTCACGTGGCAAAGAACCCATCCCTGAGAAACTTTGATAAAAATACAAAATAAAATAAATACAATTAAATTAAATTCAGATTTAAGTCATTGAGACGTTACACTGTAAAGCAAACCGTGTCATACAATTAGTCCCCATTTACAACTAATTGTTAAAAATAGTTGCATTATACTTTTAATCATCAAAATCAAGACCATAAAAAAAAATTCGTTTCAGCAAGTTGGTAAATAGTTAGGAAGTTTTAACCTTAAAAATTAATGCTATTGACTGGAACACACGCAGTATTTAAACTATTAATCGAATTTGCGGTTCCATTGATTTTGACCTACAATGTTAACTTATTTGGCTAACATGAAGAGGCAAATAATGTACCATTACTGTAACTGTTATCTGCTTAGAATTAAGTGATGCTTAGACATACTAAAAAATATTAAAAAAAAAGAACGGAGCTGAACCACCTTGGATTTGTTCAACGAAAGACAAAAACTTTGCTACAAATTATCGAGGAGGAATGATCGCTATTAACTCTACAATCACCCTCTACTTGACCGTAAGGAAATCTGATAGCCTTTCCTACTGGTTTGTAATTTGTTTTTTGCTACCAACCACGGTTTTAAAGAACTAACCACGCATTTATTTAGTTCGAAAAACTGCTGTTTTTTGTTTATGGGATATCATTACGTACTACTGTACCACGAGCATTAGAACAGAAACTATATGGATCATAAACATAAACAAATGATATCACTGGCCAGAATGCCTATACTCATAGCGGGAACAGCTGGTTTGACAGTAGCATTAAATATTAATAAAATCTTTAATTTTGGGCCTGTGACATAGTTTGTTTACGATTATGATCTAATATTCATTATAATATTCCAAATCTGTTCTAGCATTCGTGAACTGCACGGTAATGAGTTTTACCGGACACCAGCTGATCATGATATATATAACCTATATATTATTTCGATTATGTTTAAACTATTTTTAGCTATAAACACTTAAAAGGTGTTTCATAAATATAAACAATAATCATTTCACAAATAAAATAAAATGGACATTGTTTTTGCACGGAAATTACTGTGTAGTGTATATGGTGTCAACATTCTTAACCTAAAAACAACTTATTCAACAGAAACTCGGAACCGTTTCTTTTGTATTATTATTTGTATTCAGTAACGAAATGAATTTCTTCGATCCACAATTAATTGTCAGACTTTGAAGTTTATTTAAGAAACAAATTGTATAATTTAAATTATTTTATTCACTAAGGTGGAAACAAGTTTTGAAATCTTTTCACATAAAATAAAAACAGTGCTTCGTGTATGTATATTTAAAAGTGCAGATTTTTTGACAAACAGTAATATTTTAAATATACCAATTAAATGAAGAATGGAACTTGTAACTTAGTTTAAGCTTATGTTATGGTAGTCATGAACGCTAATACATCCTATACACTCTGGTAATACCTTGTTGTGTGTCATAAAAGTGGGTAGTATAGGCCTACAAACAACCGACAAATTATAGTCCATTTCTAGGAGTTTAGTAAGCTTAAGAGCGTTAACTGTCGACATATTTTTTTTAAGAGTAAGGTACAAAATGTATAGAAAGTTTGGTGTAGAAAATTAATTTTTAAAATGCCAAGGGTTAATATATAGTAAAAAAAAATATATAGAAGTGTGTAACTTATAGGTGTCGACTGTAACTAAGTTAATTTTTCTTGTATGGCACGTACATTTTTTTGAGGATATTAGAACCTGATTATGATGAAGTTTGTTAGCAGATACGTAATTTGTAGATATCAGAGACAAATAAATTACAAAGAAAGATGTAGTTTTTATATACCTTTCAATATACCACAGAAAACTAATCTAAAGGGATTAGCGTTCAAATTAATCTTTTTTAGAGAAGTGGAACAAAACTAAACGTACAGAACAATATAGTATGTTGTTTCTTATCACACGCATAAAGATAATCTGTGATACAACAAACATAAATTGATAGATAACATTTAAATTGAGACAAGATTTAATTTAGTCACTTTCGTGTTATTAAAAATGCTCGGTGTTCTACTGCAGCCAACCACAGGCTGTCATTTCGTGCTTGTGATTCATTTTTCAAGCAGAGCCCAGATGAGGATTAACTTTAATTGGGCGATGGTTTTGCTGAGTCCTCTTCTTCGACCTCTACTGACGTTTTAAAATATTATACTGGGGTTTCAAACTAAATATTAACCAACCATGATGAAAGTAGAATTGGTAAGTTAGATATTTTACTAACTACTAATAGTGGAGAAGATTTTAAAATGAATTAGTGCTAAATCAAACTAGTTAGTGAAAATACTGTAGTTGTAAGAAGTGTGCAAACGTTATTAAAATTAATTATTTTTAAGCATAACAAAATTGTCAAATAGCACTTGTAATAATATATTTACAATTATACTGTTTACTCACAAGACAGGAAATTCAGTATAAATTTAAATATATACAAGTACAAGTGTTATTTGACGTATTTTTGGGGCCTTCAGGTAATTTAATAACAAATACGATGCCGTTATAGAAGTTACTAAAATTAATTTAGAGTATGGATTTAAAAAAGTTTAAAAGACTTAAAACTATAGTTTTATGGCAAATCCGCGGAAAAACTTATTTGCCAAGATAGACTACTATTTAAAAACTTAATGAATCATCATCATATCTTAAATCTTCTTTGGGGAAAACATATTTTTAACTACAAACTTAATTACCTATTACCTATTACCAAACTAAATTATGTATTATAAATACTAAAAAACATTTCAGTTCATTCAGAAATATTTAACTACTTCCTTCTAGTTTCCACAGTGCATGGTTAAGATTTTAAAATAGTTTTGAAATATACTGCTGTATGGACTCTTTACAAATTGTATTTCTATTTAAACGTATTCTGTATGACTGAAATTGGATCATATTTATATCCAGATAAAAAGACTAACTTTATCTTACCTTCCTCTATCCATTAATCATACAAAGATGTGTTTTGGCCTTGAGCATCTTCAGCATCATTAATCTAATATTTATCAGACTGGGAATATCCAATATATACCAGCACCTTGTGTTTAGAAGAGCCTTAGCTCTGAGTGAAGAATAACACAAAAGCCTTTTATTTTATGTTACAAATTTATTGAGCACTAATTCTTGGGTACTAGTTGTTAGCATTTAGCTGTTTTATACGTTAAAAATATGCATGAAGTAAATTTAAAAAAAATTACTCGTACTTGAAATGTTGTTTTTTTACATTTTGCAACTGAAATAGTATACTTCAGACCTAAAGAATTTTATTCAAAAGGTGCAAAAACTAAAAAGGCTCATTTTTAATGAGCTCAGGTTCTAAATGGAAAATATACATATATAGTAAAATATGTGTAAATGGCAAAATGAAACAGGTGGTCCAGATACGCCTTAAGATAACATTATTGTAAAAGTCAAAATTAAAAGGTTGCAGGGAAAATTAGAAATAGATATATAACGACTTCTCACCCAAACACTACCTCCAAATCCCCGTTTAAAAAATTATAATCCCACTCAGTATTAACAACGAAATATACCTTACAACAAAAGAAGCTAAACCCGCCAATCCTCCAGAGGAAATTGCCCCAGAAAGATGAACCGTTAAGCCAAATGATTCAAAGAGCGAGATAAACGGTTTGGAGGTGAATCGGAGTTTATCCTTGAGGCGGGAAATTCAAATGTAAGAGATTCACAAGAGGCAAAATTTTATATTTGTACAACATTTAGTACTTTATATAATCAAGATGCAATTCCAGGAATAGTTTCGTTTCGTAATCCCCGCTCGCATTTTAAACCTGTTTAAAACCAACGTGAATGTTTGTAAAATTTCTTTATCTAATATTTCATGAATTTAACGAATATTTCATCAACGTGAAAACTCTGACAAACTACTGATTATTCTGGTTATTCTGGTTTAAAGTAAACATACGTATACATTCTAACTAAAGTGGCTGATCATAAGTTTACTGTAGATAAAAACTTACAAAGTATACAACAACGTGTTGTTTAATCTAGAACAATTGATTGCATGAATGAGCAAGTTTATCAACAGGGATTAATGACACCCTGAAAATGGTCGAGAATGTGTGAGTACAATACGATACAGCATGAATACGCCATGCCGCATCATGCATATCTAAACACCAATCAATGTTACAGGGAAGTTTGTCAAAACGGTATTTTCAAACTGGTTCCAAGACTCGATTCAAACAAATAATTTACAATTGTGTGATTATTAGTTAATAATGTACTCGTGTTTTCTAATTTAGTATTGGATTTGGAATATCAGATGTGGTTAGGTGTTTGATGAATTAATTACAATTTAACATTACTGCTCGACCAAATATATACCAAGAATTATGGGTTCGAAATAATATGACTATTGTTTTACAGATTCCTTGTATTCACATTTTCCTCTGGGATTAATTATTGTCGATATAAATATGCCTAAATACCTTACGTTGTCCTAAACCCGAGTTATGTAACAGTTTCATTTTCAAGCCTCTTGCTTCATATAATCATTGGAACATATGGTCGTCGTCAATTTAAAAAAATACAACATTTAACAGACACTAACCATGCAGCCTGCTATAACCGGTGCGGTCATTGACACGATGCAACTCATGAAGCGCTTTTGGAAACCAATGTCAATATTATAATCATGGTCAATACTCATTCAATTCATTCAATCAAAAAGTCTACTACTTGTATAAACAACTAGAGTAACGTAAATTAAATCAATCAAATGTTATAACACCTATCTATGCTTTTCTAGAGAGCAAAGGGGGTTCTAAAGGGGGATTATTAGTTTGACAAAATCTATATAGAAATAGTACTCAAATAAAAAAGCTATAGAGTATGGTTCATTTTAATAACTAGTTGTTTTAGAATGTATTTTACCTAAGACCGTTTTTTAAAGTAGCCGTTTCAATACAGTTCTTAGAATTGAAAAGTATCTCATAACAGCATTGTTTACTTTCATAACAGCATAGTTTTACTCATAACAACACGGGTAACGAACCAATGAGTTTCAAGGATTGAGAGAGGAGAAGCAAAATTATAATGATTCGAAATTCAACTAATCAGCTGTTCACGCCAATTTAATTGTTGATTGGTACAATTAGTGAATTAGTGTTTGATTCCTTGCTTCACTGTCAGTGGCAATGAGAGGTTATAAACAAAAACATAACCTCTCTTTCAAGTTATGAGTAGTGATTTTTAGTAATTAAAACACCGTCGTAGGTAAAGTAGTGTACGCAACTCGCGTAAATAGTGTTAACGACACTCGTAGAAGTTTTTAAGGCACTCGCCAAGGCTCGTACCTTAAATTTTCAACTCGTGTCGTTAACACTATCTTTACGCAATCGTTGCGTAAACTACTATTATTAGAAAAAGATTAAATTCTGTATGCATATTAAAAAGTATAACAATAATGGATAATGTACGAAATCCATACAAAATCTTGATACAGTAGGCCTACTACAAAAAGAGTTTAATTGCCGTTTTAATCTCAGTCCTCAAGTACTTTACGACCCCTCCTAAAACGCTAGTTAACTCGAGTGTGATATTTTTAGGTATCCACTCTCAGGACACGCAACTCCAGGAAAGAGGTCCTTAACGGGCAATATCCTGCAGGAAGTCTCCTCTCCCAGGACACGCACCATCAGCTGACAGAAGACGATGGAACATAAAACCTGAGTTATGGCGGACTGATAAATTATTGTCATGTTGGGAGAAACTACGCGGAGATTGCCTTTATATATTTTTTTACATATTATTTCTTCATTACTAGTTAAGATTTTGTACTAAAACATCTTTGTCTTTTTTTTGCGAAGTATATTTTAGTATAAAATAGTATATTTTTAATGTGAAACTTGGGAAAGTTATGTAGGCTCTAAGTGCCTATTTCACTTTTTTAGTTCCTATTAACACATTTGAATGCAAAACGGTAATCCTTTCCTATATTTGAAAATAAATAGCTTTAAAATCCATTATTATCTTGTTTTATGTGTTATCATATAAAAGTTGCACTAATTGATTGGATTAGTCTACGGTTTTATGTGTTTCGGTTAAGATTTTCTTTGGTTTGTCCCTATATGTTTTGTTTGTATTAAATTTGCTTTACAATGCAACCAGGGGAGTTTTTTAACTATCAAGATAACGAACCGGTGAAAATGAAAATTACATAATAAATTACGTTACATAGTATGAAGCCACTAGCACTAATCTAAATTACAAAGTTGGCCTACTACAGATATTTATTTAGTATATTATAGGAATTTCTATTTTTTTTTGTTTATGTAATAACTGTTATAGCAACTCAAATAAAAATTAGCATTTTGAAAATTTGAGAAACAAAAATGGGAAATTGTATCCACCTTGTTAAAATGGACGACAGAACTGTATGGAAAAGACATGTAGACCAAATTAGAATATTGTAAATATATTAAGAAAACTAAAGGTGGAGGGTTGTCATACCAGTTGCATAGTGATAATTATTTTATGATGATTGTTCATGTTTCCATTTAGTTTTCAATAAAATGAGTTCAATAAGTAAATAAAATAAGTTCTTTATTAAAACTCAGCAATAATCAAACACGTTAAAGATCTTTTTAGCGACACTGCGTAAAGAGCACTGGGACAAGTTTGTGACGATTCAACATAAAACGTAATAATTGTGCATATAAAACGATTTATAGTTTGTTCATGGTTAAACATGCTAGAACAGATTCTTAAAGGGAATAATTACTTGCCATAACAGACGAATGCCCTTGATCCGTTTTAATGTGATGGACGAGAGAATTTACAACCGGTTTATAATTATTTCTTCATTTCAACTTTAATTAAGTATTATGTTGGTTTTAATACTTACATGTATTTTAAAGACTTATGCATTATACAGTCAAACTTGTTTATAATTCTTACTATGTACTAACTTAGGCGTAATTTAAGACCCATGCCAGTTACTTATTGCTTAAGCCAATAGAATAAACATAATTTATTACATCAAATGGAAGTGTTTGTGAAATTTTATGAACAGGAAAATGCTTAAAAAACTGTATTATCAACGTATACTTTGTTATGATTACTACCCATTTAGGCCAACTGAACAACATAATATGTTCTACGTTATATAATTCAATCTAAGGAAAGAAATTTCTTTTGCTACACACGTGAGACAACATGGCCTCTGTATTTACCGAAGTTTTCTGTTATACTTTACTGGAGAACAGTTATTGGGCTGTAAATATTTTATGTCTCGTAACATGTTTGGAGGGAAAACTCGGTTTGAGGGGTTTGACAAACACATCAACTTTATTACACAGATAAAACCAGTTGTTGTTATATAAAAATAGTTGTTATATAAATAGTGATAAATAATGATAAAATATCCATTAAATCTCTATTTTTCAGTAAAAATATTAGTTAAATACCAATTGCTGATTTTATTCTGCAATCTAATTTATTTTCTACGTCAAGTAAACTCTATAATGACTTGGTTAATAGAATGTAAATTGAAAATTGTGGTTAGATGAAAGGTTTATTTTTATTTAGCAGACCTAAGTACCAATAATTTTCCTTAATAGCTTTTTCAAGATTATCATTGCTAAAACCTTTTAACTGGTTGATCTAGGTGAATTAATTTTCTAACTAGTCAACTTTAACGATAGTATGGGAAAGAAATAAGTAAGTTTTTATGTATCAATTTAAAACGCATATTTAGTGAAAAAAGGCCTAAACGCAATGTAATTAACAACTAACACTTTGAAAGGAATCCCTATAAATTATTTTCAAAACCCTCGTTGAATCAGAAGACTAAAACCCAAAGTAAAGAGCCTTCCTTAGTGTGGTGTAATATTTGGTTATCAACATCCTTTGTTTTTACGCATGTCATCGTCCCCACGAGCCCCTTTTATGGCCTAAATCATCGAGACAGCTTTTGTATTTTTTCATCATGAAACAGCACATTGTTACACGTGATATTGGGAGAGGTCTCGAACTTTATACATCAAAGAAGTTAATTTATTCTATGACAGAATTTTATATTTGATTTTATGAATAGGCGAAATATTTAACCCGCCATTGGTCAAGTTGAATACAGTTCCGCGAGGTGGTAGAATGTATAAGCGCTGCCAACCGTGTAGCTATTAGATTTTTGTTGTAATAACTGCCATAAATGTCAGGTTTGAACTGAAAATAACCGTATATTAATAAATTTGAGTTTAAAATCATTGTAAAACACAAATTACCTCCTTGAATCCCACAACCCAATTTAAACATCGTCTACATACATAGTCTATTATAATATGTACATGAAGGTAAATATCTTTTCGATCACGTATACTAAATATTATTTTTATTCACGCTATTTTCATGTGTCCTTTCATTGATTTTACAATAGACGATGAGTCTACTTGTATCTGAAGTCTAGTTTCAAAATATTAAACGCTTATGATCATAGCTTAACTAAATGATTCTTACAGACTTGAAAATCGAGGAAAGGATAAATATTTATGATTACAGATCTCAACCGAAAGGGATGATTCGGTAACACCACAAAAGTGCCTGGAACTGAAGAGATCATTACGACACAAGGGATGAGAGAAACCAAACATTAGAGTTGGAGCTGATTTAATCTCTTTTTCATCAAATAAAGAAAGTACAGAGGAAAGATGATAGGGGGTATTGAGGTGTGTTAGCTATCCCCTCTAAGCCTTCGATTCTTTCCGTGTCGATAAAGTATCAGTGATATTTATGTTATTGACGTATTTTACTCTAAATAATCTTTAAGAGAGTGATGGATTATTCAAGATGTCATGTCTAATCTCCAGAAAGAGGACAAATCCTGTGAAGGGTAGGTGCCGTTTAGCGGGGTGTGGATAAGTACACAATGTATGTGTTTTAGGACAGTCTTTAACAGATTCATTGTTAAATTAGTATATTGAAAACTAAAATAAGGCTGTAGAAAATTTGAGATATAAAAATAATTTAATATTACACGTGCTAGTGCGCTAAAACACTTTTCTATAGTCATGCAACTGTTACCAATTGCTGCTTAGAAGCATGTTGATTTGCTCACATTTTAATGAGAATTTGAATTCACACTAGTTTTCAATTCATATTTTTTGTGTTTACAAATCAACCTCCTAAAAATGTGAGAAGATAGTACAAGTTGATTATTTGATTTTTTTGACAAGGCTCAGGAGGTTTAACGTTTCTTGTATAGTAGTAATTCTTAAACTATACACTTTGTGCTTATTTTGGATTGGCAGAAAAAAAAATCATCATCTGTTTTTTCGTGTAGATAGAATACGCATATAATATAAAAAGGCATACAACCAAATCTTTCCCATTCTATGGGGTTTTAAATATTGCAATTAAATAGTCATAGATTTATTTATCAACTAATAATTGGATTTCCGTTGGTATTCAATATCAATCAAAATCAATATACAGAGTGTTTCCAAATTGTCTGGACATATTTTGTGGACTTGTTCCTTGGGCTAAGACAAACACAAAATGCCATATAAGGATGGGTCTAAAATGCCTAGATTTCTGTTTGTCGGTCTGTTTGTGATTTTTTAGAATGATTTAATACCTTGGACATTTTGCAAGATATAGCTTTCAAAATTTGTATAAATGTGTATTTTAGTAAATAAAAAAAGCTTACAAAGTTTCGTTCCAATATCTCTAGCCGTTTCAATATGACGGCCATTTAAAATCTTAAATGCCAAATTTAATGAAAACCGTTAATATTAGGAACATTGTTTTTCAGATCAAAAATATATAATTTAAATATAGAATTTAAATCCAAATTTAGTACTGCCATACTGCTCGTGTAAAATAACAAATAATAAACAATATGGATGTCCTATTAAATTGCGTAACCGAATGTAGAAGAAAACTGACAACTCCGTCGTTTATCATCCGATTTTAACAAACAAGGTCAAATTCGATTTGGATTTAAATTCTCTATTTTTTTTATTCGAAACACAATTTTCTTAATATTTACGATTTTCATGAAATTTGGCATTTAAGATTTTAAATGGCCGCCATATTGAACCGGCTTGAGATATTAGAACGAAACTTAGTGGGCTTTTTTATTTATTAAAATACACATGTATACTAATTTTGAAATTTCTATCTTGAAAAATGCCCAAGACGTAAAATAATTCTTAAAAATAACAAAGAGACCGACAAACAGAAATCTAGACATTTTAGACCCATACTTGATATTTTTGAGTTGAGTTTAGGTTTAATTAATCCATCTAACTGATTAAAAAAATGTCTATACAGTATATTACACAATAAGGCTTCTTCTTTACAAACAAGAAACTAATTAATAACATCGAATGAGACAATATTTCTTTATTACTCTTCGCCTGTAAACCAGCTTCCTCAATAAGAAAATATGTAATGATTTTTATTTGCCTGAAAACAAGCTTTCTCAGTAAGCATGCCGTACGAAATTAAGTGTTTTAATTACTTTCATACTCTTAAACTCATTATGTCAGGAACCTGAGGGTAATGTTTAGCAAAGCCACTACAGAGAAGAGTTTACACGCAGGAAGTCCAGGGGAGGGTACAAGTGGGTAGGGAAGGGGTGGGTTTGGTTGCCTAAAGGTAGAACCGAATATTTGATGAACCTTTTACCTGTATCATCCGTGACTTTTAATAACAGTTTGCCCCATCGACTACAAATGTTGTTTTTTCTGCTTTCCATAAACGGGTTTTAAATAAGAAAACATAAAAAAATAGTTTACAGCTTAAATATTTATCTAAAACACGCACAAAAACAATGAAAATTTTGTAACTCGTACCGTTTGAGTTTTTTGTATAACTTTTTATATTTTTCTATTTTGTCAAAATATTTAAATTCTTAAAAACATTTTCATATTGTTTTACATTTATATGACCAGCCATAGCAAACAATTTTGATTTGAGATGTGTCTTTTAGATGAAAACCCTTAAAACTATGATTTTAAGTATGCAAGTTGCATTTAATAGTTTTCCAACTCTAAAAAGATCAATTGGACACGTTCAAAATACATAAAAAATCTTATATAGCTGTAATTTTGCTGCTTCACTTCTTTAGAAATCTGGTAAGGGTTAAAAATAAATGCCGTGCACATTTACTGTCAATTAAGTTCATTTCCTTTTTACCATACTCAACTAAATATACATCAATGGACTATTCAGACTGTATTTGTTTCACCTCTCCTCTGACTAGAGCTACAATATTATAACTCTTGAATTAAATGTACTTCTTTTAATCAGTGTAACGCTGATCTCACTTTACAATGTACCATTAAATAAAATAAAATAAAACAAGGTTAAGAAAACATAAACTTTGGAGAGCTGAACTGCATTAAAGATCCAATGCGATATTAAGACATTGGATTTTAACCCTATTTAATAAATGTATTCAAAACTACAAATCCTAAAACGTCTGCATAAAATACTAACGTTACAACATTGTATTTTCCTGCATATTATGGAGGTGAAAATTCACTTTTCCAATGAAGCCATATGAATGCTACAGGGTGGCACACTAAGAACCACAGGAAAGGTAGGGGATGAAGGTTGAAAGGGATGATGGGGAGCCTTTTGTGGCCTAAACCCCAAATGGACCTACAGACGATCTTATTACTCGTATCATTTCTCTCTATTGAATGTTCTCTTGTGTGAGCTCTTAATGGATTTAGTAGGAATAATGGAATAAGGCTGAATTCTTTTATAGAGTACGGTAACATATTTTTATAAATCTCTAGGTTATTAGGGATATTGCCTAATTTACTTCTAAGACACATTGCTCAATTGGCACTACATATTTTTTAATGTATATACCGTTTTATCTTTTGGTATATCTAGTGGTGGTGTTTGTAGTTCTGCGTGTATTTTATACTGCATTTTCTAACGTCAATGTAGTTTCTAGTCAAGTTATTCTCCTAGGAGACGTCGACTTTGTTAACTAACGCGATCGGTAATCTGCTGACAAATTACATCTGAGTACAAAACGCCCACGATTAGGTTTGAACCAACTACATTTACATTTAAAGGGGGGCATTTATAACCCGAAAGTGAAACTGTCCAAAGTTTAAACATGTTTATAAGTTTAATTGGTGACTATCATGACGTAAACTGACATGATAATTCCAAATCATATACCGTAACAGTATTTTCGAAAAGTTTACGAACGTGAATTTGTTTAAGATAATAAGCAAAGATTCCAATGACCGATGATGCGAGCAGTTCCGAGATATGTTAATCTCCTTTATCAATATTATAACTTCCATTACAGTTTACGTATATTACCTCCAAGAAATGTAAGCGGACTTCAATCAGGGTTCGTAAGAACCGTTTTGGAATAATTACCGCTCTGGAATAATTAAGTTGACTAAATACATTTCTAGATCAACAGTTTGTTGGCTAAAATCATATTTAATTTACAAAGAAATATTTAAACAAAATGCAAACGCTTCCCAAAATTAATCTCCATATATTCGAGGCATTAAACGCTTGGGTTTTGCAGTAAGATAGTAGATATTATAATTCCATTAACGTTTATACCATCAAAGAGACCCATTAACCTGTAATACTGTTGATGAGCCATTGAACATTTTTGTAATGCTACAATAATGAAGGGCAAGAGGTAAATGTTTAAACAGCTGCTACATGCTTAGAGACCATGTGGCTATATTGGGAACACTGAAGGGGTGATTCCATCCCTTGAGGGAGCAAAGTTTGAGGTCACTTTGATGGTGGTCTCAGTTGAAGCATTGATAAAGTTAAGGGCATGGCGAACCATTAAGAGAAATATTGAACCTGACATTATTATTAATCCATAATATACTTATATTTTTCAACATTCTATCGCCTGAGTGATTAGGGAACCTAGATTTATTATGATGCTAAAATGTTTTCTCACCTTCCAGTTTATTTTTGACACGTAGTGTAATTTTTTTCAATGGACATTTTTACAAGCTAGAGGAATCACAGGTAGTCTTTAGGATTATTTTTGGTGAATAAATGAGTTTACAAAACCGATTAAATAATAAAAGGAAAACATAGGGAGGGAGAATCCACATATCATATTGTACCCAATCATCAATCTTATAAGAACTCTTCTTACCTACCCTCTTACTTTGTTCACCAAGCCCCTTTAAAGAGCTTGAAAATTATTTTCACCGCCTCACCCACTGAAATAATAATATATTCCATCCCCTAAATTTTCCTGCAGGGAAATAGCTAAGCATTGTGTGATTCGGTCTAGGTATACTGCCGAATTTCTTGTTGTATCTTAAACACCAAAATCCGTTTTGTTTGAGTTAGAAATACACATTTTCATCCTTTTTCATTTTCAATAGTGTAAACTAACACTTGTTATATTTGCCATCAAGATATTAAACGTTCTGAATTCAGTACGCTGCCATGCTTGTTTTATTTGTAGAGAAGTGTTTAATTAGTATTTGATTCCTACTTTGATGAGAAAGTACACAATATGCATAATATAATAGTTTGTAAATTTACAGTAATTGATGCTAAAGGCGCATATGCTTGCTTAAAGATAAATCCCTATCATGTTTTTAACATATTTTAATCTGAAAAACTCTAATCTAAAGTTTTATTTACAAATATTACTAAACCTAATATTTTGCTGAACGAAATAAGATCTTGTTTTTTTCAATAAAAAAAAAACTTGAACTCTACTTAAACACATCTAGAGTTTAAATTAAGTAATCTTTTTTAGCATTATAAAAGGTTAAATGAATGGTAAAAATAATTTGCCGAAAAATTAAGTTAAAAAGATTAAATCAATTGTTGGGGCACTGCATATCACAGCAATTAATGTAAAAGTTTAAAACTCATGATTTGAAATCAAAACAAAAGAATGCAAATAAATAAAAAATAGATATTTAAAATATAATTAAATCTAGTCTTATACCTTAACTTTACAAAATTACGTAAAGATTTTAGCCGTTAAACGTAGAAAGGTCGGTGAAGTTGAAGGTTGGTGAAGCGAGCAGTTCCTGCGGTGAATAAATCCCTCCCAACCTTGTCATAACTTATTCCATTAGTGTTTACTCATACAGTGCAGCCTAGAGATATCGTAAAGGTTGGAGTTCTGACTTTAATACATTTATCTCACCATATTGATTTTTGTAATTAAATTAATTTGTAATGTACCTACCTTTATATATAGGTTTCAGTTTGAAAATCCTATATTTTTAGTGATTGGATACTTCTTTTTCTAAAGGTCAGAACATTTCTGTTGGGGCCTAGATATCTTGAAGGGCTAGACTTCTTTTAGTGAGAAACTGAAACAAGATAGTCTGTTTTTCCTCATTTACCTAATTAGATGGACATATTTTCAAAGCAGTTTTACATAACGTTCTACAAGAGATACCTTGAAACAACTGTAAAGGACCTCAACTAAGCAACCTTTGCAATGGGTGGAAGATGCTGCAAATGGAACCAACAATGTTAGAGCTGAGATACTAGTTTTTAAGCATATTCATAGTTTTGAAATTTACAGTCATCCGAATATTTGTTCGTACAAACACCAGATCTGTAATTTAAAAAAAAAATCAAAAAAAACTTGAAGAATCCTCGTACCTCGGAATATTTGCTCTTAGAGACGGAAGTTAGCTTTAGAAACACATACACCAATCTAGTGCCTAAACGCCAGAGTTTGCCTTCTGGAGAAGACTTCAACGCCAAAAAAACGAACTGGAAGTACAAGTATAAATTAATTTAGATTTTTGTAAACTAATATATTACTTTACTTTGATCGACCTGATATTTCATAGCGAGTCAAAAATTCAGCGCACTCATGTAACAGTAACCTAAATATAAGATATACTCATAAATAGGATTACAACAAGTCGGGAAAAGAAACGTCAGTCACAAAACAAATGCATATGGAGCTATGGTTGCATTCTAATCAGCTTCAAAATCCACATAGTGGTTGAAACTGTTGCGAATAAGGATTATATCACCACCAAAGGGGTGTAATTTCCCCTTTCAACTGAGTTTGAAGTATTTTGGGGGAAATATTCATATTTGTTCCTTACCAATAATTCCAATATTTATGCCCCAGTTTGTTTTGTTTGTATTTTTAGTGAAAGCGTAGTAAAATATTCTATTTCATTGAATATTATACATCTCTGTACTGAGCATGAAATTTAACGTGCTTTAGAGTGAGATCATTGAGAAATTATAAAATCATCAATTCATTATACTGAATAAATTCACTCAAAATATACTTCAAGCAAACCCTAAACATAAATACATTGAGTAAAAAAGAAACTATTGTAATATTGCTAGATAATTGGTTGCGAAATTGAATTGAATCAATGAGGAAGATCAGATTTCGTCCATTATGTGTTGAGGTTTTGGTGATGGTGGATAACCGTCATAGAGTAAAGGGCAGATCCACTGGTTAAGGTCAGTTTTGAATTTCCATTAACGCTTGCAGTATTTTAGTAGTATTTAAACTAAAGAACAAACAAATGTAACTAAACTATTGTTTATGAAATTATGTTTCAATCACACAAATAAAAAAAATCTAAAAAAAATAATTTTACCCTGTAAATTTGAAACTATGAGCATAGATAAACCATACTCCCTTAGTAGATTTCTCATCATATTGAAACAACTGAAGACAATTTTATTGTTAGTTCTGTACGGGTTATGTAGAGGCCGTGTTTTGTTTACAATTTGTTTCCTGTTAATACAGTCATTTAAAACCTCGTTCAACCAAAATACGATCTAATCACAAACAATAAATTGTCCCCTAGTTATTTAACCAAACAGTAAAGCACAAATCAAGAAATTAACCCTAAAATAATAGAAACAAAATTTCGTCGACACTAGCGCCCAGTGTGGCGTACATGAACTAGACATGAAAAACGAGCTTCAAAATTTACAATGGGATGAGAAGTCTACTTGTGTTGGTTAGTCTATGCTATGAGGCAACATTTTTTTGATATGTGAGAATTAAAACGATGCCTTAAAAGTTCAAGGCAGTTTTATGGTTGTATAAGTATAAATAAACATTTTAAAACGATTTATTGTGTATTGAATATAGTCAATTGTAATTCTCTCATGATTACAACTGTGTATATTTTATTCTTAAATCACTACTATACTACGATAACTAAAAAGATTTGAACAAAACAAATAGAAAATAATGTGAAATAATGTGAAAAAACTGGTACCCTATTAACACTAAATTCAATTTGTTTCACTTTACTTAAGATTTTTGTTGATAATAATCATCAACCTACGATTTTGAACGTTTTTATCTTGCACATTACTTAAATGATAAAATAATAACTAACAGAAAACACATACGACAACATACGATTATCGTAAAAAGCTCTTCAAAACACTCAGAGATTTTGCAACTATAAGCCAAAGTTTACTGATATTTACAGTTTAACGCCGTTGGTTCCAAAACTGAGAATGATCACAAATGTGTCAGACAAGGTGCGGATCTGTGAGTACAATACAATCCAACGTGAATACGTCACGCCGCATCATGCATATCAAAACACCAATCAATGTGACAGGGGATTGGATTGTCAAAAGCCCCTTTATCTCTCAAACTTCAAAACTGTTATTATCGATTGTTATCCAACGATCGATGGTTTTCGAGTCAAATAAATAATGTATCAGTATTAATGTCAGAATAATGAATTGATTGCAGGTGAATATTTTGTGTGTATCGTTGAGATAATAGATGGCTGTGAAATCTTGGCCGAGGACTCCTAATAAATCAATTGGCTCAGGATTTATTTTGAGTCTAGAGAGGTTATGAATTGAAATATTGGTCTGGAAGATTTTGTTTAGCTTGCTGAAATCATATTAATTAGGTTGGTCTACAATCATATTATTTCCATTACCCAAACCTTTATCTTAACGTTAAAAATAGGGGAAATGTAAGGGGTTTTAGTTGAGGCCTAATTCAATGTGCATGAATCAGTTTTAGTCATAATTTAATTTTATTATAAGCTCACAGAACTAAATAATACTACCCTGGATACAGAATATTAAATTTAATTCCATAATCCTAAGCAGTGTAAATAAAAGAATGAAATCAAAAATGCATTGACATTTTCTTCAATACAGCTCTAATACTTTACATAGCAGATGACAATGCAGTTGAAGTTTCTCATTAGTGTTTCCTCGACCACTAGAGAAACAAAATACTCAAATAGATATAGTATAAGTACTGTGCCGTGCGCGTCACTTTTATATATATATATATACTCAGAGCGCGGGCAACAGCTTACTGGCCGAAGCATATCAGCAGCCAATGGAATAGAGGAAAAAAGCGATGAGCATACGAGAAATCTCTCTCGTTCGTTTTCGTCTCTGGAACGCGCCTGAATGCTTGCTGACAGCTCCAAATTAAAACATAAGTATTAGTATCTAAGTAATTGCATTAATTGAGCGGAGCGAGCGAAGCGAGCGAAGCTCTTATACTACACTCCTGCTTTTTTATTACAAATACTCCTCCTGAACGGCTGAAGCGATCTTCACGAAATTTAACACAGTCATAGTACCCAACCATGGGAAGGTATAAATCTGAAATGGTACAAATCGGACCATAGGAATATTCCCTACATGAATGCAAACTTTTAGAAATTTAACATGGGCCTTATGGGTTAATTGGTTGCCATGACATTATTTGCGAGTAAACAATAAAAAGTAAACAAGAGCCTCGACATATGTTAGTCAACAAATCTACCACATTATAAATACAGTACAAAAGAAAAAATCTGATGAATACTAAAGAGCATATTAGTTGCATATTAGTTGCAATTGCATGTAATACGAAGTGATTAACAATCAGTCATATATTGAGTGATTAAAATCATGACGTTTATATTTAATTGTATAATCGTTCTGTTCTTTTTAACAACAATGAATAGTCAACTAATTAGGCCTAGGCCTATGTAGCGTGGAGAAGGAGAAGTTAAAACGAGGGCATTAAAAAACACTATAACATAATTATACCGACAAAAATCACACTGCCCTTGATTTGCAAGTAAATTTGTAAAAAAATGTACCTGTAGCTAAAAATACAAAATAATTTTACGAAATGAAATCACAACCACTTGGTTTACAGATAAGGTTTACAACTAAATGGTGTAACTTAGACAATAAAATCCCAAAGGATTAACACTAATATTGCTGTGTGCACTTCGAAAAGAATTAATCATTAATTAAATTAGGACTATATGCTCCTCTGTCAAATTCATGAGAAGATGTAACAACGTCGTTTTAAACCAAATATGCCTACTGGTAGGCCTATTGTCTACCACCTCGCTTTACTCTGCGATACTAACTTACAAAATAGTTTTAAACATTGCCATGTAGTAGTCTAAAGTTAGGTTGGAAAAAATATATAGGTTCCAGCTACTAGGAATAATAAGGTTTCAAGTTAAGCAAACTGCTTATTTTGATGTCATTATAAATGTTATGTAACGTACCGGTAAACCAATTCCTAAAGTTTTCACTTATTCTTTGTAGTCTACATTATAGTCGTATTGATAAATTGTATTGCACCAAAGGGAAATTTTGAAAGTGGTTGACAATATATTTCTTACTTTTAACTGCTGAAATAAAACTAGACCTAATTATATTATCGATTAGCCTATCTCAATTATTCGCTGTTAGGAAATTATTACAAACAAAAAGTTAATGTATTTATATAAAAAATGCATTCTTATCACAAAATTAAATTATAAATGTCTCAGATAAAAAAACTGATTAGTGAAGTTTAGAGAAAATCATATTTTAACAAAATCAGAAGCAAAACTTTAAGGCCGCCGAGGAGATTCGAACCTGGGATCTCAAATAATGCACGTTATTGCCTTTTAATAATTCAGGTATCGCATAGGTTTACCATGATTCATTTGCAGGATATAGAAATTATTGAGCAGAGCGTAGCGAAGCTCTTATCATTGACTTTATAACTTCTCTTATACTACACTCCTACTTTTGATTAATAGCATTGAGCATAATTTACTACAAAATGAATAACCATAAGGGTTGCCAGAATTAGGCTAATGCACCATATTGCGTTTGGATACTGTAAATAACTTTTACAGTATTTTATGTGAGCAAGACGTGCCATTAATGTAGACTTTGAATATGTACTGCAATTCCTATTTGCAGTGTACAAATAGGAATTCCATTAAGGTGAACCAAATATAACACTCATAGTTTCGATACTGCAATTACACAATTCGTTGACATGAACCCGACGCATAATTGACTTTCTTTAAATACTGCACATAGACATCCCATATAAGTGAAGCAGAAGTAGGCCTAAGCCTACCATTGACTTCGGATACTGCAATTCGGCATTTTATTTAAGTGAACGAAATAAATGGACCATGATTTAGGATACAGCAAGTAGACTATTCATTTACATGTACCATTGAGTTTGGATACTACAAGTAAACAATCCGTCTACGTGAACCGGACGTACAATTGACTTTAGAATCTTTAAATTGGCATTACATTTATGCGAACCAAATGTATCATTGGCATTGGTTACTGAAAGTAGACATTTAACTTATGAGAACCAGATGAAACATAGAATATGGTTCCTGCAAGTAGACAATTCATTCACTTAATCCTGACTTATGATTGACTTTGGATACCTACTGCAATTAGGCATTCTATTTAAAATGCGAACCAAATATATCATTGACATTGAATTAATATGCTGGCTCCGCTCAATATTGCAAGCAGAAAACTGCATTGTACACCTAGTTTATCAGGGAACCCAAATTCAATCATGAAGTAGTTTAAGTTCAATTAGGGGTTGCCGGGGAGAAATCAGGGGGCTTTAGGATGTAGGTTTTCCAACTTAAAATGTCGGTATTTTCCTTAAGGAAGCCGACATCAGCTTGTCGAAACAAACTCTAGATACACATGGTTCTAAATTGTTCAATAATTATGTGCTGTCAATTCGATTAATTCATTGCTAAATTACCTTGCTTCTATCAGTTTCCATTTTACACTGTTAGTTCATTAATTAGTAATCTTGTAGATGCAATTCTTACATATTCAGGTAGTGGGTTAGTTTTAAGATTTACTTGTTATAAATTACTTAAGTCACAGCTCATCAAAAGCTGGCTTAAGGTGTTAACGGCGATGGGCACGATCAACCTCAGGGTAAAATCCTTCTTTTAAAATATACAGTCAACAGTCCTTCTTAATTTCTCAACCTCATAGTTATTATTAATACAGTATATATTTCCTTGTCACAATCCTCACTCATCCATACCACTCTTCCTTTAACTTATTCCACAGACATGCTGAACCAATTCAAGTAGTATCACCCAGTCACACAGATTCTCTACATAAATGTTACAGTACTATTTTAATAGAACTAGACAATTTTGTCCAATTGTTGTTTTTTATTCATAAATTAAAAAAATAAAACTAGAAACCTACAAAGAGGCAAAAAGTGTTTAAATCTCAACCATGAAGTACTGTATAGCCCCTCCTAAAACGCTAGTTAATTCGAGTGTGATATTTTTAGGTATCCACTCTCAGGACACGCAACTCCAGGAAAGAGGTCCTTAACGGGCAATATCCTGCAGGAAGTCTCCACTCCCAGGACACGCACCATCAGCTGACAGAAGACGATGGAACATAAAACCTGAGTTATGGCGGACTGATAAAATATTGTAATGTTGGGAGAAAACCACATGGGGGATGGTTCAGTGCGATTATTGTATATTGGAATATTTATCGTTAAGATTTTGTAATACGAAGAAAAAACATCGTCAATATATTATAGATAATAATATTAATATTAAGGTTGTTAAATCTCGCGGAGAAATCAGTTGACTAGCAATCATGCAATTTCAATATTTGTAGTTAAGGTTTTGTGATCGACCATGTAAAACATTTGCCGAATATGTTATTAAAATAAAATACATATTTATGGGGTAAAATTTATGGGGTTTACTGCTTCTACTAGTAACCGTCTTAAAATTTGTATGTTAAAAAATTGGCATATTTTACAAACATAGTTTATAAAAGCTTTGAGCTCAAAACAACCGATTGTTTCCTATATTAGCGTGCTTACTATGTTAACTTAGCATATCAGTTACACTTTTGAATTAAATACATATAAAACTCTACTTTTGCATAATATGTTCTCTGTTTCTTTGTCAGTTCTTCCAGAATGTAGGTTAATATTTAAAGAAAAAGTTCCAAGTAAATTTTAAAAATTGAATCATTGTACCAAACGAAATTGTACTAAGCCACTTAATTGAAGTACCTAATACATTATATTTTCCACTGCCTATATTCATGTATATTTATTAGTTTACCTACCCTTCTTAGCGGAATGACCACTTAAAACCACTTGGTAGAGTGTATGTTAAACATTTCATCGTTAAAACGTACTGAGCAGATAAAACATATCAATGTTTATTCACGGGGTGTGTAAAAACAATAGCATATTCTAAATTGAATTAATTACTTGCCATGAATGTCAAAAGTTCTTGGTCCGTTTTTAAAGCGATGATAAAGAGGGAATTTACTGTCGGTTAATCGATATTTTTTTCATATTTTGAAATGAAAATCCTTCTTTATTGAGGTAAACTTTGGACCAAAGCTTTGTATCTTGAATGCTTATGTAAAACCAATATAAGTTCCCTACTGTACATCTTCAAGTTTTTTAATGTAATATTTATGTATGTAAACATAGTTTTGCATGTAAACATTTTAATTAACGTTTACCATAATACATGTTTTAGGTTGAAATTGTATACACCTATAAGTTACAAATTACGACCATATATTTTAACTAGCTGTAAGTTAATTAAGTGTACATTCAAATCTCATACTAGGACAATTTCTAGAAAAAAATATCGTATTATTTTAAAGTAAAAATAATAATGTTAGTTGCATTTAGTTCATACAACTGTTTCTTTTAATACTACGGCCTACTCTATTTGGACTGAGCTCCATAAAGTATAATAATTAACATGTTAATTCGATGCAAAACGCAAATTCTGTTTCTGTTTAGTCAGTTTTTATTGACCTGGACTATTACAATATAAATTGACAATTTGGTTAAATAAATTAACCATCGAGTACTAGAGAAAACCCAATGAAATATTTTAGATTTTCATTACATGTGCATTTTTTTAATTAGTTTCTAACTATATGATATTAAGGTTTTCTGAGAAATATGTTTAACATTATTTTTATTATAACTATATGCAGACGCATATTGTAAACAAATAAAATATGATTATCACACTTTGAAAGAAACCCCTATTATTTATTTTTTGATACATGTTGAATAAGGAGACTAAATTTCAAAGTAAAGAGCCTTCCTTAGTGAGGTGTAAAATTTGGGTATCAAAGTCCTTTGTTTTTACGCATGTTATCGCCCTCACGAGCCCCTTTTATGGCCTGATATCATCAAGAGAGGTTTTATATTTTCACATCATAAAACTTCGTGGTGTTAGAAGTAGCAGAGGTAGCTACAACTTTATAAATGTGTCTATGAAATAATTTATTAAAAAATAAATAAACTTTTAAGTGTGATAAAAACTGTAAAAATTGTTTAAAGAAATAATCCTTGTTTTTCAATAGTTTCACTAATTATAATTAAACCATGTTTGAATTAGTTGCAGTATATATACATTTGTATTGATTTATCTTATTATCAACAAATCTCTGGGACGGAAAACTTATGCATTTTAGTTTTGATTGTAGAAAATTGATAACCAATGTAAATATCCATAAGAACTAACTAAATAACAAAAAATGTAAATATCCATATGAAACTATCAATAAGAAAAATTCTATGTACGTTCGTAACCTTTCTAGATAATACAGCAAAAAACTCATATGTGTATAATACATGTCTCTATTTTGGTATATAGATCCGTATATTCCAAAAATTCTGCTTACAGAAAGATTAATACTAGGCCGGCGACTGGATTAAAAAATATGAAATAAAAATATATATCACACATAAAAAAATACTCCTTTGAATTTTTTAAAATATTTTGATCAGCTGAAGCTTATTATTTTAAGTAAAACTTATGTACGGTATGCGTAGAGTGGGTTTAATGGTTAAGTATTAGTTTCCTGATTATTTAACCAACTTTTAAATATGTAAAAAGATTTAAGATTTACTTTTCATAATAGTTGGTTATCTTATTAATGATAACCAATGACTTCGTTCACTGTAAAAGATATTTTAAACAATAACTGCTGACTAAGCTACGTCAGACCAAAAACTACTTATAAAAACAAGTCGAACGTTTTATGGTGGAGTGTAGAGTAGGGCATTATTATATGAGTCACTGTTTTGCTTAACCTAAAATAAAATACAAAACCCGATATCAGCTCGATCAAACGAAAACAAACATGAAATCCATATCGAAAGAATACTTAGATATTTTGGGCGAGAAGAATATACATTTAGTACATACAGCAGCTCTATATACATATTAGTATTGAGATATAACGACTTATAAAACGGTTGGGTCCACATCAAACAAACTACATACTTATACCGTGTTTAGAAATCAAGGGAAGGAAAAATATTTATGATTACAGATCCCAAACGAAAAGAGAAGATTGGTTAACACCACAAAAGTGCCTGGAACTGAAGAGATCATTACGACACAAGGGATGAGAGAAACCCAACATTAGAGGTGGAGCTGATTTCATCTCTTTTATCATCAAATAAAGCCAGTACAGAGGAAAGGTGATAGGTGGTATTGAGGCTTGTTAGCTATTCCCTCTAAGCCTTCGAATCCTTTTTGTTAATACAAGATCAATGATTTGTTTGTTTATTTACTTACTAGTATTAGTTTCTGTGAGTGAATATTTAGTTTCAATTCCATCAATTTGTACTCGTCAAAATCACTTAGACAAACTATTACCCTTATTTAGTTGCTTAGTTAGGTTAGGTTAGGTTAGGTTGGGTTAGGTTAGGTTGGGTTAGGTTAGGTTAGGTTGGGTTAGGTTGGGTTAGGTTAGGTTAGGTTGGGTTAGGTTAGGATTAGTTAAGAACATGTATTTTGAAAAAAAAAAAACTAGTTAAAATTCACTAAAATAACTTGTTATTTACGATTTAATAGCTTAAGATTAGAGTAATATTATACAAAATCAAAACAGAGGGATTTCTATTTCAAAGCACACATTGTCATCCTTTTGTGTTGGATTTACAAATAGTTTACGTTTTCTAAATTTATCATCCACAAAATGTTTTTGGAAATTTATGTTCATTTAATCTTTTTAAGACGAATTCAACCAAAGTCGATAGCACGTAATGGAATCTTTTGGGTGAACGTATACAAATGATGTTTATAAAAAAGTATTATAATTGTTTCCTCAAACATCAAAAGGTAATAAGTAACTTATTTTGAAAGGGACCATACATTTTGGCCAGATTCTCATCTAATCCAGTTTATACAAAGAGAATGATGGATTATTCAAGATGTCATGTCTGATATCCAGGAAGAGAAGATATCCTGCGAAGGGTAGTTACCGTTTGGGAGGGGGTGGAGAGGTACTCAATGTACACAGTTTTATTAAAATCTTACCCTATGGAACATTATTGAAACAAGTGTATTTGTTTATTTCTGCAATAATAGCTGTAGTACTACCTTTGAATATTAATACAACAACGTACTACTTAAGTTTATTTATAGCATGGTATTGAATTTGATGATAGGTATTTTGCTCATGTACTTAAATGATACATATTTTCAAAAGTGTGTTTAAGGCCGGGCGCGCACTATCCCGACCACGACCATGACCACGACCAAACGCGGGACCAGTGGTTGTAATTCGCCATGCGACCAGAGCACGACCCGACCACGACCCGACCAAGGCAACGAATGTTTTACAAACTTCAGTGCCAAGATGATTGTTGAAGAAGTAGTTGTTATGGTGCATTTGTATTGTATGTACGTTAAGCGGAAGAAGACACTATACTGGGTATATCTAATGTTAACTGTTAGGTCTGAAAGAGCATTTTGTAACATTTTATGAAGAGCTACGTCAATATGAAGACAGGTTTCAAAAGTGTCAAAATCCTGCGACATTTTACCAAATGAGTCACTTCACAGACCGGCGCAAAAAACTAGTGCTCACCGTTTGATTAGTCTAGGAATACTGGGGGTTGAGTGGTGTACTGGTCGGGTCGGAGGCAAGTTGGAGGTAGTGCGCGTCGTCCCATTAAATTGTGTGCTATTTTTGGCTGCAACGACCAGCGGGTCGGGCCCGACCAAACTGGAAAATTTTGGTCGTGCGACCAGGGCCCGACTAGGGTCCGATCAGTCGACCAGTGCGCGCTGTTCCATTTATTCCTATTATAAAACTGGTCGTATCCGACCAGTCGGAGTCGCGGTCGTGGTCGTGGTCGGGATAGTGCGCGCCGGCCCTAACTAGTTTAAGTTTTTAAACTTATAGATTTTGAGTCCTAACTAATTATTAACCGATGACAAAATCAAGTTATGTTTACGTTCAGGCTATATAGCCGTAAAGTTCCTTATGTTAAATATATATTATTTACGTTTATACCGGATCTAAAACTATTTCAACCAAGTATTACGATATACTAACAAATTGCTGTTTGGTTTTGCTCTGGTATTACAACTAACGAGTAGCTTATTGATTGCACTTCAATAATAACAATTAAATTGAGGGGTTCGTATGGTTTGTTTCATTGGCTGTGATGTATTTGAACAAGCTGCACAATATAACTCCAAACAAGTTTAATAATTTAATAAAGATAAATGGCCTATATGCTCGTCTGGATCTGAACGCAAACACAATAATATGTTTTATAATAACTCAATATGATGATAGATGTACTGAAATGATCTAAAATCAATTTGATGTCAAATACAAGCTTGATAATTGAGGAGGTTGATTTAGTTATGACTAAAGGTATTACAAGAAAAATATAACAAATGAACAGAGATTTTTGATCCTATGCAAGTATTTAAATAAGTCATCCAAGTACTGTTCAGAATTGTATACAATTGCATTAAAAGTAGTTGAGTTTTACGAATACAGTGAACTGAAAAAACTAGTTTCATCAACATGAACAGAGTGATTTGCAAACACATTACTTTATACCGGAAATCCCTTAACATTTGTGTTTTCATGAAAACTAGCTTCCCCAATAAAATTTAAGCTTTCAATTACTTTCAGATTCTTTAGCCATTTATGCAGGTAACCTGAGGGGAATGTTTGGGCAAAGTACAGAGGAGAGTTTATACGCAGGAAGTCTAAAGGGTAGTGAAGCAGGGTGGCTGGGGGTTGGTTTGGTTGCCTAAGGTTAGAACAGAATTTTTGATAAACCTTTTTACCTGTATCATCCATCTCTTTTAGTAAAAGTTTTCCTAATCGACTGGAAATGTTTTTTTTTTTTGTTTTCAATTTTGCGAAAAAGACCCTTTGAATATTTAATAAGTGGGAAAATAACACAGGTTAACATTTTTATGAATATAGTTTTGAATAATTCGTATAATTCGTGTCGTAATTATTTTCTTGCACTGCTTTATTGTAAACGTATATCCCCACCAGTTTTTTAGTATATTTAGACGGTTTAGGACAAGGATTAAATAGATATTTTGAGATAAAGCGTAGCAAAGTGAAAATTGATCTCAAGTGTAAATTCTTTAAATATAACAATGTACGATAATCGATCGTGTTTTATTAGAAAATTAGAAACTTGACATAAATATTAAAGCATTTTGATGCTAGTTTGCTTCATCACACACTTGACTAGAAGGGTTTATAATAATTTCAAGTTTTAAGCAATCTTCAGATTTAAGTGGAGTACTACCATCAGTTTGCTGGCTAAACAAAGGTCTCAAAAGATCAATTAGTGACTACCATGAATAAAATAAGAACATGAAAATCCCTAATAACATTTAAAATAATTGGTTTTTAAACGTACTGAGTCCAAAGCAAACCGATTCTGTCTAAAGATTTATTGTTGTTTAGATCCGTATGCAATAAATTCAATATGGGCAGACTTTGATATTTAAGATCGACGAAGCGAGCATTTATGAGCTTGATAAATCTGTAAGATCAATGACATAACTTATTCCGTTATAGTTCATGCCACAACTAAAATAGTTTTGAAATGTAACCATCATTTTGCCACTAGAGTTCAGTAAAATGCATTTGTTATTCAACGACCAAAGTTTATTGGTAAAGTTTATGGGCCAAAATTGTTGTTAATTAACTACTACAATAATGTTCTAGAGTTGATATCTATTTAGGCCTACTATGAAAAGTGATAAATTATTATTAAACATGTGTAGCTGTAGTCTATTAATTAAGACAATAATAGTTTTTTACATATCTCAGTCAAATAGTCCAAAAATGATATTGCTCAACAGCTTACATGTTTCGTTGCAAAGACAACATTTTAAAAGCTTGCAACTCGTCAAAAACATATTCAAAACATGGACACGAACACAGAAAACATTAATACGGTACGAATACACGATAAACATTTAGATAGCGCTATCATAATACTGATTTGGTCCGGCGCGGCGCGGGGCTGGTAGCAGACGAGTCCACACACTCTATTCGTTTTAGATTAGTTTTTAGATTAGCGCTATCTAAATGTTTATCGTGTATTCGTACCGTATTAATGTTTTCTGTGTTCGTGTCCATGTTTTAAAAGTGTTTTTGACGAGTTGCAAGCTTTGAAAATGTTGTCTTTGCAACGAAACATGTAAGCTGTTGAGCAATATCATTTTTGGACTATTTGACTGAGGTATGTAAAAAACCTATTATGTCTTAACAATATAGTCCGGGGGCCGAAAACATGAATTTTGCTATTAATTAATCCTAACACTGTCTTACGGTTGTAAAAAATGTATCAACTCACACTTTTTATACCTTAAGTAACTGAACCACATAAGCTGCTCTTGCGGATATAAGATCTACTAAGGCAACTCCAAGATATTCTATCAAATTTAAATAAAAAATATGCTTAAGAATCTAGCAACTTTTAAAAATCTCCAACTATATTTTATAAAATAATTTTATTGTTGATGTAAAAACAAAATTACAAATATGTTTCAAACACGACGCTGCCATGAAGCATGGATAAGCCTAACACAATCAGTCTTGGGTATCATCTTGTAGGGATTGTTTGAAACAAAGATTAAAGCTTCACCCAGAGCTGAGCCGGATTGTAAACTGCTTTGTTGTGAACTCGCTTTGAATTATTATACGTGGAATAGGTTTAGGTGTACGAGGTGTCATAATAGATGGTGATTTACAATGAGAAATTGAAATATGCACATCCTCCCATCTGGAAATAAATAGCGAAGTGTCATGATAAAAACGTAAGAAAAAAGGCACCTATATGTTGTATTGTGTAATACTTTGGTGGCAAATATAGCTAAGGAATTTTTAAACTTTTGAGGGACATTACTTTTATCGCCTTTCCTAATGTAGGAGTAATAAACTAATTGAATTGGAATTTTCTTAATTTCATGAATCTTTAGTGTATACTATTCTTTTAAATTCACTTTTGGCGATATATTACAAAAATAACCAGTTTGCTATAGTATATATTTGTGTACGCTAAATTATTCTCTAAGTAAAAAAATAACCGAGCTGTCCTCTTTGAAATGAATAACATACTTGTTCATTAGATTGTTACAAAACTAAACAGGATCTAGTTGTTGTTAGTCAAACATAGGAGGTTTTTAGTATACTAAAAGAAAACTAAATGTGTTTTAAGTTCCATGTATGGCATTTGTAATAAAAATAAAAAAAAACTAATCGAATGTAAAGGAGTATAAGACTTTTACGAGAACAAATATAAATGACAATTTTAATATTACATGCTAAACAATTTAGAACCGAACAAATACTAAAGGTGATTTTAAGCAACAAAGCAAAATACCATAAGATATAGCAGAGACTTTATAAAAAATAAATACGATAAAATCCTAATTAATTCCTATCCAATATAGTGCTTTCCATATATGTAAAATAAACGATCACGCGTACATATTCAAGCCGTTAAACGTAGAAAGGTCGGTAAAGTTGAAGGTCGGTGAAGCGAGCAGTTCCTGCGGTGAATAAATCCTTCCCGACCTTGTCATAACTTATTCCATTAGTGTTTAGTCCTACAGTGCAGCCAAGAGATATCGTAAAGGTTGGAGTTCTGACTTAAATACTTTTCTCTCATCATTCAAATGTTTGGAAATGTTAAATATTCTTCTACCATATAGTCTAATATAGAATATGTTTAGTTGATCGTCTATAAAAATGTTTGAGAGAATACGTGTTACAAATTGGTTATAAGTTTTATTTGATATTTCGGACTTGTATAGGTTCTAAGTCCTAATTAAAGGATGTAAAAATGCTTAAACGATTAACTCAAACAGGAATCATAAAGACAATTCAATACTTACACCAAAAACAGAAGTTGTTTAATGATTTCAGAATTAATCCTAACGTATTTTGTTAAAATAAACGTCAATTAACAAAAATACATGTTTAAAACTTTACGTTCTATTGGCAACATACACATTTTAAAACATCTCCCCCATAACAGAAGTACCTCAATTCAGAATAATTAATTGTTACGTATTTTGTAAAAATAAACGTTATATAACAAAAATATATATATTTAAAACTTTAGGTTCTATTTGCAACAGACACATTTTAAAACATAATAGTACATTATCCATAATAGTAGTACCTTCATTTGTACAGGTAGATTGGCTATGGACCAAAGAGTAGTGACAACCGGGGGTATAATAAATTGTATATATGGTTTAAAATGTGATCCCAGGTACAGTACATTATCCAAGCGTAATATACGTTCCAAATTAAAATACAAATAATAGTAAGTTCAGTCAGTCTCTGAAACTAAATATACCTCACAACAAAAGAAACTAAACCCGCCAATCCTCCAGAGGAAATTGCCCCAGAAAGATGAACCGTTAAGCCAAATGATTCAAAGAGCGAGATAAACGGTTTGGAGGTGAATCGGAGTTTATCCTTGAGGCGGGAAATTCAAATGTAAGAGATTTTGGTGCGGAAAAGGCAGGTTATAATAGTTGTGTTATAAATTTAGTACCTTGTGCAATCATGATTATAGAAATAAAAAGTTTCTTTTAACGAGCTCCACTAATAATTTCATTCGTTTGAAATCCAAGGTAAAATACCCTTTTGTTATATTTATTTTGGTCTTCTTTTTATGTTTGATATTGAAATTAGAAATTTATTGCAGTTGGTAAAATGTACACCTAATCAAAGAGTATTGTCTTATATATTTGGAAATTACTTCAAAATAAAAACCTAAACACAAGCTTACCTCTACATTAAAACTCCATCAAACATGAAGCAATGATTGAAATTTTCGTGGTTTATTTAAGATTTATGTCGGTATTAATTGAAACCATGGGATGACCATCAACTTGATCTTGTAAATTGGTAAAAACTACATAGGTTAAAACCGCAGCTTTTAAAACTAATAGAGGGTACATTATTATAAATATAAACTTAAACTACTCTTTGTTTTACATTATTATTATTGAATACTGATATTAATAAATCACGTATCATCATTGGCTGTATTCTTAAAGCTTCAAGTTTCACACAACAAAAAGTCAAAATGAACTGATATTTACAGTTTGACACCATCGGTTTCACAGCTAATAATGCTGGTGATTGTGTCAGATGGGTGCGGATGTGTGAGTACAATACAATACAGCATGAATACGTCACGACACATCATGCATATCAAAACACCAATCAATGTGACAGGGAATCAGATTGTCACAAGTCCCTTCAACTCTCTAGAATAATTTTTGATCACATTTTGAAAGTCAGTTTGAATAGTTCAATAATCAGGGTAATCAAATTGAATAACGCATTTATATTTAAACTAAAGCTCTAAAGGTTACCTGTAGGACTGTTGAGTGTTAAATTATTTGATGATTGATAATGGCACTTTGTATTTACATTGCGGTTTGTCTTTTAAATATCATAAGTTGGACTGGACCTTACGATAAGCACTATATGACCCTTTTTGTCTGTAAGGTAAAAACAAAAAATTAAAATACCTGTATTTGAAAATATTTGAATCATTTTGTTCTGATGAACGTGTTATCTCAACGAATTTGACGTATTTTTATATTAAATACATTTAGAGTTATGTTTTTGTTTTATATTTTACAAGTCTAAGTTGTTTTTAAACGTTCGGTTCAGAAGGAGTTTTAGTATTTATCAACATACATAAAAGTTAATAACGTAATTCCTATACTAAATCATGTGAAAAAGTACTAAAAGTTTTTTCAAACAATACAGAAACTTACTTCTCAGCCTATATGGTGTTAAATTATTTGTTATTAACTTATTCGATCTATATTTGTTAATTTAACCAACCAATGAAATAATTTTAATTTTTCCCAGTGCCAATACATTACTGGATACAAGTGCATGTTAAACAATTCAACATCAGACCTATTTGGCAGACAAAACACATCAATGCTTGTTCAGGGTTTAACATGTAAATAGCAATGGCAGATTCTAAAAGGAAATAATTACTTGCCATCACAGTTGAATGCTCTTGATCCGTTTGAATGCGATGTAAGAGAGAATTTACTGTTGGTTAATCGTTATTGTTTCCACATTTCAACTTTACCGAGGAATTAATGGTTTATTTCAATATTTAAATGTATGTGTTAACAACTTATATACGGCGATAATTTTAATGTACTGTATAAACCTAATTTATATTATTATTTTATGTTTATCAGCTTATATAGTCAACTTGTGTTCAGTTACCAAGATGGATACAGAAAGGAGGATACATAACTGCTAATGGAGTGTTTATGATTATAGTGACCAACTAAGAGTAAACAATGATAATTAATAACAAAAGATTAAACGATTGCAAACATTTATTTATGTTGAGTAAAAAAGTTTTAAAAAATTAAATATGAATCTTTATAAGTATTTATATTAAAGTAAGTCAGTGGCTCAATGCATAGTTTTTTGTTGTTTTATTTTTCTAGGACGCTGGGCACAAGCTCATTATCACTTAGATATAATAAAATCCATTGGTGATTTGGCGTGATTTGAACCCGGGATCTCAGGGACCGAAGTCCCGCACTCTACATT
This sequence comes from Macrosteles quadrilineatus, assembly GCF_028750875.1. NCBI lineage: Eukaryota > Metazoa > Arthropoda > Insecta > Hemiptera > Cicadellidae > Macrosteles > Macrosteles quadrilineatus. The sequence goes on from NW_026542598.1 coordinate 22,936,147, forward strand.
TAGACCAGTTTGCTCCCCGGCTCAATACATAGTGCGAACAATGTGAATCTAGGGCGGGCATTAATAGCGCCAACTGATTGAGTCTGGCAGGTAGTTGGGTATTTCTGGATTGCGCCAACTACTCCAGGGAGCCACCCGATATGTACATTAACTGCTCCAAGTGGTGGCCCTATTTGACTCTATAATTAAGTAGGTTAGGTTAGATTAGGTTAGGTTAAGTTAGGTTAGGTTAGGATAGGTTAGGATAGAAGAATGATACGTAAAAAAGGACATTCCTTCTGTCGGCAACTCACCCCTACCTGGCTTGGGCTCGGCGCAGCTAAGGAGCATTTTTTGGGACCCTTTGAGGGCTGAGCGCAATTAAGGAACTATTTGGTGCAATTAATGCACGAACTGAGTCCATGTCAGCGAAGTCTTAGGTTCGCGTCTTGTTTGTTGAGAATTAGTCGACACATTTCATTCTTGTGCTTTAAGATCTTATTCTATGGTTTGATTGAGGGATAGAGTTTTGAGACCTTGTGGAAAATATCAAGACTGAAAGAGGTCATCAATCTCTTTAAAAAAGTTGTATTCAAGTGTTTCATCTCAATTAGTTTACCGTTTTCCCTTGTAATATGATTACGGTTAGTATTTTTTTATACTTGATTAATATAGTATCGTAAATGGCTATGATTAATTAATTATGGGCGAGAATGTGGATTAGTGATGCGTTACTGCATAGTTGAACGTTGAACGGTGTCGGGCCCAAATATGCTTCAATATTCATGGCTTTGCATTTATGATGCTAATGCTTTTGCAACAATTAATTGTGAATCATGGACCTATGTCTACTGAAATCTCCTTTATAATAGCCAAGTCTATTCAAATATCATGACTTCTTTCTAGTTGGCATTTGGTAGGTTTAACCTTGGAATGTAGGTAATATACAAGCACGAGAAATAAAAAAAAGGATATGATTTTCAATAGATGACTTTCATTTAATTTACTCTCGAGTCCATGAGAAACATGGTATAATTTTGTGTAAAAAAATCCACGGTAGTGCTTTTGTTATGATTGCATTTTAGAAGTTCTTTTATTTAGTCAAAATGAAGTTACAAAACAAACAAAACATACTAGATGTATGTACACGTATTTATCATATTTTCCCACTCTAAACCCTTACTCACTTTAATCAAATTATATGAATCGGAAAATACAGAAAGCTAATCAGTAAAATTAATACCGTAAAACGGGGTAACTTGAGACAATTTGCAGATGTTTTTTTTTAATTTTTTTTGTTTGGCATACCTGATGAGTTATTGGGAGTTTCATTAGTGTGAACACGTCATGGAAGTTGATCCCTTCCATGGTGGTCCCTAAAAAAAATTGTTTCCTCTTTTTTAAATACATTTTTTTAAGTTTGTAAGTTCATATGTGTATTCCTTTGTTTTCCTAAATATTTTATTATGTCTCAAGTTACCATTGCATTATCTAATTTGAGACAACTGTTGTTTTAACATCTGTGTCTCAAGTTACCCCATTTATATGGGTAACTTGAGACACTAATAAAAATAAATAAATAAATAAAATTTCTATATTTACACCAATTATTAAATGTAGAAACCATAGTAACCAGGGTAACCGATGTTTTATTCTAGTTTTTGCAGATTTCCCTATACAATTATTTGGTAGGGGTTTCTTTTAAGTTGAAAAATGTCTCAAGTTACCTCGTTTTACTCGGTAATTAATTATTTAGACAAATTGAAAAGAAATTTATCTTTTATGCTATATAAACCTATTTAAATATAATAAAAAAAAAAACTATTCTAGAAACGTGTGACAACATACTCTCTTGTATTTACCGATCTTATCTGTTATACTTTACTGGAGAACAGTTATTGGGCTGTAAATATTTTATGTCTCGTAACATGTTTGGAGGGAAAACTTGGTTCTAGGGGTTTGACAAACACATAAATATTGATTACAGCATTAAACCAGTTCGTGTTAAAATAAGTTTTCTGAAAGTACGAAACTACGTAAAATATCACTACTAGTTATATATTTACACTTATACTGTTTAATTATAAGACGGTGAATACATTTAAAAGATTGTTAGTTGTGATCGATTTTGCAACAAAATGACATGATAGTCTCAATGTGATTAAAAAAATCCACTTGGAAAGAAAACCTCTATTATTACTCCAAAATCCACGTTGAATAAGAAGAATAAACCCCAAAGAAATGATTCTTCCTTAATGAGGTGTGATATTTGGGTATCGAATTCCTTTGTTCTTACGCATGGTCTCCTTGAGTCTTTTATAACCTTATTTCATTGAAGTAGGTTTTATAATTTAAAATCATAAAACTGTAAAATTATTTTTATTTTTGTGTAATTTTTTTATACGAAAGAGAGTGGTTTATAAAAGCTTATACAGGTTTCCGAAACACGTTTTGTCTTAATATAAACTTATCACATTATATACACAGTGTGTTTATTTTTAAGCTTATACCTGTAATTTTACGATCAGTTTATTACAAAACTCCCTTTAAACTAGAAACGCAACAAATATAGCAATGATTTCCAAAGTCATTGCTTTAGAAAAGAACTTCGAGTAAACTTCAAGAGAAGCACACAAATGGATGATTTTATACCCAAAATATAAGTTTACTTGTAGTATTCAAATCCTATATTTACATATCTGACATGATAAAAAAAACCAGACTGAGCCCGTATAACAAATTTGAAAATCAATACAACAATAAGTATTTATGATTAAGGCTGCAAACACCACAAAAGTGCCTGGAACTGAAGAGATCATTACTACACAAGGGATGAGAGAAACCAAACATTAGAGGTGGAGCTGATTTCATCTCTTTTATCATCAAATAAAGGCAGTACAGAGGAAAGGTGATAGGGGGTATTGAGGTTTGTTAGCTATTCCCTCTAAGCCTTCGATCTTTGCTGTGTTGATAAAACATTTCTGGTACAGTAAAGAAGTTTTTTTAGTTACAGTAGTTTCTATGACTCAACTTATTAACTTTTTTTTAGATTTGCACTCCTTAAAGTCGCTTTGGTGATTTATGATGGCTCTTTATCAAAGTCAAATATCACTTAAAGTAAACTATTTTATCCAAACTCTGTTGGAATCCGCCAACAATGTATCATGACTTTGACTTTAAAACCTTAAAGGAAATTGGCTGTAAAAAAATGATGAACTGAGGTTGAAAATGTATATCGTATCTTATTTTTTTAGGCTTACTTGTTATTTTAATCTAAATATAATTTTTTCCTACTCGCCTACGGCTCGTAAGTATTTCTCTCGAGTGAGTCAATTGCTCACTTTGCTCACTAGTTGCACAATAACTATTGTTCGGGTACCAAATATTTAAGCCCTGTACAACATGTAAAATCGAAGCCAGATGTACAGTTTTTTATAATGAGAACATTTTATATTTTAACATTAAAAATTGAAAAGAAATAAGTGGCTTGTATAATTTATTTGGACCAGGATCATGAATTGTGACCCGGATTCAAGGCTATTCCTGTTTATACGAAGGGAGTGATGGATTATTCAAGATGTCACATCCAAGCTTCAGGAAGAGGAGATATCCTGCGATGGGTAGTTTCAATATGGAAGAAATGGAGAGGAAAATACAGTAGTACAGTTTTAATATATACCATAGAAACAAGCAGTCCTACAATTAAATCTGTAATTTATTACTATCTATACAATAATACTATGATAAGATTGAACTGTGGTTTTGGATGTTAAAGAAGATTAACATTATTTATATGGTAATCACAGAATTGTAGTGGATAAGGAAAAAGTTTTACTTTTGAGGTGTAAATTATACTTGTTAAAAAAGTGTTAATTAGTTTAAGTTTAAAGAGAATCCCCATTGAGACTGGCTTTAATACAAAAGGTACGTGTTTATCAGGTCGTTTGACTAAAAGTAAGTATATAATATTCATTTTTTCATTCAATATATTTTGGAAAATGCTACAGAGCGATATGTCCTTTTCGAAAGTTTTATGTTATTGCAGTACAACCGAGGAAGAATTTAAGCCTTGTTTCTGTGTATATAGAGTGCAATTTAACGTTTGCTTTGTATATTTGATATTTTTTCTAGATGTATACCACACCACAGTTATATTATTTGCAACTAATTTCAACCAATTATTACAAGCCATTGCTTGGTCCATTGCTCCGAGACTATAACTGATGATTCGCTTTATAACTACACTTCAATAAAACACTTTAATTGGGGATAGTGATGGTTTTGTGAATGTAATGTATTTTTACAAGTTGTAAAATGTACCCTCAAATAGAATACAATGCATTACCACCCTCATGACCTGTTAGGCTTAGCGGGTACTAAACCCATCCAAAACATGCTTCATGTATTACCATGTAAAGAGGGGTTTTCTGGAATTATCTAAAGAAATTGTTTTGTTTAGACAACTAATACTGCTGCAAGCTTGATAATTTAGGAACATAAAAAATAAAAAATGTTTTTGAAAACAAATACAAACTAATAAATGAGAAAAAGGTAGTACGTTCTCAATCTGGATTTGTGACCTATTACAGGTATTAAAACGAGTTAAAATTAAAGAAGCATCCAATTTCACTGGACGTAAGTATAGATTTTGTAAGACTTTTATTTAGGACTTTAAACTAGGAAGTAATTAATTACCAACATGATCCAAGTGTGAGGAATTATTGAAAACATTTTATAGTTATATTATGTCTGAAATAGGTTTTCTCAGTAAAAAATATGTACGTCGTAGAGTTCAGAATGTTTTAACTACTTTCAGACTCTTAAACTCATTATGTCGGGAGCCTGAGGGTAATGTTTGGGCAAAGCCACTACAGAGATGAGTTTACACGCAGGAAGTCCAGAGGAGGGTATAAAGAGGGGGGGAAGGGGTGCTTTTGGTTGCCTAAAGGTAGAAGCGAATATTTGATGAACCTTTTACCTGTATCATCCGTTACTTTTAATAACAGTTTCCCCCATCGACTGAAATTGTTTTCCGTTTTCAACTTTGCACAAACCTTTTTGCTTATAAAACAAAACAATAAAAAATTTCTTTAAATATTGAAGGTGTGAAGATTTTGTTTTAATTTTCATTTCGTTTTTTTATGTCTTACTTTCACATCTTAGGAGTCTAGTTATAACCCGGAACAGTTTTATAAATTAATTCAGGCTAATCTTATATGAGAGGATTGCGGCATTATTACATGGATAAAATCCATTCATTGGTGGTTGGCTGGATTTGAACCCGGGACCTCGAACACCAAAGCCCCGCGCTCTACCACTAGACCAGCTTGCTATATGGTACGAAGAGATAAGCATACTTAATTGTATCTTTGATAACATCGTCGTTTCCAATAAAGTAATCATCAAACAAAACTTGACGATTTTATTTGGAAAATACGTTATTAACATTTTTGTAATCTCTTTAAAAAGCATTGGATTAGTTTAAAAGGTGGTATATCAAGTGAAGATGAAAACTCTTGAACTCAAGAGGTGATAAAAATGAATTTTTTTAAGTAAGTCAAATGAACAATTCATTTAAAGAAAAATGAAAATGTAATAAATAAATGTTTACGTGAAATAAAACTAATGCAAGTATTACTCCAAATTTGTGGTTTTTACCCTTAACCCCTTATAATTAATTATGTGTTCAGAATAAATCTCATGCATATGAATCAATATTCAATATTTTGAACTTATTGCTCAAATTGAATAGCTAATCATCCAAATATAATTCATATACCACTGAGCCAATATGTTTTTTTTATTTATCAACTAAAGGTGTCGGTAAATATCTCTATATAGCACAATCGATGATTTCTAAAAAGGAACGTTCTATTAAATCTAAGACTCTAAATTTATAAAACAAAATTGTTGTATAAAAATCGCAAGAGACAAGATATTAGAGTTAAATTAATGTAAATTATAAACAATATTTTTATATAATATATTTTGAATTTATATTTCCATACTTAACAGTTATAATGCTGGATTTCCCTGTACAATATAGAGGTGAAGATTCACTTTGCCAATGAAGTTATATGAATGCTACAGGGTGGCGCACTAAGAACCACAGGAAAGGTAGGGGATGAAGGTTGAAAGGGATGATGGGGAGCCTTTTGTGGCCTAAACCCCAAATGGACCTACAGACGATCTTATTACTCGTATCATTTCTCTCTATTGAATGTTCTCTTGTGTGAGCTCTTAATGGTCTGGCAAGGAATAATGTAGCAAAAATGATGTAATCAAAGGATCGGTAAAAAAATACTAAAAGAATAATACAGTATGGTTAAATTTACTAAATTATTATCAGAAAAATAACCAATCTCGAATGTTCATTTTAGACTATTGGTTTTCAAATTTACTTTTTAATTTTGTCATGATTATAATAACTATACGACTACATAGTACATAATAATAGTTCTCCGTGCTTATACTACGTGTTTTCTCCCCGTACAGATTTCTTATGTTTTTTTTTTCAGGGAACTGCTTGAAATACTGGTTCTATTAATATCGAACGTCTTAATATTCTAAAATTATATCATTAATTGATCAATAGATTTATGACACATTGTAACCGGGTACAGAGCAGTGAGTAACAATTTTATTCTCGGTTCTGTGGCTTGGAGTTGAAACAGCAGCCTTCAGAATTGTATGTGAACACTAAAAACTCTTTGCTGCCCTGACAAAGTGTTAGTCTGAAAAATAAGTGATAAATATAGGGTAAATATGTGAGCATGATATTTCCCGATAATATAACATATCGGTGTTATCAAAATATTGAATCTTAAGCAACTTAATTTTGTTTAAAAATCTTTGTTTCGTTTTGCTCATATTGGTGAGACGGGGGCTCCGTCGTTTCCCCACGGAATTAGGGTCCACGGCAAAGATGTCGTGGATTGGGATTCTGGTACCTGCGACTACTTATTATCCTTGCATTTTACTTAAATTGTACTAGCTCACCCCTTGCATTGCTGGATACCTCACAACTCATAGATCCGTAGCCTATGTGAACGAGAAAATCCAAGGTCAAAAGAGGCCACCATCCTCTTAAAAACAAAATCAAAGACATTTGATATTGAGTTAAAGTATAGGTTCCAAGGACGACGAAACAAGCAATTCAGACGTTATCAGAAGGGGGGTGGATTTCACATTAGAGGATAATAAACACTTATAATTCCAATTAATTAGGTGTTTCACCATCACTTAAGTTCATTAACCTACAATACTCAGTATCTTTGGACATTTTTGTAATGTTACCACGATTAAGGGCAAGAGGGCAATGCTTATGCAGCTTGTAACGTACTCAGAGACAATGTGGCTATACTGGGAACACTGAAGAGGTGATTCCATCCCTTGAGGGACCAAAGTTTGAGGTCGCTTTGATGGTGGTTTCAGTTGAAGCATTGATAAAGTTAAGAGCATGGCGAACGATGAGGAAAAGTTGTAAATGCAATGTTACCAAAATTATTTTACCTAAAGTAATACATTTATATTATTATTATTGTGTGATACGAGAAATGTGGATATCTTTAATCTATAATTTTAGACGTAGTGTAATCAATTCAATTGCACACTTACAATCTAGAATACAGTAATGTCGGTATCATTACGTGATCAAATAACTAATTTTTGTTCTGAATCAAATTTTTATGAAACGTGTAGGCTAACATATTTGTAAATGATCTACCACAAAACTGTTATGTAAGTCATGAGTACGCTGTTTTGCATGTTATAATTTTAAACATTAAATTTACCCTTTTTTATTAATTTTCATGGGCATATACTCGTACAGCTTTGATCAAAAGAAATGGACGTTGGTAGTGTAAACTTTAGCTTTTGTAGATCAATTAAAAAACCTTAAAACGTTCCTGAAGTTCTTTAGCTGTGGATTTCAGAACAAAGCTAAAATATTGTAATATCCTTTCAATTAATCAATTCAAAGTTTACTTTAAATATTAAATATACCATAGAAGTTGCTTGTCAAGAATAAAAAACATCTGTTTACGTAACTTCAAAATGTTCAAACTTTTTAGAGTGCATAAATGGTGATTATAAAAGTAGCAGTCCTTAAATATTCCTAACCATTATTCATGTAAACAAACAAATAAAACAAATAAGTTTAAAGACGAAGCTGAACGAGAAGCGTGGATAAGCCTAACACAATCAGTCTTGGGTATCATCTTGAAGGGATTGTTTGAAACAAAGATTAAAGCTTCACCCATAGCTTAGCCGGATTGTAAACTGCTTTGTTGTGAACTCGCTTTGAATTATTATACGTGGAATAGGTTTAAAAGTGTAAGAGGTAACATAATTGTACTTCTACCTTGGTGAGTCGGTGGCTCAGTCGGAAGTGTCACAAACATCGGGCATAAGGCAGCGATGTCGTGGGTTCGGATCCTGGTCACTGCCGTAAACATTTTATCACCTACTTCACCTCAGTACTCGTTTCGTTCGTTCGTTCGCTCAGTTTCGTTTGTGTCGAAAGAGCCAAAGGCCCTCAACTGCAACCCAGTACCTATAATTAAACATACCCGGGCCACATGGTGTGGGCCGGAGCATACGCACCAACCTTGGCACACCATGGGCGGATAACTTAAGGTCATCAGGCTTACCGGCTACCGAAGCAACCCTTCGGAAAGAGGGTTGCCCCTCAATCCTAACCAGGGATACCGGCTACTTGGTTAAGCGTCACTCCACCACCTTTTTGGAACCAGCAGGTACAAAACCTGCAGGCCCATAATGAAATGCCCTGACGCATTTAGTGCAAGCAACACTCGGGACCTATCCAATCCCTGACAGGCCAAAACCCGCCATCAAAGCCAGGAGGAAGGAGCCGCCAGCAAGCTGACGGGGGACCCCAACCCCCCATTTCCACCACCACCCGAACGAGGTACCATTGCTGGGAAACCAGGGATACCCAGGGCGATAGTTCACCAGATACCCCTAGCGGGCTGGATCCCAACACCCGATCTACTTCGTTTGCCCATCAAGCCCATCATCACTGCCAGGCACTCAGGGTTTCCCAAAAGGAGGCGGGTTTAGAAGTGGGACCTACCCGGATAAATCTATCCACCAAAGGTGGCGACACTCTTAACTCAATTGAGGGTCCAGAGAAAAACCCCCACACTCTAGATAACCATACCTTCCGGGCTCACCTCAGTACTGTACCAACGCTTTGCTTTGCTGATTACGTTCTACGCACGGGCAGTTAGTCTATGTGGACGGGCAAATAAAAGGTTCCAAGAGGCTGCCGAGCTCTTAAACAAAATTGATGGCAATTTGCTGCTGGGGAATTGAAATGTAAAACTACAGTACTTTTACTTGTACGTGGCCTTGTGATAAGACAGTACAACACAATTATTGTTGTTTTCAATTGTTATATGTACGAGTATATTTAAAGGTGATGATCGCTGCCAAAGTACGGTCCATGTGTCAAAGCAATACAGTGTGGTGGAAAAGTCGCTGAACAGTTAAATATATTTGTTACCAATATAAAACCAATATAAAGTAATGATACTTGGTAAATAAATAATAGCTATAAATGTCTACTGTTTTAAGCTATTATCACTTTTTTTTTGCCTTAAGGGGGGCCCGCCCACGAGTGGTCAGACAAAATTCTTAAATAGCAGCGTAGGTCGAGTTTGGTATCTAATTAAAGGTCTTAGTTAGTAGAACTCATTGCTACAAACCCGAACTCAAACGGACAGTTGAGTCAATAGTGGCAGCCGTTAAACTATTTCTTGAATCTGCCATTTTGCATCTTTGAGCAGCTGTAATTTTTTACTCAGTTGTTCTATTGAGCTCAAATTTGCAGTATTGTATTCTACTACATAAGACCTTTAATTTTATGTGCATGTCGACCTATGCTTACGTTAATGATTTTCTTCCGAATTCTCGCGGTTGCCCCTTGAGGAGGTAGCGTAGAATAGCAATGCAACTTCAATGAATATTTGAACATCTTTTATTTTTGACTCAGTTGTCCTTTTAAATTCGGGGTTGAGGCAATGTATTCTACTAACTAAGACCTTTAATTAGATACCAAACTCGACCTATCCTGCTATTTAAGAATTTTGTCTAAGTCCTCGTGGGCCGTTCCCCTCAAGGCATAAAAAGGTTATAATAGCTTAAAGCAGTAGACATTTATAACTATTATTTATATACCAAGTATCATTTCTTTATCTATATTGGTAACAAATATATTTAACCGTTCCGAGATTTTTCTACCACACTGTATGTTTCTAACATGGTTATAAAAATTTAATAATTAGGAAACCCTGTAAATTTCGTTTAAAATACAAATCTAAACTGATTAAGATGAGTAAGATCTATTTTTTTATAGTCATGCAATTAATACTTAAGACACTAGAGATAAACAAAAGTAATTAGTTTTTTTTAAAGTTACATGCATTAAAAACATTTAATTTTCCGATATCAAGTAATCAAAACAGTCACTCCAGATCACTTGAAATACGTGAGGCTTTTTTGAGTATCATGGCATAGGTAATATGCTTGAAAAAAAAAACAAAATAAAAAGATTAATTAAAACTAAATAAAGCTAGCCTTATGTAATATAAACGATCACACGTACATATTTAAGCCGTTAAACGTAGAAAGGTCGGTAAAGTTGAAGGTCGGTGAAGCGAGCAGTTCCTGCGGTGAATAAATCCCTCCCGACCTTGTCATAACTTATTCCATTAGTGTGTACTCCTCCAGTGCAGCCTAGAGATATCGTAAAGGTTGGAGTTCTGACATAAATAAATATATAAGTTAATATATATTTATTGTATCGTCCGAATATTTCGTTGTGCGTGAAAATATTAATGAATTGCCAATAACAATATGCTTTGGTAAAGAAAACTTAGAGATATGTTATACATTTTTTTAAATGTCTGTATAGCAAATCTCTTGATCTGCTATAGCTACAAATGTTGTCCAGCATAAAATAGATCAGTACACTTATTGACTTTACAATACGTTTGAAAAAAGGAACAGTAATAGACTAGTAAAATTGTTGGTTAACCTAGAAGTAATTGTAATATAATTTCTGTCAATGGATTCTTATGTAAAAATGGCTGAAAAAAACGATGGTGAAAAGTCTACCACTCTACGGAGGTGCGTTGGCCTTGTATGAAAGGTTTTTCAAAATGGCTACCGGAAATATTTATGTTTTTAGCCAATAAGTCCTAAATTATTACAGGTAGCTTAAATAAGTAAATGAGTAAATTTTAAAGAATTAAACTGCGCAACTTTTGGTATATAATAAGTTAAGTTAAGGTAAGTACTTACATTCTTACAAGAAAATAATGTTGCCAAACAATTTTAATAATTTATTGTAATTCAGGGAAATTTTGAGTTATGGATTTCAACTTGGCAACAATGATTGGTTTGTTCCAGCTGAGAGTTCTAATTGTTGTTGTTAATATTTCAACATGTTTCTAGTTTACTTTCATGAGTTTCATGTTAATCCCCCTTAGTATGACGGTTGTAAAGTAGAAAAATTAATATCGAAACCTGTTTTATTTGTGAACAAATTATACACGACAGTTGTGAGGTGTCATATATCCCTGAAAAAGGAATTGAAGCAATACACCGACCTGTAAGGCAAGGAAAATAACTGAATTCCATGTAATTGTTGGACAAAAAGTTCATAAAAAATGTAGGGCGCAGTTTATTAATTTTAAGTCTCCATTCAGAAAGCAGGAGGATGATATCATAGTTGTTCCCGTTCAACACATTTTAGTGAAACCTATTTTGATTTCAAAAGTAATTGTTTTTTGTGCACAGCTGAATTAAGCCTAACATACAAATAGAGGAAAAAACGAATGGATTGAAGCTCGGACGCTAAACTTAAGAACATCAGTGCTATAAAAGTGCAGTGAACGTAATGATGAATGGGCTTACAAAATCAAAATACGGTTTCTAAATGTGTTCGATTTGCCTGCTATGAAAGCATGTTATCAAAAACAATGTTTAGTAAACTTTCAAAATGGAAAATCTGTACCACAACAACAGTGACGTTCCTAAAGCTCTGCCCAGGAGATGAAGTACGCCACGAAGCATTTTAAAAGTCACAATGTACATTAGAGAAAACAATGAAGAACAATTAACCATCAGTGACATAAAATGAAAGAATTTCTTTCTGCATCCTGTGAGTATTAACCTTATTCAGATAAGTATATGAAACAGAAACTCATATACCATTTTGAGAATGAAATCTTTATTGACACAGTTGGAACTAAGGACATAGTTGTTACTTTTAAAAGTATAGCTTCTTATGTGTTGCAGGAGCATCATAAATCAAAAACTTAAGATGAGACTGAAAAAGAACAAATAAATATGACTTCAGCTGCAGCCACATTAATCCGCAACGAGATTAAATTTATTCCTATTGTTGTGGTATAGATTTTCCATTTTGAAAGTTTACTAAACATTGTTTTTGATAACATGCTTTCATAGCAGGCAAATCGAACACATTTAGAAACCGTATTTTGACCTTGTAAGCCCATTCATCATTACGTTCACTGCACTTTTATAGCACTGATGTTCTTAAGTTTAGCGTCCGAGCTTCAATCCAATAGTTTTTTCCTCTATTTGTATGTTAGGCTTAATTCAGCTGTGCACAAAAAAAATTACTTTTGAAATCAAAATAGGTTTCACTAAAATGTGTCGAACGGGAACAACTGGTATCATCCTCCTGCTTTTTGAATGGAGACTTTAAATTAATAAACTGCGCCCTACATTTTAACTTTTTGACCAACAATTACGTGGAATTCGGTTATTTTCCTTGCCTTACAGGTCGGTGTATTGCTTCAATTCCTTTTTCAGTGAGATATGACACCTCACAACTGTCGTGCATAATTTGTTCACAAATAAAACAGGTTTCGATATTCATTTTTATATTTTACAATCGTAATACTAAAGGGGGTTAACATGAAACTCATGAAAGTATTAAACTAGAAACATGTTGAAGTATTAACAACAACAATTAGAACTCTCAGCTGGAACAAAACAATCATTGTTGCCAAGTTGAAATCCATGACTCAAAATTTCCCTGAATTACAATAAATTATTAAAATTGTTTGGCAACATTATTTTCTTGTAAGAATGTAAGTACTTACCTTAACTTAACTTATTATATGCCAAAAGTTGCGCAATTTAATTCTTTAAAATTTACTCATTTACTTATTTAAGCTACCTGTAATAATTTAGGACTTATTGGCTAAAAACATAAATATTTCCGGTAGCCATTTTGAAAAACCTTTCATACAAGGCCAACGCACCTCCGTAGAGTGGTAGACTTTTCACCATAGTTTTTTTCAGTCATTTTTACATAAGAATCCATTGGCAGAATTTATATTACAACTAGCTGTGTACCCGTTCTACGCACGGGGATCTTATAATATTCAGTTGAAACCTTCTTATATAACGAACAGCAGTTGGTTTGCATATTTTAAGATATGCTGGCCAAACTATTATACATAGCTTCATTTTATGTTGTTTTTTGTTGTTCCGGATCGGTATGACAATCAATAAAAGGTTAAATTACCTCTGTGTCTGCCGGTCGATCCTATAACGGTAGGCTTACTTTTATTTTTACTATCTGATCTCGTTTGCATGGCTCAATCACGTCCTGGTTGAAGTTCGTTCGCTACGCTCACTCACCTGTATGTTGGAGCTCGTTCGCTGCGCTCACTTTCCTTCAGGTTAGCTCGTTCGCTACGCTCACTTGCCTTCAGGTTAGCTCGTTCGCTACGCTCACTCGCCTCCAGGTTGCAAATTAGCTGTTGTCATAAATGTAAAAGAAATAATAGTGCTAGTGCTGCACCCTGTTGGTAATCCTTGTAACTTTAATGCTATTGAACATCACAGAACAGAACCAACTTGTTTAATTGAAACAGCTGTTAAGATTCAATAATTTCATTTCTCATAAGGTTAACATGGGCTTCCAGAAATTCCACGTCAAAAATCGACAAAAACTTGATTTTCAAGGGTTTACTGTTAAATATCTAACTGTCTCATATTCGATGAAATACGTCTAAAACCATCTCATATATGTATAGTATTTGGAAAATAAGTTTCAGGCGGGACAGTGCTATAGTTATTGAGGAGTAGTTGTAATAAAGTGCGTATTTTAGCGTTACCAAGAGAATGACAGATAGACAGACAGACAGACAGACAGACAGACAGACAGAAATTGAGATAAGGTTTGATTCGGTTTCTCTGACCTATGAAATGTAAAAATAACCAAAAAGTTCATTATTCTAAGCAATGTACAGACAAAACTCTAATTTTATTTATATAGATTACTTCTAGGTACAGGTAAATTTTAAGCTATTTTTACTAGTCTATAATTCACAGAACCTGATGCGTCGAGGTGCATTCTAATCAGCTTCAAAATGCATAATGTGGTTGGACATTGTTGCAAATAATGATTAAAGCACCGCTAAGCTCTGCATAGTCTAGACCATAAGTAGCATTACCCTAATAAATGTAAAATAAAAGTCTAGCTTGCCATGTCAATTGAGGAAAATCATGTATGAATATGTAATGTTTTACTAATAACTACAACGTTAATGTCCCCATTTGTTTTAACTGTTCCATTTTAGGGGATTTTTAGTCTTCTATTTGATTTTAAATCATACGATTATGTACTGTTGTATGTTGTAATCTTAATTGTTGTATTAATGTGAACTATGTATACATCATATAACATATTTGATAGTTTTATTATTTATCATATACTCCAATACACAAATCAATTGACTTTCTTATCAAACACTTAAAACACCGAAGAAAGGTTGTAATATTGCAAGATTTCGTTGCGAAATTGAATTGAATCATAGAGGACCAGATCTTCTCCTTTGTTGGTAAAAGCACTGGTGGTGGTGGTTAACCGTCATAGAGCAATCCACTGGCTGAGGTTTTGAATTTCCATTAACACCAACGGAATACATGGTTAATATGATAGCATTTAAACAAGTAACGTACAAAAGTGATGTATGTTCATTATAAAAAGGAATATTGTTTTCAAGCCACCTATCTGTGCTACTGTGCAAAAGTCCAGCTTCCATAATTTACTTTTCCTCATTGTAATATATTCCAATTAACTAGCTTATAATATGAACAATTATCTAAAACACCTGTAAAATGTTTTTTTTTACATTATGTATTTCTTCTATGATTGTTAAATTTAGTTTCGTTCTAAAATTTTAAAGAAACAATTTTATTAGTTTTAAAAGTGATATATGTTTACTCATACTTTAAAATTTCAGTCATCCTAGCCATTATTAATAAAATCTGTTTTAAAGTGTTTAAAGTGTCTGGGAAACTCAATGACAGTTTAAAGTGTAGTTTTTTCAGCAAAAATAACGTAATACTTTTTACTATAAAAGACTGTACAATTGAAAACGATAAAATGTTGATCAGCACATTAAATACGAAATCGGCGAAGTCTCCTTGACCAAAACAAGTAATTTAGTCTTGTATTTTGCTATTTAGTAGCTTATGACAAAGGGCCGGCAATGAACAAATGTCCTTAAAACTTTAATAGTCTTATTTTGTAATGCGTGGGGTGGATGCATTGTAGTGAGTATCAAAGGGTATAAGAAACGAAGATAAAGAATATTTAGGAATGGATTCCTATGAACTAAGGAACAGAGAAGTGGTAGCTTGTTTAATGTAGTAGTTTGCTAGATTTAATATGGTATTTACAACGTCCAATGAGAACGTTCCCATCAATTATTTCCTTATATGTATACAAAATAAAAAAACCTCCTATTTATAACAGTTGAAATAGGGAGAGCAATAGATTTTAACCCGGAGTTGATTCTAAATCATTACTCCTGAAGGAATCTTTTGTCTCAGTGGCCATGAAATAGAAATGGTTATATTAATTAAATATTCACCCTATATACTTTGGAAAAAGGAAGCAATAGATTACAGATTTTGTTTAACATGTTTAGGTTCGGAAAGAAGAGTTTTTTTTAAGTTTCAGGGACTTGGTTTAGGGTTAGTCAAATAGTAAAGTAATAAGGTATTTTCACAGTAGAAAATAAGTTCTGTACTAAGGTAAAGTTAAGTTGGGGAAGGGTTAACTAGTTTTAATTGAGAAAGATAACCTAAAACAGTGAGATGTAGTAATAATCAGAATAGGGAAAATAGATAAGCAATACAAAGAGGGTTGGATATAGAGTAAGCGTAGGGAAACGAAAAAAACACAGTATTTAAGTAGTTGGTCAAAAGCTTTTGTAATGTATTCCTAGGGATAGGGGTAAGTATTGATGTATAGTTACGTAGTAGAGAAAGAGATGGTATAAATAGTAGCATTTTTTAGGTCATGGTTGTACAATAAGAACTGTTACAGGGCAGGAGTAGTTACATATAGAAGGGGTAGCTATAGAGTAAGAGAAGGGGTAGTTATAGAGTATGGGGAGGCTGGGAGTGGGTGGAATGAGGTCTGAAGCTGAGTTGGATTCGGTCCAATGTTATTGATCTTATCATACAATCCTCATAGAGTTCTGAATCTGCTTTGTTGCTGTAAATGAACTCATATAAAATAATATCGTAGTTTTAATCCAAATATGCTATGCGTGATAAACGATGTACACAACACGTTTAATTGGAACTGTAGTTTTTTTGATATTTTGTATTTTAGACCTTGTTCATAATGTTCTATTTACTCTTGCCTGTGCCAATAATGTAATATACTCGCCAACTATTAGGATAGTGCAGGCCAAGTAAAAAAAATCATAATTTCGTTTTACTCGTATTTCCGCATAGTTTTTTTTTCTAGACCACCCATTTAGAAATTTACTAGTTGGCACATCTTGGATAAATTTATGATCGTAAGGTAGACTTGTTTCGCAGAATCTCATTACACGTAATACTGTACTTGCTAGAGTTAGAGTTTTTTGTTTAGTTTTTTAAGACGATACGAATGCTGAAATTGTTATATTTAAAGTGTTCGCTCTTGTGTACGTCCAGTTTGTGTTTGTTCGATTGGTATTTTCTTTTCACGTGACATTTTTGTATTTTGACAATCAAATAGGGGAAAAAAATATTTATTCGCACTTTTCAATGTTTTCAAGTAAGAGTAGCGTGGTATTCCTAACACGTTTGTAATTAAATTGTAACGATTAAACTATATTCAAGTTTATTAATTATTAAATAATATTTTGTATAAAACATTCAATAATAGAAAAGGACACAACCCGAAGAAGAAACGTTAGGCCTAAAGCTTATAAATTAAAAAAGTGGTTAATTTTTGTTTCAACTTTCGAGTCATTTTTATGTGCCAAATTGAAACCCTTAATCTATTTTTCCGTGTTAGTGACGTTACATTTTAACAAATTGCAGCTTAACACGTGTTATAAACAAACCTAAAACACAAAAAACTACATAGGCCTATTAAATTTGTCGTTTTGTCCATGTCCCACTAATTTGAAGTTTACTTTTAACTGGCATTGTAATGCAAAAAAAAAATAAAGATAACAAAAGCGACCTTGAGGGAATATTACAAATAAAAAGTCAAAAATAAAAAAAAACATACAAAATAAACATAAAAAAAGCCTCTTTTCTGTGAATGAAAACAAACGTGAAGCTTTCTAGATCGTTAAAACTATTTTCTGAAAAGCAAACAATTAACAATATTCTGCTAGGAAAAGTTAAGTTGATGTTTTAGAGGAAGGGAAAACTTCAAGTTCTTGAGGTGCAAACATTTACCTCGCTTCTTTCATAACTTATTCCATTAGAGCTTCCATCGGAGAAATGGGTGCTTCTGTTTTGCATCGAGTTGAATCTCAAAATGGAGTCGAGTGGGAAAATATGAATAGCTCTCAACTATTTTCACAATTTATTTTTTGTTTGTTTTATTATACGTTCTGCTTATGTAATTAACTGAGAAAATCCGTAGCACATTCACGATTATTTATGTGTTTTCTTTTTGTTACTAAGCTATCCTATGCATCACCTTATATTTGAATACGTGAATCATGATATCAATATATATCATATGGTTAAAATATGGTTACAACATAACATATGGTTAACAATTGTTTTAACTATATTAATGTTGTAAACTTAATGTTTTTTTCCACTTGTTCAGTTAATTTAGTCCATGTTTACGTTCAGGTGATCGAGATTAAAGGTTGATTACCCAC
Source organism: Macrosteles quadrilineatus (assembly GCF_028750875.1). Classification (NCBI taxonomy): domain Eukaryota; kingdom Metazoa; phylum Arthropoda; class Insecta; order Hemiptera; family Cicadellidae; genus Macrosteles; species Macrosteles quadrilineatus. The sequence goes on from NW_026542598.1 coordinate 22,954,323, forward strand.
ACATAGACATGCAGCTTGAATCTTACCAAATCAGGTTGTCGTTTATATCCAGAATAATATTTTATAATTATATTAATATCCGTTTTTCTTTAATCTGACAGCTAAAATATGATAATTTAGTAATGTTGAATTAAATTTAAGCCGATGGTATGTTTGGTATGTGGTATTTAATGTGCAGGATTTGGGCTTGTTGTATACTGTCGAGTAAACAAAGAAATATCTTTCAAAAGTTATTTTACTTTAGCAAACATGTAATTCCAAAAGCAAATTCCAATTAATATTAAATAAAAACTTATAATATAACTTTACAAAATCGATGTTTTATATATAATATCAACTCAGGTACCCTAATTTTTCCTAAAAATAGGACAACGTAAAAAATAGAAAGGTTCTACCTAAAACTTCAATGCCCTGCAAACTAGGGGGTTACCTCAAGACAAAGACGGAAATGTGGCGTCATTTCGGAAAATGAGCCTGAACTGTAGTCTGGAGACAAAGCTTACAGACAAAGCATCTCCTTTCTGTGGATAATGTAAAAATATAAGGTAAAAACACTGAGGTGGCGAGAAAAGTTTTGGGTTAAAATATAACAACCAAGGTGTTGGGATCTTTAAATATGTTGAGTAATATACCAATTAATATTCTCTTTTAAATAAAAAAATCTTTAAGAAATAAGGGTTAAGTTTTATGTAAAATTCTATAAATGCAACTTTATACCATATGCTTAAAAATAGAGATTAAATTGGAGCGAATTTAATTTAATATTATGCTTATTTATTCAAGTGGATTACGGAGAGGATAAAAACTTTGACCTGAATTTATGCTTAGCCGTTGAAGGAACTACTTTTAAACTAGGATTAAATGGTACATGTGGTTGAACAAGAGCCAAAAGTGTTGTTGAAAGTTGAATTTATGTTTGCTTTATAACAAATAAATGAAAACGTTGCGACGAGATTTTCTGCACTGGGAAAATAAATATTAAAAGTGCAGTCGTCGCAACCGTTTGCCGGGACAGCTCAGCCTACAATGGCTGGGTAAAATTCCAGGGTCTGCGATAAGGTCAGGGAAACCACTAGGCCAAAAGCCGGGTCTAACCGGTATAGGACTGGCTCATACACGGGCACTGTGAACAAGTCAAAAACAAGTCACCAAAACAAACGTGCAATAATCACTACCAGGCCTACGCCGATTCTCCACTCTCCTAGAGGGTCGTTGCTGACTACGCAACTCGGGCTTCGTCCTAACTATCCAATAGTTAAGCCCAGAGTGCCTAAAACACGGTGAGTTACACGACGACTTGCCAATAAAAACCACAACGCGCGTTATCACCAGGCGGGGTCTACTAGGCCACTACAATCCAATACACAACTCTAATGCCCAAGCTAAGAATCAAACAGTTCACTCAATAATCGTACCACATAATAATATACAAGTACACTATAGGTAGGGTGACTACACCACTAGTAGCTGGTCTCAATAAATACCAAGCCAAACAAGCAAAACTAAATGGCAATTGCACTATTAAAATATTGAGCTACTTAGTAGCAGATAAATAAATATTAAATACGTTCCAAACACTAGATAAATATATTATCTGATAGCCGGTACTCCGCTATCCAAGCTACTAAGATAACGTGTTGGACTACCAAACAAGCTGTTTAAGTTAAATTGAAATAATTAAATGATTAATCAACACCAACCCTACTGCTACTACCACTACTGCTACTATATCAACGTTATATTACTTAGCTGGGCTTCTGTTAATAGGCTAATAATATTAGCTACTAGCCTACTGGCCACGTGCTTCCAACTACGCACGCTAAATCGTGCAGCATAGGTTTGTCGGGCCTCAAGAGTTATTAGTAATATAACTAACTCTTGGTACAACGCAAAATAATAACTACTACAGTCAATAAATTATATTATTTGCGCTCTAGCACCTGCCCAGAACCGTCAGGAATACATTTAAATATTATTCCTGACTAATATAAATCCTAACTACCGTCAGGTTTTGACCAGCACGGTTACAACTCTAACTCTCGCAATAAAGTGTAAGATTAATATTAAATCAAATCTTAAACCAAAGTGTAAGGAACGTCGTCCACTCACCAACAGTGGGTCTGTACCGTCTGTACCCAACTTACACCAACACTCGGCGCGATCACACCACGTACACTCTGTACCTCCAACGTACGCCGGCCGTTTACACAGGACACCAACACTGCCTTCTTCACTGTCCGGGATCCACCACTAGAATGTCCCTGTCCTAGACTGTCCTGAGAAACTAGGATATCCCAGGCTTATCGGCACTGATAAGCCGGGTCAAAGGGCGCTCACTAGCTTCGCCGCCGCCGCTTGCTGATGCCAGCAATAGGTGCGCGGTCAAATAGCAAATATTTACCCCCCTAGGAAAAATAACTCGTTACAACGTTTACCTAAATTTATTATATTTATCTACTTGCTTATAACTAGCTATGTATAAATCACAGTGTTGAGTTAGTCAATAGAAGCAATCTTCTGAAAAAATTGTATATGTTATCAATATTTTACCTCTTTCCTTTTGCTTTTTACATTTATAAATTTACATTTATTTTGTGGCAAAGTTACTTATTAATTTCTTTAGGATTGTTTTAAAATGACATAAATATCTTCTGAAAATGAGAAAACGCGTGTGATTAATGATGTTTTTAATTTAAAAAGGAAAACTGTACAATTAAGTGAGGGTAGGCTAAACAAAAACTCAATGAAATTGCTACTCATCTAACAACTAAACGTAAACAGAGTTTCACTGTTCTTTCGAATACTTTTTTATCACAATATTTTCAATTATAGTTTGAACAAAAACTAATGTCTTTTGACAACATTTATACACACTTAAAAACTAGAAAGTGCTGGATCGGACACAGTAAGTACATAAAAATACGTTTGATAATACTTTTCAAACATATATTTACACTCATACTGTTAACTCACATAAAGGTAAATACATATGAAAGATGGAATGTGGTGATTGATTTCGATCAGGCCTATTGGGTCTGATCTCTGATGACGATTGGGGTGTTCAATCGAAATCAATCACTACTTACCGTCTGTTATACGTTTTTTACCGTCTTGTGAGTAGACTGTATTATTGTAAATGTTTGTTTTAAGAGTTTTATTAGACACATTTTTATTTAATAGAGCGTACAATGCTGTTCCAGAAATCATTAAATGAATATAACACTATTTTAGGTACATTATTAGCAGATAGTGTGTTAAATGTTGCCTTCTGAAGGTATATTTACACACATAATCAGCTCCGGCGGGTCACAGTGTTACAGTTCAGTCACATCAGTCACGTCACAAACAAAAAATATATTTTTAAGGATTTTTCTTCGCTCTACCGGCGTCCGTCAGTCAATTTTAGATTTTTGCCACCGATATTTTAGGACTTTTCGTACGTCTGGCGGTCGTATGTTGTATGAAAGACAGTGTTTTTGTTATTGAAATTGTGTTATAGTTTTAATCATCAAGATGGTAGATGTAAAATTGATGCAATATTGTGAAAAAAAAAATAGATTATCGACTGTAACATCATTGTTAATAACTGGCGGAAGACTGACTGAAACCAACTGACGGACGGTTGACTTAAGAATTGGAGATGTAACTGAGACTGAACTGTGACTGTAATATTGTGTGTGAATCGACCCAATAGACAAACTAATATTTTAAACTCATGTTTGTAACGTTGTGTTTGAACAAAACGATCTGCCAACCTACCGCAGTAAAGAAACACAACCCATAAGTTTCTAATAGTTGGTAATCCAAATATAAGAAATCACATAGGGTGCTTACTCCTACCACACATAGATATACTGTGCATATTACTCACTCAGTCTAGACAGCTTGAAGGCGTCAGCTGTGTTGATGACGTCAACGTACGCCTGCAGCTCAAACCTCCGGCCTGTGACGTTCTGATTATGCGTCAACATCGCAAACCTGAAGGCTGTCTGAACTTCATCTGTGCCTTGCTCGAATATAGCACCTGTAACAACAATGCTTGTTGTAAACTAGATGTTTATCTTAACCTAATTAGTTCATCTTATTCATGTTCATCGAGTTCATAAGTTGGTTACTTATATCTAGACCTGCAGCTGTAATGTGCCGAGATCAGGTTGCCTGTTAACATCTAGAACCTAAATACTGATTAAACTTAATGCGGTTCTTGAATATAGGACATAAAACAACAATTAACTAATTCAGTAGATTACCTAAGCCTAGATATTCGGTTAAAGCATGTGCTAGTGACATAGCAAACGAAATTCAACAGAGAAACAGGAGCAGATAATACTTATTTTTAAATATTTTTTTAAAGTAGGTTGATTGCATGAACATGATCCAAAAGGTAAAGCTTCTTGTCATTAACAAATATGTAGATTTTAAGGTGACGCCAAGGGATGATTTCATTCATGAAGCAATAAATTTAATGACGGCGTAAACTCAATGCTGTAATATACACACAAGTATTTTGATTATTTCGAACGTAAGTGATTTTGGTTGAATATTTCGAGCATATTTAGTCCCTAGAATATAATCCTTCACATTTCTCATAATTAAATTAAATAGGTTTTCCAATAAGTAATCTTTTGAACTATTCAAATTCCTCAGAATACCTAAATATTACTGTATATTTTTTTCTCTCTACCTAATAAAAATGTTGTGCGACTTCCTTGTTGCTAAAACTACTTTCATGGCGAACTATTAAAATGTAACATAACTATTAAACATTACCTTTAATTTTAAAGTGTAAATGTTTGAAACACGCTCATAATCCAGTCAAAGTGCAAAAATGTAATAAAGGTAGCATGACACTGTTGTGCTACGTTCATTATACCCTCTTTGTCAGGGATTTTGGGACAGTTTTCCTTAAACGTGAAACTCATTATGTGAAGTAAGCTCATTTTATCATTTACAAACCGTTTGTTATCTTCTGTTTCCCCATTATATTTGATCAATTCGCTTATACTAAATGGAGCTATTATAGTATAAATAATTGTTAATTGTTTTAAACTTTTATTACTCCTTAGTACGTAATACATTTAAAGATTAACTGGTACTGCACAGCCCCAGTAGTCCCCTCTTACCAGCCCAAAACTTTTAATTCATATTCACATTAGATCAAGAAATTTTAATGTAAATTTTGACTTTTTACACAATTTTATTTTTATTATTATTATATTTTTTGACTACATTTAAAATGATAATCTATACAGCCATTGTGAACGCTGATCATGAACAGGCGAAAGATTTTGTACTTTTTATATTGTAATACTACAATAATAATAACTTGTAATATTACTTGTATCAAGTTTGATTTTATTGTTTGGGACATTGTTAGCATTATTTAGTTATTTAGTTACAATATTTTCATGCCATTCATAGTTTAAAAGTGTATTTAAAGAGTTAAATCTTTTGAAGTATATATTATTTACAAATAAAATTAATTATAGCCCTAAACAAAATATATATTTTAATTTTAATTGTGTAAAATCACACACCTTGGAGGATTCTGAGAAATAGGTACATTTCGTACTTTTCATAAACCAACATCTATAAATTCTATAACTTGTGATCCTCGTAATATAAATATTAGGCATACAAGTTGAAAATTCACGAAGAACAAACAATGTATTCCTATTGAAAACCCTACAGTATTTTAATACAGCTAAAACCAACTAGACAAGTTTACCTACAATACAATTTTTTTTACATACAGTAAAAGTCACATACAGTAATAATAGTTGCATCTATTTGTGGTTTGCTACTTATATTGAAGAATTATTAAATTATATTTATTTTCTATACCATTATAAAAAGCTACTACCAATAAAAGACGTTTTATTGTAAACGTGTTGTTATTTGATTGGAAACCTAATGCAGGGTGTTTTCGTAAATATTCTTACTTAAAACTATTTTGATAAATAATTTTAATCGATTACTTTTATTGATAAAAATTAAGCGTAGTATTAGTTAGCGGTACAACCATTTTTAATATTTAAGAAAAAACTAGCAACATAAACTTTTCTATTGCGTTTGGAGCAACTAAATACTGACTAATCTTTTAATCAGTTCTCTTAAGAGTAAAATGTACTATATTTTAATGTTAAGCGATGTTTTTTAACAATCAGAAATATGGTATGAAGAGAAAATAAATTAGACATCAACTTTGCAAAATAAAAATAAAAATTAACATTACAAGAGCACCTCTTGCAAAAATAAAAATAAATATTTATCCAAGTCTAATTTACTAAGTCTTGCTGGGAAATCAAAAAATATAAAATATATATTGCTTACATTTACACAATATGAATTAAATTAAACACAAGAAAATTAAATAGTGTAATTACTTTAATAATATTAATTTATTAAAAAAATTTTCTACATAAAATATTTTTTACTTTATCAACCAAAAAACATTAAGAAGCCATTGAAGGCCTCTATTTTTGCCTCATTTTGGCATAGACCCCTGGTTTATATACAAATGATATTTTACTGTCGCCATTTTACCATGGAGCAACGCGAAAACACCAAGATTTATGGTTGTTGGGGGAACTACTTGATCTAATACACTTTCAAGGCAATAACAATATCTTTTATCATGAGCTGAGTTTTAAAGCCTAAAATATTTGGAAAGACTGCCAGAAAGTTTCATGGATAACCTGTTTTTATGAATAATTTACTATCAGGTGGGTTAGTCTGTTTCCCCAGAGGTTTTTATTTTAGAGTATTTAAATTTGCTATGAAAATACTTGAGAAATACCACTATACATTGTCTTACCATTTAAAACATTTTATAAGTCATCACGATCCATAACTTAATTTCTCAGAGTATTTTGACAGTAAATTGGAAAATGTACAATTTCCAATAATAAATAACTGCTGATTTATTAGTAAAAAAAAAAAAAACACCTAAATGTATAGGCTATTATGAGACATTTTACGTTATTGGTTTAAGCTCCATCACAATTCAATTCTTTAGTTTCAATTAATTAATGAATTCTTTTTAATTTTCTTAAATTTAATTTTAATTTTTCAATTTTCTTCATTTGTACTACATTTTTTAATATAACTTCATGTATGATTTCATTTTTAAGTTTGATAAAATATACATGTTGACATTAACGTATTTATGCAAGGAATACAAAGTAATGATCTGGATTAATATTATAACTAGTTATGCATTTTATTTTGCCTTATTTTATTGCAAGATTTTAATGCTTTGTAGATACTTAAACAACAACATCAGTATTTGTAAACAATACATAACTAATAATTGACAGTGAATTGGAAAATGTACAACGGCCACTAAATAATAACTGCTGATTTATTAGTAGGTGAAACACATATGAATTTGTAGGCATAAGACATTTTAAGTTATTGTTTTAAGCTCCATCGTATTTCTTCATGTGTACCACATTTTTAAATAGAACATCATGTATACTTTTCTATTTAAGCTTGATACATTTTTGACATTAACGTATTTATGATAGTAATACAACGTAATAATCTAGATAAATATCATAACTAGTAAATTTTTTTTTTTTGCCTTATTTAATTGCAATATATCAATGTTTTTTTGGATACTTTCACAACAACGTCAGTCATTGTAAACCAAATATAACTAATAAAAAACAATTACTACGCGAGTCCCGTATGATAGTGCACACAGTAGATTATTACAGTACTTTTGTCCATAATAAGTCAATACATCGTAAAATCGTGTGGTCAATAATTTACAGATCACACACCGTAATATCATAAAAACATTCGGGAAGCGATGAGTATTGAGGTGGCCCCAGGGGATTTGATCAGCACTCCCCCCAAAATACCCCCACAAACCCCCCTCCCCCTGTCACGTCCACAACAAATCCTTGAGATGTGTCATTCCCCCTCTGATCCAGTCTCCGCAAGATTATCCACTCCTCAGTTCTGAAAAGAAAATCCTAATCTTTGATTGATGATGGCTGATACAAAAGTTGACGTGTAACGCCTTTTGTTATTTTACGACTTTGGAGTCAATGGAGTTAAAAAAAATATTCGTTGTTATGATTTTTACAGTCAATATTATTGTTAATTTTAGTAATAAGGATGCACTACATAGAGAAAAACAGTATTTTACAACTTTTTAAATTAAAAAGCTGGATTGAGCTCATTTCTCTTTCTCTTTTATTGACTTTTATTCCACTATACATTTAAGTCAATGTTTTGGATTCATTTTTTCCCTTTTGATGTGTTTTTAATCAATTAAAGATAAAATATATTTATATTTATAAGAGTTTAAACATGTTAACATCAGCACACAAGGAAACAGCATAATATGTCTTCAACGAATAAAACTAAAGTGTGATGCTCATCAGTAGTTAGTAGTAAACAATGTATCTGATGAAATCCTTGAGATTATCGGAAAAAACCTTACCTGTTATAGTTCTAAATTAACACAATCAATCAATAATTATGGTACCTAAGATGGCTGTTGCACGAAAACGACGGAATTGCGATTTCTGTTCATTAATAATTGTAAGGTTTGTAACTAAAATGAAAAAACTTTCTCACAAACGTAACTGATCTAATATTACATATAATTACACATCATTCAATTTATTTTAGTACAAGCAATGATTGAAGCATATTATCAAACTTCTTTTGCAGTATAGAACTCCTTTCACAATGAAAAATACGATGCATACTTGGAGTGCGACAAAGTAAAATGAGTGCGACAAAAGTAAGTAAATGCGTCAATTAGCTACCTTATACATACATATATAAGATTATTATACATACATACCTTGCATTATACATATATGCATTGTATGATCATTGTAAGGAAGCCCGCTTTGTCAGGCAACTGTAGAAAAATAATTTTATAATTTTATTTTGGTAATAGCTAAAAACACAATTGTATTACGAATTTCTGTATTATAGAAAGATGTTTTTTATTCTTCTTTTACTCATTGGGGACCATTCGTTTTAAGATAAGACTCGGGGGCAAATGCATTATACACTTTAACAGAAGGTTTTCGACAAACCCTTACCGACGGAGTAAAAGCTTTTACTGTCAACTGTTGTCACACTCCTCATCTCTCTCTGTGAAGACCATTCTTCTAAAACACATTTTTGACATGAAACCTACTTGAAGTTCTATCAAGTTGATATCATAAGTTGACTTCATAAAGGTAGTATTTTCGTACCATTCTTAAAGTTATATGTAAAATTCGTAATAAGCTTTGTTGACAACATTTTATCAGCTCTCTTATATCATACAACTGTTACCTTCATGTTACAACAGTCAATCGTATAGAAAATTCTTTATCCATAGGAATTGCCGTAACGACTCTTATACACACTGTTATCAAAAGTCATAAATAAAATCGGATTGCAATGTTTGGGCACTGTTATAAAGCGTAAACTATTGTTAGCTACAACGGAACGGGAGATTTAGAAAGATGTAGTAGGTAAGGTTTGCGGGAAAAATATAAAAAACCAAACAGATATGAGGTTGTAAATAAAAGATTTGCCAAGTATACAAATTTAAGTTTTAACGAGATTGATGTTTTTTCTAATGTATTGATTCAGAAATATGTATTTTCTATTATAATTTGGTATTATAATGAGTTTGATTACAATTTAAAGACAAACACAAGCTGTGTGTTTACACTAGTCTCTTAAATGACGCCGAGGTCCATTTTGCCCTTCAAAGCATTCACATATTGGGAATTGCAGACGACGAATGTGTGTAGAAGCAGAAACTACAGTTTAACTAGTTGGAACAGATGTTACGATAAAAAATCTCAAGTTTAATAAAACGGTAAACGGTACAGTATATCTAGATCAATAGTTAAATCAAATCACAAAAGTCACATTAGAAATTCACCACATAGGTGGAATTTTACACTTTCAGAGCAACCAAATCACATTACAATGCTATTGACGACCACAACTTGGCCCAGGCTCCTTGTTAAAATTCTACAAATGATATTTTATTGTCACCATACTACAATAGAGACCCGTAGTTTTTATGTTAAACAATGTATTGTAGTCTAACATTCATTTTGTATGAAAAATATAGTTTTTTTTGTTTCGTACGAAAAGTGTTAGTTGATAGATTACATTTAATGTATAAGCAAATTTATACATTACAACCGATCTGGTTGTAAAATATAAAAAAAATACAAGCAATCAGTGACGGGCTTTATTGTATAAATCAATTAAGAGTTAAAAATATATATCCCATAAAACATGGACATAAAACGTGAAACAGTTATGAACACAATTCATCTAGAAAATAGTGATACATTTTTGTAGTGGTAGCTTTAAAACAATCGGTTGTTGAAACTCCAACGAAATATTTTAAAAATAAAATATAATCATTTGTAGCTTATCTCCGAACGTCATTATGATAAAACATTACCACCAACTCATCAATCGCAGCATTATATCCAGCAATATTTGAGTGTTTTAATTTAAAAACGAGTCATCCAATGGTTGAATTTTGAAACGTAGATTCTTACAAGTGCAGTGGTCATTGACATTGATGTAAGATAATACATCAATATACCGTGCTACCATACTAGTTTGATAGAAATGTTGTTTAGTAATAACTATGCTAATAAATGATAAGTTACTGCCTATAGGTTTTCAGACTTAATTTATAGTCATGGAAATATGCACTAAAACAGTGAATGAATTAAACAAAATCATCAGTTTTGTACTGCAAACCAAATGAACATCTAATGATGGTTACTTTTATGACCAGCTAAAACATAATTTCACGCACACTTAATATTAGTTATTGTGTTATTAAACTACTATGCATTTGCCACCATTTTATTAATTAACTTGTACGGTATCAAGTAAACATTTGTGTTTATTTAGTGCAGTTGCTAAATGCTATTAGGTGAACAATTATAGCATTAAAATATAGTTTTCACATTGGCAATATTAAAAGTCAAAGAGTATCATATCCATGCCGTCTACTTGTAGAGCGTTCTCTTTTATCTGCCGCCATATTTTATGTCCATTTAATGGTAATTAAAGTATTCAAACAATCTACACATTTTACAAGAATAAAAACTCATATCATGTATAGCTATAGCGAATATCAGCACATTTTTTTTTTAATTTTTTGTTAGATTTGGTTTAATATAACTTAGTAACAAGTTGTCTTACCACATAACAATTATTATTTGTGAATACGCACGATTTGTATTATTTTTATTGCATATTGTTGACACCATAGATTGTTTTAAGACAAGACTCGGCGTCAAATACATTATACACTTTAACAGAAGGTTTTCGACAATCCCTTACCAATGGCATGAAAGCTTTTACTGTCAACTGTTGTCACACTTCTCATATCACTCTGTGAAGGCTATTCTTTTAACACACTATCCACGCCATTAATAGTGATTTACCACCATTATAAGGTTAAAATTATCAAAAATTAAACGCAAGGGGCGAATCCCTTAAGAAAATTAACTTTATCGTTACATTTCGTTACTCTACAAGATCTTAAACCATACATCTCCATCCTAAACATTCAAGTAGGTGGATGAAAAACAAAAGATACAGAGGCGACCCTTATTGATAACCATAGATATTTATACATAGAATTATATACGAATTTCGACCTTAGGTTCGCATACAACATTTAAGCTAAACTCTAATAAACCGATTCATATAAAGTGGTTAGAGCGTGGTACTTCAGTCCCTGGGGCCCCGGGTTCGATCCCCACCAAGTCACCAATGGATTTTATCTAAGTGATAGTGCCGCAACCCCTAGGTCTAGCCTGAAGTAATGTGAAAAACAATTCCAGGCTCGTGCCTAGCGTCCTAAAACAATAATACAAAATAAAAAAATAAACCGATTCAAAGCCTTGGTCAAGATGTAAAAGTCAATCGTTTATACAAATTTCCTTCTCTATAAGACTTATCATAAATGGCTTATACACTACAATACAAAACCATAAAACAACGGGTTGCGTTGTTCGAGCACAGCCATAAAGCGTAAATTATGGTTAGTTAACAACGGATTGGGACAGCCACGACAATATACTGTGGTTTTTGGTTTGTGGGAACACGGGCAAGAATAAACGAATATGTGGTGTAAATTTAATATGTAAAAAATATGAAAACACAGTATTTATGTATTTAAATGTTGTTTTTACACCTTAGAAATACAAACATCTTTTCAGTTTCAGATTAGATACTTATGTTCCATTGGTTTAGGAAGGAATGTTGTTTTGTGATATAACTTATAGCAAATAAAATATCAAACGGTTATCAATCAAACGACAACGATATAATTGGCGGGTATAATGATCTTTCTTTAAGTAACTGTATGATTGAATAAGGTTATATAAGCAAAGGATTAAAAAGTGTGTAATAAATGTGCTAAATGTAATTTTGTCTTAACTTGTAGCTAATACATATGATAAATATTCATTTACTGAATAATTTCCACCCAAACATCATCAGTAAAATAAACATACAAGTGAACATTGAATAACAGTTTTGTAGTTATATCTAGACACTTGCAACGATTTCAAGCTAGATACTTATGCCTATTTTATTTAATACGTTAAACAAATACAAACCGGACTAAATTTAATGCAAGATATCGAAAGGTAATTGTATGCCTATCAAAACTTGTTTTTGACAAGAATATGACATAATACTTCGATTTTTTAGATAGACAAAACCATTTTATTCGTAACCAAAAAATGCGATGCTGACTTGACTTCTTTTAATAACTGAGATTCGAATAAGATATAATTTAGTATTCCTATAACAGCAGAATAGTTGGAATAATTTTTGCGATCCGCAAATATAACGATTGGTGAAAAGTACATTACATCAGCATAGAGAGTGTTAAACTAGTACAGGAAAAAAACATAGGCAGATTTAAATCAAACCACATATGTGGGTTTCCACATCTATAACCAAATAACATTACAATGTGTTATTGACGATACAAACTTGGCTGAGATCTCTCTCCACAAATGATATTTTATTGTCGCCATTCTACCATGGAGAACCGCACCTCGAAACTACCTGATTTACTAATTTACAGTTTAAAATTTTATCTGCTAGCTTTAGTTTAACAATTACATGTTAAAAAATGAATGAATATTATCGAATTAAAATAAAATAATATTTGATCGAAGATCATTGTTTATTGTTAAAGCAAAATATAATTTTAATCATACCAGACCATTATGAACAAAAAAGCATTAAAAATTACTTAACAACTAATTAATAGTGAAAATTTTGAATATGATTTTGATATTTTATGAATATATTATAATTATTTGTAGCGTATTTTTGAACGTCAATACGACAAAATTACAACCGACTCATCAATGGCAACATGGAATCCAGCAATATTGAAGAGATTTTAATTATAAAGAGAATATTAATAACATATCCAATGCATAAAGCTTGAAATGTAGATTCAATTGAGTGAATTAGATATTAATTCAGGACTTTTATACTGTGTCATGATTTAAATGTAGTTAGGTTTTAAAACTGTCAAAAATAATAATGATAAGGTTGAATAATGTTAAAATCATTAACAAAATCAACACAGTCTTTAATTATTGGTTCTGAGGACGGAAAACTGCAACACGAGCAAGGCAATGTGTTGCATTTATAATTCATTGGCTGTAACAGAATGTAATTAGGTTATGGCATTCATTGAGCCATCATTTGTTTTCCATGATTTCATTATTAATTTCTGATCAGGGAAATTGTCAACTCATATTTACATTTTCCTTTTGACCACACTGACACCATTACAAGACAATAGAACAAATATGATGGGAAGAAACTCTTCATTGATATTCAGTTTTCTATTTCGCCGTGAAAAATCGACGGCTGCTGCTCTCAGATCCTTCTAAAGACAGCTGTGGATCTTGGTGTCACCCACGGATCCATTTTAGAGCCACTTCTATTAATTATCATGGTGAAAGACCTATGTGATGGTACCCTGTTTTTTGCTGATGATACCCCTTCCCTGTCCTCTGGTAAGATTTTCAGATCAACGAGGACATGGAGCGTTAATTAAAAAAAAATGTCTTGCTTGCAGAAAACCGTTTCCGTTAGATCAGGTGGAGCTTTCGTAATTTGTGTTGAAAACTAGGCTAAGTTGGGACCGTTATCATGACGAGAAAACAATTCATCTGGAACCCCCTAACCTAATATAGCTTAACCTAACCTAACCTTACCTAACCTAATATAACTAAGCAAATCTAACCTAACACAACCTAACCTTCTTCATGTCTGGGACAAACATCAATACCTTGCGTCCCGTGCCGTGGTCCACTTTGAATATGAGAATGTTTGGCATTCCTTGAATTTGATCCACCAAGACAGCAGCAACTTACAAAATCCAGAGACTACAGTTCTTTTAACAAATTGCTAATGGTCACTGTGGGCTGGAAATTGGGGATTTAGAGGACCGGCTTATGGCAACCACAAAAGATAGAGGCTACTATTTTAGTATTGCAGGGTTCTTGACAAATAACGAAAGTACAATTTAACGGTAACCATTTTTAATATCCCCGGTAGGAAGTTGTCATTATTTTTTCGCTAACTGCTTTTCAATGTGAGTATTTTTAATTTCCTTTGTATAGGCCTAAGTAACAGCTTTGTTTTTCGTTATAACTCAGTCAATTCTTGATTCGGATTCTTGATTCGGACAAAGATGAAGGTAATCAGGTTCCTACCTAGAAACAACTAGAAACACTATACGCAATTTGTAAGAAACACAATGAATATAACTAATAAGTAAAAATCTAATTTAATAGGTACATTTTGTATCAACAAAATACAATTTAGAAAGTAATCAGTTGTAAATATTGTCTCTAAATATCAATCAATAAAACTGTAAATTTATTTGTTTGGTCAACATTACAGCTATAAAGAAAACCAAATAACTGCATAATAAATACATATGTTTATAAATCAGGTCTAATTAAAAACAGTAGAGATATTTTTTATATAAAATCTAAGCTAAAAACTTGTAATCTTCTTACATCGTTAGGAAAAATTAGTATTTCTGTATTCAAATATTTACAAACTGATAAGCATTTATATTTTAAACTCTACTTTAATGACGTCATATGAAAGAGACACTCTGGGAGTGATATTTATTGAGGTGGCCTCAAGGGTTTTGATCAATCTCTCCCCTTACTCCCTGTCAACCCCCCCCCCAGTCAACAACCCCCCACGTCACGCCCCCCTTCACAAATCCTTGAGAAGTGTCACCCACCCTCTGATCCAGTCGCCACAAGCTTTATTGGTTCTGAAAAGTAAATCCTAATCTTTGATTGATGACTGATACAAAAGTTGATGCGTAACACATTCTGTAATTTTTGCGACAGTAGTGTCAGAAAATTTTAAAGGCTTTTACCTAAATGTATCTGCAACAAATACAGTAATAGTGACATTTGTTCTATAAATACATTGGTTTGTTAAGATTTTCCCTTTTTTGAGTTTCTATTTTTATTTACAAATATTCTTAAGTATTGCAAATTATTTTTTCAAGTAGTATTAATATGAGTTAATATTAAATATTATGATTTTGTTGGAGGACTAGGTTAAGCTATACATTTTAGATTTAAGCATAAACATTTTGCAAGATCGATTACTTCAATAGCAATACTAAAGACATGACGGATTATATATTGTATTTTATTTTTAAGATACCATTAATTTTACTCTATTAGATATTTGTTTTCTTGTTAAAACAATTTAGAGATACATAATTATACCATTAATATAAACAAGTTCTCAATTGTTTCTTTCATATAAAGGCCGCTGGATCAACTCCAACTGATAACGTTTATAGACTATCAAATTGTTTAATGCTAGATAGTACAAGACAAGAGTCTGGACAGTTCCTTTAAACAAATGTAAAACATGTTAAACGCGCATATTTGCTCTATTAAATAAAAAAAAATATATTTAAGTAGAAAACATAATTATTGTTAAGTAATTCCTCTCGGGAAAATAATGTTGTTCTTCCAGTTTAGCGAAAAGCTTCATACCAAAACTTCTCGTGCTCCTGTAAATATGTATTATAACCTATTCTATCCTTTATATTACGCATCGATGATACCATTTTACAAAGAAAGACTCTAGGTCAAATACATTATCCACTTCGCCAAAACCCTTGGTGACGACGTAAAAGCTCTTATTGTCAACTATTGTCGTACTCTTCATCTCTTTCTGTGAAGGCCATTCTGCTAAAATACCATCTCACACAAATCCATTTTTATTTAAATTCAAAAGTCGTCTTTGTTAACACTACTTTGCAATTAGGTAATGTTTATATAGTAAACGTTAATTTTACTATTTAAAATGTAAATTTGGGATCGACGAACGATCTATTACTTATAGAAATAACCACGATTACTAGAAAAATACTAACTATTAATTTTTATTTCTTACGTAAAAACATGTTTAAATCGCCTTCGCTTCTCAACGGGGTTTGTTACGTTAATAATGTATTTTGAATCTTGAAAAAATAAGTCGCATCAACGCTTAGTTTTTAAAACTCATTTTTGAATGAATGATTACTAACCACTCTCACAATCAAATTTTGTACATAAAAAATCGTTTTTTAAATGAAACCTAGCTCCTTTTGTGTCCGCTAAAAGTTTGAATGTAGGAAATAGTAGACGACACAAGTATGAAGATACAGAAAACAAGACTACAGACCAATTGTAATACGTTTTTTAGGATTGTAAGAACATATAAAGGTTGGTATACAGTACAATATGTCCTACATAGTGATTTAAATCTGGAAAGCAAAAAGGCATTTTTAAATCTCCACACATATGTGGGTTTCCACATTTATAACGAAATCACATTACAATGTTATTGACGACCCCAACTCGGCCCTCTGGCCCCTTGTTAAAATGCCACAAATGATATTTTATCGTTGTCATTCTACCATAGAGAACCACGCCACAAAAACGCCAACTGTACGTTATAAGTTTACACGATAACTGCTTCTATTAATTTTTAATCCAAATAATATTTCTAGTTTTCATTGTAAAACAGCTGTATGACAGTGGAAATGATTTTAATATGAGATTTTAAAAAAATTAGGATAAAAATGAACAAGAACAACGTTCTAAAAAATACAATGTAGGCTATCATTAAAGTCAATTTTCTTGGATTATACAATAAATATTTAATTTAAGAATAAGACATGATACGAGTATAACTCGTATGTCAAAAAAGGTTTTAGTACCAACCGGTCATCAACAATGCAACAATAAAATGTGTATCATAAAAAAAAAATATATATATATATATACTGGAAATTCAAATAATAATTTTGAAAAAAAGTATAACTACCTGTAGCTTATATCCGAACGTGATTATAAGCCAAATCATTAATTATTATTATTTGATTTTTTTTTGTATCAATTCTATATTTTAGCTCTAAAGTAAAATCACAAAATTAAATGCATCGTTTACGAAAGATGGTACAAATTTCACCCTTTTGAATTCATGAAAAGGACTGAGCAAGTTTCAAATATATACGTTGAGAGAGTTATAAGTTAAAATATTTATCTAGATTTTTAAAACTATAAACTAATAAATGGGTTTTTTTATGTTTTTGTTTAACCAGAACTATCAATGAAAATACCAAATGTTGTAAGGGTAACAACAAAAATGGGGAGAGTGAGTTGATAAAGTTGTATAGTGCAGGGCTTCGGACCTGGGTTCAAATCCCGCCAATCACCAATGGATTTTATCTATGTGATAATAGCGCAACACCTAGGTCTAGCCTGATGTATTATGTAAAACAGTTCCGGGATAGAACCAGCGTCTTTAGGATGCGACAGGACATAAAAAAACATCCCTTGTTTACAAATGCCATATTTTAATAGCAAGTATGTTTCTTTTAAACCTTTTTTCTCAGCTCTTGTGCACCACAGGGTAAATCTACTTTTACTGTTAGAAATGTGTTATCCTGCAGATGTTCAGAATCCGTTCATAAATTAAAATATGCTCAAAAAAGCATAACAAATTGATTTAAAATAAAAAAAAATACATCGGCCTTATGGGTTACCTATGCTGGTGACGAAATAACAACAAAATGTAAATAGAAAAAAGTAGAAGAAATTCAAAAGCACATGTTTTATTTACAGCGTGGGTGAAAATAGAGAAGTCTGTACGTTACATATTTTTGGTCATGTTTTAAACCACTGGACGACCTCTATTATGAATTAATACATTTTTATTTTTATTTTAAATTCTATCTATTTCAATTTCAAAGAGAAACGCAAAGCAAACGAAAGTCATTTGCCATTCTCTTTACACGTTTTAAAACCAAAGGGTATCAATATATAATTGGTACTGGGAACACAAAACTCCAACAAGAGCCACTAAATGTGTCACGTTGGCAATTCAGTGGCTGCAATAGAATGTGATTAGGTTATTGCATTTATTGAGTCACCATTCGCTGTCCACAATTGCATTATTAATATTCAAGCTGTGAATAACATCAACACATACAAACCTTTCCTTTCAATTACTGGTGGTCATGAAATAATAAACCTGACAAAATTACGTCGTATTCCACGGATGTGTATTGTTTAGATTAGAGTTTTAGCAATAACAATACGTTTTATAAAAGAGTGATCACCTAATTTTTCTATTTAATGACTAACATGCTAATTACAAAAGTTTAATGTTATACAGAATTACATCTTTTTTAACATATACAAACAAGCTACGTAAAGGGTACAGAAGAAAAAAAATATATAAAAAACTCCAAATCATGACTTTTTAACAACCGATATAAATGAGAAATACATGGTTGTAAATATTTTCCAGTTATAGAGCCCATGAAATTGTGAATTTTAAGTTATTTAATACAAGAAAGGAGATAAAATCACATTTACTCCATTTTGTATGGGGTACTTTTTTACTACATTTTATGCATGGGTGGATTGAAAACGAGGATTATTTTCCAAAGATATAACCAACAGTAAAAATGTTGTTAAATAGCATTAAAGAATGGTGTGTTCACCCTATTACCTATTCGATTTAAAATCCTTCCGAGCCACGATCTCATCTAACCACGAATTCGATAGTAATATTTTATCCCTCTTTGTAATGATTTGGCAATGATTACATTTAAAATAATTGTACAGTAATAAGTACATCATTTATAAAACTACGCTTTTCCTCTCCAAAGATAATGTTGTAACACCAGGCTGTAATATTTTTAATATGAGTCCGAAAATATGTTTTCTCGATACACTATAGGCATTTCAAAAGAACAAAAATATAACCATAAATAGGCTACGTCTTTTGACATAAATTTACACATTCTTAACTGAAAGTATTTGTAGTTTGCTTCTATTGGCTTAAACATTTTGTTGTTACATAAGGGTTTATATTTTAAAAACCATTCTTGATTCTTTGGATTAGTTTTCCGATTATTTGAGGTTAAAAAAAGATTAATTGAAATGTTACTGTATGCATAATTTTTATCGTCATAGATTTTTATTTTATTAATAACAGAATAAATGTTTAAGCATTGTTTTAATTCAATTGCAACATTGAATAATGTTTCACTTTTGAGCTTCTCAACACATATTTTGCGCATTTGGAGATAGACTATTTTGACTTATCATAATTTCATGCTACTTGACATTGATGTTTGAGTGTAGAAGTTCTGAGCAGCTTCAGTAATGGAAGATCAACATTATCAGCTTTCTGTGGTAAAAAGACGATTGCGAAGTGGAGTGTCAAAGTAAATGTGGAGTTATTTTTACTTAAAACCCCCAGTTCTTAACACTTACACATTTTTATCCCATCTTATAAAGGGTCAAGCGTTTTACATTTACATTATTAACTATTTAAATAAATAATGAAAAAGCTAGTTTTATCAATATTTAATGCAGTTCTTAAAATAATTTTCGTTGACTATTGCATCACTGTTAGTTACACGCTTAAAATAAGCAAGAACTAAAAAGGTAAGTGAAATGTGACAAATAAAATATAGAATTCGTGACCCAAGCTATGCCTATACTCGAAAAGACAGTTTGTCATAAATCGATAATGAAATGTCAATATGTCAGCATCCTTCGTCTGTTGGCAACTGACCGCAAAATTTGACTCACTTAGGTATATCTCTCTCTTTTGTTTTAAAAATACAGTGTAAAAAAATACATCCGTGTAAGAAAATACACCTACGGTCTAAAATGGATATGCATTGGTTTCAGTCATTGTTTACCAATATCAATTATTGGTTATTTTGACACTCATATTATTTACAAAAAGGTCAGATGTAATTTTTTTTTCAATTTTATAAAACATATTTATTTAGTGAACGATCAAAAAGCTTTAACGGTATGCTAAAAGCCACTTCAGAGTTAGAACAGCTTTATAGGCCCTTGAGATCGCCTTTCTTTATTTTAGTAGATGATGTGAAACTTCCATTACCTGAGCAGATAAAGTTTCGTTAGCTTTCAACGTAAGCTACTAATTAGTTGGATGATTACAAACTGAAATTTGCTTTTTATAGATACACGTTACCTTTTTTACGCAGCTACTTATACGAATCCATACCTAGAACAGATTAAAACGATGTTAATAACAGTTAACAAGTTCATATGAAAGATACTTTTACACTTAAAGCCTGTTACACAAATTATGAAACTGACCTGTCAAAAAATGTTTAAAGAAAAATTAAATTTAGTTTTATATTACTTTTATATTTTCTTAAATATGCTTACGTAGACTCTTAACTCTAACAACCTATAATCTGTCACTGACAATCAGAAATAGCTGCATAAAAACTCAAAAAGTAGATGAATTGACACATCTAAAGAAAACTAGTATTTAAAAGACAAGTATAAATAAGGTAGACCATTACGTCAGGGTTATTGTCTAGCGTGGTTGTTAAAAATTTATTACTTTACTGACTACGCACATCTGGTTCTCAACCAAAAGTGATTGTTAAAATCCACTATGGATGTAACCTTGGAATAGATTCAAACCAAACGTGTTCTAAAATGCTATATGTAAGATTGGTGACGAAAAAAAGAAGAAAGTTTAGACGGAAGAAGGAACGAAAGTTTGTGATAGGAGAAGTTAAAGTGACATTGAGGTGTTACAGTGTGTGTTAGTGAGAAAGGACGAAAGAGAAGGTGAAGAAGATTATATTTTTGACACAACTGGTCACGATGTAGGTGATTTTCCCTTTCCAGGAACCCACTCTTGCGTCTTAAAAGTATCGCAGTGATTTCAACAAATAAAACTTAATATGTGTTTTCCAAATATAGTTTGATAAACTGATAAAACTGGCATGATGTATAGTACATTTTAAAAGTCTTAGTAGTGTTTAATGTGATTACGTAGCAGTTGTTAACGAACTTCAAGTTAAATATGGCCTAATAGAATATTAAAATAGTTGTGGTACACGAAACTCAAGATAAGTCCCACTTGAGGTTTGTCACGGACCAAAAAGTAAACTAATGTTTCCTTGAAAAAGGTGCAGCACAGTGTTGAGAGGTATATCAGTTCTGACTAGTATCGATGAATACAGGTTCCGTTTTCATTGTTCATATATAGAGTGAATTGTAAATAGTAGTTAGTGGTGTATGCTTAAAGTACCCGGTGAATAATAAACTTTACTACATTGCTGAATGGTACACAATGTGACTAAAGCACGAATCTTAAATTATATTTGAAATAAAACCGACTCTCAAGAATAGCTTTATGTTGAGAGAGGGACTCACAACACTGCCCTGACACAGGTCTTTAGTTGTTAATGAAAAAATTAACTTCA
This sequence comes from Macrosteles quadrilineatus, assembly GCF_028750875.1. Classification (NCBI taxonomy): domain Eukaryota; kingdom Metazoa; phylum Arthropoda; class Insecta; order Hemiptera; family Cicadellidae; genus Macrosteles; species Macrosteles quadrilineatus. Next base: position 22,976,179 of record NW_026542598.1, read on the forward strand.
CGGATGTCTTGTAGATATTGTTTTAAGGGAAAGAAAACACTGTTGTACTTAATTGCATTGTTTTAGTTTGTATATCATAAAACGTTGTTCTACCATCATTTAATCAACATCGATAGTAAGAACACTACAATAATGGCCCATTGAATTTACTTTGAAATATCAAGGGTATTTTTTTTTAATTTTAGAGGCATACTTAAATAACTGAAGTTTTGTCCGAAAGGTTTGAACCACAAACATTTTTCAGTGTCCCAAGTAGTTCCCAATTGAGACTTAGCAGTTCACCTAATGTTTTTGAATTTTAAAAACTTTCACCAAACTGATGGTCTATATTATTAATGATATTGATTTTTTAGACGTATGTGCTTTTGATGTAAATTGTCTACGAGAGTTTTAGTTTCTCATAAATCACCATATGACGTTGTTGACGAGTCAACGCCGCATCATTCGTCTTATCTGACACAAGATGGAAGAGTGTCGTCATACAGCGTTTTCTAAAACTTGTCATAATAACTAATTTTTTAAAGGATTTTACGTTATTAAAACATTCTTGAAGGTAAGATATTACCAAAATATGTGTGTTAAGATGTATATTTATTCCCACCTCATAATGAGCTAAAATTTAATAAGTTGGAACATAACACAGTAATTTGTTATTAGTTAATTATTGTAAAAATATGGAACTTTGTAGTAAATAATCGTTTAGTTTGTGTTAAAAGTTGCATCTACTCTTTCTCTTAAAGGCTGGCCAATAACAAAATACAATACTACACAGGTCTATCTTTATGGGACCACAGAAATTACACCCATTTTATTATCCACATAAAGTTAAACGATAACAGATGAGATCTGAGACTGCTGTCAAGCAACAAGAATTTGAATAACTATTTTCCTTTATAAATGGAAGTATAGACTCGTTTTTGAATAAAATTGGTTCAGTTTCTAAAATATAATAACTGATTTTTTTTATAGAAAAATTAAAATAACATATTCATGCATACATTCAAACTAAATTACGGGTTCAAACATATTTGGCACGTTTAATATTTCTGAGCTGAAATGACAACACTCTAGATGTATAGGAAATAAAATATACAGGGTGGTTGATATAAGAGTGCCAGCTGTTAAATTCAAAACTTAAAAGAGATATCAAAAAATGGAAAATTGTAACTGTCTTAGATTTTTTTTAACAATGTTGGTCAAGATAAAAAAAATAATTTTGGTTGACATTTTCCCAATATCTAGCTCCTAAATGAGTAGCTTCAGAGAAAAAATTCCAGGAATAAAAACGTTTTTAAATGGCGTTTACGTATAAAAAAATCATAAAATATAATATCTTCAATAAGAAAAATCAAAGTTGGCGGCTATATTGGAAAAATTGTGGCCAACATTATTTTTTCAACGTGACCGAAATAAAAAAAAATCCAAGGCAGTTACAATTTAACATATGCTGATATCTTGATATCCTTGCAGTAAAATAATGAAGTTTTTCCACTTGCGCACAATTAAACAATATAACGTTATTTTTGCCTTTCGATTCCAACATTTTAACGCGTTTGCTTGAACAGTGTTCATTTTAACATTAATGACACAGATTTGGTAAGAAATGGCTCAGAGCAAATGCATTATCCACTTTGTTAGAAGGTTTTCGACGAAACCCCTACCAAAGGCGTAAAAGCTTTTACTGTCAACTATTGTCATACTCTTTATCCCTCTCTGTGGAGGCTACTTTTCTAAAGCACTATCTAACACAAAACCATTTTAAGTTGATTTCCGAAGTCCGCTTTGTTTTTTGAAAAGGTTATAACTTTAACATCCTACCATAGTTGACTATGTAAAATACAAACTTAAATTACTGCTAAATTTAGATGCGTAAATTTGAGTCATGTAAAAGACGAAGACAAAACTAGACATTTCGTGCAAATGAATAATTGTTACAGTTATTCCTACTGAATATAACAGTTTGCAGAGTGAAACTTTATAAAACGGTGTTAAATAAACACTGTTTGAAGCATAATGTGTTAGAACCACATGTTTGAGTTTACACATTTATAGAAACCAAATCACATTACAATGTTATTAACGACCCCAACTTCACCCAGACCCCTTGTAAAAATGCCGCAAATTATATTTTATCGTCTCCATTCTACCATGGAGAACTACGGCGGTAAAAAACGGATCACTTGTACACAAGCTGTACATTACTTAGCTGTAGATTGCTATGCTATATACAGTTTATTTTGAAAAAAAGTTTGACTTATGCAACATTTTTACACGTGTTGCTGATGACGGGAATTCTCACCATTGAAATAAATACAAATTTTATGTTTAAAAATGTCGACCACACGAATAATGTTTAAGTGATCCAATGTTTTGAAACCCCCCCCCCATGTTGTAATGATAATAAACCTTAACACATAATACAAATAAATAAAACACAACTTAATACAACACACATTTTAAATATCAAGAATAAAAAAAAAAACCACAAATATGTTAAAATGATCATGTGTATTAAATAAAACAAGTGTTTCATGATTTTGAATTCCATGATAGGCCTAATACAGTTTCTCAACGTTCCTAGGAAACATTAAATTACATGAGCAATATTAGTAGTATTTTCAGTAAAAAATCATTGACGTTTTCTAAAATATACATTTACTGGGCAATGTTGTTAGAGTATAACACTTTATAATTATCATATAAATTAATTTGATGGATAGGCCTAGCTCATGATATATAAATAATTGTATAAACAAAAATTATGTATATAAATAAATGCAAGGACTATTTAGTAATACGTTTAATACTGTTTGACAGCGATTAAACATTAAACATTAAAGTAAATGGTAAAGCGGTTGATAATTCCAGAATAATCTATATTTATAATTAAATTCGCATGATTGAATTGGTCATAAAAGAAGTAATTAGTGCTCGTTGTTCGGATAACACGTTGCCATGCAATGATGTTGAAAATTATTACCAGGAAAAATTCATGTAATTTGCACCAGTGCTTTGGTAATTTAAAAAAAATTCTCTCAAAACAAATATTACATTTTTACAGTAGGCCTGATCTCTTTAGTAAAGCAATCTAAAAAAAGTAATTTTAAAGACAATGATTTTCTTTGTAAATCAATATCAATATGTAGCTTATTAGAGTATTACAATGACAGTTGGGATTGAAACAACTACATCTAACAAAGCTTAAAACATCAGTCTAATAATTGGACTCATACCAAGAACATGCGTTGAAAAAATCACATCGTATGGCCAAATGTCATTACAATTTCCCTTAACAAGCGTTGAAATAATCAAAATAAACATTTAATTGGTTCCGGGAACGCAAAACTGCAACAAGAGCAATGAAACGTGTCACATAGGAAATTCAGTCTGCAATTGAATGTGATTACCTTGTTGCATTTATTGACTACCATTCTTTGTACAAACTCTCATTATTAATTGTCAACCTGCGAACACACATATACTGCTTCTATGTTTAGTTTTCTTGATACACATATCATGTAATGATACAGATATTATTTATAGTCATTATAAATATTTTTGTTGGAAATAATGAGAAAAAGTTTTTTATCAAAATATTTTGTATAGGGATCGTATAAAGTTCTCTATACATTTAAATTAATAAGTGATGTATTAAATAAAATATTAACTTTAAAGAATGTTTTTGTTGTATCTGTCATTAGGCTTTAAATCTCTATAATCATTATATTTTTGGAAAAGGTTTAGTAATTCATTGAAATTCCATGTCAGTGCTGTCGGAATGTGACATTTCTGAGTATTACCAGTACTGGAAGAGCAACACTGTAAGATTTTCGAGGCAAGATTTATATTGACAAATAAAAAAAAAAATGTTTTCAAAGAATGATTACAGTAACATATTTAGTTTATTTTCGAAAAAAAAAACTTTAATGATTACCTGGCTTAAAAACAAGCAGTGTTGAATACGAAACATGTAAAATCGAAAAGGTAAATACAGTAGCCTAAGATAACCTTCTGATTTACCGACTGATCCTAACTTCCTGCTATCCAAGTTTCGGGAGAGAGTTTGTCATGAACCATTAATGAAATGTCAATACGTCAGCTGCATCTGTCTGTTGGCAACTGACCACGACATTTGGACTCTCTCGACATTTATTTCTCTTTGTTTTTTGAGTAATATCTTTTGTGGAAATATAAAGAAATAAGGAAACTAATATGTAAACAAATTAATAAATAACACCAACAAATACTTTAGGTAAAAGCAAAGATTGGTAAATATTATATTTTTGCATAGATACAATAAATAAGTTTCCGGTAGCCAAATTTTGTATGGGTGCTCAGAAATGTATTTTCCAAAGTGATACAAAATGTTTGAGGGAAATTATATTACTCAGTTATAAATTTACCAAAAGAGTATAGTGATGGGGATTATTGGCTTTTTATATAACGTCTCATGGCATCCCTTGTACTTTGGAAAATTATCATTCTACTCCTAACCTTAACTATCATAAAACTTGCCATCCTCTTATTTAATGTACCCGCTCATAAATATAAGGCCAATCACATACAAAATATTTACTAAATATGTACATACATACAGTACATAGGAAAACACACATTTATAATTAAAATCACTCCCAAGAAGAGCTTGGTATTTCCAGAAAGCCATGGCTGAAAGGCAGAATCACAATTTGAACCCGTCACATATCTTAAGATGTTTGTGAACAATAATTTTACTTCACAAATCCGTCTTAAAGCTGTTTTGTTTTTATAGGACAGTAATGTTGCATTTAATGCCATGTCAGTATTTATTTTCGTATCGTCTTCTTGGTTGATATCTAGGTAAAAACATTACTATAAACATTATTGCTACAGAAATAAATTAGCCCTATAATATATATAATATATATATATATATATATATATATATGTGTGTGTGTAATTTATATTTGAACATTATGTTTATCTATTTATCCCTTGAATTACATTGTTAGTCAATTATTACTTTGTAAGCAATCTAAAACAAATTTTACATCTAAATTCTGCAATGAAGAAAAAAAGTTAAAACAAGGGGTGTAAATAAAGTGAAAATCCCTTTATATGGAAGACCTGTTTTATTAAGTCTTCAGCAATTTACGGAATCGTACACAAAATTAAATCTCAAGAAGGTGGACACAAAAGTTTATCTCCAAGTCATCAAATATATTTTAGTCTTATTAGAGTTCAGGTGAGTCAAGGTTACAAAGATTATAAGACTACAAAAAAATGCACAAAATTTTATGATATCACAGAAGATGATTAGATTATTTACTTATTATCAATAGTAAAAAGTGTATCTATTATCTGTTTGCAAAAAGGAAGTAGCTGGATAAGAGTTAAATTATTTTTTTATAATGACCTCTAATTAGTTTGCATTAAAAAGATAAAATAAAAAATAAGCTGATAAATAATTTGGTAATTTATTTCGAACTGTTGGGCGAAAGTAGGCTTTTTCCAAATTTAAAATGTAGATGTATTAATTTTTTTTATTCATCACAACTTCGATCAAACTGTAGAACCATACATAAAATGTGTCGTTTAGATTATACAAATATCCATTCATACCTTCCTCTAAACCACGATTACTAGAAAAATACCCGGTATGGATCATAAACATAAACAAAATGACGTTGTTGGCCCAAATTATATACTAATAGCATTGAACATATGTTTTAGCAGTTCCATTTAACCAATGTTGAATAATGTTTATTTTCGGGCCAAAAACGTCATTTGTTGATGGTTATGATCCATACCGGTATTTTTCTAGTAATCGTGCTCTAAACTATGCTATGCATTTTTGTCATCGTTATTATTGTTTCAACGTTTGCACTGTTATGTCCAAAATTTTCAGGAGAGTGCGAACTCCTCATAAATTACCATATGACGTTCTCATCAAGTCAACTCCCTATCATTTGTATTTTTTGACATAAGATGGAAGAGTGTGATGCCGTGAGAAGTTTTAAATCCTTCCAAAAACTAATTTTACAAAGTCCTGCGTGAGAGATATTCCAAAAACGTGCTGCTTATTATAGGTGTATAGTCCTAATCATAACCCTTTTATACACCCTTTATCGTAAAAACAGTTTATAATTGTCAATATTTGTACTACTTACTTATTAAACAGATCTGAATTAATTATGAGTTATAAGGGATTTATAAACATATAAATTTCTAAACTTTTTTTATAATGTTAAAACATAGATAAAATACAAGTGTGACATGTGTTCTATCACTCCATCGGTTTGTTGGAAAGCCACAAAAACTTGAACAAAATAATACATATCTTTAACTTGGAGTTAAAAGGTACAGTTCGAGTATTGCCTGAAATAGTTAATAGGAGTTAAAACTGGGCATTTGTAAATCAGCTCTTTATACCAACATGTTGATTTCATACACACAATAGCAACACATAACCGTAAAGACAATAAATATAGTTGTTGTCCTCACACCTCTTTTCTTGATAAAAAGAATTAATTCTATCAACAAACACATTTGTGAGGTTTAGATTTTGCAGGCAAGTGGTTGACTTTCTTCCAAGTTAAAGTTTAAGAGCTTAAGCTAAACATTTGTACTTTGTAACAGTTTAACCCACCTCTAAGCCACGGTAAAACAAAGCCTAACAAAGCCTAGGGTAATCTTTTGGATAACGTCTTTCGTGTCGTTTGTGTAGCAACATTGTATTTTTATTCGGAAAATAATAAAAATTAAGATATATAATTTACGAATAAACTACTTTTAGTAATATATTAGTTCTATGTTTTATTAAATATTGATAAACATCCTCAAAGTATTTATTTTTAATTTTAATGTAAAACCAAGTCTTTGAAATATTAGCAAAGCAAAAGCCAGTCAGCTAAAAATATACATTCAAAGCAACACTACTAATTTTATCAACCTAAATATCCTTCGTCCTTTATCTGGTTTTTAAGGAAGTAATCGAGTTATCTGATTCTTACCCACTGTTTGTAAAATGCTCGAGGTCGGGGAATATAAAACCTCATAAATATTAACAAGCCAAGAAACCATCAACACTTTTATAACTTTTTACATAACTTCCTATTCAGTTTAAGAAGTAGGCGGAATAATCTTAAAGTTTTAAACGTAGAAGCCTTCGGAACATCAAACTGCTCTTTACATTGAGTTTAAACTTTCTAAATGTAAGAAAACACCTGGAATGGGCTATATTAGAATTAAAAGTTAAACACTTAATGGACGAAAAGCTTAAACGTGTATTTATATACCACGGATTAATAATATTATGTTCATTTGTGATGTTGGTAAATAATCGTTTACCTTTAAATTTCCTGTTCAGTAAATTTAAAGTAAATTATATTATTTACATAAATTTGTATGCATAGAAACCAAACTTAGATAAGCATTACATAATATAACGAAACCTTATAAAAAATACTGTACGTCCTAAGAATTTTTAAGCTATTACAAAAATAGAGACAGCATTGTTACGAACAATATATTTAGCTTTTTATACTAAAACCTTGATGCACTAAAGGACAAAAAGGAAATCTTTTATGAACCAGAATTGACGTTAAAGGTATGGCTAAAAGATATTTGACACGTTGTTGAAATAGAAGATATATTGTACTCTGGGGTGATATAAAGATATCGTAAATGGGAAGTGACACAAAATATTGACTGTTAGGGGCTTTTTGTCTTAGTAAACATTTGGAGTCAACAATGCTATTATATACATCGCCATTTATTTCAAGATTGATATAAAATCAAGGTTTTCCAATAAATCTGGAAATATATTAGCAAAAGTATACGTCTTAAGAAATGCAAAAAAAATCTGTACGATTCATTAGGATGTCCGTTTTTTTTCACGAATTTATCTTGGACAATACAATGGCAAACATTGAAATATTCTAAATAACAGGGAAGCAAAATGTATTGGTACTGTTGCGATTAAGTTATTTTCTTTTATCAAACTTTTTTACATATTTACCTCATGTCTACCTTTATGTGAGGGGAAATAAATGAACATATAAATACAAAAACAAAGTATGTCCTCATTTACTTTTTGATAAAAGTCAGTATTTTATGACTAGCGTCTCAGGGTCTTGGTCCTCTTCTGTGAAGGTATGGGTTGTGGGAAAGCTCCTCACGCCGATTTAAGAAAAATTATAAAATTAATTTTATAATTTATAATTATAAAACTAATATTATGACTTTTAGTTTTAAAATTAAACTGTCATAGCCTTACCTACCAACCAAACTTTCTGATAATAAAAAAAATATATTAGATTAAAATTTAATGAAGGTTTACTAATCGAAACAAATAGTTCTGTTTATAAAATAAAATTATAAATGCCTCAAATTTTAACAAAAGATGATGTAATCACATTCTAAGCAAGATCATTGACAAACAGTTAATGTTACCTGTGGGATTGGAACTGGTTACATCAGCCGAGTACGCTATCCACTGCACCACGAACACCGATGGATACACTTCGTATCGTTGCGGTAATGGTGTTCCCTCAAGAGGAGAGAGTGGCGTCACGCCCCCACCCCTTCGCAGAAGAGGTTCTCATCGGTTTCTGACCAGGATCTGAGACGCTATAGTATCTTACGTGTACGTTCCCACTCAACAAAACATTGAAGATGATGTAAAATTTCATAAAAAGTAGAGTAATAATGTATACATTTATTAAGCATTTACCAGTTTAATTTGATGAATTAACTTCTGATTGTTTATCTATTCGCATATCTTTCCAACCTAGCTGTATAAATATAACGTTATGTATATAACTCTAGACTGAAATACACGAGTTTGTCTTTACGCCCCTCTATTCATGTGAAATAACATGGTTTTAACATCCAAAACAATATCATTTAACTTGTAATGGAACTAGAGCATTATAACTAGAGTTACCTTGTTTAGCGTGCTCGTAATTAAGATTAAAACCTACACTTAGTTTAACACTACTCGAATATTCAGCGTAAAATTTGCACTTGATAATGTTCAACAATGTTTTTTGGGTATAACATTTCTGCTTAGAAAAACAAGTTTCATAAATGTCATTCAAGTGTCGAGTTAAATAAAAAAATTAGGTTTGAATTTTATTAGCTGTTAAAATATATTAAAATATTAAAACCGTCAGATGAATTTCCTTTTACAATCTGTCTCTCCTTCATGTTTCGGTTGTAAGGATCTATAGTATAATAAGTTAGGAGTATAGTTAAGTAGTATATAATTTTGGACTAATATTTATTCTACAACTCGTAAGTGTGCTTTTATTAGGCTGTGGGTCTTAAAATTTAGTTTGACATGTTATACTATTAACCTTAATAAACCACCTTTAATACCAACCATTGCATTTGGTATTATATGTATTCATAATAGTTGATTGGATTGTGCATATATCCTCTTCATTCAAAATCACTATTGAAATTTTGCAATGACGTTACTAACAATCCGACTATTTAATTAGTCGATAGGTCAATTACCATTTGGTTGAAACCTGTAGTTATGGCGTCCTAATTAAACCATTATTACGATATTCGATTGTGGCCTATGTGGAGGTAAGTAAAACTCTTGAGATTACTCTACAATAAATGCAAATTAAATTCATTTTTTTTTTAACCTACGTAGTTAACAGTTCAGATTAGATTTTTTGCACAATTATTTTAAAATTCTTTGTGTAACACATATCTTGAAAGCTGAGTGGATTCAATAATCAGAAGATCGAATGTATCGTCCTGATTAAAAATAGAAAGGTTGAAAGTACAAAACTGGACCCAGCTGTGACTTAACCTTTCAGAAAAAATATATCTGGACCCAGCTGTGACTTAACCTTTCAGAAAAAATATATAATATCTTATATTAGTCAGCAACAATGCCGTGTTAGATGTACTACCTAATCATAACTTAAACGTAATACTTATTTTGTGAGTTCACGTTATAAAATATAATCTTATCAAAATTCAGTCAAATAAAGTTTAGCGGTAGTTTAAATTATATATGAATTTTATTTGACTTAAAGCCAAATACATGGTCGAGCTAATGCTTCGTAAAAAGAAAGACCATTCGTAAAAACTTAGATTTTAACACCAAATAAATGTTCTCGTAGATAAGGCATGCTATTTTTTCAGAGATATCTTCAAATAATAATTCAGAATTACATAAATCAGTCATTAATTGAGTTAAACATGCAAACAAATATGACCATTTCATTTGGAACTGTCGTACGTAGTCATTGAACCAGAAGGCAGTTGACAAGATTTTTTACCAGTATAAAACACAGATACCAAGTACTAAAGGCGTATGTTCAATCCATGACATAACTGTGCACTACGACGTTACTTTTGATATTGATAAGAACGTTTTATTTAGAATGGATTGGATAGTATGACAAAGTAGGCCTTTTATTGGACCATGATTAGTAAAATGTGTTAAAAATGTGTTAAAAACAATTATTTAATTTTAATCCAGATAGATACAATAATGTATGGACCTTTCAGTACATACTTTCCAACCTTAACTGTAAAAAAATATTATTTAAAGAATAATACATTTAGAAATAAAGCTGCAATCAATCAAGTATTTTGGGAGGGATTTTAAAAATACAAAATGTTTGCTACATTATTGATTTTGTATTTTAAGTGTCATTTTCAGGAATATCATGGGCGAAAATTCAGAAACAAAGAAAGTAACCTGATACGTCGTATCCATAGCAACAAAGTGTGCTGCTCTGTTGTGTACTTCACGGTTTGTCACGATAATGTCAAACTTGCATTACCATAAACAGCTCTGACACTGTCTGTGGGTAATTCTGTTTTACATTGACGCTTTTATATTTCTTAACCTCACATCTTTTTTAACTCTTTTCCCTACAAGCAATGTTTGACCTAAAATAATTAATTTACACACATTTTATGAAAGTCAAGTATAGTCTATGCACAAAGTTTAGCATTAGGCTAATTTTTTGCTGCTACTAAACCGTAATGAACTAAATTTATAAAGTGAAAACTTAATAAAAGCTAACGTTATTTTTCTACGCTTTGATTTGTGTTATAAGTCTTCTTCATCATAGCAACACAAATGTAGTCTTTGTAACTACTAAGAAATATTGTAAAATGAAAAGATATTTGTATTTACTAAAAAAACAAACCTCATATAGCGTTTACATGCTGACACTACTCTGAATTTAATTTAAAACATTGCACGTTATGGTTTTTTTTAAAGCTTAGTTTTTAGTAATGAGCCTCTTCATAGACAAAACAAATTCAGCGTGATTGTACCTTTGAGGTATTGATAAAGTGGAATTTCCATTTTGAGAAAGGAAAAAAAACACATAACTGGCAGAAGCTCCATGCATAAAATTAACAGTTTACTGGAAGTACATTGAAGCTGGAGGTTATACAAATTATGGTTTTTGTCATACAGTTATAAAATAATTTGGTCAGTCGTTTAAATTATTATTGTCTAACTAACCGGAAAATTTCGTCGTATACAACAAAACACATAAAGTGGACAAAAAATTCAGCTGTAAAAAAGTTTGCAAATTTTTATAAATTCAGGTCAGAAGAAATCACGAATTATTAACAACTATTATTAATTTTTGATTACATAAATACTGTGTATTACTTAAACCCAATTTGTTGGTACATAGAGGATATAGAGTCAATACATTGCAGACCTATAAATATCAAAAAAGTTTGCCTCACTATTGTGTAGATTTCAACGTTTCAAAGTTGCATTATCATCACATGTTCGAAGTGAAGAAATATAAATGCCAAGTAGAAAATGATTTATGTTATTAACCATACGATGTTTTATCATTATATCTAAGTTCTGAGCATTTATTTTCCTAAATTTCATTTATTTTTGAGAGGTTAGTGGCCACATTTTAACATTACATTTGCCCTTCCACATAGGATACATGTGTGTGACACATATTTAGCAAAGCAAAAAAACTGTAAGCTGGTACAGTTCAAGGTTGAATTGTGCTGATAAAAGTCCCATATACATATATAGTACATATATATATAGTACAAATATAGTATCAGTGACCAGGGTCCCAAACCCACGACAACGCTGCTTTGGCCCGTAGTCCGTGGCGCTGTGACTGAGCCACTGATTCACCAAATAAAACGGGGAAAAAGGACTTTTTTTATAAACCAGTCAAATGCAAGTTATAAAATATAATCATAAACCAAAAAGACTTTGATGAGTAGGTAATGACAATCCACAGTAAAATGCAAGTTGGATTCTAACAGTAAAAACATATTGAACAATAAATAGAGTCTTTTTAATCTGATGCAAAATTTAAATTTAATCCAAACGAATCACTCATTACTCACAAATAAAACAATTCATTATTTTTCTTTTTAGCTAGATAGTACGTTTTTATAGAAATATAGTATCCATTTGTCAAATTGTTTTTTAATTGCATTTAAACTGTATTTAAAAGATGGAAACAATTAATTGTACTTGAGAAACGTAAAGGCCAATCCATAAACCATTTTGGGATCGTTAAGAAGAATTAATTTTTTCTATATTTTTCTTAAAATTATTATTACATCTTTCTTAAATATACCAGTAATTTAAATACGGTCTATTTTCATGCTGTATTGAACAACCAATAAATAGATCATTGAGAAAATAGGCTAGACTACAGCTGAACTCTAATTTTGATCCAACTGTACTCTTTTTTTGTAAATGACGTAATGTTTTGTTTCTTTACCAATGAGAGACCACGTTTTAATATTAGACACAAAGGCAAACAATATATTACCGTTAGTCTCCATAGCAACGCTAAAGAGCTTCTCTTTAGGCAGTGGCGAAGTCGTACAATATCTTTCTTGGAAAATACTAAATATATGGTTTGTGACAAGCCTTTGGACTTTTAAAAGAAAATGTATTCGTATGGTTTCAAACTGTCCTTAGATTTCCTAGAGTTATCAAAGGTTCAATTGCTTAAAAATATCTAAACTCAGATACGTTGTTAAAATTTCCCTTCCATAACTCATCAATGAAAAAAAAAAACTTAATAAGACAAAACAAGTGAAAGAAATATTTAACTGTATAATAGAGAATTATTTTCTTAGCTTGTGTGAGTGTAAAAAATATCTTTATGGATATTAAATATTAAATTAGTTAATCAGATTACAATAATACCTATTTAAAACCTTTTTTCTCATCGTGTATTTATTATCGTCGGCTTTATTATTTCAACTTTTGCACTTCCATATACCAATTTTCCAGGAGAGAGCGGGTTACCTCATAAATCACCATACAAGGTTGTCAGCGAGTCAACGCCCCATCTTTCATCTTATCTGACACATGATGGAAGTGTATGATGTCATGAGAATTTTCCAATCTTTTCAAAACTTTGTTTAAAAAAATCATGGAAATAGATATTTCGTGCAGGATGTGTGCTGGGCGTGTCGATCGGCACTCGGTGGTTAATATTTATTTATATTAATTAAACTTTATATACATCCCCTGCCATGCAAACCATTTGTGGCTGTGAAATATCCTTAGTCAATTTTATCAGACCAACGTTCATTATGGGTCTTTAAATTGATTCAAACTTTTACTTTCTAAATTAAATAAAATAATGGGAAAAAGTCTTGAATAAGTTATAATAAAATCAGGTGCTCTATGGCACCCTTAGTTTATTGACAAGTACAGTAAATAAATTTGAATGATATAAAATTAAGTGTACTTTAAGTCAAATTTGTTTGGTTTAAGCTCGAATATTGATTGAACTAGACCATTGGAATTGAAACTGGGGATTTTAGAAGTAGTTTAAATATTTCTAAATGCCTTCCTTCCAAAATCCTTTACCATCTCATCATTAACTAACAGTTAATCATATACTAAGACACAAACGTAATAGTAATACACATAGTTTTTAACACATGATTCAAATACGACATAAAATCGTAATAGCAATACCACGAATACTAGAAAAATACCGGTATGAATCATAAACATAAACAAATGACGTTGTTGGCCCGAATCCTATACTAATAGCATTGAACATATGTTTTGGCTGTTCCATTTAAGCAATGTTAACTTATGTTTATTTTCGGGCCAAAAACGTCATTTGTTTATGTTTATGATCCATACCGGTATTTTTCTAGTAATCGTGAGCAATACATATAGTTTCTTACACATAATTCCTATACTGATACGTAATCACAATAGCAATAAATATCATCGTTGTTATCCTTAAACCTATTTGTTTACCTAATATTAGTATACATTTTAAAAATAAAGTACACACGTGTGAGATTCGTATGTTCCGAGAAAGTTGTGGGGTTTCCAAGGTTAAGTTTAAAAGCTTAAGCTCAACATTTGCACTTTGTAGCCGTTTATTCCACTTTTAATCCACGGTTAACACGGGTCAAACAATGACTAGAGTAATCTCTTGGATAGCTTATTTTGTGTTGTTTGTGAAAAAAATAACAGTTAAATGTATTCTTTTATGAGGAATTAACAATATAAGCATAACGTGGAGTTAAACCCAGCCTTTATAATTTTAATTTGTATACTTAATTAATTTGAGTTGTCTATCATCGCATATAATAGAAAACGGCTAAGCTAGTCAGGTTTGCCCCAATTTACAACTAAAAATCTTAACATTTAAGCCCCTACTTATTCGATCTTTAAGAACTTTGAATCGTTTGATAGGGAATTAAAAATGGTATGAGACAAAGGACTGACGATAACGTTTCGACGTAGAAACCTAGGACTCCACTATAAAAATAAATTGGATCTTAAGGTAAGCCTTAGATTTAATCATGTTCAATAACGATCCAGAGGCTATATCTCCAAACTCCAAATTAAAAATGCCAAATAAAAGTGCACTTGTCATTTGTTAATAAAATCAGCCATTTTATGTAATTTGAGTTTAAAAAATTAAAATAGACGCCATTTTTAATTTTTTAATGAATGAAGATGCATTTTTTTTAACATGAGTCTCTATTACTTTAACATACATACCAAGTTTCATAATGATCGGTTGAAAAACTTCAAAGATAAAAATGCGAATGTGAAAAAAACTAAATGGTGAATACCTAGTTAACAAAGGTGATTTTGTAAAACATGGTTATTCCTGATTTTCTCTTGGTTTTGACCCATAAAGCCATTTTCCGGAAGTTGGCTGTTTTCTTATGGGACACCCTGTATAAGGCGATATTGGATAGAATCACAGAGATGTATGAAAGTGAATATCCAGCTTGAATTCGTTCGAAATAATTTTTTTAAAATTATCTGCACCACTAAATAAAATTACTTGATTTTAAAGGTATGGTTTCAGAGTCAAAGTCGAATGGGAAATGGATTATTCATTTCTTAACTTCCATTATTTTTTGTCACAACGGGATTTTGCATGCCCTCTTCATCCAAAACCACCATTAGAGCCGCAATAGAGATGCAAACAATTGGACTACTGAATTGAGTGACAAGTCAATTATCAATTAGTTGAAAACAGTAGTTATGTAGGTCTAATCAAAGCGTCAGGCAGTTGTGATTCAGTTTATGTAAAGGTAATTTTGAAATCACGCTCAAATGACTGATTAAAAGTAAATACAAATGCACATACCCTTACCACAGCAAATCTGCATACTAAGTGAATTTAAAATTTTTAAATGGATTTGCACTCAAATATTTCCTAAACATGACATAAATGATTACCCATATAAATAACATTAGGTTTGATGGGGTCCCTAAATAGGCTGGCTGATACGGGAAAAGAAAGTGTTTTTTTTCATAAAATGTTAATGGTATATGATCAAATAAATGAATTTGCGAATTTTGATCAACATATATACCAAGCAAACTACAACCGATTGCTTTTCTCTATAAGAATAACATAGAAACTTCAAAGTACAGTTTTTTTTACTTTTCCACATAATGTTTAAGTTTAAAACAACGTTTCAAAATACAATATTATTTTGTTTTGATGTATATTGTTTTTTAAGCTCTACATAATGGGACATTTTCGGAAAAAAAAATGAAAAATTCAATTCTTTTACATTTTAAATTCCCATAATACCCCGATTCTCTTGAGCTGATGCTTCTAATTTGTGGACTCGTTCAAGTTATCAAGCCCTACACGTTGAAGTCAAATTTCATTAAGATAGGACCAAAACTATTCGAGTTATCGTGTTCACGGACCTTGAAAAATTGCTCCATATCTTAGTGAGACGTAATAATGGTGTAATTGGGCAAGCATATAATATGCTTACACTGGGCTCGCTTAGAAGTTTGAACAAATATCACCATCTTGTAATTATTAAACGTGGGGATTTTTTTTATACTGAATCTAATTTTTTTTACTCAAGCAGCCGACATGATCATTTTAAATTCTACTTATCATGTCCCATCTACCATCTACCATCAACCTAGGTTCTTCTCCTGATTTTTTTTAAAGTTAGCTTAAGAGAATATTGTTTTGCAAGAATTTCATGGAAATTATTTAAACAATAAATTATTGCATTATTGGTTAATACTTTGTATAACTAAACAACTTACATTTGGTAAGTTCTTGTTTATAACTTTGATGTTAGGCCTCTATCAGATCAAAGCCTTTATAATATATATATATATATATATATATATTAAAATTAAAACTTATATAACAAAGTACCCTTTTAGTAATTATTTTATTTTTCATGACGACATGTTTCGGAACTAAGTCCATTGTCAAGTCATTTTTACCATAACCTCATTTCTTAAAAATGCAAGAATATATATATATATATATATATATATATATATATATATATATATATATATTATTCCTTGCATGGGCCGAATTCAGACACAACTAAAGTAACCTGATACTTCGTATCCATGGCAACAAAGTGTGTCTCAGTTGTAAACTTCACGGTTTGTCACGATAATGTCAAACTTGCATTACCATATACAGCTCTGACACTGTCTGTGGGTAATTCTGTTTTACAACGGTATTCTTATATTTCTCTTTCCTTATATTTATACTGTTAAAACACTTTACTTCTATTGCTGGTTCATGAAGAGACTAAATGTTGGTAATTAATAAGATCTACGGAATCGTTTGAATGTGTTGCTGGTCTACTATTTTAGTCTTGGACTTTGCTGTGGGAGGAGATGGTTCGATTTCCGGCTAATCCACAATTGTTTAATGGGATTGGACCGCTTTCCAGTAAAAGTGTTTAAATTGAGACACTTAAAAATGCCACTGGCATAGATACAACCCAAAACAAATAATTTGTTTTTAAAAAAGTTTAATATATTTTACATTTTGTTTTGTTTAGTTTTTTCGTCCCTTATGCCTTATTACATGGAACATCAAATTATATTAATCTATACAATAAACGTAAGGCGTCTTTCTGTCATCCTGTCAGGACTAGCTTGACCGGTCAGCTTAGATTTAACACAAGGTGCTCCAAACCTAGGAGTGTTATAATCTATTGACTTCTCTGAACTCACCTTTGCGTATGCCCACCGCCCAGTCAACGTCCAAAGCTCTGAGGTGTGTTTGAAGTAAATATTGATTGGTCTACATTGCAGACTAAGGAAAACTCACAATGTTTGCCTTTGCCTTGACAAAGTAAATACGCAGAACTATCAAATTCACCTGGTTTTCAACTAGTCATTTTTGATCACACCATATTACACAATATTTTACACTACGATATAGTAGTTTTAAATATTTCAAGATTATGTTTAATTATGTAATTATATGTAATAATGATCCTAAAATCGTAGCTGTATCGGCCTATAATACATTGCCTATTTTCTCATTATTTTGGTTTGTGTTCTTTAAATGAACCATCCTGAATGCAAAAAAGTACATTTTACGAAAAATATTATTATATTAACCACCTTTAGAGGTATAGAAAGGATAAAGGAGTAAATTGTATATTTGGTATCCATAGCAACAAAGTATGCTTCCCTGTTGTTGTGCAAACTTCACAGTTTGTCACGATAACGTCAAAGTTTCGTTATCATAAAATATCAGAAACTTGGTGAATATACCTTACATCCTTATATTCACGTTGAATCTTTATTTAATTAGTATATCTCGATTCCAAACATTCATTTTCTAACATGATCATTTGAAAGTATTGAAAGCCAATTTATCCATATATAGGGTGTTTTTTTTTAACTTGCATCTTTATTTATGTAAAAACCGCAATAGATAGAAATATACAGTTGGCGGGAATCATCTATTGACGTAGGGGGCACAATTTATTTGAATTCAACGTTACATTCACATTCCCCCCCTTTCCCCCTGCCCCCAACTTATTTTTTTTTAAATAGCAAGGTACCCCTTGTGACATATCAAATGAAAGAGCATGAAAAAAGAAAATGTTTAATGAGAAAAAAATTGAAAATCGGTTCATAAATTTGTGAGATATTCCCCCCCTCCTCCCCCGGAACTTATTTTTTTTTAGCAAGGTACCCCTTGTAACATATCAAATTAAAGAGCATGAAAAAAGAAAGTTTTTGGTAAAAAAAAATTTAAAATCGGCTCATGAATTTGTGAGACAATCCCCCCCCCCTTTCCCCCTAACCATAACTTGTTTTTTAATAGCAAGGTACCCGCCCTTGTGACATATCAAATGAAAAATAAATTTCAACAAACATTTTCTTTTTTCATGCTCTTTCATTTGATACGTCACAAGGGCCCTTGCTATTAAAAAAAATTAAGTTCCGGGGAGGGGGAGGAGGAAATATCTCGCAAATTTATGAACCGATTTTCAATTTTTTTTCATCAAACATTTTCTTTTTTCATGCTCTTTCATTTGATATGTCACAAGGGGTATCTTGCTATTTAAAAAAATAAGTTGGGGGCAGGGGGGAAAGGGGGGGAATGTGAATGTAACGTAGAATTCAAAACAATTGGGCCCCCTACGTCAATAGATGATTCCCGCAAACTGCATATTTCTATCCATTGCGGTTTTTACATAAATAAAGATGCAAGTTTAAAAAAAAACACCCTGTATATAAAATCCAATGTATGTTTGTTTGTTTGTCCTTTATGGACTCCGAAACCACTCCACATATTGTAATGAAACATTCAGGCATTATTAAGCATTATTCGAGGATGGTTTGTGTGAAGTTTGGTACAGATCCGTCAAAAGGGCTCCGCCCCAGTGGCTCTGGAGTTTCCCATGTTAACCTTATATAAAGTACTCATATTTAAACGGAATTAAAGAATCTTGGTTCAACTAAACAATTTGATTTTGTTATGTTCAATAGCATTAAAAAGTTAATAGGTTTACCAACAGGGTGCAGCACTTTTATTTTTTTTTCAATCTATGACAACAGTTAATTTGCAACCAAAATGTGAGTAAGCGTAGCGAACGAGCTCCAACCTAAAGGTGAGTGAGCGTAGCGAAGGAACTTCAACCAGGACGTGATTGAGCTATGCGAACGAGCTCATCTTGAAAATGAACGAGCATTTGACATAAAACCACATTAGGACAGGACAACGTCTGTCGGGCCAGCTAGTATATTAATATTATAAACCAAAAACCTTTGGTTGAATATGTATGACAAGCCATACTAGATATTTTCCAGCCGATATTAAAGGATAATTAATATATTATTTTCATGAAAAAAGAATATCCATTGTTTGAATAGTGAATTTAGTAAAAAAACTTCCCGATGGTAATAAATACCAAACGTATCACTATTTTACCAATTCGAACTATCTCAATACTTTACATAAATCAGACAGTAAATGACGTAGTTCTATTTAATAAATATTGACAATTTGCGTAATTTATTTACTCTTTACAAAGTTTGAATTGTCACTCAGTTAATTATGTTTATTGTGTATTGGTTGTTCAAGATATAAGTTGGCCAGTGGGTACAGGACTTGCTATGACACATTCTGAAATTATTACGTTTAAGTACAAATAAATGGTTTCGTATTTCCTCAAGTCGTTCGTATTTCCTCGGGTTCTATAATATGGTTCGTTTACAATAGTGTTGAATATCTAGCCATTGGTTTATGGAATAAGTTACAACCACTAGCGAATATTTTATATATGGAAAATACCATATTTCATTTAAACTATGAGCAAACCATCACTATTATGTCCCAATAGCTAAGGAACCTTGCATTGTTATTACAATTTCTTGACATATTGTGTTCTTCATGTTGTGTAATACCTTTGACTGTAATACATAATGCTATGCCAAAGGTAACAACGTACACAAGAAGTCACCATGGTAGCGTCAAAAACTCCTCTTGGTGTAAAGGAAACTTTAACACTATCTTTCTTAAAGTAAATACAAAGAAAACATCTTTGCCACCAAGACCGATTTTCGAATATATAATAGGTTTCGTACCTTAGTCCGTCTTCAGTCTTAAGTTATTTTAGGGATGCCTAGTTTCGGGTCAAAGACCCATTGTCAAATCCTTGGCAACATCAAATTGTAGCAGGCCATAAATCCGACAGAAATCTTCATCAACACTTAAATACAGTTCGACACATGAAGGTCACAATTAAAAAACACAATTTAAAAACATTTAAAAGACGATAGGCTGGCCACATTGATGCACGGGACAAACCAACACCAACAGGTTTTGGGCCGTATAACTGTTGATGAAGATTTTTGTCAGATTTATGACAAACTCCAAATTGATGTTTACAAGGATTTGATAATGGGTCTTTGACCCGAAACTAGTCATCCTTAGACCAACTTAAGACTGAAGACGGACTAAGGAACGTCACCTATTATATATATAAATACAAAGCCATGTGTGTTAAGATAAGTTGTTTGACTAAAGTTCATGGACAACCGTAATTTTAAAGATTCTCTATACACTTATGTTTCTTAGAGCAAATATTCAATCACTATTAAAAAAGTGTAATAAACAAATATTAGTAATTTTAATAAGAAAATCTGGAAAAGAATTATTTTTATAAGCTATAATATACTACACACAACACATATAGTACATCATACGGACAAAGGACTAACACCAGACAATGCAGTGACATAACCAATGAACGACTACGTCATCACCAGTTTATACGGTTCATCATGTCGTCCTCTCTTTGTCAGTTTTGCTGTATTATTCCCGTATTGTTTTAAATTATTTAGCACGTTAGAGTTATACATATTCCAGAACAATGTAAAATGTCGGGTACCATAAGATGAATACCGCAGGTTTTTTTTATAATACTAGGAATGGATGTGAAACTTCAGTGAGCATGGATAAAGAACTGGATGTGTGAGACAGGTTATCTCCCCACAAGGTAAACTTGGTCATCACTGTGAATTACTTTCATCATTTATTTATTTTATTGAAATATAATGGTTGGATAGCTTTCTTAAAGGACCGTGATGTCTGAAAAAATAGACAATAACTAAAAAAATGCCAGTGAATTATTTAAAAGTCTCATTTGTTTTAACTAAAATTAGTTATTCCATTTTTCGTTTTGTTATATTATTTTATTACTTTCTTTTAGATATAATTATATTTTTACTACAATCATTAGGCAAATTTAATTATGAGACATTGTAAGTAAATTAAAATTCATTGTGTAGAGCCAGAACTGTATAACTACAATATTATTTATGGCCCATATTATATTTTCGACCCCCTTTACGACCACAGTTAAATAGATTATCGTCAAACTCACTATAGTTCGGCCGCTTAGAAAGCGACCTCCTCCAGCATTGGTTTAGCATTAGCGCGCAGGTCGTTTTCTAAGCGGCCGAACTAATGTTTCGCCTATACATTACATACATTGTAAAGTGATCCTTCAAGAACGTTTCATCCATTTGAATGTTCTTGATCAATGTAATGTGAGTTGACAATGCCTATGCATAAGTAAAACGTGTAGTGAGTTTGACCATACTCTATTGCACTGTGGACGTAAAGGTATGTACCTTATATAAAAGTAAATTCAATTTTTTGACATTTATTTATATTACTTTGTCTTTTGTAGTAATAAAATAATATTGCCTTTGATTGATTTGCCAACAATATACACAAAATAAACTGACAAATCTACAGCATTTACAGGTTGATATTAGTGCAGCATTTTCACTTGTATTTACGCCCTGTGTAAATTTATACCGAAATTTTCTAGATAAATACTATTTTTTACATTATGTAAGGATACAATAAACGACCAAATTGACTATTGATAAAACGCAATCAAAATTAACTCGAATTGCATATATGCATGTGTGTTAATGGTTTTTTAGATTTAAATGATTAAATTAAGTTTTATTTACAAATATATAAATTTGAATACAAATTGGTCAGATTTAATTACACTTCTGATGACAGCAAACACTAACTTGGCAAATGGCAACGTAGTTTTGAAGGGTGCTTGAGTCATTAAAACATTTTCTTGGGGTTGTTTTCAACTTTATTTATGATTTATAGTCTTAATGAAATATGATTAAATGAATGTCTTCTAAATGAGGATGAACATAGGATAATATGTGTCATTGGACGTTTCTTAGATTCATAGTTTTATCAATTTTTAAAACCTTGTTATTTGTAAAACTGTAACCAAATATTTTACTTGATTGTGAATATATTTTTTTAATGATTCAAAACAACTATTTAACGTTTACGTATATTTTCGTTACGTTTATTTTTATTTTTGGAAAAGTATACGTAACAAAAGTAAGCATTGAATCATGGTTAAATATTTGTTGAATAGTGACAAACATCTGTTTGACGTTTCGTCTACATTTTACCATTGACAACTTAATAATATTTCCAAAAAATATGTACCATAATTTATACTATTATATAATTTTAATTGGACACTTGGACACACTTTAATGGAATATTTACAATAAACATTTTCTCAGATAATATACTTCAACAACACTTTAAATTAAAAGAATTACATACCATTACTAAGGTACTGCATTTCAATTACTACTCTCATAAAAAATATCGCATTAAGTAGAAAGTTAAAATTTCAAAGGAACTACTACGTATTACTGAATAATTTTATAACGACATTCGTTATTCAATTAGATAAATTGAGTTTAAAAATAAAATTCACCGTAAAATATTAAACGTTTAAACCACTTAATTGTTCAAATTGTACTCTGCCCTTCTTTTGTAGGCAATACAAATTGATAACATTTGTTGTTAATTAAAAGGAAAAAAATACATATCTACCAAATTGGATTTTCTGGATATTTTAAATCGTACAATATAAAAGTACTTAACTAAGCGTATTCAGTTAAATTTATATTACAGGGGCTGATAGTATAAATCAATCTAAACAAAAAGGTCGATATAAACAAAGGTATAAACAATCTTTTAGTCGCTAGCAGCCATTTTGTATTTGTAAAAAAACTATTTATATCTCAGGAATTATTCAAGGTACGGAAACCAAACCATGCACATACGTTTATTGCATCAAGAAGCAAACAATAAATATGTAATTTTCTAAAAAAAAGATAAAAATAGTGGCCATTTGACAGCTTTAGACCTAAACTACTAAAATATGGCTGATTTTACAGTATGAAAATATGTCAAGAACACTTTTACGAGCATCTTTCATTCTTTATCAAACGATACCAAGTTCAAAAAAATCGAATAAAAAATAGTTGAAATATCACGATTTTTATTTGTAAAATGAGGCAAACCTGACCTACCAAATTTTAATAATTCATGAGATTTTTAGCTGTAAAAAAAATAGAAATTGTGGCTAGTGCCTAAAAAGAAATTCTTTACCTATGTTTATATGCACTTTTTTGTTTTAATTGATTAGTACTATAATTCTCTGAAGTTTGTGACACCCCTTTATGAACAGCCTGTGTTGCCTAAGTATACGATTCAACAGACACAAGCTAATTTTGGATTCAAATGATCGTTGTAATAATTTAAAAGAAATATAATCTATATTTGGACATCATTCAATTATAAAGATATGCTCTTTGCGATCATTCTGTTTTCTCCTACTAACAATAGTTTGGAACTTTCATTAAAGGAAAGAATAAAAACTTAAGGTTTCTAAAATAGCTGTCAATAAATTTAAATATCTCGGAGTAACTGGGACCTGGTCTACACATAAAATTATCAGAGATGTTTGTAAAATCACTATATACTCAGCTAGATAAGGAAAATAGGTTTTGTGAAGGTGTTTCCAATTTAAAAATTAAATTTTCTCTAGAAATTAAGGGAAAATATTATTTTATTAACAGTTACAAGGATTTCTATAGGAGCGTTTCCTGTAACATGCGTTTAAGCAGTTTAGACTTTTCCAAGTTGGGGGTTTCGGTTAAATCTAAACAGCTGTACTTTGAATCCAACTGTGAAGTTTAAGCCACTTCTAAGCCATGGTTGAGTAGGGCAAAACAAAGCCTATTGTAACCCTTGGGCCATCTTATTTAACCCCGCTTTGTAAAATATCAGTAAGTAAAGTATCATAATTTGGTTATTTTCATATAATATTGAAACAAGTTGTTTTATTGTTTGTGTCAAATACAAACGAACTTAGAAATTTTTTGTTAAACAACTAACTTTACAAAAAAATGTCTATAGCAAATATTTAATCAAGATAACGTCTAAGATGACAGGCAACATACATAAAAAAGCTATGGCTTTAGCTTTGTTTATTCTATAAAAACATGTTAAAAAACTATCAACGCTAACATAAAAAATTGCTACATAAATTAAAATTCAGTTAAGAGAGGTAAACGGAATAGTTTTCAAGTTCCACGTGGGAGCCTTTAAACATAAAATTTCACATAGGAAAGTTGCAACTATTTTGTTGTTTTTTCACCACCTTTCATACAACTCATAATTATTAATAATTGGAATTTGTTGTCTAAACATTTTTAATCAATCCCTAAACTTATTATTTGACATTTATTAAAATAATTATTTGATGAACTGCATGCTATGAAATGGTTCTTTAAGGCACCCAGCTATTGTAATGAATTCTTTAGATGACACAACGGATTCTGTCGATGGTAGAATAAAATCACGTAGAAGTAGGGGTGTCTTGTAAGTTGTACGTGACAAGACAATATACAGGGTGTCCCGGAACTCTCTCCCAATATTTTTAGGACATTGTTCCTAGGTAAGAAGCATATCTAATTATCACACTTAAATTGTCTGGAAGGCCTTAGCTACTCACACAGCCACCATTTTGTTTTTCACTTATTAATTTTTTTCTGAAAAGTTTTAAAACATACGAAATCGAAACATTGTACAATCATTTATGACAACTAGACAAAGCTACAAAAAGAATATGACAATTTTCAAAATTCATAAAACAAAATGACGGTCATTTACAATTTTGTTTTTTTAAATTTACAATTTTGTTTCTTAATAGCTCAAAAGCCATCGTTTTTAAAAAGATTTACAAGGCAAACTTTTTTTAGGACATTTAATTACAAATCAATTGACAACTTATCTTTTATTATTGGACGCATATTAACTGAGATATAGCAGATTTAGTGATATGTGACCGCATGCCTCGGTATGCACTGCAACTAACCTCCAGCGGTCACATTGGAATTGTGCAAAGTTTCAATTTCATATGTTTAACCACTTAAAAAAAAAAAATTATAAGTAAAAAACCAAATAATGGTGGCTGTGTGAGTAACTAAGGACTTCCGGGTGATTTAAATATGATATTATATGTTACTTACCCAGGAACAACGCCTTAAAATATTGGTAGAGAGTTCCAGGACACCGCGTATAAAGGGACTGTATGTTGAGATTGCCATCGAGAGTGATATCAAGATGACACTTAGTCGTAAAAGGAAAGAGACATGAACTAACGATTGTTGAGTACTCCTTTATATCAGACAATAAGTAGTGTTAAAGTCTAATGTTTTTATAAAACTATTGCGTTTTAAGATGAATTTGCTAATATAGCCTAGTGAAACGTTTACTCCAAATGTGTTGTCTTTAATAAGGTAGTTTAAATGTTTTCCAATAATATACTTTGAAAATAAGAGAATGAAAAACACTGCAGCAATTTAAATCGACCCTTTAAATAAAACCTGTTCAGTAAAATAGTTGCTTAAAGCAATGAGCTTTGAAGAAATGTGAGTTTTAGTATAATAACACTCTTGTCTCTGAATGTGCAATAGGAGCACTTATTGGTCTGTAGATTTTCATAACTATGCTACTCAGTTTTTACCACTGCTCTCCACCGCATGACAACAATATTACTAAGGATATGTTCGGATACAGCTGATTTAAAGCTCAGCAATCCGATTGGTATTTTGCTTCAAGAAATTGCATTATGTCCCTCTTCCGTAAAAACAGCCGGATGTATTGCCCGTGTAAGCCATATGCGCGTTTTTTACTCACAGCATACTGAATCTCCGTTCAGCCAGACTTGCGAGAAGTTCTGTCTAGGTTGAGGTCATTCATCGTGGGGCATGTCACGAATTTCCAAAGATTTGGAATTGGCAAGTAAAAGTTTATCTTATTTTGGACCCACTAGTACAACGGACTACTCAAGAACAAAAACCATTGCACCTAGTATTAATTGTGTAGATTAATTTTTAAAAGCATTTAAAGGGAACAATGTTTGGTTGTGGATAATAATAGTTAATAGCAATAACATTTTTATAAAAACAGATATGCGGGGATATTGTTATTTTAGATTGCTGGTAAAAACGAGCAAAAAACTAAGCGTAACCGTTCACATAAATGTTGTGATAAAATGACGGAGATGCTGAAGTCTATAAAGTCATAACAAGAAAAGTTAGAATGGAAACTGTAGGTAGCAAGGGAAAAAGAGAATATTATTTCCCGGGAGGGAATTATATTGCCGCGCTATGGTCTATGCTTTGTATCATACATTCCATAGTGCTAACATTTAGCAGGACCACATATCATAATAATAATTTTCTCTTTTATAACCATCAACACTTTCAAAGTTATTAGGCTAATTCAGTGAAAAAATTAATCCTAATATATATGATACTGTTCATCTAATTTAAAATCTTATACAATTTAATAAAATGTCATATGAATATTATGGTTAAACGACTTCGCAATAAATTATTAACAGTTAAGTCTTTTTCAGTGTCAAAGCTGTGTTAGATGCTTCTGAATCGTTCCGAATAGTACATCGATGATATCGTACACTTCATTAGATTTTCAACTGAAAATCTAATCCTTTTGAGGAAGAAGTGTAACATAACATCTGGAAGCCTTCAGCCAGAAGAGAAAAAATAATTATGCAGAGGTGAAGAGTGAATGTTAATGACAGGTTATTTTCTCAAGACAATGTTAAACCCCTAAAACAATGTGATTACTAAAAAGTCACCGTGAATCAGGGAACTACAATATTCGTGATTTACCTTTTTTTTAGCTCTGCAGTCTCTTATACACTACAAAACTAATGCCAAGTTACCTTTAATAACACATATGATGGCGGCCAACAAAAACTTGGCATAAGTGGTTACGTGGGTTTGACGAATGGTTGAATCATTGAAACATTTCCCTTGTTTTCAATTTTGTTTATTTAAGCTCTTAGCCCGTAATAAGTTCTATGGCATTTATTGTTTCTTACATTTGTCATATGTTTTGTCAAATTTTAACCAGGCTAGGTTTGCTATACGTCAAGAGTTGAAATATAAGATAGTACTTAATTTAACCCGGTAATATTCATGCAAACATCTATTGATCGTACGTAAAACAAATATCGTTAGCTTTGTCACAACCTAGGTATATATTTTTGTATTTAATCATCACGTTAGTAATTGGATTTATATGAGAGAGTCTCGCACAGTCTAACAGTCCTCTGGTGAAACTGCAAAAATTTGTTGAAGTATTTAGAATATACATTTGATCAGAAAACAAACTTAAAAACAATTGTTTTATTTATCACGACTCCATTCAGTTGAAAATAATCTTCCATCCCGAACATTTTTAACAGTCTACTCAAAATAAATGGTGATTTAGGCCCTAATCCATGCATGTTACGAGTGTATAGAAATAAAATTGCTGAAGTTACCATGTATTAGTAATATAGCTGCCGGGTACTTAATTAAAGTAATTGAGTGTACGAACTGAAAAATTAAGCCCACTAAATCATTTGACCTTAAACCCACTTAAATGTTTAAACGCTACCCTGAGCTCTCTTTGTGTTCAACGTAAATTGGAACCTACGCAAAACGACGTTAATTAAAAGGGCCTAACTGACAACGGATGATGTTTTGTGTGTAATATTTTGAAACTTAAAAAAAAAAACAACGTCAAGTATATTTTCAATCATTTCCCAATCAAGTTGAGTATTTATTAGAATATGTGTCAGAGATTATAAATGATTTTGAAATATTTTGTAATTTTATATATTTCTTTATAGGTACAGGATGATATTGCCAGAATAAATTGAATGATATTAAGTAAAGCATGTTATTTCATACCCTTTGATATTTATAGTTTTAACTTCAAGTGACCAGGTATCAACCGTCGGAAACAGACAACAGTTTTGATGTGTTCCATTATTGGTTTCAAGATAGATAAGTTTCAAGATATTTCTCAATGGATTCTATAGTTATTTGTGCAACTAGTGAAAAAAAGTGAGCAATTGACTCACTCGAGAGAAATCCTTACTCACGAGCCGTAGGTGAGTGAGGAATGGTTTCTCGAGTGAGGCAATTGTACTTTGAACTCGAGTTGCACATTATATTTTTCCTACAGTTACCATAAAACAAATAAATTGGTGAAGAAACATAACCTATTTTTACACAGAAGTGAACTTTTAATATAACATTTAACGTGAAGTGACAAATACAACAGTACAACAGCTGACCAGCTGATTTACAGCCAGTGCTGCCAACGTATTTCGCGCGCATACGACGTTGCCTGCATGTTACGCGCTCACTATTTCGTGCCTTCACGTTGCAAATCTGGAGTGAGACAAAGTAATTAGAGTGAGAGAGCGAATTGGCAACTTTGCTTTCTCAAATCAGTGAGAGAACATGTACATTGTTAGGTAACTGTAGGAAAAAATATTTTTATATCTAATGTTGTCGATAAATTTTACATTTTATTCATCTTACCTCATGTATATGCTTGAACACAAATTAAATGTACTTATGATGTACTTTTTTAGCCGTCTTTGCTTTGGGAAGTGTTTTTCACGGACCATTAATAATATGTCAAAATGTTCGCTCGTTTTTGCGTTGTAAAATAGTAATACCAATAGACTTTCTATTCGTTTAAACCGCCATCTAACTAAGCTATTATATTTAAATGGAAAATATATTTACGTGGCTTGAAGTTTTCTCTATAGGAACTATCATCATTAAGGATAATTAACAAGCAAGTTAATATCGTTATATGTAATCAAGTTAGACACATTTTGTTATGTCTCCTGATTTTGATGATTGATATTGGCGCAGAAGTAATAATGTTAATGTTTAATGTTATCTCAATGTTTTGTAATAATGTTTATGCAATAAAACCGTTGCTTGCAAGCTATACAGATTTGTGTATTTTCTTACTATTTTCAACTAAATTGACTCATTGATACATTTATGATCACATACAGCACAATTTTGATGTTTTACTCTGAGTAATTTGTATCTATAATAAACTAAACATTAGGCTATGCCGGAAATCTCATAATTAAACACAAACTGTTGTTGAAATGTCCTTATTGGGATGTGCAATCACCTATGACATTGTGTTACAAGTCAATTACTAATTAGTAGCAAACCATCAAGTGCAGTTATTGTGGCTTAAATTGAAGAACTGAACATGTTGTTTCAGTTTTATTGCAAGCGTCAAAAGTAACTCTCTTATTTGGTTGACAATAGTCTTTGTATAGGTACAGTAATGAGGTATTTTATAAACTTTTTTATGGTTTTCTAGTTTAGATGGAAGAAGAAAACTGATACGTCGTATCCATAGCAACAAAATGCGCTTAGCAGTAGCTGTGCAGAATTTTTTATCACTAAAATGTTAAAGCTTAAACTGACCAAACACTGCCTTTGGGTAGTAATTCTGTTTTACAAATACGTTTTCTTTATTTCTCTCTACGTTAATCTTTTTCTTGACAACCTATGGCCCTTCTAAATAAAAGTAAAATAAAGACTATTATGTATATTGCAAGATAATCCGTTAATTTGTAAAAACCTAGCTAGAGCTTAACGCTAACAGCTACTTTATAATCATTATCTCTCTATTTTTATTAAAATTCTCTAATTTAAAGGTAAATGTCATCACAATTGCTTCAAAATATACTACGGTTTAATGTGTAGTAATCTAAAATAAAAATTAAAATGCCTCGGTATACAACATTACAACCAAAAACATTATCTCCGACTCTGACATTGTTTACTTAATTGTATGTAACCCAAAACATGTTACATTACTTATTATAATGATTTTAATAGTGTTATATATGATAATTACAATACATGAGTAATTAGTGTGTTAAAAATATTACTCGATAAAAATATACTGAATCATAAAGACAAAGGACTAACACCAGACAATGCAGTGACACAACCAATGAACGACTACGTCATCACCAGTTTATACGGTTCATCATGTCGCCCTCTCTTTGTCAGTTTTGCTGTATTATTCCCGTATTGTTATGAATTAATTTCCACGTTTGGGTTATACAGCTTGTTCCAGAACAATGAAAGTAATGTCATCAATCACTGGCTGAATACTGCAGGGTACTCAAAAACGCTTGTCGAATTTAAATGTAAATTTAATTTGGATCCCAGCAGAACTATTTATTTATGTCTGTTTCGGCTACTAGGCAAAACAATAGTACCTGTTACTTATTCTCTATTGGGTTATTTAATATGAATCGATTACAGGATTTACATTATTGTTTAATTTAAGGATCCTGTATGCCATTGTATTTTAAATATACATCCCATTGAGACTCTACATTGTAATTAATTATCTATTTTTTTCCTATTATATATTCTAATCTAAATTTTTTTTTCATTTTCCTATAATTGATCACTGTAATAATTAAATCAGAAAGAGTAAGTCATGCACTCTGTAGTGTAGTAAAGTTTGACTGTTAGTAATACCGTAATACTTAGGTATCAGTTGTAATTTTGTATTTTAATCATAGGTATCTGTGTTTAAGTTAAAATATTTGGTGGCAACATGATTGCAGTATTATTATAGTAAAGTAATAATATTTATTAACAATAATCATTCCAAACTTCAGTTTATTGAATTATTTTATCCTCAACATCATGTTATTTGATTAATTATACAATAATAAAAACTATTTTAATCCAGATTTTGTTACATGTTTTATTTACTTTGTTAATTACAGTAATTAGTATTTTCTCATCTTTTCTGGAAGTTATTTCCCCCCATATGTATTTTAAAGAAGTGAATCATTTTTGTTTAGATTATAATACAGTTCGTGCGAATCAAACTATATCATCTGTTTAAGTAAAATAAATGCCGCTAGTCATCACAAATAGCCTAAAGACGAATCTTGGTCATCCCCATAAGTTATACTGCTAGTGTAAGTTTTCAAAGACAACTTTAAATAAGTGTTTATTATTAAACGACCTCCAAATACAGCATTGCTCACCTGAAAAAATATGACCAGACGTACGTTCAAAATTAAATATATAATTATTATAACATATAATACGTATATATGTACAATGTAATATATTTGTTAACATATAATAAGTATTATAACATACAGTGTGTAAATTAAGTATGGAAACAAATCTGTATTTTTAAAACCGAAATAGATAGAAATATTCTATTTGTGGCAATAATAGTTAACAAAGATTCCGCAATTTTTCACATGAAAAATATTTTTTTACCCCCCTAACAGGGTAGGTGGTAGGGGGTGACTTATTTTTTTCAAATAGCAACCCCTATTGAGTGACCCCTCATTTTGAAGGGTTTGTCAAAAGAAACACAATGACGCAAATCCGAGGTGAATATCTCACTCCTAGCTAACATGGTGGATATTCCAAAATGGGCTTTTTTTTACAAAAATTAAATTTTTCATTACCCACCATTTAGGCTAGGGGTGAAATATCTACCTCGGGTTTGCGTCATTCTTTTTCTTTTAACAAACCCTTCAAAATGAGGGGTTCTTCAATAGGGGTTGCTATTTGAAAAAAATAAGTCACCCCCTACCACCTACCCTGTTAGGGGGGTAAAAAAATATTTTTCATGTGAAAAATTGCGGAATCTTTGTTAACTATTATTGCCACAAATAGAATATTTCTATCTATTTCGGTTTTAAAAATACAGATTTGTTTCCATACTTAATTTACACACTGTATAATACAATCCATCCTGCTTTAATGCATGTGCTTGTTAAGCTAAGCATGTGTTAACCTCATTTTGTGTGCAATACTTCACTCCAAACGTGATTAAAAGGTGGTTTGAAAATCAGAATGTTATTCCCCGGGAGGGAATTATGAGGCCTTGCAGCGAGCTACTCCGTCAAACACATTCCAGAGCTTACTTTTAGCAGCGTCATAAATTAATAAAATTACATCGATACTTTCGAAGATAATAGTTAATGTTATACACACAATACTAAATTTTGGTGGAAACAGAAAGCTAAAAATTTGCGTAAATAACTTTTGCGTGCGTGTATTAAGGGAAGTTAAAAAGAGCAGATTAAACTTTATAATTTATATTAGAAAATGACAATCTTTGGCATTCTTACAAAGATGATTGTGTTTGGATGGTTTTTTATTCGAAAGAAACATAAAGTTTATAGAATATTTATGGAGAAAGATAATGAATCTTAACACTTTATAGCCAGTTTTAATAACACTTCTGGTGGTGACCAACATAAACTTGGCACAAGTAGCTACGTGGGTTTGACTAAGTGTTGAATCATTGAAACGTTTTCCTTGGGTTGAAAAAAATACATTCTATGTTTATTTACAATGACTAAATAAGTAAATGATAGTACCATGCAGAATACTTGGCTATAAAAATCAATAATTGTTATTTCATACGACACAAATACTCATAATGGCATAGCACATAGGTATTACATGACCATAATAATCTTAAATATTTACGTGAAATACTCCAAGATGTATTACAAAATTAATATTTCCATAAAATATCCTGCATAATTATTTCTATACAAAAAAACTCAATTTTTATTTTATTGCTGATCAAACCCAACAATCAGAACTAGATAACAGTTTTGATATCTTGCATTATTGAAAAGCTTTGAAATATTTCCTAGTGGATTTCAGTGTTTTCGCTGTCCCCAAGTGGTCAGGAACAGTTATATTTGTTGTAAGTATCATTATGTGTTGTCCCCTTGTGCAAAAAACCACATATTTGTCGATATAATTCATGAAAAAAAATTAACTTGCAATACTTCAACTTTAACCCCCTCCCCCCCAAATATGATGCTCAAAGTGCTGAAAATATTACCATACAATAGAGGGATGATATTGAACAGTTTGAAGTCAAAAATTAGCTTCCACTTTTCATGTTGAGGTCAGGTAATTCTTTGGCTAATTGCACCATACTGTTAGCGAATAGTGCTTTTCTAAAAAAATAATAACACTCAAACACAACCACAAAATTGTTTTGTTTTGTGTCTCGTCATCATTGAAAATAATAGTTTACTTGTTTGAAAACAAATCGTCCTAAATTTTTTTTTGAACTAAATTAACTCTAACATTTAGTTATATGTCAAATGAAGCCCATTCATGACGTCTTACTCGGTAAACGTAATAAATGCTATCCTTACATTATTTTGGCTTTAAATATGCACAAAACCCATTAATTTTATTTTTACATTATTGAAACTTTGGCTTAAAGCCACATTTCTAATAGGTCAGGGAATTTATTCCTTTCTTCAGAAGATAGCTTAATTTGGGAACTTCCGTAACCATAGAAGATGAAAAAGTTTCCACCTTTAAAATAGCTAAAGGCATCTCTAGGGTATTTTAACGCCACTTATAACAAATTCTTACTATAAATAATAGCTATAATCCGTATTACGGCTATGTATGGCTATGTGAGTTGTTTTTTTTTCACTTAGCTCTGAAATCATATTCCTAGTAGAAAACAAGAAAACATCTTATATCAGCAATGACAAGGTTTCCAGCCTAAGGGTTTGGACTATATATATTGTATGAAAGGAGTAGATATTCTTCCAAGTTGAGGTTTAAAAGCTTAAGCCAAACATTTGTACTTTGGATCCGGCAGTAGGCCTGCCACTTCTAAGCCATGGTTCGCATGGGCCAAATTGAGTAATCCACTGGTGAATTTGTTAGACCTCTAATTTTCAGCCAAAGTTTATTAGAAATAAAATTAATCAGAAAGTTTTAGACAGGCTTATTATCCCGCGCACATTCTAATTTGACAATTTAATTAGTGGTCATTCTAAAATCTTACCTTTTTATACTACAATTAGAGTTTGGGAAATATTCATTTATATTATTAAGCTTTTTTTTAGTACATGTTACCAATGTTCACTAAAGTAGATCCAATACGTTACAATTACCTAAGCTACAAAGAAGTTGGTAGACTTGAAAACTTCATAAATATTAACAAGATAAGAAACCATTACCACTTGAAAAAGCTGCTTGCTACATAATTTCTGGATTCAAGTTGAGAGACGGACGGAACAACTTCAAAGTTTTTAACGTGGAAGCCTTTGCAACATCAGAATCTGCTTGAAGGAGGTAGTGGCTTGTATTTTTGGACGTGAAAATAGTAGCAAGTAATTACTTTAAAAGGGCGCATACAAATATTAATGTTTTATGAAAGACTGAACGTCCAATAAATTATTTTGGATTAAAAGTATTTATTCTTTGTCAAGTTAACGTAGTCGAGTATAAACATGGAATCAAGTTAAATAATATATATAAAATAAATAAATAAATAAATAAATAAATAAATAAATAAATAAATAAATAAATAAATAAATAAATAAATATATATATATAAATCATAGATATATATATATATTATATATATATATATATATATATATATATATATATGAATTTGAACGGATGGTGTTTTTGGTCACTAGGGACCTCAAAACAAAAAAGTAAATCCGTCCCGGGTCCAGGTCTTACCATGAGTACTGCGGTAATAGCTTATTCCCTATAGGGGAAATTCGCAAAAAACGAGGCATACTTTTTAAATATATTGTACCACGGTATCGAGATGTTATTCCGATATCCCCTTATAAGTGTTCGTTCGTATACTATTGCATATTGAATCTAATTTTTTGTATAATTAGTGTTGCTTAGTATGTACAACGAGCCAAAGTACTAAAAATCTGTAGGTGCAACGAATAACATAAAAACTTGCAAAATACCAGGAAAAGAAGTGTGTTGCTACGTCTAAAGTGAATTTTTTGTTTGCTTATGTCGTAATCTTCCTTTATAAAGGCAAATACATGTGTGCTATTAATACTATACAACAAGAATATTATTAAATTGTCAATTATTCCAGTAAAAAAATCAGTTTCTTTTTAGCACAACATTTCATCACTGTTTATCTACTATTTTCTTCATCATTTTAAAAATTTTCAAACATGTGGTAATTCATCTTCACAAATAAATCATGCAGCAGGAATAGAAAGATTAATCAATGGTCATACACATATGAAATTAGTCATTACCAAATATTAATTACGAACAATGATATTCAGAAATAAAAAAAAAACCTAGCCGCTGGAAATGTAACAAAAGCATTCACAAAAATAATTCATTCAGGAGAATAAAATATCTAGTTTATAAGAGTTGGAACTGTAATAAGAAATCTAGGAAGTTCTAAAAGTTGGTATCGTTTTGCGTAGAAAATTGTATAAACCCTAGAAATTGTTAATATACCCTATTATTCCATGTTATTCTATAAAAACAAATTTCGGACATTTAATCATAGCAATTTCTAAGTTGTCCAAAGAAAATTGGACGAAAGAAATTATTTAAACGCCAATTTATTTCAAAACGAAAGAGTAATTAATTATATACGTTCATTACTAGACATTCTTGGTATAATTATTGTAGGTATACAGTTTAAATCAAACGGAAGGAACTTTTTATTTTGCATTTATAGCAACAAAGTGTGCGTCTCTGTTGTTGTGGACCTTTCTGTGTATCACGGATAATGTCAAAGATGCATTACCATAAACAGTTCTGACAATACCTTTGGGTGGTAATTCTCTTTTACAACAGCTTTTTACCATCTTCCTTTCCTCATATTTTCCTCAACAAACTTCTTCTTCTGTTCTTTCTCAAAGCAAACAGGCTTGTTTAAAACCATTCTTTCACATATTTTTTTGTGCTTGTTTGAACTACAGTGATCGTTGGTTTGTATTTTATTTCAAACCCTCTTGGGATAGTGATACTTGAAACAAATGAACCACTGCCAATATATTTTACCCATTTGCCCATGATTGTCACTATAGCACATTATAAAAAACAGTTGTTATTGCATAAAACGCCATTTTAATTGAAACAAATGTAATTATAATTATTAAGTAATTTATAATTTATAATAATTACTTTGAATTAAACTAAATTATATAAAAATAAAACTTAAGTACACGGCAATGCGTGAGCCTTTATATATATTTTCAATTTGACTATGTGCTTACTGTAATTATTTTTATTTTACAGCATGTACTCCAATTTGTCAAAATAGTTGGCGGGTTCATTATTTTCCTGTAATTTCATGTTTACTTAGATATTAGTGGGCTTATTGTGTTTTATTTTTATGTAGATTTATGTAAACATAATTTTGTCCACAATACCTATCGGTACCTCAGAATGTGTTGCGTTAGATTTATACAGTATTTTGTGATTATTGTTATTGCACTAGTATGACGAGAATTACAACACAAACATAAGTGCTATAAAATACTACGCATGACATATTGCAAATCATACAAACAAAAGGCTATCACCAGACAATGTGGTGACATAGCCAATGAAAGGCGTCACCACCATTTTAACGCTTCATCATGTCGTCCTCTCTTTGTCAGTTTTGCTGTTTTATCGTGGTTAATTCTAAATTGGCGTGCCAGTTTATTTAATGCATGTGAAATAGAGCAGAAGTAGTGGAGTGACTAATCAATTCAATACTATAGGTTATTTTACAAACAATAACTTAATACTGAATTTGTATTCACTAACAAATAAATATGTATAGTTCGGTGCTCAAATCACAATAAAATCAATGAAAGCTAAATTAACGTATTATGTGTTAGGTTAAGGTTTCTTTGATGATCGGTATTGAAATGTTTGTTGAATGTGGTTTGTTGTGAGAGGTAAAACTCTATGCATACCGGTTTTACCTTATCAGGCTATTAGACCTTATTTATAGAATATTGGTTCATCTTATTCAAAAGGATCCTTTAATTTTCTTCTCAATAATAACGTTTTGCTTGGTTATTTTATTTCAAATTAGTTATCTCAAATGAGCGATAAATTCTGAATATTTTAAATTCATTTAAATATTGTTCCTCAAATAACTAAATTATATTGTTGGCATGGTACTTAAAAATTTGCCTGATATTAATGTGAAGATTGAAAACAGTTTTAAAATAATTTAAATGTCTATGTATATAAGTTATGTTTAAATAGCTAGCCAATATAAAAAATAAATGTTTTGGTCCTGTGCCATTATTTAATAGGTAATATAAGTTATGATATATAATTAATTCCTAAAATGTACATAAAACATGCATGATTAAAAAAAATATCCCCATGCTAAGAAAGAAAGATTTCCTAGTAACTGAACATTAATGGTGTTAATATTATAATACTTACGATCTCCTTCATAACCTGTATATACTGTACAGGTGATTGGCTTACCTGTAAATAAAAAGGCAAAATTAATTTTTTTTCTAATTATACGCTTTTTGAATTAAGATTTTATGTTTTTATCAGAACTTTTAACAGAAAGAAAATCGTATACAACAACTAAACAACCTCACTAGACAGTAGTCAGTCAATAGGAAACTTAAAACTCGATACCAATTAGTAAACAAATAAAAATAGTATGGTAATGTAAATTATGTCATTGAAATAAGTAATAAGATTCAAACATATATGTTAACGTTTACTTATAACATTATTTTGTTCTATTGCGAATGTACTCAAATTTCTGGTAAAAAGGGAACATAAATTATAAAGGCACTAATTCAAAATAAACAAAGATAACATTCTTTTTAAAGTAAAGTTTTGTATATTTAATTGTAGTTCTTCATCAAATTTTCCTTACTAACATTCCATACAAAACTATAAATTCACGTGTGTATGAAGGGCAGTAGAATATCAGACTTTATAGCATAGAAAAACGGTTGATATCAAAAGTTTAGGCTATTGAGTGGTTTTTGAAATTTAAAACAAGTATATAGGCTTATCCCTTAAACATTTGATCCCAAACTAATTGTTTTTCAAACAAAACTGGTAATTAAAAAAATAAGTACTATTTGTGCATGGTAATTGAAAAATGTTTGTAATACATATTCCAAAATATTAGAGAAAAAGAAATTACACTCAGAAATTATGAGAAAAATGGAGATGTAGAGTCTATAAACTCATAACGAGAAAAGTTTACACCGAAAGTTTAGGTGCCAAGGGAAAAAAAGAGGATGTTATTTCCCGAGAGAGAATCATGACTCCCTGCCGCGAGCAATGCTGTAAAAAACACTCACTGCTAACTTTCAACAGCATAATAATTTTCTTTAATTTTTCGTATATTACAATCATCTAATTTTAAATATTACGTTGTTTTGATCACGTTAAAATGTACTAATCTATAACAATTTTTGCGAACAATAGTTAGTGTATGCTACCAAACGAAAAATGAAATTGAGAGTAACAAGACCAGGTTCCAACCGTTTCATTACGACTGATTTTGTTCCGTAAAAACTAATAGTGTCGTAATAAACAAATCTATAATCATTAAAGGAGTATGACAGAAAACTAACAAAGTAGTTTTGTTCTTAAAAAGAATCTTTCTCTGTTTGTAAAATTTGATTACGTTTTATAAAGCACAACCTGTAAAAATACCGGTTTTTACTTAGAAACTCAATGAGAGATAAACACGTATTAAATAATAAATGAAAGATATTTTTCGTGTTGTTTATCAAAACAGGGACGATACTGAACGCTGTTTATCCTAGTGCAGAAAAAAGTGAGATGGATTCTATAGCTTTTATGACCATAACTTAATGAATAAAAAAAGCTAGCTAGAGTTTTCAGAATCAAAAAGTCTTTTAAAATACAACTAGACACCTAAACTAATCATTATATATAAAATGCTATGACATCTCTCTGGCAATTTTGTTTTCCAGGGAGATTCTCAAAAGGCAGAAAGGAATTTATAGATTTTTTCAGAGAGAAACTAAGCTCGTCTTAGGTTTTATGAGGCTCTTCTAGGGGCTGTTAGGACGCTTCATTACTATTCAAGACGGCGGAACGAAGCTTTATCGAGTCCTGAGGGAGATGTTCGGCATCTCAGTCTCCAAACTCTGATATATTACTAAAAAGGAATTTAAAGCTTATCCAGATAAAATATTATTACAATTACCAAACACTAATTTCTTCATAATATGCCAAACGGCTAAATCATTTTCCAAAATAAACTTATCACACACTGAAAAAAAAGTTCTATATTTCGGCATTAGCCTTCTTCAGGAACAAACAAACAATAACAAATAGAAATGTTTACACTCTGAATCAGATGGTTTTAGCAAAAATCCAAAATACATATAATTTAGAAGTAAAAAATAAAATGTTGATAGAAAGAAAGAAAGAAAGAAAATATCTTTTATATACTATCTCAAATTTAGACCGGAAGGTGTTTTAGATTTAAGTATTAATTGATTAGCTTGCTCAAGCTGTCTTAATTTTAAGTCTGATACGTCTTTTGCCAATTTTCTTATCCCTTTTAATGAATAACATTGTTGAGAATTTTGAGAATGCTCTCTCGCATGAATAGCCACAGGTTTTTGTTTATCAGGATGGTTTACATCATATCTGAGGCCATTAATACGAACTCTAAGAGCATTTGTGGTTTTTCCAATGTAGTCTTTAGGAAAACCTTTGCAGGAAATTTGGTAAATTACATTAGTTTTAAACACTAATTTCACTACTCAAAAACTAAATTGACCTGAACAGCTGATTAGTTGACTTTCGAAGCATGCAATTTTACTTCTCTCTCAATCCTTAAACCTCACTGGTCCGTTACCCGTGTTGTTAAGTCAAACTATGCCGTTGTATTAGTAACCAATGCTGTTATGTGATACTTTTCAATTCTAAGAACAGAACTGAAACGCCCACTTAAAAATCGATCGTGGGTAAAATAATAAATTTAACGTGTGCTTCATAGTTGTTGGACTATACAATAACAGTAACCTACCTACCAAAATGGCCTTATAAACATAGTTTAAACTTGACAATTTGAGCTCTCCTCATTAAAATTAAGGAAAAAAATACGACGCCTGATTAAAGGTGTTTGCACGAATATCTAAATTATAAAGTAATTAAAGATTTATGATTACCTTCTAAACATCTTCGTATTTACCTCAGCAGTTTTGATTTTACTAAGACGCTTGCGGAAATTAAACTTTAAAGTTTGAGAGGAAATTATGACTTTCACAGTAATTGGTTTTTCAAAATAGCTTTTGCTTAAAGATAGTGTTTAACTATGTCGTGTAAATTTTATATGTATTGATAATAATTTTATTCTAAAAAGTTAAATACATCGGTGGAAATTAATTTACATTGTGCCTGAAACTACAAAATATCAAGGAAGATGTATTATGTATTTTAGTAGTAGGTTAAATATATATCGTGATGTAGAAATTATTCGTACACTCTAATGTTAAGCATAATAAAGGTGAAAATTTGTGTATAAGGTCATGAAATAAAACTATGCTTTATTTTAAAGCTAAAATTTTAGCCAAGAAGTTCTTCCGTGTTCAAACATCGAACAAGGCTACAGAAGCCACAAGAACCAACCTCAAAGCAAATTTTCGTAATAATTAGTACCAACTTCGCAGACCCATTAATTAAACTTGACACATATCGCATTTACCCTGTGAGTATGGAATAAACTGAAACTATTACAAATACAATTACTGAATTGGAATACGTTATGTATGCTCACAAAGAAATATAAATAGATTTGTTTTAAATATTTTTTTTACAAGATTCGTATAATAAAACTGTATCGATATGATTTAAATTTAAAAGAGAAACTTATTTTAAAATGTATACCTACTACCTTTTAAGTACATACTTATATTTGAACCCAAAATATCCAAAATAATTTAAACATATACCGTAATGTAGCTATAAAACCAACATTTGATATCGATGTTTGATAGTTTAAAACTGTTTGCCCCAAATTATTGGATTTCAGTCAATCTTATTAATCTGTAACTTATTGTACAACTTTTACAGAAAACAAAATACAGAATTCTATAAATCTTGTGTTAACCTTCTTTTATTAAAAATCAACCTATTTATAAATAATTTAAAAGCATCCTTAATGTAAATAAAACACAAACAAAACATTGTCAAACGGCTGGTTTATATCCTAATTCTAATAATCATTTTAGTTATAAGAATTATATGAAATCCTTAAAAGCCAGAGTGGAGGAGCCCTTGGCACGTTTCAAAATAAAAATAGGCCTATGTTTATCCAAAGTACATTGCCTCTATAATAATACCTGCGACATTTCCACTCTTTAGTCCAGTAATTTTCATGCAAATCACATTGTGACATTCAAGCTTTTACATTTTGTAATATAATATAACATATTTTATAGTAAGATTGTTGTATAAGAATAAGTCCTATTTTAGTGATAACTTAGCCTTTAGGCAAAGTTGTAAGTAAAGCTATTACAAATGTCAAAAGAAAGGTGTTCTTTAATACAGGATATTCTGCCTTTGACATATCCTTCAATGTTAAACCTTAACCTTTTTGACAACGACACTATTAGATAAACGCTTCTTTTGAAAAACAAGTCATGGGGATTTTCACTTGGCCCAGTTAACCTCACTAAACATATGTTTCCAAGCAGTATTGAGGGAGTAGGAATGCATTCCACGCTGCTAAGCAACGAATATGTCAATGTACCATCCCTCATCCCTCTTTCTCTTATTGAGGGAAAATCCTTCTACCTAAACAAAGGTGGATATGTTTTCATGCCTCAACACTCTTATTTAACCAACCACAACAGGATTGTTGGTTATTCAAACCTTACCTGGTCTGATTAGGTTATTTATAGATTTAAAATATACATTTTCAATTAACATTTCCGGTTACTTAAACGGGGTGTGGTTTAGGTGACAGATGTTTACCATTTGTTTCATATTGAATGACATTGCGTAAAAAAAGCCATTGTCCATTGATGTTACAAGTTGTATCCAAAAAGAGGGTCCAATTGAACAACTTACAGGGTACGCAACTGCAAGTGCGCTAACCGAATGCAACAGACAACTTTGTGTAGCGAATTTTATGTTCCTACTAGGTCTCAAAGTATAAAGCTAAATTAAAACCTTAGTAGAAGAATACCCTCAGAGACACTAATTCGGTCAAGTTATTACAGGGTACGAAGCTTGTCCAGATACATGGATGCCATTTTTCTTAGAACCATAAGTTTTTCAATTGAGAAACTATAACCAGATGTGATACCTTTATGAACGAATTAGAGCTTCTTAAGTTTCTTATAAGAACACGATTCTGTTTTCAAAATATATTTTTCATCAAACATCTAACTCACTAAAACGCGTATATTATACGTTCCGTACAGTTGTATAATCCGTTAAAGTCAGTTATACATGGTCATTAAGTATGGTAATAAACAACTAAGCCATATTGAGAGCACAACAAAAATAAAAACTCTGGTCTCGCTAATTGTATGTCAGGCCCAGACGTCTTAAACTTCAATGGATTATACTCATTTTTTGTGTGTTACATTAAAACCATTCTAAAAGTTATTTAAATAACATAGCCGTGTTTTAGCACATGTCTAAAGCAAGCAAGTAGACCTAGTGTAAATTTAATTAAATTATTATTTAAGTAGATACCTAAAGAAATATTTCTGTAAAAACTTTCGAAAAAACCTTTTTGTGTAATTTACGTACGTAATTTAGTTTTCCAATAACACATTTGTTCACTTTGTTTAGTAACAATTACTGCTCCATTAAATTAGTCAACAATTATCAATTAACATACAGTAAATGACCGAGATTTAATTTATGTCTTCTCTTAATTGGATCAACATACATAACAACTTAACTCTTTACAAATTAAGTGCGTACGATATATTGAGTGATAAATCACATGGTTACAGAAATATTGATTGCAATGTAAACGAAATCAATAAAATGAATACAAGATTCTACAGGGTGTATACAAACTCTCTGGAAATATAAACAATTTTTCATCGTGACAAAACAATAAAAAACAACATATAAACATGGGACTAAAATTTTAAAATATTTTACAAAACCTGAATACAGTAATCCTGTGTTGCTGTTTTGACAAATAGTCAGACGATTGACTACTTAGTACATAGGTTGTGACATGTGGGGTCAAACGTTGCATAAATTATAACATTTTCTAACGCTATCAATACAAAATAGCGGCCGTATACAACTTTCTATCATAAATATATTAAACAATTGGTAACTACAGGAAAAAGTATTAAGATGAGGGATTTTTTAGGAATTTTAAAACTAAACCAGTGAAAGCTTAACTGTAAAAATGGGTTAGGAAACAACTAGGATATTTAAATTTTGTGAGACCGTGCATGGGTCAGACCGCCAAGCCAGGATCCTGATCCTACCAGCGCGACCGGACTGGGAAAATTAAAACATCGTATGATCATTTACACTAGCCCTCAATAAGTTTAATATCTTAGCTATTTTTGAGCCGATCCCTAAGATTGAAGTATTGTTGGATAGGTCTTTTATTACTTAATATCTCATGCTCTATGTGGTCTTTGGTAGAATCAATTGTTTTTAAGTAATTTGAGAGACAAATTTAAATTGCAAAAATTTAAATTGTTACACATTTGACGATTCGTGAAAAAAGGTGGCTATGTCTATCACTAAATAGACACTAATTTTACAGTCAATCGCTTAATGGGTTCAACCTTTATGGATAAATTAAAAGTCAAATACAGAAAAAACAGGTAGAGAACAGGCATTTAGAAATATGTTTATTATGATGTTTCTTATTGTTTTGACCTAAGAAATCAAATTTACTAAATCTCTCCAGTATATGCCCTGTGACGGGTAAAACAAATGGAATAGATCTTTAAAGCATAAATAATAAATTCTAAAAGTGTTGATGGTTTTGTGAAATTTTTTATATTTTGTTAAATTTAAGATCCTACTAAAAGTTAGTATTGGAGAAAGCGTTTTACAACTTAGCTCACAGCGTGGGTTGGCGTTTTAATTCTCTCTTGGGAATACTTTGTTTTTCCTTGCTACTAAAAATTGCTATTTTAACTTCTCTTTTTATAAGGTGATGGACTCTTTCGTCTTCCAATTATTTCATCTATGATTATGATTTGTTTATCACATTAAAAAAATATTATTTTAATGTACTTCAAAATTTACATAATTAAGACTAACAAAATATTTAGACTCTACTATATACTTCAGTTCGATATCGTCTTGTCTGCTAATTAAATAAATTAATTCTTCGTTTTCGTTCTTAAATGTTTCAGTTTAAGGTATGTCAGTCTTACTAAAAATATTGTCTCTGTTTTAAAGACATATACGTAGTAATTGCCATTGTAAGTTGGCCCTAGTGTCCCTGATTCAACGATAT
Source organism: Macrosteles quadrilineatus (assembly GCF_028750875.1). Classification (NCBI taxonomy): domain Eukaryota; kingdom Metazoa; phylum Arthropoda; class Insecta; order Hemiptera; family Cicadellidae; genus Macrosteles; species Macrosteles quadrilineatus. The sequence goes on from NW_026542598.1 coordinate 23,020,956, forward strand.
ATAACGAATGAATGCAGGTATTTATAACTACTTAAACAATTCAACATTGTTAGGAAAATACCTTGGCTACTAAAATGGATAATAATTATTTTTCCCAATGTTTTTGCATAGTAAGAGTAAAAAGGTGAAAAGTTATTTAGGACAAATCACAAATAATACCAAAACTGACAAAGACAGAAGTGTATGATGAACCGTATAAACTGGTGATGACGTAGTCGTTCACGGGCTATGTCACTGCATTGTCTGGTGTTAGTCCTTTGTCCGTATGATTTACAATATTTGTGGTTTGACTTCTTTAAAGGATTACTATTAAACTATTGGTTATTCGAAAGAAAAACTTCTAAACTGTCAAAGAAAGTCACAGCAGATATAGATAATAATTTGTATGGTTGGGAATTCCAGACGGACCTGGCCGACACGGCCAAAACAACCGACCACGTTGGACCGTTTATGGGCCAAACAGACTTGGTCTGCAGACTTCGTACCATTGGCCCATTTCGTCTCGGGAGTTCTTCAGCCCGGATCCAACCTTAATCAGCTGTGTCCCTGTTGCAACGATCTATAACGCATGGATGCAGGTATTTATAACATGTAAAATTCAATATTGTGAGGAAAATACCCATGGCTATTAAAATGAATGGTAGTAAAGTTTTTCCATTGTTTTTGCATATTCAGAATAAAAAGGTGAGATGTAATTTAGGACAAAGCACAAATAATACAGCAAAACTGACAAAGAGAGGACAATATGATGAACCGTATAAAACTGGTGATGACGTAGTCGTTCATTGGTTATGTCACTGCATTGTCTGGTGTTAGTCCTTTGCCTGTATGATTTACAACATTTGTGGTTTGACTTTTTTAAAGGATTACTATTGAACTATTAGTTATTCGAAAGAAAACTGCTAAACTGTCAAAGAAAGTCACAGAAGATATAGATATATTTCAGTCCACGAAGATAAAATTAGTACTGTTTAAATAGGCGATATTTCAAGATGATTCTACTTTTGAATGTAACTTAAATTACAATTTATAAACAGTATAAGACCTAGGAAATCAAAAATTGAACTAATCATGAATAAGTTATCATTATTAAACACCTTAATTATCCTTGGATCCTTAACTATCCTTCAATAACCCAAAAATGAAATATGTTTGAGTTCAAGAAAAAAATTTAAAGACCAAGATAATTAGATTTTGCTTTTAAGAGACCTTGGATCCTAGACAGTCTAACCCATAAAACAATTTAAAAACTACAACATTTCTAATCCCACAGTGTCCTAGATATTATATTTACAACCACTTTGGTATCCATACAAATATTTTGAGTTGTTAAATAATGTTTAAGCGAATGCTTGAAATTAACGAAATTAGCTTTGCTCTTATAGTGGGCAAATCCAAGATGGCAGTTAGCTTCCATTAACTCCCTTGGGGGGGGGGGGGGAACAAAAACAACAAAGAAAATGTCCAATCATACAGTGCCCTAGATATTTAAAAATAATCACTTTGGTGTTTGAAAAAATATTTTTGGATGATAAAGAACTCTTTAACAGCGGTTTGAAACTATTCAAGATGGCAGTTAGCCTCCAAGGACTTTTAATGTAAAGCCAAAAAGGTATGTAAACTTTGTTGTGTTACACACAGAAATGTCGTATTTGGTTGGAAGAGAAATGTTGTAGGAAATCATCTCCGACTCAAGAGGACCTTTCAAACATCTCCGTGGTGACCTTAATGGACATATTGTCATGGCCCCGTCTTAAATACTAAAGTCCCACACGGTTGATAAGGAACACACAAAACATACAATTCTGTGTAACGTCTTAGTAGTGACAGCTGGTTTAATATTTTTCATTTAATTTGCTAACACTTGTTATGATTATTGTTTGTTGTTTGTATATCAGTCTTTACCTAGTTACTTTAATAAAAGGTTGTACATTTTTTGTGACATATTATTTGTCACCACTACAGTATTAAATATGAAACAAGTCAAAATTTGGTCATTACTTTGTAATATATTGTATTGAAGTCTGTTAGGGCTAAAATGTTTTTAAGCTCCAAACTCCAATTCCCCAAGTTCCAAGGTATATTGAACAAATTGGTGCATATCTAGTCACATACATTGAGTGATATATAGTGAAATGTCATTATTCATATTCATGTATCTAAAAACTATGCGTATAACATACAACTGACCAAGAATAAATAATGTATAGTAATATACGTGTCTTCCCTTCGTATAGGTTTAATTTTAACATAAACAATTCAAGCTATATAAATAATTAATCAATACAATTCTTTATTAACCGATATTTGCTATTCAAATTCGAAACTAAGAATATTGCTTGTATATGAAAATTAATAGAACATATAAGTAGTAAGCTGAATTAATACTAAATCCATGAAACATATAGTCGTATCCTATTAAAACCTTTTACACATTCAACAGGTCTTTCATTAAAAGTAAAAAAAGGTAAAATCAAAGAACCGTTAAGTCCTTTTTAAATTAGCTTTATGCTTGTTTGCTTTATTACAGGTTGAAACAACCCGTATATAAGCACTAAGTCACAATGAAAGCACTTAATGCATTCCCCAGTAATTGATAATTAACTTGTTACTCAATTCAATGGTCCGATTGCTTACATCTTAATTGCACAATATCATTAGCGATTTAGGATCGGTAATGGAACAGATATTTTTCATGATTGACGGTTGAGGTAAAAAACTTACATAAAAATAATGGTCTTATAGTGCAAATCTGTGTAGTACCAACTTAAAACCTTGTCACACAGAGTTTCATACAATTAGTAATCAATGTAACCAAATATTAAATGCCGGAGAACAATATTTGAATATACAAAATTATTGTTTAATATGAAGGAGCACTTAACAGTCCAAATACCGTGCCACTTTCTATCCACGACTCAGTGCCATCTAAATAACATCCTTGGGTACAATACATCTCAACGTTTCACGTTTTTTATATAGTATCTTTTACGTGACTCCTTGGATCTACGTGTTTCGTGTTTTGACTTTTACTTAGTTAAAGATGGAGGATTTGCATAACATTCCCGTCAAGCAATTCCTTTGGAGGAATAAATAAATTCAATAGCTTAGTTTATTGGCGTGTAGTAAACTTGGTTGAGGAAAAACTAAATACACTGTTTTTAAAACGAAGGACATTACCTTTCTTCTAAAACGTTAAACATTGTATACGCAAATATATTTTGATGATCAGAATACTTTTGTGTTAAACATTTTAAAATTATGCTTATTGCCTCTTAAAAATGTATCCAAAACTATGTAGAACATTCTAAAGAGTTCTTAGATTCACAGTTGTTTAAATGTATGCTGTTTTAAGTATTTATGATATTAATTTACATTCAAAGATATTTTTCCAATTGCTTAGTAAGAACAATGCTTAGTTGAGTTCAGGATTACAGATGCAATACAACAGTAGATGAATCTTAATATTTTATAGTGATAAAAAATGCCTCCAGGTAGAAAACAGCTAAACATGAATAAAATGGTTTTCGAAGAACAAGAATTCGTGGTGTAACTTGCATCAGATTGACGAATCTGTTAACAGCTACATTACATAATACATGTTAACAATACATAATAAATGTCTAAAATACCTAGTAATTCCTTGTAACTCCTTGCAATTCCTTATTTACGCCTACGCGTTTCGATGATGTAGACACAACATCAACAGGTCACAAAACAACTTGAGAAATTAAACAATTGGTCACCTCAAAGTTTACAGAAGACGCCCAAAACATCGAACAAATTTGCTTGTTTATGTAGGTGTGTTTATGTAGATAAATATAAAACTCAGATTAAAGTTATTAAATATTTTTTTTGTGATGCCACAAAAGTGTAACTGTCATTGGATAGTTTTACTTTTAATAAAGAATCAACATTTGTATTTGTACAATACGTAGGAAGTATGTTCACCACCACAATATATCCACATACACTAGTGTACTTTTATTATAATAGTTCAAATTAGTTGTTCTCCGATATCGTTTTTTAAAAATCTTATTAATTAGATATCTTCAAGATTTTCACTTTTATCGTTGTGAAATATTTTCCAACTCATATATTTCTTGTTGCTCGCTTTTCCCACAAACCTAACCCCACTTTATCGTCGTGGACGTCCCAATCCGTTGTAAACTAACCATAATTTACACTTTATGGCTGTGCCTGAACAACACATCCCGTTTGTTTTTGTGATTTGTTTTGACCCACTGTAAAGACATGTTTTTACTAAAACAAGATTGTACTGGCACGAACAAAATTACTAAATTAGTCATTAAAACATTGGGTGAAACGGGTCAAAATGTAATGCTTTACGCCAGACATAATATAGTATATTAATCAGTTTGCTATAGTACGCATGATTTATTAGGAAATACATTTTGTAAACATATAAACCTCATTATGGAGATTTTCGACAAAGAGTAGGGCAGTAAAGTCGAAAGAAAATGTTTCACTGTGAACGCGTGATTATTTTATTTTTACGATATGTAATACTTTAATACTTTGTTATTAAATGGTGACCATACAAAGTAGGCATTTTAAGCCAAGTATGAATGGAGATGAGTGTAGGATGAGTGGCGCGATCTTGTAGTCTTGTTAGTGACTAATGCCGACATTCCTAAGCCACAGCTGTTAGTTAATAGCCCATACAGCTTATAGCAACTAAGGGACCTACAGTTTATAGTGGAATCCGAACCACATTTTTGCCTTGGTATTAACGAATTGGTCTCATTATCAGGATAGTACGACGGATAATCGTAGTAGGGACTCACTCTCCGGACGTTAATCCACACCAGGGAGTATCGTATCCACAGTGCATGCCTATAAATATCCACAGTTCGTGACCTCCTATTTGTAGGATTAATCTATATATATAAAATCCAATGTATGTTTGTTTGTATGTATGTATGTTTGTATGTATGTATGTTTAATTGTCCTTTATGGACTCTGTAACCACTCGACAGATTGTAATGAAACTCTCAGGCATTATTAAGCATTATTCAAGGATGGTTTGTGTGAAGTTTGGTGCAGATCCATCATAAGGGCTCCGCCCCAATGGCTCTGGAGTTTCCCATGTTAACCTTATGAGTACTCATATTTAAATGTAATTAAAGATTCTTAACAGCTGGTTCAACTAATCAATTTGATTCTGTGATGTTCAATAGTATTAAAAAGTTAATAGGTTTACCAACAGGGTGCAGCACTATTCTTTTTTTTATTTACGACAACAGCTAATTTTCAACCAAAAGGTGAGTGAGCGCAGCGAACGAGCTCCAACCTAAAAGTGAGTGAGGGTAGCGAACGAACTTCAACCAGGACGTGATTGAGCCATGCGAACGAGCTCATCTTAAAAATGAACGAGCTTTTGACATATACCCACATTAGGACAGGACGACGTCTGTCGGGCCAGCTAGTACTAAATAAATTCCATACTACAAACTATACAAGAGACAATAACGATATTTTACAAAGCTCGCTGCGAATCTATTTTGAATTAGCCTTAATTATAACTGTTTTATTATTTAATTTTTATTGTGATCTCATATATTTTTTCATTTTTCTCTTCGTCCACACACTGTAATTTTTCGTAAAAATCCAGTTTTTATTTAAGAAAAAAAGTAAAATCAAGTAATATTGAAGTTAAAGTTCTATATCATGTTAAAATGTCGTTAGAGGTTTTAAGTGTCATCCTTGAATAGAAATAAAAGTCTAAAGACAAATCTTTAGTCCTTGTGAAATTTACTTTTTTATTGGTTTAGGGCTTTTATTTCGTTCTGTCCGAATCTGCTTTGTAATATTACGGATCATAATCATAATTTAACTTTCATCGCTCATGGTTGCGTTAATACTGAAATCAAAGCCAAAGAAAACAATATTCCACGTTTGTTATTATAGGGACATCAGTTTCTTTTCCTGGGAAGGAAAAAAATGCCCCACAATATTTCTCACAGTCTTTATACTATTATGTAACTTAAGGTGAACTACGGTTATTATTCCAGGAGTGCATTCTGGTTGAAGGAGGAAGTTTCCGTATCTTGTCAACTAATGGTGACAGCCTCAATTTCACTGTAATAGTTTTTTTTATGATATATACGTTAGACAAATAACTATGGGGTTTGGCATGGTTTAGTTATCCCCTTTTGAATCATTTAATGGTTTTAATGTTTATACAGATATATCTTTTGAATTCAAATTCGCCTACATCACATTGCTAACAAGTTTGTACTGTTTAATTTTTCAATATTTTTTAATAACTACTATTGTACTAGCATGACTACTAAAATGCATCCACGAAAACATAAGTGCTATAAAATACTACTCACGACATATAGTATATCATACAGACAAAGGACTAACACCAGACAATGCAGTGACATAACGAATGAACGACTACGGCATCACCAGTTTATACGGTTCATCATGTCGTCCTCTCTTTGTCAGTTTTGCTGAATTATTCGTCGTTAGTTCTAAATGAATTCGTAGGTTTATTTAATGAGAGTGCAATGAAAATGTAAATTGTGTAGTGAATTATGATGTTATTTCAAAAGAACTGTTTACTACCAATTTAAAATGCAGCTTCTGGATTCGCAAAAAAAAATCATTTGTCATTACTCTAAGGGTATTATGAAAACTATGAAAATCAGTGTAATTTAAATTTTAGTAATATATCTTAATATTTACAAGCTTAAGGACTGAGTAAAATTTGTGCCTTATGTTTTTGCTGTATGGAGTATGTTGTATGTTCTGTGATATAAGGGATAATATGTTAGCTGTTGTACGGTATGCTCATTTAGATCCATAATATTGACTGATAAAATTCAGAATACTTCTTTCATACATTTCTGAAAAAAACTGTATTGTCTTTGAATATTATAACATTTGTAATATTTTAATACTCACGGCCTCCAAAAGTAGATTTGCTTACCTGCAAAAAAACAATAATTTAATTATTTTTTATTATAACCTTATGACAATTATCGATAAAAAGCCTTGGTATTGAAGGGTTCTTTAGATTACGTTTGGTGGATTAAGCTTGTCATATGTCTTATACCATTGACTATTACTTAAACTAAATGTTAAAAAAAAGTATTTTAATACCACAGTCGATGATTCTAAGAAACCGTATCAACACAGAGTACAGACATTAAACTGGGTAGAAAATCAAATTAGGTAAATGAACTATGCTATTTTGATCAAAGTAATTTTCAATGCCATAAATTACGCACGTTGTTATTATTATTTATGCCATTGCTTTTTATACCATGCCATTTATTTAAGTCGAAGCTTACTTACCAAACAAGTCTCATTTTTAAAATTTAATTCTCCAAATTATTCTAATCATAAAATATCCTTTGTATTACGTTGGTTATGCGATAACCAATGAAATTTAGCATCAAAGGTGTCGAGTACACCTTAATAACCACCTTAATTTTATTTGTATTAAGTACAAATACAGAAATTGAACAACGTAGTGTATAAGTAAATATACCCACTTTTCATTGGTTTATATATTTTTTTCTGTAATTCAATTTTGTTAAAGAAAAAAACATACTGAAAACCAGGGAGCTTTGCTTAACCAAGCAAATAATTTGTTTTAATAATTACGTCTATCAATAAAAAAGACCATTTCTAAAAATTGTCATGAAAATTTCTGTTTTGTTGTTGTCTTAATTTTACAAATGTTCAGCATCATGATATATTTGTCGTGTTTCAACTCTACGTGACCGATACCGACCGTCAGAAAAAGACAACAGTTTTTGTGTCTTGCATCATTGAAAAGCTTCAAGATATTTCCCAGTGGATTTTAACGTTTTTGTTAGCTCCATTGTTCCAATAAACCCTTATTTTTGTAGTATCTTACATGTCGTATATGATAACAACGATTTGTAATGTAATAAACGATTACGAAAACAAAACATATACTAAACATGACTAATAACTAAAACAAAGGTATTAGCGTTAATTGTTAGACAATAAGTCTTTTTAAGTTTTAATGTTATATTCGGACGTCTTTTCAAGTTAACCTTTATTGACACATATTTTAATAAGTTAGGGTCGGTCCCGATTCTAGGTTTTGCCCTGAGAATTACGGTAAAAGCTTACTACAGTACCTGAAGAATAGCTTCAGCCTATAATTATATGGAAAATTTGTTAAAACAAACAAACAGTACTATCCCGTAAAGTTGAAAAATATTGGTACTGACATACAATTAGCAAGACCATAGTTTACTTTTCTTATGTGGTCCTGTTATTGTTTGGTTGTTTCTTGCAATATTAAACAAATATAAAGGTACAAAATACAAAAATTCAAATTTACCATCTAAACTAGAGTCGGGACCACATAAGTTTGCAGTTGAGGGAGGAGCCTATTTACCATATGGGTTTGAATTTGTTTTTGTTAACGCAACTCCTCCCTTATTTGTAGACCAAATTTAACGTTTAAGGTGTCAAAAGATTTGTCTCAATATGTAGTTTTGCAATAAGGTTTTAGATTTTTTAAATTTCTACTCCTAAGGGCGTGAGACCCTCTCAAAGGTCGGGGTTTTCCCCATAAGAAATACATAGAACAAATTTAAAAACAAAAAACAGCTGTTTATAAAAAGAAACTCTAATAATACTATCTGATTTCAAAATATTACTTAGTATATTTTATTAGTGCGATGTGGCAACGTTGCACTACCCTTGTCTTGTGATTGGCTGCCACCAACTGCAAACTTACGTGGTCCCGACTCTAGATATTAATTCTTTACACAAAAGAATATCCACTGTATCACATTCAGTTTAGGAAATAACATTTCCTTCACGCTAAGCTTGAAGTAAAACTTGAATGTCAAGTATTGAAGTGTTCTTTGACACAGGATCCTTCGCCTTTGGCTCTTCCTTCAATGTGTAACCTAATTCCTTGACGACTCTTCACTTAGACGAACGCTTCTGTGACAACGATGTTGACAATGTATTCTTCAGAATAATGTGGTATGTGTGAGTTGGCTATGTCTGACTTAACATTTAACAATATTTATCATATGTTTTCACGCAGCACAGTAGGGGTAGGGATGAATCCCACGTTGCTAAGCAACACAAGTTAATGTATCGCTCTCTTTCTCTTATATTGACAGCCCCCCTCCCCCTATTGCTAAGTTCCCCATATGGACGCTTTTTAACGCTATATATTGTATACTTGATAGACTTCCATAAAGTAGACGTTTTGTACTTTTTCGGAGATTGCATCTAGTTTAGAAACTAAGTTTAATAATTGATCTATTGACAGATGGAGCTGATGTAATAATCTGTTATTCTTAAGTTTACGTAGTAATGTTTTATCCCCTTAACATTAAGAGGGAAATCACTTTGTAAAATATACAGCACGAGTTATTAATTTCTTAAAGAACCAAATCCAAATAAAAAATACTATTGTAATTGATTCCTATACGATAAAGATTCAACATTGAAAATGAGATAACGTACACGTCATTTTAATCTTAATATTAATAAATAAATGGATAAATAATTTTAAGTATTGTTTCGACTTTCCTGAAAAATACTAGCTTCATATTCTATTTTATCCCACTATAAATAGCTGTTAAGTATTGTAAGAAACAACCAAGGACAACCAAGAGCACAATAAAAGTAAATTGTCTCGCTAATTGTATGTCAGTTCCAGGCTTCTTAAACTTTACGGGATTCCACTGCTAGTTTGTATTTTATATTATTCTACTTCATTAAATGAAACTTAAACAGGGCTAAACTGTTTGTCTGTAATGACCGAGATTGTTTTGCTTTATTTAATAAAAGTATAAACATAAGTTTATACCGGAAAGTGATTTAATCTTACACCTAAGCCTAATATTGAAACTTTTTTAAACGAGTATATTTTTTGCTGCACCTAGGATAGCATAACTCTTATATACGATATTCAAAGCGACCTATGACTGGTATTTATGGAATATAATGAATTGTATGTTGAAAAAAGGATCAGTATTCTATGATAACAAGTATAACTTTCATAATATCATAGATTACGTACTGGAAATAGGACTTTTAATTGTTTTCAACAATAGGCTAGAATTACAGTGTAAAATTATTTAGTAATAGTTTATTTCACTGAAAATCTAAGTATTTGAGTAGCTGCAGTTAAAATAAGTATAATATACGTAAATACCATGCAACGTTTTAAGTTTCATTCTCAACAGCCTCAACATATGGAAAGAAAACTTAACAATATAGAAAACCAACAATTAAATTACTCGTATACATAAGAAATACTTATAATTTCGTATAAATTACGATATAGATATTTATTAACAAGAATCATATGATTCAAGTGCATAAGATAAACCAAACAATAAACAAATTAATCATACGTGCAAAACAATATTTGAGGTCACAACAATGTACGAGATGTTAGCATGATTATACGTTTCGGCTTTAAATCAAAATCGCATAATTATGTATGAGTAATAAAATTATTACTTCTAAAACATTATTGTATAAAACATTAAATCGTACTTTGATTGAAATTAAGGTCATATAAAATTAAACGTGCAAGGAAAAAAGTAAATCAACGAAGATATAGTGTACCGTTGTGCCATAAGTATAACCTGTATAGTCATGTCTACAGTTAAATAATATTTATTCTAACTTATAATAGAAAATTATAATAGAATATGAAATTTACGAGATACATCTACCACAGTAACCATGGCAACCGGAAATGTTATACGGCTTGAGACATTTTCTTTCTGTCATCTACTTACAAAGCGAAGCTTAATATTGGAAGACTTCTTGGAAGACCTTAAATGCCGTTCACATGCAATATTACATGCACTTTACTGTCTGTTTATGGAAAAGCCTCCGGAAGTTTTGCAAATATATGTTGGTACAAGGATTTTATAAGCAATATCGTAGATTAATTTTACATTCGACCTTTACATTTACCAAATTTTCTATATTACTATTTATTTATATAAGAAATTTAAAGATAAAATATTCTCATTTCAAAGGATCCTTATGGGTGATCAGAATTTTTTCTTTAAAAGCAATAAAAAAATCTCAATTCTTTAGAGCTTAATAATAATGATCTTCCAATTTTTTCTGATCAGGTAAATACATGTAATTTTTTTAAGTGTTTCAATGACATTTTTCAATGTAAACGTGTTTCAATTAAAAATCTATTTTTGTTTGTTTTTTAACACCATTCAAAAACTCTCAAAGACAATTTGTTGATGTATTACAATAAGTATTGTTATTAACATTACGTCTTATCTTTTTAAAAGATCAAGCTGGTCTAGTTGTAGAGCCTAGGTCTTATTTATGATACGCGATATTTTTAAAGACTTTTGTTCTTATGCACAACTCTAAAAGATAAAAACTATACAAACTTAAATAATTTAAAATATGACGAATATTTTATACGGATTTGTTAGCACAAGTAAGAGACAGCATTTAATGTTAATTATACTTTAGAAATTAGTCTGAATAAAAAAAGTCAATTTATTAAGTAGTACATACTTAAATAAATCGTTAAGCAAGATTTATCGTAAACGTCCTCATAAACCATTGTTTATGAATAAACATAAATTATTATTAATATAATAAACAAATGCGTCCATGACCATCCGTACCTTAATAATAAGTAAACATAAATTAGTATTAATCGTCAACATTAAAACAATCTCTTCCAAGTCCCCCGTGGTTAAAGATTTAAAATTCAATAAATAAAATCCGGTTTGAATATATGAAAATAACCATGTAAGGGCCGAGAAAATAACATTCAATTCTCGAATGTAAGTTGAGAAAGTTACGTTGATCTTTGTTGGGTACTGAAGAATTTTCCTAGAAAAAGATATATAGTAAGACATCACCTGAAGCTTTAAAAATCACCAATACACGTATAAGACAATCTTTGGCTTCGTCTCCAAAATACGAATTCCCATAAGCCGAGGAAAGAACAAATAAAATACAGTATTTAAAATGTTAGCAGTACAACGCAATTAATTAATTAGAATTACCTAATTAATTATTTGTTAATTTAGAATCACAACTTAGTGGTAAAGACGCCACATTTTGTATGTGCTTAGAGGTTTTATTTCAGTATGATAATATTTTTGTTGGGCATCACTCACCTTATTGAAGTCACGAGAACGTAGTCCTTGTCATGTCACAATCATACACAGTTCATTGCACATAAAAATATACAAAAATAAAAATAAAAATAAATCCAAGTTTAAAATATCAGACAAAAGTTCTCAACACCGACGTTTCGCCGCACCAAAATCAACGTGCGGCGTTTTCAAGGTTATTCCTCTTCTCACGCAATCGTTGTGAGCGCCTAATTTTTATTTTTGTATATTTTTATGTGTAATGAACTGTGTATGATTGTGACATGACAAGGACTACGTTCTCGTGACTTCAATAAGGTGAGTGATGCCCAACAAAAATATTATCATACTGAAGTATTGACCTCACCTAATATACCATGTCGTTTAGGAATAGAGGTTTTATTGTTGTTGGATGGTTATAATCTTTTCTAATAAAACTATTATAAGTATATTGTGAACTCGGGAAATTTACGTCTACAAACTTTACTTTTACATAATGATTTCAAAGTGTACAATCATCTTATGAAACCTTAATCACAATGTCAAAGTAATTCTACTAATAGACTAATTTGACTGAAATATCCTATTAGCGAATTTCCCATATAGGAAATAAGCTATTACCGTAGTACTCATGGTAAGACCTGGACGCGGGACCGATTTTTTTTCGTTTTGAGGTCCCTAGAGGCCAAAAACACCATCCGTTCAAATCCATATATATATATATATATATATATTTATATCATCTTACTAACTATTCACATAAAAAAAAAAAACAGTTTTACCCTCCCTAATGCAGCAAACCTAAGTACTTGTTAAACTAATTCTATTTAAATCAAGAATAAATGTTATATTTTTAAGTAGACATTTCAGTGTAAATCCAATCAGTCAAATGGAAATTCGCTTAGTCTGCAGGTTTGCTGCGGCGGGGGTATTTAACTCCAGGGTGTCACCCATTCGTATAAAAAAATACAACCAGATGTATTTCAGGAAATGAGCTATATTTTTAGATGCAGTTTGTTTAATTTTTTACAGGTAACCCTAAACATAAAATACAGCCATCAATCTAAGATCAATCTGTCCTCTTGTCTTCCATTACTTTTTAGATGTGTTAAAAGAAAAATTTTAGTGGTTTTCTTTAAGTAAAGATATGTTTGACGTCAATGTAGAAAAAATAAAAATAGAAAAATGTACTGGTGATACGGATCTACCAACCAAAGGCAGTGCCACAGCTGTTTATGGTAATGAAACTTTGACATTATCGTGACAGTGACGCCTACAACAACAGGGATAACTCTACTGTAATACGTTTATAATTTACTTATAAAGCAAAACTAATTTTATAAATGCAATAAAAGTTATTACTTTGGATCATATTACATGATTTAATCTCGTCTCAAATTCAACACTTCTAGAAATTAGCATGTTTACGTAAACTACTTATTTATTTCTTAACTCATATTTAGACAGAATCTGGTAAGCGAAATCTTTAAAATCTCTATAATATATTTAAAGTCAGTTATTCAAAAATATTTACATTTTCTTTATCACGGATAATGGCTGTAAGATAATATTAAACAAAGACTAACATTAAAAAGGAAAATTTTCTTCTTACGTAAAGTGAAACATTTAAAAGGTAAATCTCTATGTCCTCTTGGGAATCAAAGATCTTTTCTGATGCTTGTCTTTTATTGAAAGTTTAGAGAAACCTTTGATACATTCACAATTTGTGTGAGTGTTTAAATGTGCAGCATTCGATTGTTTAAATGACAATAAGAATTACGTTCAATGAATTATGAAACATATACTGTACTGCTAATAACAAAACGTAATCGAGTAAGACTATAAATATCTTTTGCTCTGAGGTTTCCTAGGTTAGAATAGGGCCGAGCCTTCCTTGGGTTTTCAAGTGATCTATTTTTCTTATATTATATAATATCTCAAGTATTACAAATATTGTGTTTACTCAAATAAACTAAGGTTTATTTTTAACTTTTTAGACAACGTTCAGTGCAGTGAATGATTCTAAAGCGATTTCAACGGAACACGAATACTGTAAAACAAATTTAACATCCTACTAATATTTTAAATGAGAAAGTTTGGATGTATGGATGTATGTATGTTTGTGACAAGTAAACGCAAAAAATACTGGTCGGATTGGGCTAAAATTTGGTGTGATCTATAGCTCACATTCCCGATTAACATATAGACGCATTCTTATCTCAAAAGTCCTTTCGGGCTCCGCCCCAGTGGCTCTGGAGTTTCCCATGTTATCCTTATGAGTATTCATATTTTAAAGGAATAAAAGCATTTTGTCAGCTGTTTAAGTTGGTTCTATGATATTAAATAGCATTAACAAGCTATAACGTTTACCAACAGGGTGCAGTACTATTGAATTTAATATAAAACTTCATTATAGAATATATATTTTTTAAATTTATGTCAATGGATACTAAAGTGCAGCCGAACTTTGTTTCTAAATCAGACAAGTGAAATATATTAGTCTGCAGACTTGCTATGACGGAGGTTTTTACTTGCATACAAAAACGTTTCTACTAATACAAGCGTGCGTTTCTATTATGGGTTAAACTAACTATTTTTATCATATAAATTTGTATATAATTTTGTGAACATAATATCTATAGCTGTTTCACATTTATTTTATTAATGTAGGTCTATATTTCACCACAAATAACAAGTAGTTGCTAGTGTCCCCTCCGCAAACTGAACCACTCTTTATTGTGGTTGAATGTCCTAATCCGTTGTTAACTAATACTGTACACTTTATAGCTGTGTCCAAACAAGGAAGACCGATTGTTTTCGTGATTTGTTTTAAGCTCGTACATGCTTGTTCGGAACGATCTTTTTAACTTATAATCAAACCTATATTTTAACATTTTTAATCTATATCTATATAAATGTATCTCAATAGAAGAATCTGACCTAAATATGATGCCTAACAAATCATATGACAACGTCTTATATATTACTTCCACAGTCCTGTTAGTTGCTTATACTTAGGAGTAAACTTTAAACAAAGGGTACATGACAATAGCATCTTTTTCGCATTCTCTGGGGGTTGCTTGAATGATATTTTGACAAAGTGGTGTATTTGACTTCAAAAAGTTGACATAAAAATGACGCTTTAAACAATCTAACACAGCAAAATGAACCATTATGGTAAAACGATTTTTACTAAATTTGGACAGTAACCGACAAAGTACACTTGCAGGTCATGAAAAGTGAGTAGCAATGCTGCACTACGGCTCGTCAGCTCAGGAACCTTTTGACTGTTACATGTATTTAGTTTTGTGATTTCATATTGTTAAATTATATTGGCCTATAAGTTCTCGTTGACCATTTTTTGCAAATTAATTTAAGCATTAAGTTGAATTTTGATTTTATATAATTTTTAATAGGTTATCCACAAATAAGACCTTGATTTAAAAACTAGTACGTATTTATTTTGTTAGTTTTTTGCTCAGTCCACACAATAATACTTTTCGTAATCACAGTTTATATTTCAGAATATACCAGATAGTCTGAGAAATGCATGTAATAATACAACTGAAAGGGATTTAATGTCTTCCATGAACAATATTCTACATCGCATTGTAAGTAGATGAGATAAAACGAGAATGCCTCAGACTTTATAACATTTCTGGTTGCCATGGTTACTGTGTTATATCTTCCACAAGTTTCACCTACTCGTATTATGTTCTGCCTCTAAAGGAATGTCTTATGCTACATGGTAGATTGCGCTTGTAAACTTTGTTGACATACATTCCCTATTGCTTGCTGAATGATCTTAAAGAGTAAAAAAGTGTATGCAATACGGATAATTTAAGTTACAGGCATGGGGACTTTAATCAAAAACTACCTAGACAATGTTAGTTAGATTTCAGGTATTTTCAACTTTATCTGCAAGTATGTACAAAATTTATTTGAAAGAATTATATTGAGAAAATCGTTATTGATATTTTTTGGTAAAACTACTCTTTTAAGATACTTAGCAAGGCTGCAATTTTGAATCGGTAAAGTCAGAAAATGTAAACATTGAATAAATATTGGTTCTGTTTGTTAAAGCTTATGTGTCAGTCAAAAGTCAATCTCTTTAGCGCTTAGGATGTTCGAAGGTTTCGAGTAAATTGGTGAAAAAGACATGGAGATAGACGGAAATCTAGGCTTTAGGCCCATTTTTATGAAATTTTATTTATTTCGACCTAAGGAACAAATAAAAAAAAATCCTTCCAGGGATTGTGTATACACCCCGTATGTAAGTAGAACATTTGTTAAAAGGGCAGTTTAAGTCGGTATTGACTGTTAAATTTGTTTAGGTAAAATGAGAGGTTGAAGATCAATATATCTAACGTCCCTCTCTGGGATCGATATAGCGTGATCCCGTCTTGAATAGTGATGTATCGTCCTTAGACGAACCTCATAATATTTAGATTCTAAATGTCCCCTTGAAAACAAAACCATTTTAAAAAGTATTTATTTCACACTACTTTAACAACAAAGTTCCAAATAAAGAGCTTCACTAAACATGGAATTAAAAGTTTATAAATATGAGTTAGTCGCTAAAATTCAATATACAAATTAAATTATCATTTACTTATCATACTTAACGAGTACGTAAATGTGATAGATTTGGGTAAAAGGTGTAATATTGTATTTCATTATATCATAAAATTAATAATTAAGGATTGTATAAATATATATTCAAACAATGCATATTCAGAAATCATAGCAGTTAAAATGATTTATAGAACGACTATGAATTATAAATAAAAAAATATTCATGAGTATTGCTAAATTATTTACTTTTATGTAAAATATTTTGAATGAACACAAATTCTTAGAGTGTTATATTTTTTAGTTTACTTGCACAACAAAAACATATTCTTGAATAGTCAAGTAAACTGTTATAATTTTAAATTCATCGTAAATAAAAAGTTCAAATGATTTGGTTTCTGAGAAACACTTAAAAGGTACTTAACCAGCGTACCGAAACTAATGACGTGTTTTATACAATAAAAGGTTAAGGTTTTAAGCTATAAACAAATTGAAACCAAGCCAAGGGAAATGTTTCAATGATTCAACCATTCGTCAAACCCACGTCACCACTTGTGCCAAGTTTATGTTGGCCGCCATCAGAAGTGTTAATAAATCTCACTCTTTTGTTTTGGAATCCCTTTTTCAACGCTAACGATGGTGATATCTTTAAAGTAGATATTTGCGTTTATAAACACATTAAATTTAAGTTCAAGTTTTACTGAATTACGGTAATATTTGTTGTCAAACCTTTCACGAAAAATGTTTAATTTATTTTAAACTGATTTTTTTAATGTGCCAACTTAAATATTGTTTGTTTTGGATTGTTGGGATCGAATGTAGTTTAAAGATACCATTCTGGAATCTGAATTAAATTATCAAAGAATTGTAATTATTAAAGAATACAAATGCGTTGTTGATTTGTCAGATTCTAACAAGGCAATCGTAAGAGAAAAATTTATTTTTTAAGGTCCAGTATGTCTTTAATGATTTAAATTTATTTTTAAAGACTCCTTGGAGGCTAGCTGTTATCTTGGATTAATTTTAAACAGCTGCTAAAGAGTTATTTATCATCCGAAAATATTTTGTTAATACCAAAGTGATTTTTATTCTAATATCTAGGGAATTGTGGGATCAGAAATTTCCTTTATGTTTTTTTAATTGTTTACCACATTGATACTAAATAAATTATTGTACATCTTGTATAGATACATGTATGCATTGGAGGCTGACGGTCATCTTGTATTTGGCCACTGAAGTTTACCATGTCAAAATATTTTTCCAAATACCAAATTGATTATAATTTTAATCTTTAGGCACTATGGGATCAGACATTTTCTCTGTAGTTTTTTCATTGTTTGATAAGCTATCATAGCTAAGCTTCAAGGACTGTTAATTCATTTAACTTAAAATAAGAAATTCTTAACTTATAAAAGTCAAAGGTTTTATTATACAGTTACATTATTTAATTCAACTATATGAATCTACAGCATATTTACTGCAATATCCTGTTAAATCATCTTATGGGTGTAGGCTTTTAACATTGCTTTTGGAAAACAACCTGTCTCACACACCCAGTGGTTCATTATATCTACTTCTTGACATTTCACATCCTCTTCTGGTTTCACTATTCCCCCAAGGATTTTCAAGTACATCTCTACTCTTAACCTACTTGTTAATATTATGTTAAACTGCAGCATTACTTTAGATTGCAGTTTATAACAAACGAATTTGGCTTTTTAACTTCTTCCGACACAAAACACAACCATCAATATGACATTTACCTTAAAAAAATTTAGGTTACTATAACAAGCTAGTTGGCTAACGAACAAACTAGCTATTGTAAATGGTTGATAAATACTTTAATAAAAAGATAAAACTGCTGTTATTTTTAGTTGAACACTATTAACATTTAGTTATGGGATCAGAGTAAATGTGTTTGTATTGTTGAAATAGTTACTCGTTTACATTTTAAATTCTACTACAGTACAACACTGCTCAAATCAAATCTTTTTTGTTTGCAAAACCTTAGAAAATGTACAACTATTTATCTTGAATTTATAAAGGTAGTAGCACCAATATGCCTTAAAACAATAGATTTTTTTAAGTAAAAAGATAATTTTTGTCTGGTATTGAATTTATTGCTAAATAAATAAGGGAACATTGGTATTTCATGACCAAGGTATTGTCAAGAGGGATCATGTTTGATACATAATTATAAATTTGTACGGTTATAATAAATTTTATAAATGAAAAATTTCACGATTAGAGATGTATACTAAAGAGTCTTTAAAAAACTTCTAAGCTTTAGTACTATTGAATTTAGCCAATAAGGTCTTCAGTTAAGACTGAGATAAGCTACATCGTTTGAACACAAAAGCTGTAATAGGTAAAATATAAAAGTAAAAACTGTAGTGTTAAGTTTACTAAATCTACTTACATATCAGTAAATAAAATATCAAATATGGCAATTTTACAATAAAATAATTTCGACTATACAAATGTACTTAAATTTTGACTGAGGTTTAAGTCATCTAAGGCTTACCCGGTGATAAAAGAACATATTTATAAAAGTACAAACAAAGATACAATAATATAGGTATAATTAAGCCGAAAACCTATATTGAACAAGAATGTTTTTTTTATCTAGAATAACCTTACAGATGATAGAACATTATATGAGAGGTCAAAACTTACAAGATAAACGAGTACCTAGTAACCATGGCAACCAGAAACGTTATAAGGCTTGAGACATTTTTTTCTGTCATGTACTCACAAAGAGAGGCTTAATATTAGAAAGGCTCTTGGAAGACCTTAAATGCCTTATGGCTGCAATATAACATGCATTTCACTGGCTGTTTGTGGCAGTCTTTGGGAGTACGAGAAGCTTTGTAAATATGAGAGGATTAAATGTAATATTTCTGCACTATATTTATATTCTATAACCATCTCATTTGTCAACTTTCTGCTACAAATATGACTTTGGAAAACTTTAAAGAATTTCTATTTTTTCATTACAATACTTTTTTGTTTCAAACGAACCTTTCTTCTTGATTTGTTACACTATTACGAGTATATGATGGAATTAAAAATGATTGTATATGTAATTATAAACGGCAACACTATCTTTGAAAGGATTCTTCAAGTGGAGCGAATTAAAAGAAATTAATATGCATTTTTCACACGATAAGGTAGTAAACTAATGCTATACATTTATTCGTTCTACTAAATTAACTTTTGATGCTCCAACAATATACGGAACGTTGAAGAAGAAATCTTAATGTTAGAAGGTGAAAGTAATTCTATTTAAGTATTGAAATAGTTTAGTATTCTTTAATTATTGCCTAATCATAACCTATACGATTTAGACATAACTAGCCGGTCTGAAACTTCAGTTAACCTGACTAAACGCACTATCATGTTTAACGTACCTTGGCATAACGTAGACTGAGACTCCCTCGTCGTTCGTCTCCTCTGTGGGGTTGAACTTTGTACTATTTGTACTTTGACCTTAGGCCCTATTGTATTTAACTAAAACTGGCTTCTTGATGATTGTAATAATGAAACTAAAATATTCTTTACTTTATAGCAAGTATAAAAAAATACTTTCTAATCATAGTAATAAATAGTACCACACCAAAAATAACTGTTTCAATTCAATGCAAGGTAAATAACGTCATTAAAATACCAAAAAATCTAAAGAAAATTTATAAGCTACGTAACCAAGTAAAAAAGAGAACCATTATTCTTCAAAAATCCAAACAATAAACCCTTCTTTGCCATTACTAACACCTCGGAATGAGTTATACGATAAAAATTAGAAATTATCTGAAAATTAAGAATGCTGTTGAAATGCCTTAAGAAATGTGTTTCGCGAATTTGCTCGCGGCCAATTCCATTTTGCGAAATAACATTCCATTTTCTTTCTTGGAACCATAAATTTTCTCGTCATGAGTTTATGGACTTTGTCACTTTTTTATCCATTTATGGTTGAAATTTATTTATTTCAACTAATACTAGAAGCGCTAGTTATGCAATTTGAGATCATATTTTTAACTCTTTTTCAACGTGCGGACTCCTTATAGCAAGAAGGAAAGATTATTATTTAATTTTATGTTTAGCCGGGCAAGCTGTGATCTTAGGGTATAACTGCTTAGCAATCACTTGTATTATATTACTTACATAAATTATTTCACGATGCAACGCTAACATAGTGATAGTTTATTTAAAGGACATTTTGGCAAATACAATTCAATAATACAAGCTAAGAAAACATTAAGGAGGATCCTTATTATTTTTAAAAGCTGTGTAATAGTCACTATAGCACCGCGAAAGTAGCTAAATCTATTAAAAAAACATTAAGCAAAGGCGAATAAAAAAATCTGAAAAAAATCATAAAATATTCTATCAACAACGTTTAATGCGTATTATCAATCATGTCAAACACATCCGAAACATTATAAATTGTAACTTATAAGCATAAGACTTTACTAAGGAGTAGGGCGTAGTCGTTGCTGCAACTAAAGAAATACAACTCAGAGCTGAATTTAGACATCTATAAAACCAATAAAAATGAGTATTAATATAAAAAATGAGTTTTACACAACTAAATAGTTAAGTTTTTTTATAAAATTTTCTGTTAGTGAGAAACATAATGTATCCAAATTATTCAAAGATAAATTACAAAATTGTAGGTGAATTCTTTGACTGTGATTTTTGTGGCACCGTTAATATATTATTCAAATGTGAAAATAATTTAAAATGTTTTTTTCAATAAACCAGTAAAAACTGACAATGTTGAATCGTATAAACGTGATGACGTAGTCGTTAATTGCTTATGTCACTGCATTGTCTGGTGTTTGTCTGTACCGTATGATGTGTATGTTTTGTGCAAAATATTTTAAACAATTTATACCTATCATTTGCAGTTGAAATAGTACGGAATTGTTTTAAAATAAAAATAAAAGTTATAGAGTTATACATTATAAAGTTATACATTTCTACAGTTAATTCAGCAAACCAACTGACTGGAAATTGAAGTTAAACCCCAACTTAAAAGCGGATTAGCCTACTTGTTTCAAACTAAGCTAAATTCAGTTTTTTCTTAAGACCATGCGGAAGGCAAATACGGTCAAAGTAAAATGACCGTGACAAAAGATTTATTAATTTTATACTCATCATGACCTTTTATAATAAATAAAGATTAAACATTCTAATTTGAAACATGTTCATTCGAAACTCCACCTTTTCCTCCAAGGTAAAACATGTTACAGCATTTGATATAGATAAAAAGAATAAAACAGAGAAGAAATAACATTTTATTCTTGGGAAACCTTCCAAAGAGGTAGGTCAATCTTTTGTTATGTAATACACAGGTCCCATGTTTTGTATGTTCCCTACCCAAAATACTGCGAAAAAATTCCTGCGACTTAAAGTTACGCTTTCAATAATTGCAAAGGGGGTCATTATGTTGTCATCTGTAGCTTCGTCTTCTGATAAGATACCCACGCCTTAGAAAGAAAACGGATTATAAGTAGACATATGAAAAAATACCTTACAACTTTGAATCCAAAATAAGTGAAATGTTGACAACTTTGCAACTATTTTTAATTTATTGAACACCAACTACATTGTCATTTTTTACACATCTAGATATTGTTTAGTTTACAAATTCGATGTAAACACGTGCATATTACCGGTAAAAAAAACTTCAGAGAAAAAATCAGGAGTTTTCTAAGTAAGAAAAAATACGTCTCAAAAATAAAATTTATCTATCAAATATGAGATAACATAAGTAGAGTTTGTCGCTGATAAATAAATAAAGTAAAATATAAATTGAAAATATAAAAACGTAGGGTAAAATACCTTAGAACATTGTTACCCACCAAAGGCTGTCGGGGCGGTTTATGGTAATGCACTTTCACATTATCGTTACGAACAGTGAAGTATACAACAAGGAAGCGCACTTTGTTGCTATGGATACAAAATCTCACGTTTCTTCTCTTATTCCTAAAGTTTACAAAAATAAATCGCGTTTTATATTGTAAAATTATATTACTTTAGTGCATGTAGAATGACTAATTCGTTAGGAAACTTAATAGGTATTCTTATTCTTCAAACTACTATTAAGCGAGAACCAGGTTGCTGTAGGCTTAACAATCTCTATATTGAATTTGTTCTCAGTTTGTTATACGAAGTTTTATAATAATCTATAAAAAATGTAGAATTAATTTTTCATTTAACAAATATTACTTGAAATAGAGACTTTTTCCCAAAATCAAGGACACACGTTCAAATGGAACACTTCTACCCTAGGTATACAAAGAACTTTTAATGCTTGTCTTCTATCACCTTTCTACAGGGTTCTAGTATTGAACCTCTATAATTTTTAACTGTTTAAATGTTACAGAACAACAATGAAGCTGTTATAACTCTGGCAAAGCCTCTGGTATCAATTGACAATTTATACTTGTTTGAATGTCAAGAGCGTCGTCTCAACACTTTGTTTACCCAACATTGACAAAACATTTCTTATATATGTGAAACAATTTCACTTGTGTATAATGAATTGCCAAAAATTACAACTAATAGTTATAAGGTTATCAAAGAATGTTATGAGATCTTTCGCTCAACTCGGTGATGTTTCCTAGTCTACAAAAAACCACACCCTTCTCCGATTGTCGTAAGAGGCAAATTATCTTTTCACCATCCTATCAACTCTTTCTAGGGCCAAGTTAAATTCTTGATTTTGGTTTGCGCATTATCAATTCTGGAGAACCTCTTAATTCTATTTCCAACTACATTATGTTGTTGATAATATTCATATACTTTATACAGACGTGAACCCACTTCATCTAGGTTCAACCTAAGGGAGTATGTTTTATCTATGGTTCAACTCCATCAAATATATGGATCAATGAAATTCTAAATTAACCTATCCTTGGCTTTTAATCATATAAAAAACTAACATAAAATTGATTTTTAAATAAGTATTTTCTCTTCACAAAATTTGTATCAATATTTCCAATTCAAACTAAACATACACCATTGCAAAGTCACATCCTATATCAATTTAGCAGGTGGTCTATTATGAGCAAGGTAAAAACCATAAATTATTCAGACTTTTATTAGTTAAACTATGCTTGTTTACAATTACGTCTAAGTGCAAACTAATTTCAGTAATTTAATGAAGCCATTGTATTACACTAAATGTGTTTGCCACTAATTGACTCGTTACTCAATTCTGTTGTCCGATTGTTTACATCTTATTTGCACAATGTCAATAGTGATATAAGATTGGTCGTGGGATAACTCTTATTTGCTTTGGCGTTTAGGTGAAAAACTTAGATTGTTTGGTATTGATATTTAAATACATTTTTGTGTACGAACTCTGTAAACCTTATTAGTGATATGGGTTTGACGTTAATGTTGACAATTTAAATGGCCTGTTTTACAGTTATATCACGTTTCATCGGTAATTGTTAAATATTGTTGGTACATTATTGTTCAATATGAAGGAGCACTTAACAGTCACTTGCTGTGGAACTTTCCATCCACGAGTGCCATCTTGATATCACTCTCGGGTACAATACATCTCAACGTGTCACGTTCTTTGATATAGTATCTTATACGTGACTCTTTGCTACTACGTGATTCTTGTTTTGACTATAATTGAATTGATGTTGCTGAATGGTTACTGCAAAACATTTTTAGGACATTTTCTATTTAAGCAACTTATTTGATAAGCGTGTATATGACGTTATGTAAAAGTGAACACTCTTTTTCTTGAAACTATAGAACTGACAAGAACTTGTAGGTTAACTTATTTACGACCTAGGTAAAGTACATTTGGATGTTTAAGAATGCCTTATGATTGAAACTTTTAATCTATAACTTTTTTGCACTAAATGCAAAGCTGTACATAGAATTATAAGGTTATTAAGTCTGTTTCAATCCATGTTGTTTTATTGGGTCTCTTAAATTTCTATAGCTGTTTTACATAAATTAAAATCATTTTTTTAAGCTGCTAACTATGGACAATAGTACAATTTGGTATTGGATTCTCCAGATATATCAGCAGTACATAATTCATGAAATAAGTTCAATATGTGGCACCCAAGCCTAAAATACACTAATAACAAATACTCAAATTTCTTGTTTTATTTTACAAATTTTAATAATTATTGTTGTAAAACATCTCAACCCACATTTTTATTCTTTTGACCTTAAATGTATTGTATCATTCATGTAAAAAATTAAATAAATAAACCTTGTTTACGTAGCTTTCTGATAGTTTTTCGTTTTAGGTCAACAACATTAAAACGCAACTAATATATTGTGTAACATACAAATTATAAGCTAAATTATACCAGTGAAGACTTTTACGAAACATTTTGGTATAGTCCTATAGCTAAAATTGAAACAGGTGAAAGTTAAAAAGGTAAGGGATTCGAACCCTGTGATCAGTTGACATCGGTAAAAACAACTGATGTGCTTACGTTTTATTATTGCTTTTTTAAAAGTAAAAATATATTAGAAAGACATTTTCATATCTCACCCTCTGCGTTAAACATGATATTTCAGCGCAATGTTTACAGCGTGCAAATAATGAATGCAATTGTGGACAATGAATGGTGACTCAATAAATGCAATCACGTAATTAAATTCTATTGCAGCCACTGAATTGCCATATAACCGCGGTTAAAATGCAGTGTATTGTTTCACTACAGCTTTGTGTTCTCTCTTACAGTAATAAATTGATTGCAAATGGTTTTAGCACTTTACGCTAAGGGTGTAATGTTTATGGATTTTTCATACAAAATAAATAGGTATTCAAGAGGCTATATGATAAAAAAAATACATACTGTAGTATTTTTCAATGAAGTATGGCATTTTGATCACAGAGGCATTTTGTAAAATGAGTTGAAATTACTTTGCTTTACTTAAACACAGTTTGTAAAAGTTAATATGAAGTGTGTTTCCAATTTGTATGTGCAATACAAAGGCTAGTCATAAACAGGCTAGTAGTGGTTCAGAGTAAATGTGTCGAGAAAAGACAATGGAATTTTGGAACAGAATAATACTTTTCAGAGTATAAACTAGATAAAAAGCCACAATAATTTAATATTTTAGTAAGAAATCTTCTAAATGTTATACCAATTACAAATGTTTACAAATCATATAACTCATTCAAATATAAATTTATAGTTTAACAACCGAAATTACTAATAATTAAGCATTACAACTTATGGCGATGAAACATATTTTTATACGTAAACATTTGCTATGTATATTTAAGGGATAACAATATATTTTGGATTAGTCAAGTAAGGTAGGCCTATTAAAAATTGACATCGTACTTTACAACTTTACATCGTTACAAAATATTTTTCATTTTTCAAGACTCTAAGGAATGCTTGATTATTTTAGGTCCTTAGCCAGCGATTCACAAGTAATGACCCTTATTTATACCACTATGATTTAGAAATTTATCCGATAAAATAATTGAAACCAAGCCAAGGGAAATGTTTTAATGATTCAACCATTCGTCAAACCCACGTCACTTGTGCCAAGTTTTTGTCGGCCGCCATCAGAAGTGTTATTAAAACTGGCTCTTTTGGTTTGGTATCACTTTCTATTTATGCATATAGAAGCAATATCTGTGAAATAAAAATAAACTGGTGTTAACACCTTACACGTAATTAGGGTAGAAACTTATCTTGACAAAATCAGAAATTACTGTAGTACCTTGCTAGGAAGTAGTAAGTGTTTAATATTTATGTTTGAATATTATAATTCCAACGTAGGTAAGTATTATAGG
This sequence comes from Macrosteles quadrilineatus, assembly GCF_028750875.1. Taxonomy (NCBI): domain Eukaryota; kingdom Metazoa; phylum Arthropoda; class Insecta; order Hemiptera; family Cicadellidae; genus Macrosteles; species Macrosteles quadrilineatus. The sequence continues at coordinate 23,047,461 of NW_026542598.1, forward strand.
GTAAAAAGACATAGCTTTGAGTCGCATGATTTGTAATGATTTTATACATTATTTCTAGTGTATATGTCCTTAAAATATCATTTGAACGTATACAAATCTTTAAGAATTATACAATACTTCATTTTGTATTTCCATTATGAGAAGGCCTAGCATCGTTTTTAAACAACACGCCTCTTAAGGAAAAAGAGCTTCATCGACAAAACAAAACAAAATTACGTTGACTAAAATCTTTTGCTAGATAAAATTAAATTAATATAAGTATTTTACGACAAATTAGTTTTCAAGGAAAGTGTTGATGGCTTATAATTTAAGAATTATAATTTCATTAAGATACGATGCCGCTGAAAGTTAGCACTAAGGAATTTGTTTTGAAATTTAGCTCGCGGCATAGCTTGATATTATGGCTCTCTCCCGGGAAATAACATTCTCTTTTCCCTTGCTATCTCAACTTTTGATTTCATATTTTATTCTTCAAAAAATTACAAATGCTTGTAGTTTTAAAATAATAAATGATATACGGATAACATTACTTACTAAAGATAAGTTTTTATAATTATTCTTCGTCACGCAGAAATGCTATCTGGTTTATGAGTAACACGTATTTTTATTGGCTAATATTTACTATTTTCGAATAGTCAAGATTTATTGACCCTTATGATGTATAATATACTGTATAACGTTGTATTACTCTTTCAATTCAATGCCATCTATCACTTATCTGAAGCTATGGGAATAATTGTAAAAAGGATTCTAGTGTAATATTCTTATATGGAGAGAAAAGAAAGGATGTTAGCATAGACAATATTCAAGAAATGGTAAACCATAGACTAAAATCTTATGAAAATATCTTAAAAACTTAGTTTTATAAATATTTTGTTATTATAAAATATATAAATATATCAAGTAAATTTAAGTAAAACAAAAATAAAGTTATTTATAAAGCGTTATGAATCAACCATAAAACTTTAGAGCTATGTTGTAAGCCACGTCAGAAGATTTGGTTGTTCTCAATGTAGATAAGTAACCTTCAATGTTACAAGTTCTTGTTTAAATCGATACACCACTAGTGAAAATTACTAATATAACATATAAAACTCCCCTATCATACATTCTTTTGCATTAGCTATTTATCATCTATTTTCAATTACTTGTAAGAGGTGGGTCAGAAATCGAATGTTTAAATAAGGAACCCACCAGGATATTTTATCAGGATACATGTTGTGGAGATGGTTCTAGAACAGCTGTATAAAAGGATCGGGTAAGGATCAAAGCCTCTTTGCATCAAAGGTCCTGATGTGCCAAAGACAGAGATGTCCCAAAGGGCGGCTTTTCTCTAAGAGAATTTAAACTTTAAATGTGATTTTGCTTCCGGGATCAGAAAGAATCGTGTTAGAAGTTAGATTAAAAAGTAAGCGAGTCGAATGATGTTATCATTGGGTATTTTATTTAGTTTTAACTACTTTATAGTATTTAGTGCAATTGTAGCTTATTATGCTTATCGATTGTAGATTACATTTATAAGACAGCTCAGTAAGGGAAATCTATACGGCTAACACCTCTAATCTGTATATGGTCCAGCCCTATGTGCAAGTGAGTGTGTAATAATATAATAAATATTATGTAATAATAAGATGTTGGTTAATTTAAAAATTATCGTTGACTTGATTATAAAAAGATTTTAGGTACCTTACATTTAATATAATTTTTAGATGGTTGCAAAATAATTATTTCTTATTAAAAGATTTAATTATTTTCGTTTACTGTTTATTTACAATATACTCCGCAATTAAATACAAAATCTGGATTATGTCATTTCAAAAGTCTCCTTATTGGTTTTTTAACGAGATTGTTATACACTACCTAAATAAGTATTTCTTAAATTATTTAAAAGAAAAGTACAACATTATTTTATTTATTTTTCCCTTTGTCAACACAGTTTTTTCTCTTCGTAAAACCCGCATGTAATGCCAGAATATTCCAAAAATAGTCTTTGAAATGCATGTAATATTGCAGCTAAAAGGCGTTTAATGTCGTTCGAAAGCAATATTCTGTATCGCTTTGTAAGTAGATGAGATTAAACGAGAATGTCTCAGACATTGTAACATTTCTGGTTGCTATGGTTACTGTGTTATATCTTCCACAAGTTTTGAGTCTACATATGTTTAGCCTTCAAAATAATTGCTTATCTCTTATGATAGACTTAGAAATTGTACTTGTAAGTTTTTTTAAACTTACTTTTTGTATTGTAGGTAGGCAACATCTATTATATATTACTTTAGTGTAGGGGAAGTATATTTACTTTAATGTATTTCTCATTATTTTACGCGATTGTTTTGTGAATATTATGTAAGTCATGTGAAACTTGTCAATTTTAAACTTTCATCAGATCTAGAGAAATATATTTGCCAAAGTTTGTCCCCAATTTGATATAAGAGTTTTTTATAGTAAAGATGTATCGCGAGTAAATAAAAAAACAGATAATGTCATTTTAATCAGAAATGCAGAAATATATTTTATCTTTTTCAAGTTTAGAAATTTAAACTTCTCTGTTTTTTATTAATAACCCATAACGTTGAGTAGGTACTGATGTAATGTAGGTACTAAAATGATGTTGATTGATTTCAGTTTGATCGCAAAATCAAACAAAGTCCACTATTAGAAAGAAGAAGGTTATTCTTAGAAGAATTGGTTAAAATGTTGGATATTTAACAAAGTACTCAATTATTATGTTTTTTTTGGTACTTTGGTATTATACGGAAACCACCCTTATACAGCGCGTGGTTATGTTAGGTTGGATTATCTTAAATAAAAAGTATGACTCATCTAGTATCGTTTGATTCATAACGAAACGAGGAGCTCCCACAAAATCTTTGATAACAAAACTTAACATATCCGCGGCATCGCGCTGTAAAATAAGTGGCCTCCGTACAACACCGAAGTACCAAAGCTCATGAATGTAATAATTTATTGCCTGCCATTGTCTTTCTGAATAATTACCTACTACATATGTTTTATTCTTTATTTAAAATATTGTAAATATTGTCATTGATTGATTCATTTTTTTTAAATACAGATCAGTTTAATAATTGTCCTTGTCTTTAATATGTTTAACAGTTTAGCTAATAAAAAGATGTATTAAATATTCGTTAAAAGTAATTAGAGGAAATGCAGATTTTCATAATATTTATTTCGTATACAGGAACTATTTAGTTTCTGGGCTTAGACGTGTATTTTATTCTCATAACTGAATAGATGACTGTATTGTTACCAATATATGTGCACTATAAATTGAAGACTACATATTCATTGAGTAAAAAATGAAGTGAGACACCTTCTGGGATTACACGTGTATATGATTGTATGACCACAGGCGTCAAAAGCAACCTTTACAAAAAGTTTATGGTTTACTGGTCAAAATAATTGTCAATAGTGCATTTTTTCTCTGACTTACTGCTTAACTTTATAATTGATACTTTGAATCTTTAGGTGGATGAAAATCTCATTTATATATAGATAAATAGTGACAGTAACCTTTTTACATTTATTTATCTGGTTAAAATTGTATAAAAGCAAAGTAGTATTACGAAAAACTCAGTTGAACCAATGACGCGGAGGTAAAATTTTGTCTCATTAATTAATTGTCAAATAGTTAAAATATGGAAATATTTTATAATCATGGAAGGTACATATTGTGTCGGAGTTGCAATATATATACAGTACATTACTTGTATAAACATCTCGTTTGTATTTGATTGCAACGCTATGTTGTTTATTCAATACCAAAATAATTCTTTTTGGGGAATGCTGGGAATTTTCAATACTCGGCGATATTTGTTGCAAAACGAATTTGATTATTTATTGTTATATCAACTCTTGCAAGCTGCTTATGCCATTCACTTATCAAACAAATCAAGAACATTGTGATGTAATAGAAAAAAATGCTCTTATAGGGGTTATATTGTAAATTTATTGACAAATAAAAAACAATTTAATGCTACTTGATGGTTCCTATTGACATTAAACACAAATTTGCAATCTGATGTAGCCTAATAATCTATTCAAGATGTTTTATCCATTCATCTTATCTTAAAAATGCATAAATTTTAACTAGCTTCAATAATCTTTTTAAACTCAATTTCTCGTCACTTCAAAAAGAACAGGCATTTCACATAAACCATATTCTGACAAATTTTCTGCAACCTATTTTAAATTTGTAGGTGGGGTTTGGAAAGAATTATAAGCAAAAATTACATGTTTCAAGTTGTATTTTATAAAAAGATTACCTATGGAAATTCGCTTAGTATCTATCAAGGAATTGTGCTTGTCGTGATGAACTTTCAAACTGTATCTACATTTTAAAAATCATAAAAAACTGTAAAGAAATGTCAAAGTAGAATGTTTTTTTTATTATAATATATCAAAGTGTTTAGTCTTTGTTTTGCATATAGATTTTTCCGACAATGTATTGTAAGCCTACCAACAGTTATAATAATATTACATATATTATGTTTGTTTTTTTATTTAGGTAACTTTAATGGCAACTCTATCATTTTACACAAAACATTTGATAAATGATACCTTGTTGTATACCACAAACACTAAAACTATAGTTTGAAATCATATAAATATAATATAACGTTGTTTACTGAGTTATAGGATATAACAGAAACGTTAGAATCCTCTGGGAAATATCTCGAAGCGTTTCAATAATGCAATACATTGAAACTGTTGTGTGTTACAATCTGTCCGTTTTACTCAAGTACTCAGGTACATAAAAAATATCAAAAGTTACTAAATATGTCGTGTCTTTAAAATAATTTTGTTGTAGGCCTAATAATATATAATTTTGTTTTGACATAAATATGTTTTTGACACAACAAGAACCGTGACCAGTTTAGCCTCTGATTGCTTCAATTTTCGGAAAAAAATCTACATAGTTAGGTTATTTATGTTTTATATATCTTTATAAGTTTTTTCCGTGTTAGAGGAACTTTTAAAAAATAAGTAAAAGTTGTTTTATAATTATTTTATGAAATAAACAATTTTTCTGTAATTTTTGTAAAGGATGTTTAAGTTGCCACCATTTTCATCCTGAAATTATAATCATGAAAAATATTTTTATATTTGTATTCCTTATTTTTTATCTTTTTTTAACACAGAAACATATAAATACATGTTTTGTTCTTACTATATAGCTATAGGCTATATATTGCTATATAAACTTAAAAAATATGCTTATTCACTTCATCTTCCCTATTGTTATTTAAGACGACTTTCGATGTATGTTCATAACATTAATATAAAATAATCAAATAAAGTTAAATTTCCATACCAATTCGTTGTACATGTATTGTATTTTAAGTTTGCAACAATTTATTAACATAAGTTAAGTTTAGGTTGAGTCCTTTTATCGTTTAATTAACGTTAATTTGCCCCATTTACGCATTTTACACAAAGGACACCACAGGGTTCGCTTTAACATTTAGTCCTTTAGTGGGCTGAGTGTACAGTTAATTACTTTGTTTAATTTAAATGTTCAAACTTCTAACACATAGTAAACCTGATTATACGAAATTTAGCTTAACTGTCTTAAATTTACACATTTTCTTAGTTTAACGGTGAAACTTTTTTTAGCTTCTATTTGAAAAAAAAAAACTTTAAATAAGTATCTATTAGCAAATCAATAATTATATCAAATATACTAGTGTATTTAATGTGGGCTAAAAGTGAATCGTAATTTAAATAAACGTACAGAACATTACAAATTATAATTTATGTACTTTTTACTATTATTTTTAGTTGGTTGACACGAAATTATTTAGTTTTAAATTATAAATATACAAAAAAAGGTTTTAAAAGGTTTTAGGTCTGATTTGAAGGGCTTACTACAGCATTTTTGGATCGGACCTATGCTTCTCTTCTGTCCTGGAAGATTGATTTCAGACCACCTACATTATCTATTACATTATGTTACCTCAAAACTATCTGTCTTCTTAAGCCGTTTCCTATTTATTAAACAAAACATAGAGGATAAGGCAGTGAAAACTTTATCATTGCATGAGAAAACATTAAATTAAAATCAAAGTTAATGGATTTAAAATACAGGTATGTTATTACTTAACTAACAGTTGTTATTTATATTTTGATTTAATGATGTGGTCTAGAATTGTTTTTATGTACTCTTACTAAAAAACCTTTGGACTATGCGTTTTAAAATCGCTGAACAATCTTAGACTAAACTCCGATAAGTCCGTTTTCATGCAATTCCTAACTCTCATTAAGATCCCTGAATCCGTCTCGTTGAATAATTTCGAGATAGAAGAGTGCTCTGTTGTGAAATTTTTAGGTCTAACTGTGGATAAAATGTTGTCATGGTCCAATCATGTATCACAGCTTTGTTGCAAGTTGAACCGCATCTGCCATGCACTTAGGACGTTGCAACCTCTTCTTGACTGGGAAATGTTAGTTGCAGTCTACTATGGTTGTTTATTCTCAGTCATGACTTATGGTATTGAAGTCTGGGGTGGTTCTTCCCATGGTGATAAGGTCTTTACCGTACAAAAAAGGGCAGTGCGTATCCTCAATTGCTTACCACCACTCCATTCATGCAGAGGAGTCTTCCGGAAGAACAACATTTTAACTTTGCCTTCTATATTCATCTACAGAGCAATAATGTCTGCAGTAAATCATCTGAAGGATATTCCATCGGTTGGTCAATTTCATAGATACCCCACTAGGCATGGAGGAGATCTTCGTACTCCATGTCATCGTCTGACCCTTTCTGAAAGGAATGCAAATTTTTCGGGCCCATTTTTCTTTAATAGGCTTCCTGAAGAAGTAAAGCAGTGCAGTTCAAGGTTGGGTTCTAATGGTTTTGGGAAACTACTGAAAAATTATTTGGTGGAAGGTGAGTTTTACAGTACCGAAGAATGCCTGTCTGCCTGATCTCAATCAACATGGCATTTTTATTTGACTTATTTGTTTAAATCTTTAGAATAAAATAGATTTAACTAATTATTTTTCGTTTTGATTTAAATGCTACTAGACCATATAATGTATTTGACGATTGAGATGTACATTGTATAATTTGTACCCAATTCATGAATAAAACATGTCTATGTCTATGTCTATGTCCAAACTAAATTTGTTGAATAAATAGATATTGAATTAAGAGATTTTAATTAAGTTTTAAATAAGATTTATCAAAATAAAAATACCAAACTATTTAAATAGTAATGAATGCATTAATGCACACGAATTTTATTATGCATCCCGCAACTAATAACCTTTATTTACATCAAGAGGGTTTAAGCGATTTAAAAATTGAAACCAAGCCAAGGGAAATGTTTCAATGATTCAACCATTCGTCAAACCCACGTCACTGTTTTGTGCCAAGTTTTTGTTAGCCGCCATTAGAATTGTTATTAAAACTGGGTCTTTTATTTTGAAACAAAATTTATGTACTTGAAAATTTTGGAAAGAAAGAACTCTGCGTTATACTGAATGTTAGCCTCCTGATCGCATTTTGATACTTTAAATTAGTGTAAATAGGATCCAGGTTTTAGCTTAGTTGCTAACGGTTTCAACTAACATAGGAGTCGTCTTCTGGCTGTTAAAAATGTCTTCTCGCTTTGTTCGAAGGTCGTCAATTGACAATAAATAAAAAAAACCATACACGAACACGTGAACCTATCACTTTTGAGTCTAGACATATCTGCCACCAGATCACATCCTGTCACGTAGGTCTACTGTTTCCGTATTTTTAATCCTAAATGTTCCTGTTTATTTATGTTTGTGTACGTGTTATTGAAACAGGTAAGTAAGTTGAAAAAGATAGCGGATCGCTTAAATGTAGGTACAGCAATTTATAAAAAGAAAACTTCCAATTGGTAGGAATAAATTGAGTTTATATGTAATGAAAAACGTTCAACATTATTTCCATACTCTGCAACAAATTACTTAGGCCTGGATTGTTAACACGTTCAGTCCCAGCCGTCACACTCCCCTGTATAGGCTCGTCCAAACCGAAGCGGGAAAGTGGCGGGAGCGGTGTGGGAGCGGGAAGGGTGCGAATGACCGGCGGGAACCAGCGGCAGCGATACGTAACGGGATGTAAAGGCTCGTCCAAACCGAAGCGGGAAAGTGGCGGGAGCGGGAAGGGGGTGAGTGACCGGCGGGAACCAGCGGCAACGATACGTGGCGGGAAAGAGGTAGCCCACACCGAAGCTGCAGACAGCGGGAAGCGGGACGACTCCTCAGTTCATTTTCATCTTAGCTACAGATTGATTGTGTTAAGTGAATGTTTGTGTTTTATGCGTTCATTTCATGAATCATAATGTTAGAGAAGAAGAAGCTTTTCTCTTGCTAGCAACAGCTGAGGATGAAGATGAAGCTGCAAGACGGCGATCTTTTTGGGTTCATGACATTAATCTAAATAGACATTTATTTGGCGAAATACCGCCATACCCTTATGCCGAATCTAAGGAAAGATGAAAGGCGGTTTCGAAGGGGGTTATCTACTATCCAAAACTACTTTAAATTTTAATAGTTTTAATAATTTTATACTGAGGGGGCTAAAAAATAACAACTCTTAACATCCTGAGCCATGTACCCATGTGTTCCCGCGGCGGTACGAGCGGGAAAATCCAACATGTTTCAAACCGGCGGGACGATCGAACAACGCTGCGGGACGGCGGGAGCGGTACCGCTCTAGTGTGGGTGCTCACATCTAACACCATGTGTTTTAAAATCCCGCGCGGGAATTCGTCCCGCCACCTTCCCGCTCCCGCCGCTTTCCCGCTTCGGTTTGGACGGGCCTTAAAGCTTCTCACCAGACGGGATTGAGAGTATTAATACTATTATGTATTAAAAATGTCACATCTTAAACATGTAAGTTTTACATAGCTAAAATTGTAATATTGTTATAGTAGGCTATTTTATTGAGTAATGCCTACCATTAACCGCCTTTTTATCTTCGTTGAAATAAAAACAACCATTAGTATAAACATTTTAAAGTGTATTAAACTGTTAATTTATAATATTTAAGCAAAATGGTGTAAATTTATAAAAACTTGCTAAAACAATGTACAACCTGTAAAATGCCAAAGAAATGTTATTAATTTCTGCCACAAGCCTTGCACCTTGTACTCGGCCTCCACTAATTAAAATTAAAAGAGCTTACGTCACGCCCTCAGGAACGTAATAAAATAAAATGGTTTATTAACCTGATAGTTAAAAAAATTCTTGAAAGAGTCGGTTTATATTAAGGGGTTTTACTGTAAAAAATCATCATTAATTAAACATAAAATAAAGTTTACATATTTTAAAATAGAATATATAAATTTAGTCAGAATGTAGTAGGATTCTGGAAATATAACGTGTAACAAGTTTTTACATGATCACACAGTAGTTACGTTTGTTACTTTGGCAAGCCTTACCAGTAATATTACTAACAGAATAAACCACTTTCAAGATACACTATTTCAGCAACGCAAGTAAGTACAGTTTGTTAGAATATATACATTTTTTTCAGAGTGACTTATATTTTAGTGAAATCCCAGTGGGACGCTTTGACTTTCATATATCTTTGAACGTTTTAAATTGTACCTTTTAAAATATTATTTGTAAGCACAAGGGAGTAATTTTTAGAGGCTAAACTATATGTTTATGTAAATGCAAGTATGTCTTCAAGAAACTAACGATTGAAATGCATATAATTACAAATTTGAAATTATAGAATACTTTTTAACAAGTAAGCAACCTTAATTTACAGGGAGGCAGCCCATAGCTAAATTCACGTTAAAACCAAAACATTTGGGTCATACGGATATCGAAACAAAAATTGATTAAGTGGAAATATTATCTCATTGAACCTAAGTTGACTTATGGTTTGAGTGTGTACTGTTTGATTTGCAAATGAGTATTATAATTTCACCAAAATAGCAGGGATGTCTGTGTCAAACAATTTCAAATAAATTATAAATATTACCTTTATGTTCGAGTAAGAATAAACTATAAAAAATATTGAGATGAGAAATCATAAAAATATTTGACAAAATAATTACCTATCCGAACTTAAATATCCGTATTGAAGGAAAACATTTTACTAGACGTAGGCCAAAGAACGGATTAAAGCGGGATATGTAATCGAAGAAATTATTACATGTTTGTTTTAAGATTCAAGATTTATTCAGCCATTCGGTTTTTTTACAGTTGTCCAAGTCACTAAAACTAAACTACAAATAACAAAACAGACATGCAACTTCTCTTTACTCATAAACGAAAAGGCCTAAGAGCACACAAAAAGTCCAAAGTACTAAAAAATGTTATATGCTACAATATATTCATTTTTTTACACCAACTAAATTTTAAAAGCGTTGGGGAATTTATAAAATATTGCCACACATATTTTTACATTTATTCAATACTATACCTGAACGGTATAACTTCTGTCATGAATAAAATAACAGCAATCTACTTAACTGGTGGGGTAATAGTGATCAACTCTGGAATTTGAGAAGACTTGAAAAAATGGGGGAAAATAGCTGAGTAAAATATATACACATATTCATATTCTCGCTAAGACTATATTTATACTATACTCATGTTATTTTATACATTATTTATTAATATATATATATATATTTTTTTCTAAGTCTTTAACCTAATTTATATCAGGGTTTTTTATAAAACAATACAGTTAAGGAAAACTTCCTTGACAATAGTAATTTATTAGAAAGGCTTACTTTTTAAATTTTACCAGGATTGGTAACAAAATCCTGATCCACTCCAATGCAGGTTTGAGCTTTCAGTTGGATGTAAGCCTTTCGACAACCCCTCAGGGAAATAACCTGTCTCACACATCCTTTGCACTCTATTGGACTTACCATGTGATGTAGGCTTGGAGGAAAGCGTAATTTGCCAAGACTTTGTTTTTTATAAGTTGTTATTAAAATATTAATAAGTGATGCGTTTTAGCATAATTAAGGTTAACCTGCCTTTCAAAATGACTGTCGTACGAGTAGTTTTTATATTTTTGTGTTTGTTAGGACAAACATGAAAAATATACAACTAAACTAACCCATACAGAATATCAACAGTTACCTCAAGGACATGTTGAATTTGTACGTACTTTGTAGATATTATAAGTTAATAGTATAGCTGGCTAGTAGTTTTAGTACTCGCTAACCAAACAGAGGGCGGATTATTTAATTCTTAGAAAGTCAGTTGTTTTTAGACGGTAAAAGTTGGATCGGCTAAAGATGAGTTGCGGCCCGGACACTAATCTATCTAAGAGATACAGGTGAGTTGCAATTAACCTGTTAATACTTGGGCCGCAACTCGTACAAACCTTTTTTTCAGTCTGGGCCGCAACTCATGCGCAAAATGAGGTTTGGGCCGCAACTAACCAACACCGGTTAGATCCATCTGCCCGTGATTGGAGTAAGTAATTGGTCCTAGCTAAAAAGGCAGCATATTTTATTCTTATATTTATCACTCTCCTAGTGTTCAGAAAAATCTTATCGGATCTATATTTTCGCAGTATCTTTACAATCTACACTTAACACTATTGCATTTAGCACCATTGGGCATTTCAATAATTATGTTATTTACCAAAGGTGTTTATTAAAAACTATAATTTTAATAAAATCATTACTATTATTTTTTCACAGTTATATAATTTTATTTACGTATATAAGTGCAAACTAAAAACGTTGTGTGTGTAAGCTATTATTCTATATGTACTTACTATTAGTTACTTGTTACAAAATAATTACATCAAAAATATATTAACTTATAAATATATTTATCTACTAAAACGAGTAGCTGATTTAATATTTAGATAATTTCAACACATAAGGGCATTTTTAACTGGATACATGCTGGCGATACAAATGTAGGACAGGATGTGTTCAAAAGAATCTTTAAAGGATCAAAGCTGCCCTGCTCAAAGGTCCTGATTAGCCAAAGGATTGAGATATCCCTGTGATATAGCTTGTATAACAGATAACTTAAACTTTTCAGGTAATTTTTCCTCCTAGGATAAGGAAATTTGGTCAAATTTGATATAAAAAGTAGTCTTAATAATATTTTGCGAATATACCGAACTGTCTTATAAACTGTGTAGTCAATACTTCTTAATAATCAATTTGAACTGTAGTAAAATGTTTTGTTATACCATACAAATTGAATTAAATAAATAAAAATGTAGACACCTTTTATAAAATTTGTTGTCCTAGGATACTAGACACGAGCCCAGGGGTTTTTTCACATTACCTGGGGGTTGCAGCATTATCACTTAGATAAAACCATTTGGTGATTTGGCGGGATTTGAATTTGGGACCTCAGGGACCAAAGTCCCGCGCTCTAACCACTAGACCGGCTCGCTCCCCCCACCTTTTATACAATAGAGCTATTACATTTTAGGCTTACGTTTACGCTATAGTTTAAAAAAATTATAATTAAAAAAATGATTTGTTTTCTTGCTAAAGTTATTATTTATTTAGTTTATGTACTTGATACTTCACTTATGTCTATTAAATGTATGTCATTAACCATTATGAATTTCCATTTTTTGTATGTGTTAATATTATTTATACATTCGTAAAAGTACGGCACTCATTCAAAATTATAATGAAACTGATACGCCGTAGTAATTAATACTTTAATTCAATTTGACCTAACTATACGATTATTATATATACAACAAAACAGTAACATATATTTAAATACAATGTACAAGAAATCTGTTACATATCTTCTCCCATTAGCTTGTCAACAACACTTCATCATGAGGAAGCGGTGAGAGTAACTATGTAATTTTATAGGTGAATTCACAAAGGTTGCATTACCTTTTGTATCTTAAATTTACAGTTTTGGGAATTGTACCATTTTGCTTAGAAATACAATGATTATAGCATAATAAATCTAAAAACACTCTAAGGCAGTTTTGTAAATTTCTAATTAAGCACTTGTTATTTTTTTATCATAAAAAAACTATAGATAACGTGAATTGATACACTCTACTAAACTTCATGAAAGTTGGAAAAAACATTGACCAAAAAATTGACATTTCTTCCCTAAACTCAAAATGAAAAATTTTTAAACTGCAATACCTTTTTCCATATACTACATTTACGGGGAAAAAGTTGAAACGATTGTAAATAATAATATATTGTTTATTACCCAAGAACAATTATGATTGTAATGTAAGGCAAAGATCACAAAACTTCTCTTGAGATAATTAAGGGTAGCCTTTTTTCTTATTAACTTAAAAGTTTGCAGACTCTCCAAGTTTCTTTAATTAGCTAAGTTAAGTTAGCCTTTATTGCCAAGATATTAACCTAAGGTAAAACATTTTAAACATATGTTTTAAGTGTTGTACGAATAAGCAAATTCAGTAACAGAATCTACGAGTTAAATCATACTAATATATAAATATGAATGTTTGTGTGTTTGTTTGTATGTTAATATGTTTGTTTGTTTGTTTGAAGTTCAATCACCCATTAAATACTGGTTGGATTGGGTTTAAATTTGGTATGATGATATCTCACATCCCTGTTTAACACATAGACGTATCTCGAAAATCTTTCTGTGGTCTGCCCCAGTGGCTCTGTAGTTAGTCATATCAATCTTATGAGTATTCATATTTAAAAGGAATTAAATTATTTTGTCAGCTGTTTCAACTACGCAAGTTGGTTTCCATGATATTCAATAGCATTAAAAAGGTATAAGATTTACCAACAGGGTGCAGCACTATTAACTTTTTTGCATTTATGAGCAGCATAAAAAAGCTGTGATACAAAAATCGAACTTTATTTTTTCTATTGTTTAGGCGCAGTGGTATAACATTATAGCCATGGTAGATGTATTATACTATATCGTAAATTAAAATAACCATATTTTCTTAAACTGTGTCCTCTTCCATTGCAAACGTAAAACACGAGTATAACTGCAATAAGAATACTATACTTATACGCCAAACCCGTACGAAGGACTCTGCTAGTTTTAAATATTTATAATAATATTTTAACTTAATTTTAAAATTTTGTTTGTTTAAGTTTTAATTACTATCATCGTGTGGGTTTTTTATATAAACAATTTTAATATCACATATTCCCTTCTGTTAGGTGACCGATGAAAATATAAAAATGTTCCTTTCTAAACATACAATTTCATTTTTTATTGCAAACAATTCAAGTAAAGGTGTTTTATAACTTTTTCTTAATGTAATACTCCCTTTATTAAAACCTAATTACCATTCAGATCATATCTTCTCCAGATTTACTTTTATACAACTGGTTGTATTGTTTACAGATAAATTATGTTTGAACTAAAATCTTTTTGCTACGATTTCCTTGACTGAACTATGTACTTTAAACGCCTCTGGATCAAGTTTTAAGAGAACCTAGTAAAGGACGTCAAGTTACTAAGATGCCCTTTGATTAGATTCCTCCCTGTTACACTTAAACCTCCTTTGAAGCTACCTTGGTGTATCCCAATTACTGTAAAGTAGGCTAGATATATTTAAAATCCCTGCTCCTTATTTTTTAAGCTAAATATTAAAACTGATTTTTATTATACCATATATTGACTAAAATAGCCATATATGAAACAAGGCAATAGGCGTCAGGAAAGAATTATCATTAAAAATGAATATATAATCTGCAAAGAAAATTGTCAGCAATCGAATCCTTATTACAATTAAATATGACAAAATTAAGGGACCCTAATTATTGAAAGACAATATTTTCTTATTAAATCTAGCGTAAAATTGACTTTTTTGGGATAGGTTGGCTTATTGGATTGTCTTTGAAAATGACAAAACAATCAACTAAACCAACGTAAGAAAAAAATTACAAAATTATTCACATTTAACTAATAATACAAGCAATAATTATTGATAGATTAATTCTTACAACGACTATACATCAGGGTCTATATCTTAAGGGGCAGGGATTAGTAAAAAGTGTTAAATACAGTGTTATGGAATTATATTATTGATGTTATGTTTACAATCATGTAAATTTATTGTTATTGACTAAAGTGAGGCGTAAAAGTTAACTAAAATTTGCTATTGAAGATATTTTTGATTTTGCTAACGCAAGTCATGGTGCAAGACCGTTTTGCATAAGAAATCAGTTTAGTTTTACGGTTCTAATTACATAAAGGTCGTAATAAGCTTTACCTTTCCCTGTTTGCTCGTTTAACCTTGCAAATATCTGCATACCTCTCGGTTACTTTGTTTTCTTCGTATTTTAATTTTATAATACAAGCTATTTTCTTTAATATATATTCATTATAAAAATATAATATAATTCTTAGCATTGCAACAAATATATGAGCTATTTGTATATATTTAAATCCTTTTGACATACATGGATTGTTTATTATTGACTAAGACATAATTTGCTTAGTCGAAATAGGTTTGGTATGTAACTTGATCCTTTCAAAAGTTCCTATAACTATTTGAGATCGGATCGTTTGATGGGTTAGAATACGTAGTCATTAATAAATAATTTCAATATTAAACTTTCAAATAAATTTAATCAAATATTATTTATATCAATTTTTTTAATATGAATTATCTAACGTTAAACCATAATCGAGTAAAGTACATGATGAAACCACCGCTTTCACTTTAATTTATATAGAAAATAAATTACTATTTTCGTGTTCAGTTGTTTATTTACAAAGTTTCAACCAACCAATAACACAAATGATCTTTTCATTTAAAATACTTGTACTTTATAAGTATTGATAAGAGTTTAAATGCTGTAGTTTATGTTAATTATGTTCAATCTTATGCTATTATGCAGTCAAAAGCATAATAAAACGTTTAACTACATCATTTTAGCTGGAAGAAAAAAAATTGAAATTATATATTTTAAGATAACTAAACTGCTAAAAGCTACTAAACTAGTACAGTTAATTATTCTACTTCATCATCTGTCCCATTTTTTTTAGACAAAACCCACATCTTGATTGACTTATGCACCCTGGGTCGGACAGCCGTCATATCATTCTGTCAGGGGTGAAGCTTAATAATCCACTTTTAGGCACCTTTACAATTTATACATTTATATTTTAATTTAAAAAAAGTACAATTAAAACATAGTGTATGATTACTGCTAATGTATTTAAAGTCTACCTAACTTTTTAGAACAAACCCGACACTTTTGCATTTACCGATAACTTTAATACATTTTTATGTTAATTACAATGAGTAGGCATTATATACATACATTATGAAGGTATAATTTTAAAATAACAGCTTCGTAAAACCTCTTGCTTCAAAATGAAAACTTGGTAACTCATTATTATATAGATCATAACACCTCACATAATATGCGATTTATAAAAGTTTTGTACCACCTTGCGATAAAGATATAGGGTCCTCATAAAGTCCGGGAAACGCATTTTATTTTTATGCATTACATATTAGAATATAAATATTCTTGTCCTAATATTCTATTTGAAATTTTCTGCTATAAAAATATTATAATCTAATATTTGTGCGTACTACTATGCAAAGTTTCCAATATATTATGCATTGGATTGATATAAACAGGTCAATACCCAAATCAATATTTATTTAATTAAACTTTTAGTTCACTTAAACCATGATATTTTACAGTTTAAAATACTAATTAAGTTTAAGCACATTTTTTAGTATTTCTTTCATCACGATACACGCAGGGAAGACGAATGTAGGTCAGCTGTGTTTAGAGCTAAAAATCAAAGCTACTCTGCATCAAAGGCTGTGATGTGCTAAAGGCAGAGATATCTCAAAGGGTTGTCTGTCTTAGATCGAATCAAAGCTTTTAATGCAATTTCACTTACGAGATTTTAACGGAAACCTATTTCAGTATTATAAAAGAGTTGTATGTAGATTATTCTAACCTATTTGACCTAACCTAGTTTAACTTTCTTACATTTCAACTAGTTTTAAAACTAATTACAATCGGTGTCATCATAATTTAATTCAATGTTCAATTAGTATATCATTTCTACTTGTAGGTTTGACCAAGGTTTTACTTTTTTAGTTTGCAAAATCTTTATGATTATTTCAAGTAATAGTAACCTTTTGTTTATGTCTACCCCAAATCATTTCACGACATTAAAGAGGATATAATAGTAAACTAACATATAATTTCATCTTTAATGTCTTGTAATCTCTTAGGATTTTTATAATAATTTCGAATTTATTACTTTGATTACGCTCCCATGTAAATAAACATAATACAGTAAACTATTCAAACCATAGCTTAAAAACTGTTGCTATTTAACTATTTATACATACATTTATTTTTTATAATAAATTATATATTTTTTATATACAGACTGTCCCAAAAGTCCCGGACCGGTTTAATATTTTCTAAACGACAACAGATAAATCAATAAGATTTTGCACATCAACACCACACTTAAAAATCTATTTTTTTAAGGAACTATCAATTTTCTGTCATATCATGGGGACGTCCCACGAGGAGTCAGAAGGAAATTTTAAATAGGAGCATAGGTCAATATGCACATCAGTTTAAAGGGTTTAGCTAGCAGAGTTCAATGCCGGAAACCGCGCATCGAAAGGATCACCCGTTACAAAATGGCGGCCGTTCAAAGATTTCTTGAACCTGCCATTTTGAATCTTTGAACGACTGCCATTTTTTACTCAGGCGTTCTTTTGAGCTTGAATTTACGGCATTGTAATCTACTAGTGAAGACCTTTAATTTGATGTGCATATCGACCTATGCTTACGTTAAAAATTTTTTTCCGATTCCTAGGGCTGTGCCCCCAAATGCAAATTAAATGAATCTTTGAACCACTGTTATTCTTGACTTGGTTGTCCGTTTGAGTTCAAATTTGCAGCATTATATTCTGCTAGTAAAGACCTTTAATTTGATGTACATGTCAACCTATACTTCTATTTAAGATTTCCTTCTGACTCCTCGCGGGACGTCCCCATGATATGACAGAAAATTTATATTTCCATAAAAAAGTAGATTTTTAGGTGTGGTGTTGATGTACCAAATCTTATTGATTTATCTGTTGTCGTTTAGAAAATATTAAACCGGTCCGGGACTTTTGGGACAGTCTGTATATGCTATAGCTTAATTGACCTTGTCACAACATGTTTTGTAGAATTGAAACTAATATGTAATTCATGGCAAAGATAGTGTTTCAATAATTACAAAACAATCGTTAAAAACGTTAAACAAAGTTCGGACAACTTCTATTGAGATAATAAAGGGTTGTTTTACTTCTTAACTTTGCACAGTTTGCAAACTGGCTGTGCTTTCCTAATTTGATAATTAGCTGAATGAAAGTTTAGTCTGCATTTGTACAAAGTGACATTAAAGTATAATCTATTGATATTTTTTTACTCAGCAAATATTAAAACATAGGGTAATTTATAGATAGACATAACTCCAAGCTATTAGTATCTGAAATTTATCATCATGCCTTTAATTGATTTACAAACAATTGTTCCACACACAATTGATAGCATAGCTAATAATGAGTACAATACGACGAATGACTTCTTGCAACTTGAGAATTAAACCTACCTTTGAACACTACCCAGGTTATTATTTAGATGTAATAACAGAAGTTTATTTGGATCATATAACCAACTATGAAGGATTAAATGGAAAATATCGAATGTCTCCAATCATTTAGGCTTAGAGCTTATTACTTTAGGTGGTACCGTAATACCTTAACTTGTACTCAGAGGAAAAAACTATAAAAATGTGTATACATACACATAATCGTTTACGGACACATATGTATGCATAGATATGTGTTTGTGATCCCGATAACTCAAACTATTTTGATTTGATTTTGATGAGATTGTTCAAGAACAGGTAGGGCTAGATACACTTTGGGGTGTTATGGGGGTTTGTAATTTTCGATAAATCAGTTTTACCATTAAAACATGAAAATACCAAATGTTCATTATTGACAGTGTTGAGTGCTTAAAACATAGTTTTGCATATCTGAAGCGTTATACGTTTAATAATTATGGATAGCATAACAGGAAAAAAACACTTTTAATTCTAAATT
Source organism: Macrosteles quadrilineatus (assembly GCF_028750875.1). NCBI lineage: Eukaryota > Metazoa > Arthropoda > Insecta > Hemiptera > Cicadellidae > Macrosteles > Macrosteles quadrilineatus. The sequence continues at coordinate 23,066,524 of NW_026542598.1, forward strand.
CTCTTGTTTTTTATTACGAGGGACAGGTAAAATGTTGTAAATTGGTTGTTTATATTTTATTATATTTAAATACATTTATATATTTCATACCATTATTTTGTCTACAACAATAAACACTATTTCCTTTCCTGTAGCACACCCAAGTACTTGATAAAGCTCATAATATTTAAGTTGGGAAAAGGTTTGACATGTTTTAGGAAAACCTTTAGTCAAAACCTATAATACAAAATTTGAATCCACTTAGTCAGTAGGTTTTGCTGTGACAGGGTATTCTATTATAACAGATTGGTAAGAAGCATAAGAAAATAGTAGAAGAAAAATTTTTATCAAACTATAAAATCGTTTCATTTTGTTAAATTTTTGTCGGTTTAAATACTAATCGGGAATGTACATATTATTGATTTGACTCACAAATACAGTTAATTTAAGATACTACCTGCCAATTTATTCACGAATATAATTCAAAAATTAGCTGCGCACTATTTGTTTATGATACGAGAGTAAATCCTTGCCAGCATTTTTTGTAGCGTTTACCCATACTGATCGTATCCCGGGACGTTTTAAGTAAAACTAGTGAAGGGTGTCAAAGTAGGTAAGTTGCCCTTTGATAGAGACTCTTCCTCTTTTAGCTATTCCTAACTCTTGATCTTTGGATCCTTTGACGCTCCTTCGATAAACATTTTAAGTAAAATAGGTTAAAATGTGTATAAAAACTTATAATTTAATACAGGTTTTTTCTAATATTAATTTGAACACGACAATATTTGGTTTATTTAACAAAAAGGTACTAAAAATATACAATAGTTATTGCATGATAAAGATACCGTTAATTAATCAGATTTAAACATAGTCAATAAATAATAGTACACAGTAAAAAATTTAATTTTAAAATCCACTGCAATCAAATTTATAAGGCGTTCTGTACTGGTCAGTTAATTAATTTCCCGTTATTAAGTCTGGATATTTGGTGTTAAAAACTCTAGATACATAATTTATTATATTGGGATTGTTGGTTACTGCATATGCGTTTAATTACCAAAAAAATATTACAATGCTTTTAGAACATCTCCTTCAAAATCCCAAAGTATGTGAGTATGGATTTTACATATATTTGAACGATAATTGAATAGTTATTAAAAAAGGTCCATGACAACGTTACTAAATAAGGTTAAAATTAAAAAAAAGAGAATTTTTTTTAACACGCTTAATTCAGGTACAATGTAATAAAGATTGAACTTTGATTTAGTCTTTAATAAAATAAGTTATCAAAGATAAGACAACCTGGTTCGGGAGAACAGTCAATGTTCCCTACTAATACAGATAGTTTTTCCATAGCAAAAACTTCTATTTGACATTAGATTTGTATATAATACTTATAAATGCCTCAGGCATGGTTTTGTTTGATCTAAAATATTTTAGGCTATGTTAGAGTGAATAAAGCTACTCTGAATTATGTTCAGGTTTTACATCTTAAAATATATTATACCTTAAAAACAAACACTGAGGATAATTATCAAACAATTATCATGGAGTACTCGAAGTCATTATTTATGATCAAGGACGATCTGCATAAAATTAAATGCAATAATAAATAAATTAATGCAGCTATTAAACAGAACTTGTGTAGAATTAGAACGAACGATTTCTGTACTTTATCGAATATATTCTCATTAACTAAACTGTATATGTACCTTAAAATACATTAACATATGTCTGCCTCAATAATTGCAATACATGATAACATCGTTGATTTTAAAAGATCATGTGTAAGCCCTGAGAAGTAGATGTTTTTTATGATTGAGAGTTAACTAAGTTGTATATGGTTGTAAATCATAGCAGAGGAGAAATTTTCGTTATTCCAGGTAATGTCCTTATAAAGAAAATTCTAGAGTTAAGTTAGCAAAGCATGGTTCGAGGAAATGAATATACAAACTGGAATCACACAAGTTTTACTGCGTTATTCATCTCCACGATTTAATTTTTTTTATAGATAGAAATGGGGTAACATGAATAAATATTTAATATAAAAGTGTGTATTTGTCCTTATGAATTGTAAAAAGCGTTGTATAATCGTTAAACATAATTAAGAGTAATTTTGTAATAAAAAGCACCCGTCAATTTATTTAACTGCACCAGAATGAAAAAGCACAATGTGCTAATGTATTAGGAAGTTATTTTTTAATGAAGAATTTACTTTTTAATGGTCCCATAAAACATTTATAAACCATTAAATTATAAAAAAAATCCCATGCATCATTTTGGTAAACTCCATACATAATTTTCTTTACCAAAAGTATCAGACATGAGAATATGCGTATTGGAAAAACATCTAAGTTTTGCAGTCAACTTCAAAAAATACCATCCTCATAGGAAACACAATTTAGCTGTAGTTTTTCCTTCTTTAAATTGTTGTTTATAGTTGTAAACTAATAATGACGTTTGAACAACAAAAGTAGTAATTACTATTACATTCCAATAGTTTCGCAAACTTAAATATAAATATTCTACAGTGAAAAATACAAGTAGAAATAAAATCCATAATAAACCTTTGATGAAATTGGGTCAGAATAAAATAAATTTAATTAAAACTAGCTATATATCTGGGGAACAAAACCACCTTGGGGTAAGAACTGTGAAGTCAGCCTCACGCTACCCTTTCATATTACTTTTGTTTGTTTAGCTTAAGTTCGCGGAGCAAATTTGCATCGAAATTCTTTAATTTTCTTCTAGGCAGGCAACCCCTTAGGGCATCTCTGCATTTTGCACTTCAGGACCTTTGAGTAGAGCTAATTTGATCCTAAGACCATCCTTTAACGCAGTCCGTTTTGTCTCCGTCCCCATTTTTAATTGGAATAACAATTTTAAAATCGTAGTTTACGCAACGATCGCGTAGAGACTATTTACGCGAGTTGCGTACACTAGGTCTACTTTACCTACGACAGTGTTTTAATTACTAACAATCACTATTCATAACTTCTAAGATTAGTTATATTTACGTTTATAACCTCTCATTGCCACTGACATCGATGCAACGAATGTACCAAACACTTATTCCACCACTTATTATGCCTAACAATAAAATTTACCTGAGAAGGAGATTACTTAAAGTTCGAAGCATTATAATTATTTTAATTCATTCTCTTAATCCATGAACCTTATTGGTCCGTTACTTGTGTTGTTACGCAAAGAAAAACAATACTGTTAAGTGAGAATATTTTCAATTCTAAGAATTTAACTGAAACGGCTGGTTTTAAAAAAACATTCCTACGTAAACGTAATCAAAACCTACTTGACTGAAAGCTCATGAGAAATATAACAGAATCAAGTCAAGCTTCCAACCAGACAAACTTTACCAAACTATTCTGGAAGTCAAAACAAGCGAAAGATTTAATTCAACATGAGTCCTATTTCGAAACGTTTAGTGTCCGTCAACCAGTATGTGTTTTTACAAACAAATTATAACTCTGTAATGGCCGTTAATCTACGAAACACGAGACATTTACGGCGTTAACAGTGAACTTTTCAATCCTTAAATTTCTGTAAAAGATTTTTTGTCTTTCTGGCCAATAACTTTGTGCAAACTATAAAGAAGGACTTTAGGAATGTATCAAAATAGGGGATTTTAAAGATCTTTGAGGCCAAATTTCTCAAAATTCATTAATTAAAAGAAATCCAGGATACATAAAGTTCATTAGATTTCATGCACATTTTGACGGTACCACTACCGTTGCCGTGTTTACTTTATTCAAACAAAAAATTAGTTTTAAAGATGTAACAATGAGAAAAAAAACGGTTTTGTGAAATTTGGCATCACGTATCTTTAAAAGTTGACATTTTAAAACTTTCCAACAATTTTTATCCATATTTTAGCAAAACGTTAGAGACCAAAAATGAAAATATTTTTGCAAAATATGAACGCTGTAGCTCAAACCGGTAACGAGTTATGAATGTTTTTGTAAAAAAAAAAACAAAAACACATAGAGACAGACAGAAGCTAAACGGTTCGAGATAGGACACATGATGTATTGCATTTTTTGCTTGTTTTGACCTCCCGAATAATCTGGTAAAGTTTTTCATCGTGAAAGCTGGGATGGACAACCTGTATAGCGCTTATATGTCAGGTTTAATGAACTTGCAGTCTTAATAATTTACAATATGTTTCATTCTTCGTGCATGAACTTTAATTAATGTTGTTTGGATTTAGATTATATCTATGAAGTTAAAACTCAATCCAGTGTTTTAAAACAGAGTGTTTTTTGCAATATGTTGCTGCTGTTAAATTAAAATACTTTATGAAGGAAATTAGTGTTATACGTACTCCTCACCTTCGTTGTAATAGCAAATTAAATGGAGTACACCCGAGTTAGGTGTTTTTAGTTTAATTTCGTCTTTACCCAATTCTTTTGAGAGTTTATATGGAATGTTAGTTGTTATATGGCGGAGTTTCACAATTCTAGCTAAAGTTTTGCTGACTTTTGCTCTAAAGCCTAGTAAAATATGAACACAATCATAAACTCCAAATGAAAAACTTATATCCACACTATTTTAGAGGCTCTTTCTCCAATAAAATTGTAATCCACCTGCTTTGGTGTATTTTTAAGACATATTATTTTACTTTACGTAAGGAATGGTAGGAATGTGTTAGAGTAATTTTCTTTACTTCAGTTACTATACAGTCTTAAAAATGATATTATAACTTTTGTTTAACCCTAGATGAAATTACATCTTCAAATTTATTTGCATTTTATTTTTGGAAGTAGGCTAATTGTATTACATCTTCTTAGTAGTCACGTTTTACGGTATTCAAAGTGAATAAATTACTTAATTAGTGACTATTTAATCTTTTATTAAAAAATTGTATTATTCTATGATTAATTTGTATACCATATCATTAGCATTGAAACAATATTTATTCCTTCCCATAAATATTGTATAAATATTAATAGACCCAATGATACAGTATTCAGCCAAATATACTACCGCATACTGTAATAGTACTGCTTAATTACTTAGATATGAATTTAATTACTGTGGAACCTGTACTTAATATAGTTAAACGTTGTAGTGACATTTTTGTTCTTGTACATAAACTATAATTCTATTCTTAGGAAAATAAATCACAGTTAAGACTCTTCTTAATAATTTGAGAACAATTAATATTAAAATGTAAAGCAAAGTTCGGGCAACTTCTCTTGAGATAATAAAGGGTTGTTTTTCTTCTTAACTTTAAACTTTGCAAACTGGTCTCTTGCTTTCATAATTAGATAATTAGCTGAATGAAAATAAGTTTAGTCTGCCTTTGTTGTTAATGAATAAAGTAATGTAAATAAAAATATATTGTAACCTTTTGACATTAAAATGTGAATAAGTGATTTTCCCCCTATTAGAGGGTGGATTAAGTTCCGTAAGTAACACTAATAATATCGTGCTTAATGAAGTCTACAAACGATATTTCTACAACGGAGTTTTATGCTACACAAGATAATTTTTTACCAATACTCCACTAGTATATCAAGTTACATTTTCTGAACTGGATAATGTATTCATCCCACTGTCATGATCTAAGTAAAACTAATGTAGTAATTAATGTCAAAGTAAAGACGTTTTTTTTTTGTTACAACATAAAACTACAACTAATAATAATTAATTAGTAATTAATAGTTACAACTATTAATGACTTTAAGTCATTTTAAACAGTTGATCTTTAGATCCTTTGACGTTTTTAGCTCAATATCTATTATGCTTATATAGATCACACTGAGTAACTCATATTTTAAATAAAGTTTATCACACATTGGTCAAGACATTTTTTACCTTGAGAAAAGTCTGTAATTTTTGGATGGTTTGAGACTGGAACTAGCTTTTCTTGATTATAAGACTTTCTTAGAATGGTCCTGACTAATGAACCAGCTGGTCTTAGTCAGTAACAAAGCTACACAAGGCATCATACTCGTTTATATACTCATCCTTCACTCATATTTGGGTTAAAACGCGCACATAGGTAGCGTCCCAATCTCAAATTAATAAGATTATGAGTGACATAATGGGTAAGAGAAAGTGAATAGAACTATGGTACCCTAAAGATCTTTACTTTATAAACTATAATTTGCATGTGAATATCTACCTTTAAAACACACCCCTAAATTTCATCCATCCAGGATCATTATCAAACAATTATCGTGGTGTACCTGGAACCAAGGGTGATCTGCTAAGAACAATGCAGCTTTTAAACAGGACCAGTGTGGTAGAAGAGCGATCATTTCTCGTTCGTTGATGAACACCTTTCTCATTTATGGAGCTTAATTCAACCATAACACATGTAAACAGTAATCTGCCGTAGTGAGTTTATTTAATAGCTACTCTCGCTTTTATTAAATATCCCTTTTAAAATATACGTACTAATAAAATTTTTTTTTTTTTATTTAAATAGTAAATAAATCTGACAATTTTAAGGGAATATTTAAGTAGAAATCCAGCCAGGTAAATGGAATATAGATTTTCTTTAAATGATCCTAAAATATTCTCTATTTCATGCTGATTAATGAATATATGACACTTATTATATAATTTATATCTTAAGCCACTAAATATTTAAAATTTTTATGTTATGTCGTTTTTAATGGTTGTTAAGCTTATGCATTATAACACAATATGGCTATTTTTAAACAAAATAAAATAAAAAACATCCGTATTCCTCCTCTATACCAATATACCAAAATAAAAGAAAAAATCCGCATCCTGCTCCTCTATACTAATGTAAGTAATAGTATGCCAGTGTTGAAACTATGACACAATTTCACTTTAAATCCTTTACAGAATGACGAACATGCTGTTTTTTTTTCAAATTTGGATTTGAAATGTACGTATGATTTATTATTTTAAAGACCGGAGTTTGGATTTGTTCAATATTCATATGTTCATACATTCACAAAGTCTGTGCAGTCAAAATATGAAATAAACAAATACCAATACCGTACATTGCTAGAACGTTTGTTTGTAAACAAACGGCTATCAAAACCAAAACTAGCTCTGCGTCCAGTGAAAATATTATTACAGTTCTGAATATTTAAATGACTTTTAAATTGTTTAAATGCATAGTTTCAAAGATAGCGTATAAACATTAATGTTTTTTACATAAAATGTTGATATTATGAATCACAATAAAACCACATGAAATGTGAATCTTAGAGTCTCAACTTGCGTCTAATATGTTTATATAGGATGGAAGGAGCCTAATACTATCTTTTTCAGTTCTGTCAATTTAAATCAACGTTAAACGTAAATCAGGTAAATAATGTAAATTAACAATGATACATATGTCAAATCTCTTTCAAAATATAAATCACTAAAGATTTCAAAATCGTATTTTGCTAATTACCTTATTTTAAGCTGGCCCTTTGGTAAGTTTATGGGTATAAAACACTTGTGAATACTTAAAAGCTTTAACAACTTTTATTTAGTTTAAACTATAATAATCTACCTGTTATTTATAATATTTAACAAAAATAAACATATTTTTCTAAATATTTCTACATTAAAACCAAATAATTTTTACAGTAATAAATTAACCTAAAGCCATATAAACATCTGATAGCGGTCGACTGGTTCAGTAAGTTATTCCACTTCATCATCTGTCCCATTGTTTTGGACGCAACCCACATCTTGATTGACTTATGCACTCTGGGTCGGACAGGCGTCATATCATTCTGTCAGTGGTGAAGGGATATTACTCACGGGTACTTTTTAATATTAGGAAATAACGGTTTTTATGATTTTCCAGTAACAAATCAGGTAAAAGTAAACTATTCATAGTTTAAAAGTAAAACATCAAGACGTTCTGAAAACCTTTAATAGAGATAGCGCATGTTATAGACTATTTTGTGATATGAAATTTATGTTTTAATTAAGAAAAAATACCCCTTTCAAGATTTCAAAAGCCATGGAACACTAAGACAATGGCGTATGCATAGTAAATTTATTTAGTGTTATGAATCTACACAGATTTAGCAAATGCTTTTCAGAAGTAATAATGTTGAAATATTTTGTAGTATTAATGATCTTGTTGCATTAATCTTAGGCTAAATTACCATTTGCGATCTAGATTCCAGTAGTTTGAGAAGTATTAGTCATCTCTGAACAAATTCATTACCTGTAACAGATTTAGCAAATGCTTTTCAGAAGTAATAATGTTGAAATATTTTGTAGTAGATCTTGTTGCATTAATCTTAGGCTAAATTACCATTTGCGATCTAGATTCCAGTAGTTTGAGAAGTATTAGTCATCTCTGAACAAATTCATTACCTGTAACAGAGGGAAAAATTGTTAACGCAAGTAAGCTAATTTGTATTACATACCGTACTCTACTATATGCTATACTAAATATCGGTATTAACAAAACAGCATTTTCATGTATTTTTTTTAAATACAACCAAAAAAATAGTTCAACGCAATAATTGCAGTAAAATACATGTAATTATATACATAGTAAATACATAAGTTCTTTATTTATTAGTATAAAAAATGTATATTAATTTCCTTGAAACGATTTGTTTGTTAAAAGTGGTTTGGTAAATCAATATAAAATTCCAGGTGGACGATAAAATCAATCAACGGGGGGTTTTGAAGTAACTATGCAGGTGTCCAGGTATGTCCCAAGCAGGTCAGAGGGCAGTATCAATTCAACCTAGAGGGGTTTAAACAGTAGTGGAGACAAAAGATTCGCTTAGAATTTACATTAAAATGGTATATATTGATAAAATAACCAAACATATTTATAAACGTTGGAAGAGGCAATAAAAAAAATCATATAAGTGGGAGAGGCTGCGAAAATCTGGGTGCGACGCCGATTAGCAGGTTCTATGACTCACACGATAATAAAAAAACTTAACACCTGATTTCACTAACCAAATTAATACACATTTGCACCAATAATATCTTGTAAAAGGAGCATACACTTGGAATTCCTTAACATAAACATGTTTTTTAGAACTGATTTAAAATCAGTAATTTAAAAACCCAAGTAAAAATAACCGAAACGCACTATGGCTAAGAACGGATTTGCTTTAGATCTCTGATTCAAACCAATGAAAAGAAGAAAGTTATTTAAAGAATAATAATTTTCGCGAATTATTTTTAAACATATTATAAAATAAAACTAATCCAGAACAGTCAGTGACAGATTCAATTAGTTTTGCCAAAATCAAGACGAGGCGAGATGCTTTTGAGGCGCTTAGTCAAAGACTTTGTTTACATAACGGTTTTAATTTCAAATTTGCCACGACGTTCTCCATTATCACAGAATAACTTCTCGCTAGCAATTAGAACATACTGTTGGAATTGTACATAGATGGAAGATAATTTAGAGAAATAAGGAAACACCATCGGACCAAACCGAAATTATTTTTCATAAGAGACATGCACACTATGAGGGACTGTAGAATTTTAGTTACTCAGTTTAATCGAATGTTTACAACATAATCATGTTTGGAAGGTATAAAGTAATACTTCTTGTTGTGGTAACTCTCATACTTCGGAAATCTCATAAAACAGTAATGTGTGGTCGAAAATTTTAAAATTTTAATCTGGACCAACGAATAATTCCATGTCATTCATTCTTATTACTTATCCAAGTTTAAAAATTGTTATCTGTTTTTTTTTACACTGGCTATTTAAACCATAAATAAGGTTGTTTATTAAACCAAATCGTTGAGGTCTTGTAATTTATTAATTTAACATGAACACTGACAGCCAATCGAAATTAGTTTTGCCATTTTACACAAAGTACTGAATAAATTTCTGCCATTTTCGTTAACTACGAATTGAAAGTAAGTTTAAGATTTTTTTCGTGACACACTTTAAAATTTGAATTATTTTTTATTATTAATTTAATTTTATAACTATAACTACTACATAAAATATGTTCCTGCCTAGGAGATGACGTAGGCCTAAAATAGTATTCTGAACAACGTTCCAAATTAAAATTATCCTTATTCATATTTGATAAGCCTTGCACCTTAATTTATTTTACAATTTTAAAAAGACTGTTTAAACACAAGTGTATTTGAGCTAAGTAAATGCAGGGGTTATACATGTAGAACAGACGGTTAAAGGATCGTGTAGGATCTAAGCTTTTTACTCAAAGGGCCTGATGTGGAAAAGGTAGAAATGCCATAAGAGGTTCTTGTCTCAAATATAATTAGAGCTTTTAATGTAATATAGCTTCCAAGAATCAAGAAAGGTATAAATAGAAAAATTGTCTAGAAGACCTAGAGATAATTTAGCCAGGAGTTAAGCACTTCTGTGTGCTGCACCAAATGATTTTATCTAATTTTGTAGTAGAACAAGACATTTTTTCTCCATGCTGAAGAAACTAACTGAAAAAAAGCTTACTTTAATTTAAACTGATGTTATTTTGTTACTGTACTTTATTTTATTTAACAAATTTATTACTTTTAAAGGAGGATTTAAGCGCGTATTTACTGTTATCTTCCGTCTTCCGATGGCATCTAGTTGTAAAATCATATTAAATGCCATGTACAACAATTTTGAATTGATTATACGTTTAGCAGAATCACATATGTTTAGTATTGATAATATTTTTTTTTAATTTGAAAAAATAGTGTAGTATACAGTTAACTATTTATACATTTTAGTTGAAGTCATTCAATTATTTTTAAATTTAATTTCAGTTAAATGTATTAATTTTGTAAACTATTTAACCAAAGAAATTGCAATTTTATTACAACACATTTAGCCAGAGAATCCTTATATATAATACGTGAAGGCGATTTCTTGAAAACACTACTCCTCCGTTAATAATGGACGGATTTTTACAAACGACGTGTCAAAATAAAGTATTTTTTGTGTAGACACCCCCTTTCACCAATTCATGTAATAAAAACCCTCGGGCTTTGCCCCACAGGCCATCAAAGTTGGATGTTCTCCCATAAGATTAACATGGGGGAATTTAAATATTTAATTGGAAACTTTGTCCCCACTAATTTGAGAGAACGGCTGGGCGTAGAAACTTGGTAGAGGTGTCTAAAGAAAGGTCTTGGTCTGTAGATGAGATATCAAAAGAAAAACTAAGCAAAATCCCTTAGGGCTCTGCCCCAGAAGCCTTTAAAGATCCCTCCACAGAGTTGTTTACATTTTGGCCATGTGAATAATACTTTTTAATAAAACAGCTGTTCATTTTTAAATTGTATTTCAAACCACACATATTTATTGGGTTACTGAATTGTACCAAATAAGTATTTGCAATGTTATTTTCTGATTTTAAAATTAATTTTCCTCTTTATCATGTCATGTTTTGCAATATAAGGTTCTACTACGAAATCAGTGGAAAATCCTTTGATCACAGAAATTCTTAAATTATTTCTTATTGAACTATCTTATATCTATTGTACGGGTTGGTGTCTGCCTTTTTCACCACTTTTGCCTAAATTTTATCATATTATTCTACACATATCAAATATTCATGTAGAAATATCTGCTCTTATCGTGTCTAATAAAATCCAAACATAGAAACATTGCCTAAAATGGTACCCATCTTGACAAATTATTTGCACCTGCCTATATTACGGACTTTGGCGCACTGGGTTGGTAACATTATTGCAAATAACACGACATTTTGGCTGTAAAATATGGTACAAAGAGAAAATACTATTTTAGCAGCTACTGTCATGACAGAAAGGTCATATTCCTTTTAAACTAGACCTCATAATCCTTTATAAGATACGTTGATTTACAATATGTAAACGTCAATATATACGCAACAGCCAATTTACAGTATTTTTTCTTTTTGGAAATGTCCCATTGCTATGTCATTTGCATTATTTGTTGCCAATGAAGCCGCAAGACCATATAAACTAGGAGGTCCCTAACAGTTTAAGAATAAAAGCCAACTTCACTTCAAGTATTCCACTACACCTATCATTTCGTAGAGAGATTATATTGACAAATTTATGTTATTGATAAGGCTGAGACAACTAACTGACATCCCCCATGTCAAGGAATTCCAGCTTTAACAGTAACCCCACAATAAATTTCTCATAACTATACTAGAGGGTTCATTCATTGGCACAGAAGTACGATATGAACTGACGCGACGTGACGAAGGAAAAATCAAACTTACACTGTAACGGTCATACCTCCCTTTGAAGTTAGAACATTTCTTCCCAAAAAATATTTTCATTTCAAATCAAATCATATTACACTGATGAAATCACAGAAGTGTTTAACTACAAAAGACCCACCAATACGATTTTAATACTATTTAAAGGTTCTTCCAAAGGAAGAGATATCATATAACATACTAATAATAACTCCGATGAGTCAAATGACGTACGGTATGGGAAATATTTTAATCATTGAATGATCAACCAAATTTGGCAACTAACGCAATTAAAATCATTATTGTTTTCACACTTACTACCCTTTAAACAATGCTAAATGCTCAAAATATGTATATTTCACCAAATTTATCGCAGTTAGATGAATTAACGTAAGCCTTGAAAGTAACCGTCGATTTCGACGGGTTTCCCCTAGTACAATTTTAATTTACGAATGCAAATCGTGGTGTGTAAATAATAGCTTATCTTTCACGTTAGAAAGCAATTTTCATCTCCTCACCGTAGTTACATAAGGGACCTAATAGCATTTACCTTGCCCTTTTAGCCCGTTTAACTTTTTATGCGAAACATATTCACACCTTTACTTTTCTTACTTTATTATGTGTATTAAAAATATGTTTTTCATGTAATAAAAAAGATTTTACATACTAAACAATTTCTGAATACTAGATTATAAAATACAAAAATATTTTAATTAGAAATTAAGATAAGGGTAGGAAAGAACTAAGGACTAGTACGTAAAAATTAAAAAAAATATATGCTAGAATACCTCTTAAAGAATAAAAGCATATGCAATTGTAAATAATTTGTGCAAATAGAAATATACATAGTAGTAGGTAGTAATAATAGTAATAATTTACAAATCTTTTATAAAAATCATACTATAGGCCTATCTTATATTAGTACGCTGTTACATTCATTTTTTACCCTTAAAGACATCTGTTTCAAAATTCTTTTAGTGCTATTAATATGGGATAATGGAGGAGATAAATAGATTATATAAACAGATAAATAGATTAGATAAATAGGTAGATAAAAGATAATTTATATTTGTTATTAGTTAACAGTAGGAAAAAACTACATTCTTAAGATATAAAACTTTTTTTCAAATGCAAGGGTGGTTGAGTTATTTACACACTTTATATACAACCTAGATTTAGATTATAACTCCAACAGTGCTGGGAATATTATTCATTTAATTATTTCGATATAAAACCTAACTAAAATGTAGTGTACATTTTTGAAATTGATATCGTTTATTGTTTGTAGTTTCATTGAATTGAACTTGATTATATGGATCTTTACAACAAAAATAACACAAGTCTCTCTAATTGTACTTCAGCTCCAGACTTCTCAGGAACTTACAAGTTCTACTTTCTTGTTTATGTCACAACTTTCCCGATTGCAGTAAAAGTTCTCCATAAATACATAAGCAAGGGATGAATATATAATTTTGCCTTTGTTAAGTTACAGTTTGTGGCTGAATGGAAATCGATTTACAACTAAATTTCCTATCTGTTTAAATGGTTTAGGAAATTGTTTCACAGGATGACCTTTTCCAGTAAGTTCAAAAACCATGGGAGCAGGATTGATGGGTAAAAGGAAAAACGAGTTAAGAATAATAATCATTCCGAAAATGTCTCGTTACAGAATTTTCTAACGTTTCCTGTTTTGTAAAAGTCATAAAACTATTAAGACAAGCTTATGAAACTTGGTGTAGGGTTTATATTAGTAAGCTAATAAACAGTTTTACTTACATCTTGTGTAAGAAAATAAATTATATTTTTACAACCAGCTAAATCTTAGACAGTTATACATGAGTGATTTGTATTGAGTATACTTAATATATTTACACCCAATAAGTCATTTTAATGATTATCTTTACGCTATAGAATTATTTATTTAATGAAAACGTAACGAATGTGATATTTTGTGAAACAACAGATCCAAGAAACATTCAAATCTGCAGTGTGGTAAACAAACAGTGGAATTGTGAGTCTAAATTCGGAGGAAAGCAAATCATAACTGGAATTGTGTGTGTAAACAAACTGTGATAAAACCCAAATTGATTCTCTGAGAGAAAATATTGTTACAGTTTACGTTTGTTTATATAAGTTTTAACGTTTTGACTGAAGGTTTACACTTACAATTGACTTGTAATTTTAAGAGAATCAAAGATACATTTAGTTTTTTTAGGTTGGATTATTGTGAATTGTTTTATCTGTTAATAAAAGACAATGTTATGTTAGAGCAGTTTAGTCGGTGCTTTATACCTATTATCCAACATTGAAGTTACAAACGCTGAAAATAGTACAAAATTAAGGACACCCACTGATAGAACATACTGCCTTATTTATAAAACTCTTTTTCAAACAACCAATAAAACGGTAGAATCTTATTTAATTTACTGTAGTTTCAAGGCTAAATATGTAAAAATAATCACAAATAAATACGTCATCCAACGCATATTTATGCCTAATGGAATAGGTAACAACAAACATCTGTTTAGACAAATTTACTCAGGACGGCTGTCATATTTTTTGGTTATAAGAATAGATATTACTTATTATTAATTATTATTACTTGTCACAAATTAAAAAAGAAATATATTTCATCGGCTTAAAAAAGTTTAAACTTAACAGATGATTCTTTAACCTGATAACTAAAAAAATCAGGTTAAACTCTTAGGAGCTTTTTCAGGTTGGCTAAAACTTATCTTTAATTTTAGTGCTTACCTGAAGATTAAAAGCACTTAAAAGTAATTCTTGAGCATAAGTAAATAATACAATTTAAATTTGTTAAACTGAAATGACATTAACATTTGTCTTTAACTTGAAAAACTTCATTCAGCATAGGAGACATTTCGGTGTTGACTTCGTGTTCTTGGATTTGTTATCTATTGAATTGCGATACTTGAAAGTATATTTGCCATGTTTGCAAATTTTGATCGAATAAATAGTAATTTTTAGAACGTCGCATTTGAAACATTGCATTTGAAATCCAAACATACGCTTACGCCCCAACTCACCTACCATACACAGATACAAAAAGTAGATATTGAATTTTTATCTTCAAACGGCTATTAAAAAATATTTCTAGTATCATGATGAGAACCTCGTTCAGCCCAAAATCGTTTTTCACATCATTTTAGGCTATCTAGGGTTGCGGCGTTATCACTTGGATAAAATCTATTTGTGCTTTGGTGGGAATGAACCCGGAACCTCAGGAACCGAGGCCCCGTGTTCTTACCAGACCAGCATGAATTTTCTTACTTCATGTTGTAATCTAGATACACGGGAAGATCTAGTTTTCTATACGATTGTAGCTCGACGCAGCCCGGATTCACTTTAACGCAGGTTTGAGCTCTGGCGAGTATAAACAGACAACAACTTCTATGGGAAATAACTTGTCTCACACACAATTCTCCATTTTGCAGCTACATGGTGGGCAAAACTATCAATGGTGAAATTAATTATATTTTACCAAGAATATAATCAACGAAATTAATTAGATCAATACAAATTACTAAACTAGTGTTCTTTCTGATTAATGTAAAATCAAATGAATTAAAAAGAAATAACGGGACAGTTAAGTGAGATTGTAAACAATAAAAACAAACAAATCCATTTTAATAACACCCTTTTGTGGCAGCCAACAAAACTTGGCACAATATGGTACCCTACCATAACACATTCCAGAATCATTAAAACATTTTAGAGTAAACTAAAACCTAGTTTGAATGTAAAATATCGATAGCATTATGAATTCGAAATTAATGTTGGTTTCAATAACCAAAATTCGGACTAATGTTTAGGACCACCCACACGTTTTAAAGGATGATTTAGACTTTTTTTCATTGTCTAAAGACAAGCATCGTTGTTTTGAGATATTATAGTTTTTTTTTTATCACTAAAGCGTAAAGTTTTACGATCTAGGCAAAGGTGAGGTCGGAAAATTAGCGAGGGTTGAAATTACGTTTTTTGCCCGTCTGATTAACTATATTCATCGTCATATTGCATATTCAACATACTAAATGAGAAAACGAATATATTAGTCATGTAAAGATAACCTCTAGGTAAAGATAACACCTATAAACAAACCGTGACCTAGTATACACTTTAAAAAGTATGATGGAAAAGTGACGTAAATGTTACGTAGCAATGGAAGGGTGGCTTTTGATGTCGGGAAGGGGTTGGGACTGTGACCCAGTTGAAACTGAGAGAGACGGAGATATTGGATGTTTGTTGCCTAGCAACGGGGAATGTCTCTAGCTTACCACTGTTGTACTGCATGGGAACATGTGTTAAAACAGGTCGACTGGTACAGGAACATGACATGCCCTCAAGCCTAGGCTTGTGCATATGTGAAACTACTGTGCTGCATGGAGCATGTTGATAAAACGCTTTCTCCGGTATAGGTAATAGCGAAGAGACACAAAGGCGGTATCTATTGTAGATATCATATATTGCTAGCTTTCACAATGGATATCTACAACACTACTGACTGGTTTTCAATACCAAAAGAGACGATTTAGTCTATTGTTTTCTTGTTTAGCTATACACAACACTAATACCTGTTTTTAAATACTATAAATCTAATTGCTATTAAAAGTAATATACATTTACACAATCTGACGATGTTTTGCTTAAAATACATTTTCGATACAAGTGCTGCTTAAAAAATAAATGAGAAATCATGATAAATAAATAACGTATGGAATATGAATCATGCTGGCAGAAGTCATCCTAAAGTAAATACATATAAAAGAGGGTAACTGTTGATCAATTTCAATTAGACACTCCAATCATCATCAGACATTCGCCCGAATATTTGCCTTTGGGTCTGATGATGATTGGAATGACCAATCGAAATCGATCACCACTTGCCATCTTTTATATGTATTTACCGTCTTGTGAGTAAACATTATAAGTGTAAATATATTATTATAGGTATTATTTCACGTATTTTTGTGCTTTCTTGTAATAAACTGTATTAGAAAATTTAGAGCCACGCGTATTTTAAATACGTAGAGCATAGCTGGGAATAATATGGAAAAAGTAACACGCTGCTTTAGATCATTTAAACATCAGAAAACCATAAACATGTTCTTAATTTACAAAGAAGGTTGAACCCAAATTGTTTTAAGTTATTAAAAAATCCACTGTAATTTATATCCTACGTTTTATGACTCGGACGTTGGAAATGAACAGAACCGGACAAGTACAGGACACTGGCAGACTAGGCTACTAACACTGTAAGCGTACGAGTTGACTTTACTCACCGGGTTCATAACGTCGAATGGCGTTCCGTCACTGTGCCTTCTCGATCGGCTAGTCAGCCTCTTGGACTTTGACCGAATGACTCATCCTGGTTTGGTTCCTTCACCAGGCCCGATAAGTTAACATTTAAACTATTTGATGAGGTCAACTTGCCTCTATATAATATAACATAAATAACTCTTCTTGAATATATAACACTACGGAATACTCTACAGTATATCATTAATTACGATATAACTTTACCAACATCAGACTATACTCCTTGCTGGCAGTACACAGGTGGTTTCAAAATATTTCTCTCATAAGCTAGAGAGTTTAATTAATTACAAATTTTGATTCGTTATAAACAAATCTTGCTTAGACTCTGAAATGAAAGATTATTGAAAAATATTCCCGAGCCTTGGAATTTGTATTGATTCTGGGTTATTTTAACTGTTCCAGGTTGGCTGAAACTTATATTTAATATTAGATGCCAATTCTTTTTTCGTCATGCAATGGGGAGGGACCAGTCGGGTATGATTTCAATATGAAACATTGATTTGAAGTATTCTTTTTATTGGATCTATACAATTGTTCATTATTCGAGTATCGTAATCGTTTTATTTTACCTTCCTAAACCAAGAACCAGTTTAAAATGTATTTTCAAAGACGACGTAGTTTGAGGCGGAAGAGTGTGATACTACCAAAGAAGAGGAGTTGGGTATCAAAGGAAAACTTTACTACTTTGACATCCTCCACTAGGTTCAATTTACCTTTACCTGAAGGTAATTACGTAACTCTTAAAAGTTTCAAGGAAAGTATAAGAAGAAGCTACGGTACAAAGTATTGTTCATTTAACAACGATGTATCATGAATGTTTTTAATATGTAAGCAAAAAATAAAATAAAATTTCCAGAATAATGTATGTTTATCGAGTAGGGCAAAAAATATATATAAATAATACTTAATGGATGTTTACATGGTAGTATGATGTTAAAACACAGCTATTATAAACAATCATTTTGCAGGAATAAATCATATACAATACATCACTAGTAGAGATCTATATGAGATATTAACATGTATCTAACAACTA